>NC_052407.1:5862474-7115746 GCF_009389715.1 Phoenix dactylifera
TCCCTATTCTAGCAAATAATGTTTCAATATCCTCATATCTTTCTTTGATGCTAGATGAACTCTTGGTTTTACATTTACCTCCTCTACTACATGTGAAGTCATCTCATTTGAGTGATCGCCAATTGATGATGAAGTCCTGATCAAAATTGTCATTCTACTCCACATGTTCCTTATTAAGATTAACTCAAAGCTGTTTCATCAATATCCAGTTATCAACTTCTGCTCTTGCTTTGATCCCTATATTTATTGCAATGAGATGATGGATGCACATGATAAAACAAATGTTAGTAAACCTTCATTGTTGATCCTGATGATCCTTCTTTTGGTTAGTAAGAGCTTTCAAGGAGCTTCATAAAAATCCTAACTCATGTCCTAATTTTCAAGTCCTTCTATGCCTTTGATTCTGTTGGTGCTTTTTGACGAGCAAGGGCATCAATCAGCTTTTGAATTGGAATTTACTGAATATTAGACATGACAAATAATTTTGGGTTGGTTAAAAAAGAGGCTTAGAAGAATAAAACATAGATAGAAGAAGAATGAAGGAGAAAGGTAATGGGATAGAGAAAGTGTTGCCATGTTTTAGATGATGTTGACGTGATTGTTATTGCTACCAAGAATTGGAAAGGACAAAAATATGAAAAAAAGAAATATGGAAACTTAAGAGGAGGAAAAAGAAGTATTGAGGAGGAAGAGAAAGATGTGATGAGGTCTTAAAAGACAGGACATGTTTGATGATCTAATTATGAATTACTGAACCAAATTTCTTGATATTTTGATATCCATACAATTGATAGATGAAGAAAAGCCAAAGTGAGTATGCCATATTCACTGGTGCCCCGACAATATGCGTCTTGTTCTTAGCTACACTTAATTTTCTCTACTATGTATGCTTGATTGTATGTTTTCAAATAGTAAACTCTAGTTATTTCTTTTTGCTATCTGTTTTGTGGTGCATTGAGATGCTTTTAAAGATTTCATAGTGCTTAATTTGACATTGACAAAACCTCACACAGTGACCTAGTCATCTTAGGATGCTTAATTTGTGTTTACTGTCTTTTTCCTGGTGTCAGATTTTTCCGTGTCATGTTATACGTTACCAAAATAGTGACAAATTGCTTTCTCTCATGTGCATATATCACTATTATCTGTGGGCTAATCGTTTGTTGCTTCTTTCCAAATTTTTACTACCAAGTAGCACAGAATCACTGTAATTCATATACCTTTCATGTTAGTTGACAGCTTGGTAGCACATGGCTTTCAAACATACTTGCCCAGTGGTGGTTTAAATGATAAAATAAGCCACCCTCTGATCTCTAGTCTATCCTTAAGTCTGTAATTGAAGATGGAAGCTAAAATCTGGTTTAATAATGAAACTATAATCATGCAACCTTTTGACATGTTAACAAGTTAATTTCTCAAAGCTCTTTAAAGTTGGGGTAAAGTATAAAATATTGGTCTGATATATTTGAGCTGCTTTTTTAATTTTAGAATTTCAAATGAGAAAAAAATAAAGATATCCATCTGTAAGGATGAGAATCCCAGCATTTTAGTTGCACAACAATATTCGAAAAGTGAATCGAATGAAGTCCTCATTGAAACTGTCTTTCTGCCCCATATGTTACTGATTAATATTATCTCAAAACTATTTCATCAATGTTGAATTATCAACTTTTGCATGTATGGGCTTTTTCCTAGGGTTAGGTTTTTCCAGGTGATATAAACTGCTTTATGTTATACTTACTGAAATGGTGTCCAATTGCTTTGTAAAAGGGCCATTATCCAGTTATGGTCCCTGCAGTATGGGCTCCTGGGAGGGGCAGAATTGGGACAGACCAATTGTTGTGTCTAATGTTCATATATCACAACTCTTATTCATGTACCATTGCATTTGATGCTTCTTTTTTCAACTCTTATTACCGAGTAGCATGATGTCGCCGCACTTCATGTACCTTCAATGTTTGTTGGTAGCTTGACAACACATGACTTCCTAACATGCTTATTCAGTGGTGCTGTAAAATTACCAAATCAATAGTCACCTTGTTGATCACTTGTCTGTCCTCAATTCTGCAAATGAAGATCTAGACATTTAGTTTGGTCATGATGGAGATAGAATTAGGTCTGATACTGACTTTGCACTTGGTACAATCTCTGACAGATTAACATTTTAATTTCTTAAAGCTATTTAAAGTTGGGTAAAGTACAGAATATTGGCCTAATATATCTGAGCTGGTTTGTAAGTTTAGAATTTTGATAAGGAAAGAAAATAAAGAGATCCAACTGTTAAGACCCAAAATCTGAAGCATAATAATTGCTGGATGACAACAATGGAAAAGCAAATAAAAAGAATTGCTTTGAAATAAAGATGAAGAATTTATATGTCCGGAGTACTAGACCTATGTGTCATCTATATGACAAAACTAAGTATGTTCATAATTTATAAATCTTCTTTGAAACCATAAAGCAAAAAAGTTGAGAGTAGAGTACATCAAAAAGGGATAAATGAGATACCATGCTAGCAGATAGTTACAATTAGTAAAGGTTAAAAACAGAAAATTTTTAAGATAGTCACAACTATCATAGAGCAGTCCTGCTGAATCATACTAATAGGCTCCAAAATAATCCTCGTGTCCACTTTATTTTTTTTAATCTTCCTTCCCTGCCTTCTATAATAGGGTTCGTAAAATGTTAGAAACGGCTGATGAAATGTAAATATTACTGTATTAGTGGGAGCTGCATTTCATTAAATTTCTTAGCAGCCACTCAAGGTCATCGATACCCACCACTTTAAAATAAAACAAATAAAGGCATTGGTTGAACCTACATGAGAAAACTTCCTCTTCCAAACTTAGAGGAATATGGGAGTCCCCTTCTAATGCTATCAGGCCTCCCGTGTTCATTTTTAGGTTAAAAGGAAAAGAATTCTAACTCCTCATTGATACAAGAACTTCAAGGACTTGTTTATGACCAGAAGGCCCGAAATTCCAAAAGTATGAGTAAAATTGTTTTTCTTTGTTCCATCAGACTTTAGAACTCTGTGGCTTGCATCACACCTAAAGAATGCCATTCTTTAGCATTAGTAAAGACAATGGAGACTTACTTTTTTTGTTTCTTTGAGAAGAGTTTGTATAGATCACTTTCACAATTGTAATCCTCTGTTAGTTGGAGGTTAGTGGATGATACTGCTGCTTTGCAAACTGATCGAGTCTCCTGCTTCCCAGTGCTTCTAATCTTTGTCATATTTGGTTACTTCGTTTCCATATTCCTCCCATTAAATCTATCTAGTAATTGTCTGTATACGGCCAATTAGATATTGTGGTTTATCAGCTTTAAAGTATTTCATAATGCTTATCAGTGTTTCTATCTCCTTTCGTCAAGCTTGCAGTTTTCTTGGTGCTGCACGTAAACCTGCTTCTGTTTTTGCTTCTTCAACTATAAATTCTTTGATATTATGTTTCTAGCATTTCTTAAGTCTAAATTTATTTCTTGGTTAGGAACTTATCCTTGTCACAATGAACTTTAAATTATCAAATTCGTCTATAGATGAAGAATAGTTTTCTGCAATTGCTCAGGCTTATTCCAAGTTATCATTTCCCTCGGAAGAAAATAAAGTGTAACATGTTTTATGCATGGACTGTGAACTAATCTGGCTTATCAAACCTCAATGGCATGAAAAAAATAAGATTATGCTAATCCACGAATTCACATATAGCAATCCATGACTCTTCCGTGGATATTTTGGCAATTGGAGGAATGGATTGAACTTCATATGTTAGGCCAAATCAGGTTATAATGCCATGCTTTTTGTTGTACCTGAATATAATATGCACCTATTTAATTGCAGAAGTTGTTCATTTTGATCAAACTTGGCGTCATGCAGATTACGGGTCAAATGTATTACCTACCATCTCTTTTGTTTGCTATTATAGTATGCTCAAGTAGTTGTTCAAGAATTTTGGAAGTTACAGTCACTTCATGAAATATTGAAATGACTTCTGCTTGACAAACTTTTTTACATATTAGAAAGGTAACCAACTAAAAAATGTGGAGCACAAAAGGCCCTTTGTCTAGATAAAATTTTATTTATCCTTGCTTCAAGTCTTATCCTTCCAGTTATGATGACCTCTCAATCTTTGAGGTCAGCTTCCTTTCTCATGGGATAATTTTCGGCTCATCACATTATATTCATGAGACGATCAATTATATGGCTTTGTTGAAGGCATTGGAATTATTTGCTAATATTATCCACCCTAACATAGAAGTATGCCCCTGATGTCAACTTTTTAAGATATGTTTTGTTTGCATAGGAAGATGCCTCACTTGAGTGAGCATCATTGCTTGATGTATGTAACAATTTTTTAATACTTATGTTCATCTTTTGTGGTCCGTTCATTAGGCATTTAGGGATTCTTGAATAGTTTCTTAGAGCATGACTGCATGATTATGCCATTTGCTATTTTGATCTTTTTAACTACAATATGTTTATGTTTATGTTTGGTGGTTTTGCAGCATGTTGTTCCCTTTCTAAATGCTGAATGTATACTGAATTAGCATATCACGTATGTCCTGTCTCAATATCCTACTTATAACTCATTGTATCATCCATTTTGCACACTAAGGGGCTCCGGCACTGGGGAAGACTTTCTTGATTCTAATGCAAGCTTCTTCTAACACGAGCCTCCCTTGAAACCGTCAGTCCAAATTTGTTTGTGATGGTCTCTAATGACTTAAAATACAGCATGCATACCCTTGGAAACTGAAAAATAAAACAACATTCCCTTCACATCTAGTTTAGAATCGGATTTCTTTTTCCCCTCTGTGCACAGGCTCTGCAACAGCAACAAAGATATGAAACAGAAGCAACTCTAGCCCAGATTGATCACAGCCGAATGGTATTACTTAGCAAACTTAAGGAGTATAAAGGGGAGGACTTGGAAGTGATTCATGAAGCGGCGGCCTTTGCTGGTGAAACTGTTGAGCATGATGACGGACTCGTCCTCCCTCCATACCCAAGTCACCTGCCTGACTTATTTGTTCTGGATGATCTCTATCCTTCTTCAGACTTCACTAGTAAGTACAAGCAATCTCAGAAGCAAAGCATGGTTGAATCAGAAAAGAACCAGAGCTCGCACCAGGGGAACCGAAACTCACCAAGAGGAATAACATATCTCTTTGGATTGGTAGCTAAATCATTGATAACGTTTGCTAGTGTCATATCTATTCTAAGATTAGCTGGTTACAAGCCAATGCCTAGAAAAGGAGACATTCTGTTCAAGGTCCGGGAGTTGTTTATCAAGCCGGCATGCGAGGAAAGACAGAGTTCCCTTCAGTGCCCACCTGGGAAAGTTCTTGTGATTGAGGACGGGAAGCCGCGTTGTCTTGTTAAAGAGCGAGTTGAAATGCCATTTGAGTTAGATGTTACTGCTCCAAAAATAAGTTATGGATTTGGATGAGAGTGTTGCATACCCCACTTGTAAATTCTCTGGATCAGTAGATAGAAGTTCATTTTGTTATCTTATGCCTCTTTAGTTGATCTTCTTGGCAAGCAGAACTTTTTACTTTTCGCTTGGCCTTTATCTGGTTGTTACGAGGCCCGGAGGGCTCTACTGTGATTATGTATGCTGGATTGTGAACTTCCCCGGGTCTTTAGTAGCATTGCAAATTTAGATAACTCTATGGTAATCTGAAGAAATTATATCTTACACGGGTGCACCACGTAGTTATGCACGCCGCCAATCACGCCTGTTCATTCCTGTGGTGACGCATTGAGATGAGCGCTTGATGAATGGGATCAACAGAAACGGGTGACTATGATTGGCAGTGTGCGAGGCTATATGTGTGCTATGTAGGATATAATTTCTCACTACATACGAAAAATAGTGGTGCTACTCGATGAAGGTAGATAGATATGCTTGTTTATTTGTTTTCTTGTTGCCTACTCTTTTTAGATTGACCTGTAACATAGATCTAAGAACTGGTGGACTTGTCTCTTGAAATTTTTATCGGTGTGATGAAATTCGTATGCTGGCTGTGGCATTTTGGATCTGAATTTGTTGGACTCCTAGAGATTGTACATTGAGTATGAATCGCTTCAATATAAGGCGGCGCTGCAAACACCATATTAAGGTCAATAATTGAAAATTCAAATAATCTGAAATTGCATGGCTTTTGATTTTATTATATTTTTTTGTTGAAGTAATCTAATGAAATGGAAGGATGTATGAACTACTAATCTGATAGCAAATATGATAACGAACAATGGTTAACGCGAATAAGGTATGTTGTTAGCATGTGTATTTTGTGATGGGAAAGTATATGTGGCAATCTACGGTCGAACTTTAGTTCGGATGATATCTTCTTTTGCCATTTAGGCATGAGAATGAGGTTAGACTTTGGGTATTGCCCGTGATGCCAATGAGCAAAGCTCTGGTTTCATGAGGGGTCATTTTAATTGGGGGCCTAAGCTTGGAAGCCCAGGGAAATTGGACCCTCCTGGTCCTTAAAAAATAATAATTAAAAAAATTTTGGAAAGCGCCAATTATTCAGCTTTGGCCTAGTTGGCATTGAACTCAACAAAAATAAAACTGGACTCAGTAAAATCACGCCATAAGTTCCTAACAGAAGACAAAGGTTTGGAATGATGAAAATGGGAATGATAAGGAATTAATAATTATATTAATATTTACTTACTATTATTGATTTTATTATTTTCTCAACCACTTCAATGTTTTTTTTCGTCCTGTGTGCCTACTCTTTTCAACTCCAAATTAATAATAGAGCATTCAAATTAACATTTATACTATTGGTTATGATGTATGGCAGTAAAAATATCTAGAAATTAAGGAGAGTGCGTTTGGATGGTCTCTAACATAGTACATCATTGGGATATAAAAATTAAGTCTGGCTGAAATGCTTATGAGAGTGCATGGCTCCCAATGCTTCGTAGCAACAATTAGGAAAAATCTCATAAAATGAAAATCAGCAAAGCACAATTGACCATGATCTATGACATATAAAATACTTTTTTATACAGTAAATTTATTTTTTATATTATTTTTTTTCTGAAAGAGGTAAAAATTAGTAAATCAAAAACAAATATTGCTTATAAAAAAATCTCAATATGCTTTCTTATGAGCTGTCTTGCATTGAAATCGTGAGGGCCACTAAGAAAGAGTAACACCGGGGGCCAGACATTCCATCATACCAAAAGTTCCCCCTAACACGTCTCCTGACGGGAGGGGTTGTGGTAGGGGATTTCTTTTGTTCAACACAAGGAGTTTGGTTTGAATCCCGAGTTGCAACCCCAAGATCACTGGCCCAAGGAGCTCTCTATGTGTTGAGCCGGTGCACCATGCCAACTTTTCACTGGGTCAAGTAGGCTATTACCCGCCCAGTACTTGCCTCGGAGCAGGGTGTAACAGGTAGAGTTTAGGAACGGACGGGATAGATAGAGTTAGATGGGGTAGGTTAGATCGATCGATTCAAGTAAAACTACAAAAAAAAATTTTTTTCAACCTAGAAGAAAGAATTTGTGAAGAATTATATATCCAGATTGGGTTCGGGCAGGTTTTACCATTACCTATATGGCTATATCCACATCGGATCCGCTGCAAATCAGATAAAACCTACCCTATTAGAGTTGGGTCATGTTGGGGACCAATGGGGTGGGGTCCATTACGTAACCGATTTTAGTGATGGAATTGGGCCAGCCCAAGAGCCTAGTTCTACATTGCTTGGGTACAGGTGCATGGTCCGGCCCATTTTCATCCCTGTTCGCTTTTAGGTTTTAAGTTGGAAAAAAAAAAAAAAAAACTCAAAAACCAACCACTTGTAGGAAGTTGGCATGGAAGGTTGGCCTACAACCTCCTGAAGCGGAGGCAGTGTAATCCATTACAAACGAGGTCGTTTGGCGTATTCTCTCTAGTGTGAGTGGCATAAGGAGCACGATTTTTAGTGCTATCAGAGCACAATTTATTGGCGCAGGGAAGCGCAACGCATGCGTCACGAAGTAATCTCAGGATGAGTCCTTAACCAGCTCGGTGGAGCTCAACTCTTAAGAAAGAGAGAAAAATTTCATTATATTTTAATAAGTTTTTGGATTGTCTCATGTTTCATATGAAAAAAATCTTGAATTAAATCTCTAAAGAATATCCAACAAAGTTGTAGAAAACAAAGAAGGTTAATAGGCATTCTGAAGATAATATATGGTCCACAGGGTTGATTCAATATGTTGATATATATTAAGTCCATAATATTAAAAGATGCATATCCATTTTCTGTATTTCAAAAATTTTTATAGAGTTTTAGTAATATTAAAAAAATGCCCCTGATCTTAACCAAAAAGCTAATATAAGTGTGGTAAATATTGAAAAATAAAAAAAAACAACGATGACGAAAATTTTTACCTATTTGCTTTCTTTTGCCAACTATTAGGCTTTCTGAGCTGTCAATTCCGTATGTAGGCTATCTAACATGAGGGCTTAAGATTCGCCATATTAGTTAGTATCGTGCCATATCGAATGTACCATACTGATACCGAATCCGCACGCAGTCTTGTACCATATCAATATTCGATATATTAAGCTATTTCATATCATACTACCTACCGACACTACAATGTAATGGTACTGAGACGACAATTCTTATGGGGGTCAATTATTGCTCACAAGAACAACAAAATCCATTCTGTTTTAGGCTTTTAGCTCTTCCACAAGATCTGTATCCTCTCCCATCTTCCCTAAATTCTGGTGTTTCTGATTACATTTTGGGTGCAGTGAATCAGCAGCGTTAACTGCGGGAAGCTGGTGAAGTTACTGTGAGGGAGACAACCTTGAAGAAGCTGGGCTCCACTAATTCCCAGTTTGGTACATTGCAATGTGCAATTAGTTGGGCTAGATTTAGCAATTATTCATGAGCTAATTAAAAGTAACGAAGCTACATTGGAAGAGATACTACCGATCACATGCTAATTAACACGGCTCAGTACACCCAGGATTGGTACCAAACATGGCAGTGGTTGGCGGATTTTCGAGTTATCGGTAATGTATGCTGAGCTCAGAGCCGCTTGGGAGGACATCTCCTTTGCCGGACACTGGGTGTGGATCGGCTCATTCTTGAGGGCGACTCAGCCACGGTGATCAATTGGATCTGGAGTCGGAGTCGTACTAGCGAGATTAGGCCGTTGCTCCTCGACATTCGCAGACTACAACAGGAGTGTGGCACCTTTCAGGCCACACACAACTATCGGAAAGCGAATGGTGCAGCGGATTGAGTTGCTTCCTATACGGCCCACCACTCCGGAGACTTCGTTTGGCTGGAACATGCCAGAGTGCCGGATTCTTTATCTGTTTTATTGTTTTCTAATTTTGTTGACCACATCCACATCCGTAGGGTGTAAACTGCCGTTGTACCCAAAAAAAAAAAAAAAAAACACGCGGTGGGTCGGCAAAAACTCTGCCAAACAACTTCCACATCTTTAGGTAAACACGGCACTGATCGTTAACAGATGATATCTTTTCTCGCCACAGAAACTCTACACCAACAGCCATCTGAAAGCCTACAAAGTATGAATAGATTTATAATGATGGAAACCTGACCCTGAAATCCTTGGTATAAAAGCATACATTTTAGAAACTATTGTAGTTGCAATGAATTATAATTTTTCAAGTTCAACAATCAACAACATTTATCTAGATGAGACAAGAAAAAAATAATCATTTATCTAATTGGGACAAGGAAAAAATAATTTTTATATGAGAGCAATAAAAAATAAATTATATTATATTTATAAAGTGTATAACTTATTTAATAAAAAATTATACTTTATTATTTTTGTGGAGAGTGTGGAACTGTTATGGTTGCAACGAAATATTATTTTTGAAGGCTCAATTGAGAAAAGGAAAAAAATAATTTTCATGAAATTTATACTATAGTTTAATTAAAAAGTAATTGGATTATAATGTAAATATAAAACTTTATGCGGTGAGCGTGGATCGAACACGCGACCTTCAGATCTTCAGTCTGACGCTCTCCCAACTGAGCTATCCCCGCAGATGCAAGCTTTCTACTGAGCAATTATAAATAATATATTCATAGGCTAAAAGTGGAATAATATGTAATTGGGAGAGGTACGGGCAATATAATGCACATAAAGGCATGATTCTTCGCCAGTAGCTACTCCATCCCAAGCCAAAGCTTGTGCATCCGAACCTAAAATTTAAACAGCAGGAATTCCACAATAATGGCAGCACTAACGACAGAAGCAGAAGAGAACCAGGATATGTAATTGGGAGAGGTACGGGCAATATAATGCACATAAAGGCATGATTCTTCGCCAGTAGCTACTCCATCCCAAGCCAAAGCTTGTGCATCCGAACCTAAAATTTAAACAGCAGGAATTCCACAATAATGGCAGCACTAACGACAGAAGCAGAAGAGAACCAGGATATGTAATTGGGAGAGGTACGGGCAATATAATGCACATAAAGGCATGATTCTTCGCCAGTAGCTACTCCATCCCAAGCCAAAGCTTGTGCATCCGAACCTAAAATTTAAACAGCAGGAATTCCACAATAATGGCTGCACTAACGACAGAAGCAGAAGAGAACCAGGATATGTAACACGAAATCATTGTGATCATCTCATTACGTGGCTCACGGCTTTCCACAATATTTTGTTTTTAGATTATTATTAAATATATCCGTACTTGAGTACCGTAAGGCATCCATCTTTAAATAATAATATAATAGTAGTAAAAATAGTAAAAAAAAAAAAGAGTGACCCTGCAGTGGAGCTCATTTTACTTAGTGGGGATGGTCCTCTTACAAGTCTTGGGCCCACCACAACCCACTTTATTCCACCTACCAATCGTATTACTGGTGATCTTCTATAATGGAGAGTAATGATCCACAAATCAACAAATATAATGGGCTTCCAAAAATCTTTGTTTTGCCAAGGTTTGGAAATTTAGCCAGCTACAATGGCAAACTACAATGGTGATCTTCTCCCAAGAAGAAATGGGAAGGCCAAATCTAATCCCAAAAAGATCCAAAAAGAGATTGGACATAACCAAAACAGGGCAATGTAAAGAAACACTAGGATTTGGATGAGCGAAGAGAGAGATGGAGCCAATGCAGGATTATGCAATGGGGGCAAAAACAAAGAGATGCCGCTGCTGCTGTTTTAGTCGATGGGCAACATCACCTTCAACAGATTCTCTTGCTTATCCAGTACACAAAATTATTGGAAGATTTAACTCCACCAGAAAACACGTAAAAGATGAAAGACCAATAAATGAAGGGGCCCATCTTTGCTTTCTTTTCTGCAAATTCTTGAGCTCTTGATGGACAGAAGGGGAGGAGTAAGGTACGGCTTTGACGCGATACCAGTGGGAGGAGTGGTGGATGAATTTATAGAGGTGATGAATTTAAAGGCTTCCCCGTTCCTTGGTGATGGAGTGCTCTCCATCTTCACATTCAAAACATGAGAAAAAGATGGCCTCCCCACTCCGGTATCCCTCCCGAACTCCTCTTGAACACTGTAAGTATAGCGCAGTTCCATGGGGAGAAGGGTGCTGCTCTCCGCTTTTGGTGACTAATAATGGCCTTTCCTCTTAACGGGGAGAAGGGAGCTGCTCCGTGTGACTCTTGGCGTCTCCCTCTTCCTCCCTCTCTCAAACTGTTTTGTAGCTCCAAGCTGGAGTCACTTTGGATTGCCACAGTATCTTCTTCAGACAAGGCCCAGCATGAAACTTGCCACAGTAGTCACAGGCTTCAAATTTCTTCTTCTTGTTTGGATTGCCTCCAGAGTTCCTCGATTGGCTATTCTGATTTTCTGTCACTTTGGGTCTCTTCTTGTCACCCCTTTCCTTCTCTAATCTTTTCCATTCTGCTTCGACCTTTGGAGCTCTTTCCAACACATCTTTTTAGCTACTGAAGAGGTGAGATGACAAACAAGATTGAATCCCTTATCTCAGACCCTGTTCAAATCTATTTGCTTTGCTTCTTTTAACCTCCATGAGCTGGTGATAGAATTGACCTAACTCATTGAATTTATTTGCATACTCCAGTGCCATCATATCATCTGTCTGCCTCAAAGACAAGAACCCGTTCTCTTTTGCTAATCTTACTGACTTAGGAAAATATTGATCATAAAATATTCTCTTGAACTTATCCCATGTCAATTTATCATCTTCTTTCTCATTTGCAGCTTTTATGGCTATCCACCAAAACTTTGCATTTCCTCTCAACATTGGAATAGCCAACCTGGCCTTCACACTCTTGGGATACTGCAGTGCATCGAACATCTTCTCCATCTCCCTAATCCAGACTCTACGGCTAGGGAATTAGGTCCACCATCAAACATGAGTGGGTTGAGCCTCTTGAATCTCTCATAATAAGACTCCATAGGTGTTGCAGGTCGGAAAGCCGCCTGCATCTATTGCTGCTGCTGAAAGAGCCGAGTTACCATCTGGCACACTCCAACAATGTCTGCCTGAGTGACTGCCGTGTTAGGAGCTTGCTCAACCACCTATTTTCGTAGTCACTCTTGCTTCTCTATTCCTAAAATTTTCCGACACTTCTTTCTCTCCATTGCCCATTGTCACCTATCAAAATACTGATATTAATCAACTTCTATAGTTGACCAACAGTAAAATCAAAAAAATCTACCTTTCCTTATTCAACTACATGGAACCTAACTAAACGAGACCTAACTATCCATTGTTAAATTTTAAGTTTTACCTATGATCAAATCTATTACTCCGATACCATGTCTATCATGACCTGAATCCGGACATGATTTGTCGCACCCTAGATCTGGCCCGTGACACGGGCGTGCTACTGTAGGGTTTTGCCCACAATAACACGAAGCCCATGATAACGATAATTCTTTCATATAGCAAAATAATATTTGATCATTTTTATTTTCAAATCAAAGGAAGCAGTTATAGAGTATCTAAATCAACTATTTGAGTTTGCAAGATTGCAACCCAAATTTATTAGTACACTACAAGAAAAAGGGGCATTAGCGATGCTTTTTAAGGTCTTTACATTGAACACATAAATCAGAGAATGCAAAGCAAGGACTGAAGCATGTGATAATTTATAAGGAGAAAAAATTTACATTGATTTCTACACATCGATCCATACATCGTTTTCCAGCACTGCCAAATTACAATAGCAATCAGAGAAAGGAGAAAATATTTACAATAGCACTTCATAAAGAGGGAGGGATTGTTTAACAAAATAGAGAGAGAGAGAAGGGAGGATTAACGAAGTGCTCAGACAACTCCTTCTTCGTATCATAACCGACGGTGACCGGATGCAGGAAGGAAGGCAGTGGGCTCCAGAGCGATGACCGCGGTGTGGGCACCTCCGACAACATTCTCCCATCAGCATCGTAGTAAATAACACCAGAGAAATCCAGCGACTATATGTCCTATACATCAATTCCCCATGGCTTCCTGCCAACACAATCAAGAGAAGCACACCCAAGAAAGAAAGAAAGGAGAAGAAACCCTCAAAGTTGGTGACAGAGCGGGAGTGTTGGACGATGGGGTGGCTGATGGAGTTGATCCTCTCCTCCTTCTCCTTCTCGGAGTTGGTAACCCTCAGTGGGAGTGCTGGATGATGGAGCTGCTGATGGAGTTGAAATCCTCGGCGCCCTTCACGGTGAGACGGGAAGCCATGGGGATCACCCGTCGTGGGATCGAAGCCCGGGTCTCCACCTGTTCCTTGAACCAGAACAGCTCTCTAACAATGGAGGCAACGATGTTGGGGCCTGACTGCCGGAGGAGAGACTCCATGCACTGTCGCCGCCAGGGGGCGAGAGGGGTTAGGAATTTATTTGGGCGGTGGGGGGGAGAGGGGTAAGAGATTTATTTGGGGGGTGGGGAAGGCTGTGGAAGGGGCGGGGGAGACACTCTGGTGACGTTTTCTAAAGCATCGTCTCACTTCAGCCCAACGACACTTTTAGAAAGCGTCGTATTGTTTCACTTGGCTTCCGACACTTATAAGCGTCGTCTAATCCAAAATTTTCTCACGATGCTTATAAGCGTCGTCTAATCTAAAACCTTCCGATGCCATTGAGAAGCGTTGGCAAATTTTGGCGCAGTGACCAAATCGCCAACGTTTCTTCCTTGCATTGACAGAAAAAGGTCGGCAAAACCCTTTTTTGCTGTAGTGGTATAGCTACATCTATGAATTCTTGCAACTACGCTTCAAACTCCATTTTCTTTTACTCTTCCCCGCTCCTAGCAATCTTACTTATTTGAAATAAAAACAAGAAGAGGCATATAAGCTTTGCGGCTCAGTAAGTAACCATGCACCATCTTACCGGATCAGGCATGAGTTTTTTCATGTTAATGTATCATTTAAGAAAAATAACAGATATTCCAAAATAAGCATTTCATAACACATATTTTAAAAACATGTCATGAAGCAAATCATGCATTTATAAGTCATTTAATTTCTACAAATATTGTTTTAAGTTTATTTTGCAAATAAATGCATAACTCTTTTTTTTCTGGCATTTAGCCATATCACAGTTTAAAACCTTGCTCATAGTTTTACGTGCTGCTATGGTCACTATAATCCCGTGATAGACCTCGTCTTTATAATCGACAAGATTCATAATTCATATTCGTTACCAACTTTAACCCGTTGGTAGAAGGCTATTTTCGTTGGATGCTAGCTCGAGGATGTCGATTGGCCTCTATTTTTAGAGTCGATCATAGCTATATGAGAGCTCTTAAAATATTTCGTAATTTTTCATAAATCATACCTTAATAAGTAGGTTAAAAATGCTAAATGGCATATTAAAAGTTTAACATGCATAATTATGCGAAATATGCAATTTTTACTGAAGTATTTTAATCATATCACATATATCATTTCATGCAATTTTTCATAAATCATATGGAAATCATTTGCAACAAGAATTCTGTAAAGATGCTATTTGGCCAAAACAAGGATCTTTGTCAAATGCATGCTTGATCCTACATTTTAAGAAAGGATCCATCATGTCAAATATAATTTATAATTTTTCTACACTAAAAATTATTCAATAATTTTTAAAACTAATAAGGTTTGTGCCAGAGTCACTTACCTCTATTCGTCCAAAGATTCCTAAGTTCTCTTGGGCAACTCAACTATACCTATCAAAGCCATATAAAATTAATTACTTACTATTCATTTTATATAAAATAAATTATGTGGAAACGAGGATGGAAAAGCTCTGAGATGCAATCGATTGGAGAAGTTGGTGGTGGATTCATAGATAAGGAAGAGATCTTACTCCCGAGAGCAAGGACCTCCCTATTCTTTGTGCTCGTGGAGTGGGAATTAGTGGCTTCCGATCTCCCCATGGTGAATGAAGGGAGGCATGGAGTGAGAATTAGTGACTTCCGCTCTTCTCATGGTGAATAAAGGGAGGCATGGAGTGAGAAATTAGTGGTTCCCGCTCTCCCTATGGTGAGGGAAGGCGAGGTAGTCAACTAACAGAGTTAATCACATTTCCGTATCCTTCTCGAACTCCTCTGGAGCGAAGTATAGCCCACCCTTTTGATGAGAAATTATTATTATTATTATTATTTTGATTTTATTTTTGAGAAGGGAGTTCTGAAGGCCGACCCACTCTCCCCACGTGGGCTCCCCTCCCTCTCCCTATTAAGCAGCGGACCACCACTTCCCTCAATCCCTCTCCCTCGACTGAGAGCGAGACCAGCGTATTGGAATTTTTTTTAAAACAAAAACAAGTGAAGGCTAGTTTATAGTCCCACATCGAGCAATAACACACGTCTTGATTGATTTAGTAGGCTGGCCCACACGGGAGGAGAGGACTTCGCCGAGCGATACCATTCTCCCCGAGAAGTCCCGTGTGCAGCCAATCTCATGAGGCTATCCTTGTGATCAAAATCGTCAACGCTAAGTACATATATCACAAAGTTTCTATAAATCTACCATCATGTCCTACAGTTTCCGACCGGCGTACTCTTAATGGCAGTGGCAAGCGATATTTCAGATTTTATGAAGGACCAAGTCACTCGAACCCCATGAACCAAACTTACACAGCTAAATGCCTTCATTAGATACACGAACCAAACCCCTATAAAGCTCTATCTGTAGCTAATTATAATTTACGATTGATTATATTTTCACTTGGCTTTTTGTCCCATTCTTTTTTGTTCACGGGTGCAGGAAGCCCTCTGTGTAATTCGTATGACAGCAGGGAACCAAGAGAACGAGATAGATCAGGCCAGCACTTCGGATGCGGAAAACCAACTGCTTCCAAATTATCCAAATTTTCCTGACATCCTTATGAGATTAAGCGCTGATTTGGGTGTGGACTACGAGTTGCCTCCTCTTGAATTCAAAGACATGGATTGGCCTCCTTTTTGATACAAAGGGTCTTTACAGATGACCTAGTCACCTAGATGTCTCATATCGGATTGCATTTATATTCTGCTTTACATTTTAATTTTGTGCCCTGGTAGTCTGGTATGTACAAGATTACTTTATCAGTAAGAACGTGAGTTTTCCAAAAATAAGTTTGCTTTCTATTCCATGTTGGGTATTATATGTACTTCTTCTCTCCGTCTGCCCAATCCTCTGCTACTAATGAAGGATGGATATAAATATTGGCCATTCGCTTAAATACCACAAGATTTTGCCAGCCTTCATGGTGGACAATTAGCTGACATGTTAAAGCTACAAACTAGCTAATAACATGAAACTCTACCTTTTTGATCCAGAATTCATGGCTTTGTCGTGTAGTGGGTGATCATTATTCACTAGAATCACAATTATGCAGCAATTGTAACAACAATGATACAGCCAGTCAGGAATCACCCATTCAAGGCTTTTTGGTGTAGTGGGTGAAAGCACTTGTTTTTTCGGTAGAGTTCCTATGCACTTGTTTAAGGGCTTAGTTTTGCAAGATGTTTGCAGGTCGAGGAGATTTTTGGAAAAGGTGTTAGGCCATTCAGAATCAATGGATTAACGTTCTCATATTGATCTCTAAGAGATCATAAGCAATACAGAGCATCTTGGGGCAAAAAGCTAGTCTGGATGTACCTTTGGGATAAATACTCAATTCCTTGTTTGGTTAAGTACAACAATAGAAATAGCTATAGGTTGTACTTGTTACGCCCCGATCCGGCTCGTGACACGGCCATCCTATTGCAAGCCTTTGCCCACAATAATACGAGGCCACATTAGCAATTTATACAAAATGTCATTTCATTCATAGAATGTTTTCAATACGAGCTCTACAAATTTGAACATTTTGAAATTACAATTTTTCCTAACCCATGAAGTACATCGAGCTCCCTGCTCCTAGCAATCTTATTTATCTGTAAGAAAATAAATTGAGTGATGTGAGCTATGCGGCTCTGTAAGTAACTATGCACAATCATACCGGATCAAACATAATGTTCCCCATGCCATAATTTGTAGCATCAGCTATCCTAATGGATATGTGTTACTAATCACAAGTCACCTGGTAAATCTTACAAACAGCAATAAACACTAATGCCTCCCTTGGTAACTTCTAAAGCATTGTCATATCTTAGAAATGCTGAAGATATCAACTGTCAAATCTGAGAAGAAAAGAATCCTCTCATCCACTCCAGACAGCTCCTCCCATTTACTCCAGAGGGCACTGTTTTTTGTATATAACTACCATCAAAATTTCCTTGATTCGAAGAATAGCTCATTCAGATCAACCACAGCGATGGTGAGAGATTTTAGACATTCATTCGGAATTAATCATGTCTGCTGCAAATGGTTAGAAGAAAGAAACAAAACTGTCTCACCATCGAAACATCAAAAAAGAACCGCATTTTATTTCCTCTGCTCCCAAAGCAGCACTTGTGTATGTATATGGTAGTCATTGACTTTTGACATACTAAACTCTTTTTAACAATGATAGGCTCTTCGTGGTCACCTCATGCACTTAGTTTAGTCATCTATCAGACAACCCCCTAAGGAAGATCACATACAGAGAACAAAGAATCCTAATTATTCAACTTTTCACAACATTATGGCAATTGGAAGGATCAATACTGGAAAATGCATTCAAATCCTTTTAAATTTAATTCCAAAACAATTGCATTCATAACTGATGAGGCAGTGTCCAACATAAATTCTAAATTGCTAAAGAAAACAAAACAAAAAAAAAGTTGTGACATGTTTAACCGTGATTTGCCCTATGTCGTATTTAATTTCATGTTTAAAACCATAGAGCTTAGGTTTATCTTGATCATTTTGATTCAAATCTCCTTTGGTCATAAGCCAACAAAATATACATCTCTTCCACAAGTTCGCCTATTTCCGCAACCTGCTTGGTTGGCCCTCTTTACCTTGTGCCCTGAAGTAGAAAAGAACCAGCTAATAGTGATGCTCTAATTTTATATAATCTTTGGGATAATATAGGTGGGAGGACTCGTGCGGGTGTATGTTTAGTCTCACATCGGTTATTCACTGGGTAGATCTTGGGTACTTATACAGGATCAAGTAATCCAAATAATACCTTCCGGCTAGCCATTTTGGGTGAGGTCCTAAGTTGTTACAAATGGTATCAGAGCAGACCTGGCCCATAACCTATGTGGACTAGGAGACACTGTAGCATAGATCTATTGGGGCTGACCACGGGCCGATCGTGGTGTTTGTGAATAGATTTGAATGGATTTAAACCCTTAGCTTGACTAGGACGTCAGGGCTAGAATGGGGGAAGATTGGGAGGACTCGTGCGGGCTTGTGTTTAATCCCACATTGATTATTCGCTGGACAGATCTTGAGTACTTATACAGGATCAAGAAACCCGAATAATACCTTCCGGCTAGCCATTTTGGATAAAGTCCTGAGTTGTTACAATGGGATTTGCCATGCTGCAACAAGAACCCTTATAATGCTTGCATTATCTCATCTGCAGAATAAAACATTGATCCTCTCGAGATCATCTATGGGACGAGTTAGAGGATGTGGCCGATGTTAATAGTACGTATATGATCTACGAGGAACTTCGTGAGATAAGATGAGGAGTAAATTGCCCCACTCAGAATGTTCTAAACCGTGATTGCTTCCCTTTCGGTGCCAAGTTGAGAAATAGCATTTAAATTAACAATCCTCGCAGAAAATTTTTATCACATATAGGGCAGATACTTGCTGCTTGGTGCAAATTCCAGACCGCAGACCTCATGGAATATGGCATTAGAAAGTGACTTTAAATGGAGGAAAAGTATGACATCAACTTTAGGCAATGAAAGCGCACCATGCACTCAGCCGACGGTCAGAAATGTGTGCAACTTAGGGCTCGTTTGGTTCGTGGAAAAAGAAGGGGAGAAAGTGTGGTCAACAAAAAAGTAATGAGATGCCTCTTGTTTGGTTGGAGTTTTCAAAGGAGAGAGATGAAAAAGTTATATTTCCATGAGAATATGATTTCCACATTTCATGAGAAAGCCTTTTCCATGAGAAACATGGAAAAGTTACTTTTCCATGAGCCAGGAATCACTTCATTTCTATTTTTTTTCAAAAAGACTCTTCAGCATTAAAGAGGCATTAAAGACCTAATTTTTATTAAGGGTATAATAGGAATTACACGTAACTTTTCTAAGAAAGTGGATGGTCAACCAAACATAAGCACTCTGTAAATCTGTCACTTTTCCATGGTCAACCAAATATGCCAAAAGTATTTTTTCAAGCATTCTCCTCCTAGGAATCTGCTTCCGAGGAATTATATTCATAGAAGGAAAAATGCTTCCTGTGAACCAAACGAGCCCTTAAAGGTACCAAAGATTCTATGAGAGGATTCCTCAAACATTTTTATTAGTTACCGAAAGCCAAGTTCCAAGGCCAATTTGGACCATCCTCAAGTTCCTTAGAAATTATGCCCCGAATTTGGGCTCTCCAAATGTTGGGCTGAATACATGCTGGACTAAGGATGGACAAACTATCTAGTAACTAGGTTGGATCTTGAGACAACCTTGGGCCGAGCCCGTCGATATGCATCACTAGAAATGTGTTGATCCCATCCACCTGCAACTCTAGAAGGGATGATAAAAATTTTGACAATCAAGTCTGTATGGGCTACACATAGACTGAGTATGTGCCATTGAGCAGATTTAGATCAGTTGATATCACCCATGAATTGGGTTCTCCCTGCATCACTCTTGACATTAGGATTTATTTGGAAACTAGTTAAAAATACCTTTGCTTCCCTCAGAAGAGTTGGTCAGCACATCAAGGTGTTATTTGAAGATTATTGGAATCACCACTTGTCCTAAAAACTTAAGTCGATAGGATGAGATAGATTTATTTAAATATTTTAATTTTCTTACGAAGAGCATGATGGGTGGAAAAAGAGGTGAAAAACGCATTCTTAGTTATCAACCAATCCAGAAATCTACAGTCAAAAAGAAAAAAAGAACATCGACAAATAAAACAATTGCTAATGCTGCACAGAACCAGGCCACAAGTCTTTAGATAAAGCTAAACATTATCTGTCATCACAATAGTCTAAAGGTCACCCGCTTCCCCAGATTAAAAAATTATTCGGAATTCGAGGCTGGTGGAAAGTTGGAATTCTTTTTCTACAGAATGAAAAATTGAAAGAAATTTATTAGAGAGAGACAGAGAGATGGGTAAGGGGTGGGGGCGGCGGTATCCGGACCCCATCGATCGCTCGGAGCTCCAAGGGAGCGAGCTCGCCGAGCTTCCAGGGGATTAATTTACGGGCCGGGTCGCGGCCTCGGGGGATCGATCAGCGCCGGAATTAGGTTTACGAACTCGGCTTCCTCCTCGGTTCTCCGTCGGCTGGGTTGCAGCGGTTGGGGTCGTTAGGGTTTTGCTTCGATCCCAAGGATTGGAGGGGGTCGGTGGTTTGGATTGTTTCGGGTGGTCGGATTCTTGGGTGCTTTGTTCGTTCTTGAAAGACTTCAACTCGGATCGGATCGGATTAGATTCAGGTTTTGTTCTGGGTTTCGTGTGGTTGGTTTGGGATCTGGGTTTGTATTTCCGAGAGGTATCGAGGTTTTGTTGGTCTGATTGTGTGGTGGCGGTGGTGGTGAGGTGATGACGGTGGTGGATGGGGAGTAGAAAAGTGGGGGCTGGTTTGGAAGATGTTAAGGAGGCGGCGAGAGGTGTTTGCGATCTCGAGTAAATCGGCCTGACACCTTTTTTTTTTTTTTTTTTTTTTTTTTTTTGTGCTAATGCGGGTGGATCAGACCTGTCGGGACTGGATACACCCAATAAGATCAAAAAATAGGATACCTCGAAGTGCCAAGGGCAACTCCCCATCGCCAATCCACAAGGTGCCTCCGGAGTGACAAGCTACATATGCAGCTACCCAATCCGCAGCATCATTACCTTCACGGTAAATATGCTTGGCCTGAAAGGCCCATCCATCCCTGTTTGTAGTAGCAATCTATGTACCAATATAATCTCCCCTGACAACCATCCTTCCTAATATCTATGAAAGCCACATCAAACAAGGATAAAGGGATTGTGAATCAAACGAATATGGGTGAACGCGAGATTTGAGTGGATTACCTGGAGGTCGATCAATCCGAAAACACCTGAGGTCTTCTTCTATGAGGAATTCCCCGGGAGAAGGCAGACTATTAGCACGACAAAAGAGGCAGACCAGTATCTCTTGATCAGTAGGCTTGAAGTGAAAGCCGAGGTGAAGGCGGCTCTCCATCTTTGCCTTCTTTTCTGCAAATTCTGGAGCTCTTGATGGACAGAAGGCGAGGAGGAGGAAGGTAAGGCTTTGATGCGATACCAGTGGGAAAGAGAGAAGAGAGAGAGAGAGAGAACAAAGAATCTTTCTCTAAGTAAGTAAGAGAAGGAGAGAGATGATCTACGGGTGGGGTCTGGGTCAGGGAACCGCGAGCAGTGGCCGATCCCAACAGGCAGCCTGCGGCAAAAATCACCCACAAAAGCCACTGAGGTGGTAGCACGGTGGAAACGGAGCTTTAATTTCACCGCAGTGGCCCAGGTTCGAAACGCACGGACGTCGATTTAATGTGAAGACCGGATGCTCCCCGTCTGGCTCATCCGATGGAGTCGCTATCTGGTCTGCCGGTATCGAGATGGCATTGGGGTGACGTACTCACACATAGGTGTTGAGCCTATGAGTCGGGGAGAGTACGCGGAAACTTGCGGCCTGCATAGAATATTTTTTGGTGGAAGAGGGGCCCAGTGAGGCTGCTACGCGGGTGAGGTTCGCCACTCCCCCTCCCCTCCAAAATGCTCACCTGAAGCCACAGGAGGACGGGTGGGATGGAAGGAAGGGGGATAAAATCCTTTCCAAATAATAGTGTAAATTGATAAAAACAAAGGCCTCGAGCCGGCATCTGCCTCGCCTCTCTTGGCCACGGACCATGGACGGAGGAGCGAAGCAACAAAGGTTCGTGTTGAAATCACAACTTGTCCTAAAAGCTTAAGCTAATAGGATGAAGTAGATTTATTTATATATTTATATTTTTTATATTGAAATTATCATTTGTTCCAAAAGCTTAAGCTAATGAGATAAATTTATTTATATATGTATATTTTGTTACGGTTCGGAAAGCCCGCTGATTAGAAGAAAGAATTTGTGAAGAGTTGTATATCCGGATTGGGTTCGGACAGATTTTACCGTTACATATACCCACATCGGATCCGCTGCAAATCAAATAAAACCTGCCCTATTAGAGTTGGGTCATGTTGGGGACCAATGGGCGGAGTCCATTGCGAACCAATTTTAGTGATGGAATTGGGCCAGCCCAAGAGCCTAATTCTACATTGCTTGGGTACAGGTCAGCATGGTCTGGCCCATTTTCATCCCCGTTCATTTTTAGGGTTTAAGTTGGATTTTTTTTTTTTTTTTTTTTTGCTGAAAAAGAAGGAGGTAGGGGGGAGGGACAAGCCCACCCCGCGTAGCAACCCCAACCGGGCCCCGCCCCCGCCAGGACTATGTTCGATTCGGGCAGAATGGCCGTTTGGTATAGGCCCAGCGCACCAGACCCCAGCCATATATTACTCATACCCTCCCCACCCGTGACCCCGGCTCGGTTACCCCTCTGGGCTCCGGCTCGAGAACCACGTGTGAGTACGTCACACCTGGCACCACCAAGGCTACCAGCCGACCAGTAGCACTTCTAGACCCCGTGTCCAGGCTAGGGGCATCCGGTCCCCACATTTAATCGACGTCCGCGCGTTTCGAACCTGGAACCACTTGGTTAGAAGCCGAGCTCCGTTCCAACTGAGCTACCGCCTTGGCGGCTTTAAGTTGGAAAATTAGAAGAAGAAAAAAACTCAAAAACCAACCACTTGTAGGGAGTTGGCATGGAAGGTTTGCCTACAACCTCCTGAAGCGGAGGCAGTGTAATCCATCACAAACGAGGTCGTTTGGCGTATTCTCTCTAGCGAGTGGCAGAAGGAGCACATTTTTTAGTGCTATCAGAGCGCAATTTATTGGCGCAGGGAAGCGCAACGCATGCGTCAAGAAGTAATTTTTGGATGAGTCCTTAACCAGCTCGGTGGAACTCAACTCTTAAAGAAAGAGAGAAAAATTTCATTATACTTTAATAAGTTTTTGGATTGTCTCATGCTTCACATGAAAAAAATCTTGAATTAAATCTCTAAAAAATATCCAACAAAGTTGTAGAAAACAAAGAAGGTTAATAGGCATTCTCAAGATAATATATGGTCCACAGGGTTGATTCAATATGTTGATATATATTAAATAAGTCCGTAATATTAAAAGATGCATATCCATTTTCTGTATTTCAAAAATTTTTATAGAGTTTTAGTAATATTAAAAAAATGCCCCCGACCTTAACCAAGAAGCTAATATAAGTGTGGTAAATATTGGGGAAAAAAAATGACGATGACGAAAATTTTTACCTATTTGCTTTCTTTTGCCAACTATTAGGCTTTCTGAGCTGTCAATTCTGTATGTAGGCTATCTAACATGAGGGCTTAAGATTCGCCATATTAGCTAGTATCGTGCCATATCGAATATACCATACTGATACCGAATCCGTATGCAGTCTTGTACCGTATCAATATTCGATATATTAAGCTATTTCATATCATACTACCTACTGACACTACAATGTAATGGTACTAAGACGACAATTCTTATGGGGGTCAATTTTTGCTCACAAGAACTACAAAATCCATTATGTTATGGGCTTTTAGCTCTTCCACAAGATCTGTATCCTCTTCCATCTTCACTAAATTTTGGCGTTTCTGATTACATTTTGGGTGCAGACCTGTGAATCAGCAGCGTTAACTGCGGAAAGCTGGTGAAGTTACTGTGAGGGAGACAACCTTGAAGAATCTGGGCTCCACTAATTCCCAGTTTGGTACATTGCAATGTGCAATTAGTTGGGCCAGATTTAGCAATTATTCGTGAGCTAATTAAAAGTAATGAAGCTACATTGGAAGAGATAGTACCGATCACATGCTAATTAACACGGCTCAGTCCACCCAGGATGGGTACCAAACACAGCGGGGGTCAGCGGATTTTCGAGTTATCGGTGATGTATGCTGAGTTCAGAGCCGCTTGGGAGGGCATCTCCTTTGTCGGACACTGGGTACGGATCGGCTCATTCTTGAGGGTGACTTGGCTACGATGATCGATTGGATCCGGGGTTGGGGTCGTGCTCGCGAGGGTAGGTCGTTGCTCCTCGACATTCGCAGACTACGGCATGAGTATAGCTCCCTTCAGGCCATGCACACCTATCGGGAAGCTAAGTAACGACGGATTAGGTTGCCTCCTATGCGGCCTACCACTCCTGAGACTTCGTTTGGCTGGAGCGTGCCAGAGTGCCACGTTCTTTATCTGCTTTGTTGTTTTCTGATTTTATTGGCTGCATTCACATTCGTATAGTGGGAACTACCGTTGTACCAAAAAAGAAAAAAGAAAAATACGGTGGCCGGTAGAGACTCGGCCAAACAACTTCCACATCTTCAGGTAAACACGGCACTGATCGTTAACAGATGATATCTTTTCTCACCACAGAAACTCTTCACCAACAGCCATTTGAAAGCCTACAAAGTATGATTAGATTTATAATGATGGAAACCTGACCCTACAATCCTGGGCATAAAAGCATACATTTTAGAAACTATTGTAGCTGCAACAAAAATATCATTTTTCAAGTTCAACGATCAGCAACATTTATCTAGATGAGACAAGAAAAAAATAATCATTTATCTTATTGGGACAAGGAAAAAATATTTTTTATATGAGAGCAATAAAAAATAAATTATATTATATTTATAAAGTGTATAACTTATTTAATAAAAAAAATATACTTTATTATGTAAATATAAAAATTTATGCGGTGAGCGTGGATCGAACACGCGACCTTCAGATCTTCAGTCTGACGCTCTCCCAACTGAGCTATCCCCGCAGATGTAAACCTTTCAACTGAGAACCTATTAATAATATATTCAGAGGCTAAAAGTGGAATAATATGTAATTGGGATAGGTACGGGCAACGTAATGCACATAAAGGCATGATTCGTCGCCAGGAGCTACTCCATCGCAAGCCAAAGCTTGTGCGTCCGAACCTAAAATTTAAACCATAGGACTTCCACAATAATGGTTGCACCAACGACCGAAGCAGAAGAAACCAGGATATGTAACACAAAATTCATCTCGTTACGTGGCTAGTCACTCAAGTAGTATTCTGTAGATTTAGAAAGAGAGCTGCCTACGGCTCTTCACAATATTTTGTTTTTAAATTATTATTAAATATGCCCGTATTTGAGTACCGTGAGGCGTCCGTCTTTAATAATAATAATAATAATAGTAAAAATAGTAAAAAAAAAAGAGTGATCCTGCAGTGGAGCTCATTTTACTTTGGCCCAGCTGTGGGCAGTAGAGCTGTTGGAAGTAGAGCTGTCTGAAGTAAAGCTGTTAAAAAAGCTATTTGCTGTTTGGTAAATACATTTGTAAAGTGTTGTTGCACTTTAACATATGTTTGGGTAAACAAACTGAGAAAGTACTTTGGTATGACAAAATTAACATAAAGGACATTGCATAGTATTATACAACAGACATAATAAAACATAATATATATTAATACATAAATTTATGATATAGTATAATATTATTGTAATATAAAATAATATTATTATAATATAACATAATAGTAATATAATTATTAGAGTAAATTAATTTTTGATAATATAACATAATATTAAATTATTTAACATAACATATTAATGTATTATGATATAATGTAATATATGTATAGTATAATACAATAATAAAGGTATACAATATTATAATTATTAGAAAAAAAATAATTTTCCACAATATAACATAATATTAAATTATTTAAAATAACATATTAATGTATTATGATATAACGTATTATGATATTATATTTATAGTATAATACAATAATAAAGGTATAAAATATTATAATTATTAGTATAAATTAATTTTTCATAATATAACATAATATTAAATTATTTAAAATAACATATTAATGTATTATGATGTAATGTAATGTAATATAATATTTATAGTATAATACAATAATAAAGGTATAAAATATTATAATTATTAGTATAAATAAATTTTTTATAATATAACATAATATTAAATTATTTAACATAACATATTAATGTATTATGATATAACATATTATAATATTATATTTATAGTATAATACAATAATAAAGGTATAAAATATTATAATTATTAGTATAAATTAATTTTTCATAATATAACATAATATTAAATTATTTAAAATAACATATTAATGTATTATGATGTAATGTCATATAATATTATATTTATAGTATAATACAATAATAAAGATATAAAATATTTTAATTATTAGTGTATATTAATTTTTCATCCTCCGAATGACCATTTATCTCTCTATCAATTTTTCTTGCGGAAGGGAGTCTGACGGCTAGGGTTCTTGGCTCCAGCAGATTTTTAGGTTTATAAAAGGACAAATTATGTTATTATTATATTTTAATATGGGCATTTTGGTTAAAAATACAGCTTTCCGACAAAGCTGAAAACAGCATTTTCGAAAAGTTCCAAATTGGGGCTTCTCCCCAAAAGCTGTTTTCAGCTTCCCGCAAAAGCTGAAACAGCTTTTCGAAAATTTTACCAAACACCATTTTTTATCTAAAAGTACTTTTGGAGGGCCAGAAAGTGCTTTATGGCCCTCCAAAAACTCCCCCAAACAGGACCTTAGTGGGGATGGTCCTCTTGTAAGTCCTGGGCCCACCACAACCCACTTTATTCCACCTACCAATCGTATTACTGGTGATCTTCTATAATGGAGAGTAATGATCCACAAATCAACAAATATAATGGGCTTCCAAAAATTTTTGTTTTGCCGAGGTTTGGAAATTTAGCCAGCTACAATGGCAAACTACAATGGTGATCTTATCCCAAGAAGAAATGGGAGGGACCAAATCTAATCCCAAAAAGATCCAAAAAGAGATTGGACATAACCAAAACAGGGCAATGTAAAGAAACACTAGGATTTGGATGAGTGAAGAGACAGGAGGAGCCAATGCAAGATTATGCAATGGGGGCAAAAACAAAGAGATGCCGCTGCTGCTGTTTTAGTCGATGGGCAACATCACCTGCAACAGATTCTCTTGCTTATCCATTACACAAAATTATGGGAAGATTTAACTCAACCAGAAAGCACGTAAAAGATGAAAGCTGGGGCAAATTACTAGACCAACAAATGAATCGTGAGCGAGGTTAAAGGGAAAAGGTCTCTTCTTTAATTAGAATTTTGGGCGCAAAATGCTCACCTGAAGCCCACAGGAGGACGGGTGGGATGGAAGGAAGGGGGATAAAATCCTTTCCAAATTGGTAATAGTGTAAATTGATAAAAACAAAGGCCTCGAGCCGGCATCTGCCTCGCCTCTCTTGGCCACCGACCATGGATGGAGGAGTGAAGCAACCGAGGTTCGTGTTGAAACCATAACTTGCTCTAAAAGCTTAAGCTAATAGGATGAGGTAGATTTATTTATATATTTATATTTTTTATATTAAAATTATTATTTATCTCAAAAGCTTAAGCTAATAGAATATGGTAGATTTATTTATATATTTATATTTTATTATAGTTCGGAAAGCTCGCTGATGGAAAATGATGGAGGTCTCTGGGGGAGGGGAGATTAGAGTTTTGGGGTTTGGGTGTTGGGATGGGGTCGTCATTGCCGCCGCTGCCGTCGCTTGGGGTGACGAGGGGCGGGAAGAGGAGATGCAGTTCTCTGCCATCTCGGAGTTTTACATCTTGTAGTCAAATAACGGAGTCCATTGGATGATGAATCTAATTAATTCTCTTGTTCCCAAAATTAATTAACTTCCTCAATTACAGTGATTTATTTACAGAAAAAGACCAAACTTCCATCGCTTAACACAACGCCTTTCCCATCATCATAGTATCTTCAATACCGAATCCCGTCCGTCCAATCCCAGACCCCTGATCAGCGTTAATCTCATGATCCCTAGTTGAAAGTCAAGATGTAGATTTTGACGGTCCCGATCATCCAGCCCAAGCCGATGATCCCTGTGCCTTTTGCACCCCTTGTTAGAGGCAAAAAACAAGACAGAAGAATTCCTCCGTGATATTTTCTATTCCGGAATTGCACTAAGCTCTGCCGCAAATTTACGCCCAATGCCACGCCGCTTTTTATTTGGTTTCTTCCCTTCCTCCTCATCCGCCGCCCGAACCTCGCCGCCCGCCGCCGTGCCCTCTCCGGACCCGACGTTGAACACCAGCGGCGACACCGTCGCCCCTCGTCGGATCCGTTCCCCGGCGGGGGCCGCCTTCATGAGCGCGGAGCTCGCCCGGACGGCGAGCGCGGCCAGGTCCTCCGCGTGGAGCCGGTGCTTCAGCATTGTCCTCGGGAGGAGGAAGTAGAGGTTCCCCGGCCGGAGCTCCTCGCCGCCGCCGACGGCGGAGACGAATCCATCGATCTCCATCACGTCAGCGTCGCAGACGAAGCACGTGGGGTCCTTCTGGAGCACGTGCGAGACTCTCACCGAGCGATCGTACTCCCGGAGCTCGCCGTCCGTGAAGATCACCTTAGCCGTCGCCACCGTCGTCACCGCCGCCGCGACCGCCTCGCACGAGGTGCAGATCCCCATCGGCGCTCAGAGGAAATGATAATAATCGGCGATTTCCTCCCACCTCTTCGAATGGTTTCGGTTTGGCCCTCGAAGGAGAGGGAAAGATTTATATAGGGGGAAGCGATTTGTCGCCGAGCAAGCGAATGCCAGGCTGTAAGGGGTGGTTCTATATACACCCCCCCTATTGCTAAGGACACCCCCAAAAACCAAAAAAAAAATACCCAAACTAACCTTTAGTGTAATTACCATATTGCTCTTGAAATTTTCTCATACACCCCCTTCCTCCTCCTCCGTTTCGTTTTGAAAAGAAAAAAAAAACACCCCTCAAACCCCCCTTAAACCCCTCGATCCATTTACATCGTTTAGGCGATCTTTGAAGGAGATTTAAGCCCCATTCGAAGCATGGACAAGCAACTAGTGATTTGGGACGAAGAATCGGCCGCAAAGGTACGTGTTCCACCTTGTTTCGAATTTTTTTTTTTCACGGTTCGTGCTCCGTTCGGCACTGGATCGCCGAACAAAAGGCTTTTGTTCGGCTGAACAGTGCCGAACAGAAGCCTTCTGTTCGGCCACCCTCAACCGAACAGATTTGTTCGGCTGCACAGTGCCGAACAGAAGGCTTCTGTCCGGCACTGTTCAGCCGAACAGAAGCCTTTTGTTCGGCGATCCAGTGCCGAACGGAGCACGAACCGTGAAAAAAAAAATTTCGGGAGAAGCCGGCGAGGTGGTTCCGGAAGAAGCCGGCGAGGTGGTCGGAGATCGGGAGAATGCCGGCGACGAGAGGGAGAAGGGGGAACGGGGGGGTTTTGGGCGTTGACGAGGTGTTTTGGAGGGGAAGAGCGGGGTGGGGGGGGTTTGGGGGGTGTAGAGAGCAATTTAGGTGAGGGGGTGGGGAGGGTGGGGGGTAATTTAGGAATTTTTAATTTTTTAGGGGTGTCCTTAGCAAATGGGGGGTGTAGAGAGTATTTAATTTTTTTTTAATTTTTGGGGGGTGTCCTGAGCAATAGGGGGGGTGTATATAGAACCACCCGGCTGTAAGTTATTGAGGCCTGGGTGGACATGGGGAAAAGGGCTTTGATTTGGAAGAAATTACGGGGTCGGGGACTCAGCTCATGAACTAACAGTAACAATCCAATCAATCACAGTGCGGTTGTTTCCGCTGGAAAGACTATTTTGCCCTCGAGAATGGCGACGACACGGAGGGCGTCACCCATTGGAACTGTGCTAGTTTTGGAAACTAAGGCTCGTGTCGTCGCTGTGCAACCTCGAAGTGCTATAAGGCTATCGTGTCTCCTTCACGATTGGTTGCTCTCCCAGCCCTCAGACGGAAATCACGTGAACGTGCGTGCTTTGATGAAAACCATGCACTTATTACGTGCTCCATTTCAGGCCCGGAACGTTCATGTTTTAGCCACGTAGCTCATCGTCCCAGAGTCTTTTCAGCATAGCCTGTGGGGTAGCTGCACAAGTTCCCATCAACGGCCTATCTGCTTTGGGTGTAAATAAAGTTCTCTCCCTCTCTTTAAGTCTCCTTCTTACCTTCTTCAATCTGAATGCCCAAAGGGATGTATCCATTGACATGACTCTTGAAACGGTTCCTAGCTTTCTATAGTATATCTGAGATTATGGATTTAGTTCTTAGATATCTGGATTTGTGTGGTGAGTAATGATGGTAGTAACAGTGCTAGTAATGTGCTTTCTCAAGTATTTTGGAGTATATTAATGGTATCATATTGTTCATGTATTCAGTAATTCATGTTGTTTCTGATAAAAAACTACTAACTGAAATTAAAGTATATGGTTTCTGTTCATTTCAAGCACCAAACTAAACTAAGCCAAGCGGTTCTTGAATTAGGTTGGGCTTTTTGATCATTCCACGCTCGCAAGTAAAAGCTAGAAACCGCGAGTGAGGTGACCTCACCGGCATTTAACTCACCCCTGCCCCTAAGGAAACGATCAGGGGCGTAACAGTAATTTTGGACGGACAAGGGAAACGTGTCGAGATCGTGGGTCCGACAGAGCTTCGTCGCACGACTGGAGCTCGCCACGTGGGGAGGGCACCTCGGGAGGCAGACCAGAGACAAAGAGGCTTGGGGACTCGAGGGGTGTAGGGCGGTGAAGCGCACCGCCACGTGGGTTCTGGTGCTCCTCATGTTATTTAATTCTCCGCTTGTCGAGCCCAATGGGCGCTGCCCAGCGAATCGTCGCGTGATTATTCCGACACCCTTCTAATCCCATGAACCTTCCTGTTGCCACGTGATAACGGGCAATATAATATAATCCGTGGAGATCTAAGCTTGTCCAGGTTTATCTTGAGGCATCGTTGAACGCCGCTCCCATAGTTAGAATAAGCATCAAACCTAGTTTGGTGCACCCAAATGGTTTCATTAGGGACTTTTTATGTCCCGGCAATCCAGCAGAAACCTAATCCGAGTACATGATGCATCACCGCATAGCATACCAAGGCATTTATTTATTAAGGAGATTAGGTGTTTGTTCGCTATTTATGTTGCTAATTTAATAAAATAATCTATTTGAACTAATTTGATTGACGATGATTTAGGTAAGTAATAATAAAGATTTTATTAGATAGATCTGGTCTACCAGCTTAGCTGCAAACTAGGGACACTAGTCCAAAAGATTTCTCCAGCGTGCCGAACCATATGGGAGGCAACCCAGTTTGCAGTCAGGGGCGGCCCAATACATTTGGGGGCCCAAGGCGAACTCATTAAAAGAGGCTTTTAAGAAAATAATAAAAAAAATAATAAATATAAAATATTTTAAAAATTTATTGAAAAATAATAGCTATTAGATGTTCCGAAATCAGTGCTTACAAGTAGTGAAAAGCTACGAGAATAGGGCCCATTTATGCTTAGCTACTAGTGTTTAGATATCTAAATCTTTCAGCACCTTTTAACAACCTAGCTATGTGCATTCATCTACACCACAAATGCTTTCCAAAGTATGTGAAAAGGCCCTGCCCCAAAGAATTTACAACATACCTTATCACATTAGAAGATAGCCCAAGCCAAGGCCTTGTTGAAGAGAACACTTCTTTTTTTCATGCTCACCACAGACCTCACCCCCTGGATTAGACTATAACCTGCAGCTATCCCATTAGCCATCACCAGAAACCTGCAACCCAAGATGTCTAGGGCTGCAAATGGGTCGGGTTGGGTCGGGTCCTAGGTGACCCCGATCCGACCCGGTTGCATGTTCGGGTCCTAATTTTGGACCCAGACCCGAGCCGGTTGAAAAACGGATCGGGTCGGGTCGGGTCCATACCTACCCCAATGGGTCATTCGGGTCGGGTCGGGTCCGGATCTGGTCGGGTCCGGATCGGATCCGGGTCGGGTCCGGGTCGGGTCCGGGTCAGATTTGCATTTTTAATTCAATATTTTGTCAACTCCAATACTCCATCACCGATTCACCAATTCACCATCAGGTGAAGCCTTTTGCAAGCTCAACAATTCCTCCTGAAAGGCTGGAAGCGTGAAAATAAAGACTTCACCAACATCAACATGACCATTTTTATCACAACCACTTATCTTTGTATGTTGAATGACATCCATTATCCAATTTTGAAGTCTATAGTGTTTTGATCAAGACCTTGTGACCCATCAATGGCAGGCTCATATTGCACACATTGGATTATTACATCAGTCCATGATTCAAGCGTTCTGTGATTAAATCTCAAAAAAATTGTGCAAACTAGGTTAGATCTCACAGATTGGTAGAAAATAAAACAAGTAGGCCGAAATGATGCTCCCCAAGTGTGGCACGCCCCTCCTCCAAATCTTCCGACTATCCCCGAGGACCCCGACGACCCCCACCTCTCCCTCTCCCTCTCCCTCAAGTCCGGCGTCGTTGCCCTGTTACAATGTAAGCCCCCTTCGCCGGAACCATCTCCCGGCCTATGCTAAAAAAAATACGGAGGACTGGAGGAGGGACATACCTTGGGACGCCGAAGAATGGGAAGAGGGAGATCCGCGGAATGGGGAGTCGGAAGTCGAAAGATCTAGGGCACCGAGCACGGAAGCGGGCTACTCTTCTCCAAATGATCCTCCGCCGCAGCTCAAGATCTAGGGCACAGCCGCACGGGAGATCTAGGGCACCGAGCACGGAAGCGGTCTACTCCTCGACGTCCTCGTCTCCTCCAGATGATCCTCCGCCGCACGGGACTCGGGAGATCTAGGGCTAGGGCACAGCCGCTGCGCCGCACGGAAGAGAAAAAGGGAGGAACGGACCGTCCAAGTTCCAACAGGTGAAGCGGTCCAGCGGATGATTTATATATCATCCGTTGGACCGTTGCGGGCTGCGGGCAAAGCACAGAGGCCAGAGCACACCTGTGACCTGTTGTAGCACTGCGGGCCTGCGGCCCAATGGGCTGCATGTCTTAAAAAAATGATCCAAAAAATTGGGTCGGGTCGGGTCGGGGTGCGGGTCGAAATTGGACAGACCCGACCCGACCCGAAAAATAGAACGGGTCCAAATTTAGGACCCGACCCGGCCCCGCGGGTCCTAAAATGCGGGTCGGGTCGGGTCTTAAGTGGGTTGGGTCGGGTCGGGTCACGGGTCGACCCAACCCATTTGCAGCCCTAAAGATGTCTCCTAGAAATTATAAACCCATTACAGACTAACACCATTTTACTTTAAAAAAAAGTAATAAAGCTCCACTTTGGAGAAGAGAAGAGTATCACACCGAAAACTCTGGCATTAACCAAATTGAAAACTCTAAGAGAAACAAATTGATGGGTAACAATAGAAGGATTCCATGGGCTTACACCAAAGCCTTCATGTCAGTAAACTTGGCTTTTTTTTCCAAGGAGAAAAACCTTCCTGACCTGGGTGTCAGAGCCCACCAGAGCAGCAAGAAAAGAAAAAAAATGGAAGAACAAACATAAAAAGAAAAAAAAAGAAGAACAAACATAAATCTACTGGGCATTATAACAAACATATGGTAGACAACTCAATCATGATACCAGACCCAATTCATTTAGAAAAGTGTTATTTCTCACATAGATTACATCATCCTGGAAGCCTAAAGAAGGTGAAACATGACCCAAATCCCCTTCCTCCTCCAAAAATTATACAAAAAAAAAAATCCTTCTCGGCGGCAAAAAAAAAAAAGAAAACCGGAAGGCTCCTGTCTTTCTGACCCAAAAATCCTTCTCGCTAGATCCTGGAGTCCCCAGCCCCTTGCCCTTTGGTTGGCTCCGGAAGTCAATCGGAACTCGGAAGACGGAAGACTGAACACTAAAGTCTCCCCCCCCCCCCCCCCCAAAAAAAAAAAAGAAAATTGGCTCCGGAAGTTGGAAGCTCACTTGGAGAGGGCGGAGGGCCGGGAAGGAGAAGAGACGCCATCACGCCGGCGCCGCCGCCTCCCTAATCCCTCTTCGGTCGAGTGCGGACTGCGGAGTGCCGGCTCGACGGGGAGGTTCGAGGACGGCGAACGGAGGAGGACCAAGGACGGTGGACTTTAGAGCGGAGCCGACTAGCCAAGGAGGCCGGAGCCCGGAGCCTCGGAGGAGCCGAGGACGGTGAGGAGAGAAGGAGCGGTGCTGCGGTGGAGCCTGTAGAAGACTACCGAGAACCGGAGAACGTTCAACAATAAAAAAGAAAGCACCAGCAGAGAACTGAGAAGGGGGAAGAGAAGGGGGAAGGAAATGCCTGCTGCTTGTCATTTGTCAATTGCCGTAGCCGTTGCCCAGAGCCTAACCAGTCTGTCGTCGGGGAGACGCCGAAGGGGATGCACTGTAACGGCGTAGCCCGGTAGCCGTCGCCCACTGCCCAGCTATGATTCTATAAGCTAGCTTTCGGATGGAAAAGACTGAAAACTATGCATTAATTAAGCAAAAAAAAAAAATTGTGCGGTTGGGTGGGGGTCTTCCCTGGGCCGGGGGCCTTAGGCGACCGCCTCAGTCCCCTAAGGCCCGAGCCGGCCCTGTTTGCAGCTCTGTGCATCTTCCGATACACGTGTACTGCCTGAAAAGAAGCCAAACTCTTGACCAAACTGCAAGTCTCATGAATCAATAAGTGACCATCTCTGTATCGATCAGCTTTTCGTATTCAATCGATCACCGCAGTGGAGTCTCCCTCAAGACATATCCACTATTTTGACCCGTTCAATCTTTGGCACTTTCAAAGAAACAAGTCATACTATGATTTCTACAGCAGTCAATAATAGATTTGGTGGAGAGCCGTCGTAACAGGAAAATGCTGTCATTGAATGCTTGATCTGCAGTCCACCTGATCGTTATGGTGTGCCCCTTAAATCAGATGGGCCCACAGTGTCTGAGCTCTGTTTTGGACGGTCTTGGACAGGGCCCCTTGGATGCTACCGCTGGGGTTATGGCTGCTGTTTTTAGGGCATGAGGACAGCAAGACAGCTGGAAAGCCGGTAGTGGGGGAGGAGGTAAAAAACCATGTGATTTTTGTGGTTCGCATGAGATGCGGGAAGAGAAGAGGCCAATCACTACCATGATATTCCTCTGCTTTTGATCATTACCTTTAAATTCTTTAAATAAAAGCTATCTCTAACAAGAAAAAAAAGGTGGCCGATCTCGACTCTTTTGCAAGGTAAGGAAGCATGATTGAGTGTTTTTTATTTTTATTTTTTTTTCTTTATTGTGTGTGGCAATGCACTAGCTTATGAGAGAGATTGTTTGGTGTTTATCTTTTTTCTCAATAATAGACCAAAATAATGGTGTGAGATAACTTTATGCACACCTCAACACGGCTTCCATCATTGCTGTGAGAGTGGTGGGTCATCTTTGTAGTGGTAGCCTTGTTCATATGCATGTATAGCTGCCTTTGATTTTGTTGGTGCCAGAATTCAGGTCGGTCTCCACCTGAGGTGTAGCAAGAACGGTCAAAATCGAGATAAAAAGCAGATCAACCAAGAAAATGTTGGGAATTCTCCATAGCGAATTCAAAAAGCTAGCATGACCTGCAAAAAAATCTACTTACAGGAAGGTTTTGACGGAAGACCCTCTGATGCTTAAATTAGTAGAGAAAGAGAGAAAACTAAAGCATCGAAAGTGCTCGAGAGAAAGAGGAAGTTTGAAAATGCTTGCCTGAGGGTCTCCCAAGTCACCCCTATCTATAAGATGGGGTGAGTGTCCGTTACCATATTCGATGGGAGACACAATAATTGCTTGGTAGCGGTTCCTCGCGATATATCTACGATGTTAATTACATTGATTGTGTATTTATGGGTGAGCTAAGTCGATCGTTGTCAAAACTATAATTGCAACACCTTAGATAATCTTTAGTGTTACTTCTAAGTTGGACTGACAATAATGGCAGATCGGCTAGACCGACCTGGATAGCACATCGTCCAATACTGAGATCATTAGGTCATTCACCTCAGTGATGACTAAGGACAAAAAGATCAGAGTAATTTGAGGTCAGAATAACCAATATTCTCTCCATCAAATTTATCGAGCATCCATCTCCTTTTAGTAAGTGCAAAATTGCACTATGGGATTGCTTTGGTAACTAACTTTCCCCTTCTCCGGTCTTCTCTCATATAGCTGGTAATTGTGAGTGCAATAATGAAAGCCCCACTAAGCAATTTAGGATGAGAGGAAATGCGTTATGCACCTAACTATTTCTCATCTTTTTTTTTTTAAGTATGAATGGTTGTGATTGTTGCACATAAAAAAAATATGTTCGCAAAACAGCGACCACGTCCTACTTATTCTAGGTTGGTATAGTTTTACCCGATTTCCCAAAGAGAATTGTGGCCGTATAAAAGAAAGCTACGTTAGTTACATGTTTTTTTTTTTTTTAATAACAGGCGTTTCATATAATGTGGATACAAATACACCCAGTAGAATCGGCAAACAAAAGGTTTCGGAATACACCAGGCACCTCATCCTCTCCAACTCATAGGGCGCCCCTTGAGTGGCGTGCTACAAATGCCGCCACCTAGTCCGCGGCCCCATTAGCCTCACAATATATATGCACAGCTTGAAATACGACAACCTTCTTCACAATCCAGGGCCGGCCCAATCCTTAGGCAACTGAGGCGGTCGCCTAAGGCCCCGGCCCAAAGAAGGCCCACCGCAGGAAATACCTCAAAGACAAAATGGAAAAAAAAGGCCCCCTGTGAATTCGTCTTAGGGCGGGCCACTGTAGGGAAGGCCTCAAAGACAAAACGGCCTTAGGCCCCCAAATACATTGGGCCGCTCCTGTCACCATCAACCAAATATTACGGAGCAAGAGATGAACTCCTCTATCACCGTATGGGCCCCATTAGCCGAATCCCCCTCTAAGAGGATAGAAGTCGCCCGCAGCACATGTCGCACATAACGCAAACCCATTTAAGCCGTCCGTAACTCTGTGCCTGAAACTGATATGTCGAAGAGCTGACACCTCCTGCTGCCACCACACTCGATGTCGGCCCCTGACGACATGTCTTGGTTTACGTCATATATAAATTATTGGATTTGTGCACGGTACTCTTTAAGGTCTGAAAGGAATGAATGTGTGTGGGGTCAAATTTTTGAATGTTCATATAGCGACCTGTATATAGACTTGGCTTAGATGCTAGGCCATTGCCATTGGCCTTTCCTAACACGTACTTCACCAGAAAGGTTAATATAAATGAGATTGGAATTGGTCGGCGAAGCGGCGAGCGACCTTCATTTCCCTCCGACATCTCTGCTTTCTGCCTACCTTGGCTCATTTCTATTCACCATCGAATCCTTCCTGTATCCTGTCCTAAATGTCTAGCCCTGAGGAGTACAAGTGTGCTTTACATCAGAAAAAATGAACTAAAACTATATAGAGCGGGCACCAAAGAAAATAAAAAAAAAAAAAAAAGGCAGGCTTCCTATTTTGTCAGATATTTTTTAGTGCGCATCTTAAAGAATAAGCCCAAATATCATAGATTCCTTCTACCGATAAAGTCGTCAGTTTTGTAATTTAAAAAAAAAAAATTACGGTATACACTATATGGCCAAAAATACATACCGAGCAAATTAGTTATTTAATAAGTTAAGACACATATCTAGATAAATCAATATATAATTTCTAAAATATGGTGTTCACTAGTACACAGTATACCGTATACGATCAAATGATACATACTTAGTAAATTAGTTATATATCAATTCAATACACACTTCCAAGCACATTAATATATAGTTTATAGAATATCATATTCACTGATACACATCCGTAGACTTTTTGATGCATACTATAAGCTTATCCGATATATACTTAACAGTTAACAGTGATCCAATACACACTTACAGAAAAATTGATATATAGTTTCAAAATATACTTTTTATTAGTATATACTACATAGTCAGATGGTATATATCAAATAATTAATCATCTCACATTTATGTTTTTTAAAGTCATAAGATTGACGGATTCCATAATAGTTGGAGTTTTTTTCTTATTTAACTATTGAGTTATTTTTTTAAAAAATGGGCGCTAAATAAAATAGACAAAACAAGAGCCTCATCCCATATGATTTTTGTTTAAAAGAAACCTACAAAGTTCGCATCCACAGGTCCCAAATCACCCCACTAGAGACATGCTTGAAGTATAAAAGATATCTTACCAATGTAAAGACCCGGTGAATTTTAGGGGGCTTGAAGAAGAAGACAGCTGAAATCATGGCAATGGAAAGCATTATAAATCGAGAATCTTGTTAGCACATGACACAAGCAGCAATGATCACATTGGTGTTCTTTTGGCTCCTCTTAGGATTAATTAGGTTGGAGGTAATCTAACATAAAAAAAATAAATTTTATATCAAATTATCATATTTAGTAAAAAAAATAAAAGAGAGAAGAAAAATAATAAGTCCTACTAGTCATCGCATGATAGAAATGCCCCTACTTATGTTATATCAATATTTTATTAATTAGATGATATAATTAATATGTTAATTTTATTAATTTTATATCAATATATTACATTAGTATTTTATAATATAGTAATATATTATATGGATATTTACTAAATAAATACTAATATTAACATATATTTATTATATATTTAATATTAATCTATTAAGTATAATATCTTCATAAATATATTAATAATTAATGTATTAGTAAATACATCAATTTGAATAAATATATTAATTAGATATATTATTTATTAAAATTACTACATTTATTAACTATTTAATTAAAAATAATTCACTATTATAGTAATATATTTCTTATCTATTATCATCAATACAATAAATTAATTTATTATAATTGATATATTAATATGTTAATATTATTGTTGTAAATAACATAAATAATATATTAATGTATTTACTAAGAAATATTAATTTTTGATTAATAATTAATGAATATTTATTGACTATTAATAAAATTAATATGGGATTTTAATAATTAATATATTTATCTATTAAGAACTATATTTATATGGTTTATAATTAATATATTTATTAATATATCAAAAATATGTTAAATTTTACTTATAATAAGAAATATATTCTAACATATATAATTAATTTAAAAATATTTATTAACTTTTATAAAGATATTTTAATATTTGAAATTGCTCAGTTGACTGTCTTTATGTAAGTGGGCTATAAATGGCTAATAAATAGACCGAACAAAAAATGCAATTATTTAAATTATTTATTTAAGAAATTTATAAATGGCTAATAAATTGTTAGAAATTTAGCAATGTTGTCGTAAGATTTTCTCCAACCAAATATAATAGCCTTCTTTTCGCACTATTTTTTAAAATAATTTTTTTACCAACCAAATATAGCAATTTTTTTCAATTATTTTTGTAGATAAATAATTTCTAAAAAATATCAAATTGTTCCATAATTCCATGTACCCCACCAAATGAACCCTGCAAATCACCCATCCTAGGCTAAATAGATGACTAGAGAGCTATAATTCATTCCCATCCACGGACGCCGCACGTCTTATCCAACCCATACGAATTTGTTCCCCAAGGTGGTCGATAGTTCCTACTTCTATTTATTTATTATTTTTTTAAGGGAGGTGGATGTTTCTCCTTTGTAAGGCTAAGAATTTTTTTTTAAATTTTTTTTTTTTTTTTTGGCTATGCTTATATAATTTGGTGTGAGAAACCGGTGTACTAAAAAAAAAAAAAAAACACACCAATATAGACAGAAAGACAATAATATCTACGTCGAAGGCCTACCTACGGCAGATAGGTTTAGTATGTTCCGCACGAAACAAGAATTCACCTTCTTTCACACGAATCCACCATTGGATCATCTACGACCTAAGTGAGCCAACCAAGGGACGTTAATGGGCCCCCAATAGCCAATAACACATATAAAGTATTTTAGCAGGCTTTGGTCCGAATCCACACCAATTGGGCCATCGACATGCCTAGAACCCATAAACCAACAAACAGAATCAAGATCAAAGATCATGGCATGCATCACAAAGTCCACATGCAGCACAACCAACCCCGAAGTCCAACATAGCACCGTGGGTCCATGGTACGAAAGGCATATTTTATCTGAACCGTTCATTAGAACTACAAAGCCCATTCGATGTGGTCGGAACTTCATCATCCGTGCACTGAAACAACCCCTTTTTTTTATCCGTTCCAGCGCGAGATACGTAGTCGAGCTGTACATCCATCACGGCATCTTCACCTGGATATGAACGACCCTACCACCCCGGCAATGATAGCCGTCGGATCTCCAAGCACGGCGGAGATGATGAACTGCACCGCCATCGCCGCCAGCTCGCAGCACCGCTTCACCTTCCCCTTCCTTGGCCGGTGGTGGCTCTTCCCTACTCCCTTTATGGTCGGAATCCTATTCATCCCATTTATCCCCACCAATCCCCGCTTTCCACCGCCGCTTCCGCCGACGCCGTAGTAGATCTCGTACCAGCTTTCCACCAGCATCTCCATCACGCATGCAACGTGGAGGTTGTACCGCTTGCACGCACTCCGGTAGCTCCAGCTCCGCCCCTTCCGGCCGCACCGGTGGCACGGAGCCGCCACCTTGCGGTGGAGGAACAGCCGGAGGTCCTCTCCTCCTCCACCGCTGCCGGTTTCGAGGACGTGGGGGAGGGCGGCGCAGCAGGGGTGGAGGTCGAAGCCGCAGGAATGGCAATGGTAGACGAGGCCGGCGACGTCGCGCTCGCATGCGTTGCAGAAGCGGGCGGCGCTGCCAGGAGGCGCGGGGAGGAGGTAGAAGGTGCATTTCGGGTAGAAGGGGTGGCGGAGGATGGAGGAGGGCGCGGCGAGGGCGCACTGCTTGTGGAGGTCGTAGTCGCAGAGGCTGCACTTGAAGCGCGATCCGATGCCGGCCTCCTTGCAGCCGTCGCACTTGAAAGGTATCTCGGTGTACTCGAACTGGAGCTTGTGCTGGGGGTGGCTGAAGTGGGTGATCTCCCCGTACTTCATGGTAACTTCTTTTGGTTAGACAGAGATATAGTGACTGCGGAGAGTTTTGGAGCTAGTTTTATTAAGGCTAGAATTAGTTCATTGTCCCAAAGAAATGAGAGAGAGATCTAGAGAGAGAAGAAATGGTGCTGGGGCTTCAGCTATAGAGGCGAGAGAGAGAGAGAGAGATATGTCCAGAAATTAGTAGGGAGAAGGGAATTGGTGGAAGTGTTAGAGATTTTTGGAAGGTGGGTTTACATTTATACGAGGGAGGTTGGCTCAGTGGAGAAGGGTGCCGAGAATATATGCTTGGTGATGGAGCCTGTCCATGTGTGCACTGGGAAGTAGGATTATGAGCGAAGGGAGGAAACAAGGCATCTTTGTAGGTAATGGTTTGATGTCCCACCTCGAATTATTCTGGTTCTCTTCGGGGGGATAATTTTTTGTGTTGGGAGGCGAGTTGAGTTTGGATGTTAATATTGCTGGTTGCCCTGGAAAGCAGAATAGAACAAAGAGGCTTAAGAATAGAACAAAGAGGACAGAGAGGGATTTTGGAGATACCACGTTTAGGGCCTGAATGGTCACGGAATAAAAGTATGAAATTGGAATAATACCTAGGATTTGTATGAAGAAAAATATTATGATCAGAAAGTTCAGTGGATAAGATTGCTTAGAATAGACCGTTACATGATAAAGAAAATCATGATTATCCGAACCCCCTTGCATATATCCTTATGATTTTTGAGATATTTTTTAAACTAGAAGTTGAGATCAAGGTTGCTTGATTTGCTGGATTATTCCTTCCAATCAAGCTATGCAGTACCGGTACATATTCTGATTGACCAACAGTATGGTATAGTATGATATAGTGCTGTTTCAATACGTACCAATAAAGTGAGAGCCGATAAGAGAGGGAGACGGAGAAGGAGAGAGAAGAGGGAGCAGATGGAGAATGGGAGGGCGAGTGAGGAAGAGGGACAGGAAGGGCTAGCGAAGACTGGAAGAAGGATTTTGCCCTTAGTTCCTTTGTTTCGAATTAAACAGAGGTGCAGAGGAGGCTGCTGATTTCATTTAAAAACCATTAAATAAAATAAAGTCGTTTTTGAATTCTTGTTTCATTCAAAATAGAGGAATTAAGGGCACAATCTTCCGACCCTCCTCCGGCCTCCACTGGCCCTCTTCTCCCCTCCCTTCTTCTCTTTCTCTTTTTCTCTCTCCTTCTCCCTCTCTCCCTCCCTCGCTGGTTTCAAAACTAAGGGCGGAGCTCTGCTGGTTCACCCCCAATACAACTCGGCATTGTCCTGAATCGGGCGATTTGGAGCTGTACAACATTCCATACTTCAAATCATTGATATGCCCTTTATATTTTTATTGTGAATCAGGCTATTAATCTATAATTTAGTATTAAAGTATGGTAATGTTTTGACTTATAACAATAGTGTAACAATTTAAATAAACAAGAACTTTAAATCTAATCACTGTGCTACCAAAGTTGTTATGCTCAAGTATTTTTAGAACATATATTACCAAGAACTTTTCATGCTAAAATTTAGTAAAAGAGAATATATTACCAAAGTGCATGTATAGGAATTTAGATAAGAGAATAAGCATTGATCAAAATGGAACTAGAATAAAATGGTAGCAGACAAAGTTGTTGTGCTCAAGTATTTTTGGAGAGAGCTCGGAGAAAACAGAGGGTATCTATGACCTTGCTAGATAATTAGACCTTCAGACTAAAAATGGTTTTTTCCCTGCCTAAATCAAAAATAAAAAATAGAAACAATTTAATCGCCGCATGCCCTAAAGTTTCTTCTAGTTCTTTTTATTTTCTTGTTTTCCTGCATGAGAACTTGACCATGACAAAACTTGTATGCAGATGAATGGCATGCGTATGCAAACAATATTTCATCATTTCTATGCACACTTATATCCAATCATGTCAATGGACAAGGTAATTCCAAGTGTTACATGAAAAATGAAAAAACAAAACAAAAGATCTATTTTTTGGTGTGCAATGTGCTCCCAACAATACTCATCCAATGGTTTCTACCATGTTGAGTTAATTTGCATTTTATTTCCAAAGGTTAATTAATACTCCAGCCTTTTTCCTTTCTTTACACTGAAGTCATATATATTCAACTTTATGCCGGAAAATCATCCATTGCAGCATCACATATCAAATGATTTAGTAAGATCCAGCAGTATTCTTAATTTTTTAAAAAATTGAACATTCAGTCAAAAAGAAAGAAATTCGGTGACTGAGAAGAATAAATTATATCTCTCTTACGTATGATTGTTTATCCAGCATAATTTCAGTGCGGGTTTCTGAAACACACTAACATGACAACGAAGTGCAGGAGCTGATAAAATGATTTAGATGCAGACATTAGAAGTATTATTCTATGCTTCACATATTCTGCTATAGCTTCCTACTGAATATTGTCCATTTTTTGGTTGTGCCATTATGTTTATATTATCTCCATCTAGAGCCGTCAGGGAAATGAAAGGTCTAGGTAGAACTTGTTCTGCCTTGCACCAATTCAAATTGGCCCTGGCAATTGGATGAGACTAAGTCCGACTTTATCCTCATCCGGCCCTTTTTGTTCTTTTTTAATTATCCTCTTTCTTTATAGTAGCTAAGGATGCATATGAGCCGAGCTATTCACAAAAACTTGGGGCCTAATGAACCTAGTTATTCATAAATAGCTTGGATCAAGCTTGTGACAAGCCCGTTTGGACTCGTTTTAGCTACGAAAGCGCTCACAAAAGCCGGGCATAAAAGAGTTGGGGTTTTCCCTAGTAATCATGCCCCTCTACTTAACAATCAGATACTATGGGTTTAAATCTTGGATATTAAATCTCCAAGTGCTTAGACCTAGAAAAATGTAGTGTGTTGGATCTCTCTCTTTAAAATGTCAAGCATGAACATTAAAATGCCGCAATTTTTAGAACTTAGCTAGGTATTGCATCTATGCCAAAAATAACTCCGCTAGCCTGCAAAAAGTTTGCACTTTATCACGAGAGCTATAAATTTTGTCGTTTCTAGCATTTTGAAAATCTTTGAGCATTTTTGAAGATTCGGACTATCAAGATACAAACTGATGATCTCCTCTAATTAAAAGAAAACTACCAACATGGCTAGCTAAGTTCTCGTTAGTTTGGATCCAAGCCAATTAGAGAATTGAATTCAAATCCAATAAAGTTCGAAGCAATGTTCTATGACCCAATTAAAAAAGTTCAGATATTCAAACTGAAGTCACAAGATTTAGATTTAATGCCCTCTTAGTTGCCCATAACTCGACATCCGAACTCAATTTGCATCCATTTTGATCAGAAGTGGAGCTGATCAGGGATCTCATTACAGTCCATTTTAGTGAAAAATGGCACAAAATGGCTTCAACCCGGGGAAGCGGTCTCGCACTCAACCTATTTACTCCAAACAAAACCATTGTTAACCTAAAATTGACCAAAATTCAATCTCAATAATACATAAACTCATTACTCAAATGGGCCCAATCAATTTACACCTCTATCATTGCCCGATCTAATTTTTGGTTACCAGACCTAGACCCAAGCCAACTAGATAGAATTGCATCTCTTGGCTATCCTTTGTACTCCGATATTCCTAGTGGCCTTGATGATGGATAGATGCTGTTCTTGGGCATCATCATCTTTGCTAATGCACTCACTCACTAGATGGTTTCTAAAAAGGATTAGTTTTCCTTGCGGGGAACAACCCCAGGGGATGGTGGAGAACAAAATTCTCTGCATCTTGGCATCAACTGTGTGCTCTGAAGAGCATACCGATACAGTAAACTTGGGCCTCCCAAAAGAATACCAACAAACCAACATTCATCTTTATCTGGGTTCCTTCACTAGGCGAGGCCACTAGCCAAGTACATTAAACTTTTCAGGTGGCTTAGGTGACCTGAGAAAAGAAAAAATACATTAAACAGTGTGTGTGTTTTTTTTTAAAAAAAAAATAGATACTTAAGAGCTCCAACAGTTTGAATTATGTGTCTAAATCTTAAAAAACAAGTACAAAGAATTGGCCACAGGTTGTGTTTAAGCAGTGCAATATTACCAGTTGAAATATATGATTAATATATGGTAGGTCATAATTAGGACAGCAAATCCTTTCATAGATTTGAAGGGAGCAAGAAATGGTATACAGTGTGAGAATTTTGCTGAGATCATCAAATACAAGTAAAGCAAAATCATTACATTATTTAAACTTCAAAATTTCATCCACAAATTCAGTCTTCACTACAAACAACCAATCTAACTATGCCAAATCGCCAATAGAATCTCAATAGCCAATAAAGAGTATAGTTTCGCTTCAAAATTAGAATTTTTTGCTTTCCCTCTTTCCAAATCTTTTACCAAATTGCTGTAGTTAAAATATCCGAGCCTCTCCGAAAACTCTTCTTGATTCTTTCATCTCTACATAAACCACAAAAAAAAAGATGCACTTCCTTTCCATTTAAACTTCCATCTAATCCTCAGTCTAAGTAATTTTCGTACTTTTTTTCAATATTCTGAACCAGATAGACATTTAGACATATGCAAACTGAAATCAATCTGTGTCTCAGCTAAAGAGATAATATATTAAAGAATAGTCCCACATTGGTCGATGTTAGAAACAACCAACTATATATAATAGTTTTCATTATACTATATGGTGTCTCTTCGGAGACATCCGATAAAATTGGAACGATACAGAGAAGATTAGCATGGCCCCTGCGCAAGGATGACACGCATAAATCGAGAAATGGTCCAAATTTTTTTTCCCTTCTTTCTATCATACATCTTGTATATGATAAATATATGGTAGGTCATAATTAGGACAGCAAATCCTTTCATATATTTGAAGGGAGCCAGAAATGGTATGCGGTGTGAGAATTTTGCTGAGATAATCAAATATAGGTAAAACAAAATCATTACATTATTTAAACTTCAAAATTTCATCCATGAATTCAGTCTTCGCTCAAACAACCAATCTAACTATGCTAATAGAATTTCAATAGCCAATAGAGAATATACTTTCTCTCTTTCTAAATCTTTTACCAAATTGTTGTAGTTAAAATATCCGAGCCTCTCAGAAGCCTCTTCTTGATTCTTTGAGCTCTACATAAACTACAAAAAAAAGATGCCCTTCCTTTCCATTTCACCTTCCATCTAATCCTCACTAAGTAATTTCCCTACCTTTTTAGTATAAAAACATGAGATACACTAACAATAACATGAGATACATCTTCTATTAATCTTTTATTTTTCACCATGTCCTTAATATATTTGTGTTTACTAAAATTCAATTTTCCATTGCAAGCCTATCTTTTATCTCATCAACCATGACTTGAATGTGGAACCAAAACCCTTCTCATCCCCTCTAAAACCCTTCCTCTCTTCCATTGGAACAAGCATATTCTCATATTCTCTCTCTCTCTCTCTCTCTCTCTCTCTCTCTCTCTCTCTCTCTCTCTATATATATATATATATATATATATATAGGTATGCGGAATATCTTGTAGTTATATTATATATTATTTTTTTCTCCAATAACTAATAGAAGATCTATCATGCATTTTATTTAAAATAATGATTAAACACTACTTTAGATACTATTTTCTTGTAAGATGGTATTTTCCATATTTTGAACCAAATAGACATTTGGGCACATGCAAGATGAAATCAATCTCTGTCTCAGCTAAAGAGATAATATATTAAAGAATAGTCCCATATCGGTCGATGTTAGAAACAACCAACTATATATAATAGTTTTCATTATACTATATGGTGTTTCTTCGGAGACATCCGATAAAATTGGAACGATACAGAGAAGATTAGCATGGCCCCTGCCCAAGGATGACACGCATAAATCGAAAAATGGTCCAAATTTTTTTCCCTTTTTTCTATCATACGCCTTGTATATGATAAATATATGGTAGGTCATAATTGGGACCACAAATCCTTTCATATATTTGAAGGGAGCCGGAAAAGGTATGCGGTGTGAGAATTTTGCTGAGATCATCAAATACAAGTAAAACAAAATCATTACATTATTTAAACTTCAAAATTTCATCCATAAATTTAGTCTTCACTGCAAACAATCAATCTAACTATGCCAAAAGAATCTCAATAGCCAATAGAGAATATACTTTCACTTCAAAATTAAAATTTTTTGCTTTCTCCCTTTCCAAATCTTTTACTAAATTGTTGTAGTTAAAATATCCGAGCCTGTCAAAAGCCTCTTCTTGATTCTTTCAGCTCTACATAAACCACACAAAAAAAGTTGCCCTCCCTTTCCCTTTAACCTTCTATATAATCCTCACTAAGTAATTTCCCTACCTTTTTAGTATAAAAACATGAGATACACTAACAATAACATGAGATACATCTTCTATTAATCTTTTATTTTTCACCATGTCCTTAATATATTTGTTTTACTAAAATTCAATTTTCCATTGCAAGCCTATCTTTTATCTCATCTACCATGACTTGAATGTGGAACCAAAAGGTCCAAAACCCTTCTCATTCCCTCTAAAACCTTTTCTCTCTTCCATTGGAACAAGCGTACTCTCTCTCTCTCTCTCTCTCTCTCTCTCTCTCTCTCTCTCTCTCTCTCTCTCTCTCTCTCTCTATATATATATATATATATATATATATATATATATATATATATATATATATATATATATGCGCAATATTTTGTAGTTTTATTATATATTATTTTTTTCTCCAATAACTAATAGAAGATCTATCACGCATTTTATTTAAAGTGATAATTAAGCACTAGTTTAGATACTATTTTCTTGCAAGATAATATTTTCAATATTATGAACCAAATAGAAATTTGGGCATATTCAAATTGAAATCAACCTCTTAGATAATATATTAAGGAATAGTCCCACATCGGTTGACGGTAGAAACAACTAACCATATATAATAGTTTTCATTCCACCATGTGGTGTCTCTTCAGAGACATCTGATAAAATTGGAACGATACAGAGAAGATTAGCATGGCCCCTGCGCAAGGATGACACGCATAAATCGAGAAATGGTCCAAATTTTTTTTTTCCCTCATTTTCCATTTTGCACCCTCCAATAGTCCTCCAGTTTCCATTACCCATTCCATAGTGGTACAATCTCCGGTGGCATGGCCATCCAAGGAGGAAGAACCAGAACCCTCCTCCTCCCGCTCTCCATCCCAAACGCCACCAAAACCTTCCCCCTTTCCTCATCATCACATCCATCCATCACTCCGTCAGTGTCCCATCCACCACTATCCGACGGAGAGGATGAAACGATAATCTCCACGGCGGTCTCTATCCTAAGGGAGCAGCGATCCAAGAGCCGGTGGAGCTTCCTTAAATCCGTGTACCACCCCGCGGGATTCTCCGCCGCCCAGGCCGCCGAGATCCTCCGCCGCGTCCGCAACCGCCCCCACCTCGCCCTCCGATTTTTCCTTTGGACCCAGCGCCACTTTCTCTGCCGCCACGACCTCCACTCCCTCGCCGCCGCCGCCCACGTCCTCGCCCGCGGGCGCCTCCGCCCCGCCGCCCTCTCCCTCCTCCAGTCCGCCATCCGCTCCCATGACCCCTCCTCCGCGGCCGCAGGCGGCGCCGACACCGGCCGGCCGCCGGAGATCTTCGAAGCGCTAGCGAAAACTTACCGGGCCTTCGACTCCGCCCCCTTCGTGTTCGACCTTTTGATCCGAGCCTACCTCCAGGCCAAGAGGCTCGATCGGGCGGTCCAGATCGTCCGGATTCTCCGATCCCGCGGGATCCAACCGGAGATCGGCACCTCCAACTCGCTGATCCGATCGGTATCTCGGGCGCGGGGATCGGATGCGGGATTTGAGATCTACGAAGAAATCTTCAAACCCAAGGATGGCAATGGAGTTGCGGTTACGATCAGGGTTTCTCCCAAAGTTCAGACTTTCAACACCCTTCTTCTCGCGCTCTACCGAGAAGGGAAGTTGGAGAGATCGGAAGAGATCCGAAAAGAGATGGAGATGTTCAAATGCGAGCCAAATGTTTTCACTTATAGCATTCTAATGGCGGGGTTCTGCGACGAGGGAAGGATCGAAGAAGCGAGGAAATTGTGGGAAGAAATGGCGGCAAAAGGAATCAAACCCGACATCATGGCCTTCAACACTTTGATCAGTGGTTACTGTGAGGCGGGAGAGACGGAGAGAGCTGAAGAGCTCTTCCGAGACATGGTTCTGAGAGAGATCGAACCGTCCGGGAACACTTACGAGCATCTGATCAAGGGTCACTGCTACGCCGGCGAGGTTGATTCGGCTCTCCTTTTGTACAAAGATGTGAAGAGGAGGGGCTTCGGAATAGGAGTCTCGGCTGTAGATGAGTTGCTCGGCGTAATGTGTGAGAAGGGGAGGGTGGTGGAAGGCCTGGGAATTTTGAGGGACGAGATGAGGAGGGAGGAGCTTCGTCCGAGCCGGAAGAGCTACGAATCGTTGATTAGAGGATTCTGTGAAGAAGGGGAGATGGAGGAGGCACTGAAGCTTCAGGCTGAGATGGCCGGGAAAGGGTTCGAGGTTGATTTGAAGGTTTATACTGCCTTTATCCAGGGGTATGGGAAGCAAGGGGATGTTGAAAAGGTGATGAGATTGAAGGATGAGATGTTTGAGATGGGTTTACATTTGAAAAAAGATTAGGCTAACTGCAAACATTATGGAATTCCTTTTGTCCATCCTTCAATGTGGATGTGATGGAATTCCACAAACTTTTTTAATAGCAAAGCCTGCTGTTAGATGTGATGGAATTCCACAAGTTTTCTTGATTGTTAAGGAGAATTTTTCACAACTATTCAATAACAAAGCCTGCTGTTAGATGGGAAGCAATATTGGAGTAGATGAGAAAGTATAGGAGGGAGACAGCATTTCCCACTGAATGTGGATTATGGGCAAGCTTTTCAGATAACTGTTACACTAGCAAATGCAACTTCTTGTTCAGAGAAACAGTATAGCCTAAAGAAGGATGGCAGATGTTGGAGTATCAAGTGGAAGCAGGTTGTAAACTGATTTGCAGAGAATCAGCATGTATGCAGGACCGAATCGATGATCTCCCTATAAATTGATCTAGCAAACAAGTTATTATTAATCGAAGTCGTGACGGGCCGTTGTTCTGGGTTTGTGAAATGCTAAAGAGAATCATTTCTTCAGAGTTTGGTTGGCTATTATTGATTGTGGAACCCGGAAGATAAATATCAGGTGGGAAATTGGTGGATTTAATAAAGAAATGTTGTAGTGATCACATGTTTGACAAAGGAATAAAGACCTCATAGATTATCTTACATGTTGAAAGCCTGAGTCAGTTTAAGATCTGCCACCAGCAAAAATTGGAATCTTGACTTGACCATTTAGTCCAATGATCTCATTTTTAATTTTCAAGTTTCGGTCAAAAATATGTGGTCGCATAGGAAGCCTCAGTAAAATTGTTAGGTACCACTCGGGTTAAGCTCTGCTTTCATGTAGGAGCATTAAGGTAGCTGACATGGATCACTCATCTAAGAAAGCATTTTTAAGCCACCTTTGCATTTTTCACATATTTCTTGTAAGTTGGCCATATTGATATTTTTTTATTGTAATGTGTCCACACACATATTGTTTGTATGAATGAATGCAGATATGCGACATTATATATGATAAGCAATTATTAATTTCTATGTGAAACAAATGATAGCAAATCTAGACACTCCATTTTGATCTGAATGACTATGGATTAGTCTCCATTCCTCTCTTGAAACATATTGCAAATCATTATAATGGAGCATTTTCTTATAAAATAATAATATCATTTGCTCTAATTAGCTACCTAGTCCTACGACTAAGCTGTTGATCAATTAGATATGTTTGTTCGGGCTTCTTAAATTGTTGGAGGAGACCAAATGAGATTAAGATTATATTTTGCTTTTTTTTTGCTAAGTTATTGCATGTATCTTTAATATATTTTATGTTGCATGAACTAATTCTTGACAATTCTAGCATACAGTTTGATTGTTGTTAAAGTTGATAAAATCGAACAGGGAATAGTCAAGAAAAAAATGAATTTAGTAAACTATTTGTTAGGATATGATGTAATGATGGAGAGAATAGTTAAGAAAAAATCATGGAGTTTCCTGCTCTCACAATTTCAAGGATTTTGATTTCTTCCTGACAATTGATATCTAAGGATTATATAATCCTTCTCCTTCCCAAATCATCCATCATTGAGAGAATAATACTCAAGGATAATGGATACAAAGCATCCAAATAGGATCAAGCAATGCTACGAGGCACATGGCAATACCTAATTAGTCTGGTTTTGATATACTGGGATTAGTTCATGAAGCAAGCATCACACTGGCACCGAATCGAGAGGAGAATTAAACCTTTCATGTTGTCGATAGGCACAGCAGAATTTTCCATTCTCATTCCTTCTGAATCTTCTGACTGCTTGCTTAAGTTATCCATGGGATTAATCAAATACAAGTGATACAAAGATATGGGAGCTCCCTGCCTGTGTGCATTTCTTCTTCTCATTCCACCATCTGTCCATCTTATGCATGCCACGGAATTCTGAACCGAGCCATGAGTCTACTCAAAAAGCACAGATTATACTGAGAATGAACAGCAGTTCTTTCATCTATGGATGCAATATTACCTTTCAAACACAAACCTATATCTGCTCAAACTAGAAGTCGCAGATACAATACAGCTTGGGAAGTGCCAATCCCTTCATATGGAACTCTTAGAATTTGACCAATAAGATATTTTGCATTTCTTGTGGATTTAACAAACTTCTCTGAAACTTTTGGCAACCAACAGAGACAGGTTGATCCCAACAGAACTTCCAAAATATGTATTGCATATCATAGTTCTATTACTGGCTTCGTTTCTAGCATTTTGAAAATCTTTTAGCATTTTTGAAGATTCGGACTATCAAGATACAAACCGATGATCTCCTCTAATTAAAGGAAAACTACTAACATGGCTACCTAAGTTCTCGTTTGTTTGGATCCAAGCCAATTAGAGAATTGAATTCAAATCCAATAAAGCTCGAAGCAATGTTCTATGACCCAATTAAAAAAGTTCAGATATTCAAACTGAAGTCACAAGATTTAGATTTAATGCCCCCTTAGTTGCCCATAACTGGACATCCGAACTCAAATTGCGTCCATTTTGACCAGAAGTGGAGCTGATCTCACTAGAGTCCATTTTAGTGAAAAATGGCGCAAAATGGCTTCAACCCAGGGAAAGCGGTCTCACGCTCAACCTCTTTACTCCAAACAAAACCATTCTTAACCTAAAATTGTCCAAAATTCAACCTCAATAATATACAAACTCATTACTCAAATGGACCCAATCAATTTACACCTCGCCCGATCTAATTTTTGGCTACCAGACCTAGACCCAAGCCAACTAGATAGAATTGCATCTCTTGGCTATCCTTTGTACTCCGATATTCCTAGTGGCCTTGATGATGGATAGATGCTGTTCTTGGGCATCATCATCTTTGCTAATGCACTCACTCACTAGATGGTTTCTAAAAAGGATTAGTTTTCCTTGCGGGGAACAACCCCAGGGGATGGTGGAGAACAAAATTCTCTGCATCTTGGCATCAACTGTGTGCTCTGAAGAGCATACCGATACAGTAAACTTGGGCCTCCCAAAAGAATACCAACAAACCAACATTCATCTTTATCTGGGTTCCTTCACTAGGCGAGGCCACTAGCCAAGTACATTAAACTTTTCAGGTGGCTTAGGTGACCTGAGAAAAGAAAAAGTACATTAAACAGTGTGTGTGTTTTTTTTTTAAAAAAAAATAGATACTTAAGAGCTCCAACAATTTGAATTATGTGTCTAAATCTTAAAAAACAAGTACAAAGAATTGGCCACAGGTTGTGTTTAAGCAGTGCAATATTACCAGTTGAAATATATGGTTAATATATGGTAGGTCATAATTAGGACAGCAAATCCTTTCATATATTTGAAGGGAGCAAGAACTGGTATACCGTGTGAGAATTTTGTTAAGATCATCAAATACAAGTAAAACAAAATCATTACATAATTTAAACTTTAAAATTTCGTCCACAAATTCAGTGTTCAATACAAAACAACCAATCTAACTATGCCAAATCGCCAATAGAATCTCAATAGCCAATAAAGAGTATAGTTTCGCTTCGAAATTAGAATTTTTTGTTTTCCCTCTTTCCAAATCTTTTACCAAATTGCTGTAGTTAAAATATCCGAGCCTCTCCGAAAACTCTTCTTGATTCTTTCATCTCTACATAAACCACAAAAAAAAAAAGATGCACTTCCTTTCCATTTAAACTTCCATCTAATCCTCAGTCTAAGTAATTTTCGTACCTTTTTTCAATATTCTGAACTAGATAGACATTTGGACATATGCAAACTGAAATCAATCTGTGTCTCAGCTAAAGAGATAATATATTAAAGAATAGTCCCACATCGGTCGATGTTAGAAATAACCAACTATATATAATAGTTTTCATTATACTATATGGTGTCTCTTCGGAGACATCCGATAAAATTGGAACGATACAGAGAAGATTAGCATGGCCCCTGCGCAAGGATGACACGCATAAATCGAGAAATGGTCCAAATTTTTTTTTCCCTTCTTTCTATCACACATCTTGTATACGATAAATATATGGTAGGTCATAATTAGGACAACAAATCCTATCATATATTTGAAGGGAGCCAGAAATGGAATGCGGTGTGAGAATTTTGCTGAGATAATCAAATACAGGTAAAACAAAATCATTACATTATTTAAACTTTAAAATTTCATCCATGAATTCAGTCTTCGCTGCAAACAACCAATCTAACTATGCTAATAGAATCTCTAGCCAATAGAGCTTTCTAAATCTTTTGCCAAATTGTTGTAGTTAAAATATCCGAGCCTCTTATGAGCCTCTTTTTGATTCTTTCAGTTCCACGTAAACTACAAAAAAAAAAAAAAAGATGCCCTTCCTTTCCATTTAGCCTTCCATCTAATCCTCACTAAGTAGTTTCCCTACTTTTTGAGTATAAAAACATGAGATACACTAACAATAACATGAGATACATCTTCTATCAATCTTTTATTTTTCACCATGTCCTTAGTATATTTGTTTTTACTAAAATTCAATTTTCCATTGCAAGCCTATCTTTTATCTCATCTATCATGAATGTGGAACCAAAACCCTTCTCATCCCCTTCTAAACCCTTCCTCTCTTCCATGGGAACAAGGATACTCTCTCTCTTTATTTATATATATATATATATATATATATATATATATATATATATATATGCGCAATATCTTATAAATTTATTATATATTATTTTTTTCTCCAATAACTAATAGAAGATGGATCATGCATTTTATTTAAAGTAATAATTAAGCACTAGCTTAGATACTATTTTCTTGCAAGATGGTATTTTCAATATTATGAACCAACTAGAAATTTGGGCATATTCAAACTGAAATCAACCTCTATTTATCTAAAGAGATAATATATAAGGAATAGTCCCACATCGGCTGATGTTAGTAATAACCAACTGTATATAATAGTTTTCATTTCATGACATGGTGTCTCTTCGGAGACATCCGATAAAATTGGAACGATACAGAGAAGATTAGCATGGCCCCTGCGCAAGGATGACACGCATAAATCGAGAAATGGTCCAAATTTTTTTTTCCTTATTTTCCATTTTGCACCCTCTAATATAGTCCTCCAGTTTCCATCACCCATTCCATAGTGGTACAATCTCCGGTGGGATGGCCATCCAAGGAGGAAGAACCAGAACCCTCCTCCTCCCTCTCTCCATCCCAAACGCCACCAAAACCTTCCCCCTTTCCTCATCATCACATCCATCCATCACTCCGTCAGCGTCCCCTCCACCACCATCCGACGGAGAGGATGAAACGATAATCCCCACGGCGGTCTCTATCCTAAGGGAGCAGCGATCCAAGAGCCGGTGGAGCTTCCTTAAATCCGTGTACCAGGCCGCCGAGATCCTCCGCCGCCCAGGCCGCCGAGATCCTCCGCCGCGTCCGCAACCGCCCCCACCTCGCCCTCCGATTTTTCCTTTGGACCCAGCGCCATTTTCTCTGCCGCCACGACCTCCACTCCCTCGCCGCCGCCGCCCACGTCCTCGCCCGCGGCCGCCTCCGCCCCGCCGCCCTCTCCCTCCTCCAGTCCGCCATCCGCTCCCATGACCCCTCCTCCGCGGCCGCAGGCGGCGCCGACACCGGCCGGCCGCCGGAGATCTTCGAAGCGCTAGCGAAAACTTACCGGGCCTTCGACTCCACCCCCTTCGTGTTCGACCTTTTGATCCGAGCCTACCTCCAGGCCAAGAGGCTCGACCGGGCGGTCCAGATCGTCCGGATTCTCCGATCCCGCGGGATCCAACCGGAGATCGGCACCTCCAACTCGCTGATCCGATCGGTATCTCGGGCGCGGGCATCGGATGCGGGATTTGAGATCTACGAAGAAATCTTCAAACCCAAGGATGGCAATGGAGTTGCGGTTACGATCAGGGTTTCTCCCAAAGTTCAGACTTTCAACACCCTTCTTCTCGCGCTCTACCGAGAAGGGAAGTTGGAGAGATCGGAAGAGATCCGAAAAGAGATGGAGATGTTCAAATGCGAGCCAAATGTTTTCACTTATAGCATTCTAATGGCGGGGTTCTGCGACGAGGGAAGGATCGAAGAAGCGAGGAAATTGTGGGAAGAAATGGCGGCAAAAGGAATCAAACCCGACATCATGGCCTTCAACACTTTGATCAGTGGTTACTGTGAGGCGGGAGAGACGGAGAGAGCTGAAGAGCTCTTCCGAGACATGGTTCTGAGAGAGATCGAACCGTCCGGGAACACCTACGAGCCTCTGATCAAGGGTCACTGCTACGCCGGCGAGGTTGATTCGGCTCTCCTTTTGTACAAAGATATGAAGAGGCGGGGCTTCGGAATAGGGGTCTCGGCTGTAGATGAGTTGCTCGGCGTAATGTGTGAGAAGGGGAGGGCGGTGGAAGGCCTGGGGATTTTGAGGAACGAGATGAGGAGGGAGGAGCTTCGTCCGAGCCGGAAGCGCTACGAATCGTTGATTAGAGGATTCTGTGAAGAAGGGGACATGGACGAGGTACTGAAGCTTCAGGCTGAGATGGCCGGGAAAGTGTTCGAGGTTGATTTGAAGGTTTATACTGCCTTTATCCAGGGGTATGGGAAGCAAGGGGATGTTGAAAAGGTAATGAGATTGAAGGATGAGATGTTTGAGATGGGTTTACATTTGAAAAAAGATTAGGCTAACTGCAAACATTATGGAATTCCTTTTGTCCATCCTTCAATGTGCATGTGATGGAATTCCACAAACTTTTTTAATAGCAAAGCCTGCTGTTAGATGTGATGGAATTCCACAAGTTTTCTTGATTGTTAAGGAGAATTTTTCACAACTATTCAATAACAAAGCCTGCTGTTAGATGGGAAGCAATATTGGAGTAGATGAGAAAGTATAGGAGGGAGACAGCATTTCCCACTGAATGTGGATTATGGGCAAGCTTTTCAGATAACTGTTACACTAGCAAATGCAACTTCTTGTTCAGAGAAACAGTATAGCCTAAAGAAGGATGGCAGATGTTGGAGTATCAAGTGGAAGCAGGTTGTAAACTGATTTGCAGAGAATCAGCATGTATGCAGGACCGAATCGATGATCTCCCTATAAATTGATCTAGCAAACAAGTTATTGTTAATCGAAGTCGTGACGGGGGCTGAGATTTAGGTTTAGAGTGGTAATGAAACTTTTGTGGGGTTTGCCTTTGTTCTGGGTTTGTGGAATGCTAAAGAGAATTCTTTCTTCGGAGTTCGGTTGGCTATTATTGATTGTGGCACCCGGAAGATCAATATCAGGTGGGAAATTGTTGGATTTAATAAAGAAATGTTGTAGTGATCGCATGTTTGACAAAGGAATAAAGATCTCATAGATTATCTTACATGTTGAAAGCCTGAGTCAGTTTAAGATCTGCCACCAACAAAAATTGGAATCTTGACTTGACCATTTTGTCCAATGATCTCATTTTTAATTCTCAAGTTTTGGTCAAAAATATGTGGTCGCATAGGAAGCCTCAATAAAATTGTTAGGTACCACTCGGGTTAGGCTCTGCTTTTATGTAGGAGCATTAAGATAGCTGACATGGATCACTCATCTAAGAATAACATTTTTAAGCCACCTTTGCATTTTTCACATATTTCTTGTAAGTGGCCATATTGATATTTTTTTATTGTAATGTGTCCACACAAATATTGTTTGTATGAATGAATGCAGATATGCGACATTATATATGATAAGCAATTATTAATTTCTATTACAAACAAATGATAACAAATCTAGACACTCCATTTTGAACTGAATGACTCCGGATTAGTCTCCATCCCTCTCTCAAAAACAAAATTTGTTATTAATACACACTCACACATTATATGTGATTTTGCATACCATTATTTCCTTTTTGTTTTGGAACATATTGCAAATCATTATAATGGAGCATTTTCTTATAAAATGATAATATCATTTGCTCTAGTTAGCTACCTAGTCCTATGACTAGGCTGTTGATCAATTAGATATGTTTGTTCAGGCTTCTTAAAATGTTGGAGGAGACTAAATAACATTAAGATTATATATATTTATATATATTTGCTAAGTTATTGCATGTATCTTTAATATATTTTATGTCGCATGAACTAATTCTTGACAATTCTAGCATACAGTTTGATTGTTGTTAAAGTTGATAAAATCGAACAGGGAATAGTCAAGAAAAAATGAATTTAGTAAAATATTTGTTAGGATATGATGTAATGATGGAGAGAATAGTCAAGAAAAAATCATGGAGTGTCCTGCTCTCAAAATTTCAAGGATTATGATTTCTTCCTCACAATTGATATCTAAGGATTATATAATCCTTCTCCTTCCCAAATCATCCATCATTGAGAGAATAATACTCAAGGATAATGGATACAAAGCATCCAAATAGCATCGAGCAATGCTACGAGGCACATGGCAATACCTAATTAGTCTGGTTTTCAAGAGTTAGTATGATATACTGGGATTAGTTCATGAAGCAAGCATCACACTGGCACCGAATCGAGAGGAGAATTAAACCTTTCATGTTGTCAATAGGCACAGCAGAATTTTCCATTCTCATTCCTTCTGATTCTTCTGACTGCTTGCTTAAGTTATCCATGGGATTAATCAAATACAAGTGACACAAAGATATGGGGGTTCCCTGCCTGTGCATTTCTTCTTCTCATTCCACCATCTGTCCATCTTATGCATGCCACCGAATTCTGAACCGAGCCATGAGTCTACTCAAAAAGCACAGATTATACTGAGAATGAACAGCAGTTCTTTCATCCATGGATGCAATATTACCTTTCAAATACAAACCCATATCTGCTCAAACTAGAAGTCGCAGATACAATACAGCTTGGGAAGTGCCAATCCCCTCAAATGGAACTCTTAGAATTTGACCAATAAGATATTTTGCATTTCTTGTGGATTTAACAAACTTCTCTGAAACTTTTGGCAACCAACAGAGACAGGTTGATCCCAACAGAACTTCCAAAATATGTATTGCATATCATAGTTCTATTATTCGCTTCAGTTAACTGGATAGGAATCTAAATAAATCATGGTTAGAAATACTGAAAGCAACACTAATATAAGTCGATCTAACCACGGTTATTTGACCAGAGTACAAAGATTTTCTTGTTCATGGTGTATGTTCTGCAACCAATTATCATGATTTTGAGGTTCCTCTTGATCCTCTCGATTTGCTTACATATCTTATTTGCACTTCCAATCTCCACACCACAAGTATGTAGAGCTTCTAGCTGCATCACAGCTGAGCTAGTAATGCAGTTGGGAGTTATTTCTTCGTCTCCTTTTCAGCTTGCTTTTCTTCCTTCGTCGACAAGTTTGTTCCATGAGATGTTTTATGTGATTGAATGAATTGACAGAGAGACTTTGTTTAATTACAGTACAAACAAGCAGCAAGCGCTTCATGATTCTTCTTCAGAACAATGAAGAGAATTCCAAAGGCTCATCCACAGCGCCGCCATATACAAAATTAATGTCTTGAAGCTGAATGGTGTTTGAGAAGATTATTATCCAAGTTCTACAAAAAGTGAATGAAAAAAGCCTGATCAAGAACAATCACCAGGAAGCCACAAGCCATAGGTTGAGAAGAGAAGAGGCAGCAGTTAGGAACCAGGATAAGAAAGCCATTGCTGCAGATAGCTGGTATCTGCCACAAATCTTGGTAGGGCAGTAGGGCCCATCAATGTGGATGAGAAGATCTATAACACTGGCACTTGCACAAGCTGCTGCGAGTGATAGCACTGATAAGACCTGTCAAAATTCACAGGATTGCATGGATGAAGTATGCAAAATGGATTCTTTGAATTGATGGTAATATGGGATACATACCCAGTCTCCAATGACTACAATCACCATGACACGAGGAAGGCGAAGAGGGCATCCAGCAAAAAGAGAATATATGTCTACCATTGCCAGTGTGCAGCTCCAGGGAATAACCAAGCCCATGATTGTGACTAGAAAGCTGTCAGCAGCAATATATATAATTGAGTTTACAACTATATTGCACTAATTAGATTTGAAGAAAAGAATGCTTCGCTTCACAGAGTTGAAGTTTAATTTTAGAAATCAACTCAAATGCACGAGATCTATGTCATTTTCTGTAACATTAAATAGCATACCTATAAAGCACAGCTTGTGTGGGACATTCTTGTCATACTGTGCACTTACAAATACCCCTAAATAAGGACAAGTTGTTTGTAATGCTCACAAATCCAAGCTCATGAAGTTCACTTATATTGTTAGGTCTCTAGAACTGAAATATAGAAAAACTGAAGGACCTTCTGAATATTGTCATACGATGTTTGCAGCGTAGAAAAAGAGAGCATAGTGAGAAATTAAATAGGAATTATGATATCAGACTGTTCAAGTTGGTGATGAATGAAATACCATATGTTGAAAGGTCAAATTCATACTACATCAAAAAAAAATTTCTGCACCTGATTAGCCTTAAATTTTTGGGCTTATGAGAAGATAGTGAGCTGGGACACAGGTGGAAGGAATGGTGAGAATACTTAGTAAAATAAATCCAGAATAGAGTCAATGAAAAGGGTGGCTTGTTCACTGGTTGGTCTGTTATTTCACAGTAGGTGCTTGTATCTTCCTCTTTTCAATCATGGAATGTAGGCCTATTTTTACTCCCTTTCCATGCCAATTGATGAGTTCACAGAGATCAAAGGCTGGATGAAGCCAACTGGACCTTGCGAAGCAGTTTGGCATCTCTCTTCTCAGTGCTTGAATTGGGGAGAGGTTTCAAGCCACCGAAACGAGGAACTTCTACAAACATATAAAAGCAATAAAAACTAATTGTAGACTTGAAAACAGAAAGAATAGCAAAGAATGCATCTTAGTCAGAATTCTTCCTTTTTTTAATGGAAATTAATAAGAATTCTTAATTTGGCAAATGTTTTACCTCTGAAAGTCAATTCTATGGAAGCCTTAATATCGAACGACTACAAACCACTTTAGGTCAATTTTAGCCAACTCGGTATAAAACTAGAGGTTTTAGGTGTTTCTGATGCACATATATTTTTCTTTTCTCTTCGATAGCAACAAAAACCTGGGGGAATTTTCTAAAAAGACAAAAAAAATCTGGTGGATCGGAGCAAAATCCAATAAAGAAGAACTTCCATAACCACATCTAGATTCAAAGATCACCTGAAACTTTTTTTCAGTGGAATTAATTCTAACAACAGATCAAATTCTAAGATTATGAAATTCTTACGAGACCTATCAAGCATCCAACAAACAGAAAAACATACTGATGCCTGAAGGGAGAAGTCAACTTTTCAGTTAGATTACACTCATAAGCTTCATCTCATAACCAGATACCAATCACTCATTACCAGAACCAGGACAAGCTATGACCTTTCCAATCCAAATTGTCCTGCGGCTTATGAATCAAATGCAATCTTTAACCGGTTTTGGAGCTAAAGTTGCGATTTTGATACACCAACATCAAAAAATTATTGCAGGAAAAGGATAGAAATGCTAAATTTGGATAAAAGAGAAGAGGAGACGGGGGGTCACCAGAAGGCTGTGTAGCTGTAGAACTCGACGCCGACGGACATAAAGAGGAGGGAGGCGGAGGAGAAGAAGGCCTGCCCCAGCCTGAGGGACAAGCTGGCGGTGGTGCCCACGGACCCCGGCGTCTCATCCATCGGACGGCCCACAGCTCGGCGGCACACGATAGGAGGGCAGGCGCCTATGATGGATGGCCCCGATTGCCTCCTGCCCGCCACTCGAGCTCATCTTAGACTCTCGCCGGCGGCACGGCCTCGCCTCTTCTTCCCATGAATTAAAACTATTGAAATAATACGAGGAGAGAGAGTAATTATAGAACTGAATTAACGAATACCGGCGCTTTCGATGGATGGCGGTGGAGATGGGGAAGGGGACTTGGTTTCTCTTTCTCCCTCTATAAACGTAAACGTGGCCGCTCTCTATACGCCTGTGCTACGGGATGGAGTGGACACCTGTTCCAAGAGACGACTCTACGGGATGTCGTTCCTTAGATCACGTTCGTCCAATCGATGAGATTTTTGGAGTCAGCTGTCGGCTGAACAGGGAAATTTGGTGTGCGGCTTCCTCTGGAAGTCCATCCGGTCTTCTGTTCTGCCGGAGCATTGTAAGCACCTGTTATTCCTGGGAGTTCCAAAAAATTGCGTAAATTTAGTTTTGGGCATTTTTTAGGGGGTGCAAATGGGTCGGGTTGATCCATGATCTGACCCAATCTAACCCGACTAAATCTAATCCGACCCATTTCAAAGGATCCGTGTGGCCGGATTAGGTTCTAAAATTGGACCCGTTCTATTTTTGGCCCCACGTCTGTGTTTCTGAACTTTAGCTTAACGCGATCCGATCCATTTGAAATTTGAATAATTTTGGATTTCCAATTCTACGACCCGCCCCCAACCCAAACTTGTAAAACTATTTGGGCCCGCGGACTGCAGGGGTTCAGTTTGACTAACAAGAGTCGGCAGAATTATTTTCCTATACTTTTGTGTCCCATATGACATAAGCTGATACTACCAGTGAAATTTGTTGATATCCCTTAGTTAGCCAACAGATTTTATATAACTGCCTTATATTCAACTCAAACACAAGCAACTAGGGTCCATATAGAACTATGACATGTATTTTCCATCAACACGACATCTGAATTAGATAATCTTGCTTTTTGACAAATTAAACCTATTGCATATGCATCCAATCACATTATTCCTGTTGCTAGCTGGCGAAGGGTCACTGTAGAGACGGCACCATTAGCTGAGATGATACGGACAACACGCGGTCCATGTTGTGAAAAAGATATTATTTTGGATGCTATATCCTGCATAAGAATGATGGAGTATTGGAATCATCATTTAGAATAAAAACATATGATCTCAATTAATTTTAAAGTCACCTTTTTAAAGTCACCTTTTTAAAGTCACCTAATGCAGTATGAGAATTTGATACAGATATAACTAAACAATAAATGTCAAACACCAAAACATGGAGAACAAAGTAACTTTACAAAAAGAGAAGCAATAAAACCTAATAATTTCATGCCATTACATGCCAACACCAGGTGTATTAATAATAAAATAATGATTATCAGCATGATAAGAAGTCTAGGAAAGCTAGAAGATGCAGTATGTCTGCATATTGTAGAGTTTTGCATCACCACATCCTGTACCACTCTGCACATATCCTCATTAGTCTTGTATACTGAAATCATTTTCCCTCTTTCCTAATTATAGCTAATAGATTGTAGAACAAATTAAGTTATTAAAATAAATCACGTAATTTTGGGTTGGGATCCGACCCAGATCCAAATTTTTTGGGTTGGGACTGGATTATAGATGGACCCAACCAACCCGAATGACACGTTGGGTCAGAAATTTTAGCAATGAATGCGACCTGACCTGAACCGATCTTCTATTGGATTGGGTTTGGGTCCAACTTTAGGACCCGAATATGGAACCCAGGTTGGGTCAGGGTCATTTATGGCCCAGTTTGACCTGACTCATTTGTACCCCTAGTATTTCTTGACTAGGAAAAACTTCACCGCACCGCTTACAACCCTTTGAGTTGTGATTGACGAGCAGGCACACGGAGATCACCTATCATTCATGAGATCTCATGTACCGCATCCCTCACAAGCGAGCAGTGAGTGCAGCACGGAATAGGGCTGTGTTAGGTAGCTACACTCTTCTATAAGATTTTCTTAGATTTGATTGTTTATGAGTTAAATAAATATAATTAAATAATTTAGTATTATATTTATTTATTTATTGGTAAAACTTTGTTAGAGTATATTTGGTTCGGAGGAGTTAGACTCTCGAATGGGAATGAGAATGGGTGACTCCCAATCCAGCCGTTTGGTTGGGACAAGTCCCATTCCTATTCCAATTCAGGAAGAAACAAGAATGCCTCAATGCTTCAAAACTCAATCTCTACTTTGTTTCCTAGTATTCAAATTTCATTCCGATCCTGATCCAAACATATTTGGAGATATGGCTATTCTAATTTCTATTCCAATCCATTTCAATTCTGATTCTAATTTTGATTCCAATCATGAACCAAATACACCCTTAATATTTTTATCATTTAAATAAAGTATAATTATTTGATGGAGGGAATATTGGTCATCCTGACCTCCGAGAGATCTGACCTCCTTGACCTTGGCATGGACCGACGTGCCATTATGCTCGAACCGGAATGAGAATAATGTCGAATATCACTACATGAACTGCAGTAATGGCATTAACGATGGTTGCACTAATATACGCACGATCAATGCGATTATCGTTGCATGATAATTGTGGGAAGTTGTTACCATGCCATTAGAGCACGATTAACCACTATGATGCAGTTACGATGCTTCCTAGTAAATCAGATAACAGTCACCATTCTCATCCTCTATACAGAGGGGTGATTGGGGAGCCAAGGGTAAGCAATCTCAGACTCCTCAGACAGTTACCGGCCTTAGTCCAGAATCTAACGGCAAAAAGTCGACCAACTCCCCACCAAGACCTCAATCTCAATTTTGCTCATGGAGAAAAGAAGAAAAACAACAAAAAGTGAAAATTTGAGCAGCCAAAAGCGAGAAACCTATAGGAGGAAAAGAATGCCGGAGAGAAATTGAAGAAGATGCCGAAAAGAGCGCAGGAGATGAAGAACTCCACTAGAGAAGCACCAAAGAGGGACTCAAGCTGCCAGAGGGATTTGTGAAAGAAGCAAAAAGTGAGAAAGAAAGGAAGGGGATAACCTTATATAGATGCACGAATGGCTCTGATGGGAGCGATGATTCGATTCCCCGAGTTGATTCAGTCATGTGTCAGCTTGGGATATGGCATAAGCTGCCCTTCCGGATCGTCGCATTAAAAGGCCTCGAAACAACCCCGACATAATGACGCTTCAAGACAGCCCCAATATGATGACGCTTCGAAAAGATCAATCGACACATTAATACCTCCATTTAGATGCTTCACCCTCGGTTAGGACGATGGTATAACTTCCATGAAGTGAGGTCAAGTTCAAACTCAGATGTGGAGGCAAGTGATGGAGGGAATATTAGTCATCCCGTCCTCGGGACGAATCTTCTTGCAATGACCTCGATATGGACCGATATGCCATTCTGCTTGGATCGACATGAGAATAATGCCAAATATTACTATGTGAGCTGCAATAATGGCATTAACGACTGTTGCACTAATATAGGCATCATCAATGCAATTATTGTTGCATGACAAACGTGGAAAGCCATTACCATGCTATTCGAGCATGATTAACCGTTATGATGCGATTACGATGCTTCTTGGTAAATCAGATAACAGACACAATTCTTATCCTATATATATAGGGGTGACCGGGGGGGGGAAGGTAAGCAATCTCGTACTCCTCTCAACAAATTTTACTCTCACTTCCACTATTATTCTAGATCTCTAACTTAAGTATCGAAGGATCTTCCGCCGAAAATCTTCCGGCAAGTGGACTTCTTTGAAGGTTTTTAAACCGATCTCGGATCACCTCAGTCTCATCCAATCTCAGTACACTACGGTTCCAATCTACCTCAGTACACTTCGGTTTCAATGCACCTCAGCACACCTCAGACAGTTACCGACCTCAATCTAGAATCTAGCAGCAACATTATTCATACTTTTTTTAAAAAATATATATATATATCTGTGAGAAATTTGGCACCATAGATTACAACAAGCGTGCTAAATTAGAAGGTAGATCGGATGAGATGGTTTGGATAAACTATTAGGATGAATAGGACCAATTAGCAACTATAAGTGGACTTAATTGAATTTAATTTTGACAAAGCATTAGGTGGATGTAGTTGTATCTTACCTACAGGAGGATTATAATCCACTTTCGATTGAGAGGAAATTTCAAGGTAGTAAAGATCAAATTAGGTTCCGAAAGTCAAATCCATGAGTAGGTATGGTCATGGTTGACCAATCCCAACCCGATGATGGAAAGGGTAGAATAAATAATATAATTCTGGCTTAACCTAATTTAAGCTGAACCGATCATCTTACCTTTTTGAACGCGGAGGAATATTGAATTGGCGCGGGAGGCCACGATGGTCGACGGTGACAAACGAACAACCTCCAAACCGAATCTCCAGGCCCAAGAATAGGCTACGTGGTGGCCCAACTTCCAGAACCAAAGTGGAACAAGAATATTCCATTGTACATGCACGACGTGAGCATGTCTTGCAACAAATATATATGTGTGTGTGTATATATATACATTTTTAATCACGACCATAGCTTTTGAGCGGGCCCCATTTGGAGGCGTGATTCGAGAGTGAGTGCACGAAGATTGAAGATCTCTATGGCGCACTTAATCACGTGTTCGAGATACATTTGGACGGACCGCGATTAATCAACCCAAACGCCTTTTTTTTATTTTCTTTTTAATTAGATTAAGGCGATTCGTGGAGTCTGAAAGATGGATGTCCCGGTGCCCACTTTCTACGGTCAGAGATGCCTAGAAGTATGCCATCCCAGAAACAACGGCCGTGATATCGCAACGCGTCCCGAATCTACCGTGCAGCCACAGTTTGCCATTTGGTCAACGTGTTCAGCTCTAATGGACCATAATAGATCAACGTGTCCATCCTCGAGTTTTCTCAATATCAACTTCGACGATTGCGTTCTACCGGGCGGTGCGAGGAGAGGTGCGGACTTTGTGGTTAAAGACCCGAACTCCAGGGTGATTGCTGCTAGGGGATGCTAGCTGTTTGACTCCTCCATGCCTGGGGCAAAGTTGAGAGCGGCATAATCTGGTTTGTGTTATGTGCGACATACTCTGTAGGCGAGGATGGTGATCTTAGAGGACGACTTTGCGACGATCATTGGATGGATTCAGCGGTCTTCAGGGGGATTGGCAATTACCATCCGTTGTTGAGAGATATCCGGGCCATGGTCCGAGATGGAATGGCCATTCAGGCGAAGCATACTTTCCGTGAAGCGAATGGGGCGGCTGATTGGGTGGCTTCATTTATTGCCAATCATTCTGGGGGACACCTATGGGTGGGTGAGGCGGAGTTGCCTGATGCTCTTTAAGATATATTGCTTTTTGATTTTTTTTTGGCCGTATTCATACTCGCGTAGTATAATTCTTCCGATTTAGCCCCAAAAAAAAAAAGAAAAAAGAGCCCAACCATCATGGGTAGGTCTTGAAATAGGCCCAACCCACTCGAGATTTATTGGGCTCTTGGTTTGGCCCAGGAGGATTGGGTCTCAGTTTGTAGCGCCCATATAAAGTTGGACTTAGTCCGAGCCCAACCTGAACCCTGAACTCATTAACCCCCACCTCCTCCCAATGCAGCCACCTGGTTCCTAAGCATCCATTCCATGCTCTCTCTCTCTCTCTCTCTCTCTCTCTCTCTCTCACATTCTCTCTCTCTCTCTCTCATATATATATATATATATATATATATATATATATATATATATATATATATTGAGCTCTTAGATTTGGTCCGAATTGATGGGGTTCAGGCCTAGCTCCGTAGTGTTTAGATCATGTTTAAATCTTGGCCTCAATATAAAGAACTGGACTCTTGCAAATTTGGCTAACCCACCATACCTAATTTTGAATCGGCCGAGATAATATTTTTCGGCTCATCAGGTCAGTCAAACCTAAGAAGAATGTCTATTTGTCCAGTTAATTTTGTTAGAGAACTCCGATTATTTATATAAAAATTATAGAGATGCAAAATATATGTTATCATATATTATTAATTGTAAATTTTAAATACAAAATAAATAATTGAAAATTATCGATCCTACTAGGTGTGGTGTTTGACATATCGGTTCCAACTAGTTACCAACTAATGGAAGTAACTTATTGGACAAGGTTTGAAATGCTCAATTCTTTTTGTACCCTCAAAATTGTTTACTAAAAATTCAGCTCTAAAATATTATTAATAGATTTTATGAAACCATGAGATTTATAAGTCTGTCTGACTACATATATTAGAATGGGTAACAAATCAAATTAATGGTCTGGACTGTATGAAGTTTAGGAAAATTAAATCCACATCCTAACATAATATAGATCGGATCCTATTGATAAACCCACATGTCAAGATCGGATCCGATAGGGATCGGGTCGGGTACGGGTCTGCGGGTTACAGCGACAGACCTATCTCCCCATCTCGGATCTCCGCACGTATCATCCCGCTTCTCTCCCTCGCTCGCCTGGGCCGCCGCCGCCGCCGCCGCCGCCATCTCTCTCTCTCTTGTGATCCCCCCTCCTTACCCGCTCTCTCTTTCGCTCCCTCGTCGCGGGCACTTCATCCACGGCCGCCGCGGCGCCGCCCTCTCTCTCGCAACCGCGGCGGCAGGAGATCTCTGTCCTTTCAAGTGTGGGAATATTCCCGAACTGCTTCCTTTCAAATCCTTTCAGAGGTGGACGTCACATGCCGCCGACGCTACCCATTAACCTCCCGCCTCATCTTAGCATCAACTTCCTCAGATCCTACTTGAGCGCCGGTCGGTTGGATCGTGCTCGCGAGCTGTTCGATAAAATTCCCCACCCAGATCTCCGCTCGTTAACAGTCCTAATCTCTGCTTACACGAAGCAAGGTCATCCCAAAGAGTCCATAAGTCTCTATTGGAAACTCCGCAGGGAGAAGGATCTCAAACCTGACAGGTTGGTTCTGCTCTCGGTTGCAAAGGCGTGCGGCCGTTCTTTGGATCTTGATAAAGCCAAAGGGATACATGAAGAAGCTATCAAGTTTGGGTTCGATTCCGACCTTCTACTGGGAAACGTACTGGTCGACACGTATGGGAAGTGTGGATTCAGCGAGGGGGCTAGAAGGGTGTTCGATGACTTACCCGAGAGGGATGTTGTATCTTGGACTTCGCTCGTAGCAGCTTATGTGAATTGTAGGCTACCAATAGAAGCACTGCAGTCTTTTCGTGATATGCTGTCATCTGGGACGAAGCCCAACTCAGTGACTTTGTCGACAGTTCTTCGTGTGTGCTCGGAATTGAAAGCTTTGAATCCTGGCAGAGAAATCCATTGTTTTGTGCTGAGAAATGGAATAGAAGAAGATGCATTTATTAGCAGCGGGCTAGCGGATGTGTATGCGAATTGCTCGAGCATTCGGCAAGCAAGGATTGTTTTTGATAGCATCCCACGAAAAGATATCGTGTCATGGATTGTGATTTTAACAGCATATTTCTCTGATGGAAACTCTGGAGAGGCTTTGAAGCTTTTCCAGCTGATGAAATCTGAAGGAGTTGCAATGAGTTCTGCTTCTTGGAATTGTATGATTAGTGGATTTGCACAAAATGGAAGAGCAGAACAGGCATTCGAAATGTTGGCTCAAATGCAGCGTTTAGGCTTCAAACCCAACAAAATTACAGCAGCAAGTATATTGCCAGCTTGTGCTGATCTTGAGAGTTTGAGGGGAGGTAGGGAGATACACGGTTACATTATCAGGCACAAGTTTGTGGACGACCTAGTGGTCATGACAGCTCTAGTTCTCATGTATGCCAAGTGTGGAGACTTGGATAAGTCCAGGGGTGTCTTCAGCCAAATGCCTAGAAAGGACACCGTTGCTTGGAACATAATGATATTGGCAAATTCCATGCATGGGTTTGGCAAGGAAGCATTGTCGCTGTTTCGCCGAATGGTAGACTCAGGGGTGAGGCCTAATTCAGTCACCTTCACAGTGGTTCTGTCTGGTTGCAGCCACTCGCGGCTTGTTGATGAGGGCCGTTCCATTTTCAACTCGATGAGCAAAGATCATGAGCTCAGACCTGATGCAGATCATCATGCATGTATGGTCGACATCCTATGCCGTGCCGGTCATCTCGAAGAGGCATACGAATTCATCCAAAGCATGCCGATGGAACCGATCGCCAGTGCATGGGGAGCACTGCTAGCTTCTTGTAAAGTATATAAGAATGTCGAGTTAGGAAAGATTGCAGCAGATCATTTGTTTGAAATTGAACCAGAAAACCCTGGGAACTATATCTTGCTATCGAACATGTTGGTCGCCGCCAAAATGTGGGATGAGGCTTCTAAGGTCAGGACTTTGATGAGAGATAGGATGAGGGGCAGGGGAATTGCAAAAGTACCTGGATGTAGTTGGATTCAAATAAAGAACAAGGTCTACACTTTTGTTAAAGGCGACGATAGAAATGCTCGGAGAGATGAGGTGTGTGGTTTTCTGAAAGAAATGGGGAAAAAGATGAAGCTTGAGGGATATCTTCCGGATACAGATTATGTTTTGCAAGATGTTGATAGAGAGGAAAAGGAAGATACTTTATGCAGCCACAGTGAGAAACTTGCTGTTGCATTTGGTGTTCTGAACTTGAATGGGGAATCAGTTATTCGAGTATTTAAGAACTTGAGGATTTGTGGGGACTGCCACAATGCTATCAAGTTCATGGCAAAGATTATTGGAGTGCAGATCATTGTAAGGGACAATGTGAGGTTTCATCATTTTAGAGATGGTTCTTGTTCATGTCGGGATCTATGGTGACTCATAACCAAGAATACATATTAAATTCAGACCAGCAAATTTCCATTGGACACTTACATAGTGTAAGAAAGCATTTGCCTATTGAAAAGAGATCAAGGAGACTTTGAGACGTGGCAGTGTCAATCATGATTGAATTCGTAACGGGAGAGAAATGAGACCCATCAAGTACACCATCGCTCGCAGTCTTCTCTAAAAGCCAACTGCACCACGAATTTATGATTAAGCATTTTATAATAGTTAATGTTCTCCCATTATCAATTCTAGTCCCTAATTTAAGCTTCCAAGAGAGAAGTCTAACAGGGTTTAGGGAACCAGGTGTTGTGCTGCCCTTTGTCCAGCATGAAAATAATATTCCCAACATTTGTTCATAAAAGCCTGATAATTTGCCAACGTTTGTTCATAAGAGCCTGCATCTATCATTGGCATCCTGGAGATCGGGGAGCAGGAAGGTACTTTGAGATATTTAGGGATCCTGGTTACAGATCGGTATCTACGCAGGGCTAATTGCACTCCTATGGAGCTGGGCATTAGATGTAGGCTAGAGAGTTGGCAAGCGGATGCTCTGTCTATGATGGATAGAGTCATACTGGTGCGGTTAGTCCTGAGCTCGATCCATATTTATCTGTTATCCTATACTTTAGTACCTCTCGCAGCATTACGGTGTATGGAGCGACAGTTCAGGATTTTCCTCTAGGGGGTGACATGGGGGCAGAAGCAGTGTTCATCTGCTAGCTTGGGATACCATCTGTCAGCCGACCAGCAGTGGAGGGCTGGGGATCCACTCTTTGATTGAGCGACGGGAGATCCTCACGACCAGGTTGGCGGCTAGGTTTTTTTCTGAAGCTAAGGAGTCTCTAGGCTGCTCTGATGAAGGCCATGGGGATCTGATCGACCCGGCTGTCTTTCGTGCTAGTCGTCACAGTTCCTTTATTTGGAGAGAAATTTGTGCCCGTGCCTCGACGGTCCTATCGAAAATTAGATGGGACATCGGGAACGGACGGGCTATCGGCATCTTGGAGGGCAACTTGCTCTCTAAGGTGCCACTACACGACTGGCCTACCCTGATCGACATTGGACGTCTGGAGGGGTGTAAAGTCTGCGATCTGTTTGCTCCTGGTGAGCGGGGATGGAACAAGGACCTCGTTCGACAGGCTTTTGGGGAGCGGCTGGCTGATCTCTATCGATTCTTGCTGGGGAGGCTACGGACAGGAGGATTTGGAGCATGACTAGGAGGTCAGAAGTGAAGGCCCGGGACTTACTCTGGGTGGTCAGGAGGTCTACGGCTAGGCAGATTGATGGGGACTGGATCTGGAGGCTTCGCATCCACCTACGAGTTGTCTTGTTTGTCTATAAGGTGGCATGGGGTTGCTTACCTACCAAAGGCATGCTGGCTCGGCGAGAGATTAGCTTTTCACTAGTGTGTGTGGACTACCTGGAGATGGAGGAGTCTATCTTCCATGTCCTCATAGGATGCCCGAGGGCCCCCAGATCTGGGGTGTGTGCCTTGAGTCCCCACAACCCTCGGTAGGGGTGGACGTCAACTGAGGACTTCCTGCACTTCCTGAAGATCTGCTCATGGAGGCCTGGCCTTGAGGAATCGGGAATTAGGGTTGCCTACTTAGCCTATTATTATTGGCTAGATAGGAATGCTCGGATATTCAAGGACAGCAGAGCGCATTCGAGGTTGGTGGCAAATAGGGCTCTTCTTCATCCGTCGAAGGTCATCTGCACCACTATGTCGTCGTCCCTCAGGATGGCCAGAAAAATCTGGGGCTCCCCTTTTGCTCTTGCAGCACCCAAGACCGTGTTGATCTCCTAGGAGCCTCCACCCCCTAGTTTTCTCAAGGTGAACTTTGACGGTAGCGTTGACGAAGAAAAGAATCGTTGGAGGCGTGGGATTTGTCATCAGAGACCATGATGTCAGATTAATAGCGGCTGGGGGCCGGCAGATCTTTGACACGTTTGTAGTTAGTGTTGAGCTCAAAGCTGTATAGGAGGGTATCATCTATGTGAGGCATGTGCTGGGGGTGGACTGTATCCTTCTTGAGGAAGACTCGGCCACAATAATCGAGTGGATCCGGAGTCAGGAATGCGATGCTGGTTCTAAACCGCTTCTATGTGATATCCATTGGCTCTTGATGAGTGTGGTCTTTCTCGGGCCACATGCGAATAGAGCTGCTAACTAGGTGGCCTCCTTCGCAACTCACTATTATGAAGGCTTCGCCTAAATAAACCACGTGTCGGTATCTTATTCTTTGTATTATTTTTTTCTTTTCTGATTTTGTTAGCTGCACAATGCATGTGAGCCGCTTTTATACCCAAAAAAGAAAAAATAGCCACGATAATTTTGGGCCTGACTTCCAGATTATGTCATCAAACTAAGACCACCTCGTGGCTAAGGCACAAGCAGCTTGGGTTGCAAAGAGAAATAAAGCATTTCCACACTAAAATCCATCAACATCCTACTCTTAGGTGGATGGCAGGATCGAACCAGCATTCTCCTTTCGCCAAAAAAAAAAAATTACAAAGAATAATTTTATTATTCAACCATATTTGCATTTTCTTCGTCCCTGATTTGCAGAGATGTCCACAGATGTGTCATATATATCATATAACATATATACACCTGGATCATATATGTGCAAAGCCAGATACTAGAATACTATAGTAAAGTATAGAAATGTTTCAATTAAGATAATCTTCATCTTATTATTATGTATATACAGGTTTCTTGTTGGAGAGAGAGAAATATTTGTCGTCCCAATTTAACAGAGTAATGAATAAAGTTCAGCCCCTAGCAATTGCCAACATCTTGGCATGAAAAATGCCTAAGCGATTCCAAATGTGTAACTCGGAAAACTCTGCTTGCATGTTATATTCTCATTTTCCCCCTTGATTCAGCAGCGTGAGCAGTGCCACAATATGAAGCAACCTGATTGGGAGAAGATGGTTACATAACTTGCTTGAGTGATTTTTCTGAGCTACCATCATAGCATTGCTCGCTTCCCATTCTGTTTTCCGCTTCATGAAATTGAAAAATTATTCCCACAAGCGCTAGTCACAGCTTTATTTTTCCTTTGCATGCGCTAGCATGCACCTCCACAGACTGCTAAAAATAGAACAATCAAGTAACAAGAATATAACAATATGCCATCATCTTAAAAGTACCATTGCAAACTACCTAGATCAGCATACAGAATTCAAATTTAACTGGTCTTATAAAAGCAGTATTTGGGTGAAACAACCATAAAGCACTTGTTAAAAAGTAAAGAAAAAAGTAGTTGTCTGTCCCTGCTGATACATGGAGACCTATCATCAGGCTACAGCGCTGATATCTTCCTCCGAAATCCTCAAACTAGTTGCAGAAAATCCATCTGCAGAAGAAAATTTATAAGAATGGTTATAACATCAATTATAGATTATCTAATGAGTAAATATTAAGTAACTCAGAAAAGGAAGAGATAAACATGCATGATATTATGAACATCAACAACTTTTCAGCAATTCAGCTACATCCTATGCAATGTTTGCTGCACCTCCTTGTATTAGTTTAGAGTAAACACTAAGGTACAGACTTGATGAGGGTGAAAAGGGTGAAGAGGAGCATAATTAAACCATCACAGCCTCTATTACCCCTCTGCTTACCCTTTAGTGAAAGCTCAACTACATTCATGTAGCAGGTTTGACGCACCTCCTTGAACGAGTTCAGAGTAAACAATAAGGTACAGACTTGATAAGGGTACAAGAGGGTAAAAGAGAAGCATAACTGTAAACCTCAGTTAACAGTTCTCAATTTTAACCTGACCTTCAAATTCTTCATACCCAGTATCTAGCCCTGAAAACCTAATTACAACCCTAGCATGCCTTCATGGGGGGAAAAAAAGAAATCATTGCAACCTCTATTACCCCTCTGCTTACCTTAACAAGCAAGCAGCCATCAACTGGATGCATCTTGAAGGCCACCTTTTCAATCAAAGAACAATGTTCTTATTACATGTTGTTGAGAACATCTTTCTTATAAACAATTAAAGACAGACTTAGCAGGGTCAGCTAGTACAGGAGACAAGAAAAAAGGATTCGAGGTTGAAGATGGTTCACTTGAGATCATTGATTGGCTCTGCAAGGTTCTTTGTCTGATATCACCCATCAATCAAGACAGATTATATCTGGGAAAGGAGATGCCAGTTAACATTTTGATGCAAATAGTGGTCATTAAGTTTCAGAGAGCGATGGAGCTGCATGTGGTGGCACGAGAATGGACTTGTAGGGCAGGGGCGATCTGCAGAAGCAGAGGGCTTCTGAGATAAATGGAAATACCGGTTTGTCTTGGGTTCAGGGACCCAATGAAATGAGCAAGATATCAAATAGTATAAACCTTGCATTGGTACGCATAATCCTTAACCAAAATATTGATTAGTCCTGGACAACAAGATGATGCATCAAATTTTTTTCTCTGATTTCCCTTTGAAAAGGGCAATTTATTCCTACATTCATGATGCCAGACAGCAAGGAAGAGGAAGGAGAAATAGAGAAAGAGATGGGAGGAAGAAGAGAAGAAGAGAATTAGGCTTCACGCCTAGCCTTTACTCAGGGTTTCACACCAAGGCTAGAATAAAAGGAACCAAATTTTTATTCATAGCATACCCCATACGATGTACGGCCCAACATATTTATAAGACCCAAAAAAATACAAAAGACCCCTACAAAGAAACTAATCTCACAAAGACCCTCAAAGATGACAAAATACCTAAATAATCCCAAAGGCTATCAAAATAAAGCAAATCACTCTAACCACAATGAAACTAGCTGGACCACCTGCGGTGACCATAGACCAGAGTGATAGGTGGTCTGGTACTGGCGCCCGCACCAACTCCTCCCAGATAAAAAGAAGTCGACCTTGACGAGCGCGGCTCGGTGTAGCTCTGGTAATACTCCAACAGGTCCGGATCAATCTGCTGAAGCTCATCTCACGTGATCCAAGTGGAGTCGGACTTTGGTCGTCCTCGCGAACGAACCAAGAAGCGTTGGATGCCTCCATCACTGGTAAAAACTGTCTGATCGTCTAAAATAGCATCAATTTACTCTTTTTGTGCTAGTTAGAGGGGCAAAAGAATCAAGGCTGGTATGGGATCAAGAATAGGGAGATCATCGGGATTAGCAGAGGGCTCGACAAAAGGGTCATCGGAGATTGTTGGTGAGCTCGTGTAAGTAACCAAATCTTCGACATTAAAAGTTGTGCTAATACCAAAATCAGATGGAAGATCAATGACATAGGCGTTAGTGCCAACCCTGTGCAACACCCTACATGGCCCAGCAATACGAGCCTGCAAGACATCAAATAGGACATATCGGTTTCTCTTTGTATCATGGACCTAATGAGATGAGCAAGATATCAAAGAGGAGACACCTTGCATTGGTATGCATAATCCTTAACCAAAATATTGATTAGTCCTAGACAACAAGATGATGCATCAAAAATTTTTCTCTGATTTCCCTTTGAAAAGCGCACTTTATTCTTACATTCAACTTTAAACTGAATCCTAGATTTAAAGATTGAGAAGTTGATACACCAGCACATATCATATCACTTCAATTTAGTGGCCCTCCAACAAAATCTAACTGGTAACACTTGAAGCATATGAATGAATGGATGGTTTTTAACTTGGAGTCCAACAATGTCAATCTTTATATCCTTGCTATATGCGAGTTACACCAAAATATTTTATCTTTAAACTTACAAGCCTTAAGTTTCTAAATTCTTGGATTTACAAATTTATGTTGAGCACAGAAAAAGTAGCAGAGTCGTAGGATTCCTATTCCCAAGGAAATCAAACTGTAATTTCTAATATTATTGATCAACATTTATGTTGTAGAAAGACAAACATAAAATGCACTAGTTAGAAGTGGTTAAATCCATCAACATAAGCATATCACAAAATGAAGTATACTTCTAAAGAGTAAGTTTCTACTCAACAGTGTCAAATTGCAACAAGAATAAGACAACATCAAGGAAGCCCCCGGGCCTAAAGTAAGTATCGACAAAGTGATGTCTAAGAACCTTAAAGTTTACCCATTGTCCTAGAGGACTGTTAATGCTAAAACAACAAAAGTCTTTCTATATATGATGTAAAAGCAGAATGCCATCTCCAGATCTAACGACAACATATATGTTCAAGTGATCACCCAAAAAATTGGCCAAGAATTTATAGAAATGATTATAACATGTCTTAGGCTTTTAAAATTCAGGTCATTTTGTACAGGGTTAGATGTTTCTTTTCCTTTTATGTCCTCTTCTCTGCAAAACAGAGATTTCTGGATTGAAAAAGTCACTCAAAATGTTGCTAGTCTAAGCTCCAGGGCTCTTTTCAACCATTTGACAGAGCAAGAAATAACCTTGACAATTAACACTTCAAGCAGAAAAACAGATTTAGTTCTGAAAATCTGCTCAAATTGTAAACTTTAATTGAACTCTAAACTAGTTTCAATGAAGAGTCATCAATTGTAGTTCTACAGTCATAATTGGAATAATGAATACCTCTTTTGCTCCTATGATTTGCTTCATGTGTCTATTCATTAATTTCTTCCCACCTTCAACTTTCCTTAACGTATATGTAAATATCCAAATTAACATAATATATTCCATCATCTCCATGCTTAGCCAGTGTAAAAAGACAACAATCCTAGCATATCTGAAGTGCTTTTTTCTTCTGCTTCTGTACTTCCAGCCAAATTTCTTTTCTAAGTCAATACTTATAGGACATTTTCTTGTATCGTATGCATCAAAGTGTCTTTTGAAACCATTTCACTTTTATTTTTTGACAGCCTGCACATCTCAATATATCAGCTAGTTTTTTGGCAAAGCCCATGTAATGTCAAAATTTTGCTATTACCCATTTCCCAAACATTGCAATGCAGTATAATTACAATCCAATAGTACTAATAAATCCCAGTTCGGTGAGTATCTCTCTATCATGCTCACAACAAAGCAATATGCTATGTACCAAATGCCAATGATAAAACATAGACCACCACTTGCCATCATGCAAAATGCAGTTGGGTGAAGGTAAATTGGGTGAAGGTGGGTTACATATATGGAAGGGAAAAATCCCTCAACAGCTACTCCTTCACAGTAATGTTATACATAACTAGAGCCTGGTAGATCTTTTAATGGCTGAACTAGTGAGAACAAGATTTACCCCTATTTAGCCAACAATATGGAACAAGTAAACCAACAGAGTTGGGTCGATCATAAAATAAGCTTTTAGGTCCTGAATTTATACCAATAAACATGCCTAGATCCCGACCAAAGCTAGAGTTTGTGTATAATTCATGTATCAATCAATCCGTTTATCATACATCTCTAGAGTCGTAAACCTTTCAAATCTTCTACCACATGTAGAAGGCATGACGCATAGGGCTGTCATGCCGCTAGGCAGCTGGCTGGAATTCAGATGCACTGCAAAACAAATCATATTAAAAAAACAAAAAATCCATAATACATAACCAATTCTCTCCTCACATGACTCGCAGATTGTTCACTTCTCAAAGAATATAACCTTAGTTAATTTCTTATCCTTTTGCCTGCATATCAGAATCATCCAAACACAACAGATTACTCTAAACACAAGACATAGTAATAAGAGAAACAGAAAGCACCAAAAGTTGATACTACTGCCATGAAATACCTAATAGCTAGATCAACAGCATACAGCAACAGCGAGTTACAGAATATAAAATCATTGCCGACAATAAGATTTCTTTTCTTGGCTCCATTAAAAGTTGACGTTCTGTTCAGAAATCAAAGCAGGAGGAACACCAGAATAAAGGCAAGATCGAACAAAAGACACGAGATGAGGCCTAAAAGATTTCGCACAGGAAGGATTGGGAGAGAGAGGGAACCTACTTAGAGTTCGAGTTTGAGCTCCTCCTTTTCTTGGCAGAGGTAGTGGAGGATGTAGGGGGTGACGCGGATGACGGCGACCCACGCGCCCATGATGCTCAGGTGGGTCTTCAGCTGCTTGTAGGCCGTGGCCTTGTCCGGCCTCCGAGGTATTGCTCCCAGGAACATCTCGATCGCACTCCGCTTGCTCTCTCGCTGGTTTCTTTCTTTCCCTCGGCAAAACCCTAGCGGTGGGGAAGACTGGGGACTTTGGGGGCATATTTATAGGCACCTGAGAGCTTTCACCAAATGGGTTTGTGTTTTGGTTCGGTGAACCGACTCATTATCATGAGTAGGGGTGGCAGTTTGTGTCCTCACGATTGATAATTTCCCGTGGATTTTTAGCTTTGTTCACATACCTCAAACCCGACCCTACAGCATGCATCTTTTGCTTCGTCTTAAAATGGCTCCAAAGAGAATTGCATAGGCTCTCCATACCACATGAATAATATCTAAACATAAAAACATAATGAGTTAGGAATGCCAACATGTGAGTGAAATTTGGCTCATAAGTTCAGATAGTTAAATAAATACTGATGAGATCCTGGGAAATAGAGGTGAATCTGATATATGTGATACGCCTCGGAACCAATTATAGCTGATATAGTAGACCGACTAATCAGAGCGCACCATGAATTTTTCAATCGACTAATCAAAGCCCGCCATGGGGTCGACCCTAGAGGTGTGCGGAGAGTTATTTAAATTTCAAACTCTCATTCCATCTGGCGACACTTCGACCACGATTGCAAACTGTTTCCATAACCGTGTGACGAACAAGCGAGATATACAAAGCGTGATGCGCGAGCAAAATGCTTATGCGTGATCTTGGGACATGCAATCAGTTACCAAAAATGATTGATCTGCACATCCTAACTCTTTTGCAATGGGCACCAACCCTCGCCTATAAAAACCATTTCTAAGGGATCCTCTTAGTAAGTGTTCTTGAAACTTTTTATGCCCTTGTATTGCCATTCTGCTACTCTCACAATACCTCCGTTGTTTTCTGAGGATCTGTTTGACTTAGGCATCGAAGGTCCTCCACCAGACACTCTCCGATAAAAGAACTTCTCTAACTTTGTTGTTTCATATCGGATCCAATGTTGGAAAGAATGTCTAAGCACAATCGCCTCTACCCAGCACCATCTTGGAAGCAACCAGCGGCGGAGCTATCGCCACCCAAGCATAGCAACCGCCGTATCGCCACCTCAGAGATACATCACAATCTTCAACCGATCTTTACGGTCTGAGCAGTTGATCGTTGGAGCTTTCTAGCTGCTCAGCCAGCTCGACATCTTGGTCGGGCCAATTCTCAGCGACAATAGATTAGCACTAGAGGAAGAGCTCGTGATCTCACTACCAGAGGTTGCAATAGATGGTAGACAACTTACAGCTATGAAGTCGCGAAGAATACATACAGCACCCTTGACATCCTAACAAGACGCACCTGTAGAGTCCGATAGCGTTCTATAGAGCCCTTCAAGGGCTTCGCCTCCACCGGAGCCATAGACAGCATCAGTAGTTACTGCTGATCAGTTTCAACTGCTCGTGCAGCAAGTTCAGGCTATGACTATAATCGTCCAAACTTGTTGTAGATGACCGCCAACAACTAGCAGCAATAACAGTATCAGGCCTGCGAGCTAAGCGACCATAGAGTCTCAACGCAGTCGAGCCACCACTCCCCTCCTCGGAGACCAGGGCGGGCTCAACAGAGCCATCGCTTCTACCCTCAAAGCTCAGGTCGGGCTTGCCGCATCCACCATTCTTGTTTACGGAAACTTGGACAAGATAGGAGGCATCGGTCACCGAGCTTACAATCGTGAGAGAGATGAACGCGTAGCCACTCTTCCCCCCGTCAATTGGAGAGGGCCTCCAGGAGGGAGGCTGACCTTGATCGCAAGCTTGAGAAGATGGACTGCTACCTTAAACCCTTGAGGTTGCACCACACTGAGCTCAGGAACATGTTGAGTTCACTACTGAGCCCCTACTCTCGGCAAGGATCATGGAGGAGCCCCTCCCTTTCCAGTTTAAGATGTCGCAGCTTGAAATGTACGATGAAAATACCGACCCCTTGGACCACTTAAAGAGCTTCAAAGCTCTCATGATGCTCTAAGAGGCCAGTGACTCAGTCCTATGCAGAGCTTTCTCGCCACTATTCGGAAAGTGGTCTGGCTATAGTACATCAAGCTCCAGCCAAACTTCATTCATTCTTTCGAGCAATTCGGTTGAATGTTTGTGGTCCGCTTCATGAGTAGCCTAAAGCAAAAGAAAGGGTCAGCACTCTCTTCACCATCAACCAGTGAGAGGATGAGTCCTTTTGGGACTACATCAGCCGCTTCGACGCGGCTACTTTAGAGATTCACGATCTGAACCATTCGGTCGCCATATTTGCCATAAGGAGTAGACTGAAAATGTCTTAGTTTCTCTTCTCTCTAGAGAAGAGGTTTTCGAGAGATTACACTGAGCTCCTCGCCCGAGCTGACAAATACATCAAAGTTGAGGAGCCTATGACAGTTCGATGAGGTTCAGCCGAAGACAAACCCAGCAAGAAGAAAAAAAAGAAGCAAGCTTAGAAGGACCTACAAGAGCCGAACAAAAAGCTAAGAAGAATGAGAAGAGTTCTTGCCGGTCAAGGAGTCCACCTTGGAGGTTCGAGAGGTACACACCTCTCAATGCCTCTTATGGACAAATCCTCATGCAGAATCAAAACTAGGGCTACGTGAAATGGCATCAGAAGATGAAGCTAGTTGTCTATAAAAATATAAACAAATTTTGCAAGTTCTACAAAGATTATGGACACGACATTGAGAACTGCATACAGCTCAATAATGAGATTGAGGCCCTCATCTAGCGGGGTTTCCTCGGTGCATACATTAACGACCCACGGATTGAGCTAACACTGGTTGGGAGCAACCTGCTCTTGAGTTGTAGATTGAAAATCGACCATTTGTAGGAATTATCAACACTTTTTCAAATGGATCGATAGCTAGCAAAAAAAGCTCATCCCTAACCTATGCTCGAGTAGCCTAGATAGAAAGCCCTACCCTGAAGAAGTAGAAGATGGATGAGGTTATCTCCTTCTTAGACAATGATGCAAAAAGCGTGCAGACTCCTCACGATGATAATGTTGTAGTTTCTCTAACTATCGCTAACTTCGATGTAAAACAAATTTTAGTAAATAATGGAAGCTCGACAGATGTCTTATGTTATGAGGCTTTTTTAAAATGAATTTACCGATTTATCAGTTGAGAAAAATCAACTCTCTTTTGATCGGATTCTGGGGATACCTAGTCCTTATGGAAGGCATCATCTCCCTTTCAGTTACTGCAGGGCAAGTGCTGAGGCAAACCACTGTGATGTTCAACTTTCTAGTCATCAAAATTTCTTTAGCTTACAATACTATCTTGGGACAGCTCGGGCTGAACACTCTGTGCACTATAGTCTCTTCCTATAACCTACTAAGAGGTTCTCAATCAGGAGCGGCGTAGAAGAAGTTCGAGACGATCAAGCGCTAGCTTGACAGTGCTATGTCGCTAGGCTCCAAGAAAAGAAGCCTATGAAGATGTTGCCAATCAAAGGCTTTGATACCCGATATGAGCAAATATAGCAGCTTCGAGAATCACTGAGGAAGTCCTTCCAGTCCCCCTCAATAAAGCAAACCCAAGCAAGATGGTGTATATCAGGGCCTACCTCGATGAAGCAGCCAAGCACGGCTCATAGACTTTCTTCGAGCTAATGCTGATATCTTCACCCAGTTAGCCTCTGATATGCCAAGTATAAGCTTTGACGTTATTGTTCATAGGTTGAGTGTGGATCCAACGCATCGACCTGTTCGATAAAAGAAGAGGAGCTTTGCCACAAAGAGGCAGCACACCATTAATGAGGAGGTAGATAAGCTTCTCAAGGTAAGCTTTATCCGTGAAGCTGGTTACCCCGACTGGATAGCCAACATCATCAGATGAAAAAGGCTAACAGAAAATGGCAAGTGTCCATCGACTTTATCGATCTAAATGAGACCTGTCCTACGAACATCTTCTTGCTTCCATGGATCGACTAGCTCATAGATGCCACATCAGAGCATCAGATGCTGAGCTTCATAGACGCATTCTCGGGTTACAGCCAAATTTGGATGGTGTCTGAGAATGAAAAAAAGACCTCCTTCCTCACCGATAAAGAACTTTACTGCTATAGGTCACCCCCTTAGGTTTGAAGAATGCAGGAGCCATTTACTAGCACCATGCCAACAAGATCTTTAGGACCAAATCGACTACAATATGGAGGTGTACGTTGATGACATGTTAGTCATAAGCGGATAGGTTGAGCATCATGTGATTGACTTCAAGAAGATCTTTAGAGCCCTAAAAAGATACTATATGAAGCTCAACTGAGCAGGTGCACCCTCGGGGTTACCTCAAAAAAAAAAATTCAGATTTATGGTGACACAGCACGGGATCAAGGCCAACTCGAAGAAGATCTATACTATGCTGGAAATGACACTCCCTGAGGATGAAGAAGGAGGTAGAGCATCTGACAGGCCGCATCGTGGTGCTCGGTAGATTCATGGTGCAAAATGCTGAGGCAGATCAAGAGTGTCAAGCCTTCAACCAGCTAAGAGAATACTTCATCTTGTCACCATTATGCACAAAACCAAACCCAAGGGAAATGCTTTATCTTTATCTAGTCGTGTCCTCCTCAACGCTAAGATCGGTTCTCATCTGAGAAGAAGATGGAGTACAAAGATTGATCTACTATACGAGCCAAGTCCTTTAAGATGCCAAGACAAGATACCTTAAGCTTAAACAGATAGTCTGCGCTCTTATCACCTTGGCTAGGAGACTTTGGCTCTACTTTCAGGCCCATTCCATCATCGTGTTAACCGATCAACCACTAAAGCAAATTCTGCAAAAGTTGGATGGATCGAGAAGGTTGACCAAATGGGTAGTTGAACTCAGAGATTTCGACATCCACTACTTTCCCCAACCAGCCATCAAAGCTCAAAAACTGGCCGACTTTCTCATGGAATGCACTAGTTTTGAAGATGTGGAGGTCAGCATGGAGCCAAAGAAGCATAAGCTATAAGAGTCCTGGACCCTCCATGTTGATGGATCCTCTAACCCAAATAGAAGTGAAGTCGGGATAATCCTTTCTAGTTCGAATGGAGTCATGGTAGAGTATGACTTGCGTTTTGGCTTCAAGACGTCCAGCAACAAAGCTAAGTATGAGGCCCTTCTTACTGGCATCAAGCTCGCCCAAGAACTTACAACTCGACACCTAAAAGCTCTCAGCAACTTTCAGTTGGTTGTCAGACAGGTTTGAGGATATCAAAATATCTTCAAAAGGTCAAGGATATCACCTCGGCCTTTGAGGATTTTGAGGTCTTATACTTTTCTAGAATGAAAAATGCTAGAACCGATCTACTTTAGAAGCTCGCCACCTTGGAATGCACCGATTTGCAGAAGATGCTCTATCTTAAAATGCTCGACAAACTAAACATCGAGGAGGAGCCAAGCCCAGTTCTGCAAGCCAACTTCGAACCGAGCTAGACCGATCTCCTCATTAACTACCTTTAGGATGAGAAACTTTCCAAGGACAAAGAGGAAAGCTTGGAGGCTTAAGAACTAGTCCATAAAGTACATTCTTCCGGAGAAAAAACTCTACAAAAGGTTGTTAACTCTGCCTCTCCTCTAATATCTCCAACCTTTCGAGTCCAATATGCTATTCGAGAAGTCCAACACTGTGAATTGCTTTGAAATTTTATATAGTTTAGGCATACAATTATCAATTGAAAATAACACAATGTGCAATTCTTTTCAATCATTTTAAAGAATATTTTGCATGCTTTAAGTTATGTAGCAAAATAAGAAAAATCATATGTGAAGAACATAAAAAGTAAGAAGAACATCATTGTTTTTGTCAACAAAACACAATGCTTGATATAATAGATACTAAAGAAATAATTTTTAGATAAATTCATCATGTAAGTTCACCCATTCAACTTGATAGAAAAATAAAATACCAACAACAAAAGTTAGCATTATGTTGAAATAAACAAGTTGAATCTACATAGAGAGGGTAATTTCCATATTCCAAACTAGATGGACTTATTCTTCAATGATCTAGCCATCCTTTCTCGACTTATACCATAATGGGTAAAATAATATCATGCGATGTATTAAAAAAGAAAATGATTAAGTTTCACTTTTGTGGAACAAGCATGATTAGCACATTATATATGTATGGTTTTTTCCTTTAATATCTTCAGCTATTGAGAAATTTCATATAACTCTAGTCAAGGCAACATAACACATTTGTCATTTTGGTAATTTCTTTGTTCTCAACTAGATGGACTTATTCTTCCATAGCTTAGCCCATTATTTATCTTGATCCACCATGAATAAAATAACATCATTCAATGTATATATTAAGAAAAGAAAATAATTAAATTTTACTTTTGTGAATAAACATGATCAACAAATTACATATGTATGGTTTTTTTCTTCAATATTTTTAATTGTCGAAAAATTTCATATAGCTCCATCCAAAGTAGCATAACATATTTTCATTTTGAAGGTTTTCCAAAAATTGTTAATATAATGAACAAAAAATATATAAAAATAAACAACTTAAATATATAAAAAATGTAAGTGCATTATAAAATAAATATAATATTTAAAATTAAATAATTATATAGAGGCTTATCCGAACGACACCAGGAGCTATATCACTCGATATATTATGCTGCTTTTTATGTACCACTTATCCCAATGGCACAAGATATGGGATTCTTAATATTATATTGAATAAAATTAGCGAAGTACTTGCGGCAACTGAGAAAGAACCCGGGTGAAAGAATTCTTCATGAAATTAATATTGAAGAAAGAAAGTTAAATATTATTGAATAAAGGAGAAGTACAAGCCACTGGTTGAAAAGAAACAGCAAGAAAACTAATGAAAAAGGGGAAGACATCGTGAGCCGCCCGCTCTTTAGAAATATTAGGTAGTATCTTACGTGACTAATCATTCTAAAAAGATTCTGAGGGAGAAAGGACCGGTGCATTTGAAAGTTGTTATACTTTAATATTTTTGGATGTATTCGTACGTACTATGAATAGGGTCCCACCCGCCTCCAGATCTCCCCAAGACCACTTATCGTCGCTTTGAGCTGCGGCACCTCGATGGCGATCTTATGGTTCCCCTATTCCCTCTGCTCTCTAGCTTGGTCCCGGGACTTGGATGCCCCCCTCGACCTACTTTGTGAGCTCTCTTGTTGGTTCGCTTGATGGCCCCATACCCCACGGCCGGTAGGCCGGCGTACTTTTGGGACTTGGGGAGGCCGCCGGTGTTGAAGTTCTTGAAGCCACTGACCTTGTCGAAGATCTTGCGGATGCCGGAGAATAGCATTTACTCGACGGTGCTTATCTCGGACTTCAGCGAGTCTCGGTGCTTGAGGTCCTCATCCTTGAGGCGGAGGGCCTCGGCAAGGTCTAGAGCGGCCTGATTGGCGGAGTTCCCGGCCTCGTCCTTCTCGCAGCGGGCCTTGTCGCGCTTCTTGAAGGCCTCATGGGCGAGGGCCTCGAGCCAGTTGAAGGAGGTTCGGAGGTCGGCGCAGGAATCCTCAGCAGCCTTCCGAGCGCGGTGCTCCTCCTTAAGCTCAACGAGGAGGTTGCGGACGAGTTGCCCGGCGGTGGCGGTTGCGGAGGAGGGGTCATCAAGATCAGGGGTAAGGGCGGGGGCGGCAGGGAGGACGATTAGGAGGGGGTCATCGTCACCGTCGGCGTCGCTGAGGACAGCATCGTTGGGGTCTTCGGCGGTCAAGGAGGGAGGAAAGGAGGGTCTATGTCCCAGTCGTGTTTTCGGTCTTTTTATTTTCTTTCCGGTCTCCTCCCGGCTGGAGGAGGAACCGAGAAAGAGAGGGGACATGAACGGGGATAGCCATTTTGTTTGGGCCTGCAAGAGACCAAGAATTGGACTGGTTTGGGTTTAATCGAGACCAGGGACTAGACCTGGTCCGAGTCATTTAATTGGCTCTTCCCATCACCCCTCCCCATCCCCATCAGAAGTTAAATATTTAATCGAAAAATTATATATAAAAATAGCAGCAACAACCAAAGAAAATTCTTACTCCTTGAACATTTTTTCTGAAATATATTTTTTTAATAATTTTTTAAGTTTAAAGAGTTCAAATAAATTTTTTATTTTTGAATATATTTTTTTTTTAAGTTCAAAGAGTCTAAATAAAATTTTTACTTTTTAGATATTTTTTATTTTTTTAACTTTTTCTATATTTTTTAATTTTTTAAAAAAAATTGAGGAGGGCTCCAACTTTTTTTTTTTTAATAAGATGTCAGATTTGTGTTGACGATTTTTTTGGTCCGACTGATGTTCAACCCGGTCCGTCCAACCCGATCGGCTTGACACTCCTAAGATATCCCGAGCGAGGAGCAAACCGCGATCATCAGGCCTTGTTCGTGGATCTGGATAATCTATATTGCTCGCCAGGATCACCCTAACTCAGTCCCCACGGTAGTACTTCGAGACAAAGTAAAACAAAAGAGTACAAATATAACATCGAGATATCGAGGTCCGAGAATCATCCTCTTTGGTCCTCTCCAGCTTCTTCCAACGGCCATGGCGGCGCCGGCGAAGACGGCGGAGTACGAGTTCGAGTGGGGCCCGTCTCCGGCGACTCCCGACATTTCCCCGCTAGCGAGGATCACCCACGACATCAGCCCCCCTCTGATCGCCATGATCGCCGTCGTCGGCACCGCCCTCGTCATCGTCCTCTGCGCCCGCATCCTCTCCCGCTACCTCCACCGCTGGCGCCGGTGGAGGCGCCGCCGACTCCTCCTCCAATCCACTGCCGCAGTCTCCGACCTCGAATCCCCCCCTCCACCCGCCGGCGGTGCGTCTTTCGGCTCCTCCTCCGGCTACTTCCTTTCCCCCTACGGCCTCGATGATTCCGCGATCAAGACCCTCCCCCTCTCCCTGTACTCCAAGTCCAGGGCCAAACACCTCGCCGCCACCAATCGGGAGTGCGCTGTGTGCCTCCTCGAGTTCGAGGACGACGACTCCCTCCGCCTGCTCCCCCTCTGCTCCCACGCCTTCCACGTCGATTGCATCGACGTCTGGCTCCGATCGCATGCCTCCTGCCCCCTCTGCCGCGCTGCCGTATTCCACTACGCATCCCCTTTCGTCCCGATGGGGGCCGCCCGAATCCGCCCCAGCCTCGATGATCTCCTCCTCGATCCACCGCCCGAGTTCCCGCCGCCGATGCCCGATCCTGAAACCGAGATCGTCCCCGCCGCCGCCGCCTCCCCGCCCTCGATCCGCGGGGTCGACCGATTCGGCTTCCGGGATTTGGATTTCCTTCTGAAACGGTCTTATTCTCTCGGATTCGAGCGGAGCCTGGCGGCCGATCGGATGGTCCACGACGCCTCCACCGCCTCGCCGTGGCGGTAACCGTACCGGAGTTTCTGGAGCAAGCAGTGGCCGTCGCCGTTCGGAGGCTTTGCCGGGGGCGGCTCCTCCTCCGCCTCCTGGGCGGCGATGGGTTTTTCGTACCGATCCTACCGGAGCGTCGCCGGGAAATCGCCATCCTTCCAGCGGCGGGGGTTCTTCCAGCTCTCGTCGGACCCGAACATCCGGCTGAGGGGCGTCGCGGGGGCCGTCGTTCCGGCTGAGCCACTTGATGACGAGCCCGTCAGCGCCGACGGAGCTTCTGTGGCCGGAGAAGCTGAACCGACGGTAGCCGGTCGCAGCGGCGTGCGCTGACCTGGAGTCGGCGGTGGCAGGAGAGGGGCCCGACGGATGGGGTCATCAGCCGGAGCGCTCTCAATTGTGCGTTGCATGCGAGATATTAATGAGTTGCCGGTTTCTTTGGGGAAAGTAGAGAAAAAGACGTGTTATTGTTCTCTATTCTCTCGTCTTCGGTCTTCGTGGAGGACGAGCGTTCGTCGGTTATGAAGGAGTAGCGGGACGGAAGAGATGGGAGCGCGCGATGGAGACGTTGGCGTCGCGGCTCCGGAGGAACGATACGGGTTGAGATCGCGGCATCGTGTTTCGGTGCCGCCGTGCCGGTGCTGGCGCCGGTAACGGTTTTCGGTGGACCGACCTTGTTTACCGGGCGGACGTCGTGCCATAGAAACATTTATGCGGATCCATGATCCGCTATCGATTTTACCACCGAAGTACGTGCCGTTTGCTTACGCGGGTGTTCTCAGATCCCAAGCCAGTAAAAAGAACTCCATATTGCACGCCGCCCTGTATTGATATTTTTAAAAGGACTATATCACAGAATTGGGGAAAACAATAATAGAACAAATCTACTATGGGAATTGGCTTTTCTGTATGGTTCATAGTCATGCTTGTGTGGTTAAATTTAATCTTTATCTCAAATAAGAGAATTAGACTTAGTATATATTGAAACCAGGTATGGACATGTGCGAAAATGCTACATGATATTGTTCAGAAAAACCTATTTACAATTTGATCTCATATAACCGTTGTCTTTTGGTTTTGCAACAGATTAAGTGCCTTAGGAGTATGAAGGATTCTGTTTTGATTCTTGGAGCATTAATTTTAGCGTAAATTAATTTCCGATCCTCCCCTTGGCTACAGTATAACGCTAAGTCCCTATTGACCCAAATCAAGCTTTCCGGTCCAAGATTGGAGATAATCTTAATTACCAGTCCATAACATAAGTTTTTTTTTTTTTCCGAAGTTGCCCTTTCGTTGTCATTATGGTTGAAAACGTGGAATCGGTTAGAAAATTGACCGCAAACAGGGAAATATTGGTTCGGATTCTTCTTTCCTTCTTCTTGTAGTAGATAATATCGAACGTAAAGGGGTGAGTTTCAAGCGGAAAGGGGAGAGTTTCTCTATTGGAATCGTGGACAAACAAGATTTCTCCATTGGCAGCGACTTGGGGAGATCGTTCGCAAACAGGGGATATGGCTTGGATTCTCCTTTTTTGCTTTTTGTAGCAGAAAGAATCAAGTGGAAAGGGGAGAGTTTCAAGCGGAAAGGGGAGAGTTTATCCATTGGAATCGTGGACGAACATGGTTTCTCCATTAGCAACGAGTCGGAGAGATCGTTCGCAAACAGGGGATATAGTTTAGATTCTTCATTTCTGCTTCTTGTACCAGAGAGAATCAAGCGGAAAGGGGAGAGTAATAGAGGTTGAAATACTATTCTATGAGTTGCCGAAAATTCAGGCGAAAATTCAGGTTCCTCCTTATTTGTTTGCTTAGAGTCCCTTTCGATATTTACCGGCAATGGTTTCATTGCACAAGAGTAATAGAGGTTGAAATACTATTCCGATAATTTCTCATAATCCACTGAGGCATCCTTCTGTTCTCCTCTATTTTCCGAATGCGATTGAAAGAAAACCCTGTTTTAGCTGGATTATCTTCTTATGTGTCTGTCATTGCTCATATACTGCTTGGAGACATAAACGTGTGAGTCGGTGTGACTTCCATTGCTGATATCATATTCGAAAAATAGTTGATGTGGCAGTATTTCCTTCGCTTCATTGTTGTAATAGCATTTGGAACTTCCATCAGTTCATCTTTTTTCTTTTTTCTATTGTCATGGCTTCAAAAAAAACTAGTAGCCCTGTTTTCATGGCTATTTGTTTTTATGGTGCCGAAGCTCTTATTATTTCCATCTCCGAGGACACAAATCTCGATCAAATTTACAAAGAAATACAAATCTTAACAATGAAATTTAAAACAAACATTAAGATGCTTACCACCAAAGCGACCGTGCAGCCATCCATATATTTAGCCGATCCCTTGCCAGTGATATTCCTTGACCTCACACTATCGGTTAGACTAGGTATTTGTTGGCGAAGAAAAGCAAAAACAGCAAGACCCCAACTATATGAACCTAAGCGGTCTAAATCATCAAGAAATGCACATAATGCCTTAGGAACATAATAGTGTATAGTTGGAAAGAGGATAGTCACAAAGAGATATAGAACCCATAACTTTGTGAAATCCTCTACATCTTGTTGTCCGCTCTTTCCAACAAGAAATTGTAATCTATTTTTAACTGTATTTCTATTGGCTTTTTTATGGTCCCCCTCAAAAAAACGGATGATGAGGTCAGACGTAATTCTCCCCTTCCTATGCAGTTCTACCTCATCGTCCGTCGCACTTAAACCAAGAATTAGTGCAAAATCGCTCCCTACAAAAGGAACTAAAACCTTACCAAACCAAAAACCCTCCTCCTCGTCATCCCAGAAGGAGAGTAAAGTGTCCAAGACAGGCCTACTCTGTTTAATATATGGAAGACCTAGCAAATGCCCAAAAGGTGTGCCGGTGATCCTAACCTTCTGCTCATGAGACATTAACGGGACTAGGGTGACGATAAAATTGACAAAATGGCTGAAGTAACACCTACCGTTGACCATATTTTTTGGGCCAACAGCAGGTGCTTTGCATTTAGTTTGAATTGGAGCCATCAAAAATGTCTGCAACACAAATATATTCAAACACTAATTGTGAATAAAATCAACTTAAATATAGAAACATATAATTGAGTAAAACATAGACGGGATAATGAATGATTTTAAAAAACTATAACAACGAACAGAAATAAAACCAAATAATCAGGCTTTTTGCAGACAAAAATCTCCATTTTGATATCACAGCATCTCTGTCTGATAATTTATCAAATCCTAAGCATTCGCACATTTTTAAAATAAATGCCCTACAATACTATATAACAGTTTCTTGTTAGGAAAAACAATTCGATAAAGAATGATGCAGGGTTTACAAACCGTCGAAGGACTGGCAATACACCTCGGAGAGGGTTTGGGAAGCAATGTGGAACGAAGCGCCGTCGACCAACTATCCGGGCGAAGTCGCGAGCGTCAAGGAAAGCTTCTGGAGTGGGACCGACAAAATGCTGTCGAATCAGAACTCTCAGTCGGAGACTTGCCGGAAAATAAAGTCGAGAGAGGAATGGATTAATAGGACAAGGGAGCAGGACCGATTTGCCCGTGGGAACTTGTTTACGGTCTTAGGGTTTGAAACAGGGGACTAAAAATTAACTGGAATTGGTGAGGAAGATGAAAAATTTTGTGGGGACATAGGATTACAAAAAGGGAAAAATATGAAACCTTAACGATGAGAGCTATTTCCGTGTGAAGAGAAGAGTAAAAAATGGGAAGAGATGAAGCCGAATCGGTTAGAACTTCAAGGCTATTTTCGTCTCAAATGGAAAGCCAGAAATGGAATGGACCGGCTATTACAAAAAGAGTCAACATGGTCTAAAACTTATAGTCTGGTCCAACACTGGATCGGCCATTAATTACCCCTTAATTTTATTTGTTGTTATAGAGGCAAAATTTTTCTTGACCTTTTTTTTTTCCTTTTGTCTTAGATGAGGAGGGCCCCCATGCTTCTCTAGAGAAGGTTTTTCTCTATCAAAATCTTTTCTTGAGGAGCAGCACTTCAACTAAGTATATGTTTAGTTTATTATCTGCATGGCAAGTCCAGTTGGAAGGTATTAGTGCTTATTTATTAGATCCCTATCTCAATGAAACTTGCATTATTTTTTAATGACATTAACATTTGGGCCATGCATGGAGAAATGTTCTAACCAAAGTTCGCCGTACTGGTACCGAACCCTATATCGGTGCCGCATTAGTATAGGCGTACCGAGTGTCGGTACGGTACGGTATGTGGTACGCTAGGCATACCGACATTGGTGTACCGAAACCGATACTCATCGATACGAGTACGGTACGTCTGATACCGACCGGTACAGTATACCATTCCAACCCTTCTTAACTTTTTATTAGCATCGAGTCCATCACCAATGGAAAAAAGATGGGGTTAGAAATTAGAATTGCACAAACATCCATGCAATAGAAACATACAAGGCCTTTCTTCCGGTAAATTGAGAATATAATAATAATATGGAAGATGTTGCAACTGTGGAACAGTGGATGGTTGGATAAATATAGTGGAGTGTTACCTTTATTTTTTTGTACAATGATATGGATGGAACAACTTTTTTATTAGAATGCAAAAATATAGAAATAATCAATTTGTTAAGCGTAATCTTGGCTAGAGTTTGATTCATACTTAATTGGAATGTAATAAAATTTCATGAAGTAGGCAAAAGTTGGCATTGAATCTAGATTTTCTATCACAAATATTGGATGCATGAGAGGGTAATGGATGTTAAGAGAGATTGATAAAAACAAAAATTATATATGGGTTCAATATAATTAGATATATCTACGAGCGAATCTATATTGTAGAGATCTTTTAGATAATCTTGAGCTGAAACCATATTTCTTGAGAAGGGGCAGGCTATTTAATAATTGCCACCGATATTAAAATTTTCAACTCAAGGCATGTTCTAGGCTAACCAATTTAAAACCAACTTACCTTATAATATCAAATACAAATCTTGGTTATGAATTCAAATTTTATCTTGTGGGACTAAATAATGATTGGCTCATGCTATTGATTTTCTCAACGTGCTCTGTGTTGTTGGGATCCCGTCAAGTTGTGGCCCACATTGACAAATGGCGTCAATATGGTCCAAGTGGGAGAATGTTGGATCCTATTTAATTAAACCCTGATCCCGTTTAATTAGAACCCACATCTTGACAAGTGTCCCTTGAATTTCGTAAATCTTGATAATCACAAGGGCATTAAGGTATTTTCATTTATCATGCTACGTTTTAATCCATAATGTCCTTTATTTTGCAGGGATAAAAGGGATAGTTCAAAGGATGTATCAAGGTCTAATTTAAATAAACCATCCTCTAACAAGCAATTACCAACAATAATATTATTCAAGGAAAGGTTTACAAATGACCGTCCAAATGAAACGGTATATCCAAAAGAAACAAGTTTTGAAATAGATATTAGGTTTCTAGAAAATCCAGGTACATAAAAGGTATTTTCTAGGTACAAAATATGGCCAGTCTTTAAGGTTAATTTGAACGTTCCAACAGCTTCCACATGTGAACGCATCTTATTTCCCATTATGATGCTTCGCTCACTTTCCGTTGGAATTCTTTTATTCAACAATCCCTGCAAAGTTTTACATATATGGATAGTAGCACCAGAGTCAATCCACCATGTGTTATAAGGTACATCAATAAAATTTGATTCATAACACACTAAGGAAAGAAAAGTACCTTTCTTTTCGAGCCATTTCTTGTACTTGATGCAGTCCTTTTTCAAATGTCCCTGTTTCTTACAGAAGAAGCACTTTATTTGCCTTTTGTCAGTCACTTTGGCTGACACTTTCATTTTCTTCTTCTTAACAGGAATATGATGACTGGTACCGCCGACCTCTTTATGTCCTTTTCCCTTATGAGAGGTGAGATAAACACTCTCTTGCCTCTCTTGTTTTATTCTCTGCTCCTCATCAACACACATGGCTAGAAGTTGATTCATAGTCCATTTTTCTGTATGTGTGTTGTATGAGATCTTAAATGGTGCATACTCCATAGGCAGAGAATTAAGAACAAAGTGTACAAGAAAAGTTTCTGACATGTCTACTTCCAATGATTTTAATTGGGCAGCGATGTCACGTAATTCCATAATGTGCTCGCGTATGCCACCATTATCATTATACTTTAAGGAAGCAAACCTTGATATTAAGGTGCTGGCTAGGGCTTTCTTTGAACTCACAAATTGCTCTTCTACTGCTGTTAAGAATTCTTTTGCAGTTTTGCAATCTGGAATTGAGCCCCTTATCTTTCTGGAGATATGATTTTGTATGAGTAAAAGACTTAAGCGGTTTGACCGCTCCCACCTCTCATACAACTTTTTCTCCTCTGGCGTAGTTTCCTCCGTGGGGACAGGTGGCATGTCCTCACGAAGTGCCAGATCAATATCCATGCACCCTAAAGTAAATGTCAGCCTTTCTTTCCATTCCGAGAAATTTGAACCATTAAGTATTGGGATGCATAATGTAGATTGTGAAAAAACTGTCGGAAACAAAGCTGCAAAACATATGCTTACTATCAATATGCATGCTATAATTACGCTAAAACCTTATCTAAATCACTAACCCATATTAGCAATTTAGTGAGTAAATTAAAATTAACTTTACATGATTTACCCCTTTACGATAAAACTAATGTATTAAGTATGATATTTAATGAACTTTATATATCTAGTTGAAAAAATCCAAAGAATAACAGCCAGATCAGCTCCAGATCGGTGGTGGAGCACTAGGCTCACTTAAGTACCAGCCTTTCTTAGGCACGTATGCCTTTTTGACAAGCTTTTCTTAGACACCGTTATTCAATGGATAAAATTTTACTAGATATTATTCAATAAAAATGAAGAATTCAAGGCCTTTGGGCAACAAGATTTCATCATAAATATCATACTAATAGCATTATTTCATCCCATCATTAACTTTGTATAATGACTTCCCTTTGGGGCCGGTTCATTATATATGATGCAACTATTCAATTTCATGAGATGACGATAAAAAGACTCTTTATTGATTAAATTAAACTAAAGCATTCTAAAATTTATGGGATGCTTTGGCTTGTCACCACAAATATGCAAAAATTTAATCATTTATATGTCTTTTCCTACATAAGATGCTTTGGCTCGTCTCATGCATATATCATCCTTTTATCATGAAAAATATGAATAATTTAAACAATCATGTATCATCATAAGAAAGCATATAAATTGTTGATTTATGCAATAAATTTATTACAGGAGTAATACATAATTGTCAAAGTACTGTTCTGTAATGAAACTTTAGCAAAGGGACCACATAAAAATATTTTAGGACCCTTTTGATAATTCAACTTTCGGCTGGGGACCATATATGAATTTCAAAAGCCCCTTTTTCAGAATAACTTATTGTCAGGGGTTTAACTGCAAAATGCACAGTTTAGTCAAAAGGATTCGGGTTTCGGGTTGCTAGCCGATACCCAATAACCCGAAACCTGTTAATCCCTTCACCCTCCCTTTTTTTTATTATTATTTAAATGGATTCGGGTTGCGGGTATAAAAACCCGAAACCCGAAACCCGAAACCCAATTCTAATTCATCTTCTTCTACCCCAAACGAAAAGAGAAGGGGGCCAAAACCAGTGGCCCCTTCGCTCCTAAACGACGGCGGCGCAACCGCCGCCGCCGGCCGTAGGCGCGGCGGCAGGCCGCGGGGCGGCCACAAGGCGGGGCCGGAGGCCGGGGTCGGCCGCGGAGGCCGCGGGGTTCGTCCGCAGGGTGCGGCCGCAGCCCGCGGTCACGGGCCGCAGGGGCGTCGGCCGGGCGCCGCTGGCAGCGGCCGGGGCCGCTTAGCGGCGGGCCGCAGGCCATGGCGGGGCCGAATCCTCTCTTTCCTTCGCCCGCGGTGGCCATGGCGGCCACGGGGAGCCGCAGCCGCTGCGGGCTCGCCGAGACGGCGGGCCGCAGTGGCTGCCGGAGAGTCGTAGGCCGTTGGACGGAACCCGCCGGAAGCCAGCAGTTGGACGGGGAGGGCCGCGACCGAGACCCGCCGCAGCGGCGGTCATGGCAGCGGCTCTCCCTTCCTTATTTTCTTGAGTAAAGATGGAAGAAGGGGAAAGATGGGAAGCGTTTAGTCCCACATCGCCCAAATGAAGACAATTCATTGCTTTGAGGAATATGGGAAAAACTTCTGGTTCCGAGATTAGAGTTTAGTCCCACATCGGCCAGAGAAAAATCTTTCATTTGTTTAAATAACATCGGGGTCTCAAGCAGGTTGAACAATTAAATCAAATTGGTATGATTTATTTTGTAATCCTATTCACCTGCTCTGATACCTTGATTCGCTAAATCCATCTTTAATTGGGCTTTGATATGCGTGCGTAGCCGCGGTCAACCTAGATTCTCTCTGATCTAAGAGAGATTAGCGAGTGATCTTATGGAGAGAGAGCTCTTAATGCATGTTTTAGAGAAGGGGTCTAACAGGCTATTTATAGCCTTCTCCAGGGACCAAACGCTGCAGGTGGTTACACCCGTGAAGAGTCACCCCCCATCAAGGTAACCCTTCACTGCTGTGAAAATACCTTAATGCCCTTGTGATTATCAAGATTTACGAAATTTAAGGGACACTTGTCAAGATGTGGGTTCTAATTAAACGGGATCAGGGTTTAATTAAATAGGATCCAACACGTGTTAGCCTAGTTTAGTATTTTTTCTCTCATGTTGCTGACTTTCCATTCAAATTTAGAAAAAAATAAGGAGCTCGTTAATTATAGCCATCATGAAAAGCTTGCCTGATAGCATGGTTATATAATGGTCCGCCGAAAAGCACTCATAGTAGTATCGAGATTTTCAAATAAAAATATTGCATGTCCATTGCTTCATGTATCCCTCATGATATCCAAAAGGGGCGTAAAACCAGATTATTTTATATCTTAATGATCAATCAAGGGCTTTATATGCTAAGGGTAAACATCTTATCTTTTATGTATATGATCCCTTTCATACTATAACATGATGACGATTGCTAGATTAAGACACCAGATATACATCAGACCTACGACTTTTTTTTTACAAAAAACCTTCTGGTGATAATGTTAACTTTTATTTGATAATAACCATTTTAGAATCGATCAGAACAAAGTCGATCGTGCCAGGGAGTCAATTCCACCCCTAGGCCAATTCTCGGGACGAAATGATGATCCAGAACGCCGCACGCCACCCGCCACGATTCCATCATGAACCCAACCCAACGCGTATCACGGCTATCAGGCCAAAAGGCGACCACACGTGTGTCGCGCGTGCAACGACAGCAGGACAGCCTGTCCTCAGACCCGGTGCATCCGGCTTCGGGTATCTTAACGCGCAAGTCTTAAACGGGACCCCTTGCCTAACCGCAGCGGGCTTGGACTCCTCTCTCTTTTCTTTGCCGCTCCGTCGAAGGAAATGAGTGTAAGTGCGAGGCAGAGAGAGCCCACGGGAACCTCCTCCTCCCTCCTCCTATAAATTGCCTCTTCCCGTCTATTTTTCTTGATCTGTTGCTCTCTTGCTCCCCTTTTCGATCCCCGAGAGAAAGGAAGTTAGAGATCTTCGGTGGAGCTCTCCGGCCGGCGAGGAGCGAGGTGGGGGTCAATGGCGGCTTCGAGTGCGGACGACGCGGAGCTCCGGCGGGCCTGCGCCGCCGCCATCGGCGGCGCAGGGAGTAGGCAGGATATCGTGCTGGCGATCCGAGTTGCCAAGGGCCGCGGGATCTTGGAGAAGCTTGGCGGCCGCGTGGCCAAACCTAGGGTTCTTGCGCTCACCGGTACGCGATCTCTCTTTTCTCCCGAGTTTCATAGCTTCTTTGTCTTTTGGTGCCGTCTTTTTTAGTTCTTTGTAGCTGGAACTATTGGATGATAGCTTCCTTTGCTTTCTTGTTTTTTCCTCCCTGGGGTCTGCAATTGTTCAGTGGAGATTTTCTTTTGTTGAATTGGTCGAAGTATGTAGCTAGGTTTGCAATTCTGGATCTTTTTTTTTATCTTGACCGTTTACTTTATAGCTATATCTGAAGTATTAGGACGAAGTTGGGAGTCCATTATTGAGTATAATAGTGGAGATAAAGTACAATAGAGCGATTGCTCACTATGTGGTAGCATCTAAGTTTAGTGTAGTACTAAAAGATTGATACCGTGGTCTGAGAAGACGGTGTCAATACGTTGCTTCCTTTGGCTAAGACATTGAAGTTAGTTATATGTACCAGAGCTTGGAATCAGTTGTCATATTAATAATAAGGAGCTAAGCTACTCAAGGCAAGGGTTATCTGACAAAATAGAAGAGTCCTGATTGATTAGATGCTAGATGATAGCATATGAAGTTCAGGGACTCATAGTTGGTTTATTTTGTTTCTGATGATCGATGTAAATTGAAAGAGAGTTACTGAAAAATCAGAATTATAGGCCAGCTAGCTATGATGCCTTCAGGGATGTATTGTGTCGGGTTGAAGGTTTCTCTTAAGGCTTTAACATGTCATACTTCACTAAAATCAGCGAACGAATAATTGTGAAGATTGTTGGAAGATATTGTTGGCATACAAAAGTCTGTTGTCCTAGGTGTATCGCTGAACCGAGAAAAGTAAAAAATGGGAAATCATGCATAAATGAATATATCACGGCCAAAGAATGCGGAACCGTTTCGAACCGTATCGGTAGCCTACCGGTAAGGTTTCGGCTTTGAAACTGGTTCGCTACCAGAGCCGGAGAAGATGAAGAGAAAGAGAGAGCGAGCAGGGGAGGGAGGGAGAATATGTAGCTGCAGACGCTTGCGGAGGGCCGCGGGGGTGCAGCGGAGGCCGCGGCCGCGGCCGCATCCCTTATTTTGAAAGTGCCCCAGCGGCCTCCGCCGCGTCCCTGCGGCCCTCCACAGTAGTCTGCGGCCTCTCCTTCTCTCTCCCTCCCTCGCTCACTCTCTCTTTCTGCTCTCCTTCTCCGGCTCCAGTTGGTTTCTCTCGGTATGGGCCCGGTACCGAAACGATACCGATCTGGACCGGTCGTTGATCGGTACGGCACTCGGTACCGGTTCGGCAATCCTTGATTGTGGCAGAAAGGATGAGCAATGGTTGTTGGCTAGGGGATTTATGTTTTATAGAGCATTGCACAATTTTCTTTATCTTTTGATGTTTTGGAAGGGAATGTACTTTTTAAACTCAAGTGTTTGCAATGAAGTCTCCTTTTCTATAATCTGTTTTAACTTGTAGCCTTACGATGATCCAGTTATAATCTGAAACCAGGAATAAGGAGAAATCTTAAAAAGAAAAAAACTTTAGAAGGATGACTTAAAAAAATTCAGTTACTTTTTTGGTAATTCTATTTCTTTCTATGAAGTTAAACATGTCAAAACTTTTTATTGATATGGCAACATGCAATTAGTCATGTTATATATGTTATGCACATGAAGGGTAAAATATGAGCTATAACCAATCAAAAGAGTTACAATTGATACTAGATTGAAAAAAGAAAAAAAAACATGGAAGCATATTAGGTTACTAAAAATTCTTTGAGAAAAAGCTACCTATCAAATCTACGTCACCTATCTAAAAGAAGTGGTTTAAGATCATAACATCACTACAAACATGAGGCCTATCATATTGAGGATTATGATGAGATTGAATGCTTTATATCTTCATAATGGAAGACATAGTAACCATTTTTTTTTTAAAGTAACATAGCGACTAATTCTTGCTCATCAATATTCCTTAGTGTTCCAGGTGATTGAGATCTGGCCAAGTAACGGGTCAACAAAGTAATTCATTTTAGGAAGATGGAATAACTTTTTGATGAGTTGATCACTCACCTTGGAAGATAATTTTTTATCTGAATGTTCTTTATGTTTTATGCATTAACTACTAGCTTGTTCATGCAGCAGCTCAAAATTCATCCAAAGGTCAGAGGCCTAAAGCTTTTCTCCATGTGTTGAAATATTCCTCTGGGGGAGTTGTTGAGGTGATTTTCTGTTTAACTAAGAGTTGCAGGAGGGTAAATTATGATATCATTTTCTACCTCTATTGAAATTTATTGTATGAGAATTGTTTAATGACGACTTTTCCTCTGAAGTTTTACAAATGTATCACATGGTTGCACTAAAACTATTTTTTTCTCCTCTTTTTTAATAGCTAGTCATTACCATTCCTCGCATAAATATTGGATGTTACTTACTATAGGTTGAAGTAACAATGTTAGATAACTTCAACATTTTATGCATTGGAAAGCTTATCAAGGTTATGAGAAATCTAAAATCAGTCTTAGGTGAAAAAAAATCACAAGTAGATGTTGAATAAATTGGGATTCTGGTAACCCACTTAATGAAAAAAGCCTCCAACATCCTAGACAGCCAGAAGTTTCAATTTTCTGGAGGTCAAAACTGTGAATATCAAATCTCCACTTTTTCCCTTGTGGTAGGAGGATTGTATATAAACTTGGTAAATCCTGACTTTGCTTTGCATTACTTTCACCGCATGTGCAGCCTGCAAAACTCTACAAGCTAAAGCATCTTGCAAAGGTGGAGGTTATTTCAAACGACCCTACTGGCTGTACTTTTATTCTGGTATTATTCTTCTGCACTTCCTGCTTTCTTGCATTTTTAGCTGTAAAAGGTTCCTGTGCTGGTTCATAAATTAATTAATAAGCTAAAATAAGGCCTTATTCGTCGGTTGAATTGTCCTATCCAAAATATTGGTAATATTGCTCGGTAGTCCATTTGTTTTAATTGTATGTTGTGCAGGGATTTGACAATCTCAGAAGCCAGAGTGTTGCCCCTCCACAATGGACAATGCGTAACATAGATGATAGGTAATCATTTGGAAACATTGCAAGTAGTTGTTTGTACTTTTAAGAAGTCTTCTTCTGGTGCTCTGTTTAATGTTTTACATTATTCTTCTATTTTTGCATGTAAAAGAGGAATATAAGGAAATTTAAGTGAGACAATTGATTAGTGATTTATTCTATAGTTTCACTGGCTATTTTTCTTGTAGGAATCGGCTTCTTCTCTGTATTTTAAACATGTGCAGGGAGATGTTGGGTCGCCTTCCTAAATTTGTTGGAATAGATATTGTTGAGATGGCTCTTTGGGCAAAGGTGTGGTTTAATATATTCATCTCAATCACTGAAAAACTCTATTCTGTGCAGTCTTTGTTAACTGACTAAGTATGATCTGCCTAGCATCCTCAACTCCCTTTTGGACTATTATAACAAACATGTGTTTAATGCTACTATTTTAGCATAATTGTTGTCAACTACTAAAATATCAAGTTAGTTGTGCTGAAAGTAGCATTAAACAATAGATATTTACTTGCAGCTAGATGTAAAGGTTAGTGGCATATTTCATTCAACATCTATTGTATGAGTGAAAGAGATAAATGAAATCTTGATTGCCACGAACATGGTTGTAAGTTTTGACTGAAACTTCAAAACCGAGATGTATCAGTTTCTGCTGTTATCAATCAGAAATGCAATTGTTTTTGGAGTTCCAACTAAACTAACTTGTAGGGCCAATATATGTATGTATGCATGTATGTATATGTTATATGGTCAGTTGTTACTGCTCTTTTATTATTCTCATATATTTTAATTTCTAGGAGCACTTTCTTGAAATCAAATTTGAATTTTTGCAACTTTTGAGAAGAAAAGAAGTTTTTCATGTTTTTTAAAGTTTAAAGCAATTATCTTGTTGACATACTTGGCTGTCTTAGAGCTTTAATCGTGTAGATATTTAGATTGTTGTGCTAGTTTGTCAGCAAACAAATAATGGGTACTTTATACTCTCAGACATCTGGTAATGTAAAGCAGAAAGATTTTTTTTTTTTTTTGGTTGATTGCTTCAGTATTAAAGCAAAATGAATGCCAAGGTCTTTAATGATCCTAGGGTGGGGAGAAGGACACAAAATGAAGTTTTTCCTATCACAGTCACTTCGTGTTGTAGTTTACAAGAGACAAGTCAGAGAAAGAGTTGATCATATAGACTGGATGGAGAGGATGACCAAGCTCACAATGTCATTGGACAGGCTACTAAAAGTAACCATTCATATTCTTTTGCCATTAGAAAGAGTTGGTCATGCCTCCTGGATGAAGAGAGATTGAAGTTGCCAGTTACTTGGGACAGGAGATTAGTGGTTGTACATAGCATATCCTACAAGTAGTCCAATCCTTAAACCTCACGATTTTCATCATTCATCTTCTTTGCCACTATGTCTTTCAAGAAACAATGAAGCGAAAACAATGATGCTCAATAAATCAATTATTTGGTTAGCTTATTAACAAGTACTTAATGGACAGTTAGAAATATACAGAGTTGATGCCTGAAAATTGCGGAATAAGGATGAGCTTTCCAAAGTCAATTTTTCAAAGTGCACCAATAGCCAAATGTAATTCAGGAAAATTAGGTTAGGGCAGTCTCGTTTTCAAGTTGTTGATCTGGAAGAAAATAGTGAACATGTGTATACTCTCTCTCTCTCTCAGAAAAGATGACTAAGAGATTAACCTGTGGTGTCTTATTCCTTTTCTTTTACAAAATCTAAGTGTGGGGCCAAGTTTTTGAACAAGGCCCACATGGGGTTGCATTATAAATAAGATATTTGAGTCATAGTGATAGTCTTCTCAACAAGGAATCAGGGAAGAAGCTTTCATTCAACGTTGCGTGAATACTTCAATGTTACAAAATTAAACTAATCCAGAAATCAGCTCAAATTCTAAGAGTGCGACAAGCTAAATAATAAAAAAATGCCTACTATGTCTTTATCCCATGTTAGTCTGTATAATATATGCTAAAACCTACTCCCTCGGTTTATCCAACATTAATAAAAGATGTCTTTTTATCAACCCCAATAAAAACGAATCGTAATGCAAATTGGATATTCGGGCAGTCTCGAAGTATTTGCTGTTGATTAATACAGTGGAAGACTTTTAAGATCAAACCTATTTCTCATCCTAGTAGATGCCTTTGAGATATAATAAAAACCAGTGACTCCTCATTACACTTAAAATAGTAGTATTTTGTGTCTATTATAGAATTCCCTCACTTTTAATTTCCAAGATAAAATAATGCAATGTGCTGTGGCTAACCATCTTATCGTAATGACCTAGTGATATGGTGTCCTTTTCATTCTCTGATTTAGACATGTCTTTAACCCTTTCTTGCATGGGTTGTGATAGGGTATGAATGTGTTAATGAATCATGCTCGCTAATGATTGACTTACAGAATACCAAATTATGTGAAATTTGTTTAAATGATCAAGGATGCTAACAATCAGTGGATGGATTATAATGCAGATCAAAATGGAATACTTCCAAAGATGTAACAAATAGTTTCATGTTTTTTCTCCCAATTAAATTTGAACATTTGATCACTAAAAACATGAAAATCATCGTTTTTGTGAAGCCAAAAATACCTCTTATCTGAAAATATCTGTTATATGATATAGTATGATGCATGAAAATTCGTTCTATGAGCATCATAAAGCAAGAGTTTTCTTCTGCTAGCTTTGTTTTTGAAAATAAACTGGCATTTTCCCCAGACCTCTTTTTGAAGCTTTCATCCCTTACAGTATATCAAAATTTTTGTTATTGGACAAACCTTAATATGTACAATACTCTGGCAGTTCATACTGTTAATTAGATAACATCTTGATGGATCTCGTTCAGGAAAACACGCCTGCAGTGATTAATCAAGTAAACACCCAAGATGGACCGGCTGCATCTGTCATGACACAAAGGGACTTGAAAGTTACTGTTGAAAAAGACCTTGTTTCACAAGCAGAAGAAGAAGACATGGAGGCTCTTCTTGGAACGTATGTATTGACTGTATGATTCTTGCTAGAAATGTTAATGGCTTCATGATCTTCTTGTTTGCAATTTTGTTAGTCTATTATGCTGGCTCTAATTCTTCTTGCAGAGTTAATAGTTGTGTTGAAGGAGGGTATTTTCTGATTGAATATTAAACTTGAATTTTTTTAATTCTTCCCCTTATGCTTTCAGTTTGTTTTGACACAGTTTATGAAATACAACTGTTAGAATTATAAGTTGGATCCTCGTTTTCTTCAATTCAGTTACGAACTCCATGTCCCACTTAGCCTAAGCAATTTGTTGCTAAACTACAAAAATTATTTCTTAGGGTCCATTCTTTGGTGGGTAAATGTCATGGAAAAGTTGGTCAACTTTTCCGACCAACTTACCCATGTTCGCATGCTTCTCTAGATGGGTAAGTTATTTTTCCATGAGTAGCATTTACCCATGTTAGTGTAAGCTTCTTAAATCCTTTCTCAGAAAACCAACAATGTTAACTTAGGTTCTTCCATCGCATTCTAGATCTTCCAAATACATATTCAAACACCTCTTGATAATGAAGCCTTGTTGAATACTAGTTGCATATGACCATATCATGTAATTCAGTTTTCTATCACTTTGTCCTCAATCTATTCAATTCCTATATCTATAGCTATATATTTGTTCCTTACTCTAATGATACCGCATTCATGTCATCATTCTTATTTTTACCATAAACAAGCCGAGATTGAACACTTTGGGCTTGCAAAAAAAAGAAGCTTGGGCTTAGTTTGATGATAGACTTGTCCAATTAACATGAGCAAGAAGCTTGAAAATTTGTTATCAAGCTTAGTTTGAGCTTGAAGATCTCTTTCATATGTTGACTTAAGCCTTATTGGCTTAATTTTCAGCTCATCTTAGGTTTTCTGCAGCCTTGTGCAGGGGAAATGGGGCAATAGTAGTGTGATCATGGTAACATGGCATGTGGAGAAGAGAGGGAGTTTTGTGTGGTTGAGTAGTGGAGAGAAGTTAATCCAGGGGCTCCGCATCTCATTCTTTTTAGGTTACAATCGGTTATATCATGTTCTTAAATGCAGAAATCCTGGCCACTGGAGAAAATGTGAGGTCGTGATCAATGTTTTGGCGTTACAATTTTACCACTTGAGAATTGTTTATTTTTTTCTTGTTAGTTTCTTCTTCTCATAAGGGTCCATTGCTTGGTGCAATGGTAAAAGGCTTGGGCTGACAAGCGTAATGGCATAAGTTTGAGTCCTGGAGCAGCCACTGTGCAAAAAAAAAAGCCAAAGGTCAGGTATGTCCTTAGTTTTCCCTGCTTAGGAGCCGATTGCTGGGACTATAATTGGGTAATGGCCTTTTTTTTCTAGCTTGGGCTTCTCTTCCTTGGCCATTTCAAAGCTATTTCTAGTTCAAACTTTTTATATAAAAAGAAGAAATATCCAACCTATAGTAGATCCGAACCGGACTGCCAGTTGGACTGAAACCTGGTGAAATGGGTACAAGTCTAGTTTAGTCTCAAAGAAGACTATGTTTGCATTTGACCTGGTGAAACCTGCCAGACGCAGTCAGGTTTTGCATGATTCAGTCGACTAGAGGGGTTCCAGTGACATGGATCAGTCATTTTCTTGAAAAGAAACTCCTCTGTAAAGCTAGTATGACAAGTGAATTGAACAATGTAACTGTTGTAAGAAGCTTAGTTTTCTTAGCCACTAAGACATGTTACTAATTTATGTCATTGTCATAATAAAATATACTTATTCTGAACATATCTATAAGTAATTTGGATTGACTGAATGGTTGGATTGCTTAATTGGTGATTCGGTCCCTATGATCCAAGCCTTAGTAGCAGGAAGTTTCTACATAGGGTAGCACACCTGCTACAGAAGCTCCTCAGAAACTTGAACTATCACCTGCTTCCTAAATGCTTCTTTACTTCAAGTCATTTTAAAGTTTCCGCTTCCATTCACCTGCTCCTGATTTTGACAACTAAGATCCAACTGCTTCTTGATTATGGACCTTTTATACAAATATTTCTACTAATGTTCATTCAACAAATTTTGTAAATAATTTTGCTTTCTTTAATCTTCTCATCTTTAAGAAAAGACTGTCACCCTTAATCTTAATATATCTAATCAAGGTCCGCCGTACCGGTACCGGTTAGCATATCGGTGGTGGCCTGGACCGGTACGTGTCCCGTAACGGTACGACAGTCGTACCGGCCGGTTTTTCAATGAAAAGCTCTCGGTACCGGATTTCATACTGATCCGGTACCGGTCCCTGCCTGGACCGGTTCGTACCGGCCCGTTCCGATCGGTACGGGCCGGTACAGCATACCCTGCATCTAATATTTTCTCTTCCCAGTGCGGTTCTGTAAATTTCATTTACTCCAAAATCTTTCATTTTTGAACACCACCCAAGCTTGGATGAAAAAGTGAGACGTTGATGTGGCTGACAGCCAGTTGTCCAAAAAAAAAAGCTAGCAAAAAGGAATACATGGTAGTTTTGTATGTAGGAAGTATATTATATTCTGATGTTCCTCTTTGGTACTTTCAAACATACTCTTTGGTACTTTCAAACATATGTAACTAAAAGCAATCTATGAAAACACATTTTTTTTCTGTTTTCAGCAAAATGTGAGCAATCTTAATATGTCTGTGCTGTTTTACACTCCTATTCTCTTGTTACATCCTTGGCTTTTACTATTTTTATTCTTTAGTATTTCAGATAATTGCAAACATGTTGTACTGGTACAGGTATGTTATGGGCGTTGGGGAAGCAGAGGCATTTTCAGAAAGGTTGAAGCGGGAACTTCTTGCTCTGGAAGCAGCAAATGTCCATGCATTATTGGAAAGTGAACCTGTGATAAAGGAGGTAATACTTTTTTTATTTGCTGCATATGTTAATCTGTATCCATCATTATGAGCATGTAAAGGTTTTCATTCCGCTATTTGTTGTTGGTAAGCTTTTCGTTTCACAAGAGATGCAGAACTTTTTTGAGGTAGTTTTGGTGATTTTGAGTTTGGCTGTTGAGGTTGCTGAAATCAATTAGTATCACAAGATGCTGGGAAATCTTCTAAAACGGAACTACTTCATCATATGTATTATGCAGGTATTACGGGGACTAGAAGCAGCTTCTGTATGTGTGGATGATATGGATGAGTGGTTACGTATTTTTAATGTGAAACTCAGACATATGAGAGAAGATATTGAATCGGTATGGTCTTGTTAATATTTTTAATTTAGAACATAAGATTTAACTTCCATGGATAAATTATTATGAGAATTATGCGATGTTTTGTAGTCTCAGCAAGTAGCAAGTTTGGCTCATATAATCATGTTTGTAGTAAACAGGTAGTTTTACACATGCTAGGTGAAGCCTCGAAAATCCACAGTTTCTGTATTCTAGTCATGCGTTGGATGAAGTGCTAATCCAGTAGATAGATTTGGGTCCAAACATTTTAAAATTTTTGGCTAAGGATTTGGTCATTCCAATCAATAGGCTTTTTTAGTTATGTTACTAAAGATTATCAAGACTAACTCAGATTATCAAGACATACTCTCTTGAGGGGGATGTCTGGTTGTCTTTATTCCACTTGCGTGCATATAGATCTTTCAATTGCGGTTAGAAATGTTGTAATTCAATTTTCTATTTGATTTGCTTACAATTTCTGTTGCAGGAATTATTGTTTTCTGTTTCAATGTCTGTGACTGATAACTGCAAGTGCAAAGTGCAATTATTGTGCTTGGTTTTCTAATGCCGAAAGAGGGGTCATAACCCTGTAAATAACCACGGTTACCACCTTTAAACACAGTAAACTATTTCATACAGCTGACCAATGGTTTACTTAGTATATTGTTACTATATAACTATAATATAAGCATTATATTATAATGTACAATATATTTATATAATTTTATGCTGTAATAATATTGTGTTTGATTATATTATTATTAGTGTCCATTATATATTACATTTTTTATTTTAGATGCTGCAGTATAAAATTATCATTATATTATATTCCTATGTTATCAAGATATATAATCATACTAGTAATATACTTATTATTATATTATGTTAATTTACTTTTGATGAACTATGTTATACTATTATGTGTTGTATATATTGATACAATAGAATATTAAAACAATATGATTGTTGTATTATATAATATTGTGATTTGTGAATATATGATAACATAGTAAAATCGTTCAAGGTACCATGTATATTATAAATATTATGTGTTGTTAATGCTTATATTATAGAGGTCATAATATTATTATGATACCCCTATAATAATATCGTTCTAGTGATATCATACTGTTGTTGATTATATGATCATATTATCCAAAATAAATTTTTTTATCTATACAATTTAATCATATTTTAATAAATATGACAATGTAATAAATATATATTATATGTTGCTAATGTATTAGTTTTTATATCTTGTTAATATACTATATCATAAATTGTATATTAGCATTACAGTTGCAACATATATTATGGTATGATATAGTAATGCATTTATGTGTATTAACATTGATGGCCTCTTGAAAAGGGTGTGAAGTGCAGGGTTCAGATTAACTAGTAGGTGCAAGCCAGTCAGAAGACAAGTTACAACTGGTGATCACAACCATGAAAAATGGGCCAAAGGTTGTAAGCCAGTTTCCTGCAGCTGAAAGTGGCTTGCTGGCAACCAAATACTTGCAAGTGCCTACCTGCAACTCAGCCGCAGCAAACTGACTTGTAGCAGATTTAGTTTTAGGCACCAAACATCCCTGAAACAGTAGCTATTCTCTCATTTTTTTGATTATATTTATTTTGTGTGTATGTAACCCGACTTAAATGGTGACCTGGTTTAAGCTAAATGCGCGGTTATATCGGGCGTCATCCTGTTGCTACATTTGGCCAGAAATCACCTGAGAAATTGAAAAACTAAAGAGGAATACGATATTAAAGGAATATCATTATCTTTCTAAGAAAATCTTGTTTTTCATGCATCCAAACAAGCATGATGCTATATTCTACCATTTTATCATTTGCATGCCAAAAAGTAATTGACATTTTGTTTTTTATGGAAAACTACGGTCTCCATGTTTGGCACTGGTCCATGGATTTTATAGTTGGTCCAGGTAGTCAAACATTGAGGGTTTCCTCCATGTATCCTAAAAGAGGAAAACTTTGAATTACATTTTCTTTAATCTTTTGTTTAAAGGAAAATGTATTTTATCCAATTTGTAGTGGCTGCTTTGCTATAGCTACTTCTTTGCCTTCATGATGAGATCTTAGCTTATTTTGATTTTAATTGGTAAACCTTGCCTTACTTAAATAAGATTAGATTCGTGGATCAAGAATTATCTGTCAGAGTTTGAGACTTCTTTGAAATTTGTTTGTAAGATGTCATCTGCTCAGTGTATTAAAACAATGCAGGTGACAGACATGCAGACAAACGGCTGGCTAGTGCCTAGGCTCTACGCATGCACCTAGAGGTCAAGGCGGCCCAAAGATTGTAAATTTAATTAAAGAAATGAGTGTAAGTAAAGGCCAAAAGAAGCAATTATAATCTAACAAATACAAAATAACATGATACATAAGATGTGGTAAGTCAATGGGAAGCATAAATTTGGCAATATTGGATGCTATATTAGAACTCAATCTCATTCTCATTAGTCAAAACATGACACAAAATGTTGAAGTGGGTCACCTAGGTTTACGTCTGCGGGAACATTGTATCTGCACTGTGTGTTTGGTACTGAAGTTCTAGCCAAGACCATGCTGCGCAAGAGGTGCCTGCCAGAACCTGGAAAACAGTTGGATGAAAAGGAAATGTACCTTGTCACCTGTCAGTTTTGTAGTTTGAGATAATGCAGTCAGGAGCCAGCAGTTGTGGATTCCCCTACACGCAATCAAATGTGGATGAAGATTTTTTTTTTTGTTGAATTTTTTAATTTTGTAAATCAAGATTTGTAAGTGCATCTATCTCTGAGCACAATTTAGAGAACAAGGCTTATTTTAAATCATTGTTTTTTTCATTATAATTTTGCAGCCAGTGAGTATTAATATTGCCCATGTTTATGATCACGATTCACAAGGATTTTGTGTTTTTGTATTTGTTTATTTATTTTACTTCTTTTTATTGGCATTATGACTTTCATAAATTAGTTAGTCATAATTTGCAGATTGAATCCCGTAACAACCAATTGGAGATGCAGTCTGTAAATAACAAAGCACTTATTGATGAGCTGGATAAGTTACTTGAACGCTTACGTATTCCTTCAGAGGTGTGTCTCATACTACTTGATACTTGATTTACTTATTCTTAATCACGCTAAGCACCTTGATATGTGAGCTTAGATTAGTGAAACTTGAATTTCTATTTTTTCAGTTATTTTTCTCTTCTTCAATGTTGCAGTTTGCAGCATCATTAACTGGAGGTTCTTTTGACGAGGCACGCATGCTTAAAAATGTTGAAGCATGCGAATGGTTGGCAGGGGCCATTTGCAGTCTTGAAGTGCCTAATCTGGATCCATGCTATGCACACATGCGAGCTGTAAGTCTCTGTTATATACTATTTGATTACTGAAGAATTCCATTTACTTCATATGTAGATATGTGAATTTACAAACACTTGAGGAATTCAATGTACTTAAAAGACAATATGCCTTCTGCTTTGAAACTATAGATAACCAAGTTGCAAATAGAGTGGCTAAGGATGCAGTTAGGAAACTTTCTTTATTGGAAGTTTGATGTAAGAAAAAAGGTGTAATTTTTATATGTAGGAGTTTTCTCATTTGCCTTCACTTCCCATGTTTATGTCTCTAATGGAACTGATATTGAATAAATTATTCATCATTTTCATGTAGAACACATACAATCTAATATTTGGATCTCTAGTTCTCCTGTCTTAAGGTTATTTTATCTGAAAATTACAGTCCATTTGATCTAATGCATGGCTATAATTTTTAAATTTTGTCCAGGTTAAGGAAAAGCGAGCAGAGTTGGAGAAATTAAAAAAAACATTTGTTCGGCGAGCATCGGAGTTCTTGAGAAACTACTTTTCTAGTTTGGTAGACTTTATGATAAGTGACAAAAGCTATTTTTCACAGGTATATTCTTGCCTTCTCTTCATATAATATAATATAACATTGTGTATGTAATATAATATGTACAATACATTATATATATAATATATTATAAACATAATATGTAAATATATGTATATGTAATTATGTATATGCATATGCTTTTTGTTGGGGGGATGCCAGTTTGGTCAATTGGACTTCACCTTGAGGTTCTCTTGAATGGTATACAGCGAGGACAACTAAAGAGGCCTGATCATGCAGATCTGAGGTATAAGTGCAGGACTTATGCACGACTTCTGCAGCACCTAAAGGTTGTTATTCTTCTGGGCTCTATGATTTTGAATAGAAGCTGTTACTTCTGTTGCATCTTATCTAATTCTCTGTTTACCTTGTATTGCCATATTCAGAGTCTTGACAAGAATTGCTTAGGTCCTTTGAGGAAGGCATATTGTCATTCCCTCAACTTGCTACTTCGTCGAGAGGTCTGGAGGAAAAACCTTTATTATATGATTATTTTGATAGGTTATTTTCTTCTTTTATTCTATATACAGTCTTTGAGTGGTTCTGTTGGCTCTTAATTGAAGCAATGAAAGTTATAAAAATCCAAGGAACAACATGACATAGACATGACATAGACACTTATTGCATCAAAATTATCCCAATGCTTTTGCATATGAAAAAGTGGAGTTAAAATTCCTTGTGCCATGATATGTTAAAGCTATTTTATGGATGAATTTCTATGTCCAGTTCTTCTAGTGACATATTCTTTATGCTGTAAAATTACAATCATATGACAGAAATCAGTATGCAGAATTTGGACTTTACTTTCATTTAAACACATGAAGATGTAAAGATGAATCTTGAACATATTTATAAAGGTGTCTAATCTTCTTTCTGATTCATGCTATTCAGGCTCGTGAATTTGCAAATGAACTTCGTGCAAGTACTAAAGCATCAAGAAATCCGACCTTTTGGCTTGAAGCTTCTACAGGTTCCAGTCAAACAGCAAATAGTACAGATACTTCTACAGTTTCTGAAGCATACTCAAAGATGCTTACCATCTTTATTCCGCTTCTTGTAGATGAGGTAAATTGTTTTGCCTAAGCATGCACTGAGTTGTTGTCAGGCTTATTGTCATATAAAATATTGTGTTTGTCACTATGTTGCAGAGTTCTTTTTTTGCACATTTCATGTGCTTTGAAGTTCCTGCTTTTGTTCCACCTGGTGCTCCTACTAATGGTACTAAAAGTGAATCTGATGGCAATGATGCAAACGACGACGATCTGAGCCTTATGGATTTTGATGGAAACAATGTTAAATCTAGTAATTACATTTCTTTTGTCCATTAACAGATATAATCATGGCCAGCATTTTGAATTTCTGCTAGCGGACAATTTTCCAGGTGTAAAATTTCTTTCAATTCTTTCTTCAGGTAATAATTCTGGTGAGTTGGGAACATTGAATGAAGCTCTTCAAGATTTGCTCGATGGAATCCAGGTACATTTTCTTTTCTTTTTCTTTATTAACTGAACAGTAATGTATTAAATGTGGGTATATATTTGCATGCAGAATGCATGCATGCATGTGTACATAAATACATTTTGGAATTAGCACATATTACACTGAATCTGGATATGTTTTCTGCACATTATATATACTATATGTTGCCTAGCTTTAGATAAAATACAAGACTTGGTTTAAAACTTTGGTCAATTTTATGCTCAGGTCACTTGACAAGAATCTAATAATCAAGCATGATGCAAATACATATATAGATGCATGCATGTTTTGGTCTAATGTTGGATGTCTTTGAAAGCTTGTAGGCATTGTTTGAGAGATTACAAATATTGCTTGGTGTGAAGCTTGTCTTCAACTTATATACTTTGTTGCTGAGAGGATAGTGGATACATGTGCATGGAGCTTGCCCTTGTCTGATCTTATAGATTTGCTGTTGATTTTATTTCATCATCCTTTACTTCTTTTCTTAACATGATAGGCTTCAAATATACTACCACTCTCATATGGGGCCCAATACCTGACCCTACCTTTTTTCTTAAGGGCAAGTGGTAAGTACAAGGTTGAGATAGTTGCATTTGCTGGGATGAGACTATGGATGAAGAACATTGGTTGATTTTCCACATTAATCATGGTTTTCTTACTCATCACTGTAACCTCCTCCTGTAACCTTCATTAGCGTAATCATCTTCATCATGTAACAATAACATTTCTTGTGCAATACACGTTTTCTTCTTTCATTATATTTCTTGTTTCTATTCCTTCAATAGCATGGCTCAGATCTGTAATTTGATTCTGGAATTACTTTAGTGTATCCATTACCTTGCACTTAACTGCAATAATTTTTCCTAAGGCATGTAACACCATAACTTTGTGTTTTCACTATATATATATATTTTTAAAAAAACCTGAAAAATTGCAGCTCTCTTACATTGTTTCAACATCTGGATGTGTCTGCACATGTGCATGCATCAATATACATATTTATGTATGTATGCTTGCTTGCATGCATTCATGTATGTATGCTTGTTCAAATTCAGTACAGGACTAGTTGAAAAATCCCGTTATTTCAGGTCAAGTGAGCCCACAGTTGCATTAAAAGAAACACAAAGATCAGTGCTAGTGCTTAGTAAAGTTAAAATGCTGCTGCAGCTTTTTTTTAACACACACAGAGATAGGGAAGGAGGGAGGGGAAGGGAGATGGAGAGAGAGAGAGAGAGAGAGAGAGAGAGAGAGAGAGAGAGAAGACTCTTGTAAGTTTAGTTTTCCAGGTCCAAAAGAGATTTATGGTGGAACTAAGCAAAAACTCGCACTAGGTTTGTGTAGGTTGTATGATTCATTCAATAGTCTTGTGCTTTGAACTACTTCAAGTTGATGGTTTTGTCCATAAATAATGTAGAGACTTGCCTTTTTGTTGTGAGACAACTATGTGTAAGCAAAGCAGATGCAAGTAAACCCATCTTTTTGAAATGGTTTCAAAGCTAGAATGTCTTTAGATTAAAATGCATGGGTTGCCTAAAGCCAATGTTCTTTGGATGGAACATGGTCGTAATATCATTGCAACATCTTATGATCGAGGGTGTCAATACTCTAGGGCTGCAGGATTTGCGTCAGTGACCTGTGCTGCATATGAATAGGCTTTAGGCTTAGCAAGCCTCTGGTCTGGACATGCACTAGATAATATTTATAATTTTTAAGCCTCAATAAGTTTGGACTGGCTCTAGTCTGACAATTATAAATGATTACAGTTAAGCCCGATTGTGGATCCTGCCCAGCCCAAAAGAGCCTATCTTTTTTGCCAGTGTTTGGGCATGGATTATTTAGGTCAGTTACAGGTCTATCTCTGGCCTTGGCCTGGTTGTCTCGGTGGCAGGCTGGACTTTGATATGCCTGGTCCCGCCAGTTGATACTCCTGGCTGTAGACCCTTTAGAACCAATAAAGTTTAGATGCTATGTTTCATTTCCTTTACAAATAATAATTTCTGGTTAATGCCTCTTTCCACTAATACCTCATAGAAGTCAGGTATATCCTTCTGGAAAAGCATTGTAGTTAAGGCCAAACTTCATATTCAAGAATTCTCATGCTCCGCAAACACTAGATTTCTATTGCGTTAGGAAAAAAACAACATGACTTTATTCTGGCAAGTCATGCTTGAGATTGAACTTGCTCGGAGGACTTAATGGAGTTGACTGTAGCTCTATGCAATTAAAAGCCATTTAGTGCACCATTTGAATGGTTTGTTCTTATGCAGGATTCTAACAGGTAACAGTCAACTCTGTTATTTTGCATATTTGCAACAGTTATCTGCCCTGTCAGAAGCTAAATCTTTTACCTTCAAATATTTTATAATGTCAGTCGCACACTCACCAAAACTATTTATTGTTTCTAGACGGATGATAACAAGTTGGTGCAAAATAAAATTTCCTGCCTCTGCAGAAATAAGAACAATAACTTTCATATGTGATATGTATAATGATGACCATTTTTTTTGAAATTTTTGATGCTTAACATTCTGTAATTGAACAGAAGTAGTTCGAGACTAAACATTACTTGTACATACCAAAAAGCTAAAATAATCAAAATTCAAAAGAATAATAACTTTGTTCTCACAAAAAAGGAAAGAGAAGAAAAAAAGAGGAGTTAGTAACTTTGTCAACTGCATGTTCATCCAGATGATGAAAACACAATCATCACTGGCTTAATGTTTCAATTTTGGAAGAATTTTCTTTTTTAAAAAAAAAATCAAGAAGTCCAACACCTCTTATAATGTAATTTTTATTGTATCAATAATTTTAATAAAAAAATATTTTTATATTGTTTGGATGTATAAAATTGAGCATCATTTTCCTCATTTTCTTTCTCTGAAGCTATTATTTTCTGTTTAGAGATTCTGTTAGCGCATATCGAAAATGATGACTAAATCTTGTATGTGATGCATTTGCTTGATTGTTTAGTTTTATACCTAAAGAGCGAACCAGGTTGTGGATACAATTAACCCAAGCAATTCAGATGTGTAACTGTACTGGAATCGGTTTGTTTGACATATCTGTACTAGAATTTACTTGTTTGACATATTCTTCACCATATACTATTCAAGTAGTTGCCCATTCTGAAATAGTAGCATATTTTCTATCATCATCATATGTAACTCTCCTTGGTCTGATTTAATAGTTCTACATTCTGTTTTATTTATGTTTTGTGAATGCTTATTTGTTCAGCCAAATTAGTGTGCTAACTCCATTTTGCTTACTCAAAGTTGACTATGTTCTTATGGTTTATTTTTTACTAATAATCCACACTGTATTTCTCTTTCTTTAATGCTATTTTGTGGTTCCAGTTTAAAATTATCTATACTTAATATATGTTAACTGTGATTTAACTGATCCTTAGGCAATATATTTTCTGGAAAATATAAGCACACAATCTTTGACTTGCATACTATAATACACACTCTGTATTTTTTTAGGAAGACTTCTATGCAGTGGTAGATTGGGCATACAAAATTGATCCTCTGCGCTGCATATCAATGCATGGTATTACAGAGCGCTACCTTTCCGGTCAGAAAGCTGATGCAGCAGGATTTGTGCGTAAATTGCTTGATGACTTAGAGTCAAAAATATCAATGCAGTTTGGCAAGGTTAGTGTTGTCCACAATTCTTCAAATGATTATGCAATAGTCTTTTCTCTAGAAGGACAAGCTCTCTCTCTCTCTCTCTCTCTCTCTCTCTCTCATGTAACTGCTTGTCTGCATTTGCAGTTTGTTGATGAAGCTTGCCATCAGATTGAGAAGAATGAACGTAATATACGGCAAATGGGAGTTCTATCTTATATCCCAAGGTATAAACTGTCTGCAATTGAACTTTTGAACTTGTTTCATGTTTTGGTTGCATATGTGATTTGCCCTTGTTAGGTTCCCTGGTTCATAATTTTATGTATGAATCTTATGGTTAGAGGTGGGAATGACATAATTTGGTCAGGTTTAGATTCAAAGCAGCCCTGTCCTCCCAATTATTAAAATGACTATATGGTTGATCTGAAGTCAATACCTGATCCAACCTGCTTGTCTTACCTAGAGCTGCAAAGGGCTAATCTTTGACCTGATTGAACTCCATGCGACCCTATATCTACTAGGTCCAAAATTCTAAACATGATCTCAGCTTGCAGACTTCCAACTCCAAAACAAAATTCAAATATATATAAAAAAACTTAAACTCCACCGTTATAGAGTTGAGAGTGGGGAAGGGACATTCCAACCTTTTGTACAAAAGCTTTCTTGGTTCATTGGAGTTTGGAACCCCTAGCCAAAGTGTGGACGGGCTAATTAAGGGAAGGAGAGAGCAGAAGAGGTTAGACTGGTGTTAGGTTATGATTTTTCAAGAATGTTCATTTGAGTTTGGATGGATTCTTCTCCCAAAATAGCTATGTTGCTTCTGGTAGAAGCTGCCAAGAGAGTCGCCAGATTGGGGGGATTGGGTGCTGTTAGAACGTAAAAATGGAGGTCTTAAGGAGATTGTATTAAAGAAGGTATATGGTATTATAGTTTTGTTTCTTCTTCTTTCATATCATGCCTGACCAGGTCAAATCATATTAATAGTGGGGCTTCCATCTGGATATCAGGGCTAGCTTTATGGAAAAATCTTCTACAATGGTATGGCAAAGTTGTAATTTCATAGTTACCACTATATATGCACACATACAAGCCATTATACATTATTTGTGTGTGTGCATTATAATGAATTTATTTCAGTCCTTTCTGACCTGATAAGATGACCCAACACGAGTTGTGTACCTTAGCTGGACCTTATCACCTAAAGTTCTAAGTCAAGACTACTGAACTATGGATAATAGTGCACCTGCGTATGCATGTTAATAATGTCATTATTATGACATTGTACCTCACTCTGCTGTGCATCCGAATTATGTTTCTTTTAGTGTCAGCTTTATCTTGAACTTGATGCAACTCTTCTCTTACCTAACCTCTTCACCAAGGCTTCTATATGTTTATTTTGATAATTCTGGGAAGCCTTCGATGTATTTTATTATGATAATACTAATTTACGTTTGTTCCATTAATATATAAATCATGACAATTCCATTGTCTTTTTGTTAAGAATGGTTAGGACTTTGAATAAATGTGAAAAGCTTGAGTTGGTGGTCTCCTCTAGCTTTTTTCCTTTTCTTTTGTTGATGCTCATGTAGGGTGCTGTAGTTAGGTTAGGTCAGCCATTTCTAGTTAAGTCAGAGATCTTGGATAAGCAATTATATTGTAATACATTGCTTTGTATAAGCGTGTGCATATATAGATTCTGATATAGCCCTGGTTGGGAATTAGAGTTTACTTAAAGGGAAGCAGCAGCAGTTTTAATTTAGGTCTGAATTATCTTTTAATTTTCAGTCTTTTTCTCAGCAATTATTAAAACAGTTTATATTCTGAATGCAGAGTTCATATGTAACATGCAGCTCACGTCTGGCTGGATCTAATTTCTGATCCACTAATCAGCATAATTCTGCTGTGTAAACAGAAAGCTCTTAGAGCAAAAAAAGGAATAAAGAGGGGTTAGAAGAAGTAGAATAAGAAGGGGAAAGAGGCTTGGGACCTTTTTTTCCCTCTTTCTCATTGATAATTCAAGTAGAAAGTTCCATCCCTAGAACAGCTGGCCACAAGTTCTTTTTCTTTGGTTTAGCCAGCAGGTTTTCCTAATCCAGTAGGATAGTAAATAACAAAAGAAGTCTAGACTAAATGAATTTTTGTAATATGTTCGTTTATCTATTTTATTTGGATAACTGAATATATAAATGTTTAACTTCTATATTCTATAGTTATCTTTTACAAGTTTGGATTTTCCCTGTCACATAGATTTGCTACTCTTGCAACACGAATGGAGCAATACATCCAGGGGCAATCTAGGGAGTTGATTGACCAGGCATACACAAAACTAGTGAGTACATAAACTCCTTTTCAGGTTGTATGCTTTGTATCTGTTCTTTTTCGTTTTCTTAAATTAAAAGAAAGTATAGCAGTCACTTGATGCTATGCAGCAGCTGCATTAATCTTAGGAATTGCAATAGTTGGCTGAGTTAGCCAGTCTGTTGGAATTGATTAACGTGGTCCTGAATGATCAGCCTATGTATTATCGGAAGGTGTTTGATAACATGCAGTGGCTAAATTTTTCTGTCTCTCCCTCTCTCACAAAAAAAATGTCTAAAATGTTTGTACCTTGAGGAAAAATAATTTGAAAGTTTGGAACAGGTTAGCACAATGTTTGCGACTTTGGAGAAAATTGCACAAAGTGATCCAAAGTATGCTGATATTGTACTGCTGGAGAACTATGCTGCATTCCAGAACAGGTAATTGCAAAACAGTCTGTCATGTCCTTTCTTGTCCTCCAAATCAATGGTATGCCACTTAATGGTTTGTCTTCTTAATTTCAATTGATGTAATCTGCCAAACATTTAGATCAGATATGGTATGAGCTTGTAATAGCATATATTTGGATGCAGTCTTTATGATTTAGCAAATGTTGTGCCCATGCTTGCGAAGTTCTATCATCAAGCTAGTGAAGCTTATGAACAGGCTTGCACACGCCATATAAATATAATCATTTACATGGTAAGTGCCTTATTTCTGATTTGGTAATTCAATTGCTTTTTTGCAATAGCAAATTCTGTAGATTTTTTTTTGGTTTTTACAGCAATGAACTTCTTCCATGAAAGTCCAGATGGGAATATATAGTTAATAGATATTAATCTAAAAAAATGTATAAAAATTTGTTTTGTTTTGCAGCAATTTGAAAGATTATTTCAGTTTGCCCGAAAAATTGAGGATTTGATGTACACAATTACTCCTGAAGAGGTGAGGAAATTATGAAATCCTGCATTATCCTTATGTTGGTATGCTTCTGAGTTTCTATCAAAAGGCAATTTTAGTCTATAATTGCACAAACTTCAAACAGTTCCTGGTGGATAGAACTTTTGGTTGAAAAGATTATATTTCTTTCTTAACATCCAAAATCATGATGCAAACACAGTAGAGTTGCCAAACTTTCTGTGAATGGATTTAGCAAATAGGAGAGGAAGACCTAAGGTAGCGTGGATGGAAGTTGTGAGATTTTGAAAAGCTTGTAGTGGTGAGAGAGAGAGAGAGAGAGAGAGAGAGAGAGAGAGAGAGAGAGAGAGAGAGAGAGAGCTATCACTATAAACTTTCAGTGATTGTGGATTTGTAAAATCGTTCCCAAATAATTGGGATAAAGCCGGATCACTATTGTTATGGTTATGGTCAAAGCACATCATACCGTACTGAACCAAGCAATTCAGGGTGTACCATACCGTACCATTTTAGTATTGGTACAAGGCACGGAGAGTGTACCGACACTCGATATACTGAAAGCAGCTCTTATATCGTGTGTATTGTCATAATAACAGGATGGCTCCGGTACTGGCCCGGTATTAAGATGGTATACCTTGGTTATGATAGAGTAGCAAGTCAGTAAAAGGCCATTTATAGGAGAAGCCAAAACTTATTCAATCATTAGGTGACTTTAACAACTACTGCAATTGACTTATCTCTAATTTATTTTGCTTCCTTAAATTTCACCATTGAATGTATCACTATGTCTTAACTCTCTAGTTTGTATGTTAAATCATTGCTAAGGTCTTTTGTTCATAAAAGTTTCATCTACCTTCACAAGGACGTTCAGTAATGTAGAGGCTGAGATCTCTGAATGTCTGATTAATTTGCATTCTTTGTATTTTGGCATTGAATTTACCACTGGGGCTTTTCTTCTCTACTTTGCATGTTAATCAGTTTTAAAGTTCTTTTGTTTATGAGCACTTCCTCTAAGTTCACATGGATCTTCTATAATATAGAGGCTGAAAATGAAATTGATACTGGTGTCTGATTGAAATTTAACATTTTGGTTTCAGAGTTGCAGGAACAAATTCAATTGTTTAGGTTTCCATTGTTGGAAGACTTCTTTGTCCTTAAATTTGGTCGAAAATAGCAAAAGCTATATCAAAATAAACAAAGGAGAGTCTCTTGAACATGCAGCTCTGTGTATGACCTTTTTATGGATAATTAGACTGGATTACAAGACTAAAGCTAAGTACATAAACTTCGTAATATGCCAAAGGTTGAGGTGAAGGCCTTGTTGTTTACTAAGCTTCTAAAATGGAATAAGATTTCTGGACTCATTAACCAGCTCAATGGCAGGGAATTTCATTTTTAGATTTAAAATGTTACTGTTTGATGTCAAGGAGCATATGTCAATAGGGTATTTAGGGTTTCTGTAGACAGAGGTCATCGTTATGGCAACAAAAGATGTGCAACAGCTGGTGCATGTATCTATTTCTTTCCACACCCTATCTCATGCGGAATCCATTACTCACATCATCAAAGAAAGGATTAAAGTTGGGCATCTGAGGAGGGTTTGAAGAAGTTCTGGAATCAAAGATACTATTATTTGCAACCATAACTACCCACATCTAGTAGGCTTTCAATCCTCTCCATGGCAAGAAGATGATGCATAGAATGATAAGAAAGATAAGGATGCTATGGTTCCTAAACCTTTAGCTTCCTAATCTTGTTCATCTTGAGGAGTAAATTAGTAGGACCTGAGACGATGAATTTTTAATAATTTGATGGATAGAGCTTTCTTTTCGATGAAGCAAGTTAGTTTCTTAGTAATACTTTTACGATATAAAAATCTGCTATGTTGGATGCTGGACTGTATGTTTGACATTCCAAGCCTCTTTTATGATCTCTTTAAAATAGTACCAATGTCTTTAAAACGCTACCTGCCTTCTAAGTCTCTTTTATGTTCTCTTTCATACTTTTCCATCTCTTGATATACAATTTTGTTCAGTACTATTGTAGATCTAGAACTAATCTTAATTGTTACACTCATTTAGTTGTAAACCTTGTGCTGTCCATTTCAAATGATTCAGTATGACATAATCAACTTTTACTTTAGCTTGAAAATTTCTATTCAGATGGTATCTTCTTATGGCATTCTTCATGTTGAATCCAATTTTTTAAGTCCAGGTTGAAACGATTCTTTTACTAGTGTGCTTGTGATGATGAACATTGAGGACCTCCATTTTCACAGGCCCATGCTGTTGTAGTTCTCATTGTACCATTTTTTGTGCTGGCACCTTCATGATAATAAAAATAGCTTTTACAAGCCATGTAATTAACACTTCTGATTTTTGTGACTGACAGTTGCTTTTAAATTCACAGATCCCTTTCCAGCTTGGACTTTCAAAAATGGATCTGAGGAAGGTGTTGAAATCCAGCTTATCTGGAGTACGTCTGAGCACATTATTCATACTCCTTAATCTCTGTATATTTTCTAGGGACCATCTCTCCCTCTCATGTTAAGAGTTTCATGAGAGAAAATGTTTCAAAAAATGAATTTGATTTCATTTCCACAAAAAGAATAAAGGTGGCTAAAAGTGCATGGATCCTTCATAGTTCTTAGCTTATAATTGAAGTGAAAGAGAAACTAGGGGAAAATAATTTATTCTCTTGTTTTCTGTGGTGTTTGATGTGTTTCCTGCTTGTTTGATGGATAGTTTCCTGTTTCCTTCTAACAAAAAAAATTTCAAACCGCCATTTCACACTTTCTGGTTGATGTATTCCACAATACAAATCCTGTTTTGGCAACTGTAATTCCAGAAACCAGTCTGAAGTCAATTTCTCTGATTGCAGATTGACAAATCAATCAATGCAATGTATAGGAAGCTACAGAAGAATTTGACCTCTGATGAGTTGTTGCCTTCTCTGTGGGATAAATGCAAGGTATGCTTTATCACCTTCTCTTATTTGTTGACTATCTGTAACTCTGAGATGCTATAAAAAAAAAATCCTAACGTAAATGAATTAGTAACTTGCTTACCTAGAAGTCTCCAGAAATCCTTTAGTTTTTGGTCATTTTGCTACAAAAGCAATTTAAGGCTGCAGTCATTCTGTGTCCTTTTAAAAATGTGCAGAAGACCCTATGCTTGAAAAATAAAGCCTCTTATTGAAGACAAGAGATACCATGTTATTTAAGATGGTGACCATCTTTTTTCTCGGGAAAAATATACAGATTACCCACTTCTGATCACCGCTCAGTTCGCTGGGGGATGTGGGGTTGGTGATTGGCTGATTCTCGATGTGGCCTGACTAACACCACTGACCCCATCATATTTGACCCCAGTCTAACTGCCACATCCTGGGTGAACTAGGCAGTGACCGGTGCCGGTTCTCTTTTTGTTATTTCTTTCCCCTCTTTCCAGTTGTACTTGTTTATGGTGACTGATATATTCATTCAGTGTTATGAGAAACTTGTTATTTGCATTGTTGATGTGACTTAAATGCCTTTTTGGCATTTTGATCCTTTTTAGAATGAGTCCAACATAATGTAAAATCAAATCCACATTGTTGAGACATGATTTGAAGTCTATGGTTGTATATTTGAATTAAAATGGACAATCACAATGCTGGAGCTTGTATACTGCTGATAAAGTTTGAGTACTCTATTTTATACAACAGATTTACACTATAGTAAGCTTTATGCGCCATGACCATGGAAAGAAATGGGATACATTGTTTTGTAAACTGGGCGATAAGTGGATATTTTCTGATGTTGCCTTGTCCAATCGCTAGTGTGTGGCATGGAAGGATGACTGGTAATATCCCATTAGAAACCGAAAAGTTGGTCAGGTGTCGGGAAGCTTTGCCCTTGATGGGGTGAGATGGAGTTAAATAAAGGTCAATAAAGCTGCACTAACATTTGCCAATTCACTGCTGACAGTATTGTTGGTTAATCTTTCAGTGATTAACATGGAAATGCATGATGTTTGTATATTTAACAAGTATGAACTTTGGATTGTGGAATTGGCAGTGCAACTGTTTGACCAAATAGGGCTCCTGATTCTATGTTAGCACAACTTGAAGCAGACTGTTAGTCCATACATATATGTTGTCTCTTGTATACTAAACCTTTTGCATAGTTCTAAATTGATGGCACAATTTTTAGGGGGGAAGGTAAAAAAATAGTAATCTAAATTTCTTTCACAGGCAACTTGACTTATTGGTGAATGAGCATATTGAGAAAATTGTGATCACCATTCAGCATCTCTAGATCCCAAAGTTGTGAACATGCTGCATGGTTGTGGTTATGGTTTATTCAACATCTCTAGATTGGCTTAGGTTGTAATTGTCATGGGATCACTAGTAAGATTCTAGGTCCTGTTTTGGATGTTAGATCATAATATTTGTTGATAATATATGCTGCAATGAGAGAAATCCGAGAAAGGAAGCTGGTAAATAGAGATGTTTAAGGGATGGAAGGGGCCATGGGTTCCAGCATCCTCTAATATTTTAGGATAGAGATCTCACAATTTTAACCGAATGTATTTTTTGAGATTTATCTGGACCAGAAGAATCTTCAGCAAGCCACAGTCCCGTTGGTCGTTCTGTGGTTGGACCACTTCTGTCCAGAACTCGGAGTTGGGGATGTATTTCTGGATAACATGATCTGGTCTCCAAACAAGGCCCTCTAATGTTGGCTCTTGGTACACATCACATTTATCATTGGACCCTTTAGAATGCCGGCATAGCTGTGAGATTGACAGTGTGCCATATTGCGACACCAATTGGTTATTTCTTTATGAATATTTTTCTTGTTATCATATTCTAAATGCTACAAATTATGGTATTTTCTGCTTTAAATGATCTTGCAATGAACTTAACTGTGGTAGGATTGAAACTGTATTTACTTCATTACTTGTTCCCTAGTCACATCCAAGGCAAATATAAAGGATCTATATTGCTTCAAATGTTTCCAAGGAAAGATGCTCGAGAAAATAGTGGTAATCATCTGACATTGGCCATTTAATATTGCAGAAAGAGTTCTTGGAAAAGTATGAAAGCTTCGTTCAACTGGTTGCCAAAGTTTACCCAAATGAGAGCATCCCATCAGTCACAGAAATGAGACAGATTCTTGCTTCACTGTAGGTATACATGTACATATCAATGTTGTAATATTTCCTGTTGTTGAGATAATGTAATTTTTCCCATTTTGTTCTTTTCTTGTGCTATTCATTTCATTCCATTTGTAAGATTTTTTTTGCTAGTTTCCGATGGATAATCATAATATACCGATCTATGGAACACCTGTATGATTGTGTTTTACATTTAGAGGCCAATCTACTTTTTTCCAAGAGGCATATCTCAATGAGTGGTATGCTTATGACAATTTCCTTTCTTTGAAATGTATGGTCTACCACAGTCCTTGATCTGAAAGAATTACCTAGAAGGTTGTTGCTCCACCCCAAACTAGCATCACATAGATGGTTGTTCTCCACTCTGACCAAGTTTAATGGTTGAAAATTATTCATTACATGGAAAAATTCCTCTTTTAAGTAGCCCTGTTATTATGGGAAGGCAACATAGGGTTCTACCACTTGTTCCACGCTTTTGATTCTTGTATACCTGGATCTGTTTTCATTGTTCCTGAATCCGTGTCTTTGGCTTGGAGTAAAGTGAAATATCTAATGCCCCAAAGATGAAGCGGAAATCAAGATTTCGATATGCTCTATTTCTGTATAAATTACAGTTGCAAATGCTACTCATACAGCGTTACCCGCTGCTGTTTATCATTCCATCTTAGAAACTTGTTCTCTTTGTTGATCCATGTGAATTACGTGCATGAATTTTTATTTTTTTGCATAGAGCATTAGCAGGTGTTCCATCCTGGCTGATATATTAGCTTGTCTTTAAATTGGCATACTCGAAGTTTGCAACCATTTTTGGGGAAGAATTTTATGATTCCACCAACATAATTTTACCATGAGACCTTCAGAATCCCCTTTTTTGGTTTTTGCCTCCTGTTTTACTGTTAGTTGAATCACGAGTGTTCTCGTTGGAGATGAGGGGGATATTTATAGAGGAATGCTGCACTGTTTTGCAAGTAACCGTCCGGTGTATAAACGCTTAAAACAGTGTTGATGGTGTGGTTTAATAGGTCAGACGAGCTTTCGAGGGGATGTGGATGCACGGATAACTCACAGAAAAAAGGGTTTTTTTTACCGCATGCGTGCGTGCAATAGTTCGGGCTACTTTTTTGAATCTTAAAATGCCTTTGAATCATGGACTTTGAAAGTTCTTTTGATTGATAAAAAAAAATCATAGCATAATCTTTATAATTTTTGATCTTTTTGATAAATAAATTATTTGAATTTCATTGTGAGTCACAAAGTATCCATATAATAAATCTTGAAAAGATTTTTCGAGTAAGTCCTATCTATTTTTTTCTTTTTTAAAAATTGTTGGCTCTACTTAGATCTGATAGACCTCTACTAATTGATTTAACAGATCTCTAAACTATAATTCTAATCTGAATTGCAATATACTTATATAATTCTATCATATTATAATAATGATACAATGATTGTATGATAATTTAATTGAATGGTTGAACTTCTGTATTTTATTTTATTTATTTATTTTTTTGATCTCAGAAAGGGCTAATCCTCATCTTCGACCCTATATCCATCCATCTCTTGGTGATTGACTTCAACTAAAATGGAACCCCTGCTCTATTCTCTAGTGGAAAGAGTTAATATCAACCAAGCAAGTGTTTAGTGGCCTTATGCCACAGTAATAATTATAAATACATTCTTTTTTCATTATAACTCTTGTACGAACATGTCAAGAAATAATTTAGTACAATTTTGATGAATTTAATAGCTGAATTATAATCAATTATGTTTTTTTATTATATTTTTCCTCATATATGTCTCTGCACGTAAACCTTTCCTTTGCTAGTTATAATACAAATTCAAATATATGTGGCTGCTAAAGATTTTTGATATAACACAGCTCAATTAAATACTAAATTTTAAAAAGGTTTGAAAATAATTATATGCTATTATTTTAAAAATTGGCTATTATGTCTAGAAGACAATTGTGGAACCAGTAAGGTATTGTTAGTCGTGGCGGCGGCGGGGGAGGAGGGGAGGCACCTTCGGGTGGAGAAATTTAGGGCTATTATAAGATTTTTTGGGTCATGCTATTTAAGAATTGAAAAATTAATAAATATTTCTACTTTTATATTACCGTTAGAATTAAACCAAAATTTGAGTTTTACTTCATCTACCTTGACACGCTTTGGAACCGAGATAAACCTGCAAATAAAAGCTGGCTACCTAGCTTACTATTCAAAACTTGTCATTTAGCCTACCGAACAATGCGGAGAATTCCCTGCATCTCTCTGAAAACAACTCATTCGTATCACTATTTCTAATAAATGCACCATTAGGGCAACAAAGGCAATAACTCGGCCGTATCATTATTTCTAGCAAACAAACTTGAGCAAATTATGCTATTTAGAAATGTAGAAGAGATTAATGAGCAAGATACGCTATTGTTTCTTATTAATCAGCATATAGCCCCACCACTTGATTACAAATTCCAGCTCTTGCCTATATATTACATTTTTAAGAATTTTTTAAGTAAATTCTCTTTTGACTTTTTTATATTGCTTCTCTGCTCCTCTCAAACTTTCTTCCAGAGTTGTTTGATTTAGGCATCAGAGAATTCTTCATTGGAGATGCTTCAATTTCTATCTACATCAAAGAATTTTTCACCCGACAGGATTCAATTTCTAGCGGCAACAAATCTGCAATTCCTAACCTCCTATTACTTTAACTACTCACATCTTAACTAATTGTATTCCTTGTTTTTGGCTTTGAGGTTCATTCTCAGATACAACAGAAATGCTTATTCCTAAATTTCCAGTGTATTTATCATATCAACGAAAAACTATTTGATCATTGGATAATCACAACCCCCTTCTAATAACACCTCATACGCATTGTCCCAGGTGAAATATCAATACATATAGAATCTAAAGGAAAACTCAGGCCACAAATCAATGAAGATAACCCACGCACCGAGAAGTGTCGAAATGTTTGCTTTCGTTTCGTTGCATCCGCAATGTAATTAAGCTAGGACTGGAACAACCGTCCTCTTTTCTCCTCGAAGTCCTTGACCAGGCTTCGTCTGGCTCAACTGATATTATACCTACCAAGAAAAAACACCTCCAACTACGTCATAATGGCTAATCATAATGGTAATTTTGATCTTCAGTACGTCAATTACATATAATATTGTTGATTGTTCACTGTTGAATGAGACGGAGGCCTAAAACTATTTATGTTTGCCAGCCTTTATGATTAGATGTGGTTTGGATCTTTTCTCCCTACAAATAATAAGAACTATTTTTCCCTTGCTTTTTCCAGAGTTCTACTAAGAGGAGCTGTGAGAGAAGGAACAAGCATCCCTATGGGGCGCATTCTTGGACTTTTTTTTTTTTTTTTTTGGGTAAAAGGAGCATTTCATACATCACGAGTATGAATACACCCAATAAAATCGAAATACAAAATGTTTCAAAGTGCTTCGAGCATCTCTCTCTCCAACCCATAGAGTGCCTCTTAAGTGGCTCGCTACATATGCCATCACCCAGTCGACCATTTCATTAGCTTCACGACATACATGTATAGCCTGCAATGTAACCCCCTCCCTCACCATCAACCAAATATCGTAGAGCTAGGAATGAGCTCCTCCATAACCATTCAGGCCTCTACAGATTCAGCTGATCACCATGGCCGAATCACCCTCCAGTAGGACAGAACTCGTCTAAAGCACCTGCCTCGTGTAACACATGCTCATCCAGGACACGATTCTTTTAAAAATGCCTCAAAATGCCATGAAAACATGTGAAAATAAAAAACAAGAGATTTCCTTCTTTCTTCTCTAATTATAAATATGTACATATACAGATATATTCTCAAATAGACATTATACAGCTATGTTGGAATATGGTTTGATGCTTTTATTTTTTGATACGATTGTTTGATAGTTCGATAATTGAGAGGACAATAGGTAAATGATATTTGTTTAAGCAAAGTTTGAACTCCAATTTGACAAAAAATATTCATGAGGATCCACTAAGAGGCTGTTTGGATAATCTTAACAAGATTCACAAGTATACAAGCAGGTTAGATCTATATTCACCGTATTCAAAATAATTTTTTCAAGTGTGCTGGAACAAATCCTACATTGAGAAAAAAAAATAACCTCACTAATATAGAGGAAGAGATCCATTTGATATGGACCCGACCCAACATAATCTATGCAATATATTCTAGATGGATTACGTCCAATTAATGCAAGATTTTGGATCCATTTTTGCAGGAATATCCAACTAGGCTCTTGATCATATTAGAGTGCTTGAAGATTTTGCAGGAAGATTTTGGATCATATCAAAAGTGCTTGAAGACTCATCGCTGCATCAAAATCTCTCCCCAACTTAAATTCCAACCAAAAAGAAAGCCCGAAAACCACTCAAAACAAATTCGAATTTTTTAAGAAGATAAAAATAATCAAATGAATAAGAGAGATAACAATGCACAAAATGTACCCAGTTTGCGTAAAATCAAAGAACAGCTCACTAGCTTTGCATGATTAGCTTCATATTAAAAGAAAAGAAAATTGGCTGCGGAGTAAACGCAAAATTGCAATCAAACTGCCGCAAGCGGTTGCCAAAATCTCAAAAAAAAAAATAATCCCTCCTTCCCTTTGCTTAATGTCTAGTAAAATATGATAAAATATACCGAAAACAATCGGCCAAGAATTGAATAGAGCCTGACAGAAGCTCGGGATATCAAAATCGAAACCATAGCATAATGAGAAATTTAAAATGACGAGGATCCAAAGTACCATCGCAAAGAAGGGGCGAGAAATCAATTTGCCCAATAATTCTCAACTTAAAATGACGAGGATCCAATGTTAACATAACAACCTAAAAAGCCAACCTCTATTTCTACTCCCAATTATTTCTCAGACTCTTACGGCCCGTACTGATCGATGCCTACAGAGCCTGGTCACGGGCAAGTTGAGAATGACCTCCAAGGCCAAATCACAAAATATATATAACAAAGAGAAAATAATAACATGAAAAATTCTGACGACTAATATGGAGCAACGGGCCAGAGACTACCAATTCAACTGACGCCCGATCCCTAATGAGGGGGGGTCAAAAAAATAAAACGTAATAACAAAATCAGATAAAGAAAATTATAAAAAGACTTTTTTCCGATCTATGGGATTAATATCTAACTGGCATTCAGAATGAGTAGGAGGATTATTTCACTCATCAGTGAAAAGATCTCGGGAAAAAATAGTTTCATCATTATGCCATATTCTTAAGCAGCAAAGAAACTACGATTTTTATTGCAATCAAAAGCCTGAAAACAAAATTTCTTTATTAAAAAAAACTCTTAGAGAAAAACGATTAAAAGAAAGCGGAAGGAGAGGAGAGGGGGGGTTATCTCTCAGACAAATGCCTCGATTCGTCCTCATAATGTTTTGAATGGAAAGATCGGACTCGTCATCTATATTTTCTTTGCTCATCACCGAGAAACCCCTTGGCCCCAAGATTTAGACCATCAGACTGCCCACTTTAAAACCTTGCAAACAGCTGAACAAATACAAGAAAAGAAAGGGAGAAATCAAAAGATGCGGAACAATCACCAAGGAATTGAAGAAATCCATCGATCAGGCCTCCGAATTCGAAATAAAAGAAGGGGGGGCGGAGGTGGGAAGAGAAGGAGACCCGGCGGGGTTTGGTAGGGGACGGACGAGAGTGCGACGGAGAGAGGGGTGAGCGAGGGGGGCGGAAATTTATAGGCCGAGCGCTCTAATTCTAGGGTTAGGTCTCGGTTTTGCTCCATGCTTGTAGATTTACGTAAATGCCCCTAACAGTTGGATTCGGCATCGAACCCGGTCCACAACTGCGCCTCAAAGAGCGGCGACCGGTCCAGCAAAGAAATACCGGCTCTCGATTCCCGTGAACCGACCCAAGCAGGCCAAACCCAAAACCCGATCCAGATAAGCTTTCAATGGTCAAGCCCATAACCTTCTAGAGAAGCGGGAGAAGGTAGAAAGTGACATTTAGCCTCTCATAATCTTAAAAAAGAACAAAAAACACATAGATCAATCACTACATTGATTGAAGGAGGGAAAAAATTTAAATTTAAAATGACTAAAAGAAACCAATCATTTTCTTAAGAAAAATAAAAATAAAACAAATTTTTGGAAACTTTTTATTTTAGATTGATGATCCAACCCGGCCAATTGTAGATAAAAGATAATTTTCGAGCTTGAGTTAAGTCGAAGCTTGAACTCATGCCTACCATATAATGTTTGATTAAAAAAAAAAAATACCTAAACCCAATCCAAATTGAAAACTACGGGACAATTTTAAATAGTGGCTTAATGACTGTTATCCATGTAAAGATGTAGAAATATATAATGATCTTTACTTTTCATTAACTTCTGATGTAAATGAGTATCATAGTACGTAGTGGTCGTTATTTTTCTTCATATAAAATAATATTTATTTCAAATTTTAATTTTTTCATGAAAATTCTCTCCAAGAGTGATCACATGGTTGAAATATATATTATTTTATCTAATAAAAAATAAAAAAATAGTGCCATTAATTTTTTTGATATCATCTATTATTTTTTATTGTGATGATCTAAATAGTTTTTTATTTCTATAGTTACTGTAATATTAAAAACTCCAAGAGTTTTTTTTTTTTGCTGAAACGGGTGATTCATATAATTCGAATACGGATACACCCAATAAAATTAGAAAACAAGTTTCGAAGTGCTTTAGGCAGCTCCTCCTCTTCAGTCCACAGGGTACCTCCGAAGTGACTGGCCACATAAGAGGCCACTAAGTCTGCAGCTCCGTTAGCCTCTCTGAATACATGCTTAGCCTGAAAGGCCATATCATCACTCACCATAGCCCGAATATTTTGAAGTAGGGGGTGTCCCCCTCCGCCACCAGGGCCATCCTGGATCCAACTAATCACAGTGGTCGAGTCGTCCTCCAATATGACCAAGCTGGCCTGTAGCGTGCACCGAGCATGGCTCAGGCCAGTTCAAGCCGCCCGCAGCTTTGCTCCCGAAATTGAAGAATCGAAGATCTAGCATCCACCACCAGCCACTATCCTATAGTTCGGGTATCTAATGACGAAACCAGAACCTCCTCTCTTGTCGCCGTTCAGCACACATCCATCGAAATTGACCATGAGAAAACTCGGGGGGTGGGGGCTCCCAGGTGAAAAACATCATACAAGGCGCTACCTGAGCAGAAGGGGAGCTCCATATGTCCCGAGCTATCAAGGATCCATATGCCAAGCCTGCATGAATGATCTCCGCTTCTTCTACCCGGGCGTGCTCCATGACGAATCTCGAGGACGGACTACTCTCGCTAAATGTCTGAGCGTTCCTAGCCAACAAGATCTAGTAGGTCGTGCAGGTCGCCCCAATGGCCACCTAGCGCATCTGGGGGGCACTGGACCACTGACGAATTGCCTGTAGGAAAGATCCTATCTGGCTGCAAGCATCTTGTGGGATCTTGACAAGTCTTCAGACTCCCCTAGACCACATGCACTGGAATAGGGCATGATCCACCATCTTGTCCACTTGGGAATCCGAACACTAGGGTTGAACGCCAAGTCCTCTTCTGCTCAGTAATAATTTCGTCGGCAGGCGCTCCCAGGCCACCTTCCATAGAAATAGAACTACCCGCAGGTAGAGTCCAAAACTCCATGTCCAAGCACAATCCATCCCGAGCATGTGCTCCCGCTGGAGGGTGTGGAAGACATCTTCCACCCTGACACTAGCTCTACTAGACATACTCCAAACTCTCACATCTGGGCCAACACACCCCGGATTCGAGAGCGATCGAACATGCTTTGCAAGGTGCTCTCCAAATACCCGACCAATCATGCCGACATCCCACTCCACCCCCTCTGGGCTAAGGAGATCGCAGACTTGAAGTTCGTTAACAGCCTCGATGTTGAGCATGGTCGGCCAGAGTCTCAAAGGAAGAGAGTCCACCCACGAGTCCTCCATCACATCCACATTCTGCCCACGCCGATTAGCCATTTGGTGTTCGCCAAGGCGGTGGGTATATACCAGCGAATCTCCTGCCCCAAGTAGGAGCATCTTCGTCTACTCGGGGTCGCCCCATTAGTATGCACCCGGCCGTACCTAGCCGCCATGCCCTGACTCCAGAGGTCCTGCGGCTCAAGGATAAACCTTACCGCATGACGAGCAATAAGCGCCTCTCATCTCTCTAGGAGGGATTGCACCCCCAGCCCTTTCTCGCGGACTGGTGCGCAGACTCTCTCCTAGGCCAACAAGTGCACTCCATGGCCACTTCCATACAAACCCCATAAGAAGTTCCGAAGAAACTGATCAATCTTCATCAGCATTGCCTTAGGAACAACAGTATTAGACATGAGGTAGACAGCATGGGATACAAAACCGACCTGACTAGTGTCAGCCTGCTTATTATAGATAGAGATGATGTTCTCTAGCCCTCCAGCCTGTCCGGGACCCATTGCATTAGCTCAGAACACTCCACCACCTGCAACCTCCTCCCCATGATAGGTACCCTAAGGTAGCTCTACGGCCCCTCCTGCTCCCGCATCTCGAGAATCCTCCTGATCTCTCGCCTCACCTGCACCTCCATCCTCGGGCTGAAGCAAATGGTCGATTTCTGAAGGTTCACTAACCCCAAGAGTTTCTTTACAACGAAAATAATGGTTGTCAATTATTATAATGGTCAATAATAGTTCCAATTTGGGGAAAATTATAGCACATCATTTTAAGCTATGCTTTGGAACAAGTTCATAAGGATTTTATTGGAACATTTAAGATAGGAGAATATATATATTTAATTAAAAAATTAGAAATTTCTAATATTACTTTTTCTTACAAGTTTCATCATCAATATATATTTAGGAAGGCAGTTCTAGAATTTTATAAAAGTTTGGTTATCAGGTGACCTCACGTGATAAGAGAAATAAACAGTCGGGCCACATTGCAACGGATTAAAAGTCTTGATGGCTAATTGATACTTTTCAAATTTTTGGGATCTAAGTGTACCCCAAACTTATGGGGGTGTATCTATAATTTTTCAGAATATATTTTTTTAGAATTCTTTTAGAGAAAGAAAATAAGGGAGGTCCATCCATATTATAATTATGTAGGCTAAAATGCTTGGAGATGCATCATTTGAGATTTGAATCTAGATTTTTTTTTTTTTTTTTTTTTGGTTGCTAGGCAAAGGGTGCAAGGTGCTAGGGAGAGACCCAGTTACTGAATTCCAATAAAATAGATAGAAAGAAGAAGATATCTAAAGGAATAAACAGCAAGGTGCTAGGGAGAGACCCAGTTGCTTTACATCAATTTCACTTTAAATGGCACCTTGTTTCATTAAATGGCACTTTTGATGATACCAATTCAAAGGGATTTACTTGAGTTAGTTGGCTCTGGAATCCTTAAATAAATCTATAAGTGTGGTGCACCATCCATATTGGCGCAGCAATCATCACATCTAAAATTTTAAGATTGCGAGATTAACCACCTCTCTTCTTTGACACATTTCACTCATCGTGGTTCCTCCACGTACGTAATCAAGGTTGCACATGAAGGATGATGTTAAACCTGATATACAATGACGACCGTTTCTTTATCAACTCAAGCATTTGGAATCAATTGATTATTCAACATGATATCAAGACATTGATTTGCTACAGAATTGTGAATGCAAATCTTCTCCACATGCATCATTTTTTTGGTTAACCTAATTATCATCTCGACCCAATTAAGTCATTATGTTTATTATCTTGACTCATTCTTCAATTATCCTGATTCCTCCATGAAATAGACAAGAGTGTGAGTGCAGCAGCTCATAAAATCAGAAAAGAGCTCCCTAATTCGGTCATATAAATTAACCACAGAAAAGCATGCGTGGGTACACCAAAATCCAAATGCAATGCATACCGAATCTGCCAGACTTCATCCCCAGAACAAGAAAAATATCCCTATTTAAGCACAAAACCATTATTTCAAAGAGAAGCCTATCTCAATATTTTGGTGGTTCATTAGAAAGCCAACCATAGGAAATCCACAATCTCAAAATAACCAAATCCGACCGTCCCAACAACGGCAAACAAAACATTTCCAGAGCTGGAACGAGGAGGCTACATGAAACGCAGCACCAAGCACCAGACAGGATAGACGAACAAGAGAATGATACCTACGGTATTTGATATGCCATGACTCCTCGTGAATGAGTTTCTGAAGCCCCCTGATGCTCGGATGTGCTCTTGAAGCAGGTAGCAGCCAATGACCAAACATATGACGACGCCAACTAGGCCGTCCCTGATTGTGTGGGCAAAGAAGCTAGGGGAAACCACGAGAAGAAGGATCAACGATGCGGGCATCTCCAACCAGTCTGGATCAACAGGAACAATGTTCACATAAGAAAGGATCCAATTTTTTTGATCAGTTACCTACAGTATTATGATGTCTTAACATGTTATAATACATCATGTATAGGTATCCTTCTGTTAAGTGCACCATGCCAGGGCACTTCAGCATGGGAGGATGTGGAATCATGCGCCTATACTACGTTTACTCATGCAAATAAAGGAGGAAGGAAGATCAACATATTTGAAAGAAGCAATGTATACAACTATAAGGTGGATCATTTAGCAAGATTTCAAAGGATATAGTGCCAAATATAATCTACACAAAGGATAGGAGAATGCTGACATAACTTCTCCACGATCCAAGATATTTGTGGTTCAAAAGTTTTGAGCATGACCGTATATAGACATTCAGCAGAAATTTATCACTAAATAAATAGTATGATGATTCAGGAGTTTCCACAGGAAGCAAGACCCATAGGATGATGCTTTAATGTTTAGAGGCACCAAAGCACAATGGTACAAGGTAGCTTGGATAAATCCTCATCCTTGAATGGTTAATCTCCTTTTTTTTTTATCCTTCTTTTGAGTGTGTGTATGTGTAATGACCCTGAAAATGGTTAATCAGCTTGTACAATATATGATAGGCAAGCAGGTACTTGTGGACACAGTTTATACACAAGACTCAATTCAGAGTTGAAAGGTGGAAATATTGTTAATTTAGCAAAAGACTTTGAAGTGTTCAATTGATTATGCATTAGTGCTTCTGGTAAGAGCAGAAAACATGCCTTACAAACCAAACTCATATAGATGGGGAGACACTCATGTAATATGGTTGCAATTATGCGCGAGTCCATCAACACCAAGAACGAATTAATGCCTCTGATCATAAAGCATTTTCTTCCAACCCAGGGAAAAAAGAAACAGAAAAAGAAGCATACATAATTTGAGCTAAAATAACATCTGGGGTAAATAAACAAATAAATAATTAAATAAATCTCTCTTTGGTTGTACAGAAAGGAGACTGCCATATTTCCAGGTTGAAAGGGTAGTTGGTAACATCTTGTGCTTCCTATTGGAGAGTGGATTACATAAATATCTAATATTCCAATTCCATACATGACCAACACTTCTTAAATTCCAAGATGCTGCATTTCATAAATAGCAAGGAGGAAAAAATAACTTATGAAAAGTCAGCAAATATAAATCTCAACACTGCAATTCTCTATTACTGATTGGGAATTGACAAAGATTAAACAAATAGAACATTTGTACAAAGAAAAAGGAAAAAGAAAAAAATAGAACCAATTATAAGTGCATGAACAAATAGACACATTATGACTATACAACTGCTGATAATTAAGACCTTCAGAGTATTTGTGCCGCTAAGGGGATACTAGAAACAGGAACATGATAGATCAAGCTAGATTAACATTAAAACATATACCTGGAAAATGCCGAGGAAAGAAGAGTCGCAGCACAACAGCAATAAACGCAATCCATTTACCAACCTCCCCCCTGCAAAATATCTCAATAAAATTGAAGACCAAACCATGGGAAAATATATCATAAACAACAAGACTTGTCTGATCTGTTCAGTGCCACTTACAAGTTTCCTTCTCAATTAGTTAATACATAACCAAGGCTAAATCCTGTGAGATTATTACATAAAAAATTAAACCATTTCTCAGAGTCTCCTATCAAACCTTTACAAAAAAATCTGTAGCCCATTCAGTACCCCCATACCCAGGCAGTTTTTCAACCATTCAACTTCCTCCAAGGAAGACCAGTTCTGGCCTAAATTGTCATCCAATACATAATAGCTGTCTATCATTACTTTATATATCCAATAACAAACCATATCTAATATAGCCATTGTTCATCCTAGTATCATACTTGCGAGCCTTCTCCACTGCCTAACATCCTGATGTTTAAGGTGACCTGACTATTGTTTTTTGAAATTATTTTTTGAATCCCAATGGAGTTTGATTAAATACTACCCTGAAGGCATATCTACACTTCATTTACCTCAATTTAATCCTATCAGGGATGTACTCATTTATCTGTCCATCATTCAGTAAAGTTGATTCAAGGTGAAAAATATTCCCACTCCATATTTTACCAACACTAATTACATCCTTAAATCCTCTCATATTCCCACTACACTGGTACCTTAAGTTAATTGTTCTGGTTCACCTAATTTTTGAACCTTCATTCTGCAGGTCATCCACAGAAAAAGCCAATATAAAAGAAAGAAAAGGATAGTCACCTCAGTAAAGAAAACAGCACATATGGCAAGCTCAAGAAAATGTAAGGAACTAAAAGTGCAGTCAACATGTTTGTCCTCCAGTTTGTCCGGTCCAATACCAACAGATATCTGCAGTAAGAAGACACACAAAAAAATAAATTATTAACTTCAGAAGTAAGGTAAAACAATCAAATCAATAGAACAGTATTGTGTCAGCACATATAGGCACTTCTAACAAGTTTATTGTTTTAAAAAAAAGGCTGAACATGTATGTCTGTCTGATTATGATACAGAAGATTCCAGACATCCCAAAAACTCTGGGGTACATTACTGATCTACACAGTTATAAAATGGAACAGAAAAGTTGCATAAAAGTGAGGCAAATTCTAACTAAAGATGCATGCGACATCACATAAGCATCAATACAAAGTCTGTGGCAACAGCTATAACAATTCACTATCTCTCCCTTCAATGAAGTTACATTATGGCATCCAAGGAAAACAACCAAGCATCAAGAAAAATTAACAAAACTGCAGCTTGTTTTGTTCAAGTCACAAAAATCAAGCATTTCCTGGTACATATACTGTTGTTTTAATCTCAGTATAACTGAGTATCATCATCTGATGTCAGAACATTTGGATCCAGCAGATACAGAACAACCAACAGAGAAGTCATAACTGATTGACCAAACCCCAGTTCCCATGTGAAAGTACAAATAACAATGTTTTAGCTGTTTTATTTAAATATAAAGCATCTCCTGGCACAGGCACCTTTGTTTAATCAAAGCATAACTGTGTATACTCATCAGATGTCAGAACATTTAGATCCAGCAGATACAGAACAACCAACAATGAAGTCATAACAGATTAAAGTAAACCTAGTTCCCCTTTGAAAGTACAAGCAATAATGCCTTAGCCGTCTTATTTAATTATAATATGTAAATACTCTCAACACATAAGTAGAAAGTTGCAATCCGTAACATTAAGCTGAAAAATTGAAATGTAAAAGTATAAACAGCTAGAGTTTACATAGATAAGTAGTAAAGATTGCTGATGGAAGAGAATTAAAAATCCCAGATGTTCCTAAGTAGGCAATGGAGTTATGTGCGATCTTTAGAGGAAAGTCTACAAGAGAGGAAGAAAATATGTTCTCACAAATTTGGATTTTCTTTGCGATGGACTACATGTCATGCCTCCATCTTAAGGAGGAATACTCCACATGCCCCTTTCTTTCCTAATTGTCTCTTCTTTTTCTTCTCATTATGCAAATCTAAGTATTGAAGCAACATGAATTCAGGACATCAAAATCTTCAGCAAATAATGGGATCTGAAGAGTACTTTATAGCATCCAAAGGTTGAAAGGCTTAAAAATGCATTTGTATGTGGCAAGTATGTCAAAGTTCATTATGTATATTGCCTACACATATTGTGTTTCCTTTCCTTTTATTTTTTCTTGCTTTGAGTGTCCTGCTATATGGCATCATGTATGTATAATAATTTATTGCCTTCAGTTGTGCTGATGTATTTCACATTTCTTTTAAGCTTTTATAATCTAAATAACATGTTCTAAAATCCCGATCAGGAGCTTTCATGAAATCATCAAAGAACAATTGCTAAAAGTCAAAGCATCCATAGCTCATATCCACCTTTTGAATTAGAAATCAAAATTACCCTCTGCATGTTTGTAGATCATCAATCTATCCTACCAAATCACTATTGGAAGTTTAGATCTTCAAAGCTTTCATCAAAACGTGAACCAGAGCTCTGGTCAGATGTCCATGTGAAAGCTTTCCCTCTATCCAATTTTCCATTCCATTTTCAATTAATGATGATAGAAAAGAAACTTTTCCGACCACATGCTCTTGCTAGGGACTTGCACCACTGGCAACATGAACCACTAGGACAAAATGTTTAAACAATCAAAGATCACATTAAGGTGAATTGAGTCTTTAGTCTAACACATCCCAACTGAAGCATCCTTATTATAGTTCTTTCCCATTCTCTATCCACTGAACAGTTACAAATATATGGTTTTCTCACCACAAAGCTCTTACCAAAGGCTTGCACCACTAAATCCATAAGCAAAACTAGCTATACACTTTTAAGCTCTTATTTTTCCTCGTGATTCATCTCTGAGTGTCCTGGCAGCCATTGAGTATGAATATAAGAAAAAGAAAAATAAAGTAGCCCAACTATGATTGTGCATGATATGAACCTTTCTCCCACTAATTTGTCTTGAATTATCTCCAGCCCCAGATTAACCCATACCTAGCTGTTTATTTCATTCTTCGCATAAGGAGCAACTATCTCCGTCTCCTAGATTCTTCTGTAGGTTGGTGAAAGCCACTCACTTGTCTTAGTCTCGCCTGCTCGGTTTTCATCCTGAACACCATAATTGCAACAGTTCTGGTCATTCATAACCTTATATTAATAGTTCTGTTGAGGCCTGCTGCTGCATAACTTCTCCAAGCACAGACTTTTTTTAAGACTTTCGGTTTTGTTTGCATTTCATTTGAGTGAGTTCTTGAACAACCCTCATGCACTTCTCATTGATTCAAGGTAATATTTTGAATCCTTTATTTAACTAGATTACACCTACAATATAGTCCAATCCCATGTTCTAGAACCAAATCTGGATTTTAAGAAAAAAGAGTTTTTTTTTTTTTTTTGGGTGCAGAAGGAGGGCGGGTTGTCAATCCTAATAGTACATCAGGTCCATTGTGGAATCAAGCATGTAATGGTTTTATATTCCCCACGATGATATAAGGTATAGGCCTTCTTGCTATCCAATTTAGACTAATTCAGGTATAGCATAATGAGTGAATTAGAACGACTTATGCCAGCACCAAACATTAATTTATAGATGAAGACATAAAGAAGAAGCACTATCCATGTTTGCATCCTTGAACGCAACAAATGACGATATTTGAACAAAGGAACACAAACTTCATCGATATCATGAAACCAGCTAATATTTTCAGGAAAACCGGTTCATCAATCGTGCTAGTAGGCAACAAACCTTAAGAACTTTAGCCACTCGGCCCACTCCAGAAAGGTTACTATTAGTTCTTTGTTGGAGTCTTCTACTCCATGGACCATCCAATATACCTCTTTTTACACGAGGCGCAGGGAAGTACCTCGCCGTTATCAAAAAATTTGTTTTAAAAGATGCAACGACATCTGTCCATAAAGACACTACCTTCAATCGCTAAGCAGTCATATGGTCATGATCTGCGCCGCTCGCATCGAGAAAAAAATGAATTGTTACAGAGAAAAGGAGACCATTATCAAAATAAAGGCCGTATCCAACGTTTTTTTCCTCAAAAGAACAGAAAAACCCTTCAGAATCAATATCCTTATTTTTTTAGACTGATGAGAATATTATATGATTCTGAAACAAGAAACTTAGGACTTTGCAGAATAGATTTAAATCTAACACCTCAAAGATTATGGTAGAAATAATCAACTGCCACAATCAACAGAGTTTCTCTTGCAATTTAAGTTAATACTAAACAAGAGAGGAATGGATCGATGATGAACAGAGAGTAACTGGTACCCGAAATGAACTTAGTTGTCATTAAAAGCATACGTATAGAGAAATCGAAAAAAGAAATCAGAATAAAGCGGTCACAGGGGAATAAAGGATCAAACAAGGCGAGCTCACATTGCTGAAAAGGAAGCGAGGAATTGGAAGAAGGTGGTGCCGAACCCAAGTCCACTGCCAAGCTTGAAGGCATGGCTGGCGAGCTTCTTGGCCGCGATCCCGAGCTCCTTGAGATCCGACTCGATCAAATCGTCCGCCAACCTATCCGTCTTCATCTCCAGGTACCCTATCTTCCCCATCCCCCTAAGAATTTTTTCTCAATTAGAAGCAGAACTAGAAGAAGAAGAAATTTTTTTTTCTTCGAAATTTCAGAGCTCACGCTAGAAAGTTCTCGAGAGGAGGAGCAACACAAATAGGCAGGAGGGAGGCAAACGGCTGGCTGGCCGGCCCACGTTCTCTGGATCAACGTCGCAAACGTGTCCCACGCCTAGCTTATTGCCGTAGGCGAATCACGAAGACGTGTCACTTACCGCGGGCGGCACCCAGGCGCGAGTAGTGAATGGCCCACAGGATCTTTTAACCCGTTTAATCTATTTTAATTTATTTAATAATTAAAGCAGATCATTATCCAATTTAGACTCAGCTGCTTATGCTGCTGCTTTTTTTTTTTTTTTTTGATGGAGATGACAATGACCTATCTTTATTTATCAAAAATTTATTAATCTGAATTCGATCTATTTATTAAATAGAATAAATTTTAGATTTGAATTCGATCTTTTTATTAAATAGATAATCCAATATGTTGCATATAATCCATTTATTAAATAAATCAAGCAAGAATAAATAAGTTAAATAAATTTTTATTAGATTAAATATATTTAAATAGGCTAAATATATTAAGCAAGCTGGATAAAATAGATCAGAAACAGATTTACCTGATCCAATCCGACTTAATTACTATCCTTATTGGTTTGTTCCTGTTGCTTGGTTGTATCCATTAAACTTTGTCTTTACTGGCACATGCCTTACTATCCGAGCAGCGGTATCCAGCTCGAAATTTTCAAACCGAGGGAAATGTCAAAATAGATTACCCTTGGATTTTGAACAGGCCTTTTTTGGTAAGCTGGATACATCATACCATTTTAGCATGACCACATCCAATGAAATAAAAAAAAAGAGGTGACGGGGAGGGGTGGAGCAGGCTAATACTATCACAAATCCAGCCACCAGAGTGCTGCGCAATATATGAGGCGATCCAATCAACCGCCTTGATCTCCTCTCGATAAGTATGGATGGCCTAGGAGGCCACACAGTCCCTTAATAAGTTGCAAATGTCCTGCAACAATGAGTGCTCATCGCCTACCCTGGCATGACCCTAGATCTACCCAATCACAATCGCCGAATCTCCTTCCAGGTGGATATGATCTGCCCCCAAATTGACCCATGCATAGGTGATCCCTTTCCAAACAGCTTTTAGCTCGGCTCTAGGAACAGAAGTGTCATAGAGCCGACTGCCCCGCTGCAATCAATCTCAAATCAGTGCCTCTAATCACAAATCCAGCTCCACCTCATCCTCCATCCTCGAATACACTACCATCGAAGATTACCTTGAGAAAGCTCGAAGATGGAGTTTTCAAGAGACAAAAATCATCCAAGTCACTCTAAGAGTTGAGTGGGGGCCCCTAGTGTCCCTAGCAATCCTGGATCCTTTGATTGTTTGAGCCTGAGCGAACTCATCTGCATAAAGAAGCTTCCTATCAGCCACAGTCCTCAGATTCTACCTCTGTCCCTCAAATGTCCGGCATTTCTATCCAGCCAAATGTGATAAGCAACATAGACAGTGCTGACTCACCTAGCACTAGTGACAGGTTTGCTGATGGACCCCTTCAGGTGAGCAAAGAAAGTTGCAGTCAGGGTCGGAGACTACAGGAAACCTTAGTTGCCTCTGGCCAACTACCAAACCTGGACTACCCTCGGGCAATAAAACAACACATGCTTAATGGACTCCTCTACATCTCGGCACCCGTCATAAGTAGGGTGGAGCCTCACACCCCGTCTGCTTAAAATTCTCTGGCCGGGAGGCAGCCCCACACCACCTTTTAGAGAAACAAAGCAACCTGAGGGTGAACATGGAGCCTCCAAAGCCAGCCGCTATCTATGGACCGAGATGTCTCAACTCCGTACAACTCCCCAAGGTCACTAGCTCTCACCTTGATTTGCTAGTCGGACTTTAGGTCCTTCTATCAGGTCCTCCTCCCTAGAAACTGGTACGATTAGGATCCTCTCTGCCAACTGATCCCCAAAGAAGTGTTGGACTTTCACTTTATCCCATCTCCTCTCCCATGGACTGAAGAGATCGCACATCTTAAGGCCCGAGCTCTCCACATCAACCAATGTGGGCCATAGTTGAATAGGAAGATCAGACACCCACGTATCATTCAGCACATCTATCGACTGGCCATCACCGACTACCCATCGAATTTGAGTCGTCACCTCTAGAGCATAAGAGCACATCTCCTGTCAAATAAAAGAGCTACACCGGTTAGCCTGGAAGTCTGGCGCCATGGCCTGGTCACCGCACTTAGCCTCCATTAAGGAGCTCCATAGGCCATCTGGCTCAAGCAAGAACCGAGTGACATGTCTGGCCGCCATAGCCTCCCTCCTCATCAGCAGAGAATAGATGCCTAGACCACTATAGCCTCAGGGCTGACATACCACCTCCCAAGCAAAAAGATGGAGTCCTCTCCTGCCATCCTATACTTCCTATATGAAGTTCTTGAATAGCTATTCCACCTTCACTAGAGGAGCCTTGGGCATATCTGTGTGAGTCAGCAAGTAGACCGAAGCGAGCTAAGGACTGATCTCACCAGTGTCACCCTACCCATCATAGAGAGTGTTCTCGCCCGCCACCCCTCCAGCCTTTGTTTGATGCCCTGCTTGACTTGCTGCACTCTATCGTCCACTGTCGCCTCCTTATAATGGGTACACCTAAGTATCTCTAGTTGCCAACCTCCTCTCATACACCTAGGATCTCCTTGATGTCAATCCTGAGATGCGACTTAGGCCCTGTTTGGGGGAGCTGTTGGCAGTAGAGCTGTTAGAAGTAGAGCTGTCTGAAGTAGAGCTGTTATAAAAAGTTGTTTGCTGTTTGGTAACTACATTCGTAAAGTGCTGTGGTACTTTGTTTTGTGTTTGGTAAACAAACTGAGAAAGTACTTTTGTATGACAAAATTACCATAAAGGACATTGCATAGTATTATACAACAGAACATAATAAAACATAATATAAATTAATACATAAATATACGAAATAGTATAATATTATTGTAATATAAAATAATATTATGTTGATATAGGATAATAGTAATATAATTATTAGAGTAAATTAATATTTGGTAATATAACATAATATTAAATTATTTAACATAACATATTAATGTATTATGATATAATGTAATATATATTATATTTATAGTATAATACAATAATAAAAGTATAAAATATTATAATTATTAGTATAAATTAATTTCTCATAATATAACATAATATTAAATTATTTAAAATAACATATTAATGTATTATAATATAATGTAATATAATACACTATTTATAGTATAATACAATAATAAAGGTATAAAATATTATAATTATTATTATAAATTAATTTTCCATAATATAACATAATATTAAATTATTTAAAATAACATATTAATGTATTATAATGTAATGTAATATAATATAATATTTATAGTATAATACAATAATAAAGTTATAAAATATTATAATTATTAGTATAAATTAATTTTCCATAATATAACATAATATTAAATTATTTAACATAACATATTAATGTATTATGATATAATATAATATGATATTATATTTATAGCATAATACAAAAATAAAGGTATAAAATATTATAATTATTAGTATAAATTAATTTTCCATAATATAACATAATATTAAATTATTTAACATAACATATTAATGTATTATGATATAATATAATATGATATTATATTTATAGTATAACACAAAAATAAAGGTATAAAATATTATAATTATTAGTATAAAATAATTTCTCATAATAATTTCCCATAATTTTTCATAAAATAATTTTCCGCGGTCCAGGGGCTCTTCTTCGTGGTCCACGCTCGAGGAGGACCTCAGCATGGGCCGCGAGGTTGATGATAAAAAAAAACAATAGATTGATTTTGGAAGGTATGGAAAAGGATTAAAATTTTTTTCTTCTAAAATGTGGTTCAAGAGATGCATACAAAAATTGAAAAGAAAAATACCTTTTCTTATGGAAGGGAGTCTGACAGCTAGGGTTCTTGGCTCCAACAGATTTTTAGGTTTATAAAAGGACAAACTATGTAATTATGTTATTTTAATATGGGCATTTTTGTCAAAAATACAGCTTTCCGAAAAAGCTGAAACAACTTTCTCCCAAAAGCTCCAAATTGGAGCTTCCTCCCAAAAGCTGTTTTCAACTTTCTACAAAAGCTGAAACAACTTTTTGAAAAATTTACCAAACACAGTTTTTCATCTAAAAGTACTTTTGGAGGGCCAGAAAGTGCTTTCTGGCCCTCCAAAAGCTCCCCCAAACAGGGCCTTAATCTTTGGGCTAAAGTAGACTGCTGATTTGGCTAGGTTGAGTTGCTAACCTGAAGCAATATAGTGGTCCTCCAGGATTCCCTCGTTCGTCCAAGAGCTCTGTCTCATAGCTCGGGCAAGGAGCATGCAATCATCCGCAAAGAGGAGGTGAGAGATTAGCTCAGCATGTGAGGTAGGCCTATAGGCTTCAAAGGTCTGCATCAAGGTGGCTACACGGAGAGATCTGGACAAAACATCACCACAAATAATGAATAGGTAAGGAGAAAGAGGGCAACCTTGCCGAAGATCGACAGTGGAGTGAAAAAAGGTCGTAGGCATGCCGTTCACTAGAATGGTGAAGGACGGATCCTAAATTCACCCATGATCCACCGTATCCACACCTCATGGATCCCAAAGCTCGCTAGGGAGGAAGAGAGGAAGCTCCAGCTCATCCAGTCATAGGCTCGCTCCATATCCAGCTTAACCGTTATAAGACTTCATCGACTTGGAGCTCTCTAAAGATCATGCATGAACTCCTGAGCAATTAGGATGTTGTCAGAAATGCTCCGGCCTCCCACAAAGGCCCTATGCTCCATCCTGATGAGTCCGAAAAGAATCTCCTTGAGTCTGGCAACCGTAACCCTCGTAATGACTTTGTAGAGAGTTGAGCAAAGGCTAATGGGCATGTAATGGTTCGGCTCAATAGCATCCTTTTTGGAAATTAGAGTGACAAATGTTCTCTTCCATTTTCTAGGCATCGAGGACGTATGAAAGAACTTTTGGATAGAGGCCACCACCTCACACTAGACGATGGGCCAGTACCTTTTGAAGAAGAAGGGCGAAAAACTATTCAGCCCAAGAGCCTTGTCCTTCGCTAATGACCAGACATCCTCTTGAACGTCCCTAGCCATGAACAGCCTAATGAGATCACTGTTCTCAGACTCCGAGACTCTCACCTTGGGCATTGGTCCAAAAGTAGGGCTACCACTCTCCAGCTGGGCTGACCACCTTGAGCTGAAAAACTACAGAAGCACTCGGCAGATACTCCCCACATCCTCCATCATCTAGCTACCGTTGTCCCTAATGCTTCAGATCCTATTCCTCTATCTCCTAATAATTGCCTATTGATAAAAACATCTGGTATTCCGATCACCCTCCAAAATCACTGCACCAAGGACTCCTGCAGCCAGAGGGTCTGCTGCTAGCGCAGAAGCGAGTGATGCAAAGCCAGTTATGCTCGCAGCTCAATCAGGTCCCTGGGGGAAAGGCCTCCATACATCTCCTCCTTAGCTCAGCTGAAGGTGATAGAGCCTTCAATCCCTTCCAATCTCTTGGTGATGTCCTCTACCTCCTTAGCCAGCAACTACCCAGCCATCAGCCCTGGACCGCCGACAAGAGTCGCATTCCGATCATCCTCACTCGTATAATGGAAGACGCAGTGCTCCTCTGCCAACAGAAATGCCTCCATGTCGTAGTCCAACTTTCCTTGTATCTTAAGATCCCGAGCGACCCACTCGGCAGGAACCCTCCGCCCCAAACTCGAAGCTATGAGCACCATCGTCTCCTAGGCATATTCCTTTGTCAGCTCAAAAACCTCCGTTAAGTGCTGCTGGAGGTTCTCCAACTCCTCTACTGTGATTCGATAGCTCGTCCAACTTGGTTGTCGGAGGGGCCCTTGAACCACGCTAGATCACGTCCGATTTCTCTCTTCCTGTCTCACGTTCATCCTATCCTCGCCACTAGAGAACTCCTTTGTTGGCTTCGCCTTACGATCACTCATTCTCCTTGCCCATCACCAGTTCGACAGAATTGCACAGACACCACATAAATATTAAAGCTTAGCGACTTGGAGTCCGCTCCTTGCTCTTTTCAAGCAACTCGTTTTAAACCGCCTACCTCCCCTTTGATTTGTTTTCCCTGTAACTATTTTGGACTGGCGATTTCGTATTCTAACGTCTTTTCCTTTCTTTTGAATTATAAAAAGAAATGGTAGCGATCTAATGGTTATAGTAACAGTATTTTGACAGTGCTGTTGATACAAACCCGTTATAATATTAAGTTAGTTATTTCAGGCCCAATTGCTGAAAGAATCAAGCACGGTGGCTTTGCTGCCAACGTGCCTCGTGGCCCGCCACATCATATTCATATGATTAAAAGAAAATTTAGGCATAGAAAATACTAATTGGACCCAAAAATGGACCTAAGACTTATACCCCGTATATTAGATTGGGAGATGGTTAAAGAAAATTGGCCTCGACAATAGTAAAATAATAATTAAAAAGAAGAATGGGTGAAGTCTGAAAATTTGATTCATCAGATCATAAAACATATAATTAACGATTGTCACATTAAATGCCTTGCTTGCTAAAGGAGATACCTAGGTGTTCTAATTTACCAACCAAACTCCACAATAGGTTTTTTAATATTACATCTAGATAACCAGTACAACCAATTAAACTGATTATTTATTTGCTTTTGGTATCTTATCCTGCTAATTGTATGGAAATAAGAGAGAAGTGTGAACACACATTTTCTCTCTTGGGTATTGTTGGGGGAAAAACCCCAAGTCATGCCATAACGGAGGCGCTCGGCCAAAGAGTGCCGACCGGAAAGGCGCCTGGCCAAAGAGCGCCGACCAGAGAGCTGCTCGGCCAAAGGATGACGACCAGGAAGGCGCTCGACTAGAGGGCGCCGACCAGAGTGCGCGCCAAGAGGTGCCCAACCAAAATAAGCTGCTCGGCCAAAGGATACCGACCAGGAAGGCGCTCGACTAGAGGGCGCCGACCAGAGTGCGCGCCAAGAGGTGCCCAACCAAAATAAGCTGCTCGGTTAGAAAGTGCCGACCAAAGACAGCGCCGAGGCGCTCTGCTAGAAGGTGCTCGCCTAAAGGGCGCCGACCAGGAGTACTCGAAGCAGCCCCGCCACAGGGCGCCCCATTGGGCGACCAGCTCGGCTCGGCACCCTTGCCGAGCCGATGCCTTAACCAAATGTTCCACCTCCGCCTAAAGTCCAAGGGACTTGACAACTCCTACGGCTTGCGACCTGCCACTATCTCCAAGCCATCAAGGCATAAGATCTCTGCAGGCATTCGGCACGACCTGCCATTAATGCACGAGACTCCCTCAAGTCTCCGATGCACTCAGGCATTTAATGAACACGGCCTAAGACGATCTCCGGATCACTGAACCATCAGAGCGCATGGCTCTACCTGACCGCCGGTTCATTCGGTAATAAATGCACTTACCATCCACAGACCCCAGGCCCGCCACGGCCGGCGGTTCAACCACTCCAACAGGTCCGATCGACCGTGACAACTCCCTGGTTTCGGTCTGATTCGGCCCCGTTCTCCACTACGCCATAAATGGGCCAAATCGTGCCCAATTATTACGGACAGGGACAAATCCTCCGGTCACCTCCCAGGTAACGTAATCCCCTCCTATAAAAGGGAACCTGGGGAGAACCAAGGGGGGAGGACAAACAAAAACGGAAACAGACCCCCGGGACTGAACCCTCCGGGAAGCACAGACACAATTGATGACATCATTCCCTTCGTCTTCTTGATCTGATAAAATACTGTCTTCTCCATACACTTCCTCTTCCCCGCTCTCTCCACATACTTGCCCCCTCTGACTTAGGCATCGGAGGGCCGGCGCCGGGGAGCCCGGCCACCGGTTTTCCTTGCAGGACTTGCACACCCCCCGCGGCGGAGGACGCAGCCAGCCGGCGCACCGCCGTCCGCCTCCTGCAGCAGCGGAGCTCCTCCTTTCCCGGCTTCACGGCGGCCCCCGGGTCCAATTTCCAGCAACAGTTGGCGCTAGAGGAAGGGCCCGAGTTCGCTGCCATGAAGCTAAGAAGCAAAGGGGTCTCCAACGCCTCTCGACGTCCTCCACCCAGTCCTGAGCACTCCGTCCGAAACTCACCACCTCCGGCTGAGTCAGTTCATCAAGTTCGGCCGGAGCAGTTTGATGCCCTGGTGCAACAGGTGCAGGCCTTGGCCACCGCTGTCCAAAGCCTGCAACCTAGAGGCATCCCAACGGCACCGCCTCCCCCGGCTCCAGTTCAACCGGAGCCCCCTACAAGCGGGCTTCCTCTTCGAGGTTAGGACTCTCAAGTCCAGGCCTCCCTCTGGAGAGAGCACCCAGTCAGAGGCCACGGAGGCTGGCCACAACCTTCAGAAGCTGAGTCGGTTCCAGGGCAACCTGCACCCGGAGGAACCGCTGTAGCGATCCTCCAGAATGATGAACTCGACAAGAAGGTCGAGAAGCTGGAGCGCCAAATCCAGGCACTCCACGGGAGAAAATCGGGACGTGACGGCGACTTCGAGTTCAATACGAAGTCGCCCTTCTCCCAGGAGATTGAAGATGAACCGGTTCCCCTCCGGTTCAAGATACCCCAGGTGGAGCCTTACAACGGCAAGGCTGATCCCCTTGACCACCTGGAGAGTTACCGGGTCTTAATGGCCCTACAAGGAGCCTCGGAAGCCATGATGTGCAAGGCTTTCCCGGCGACACTCCGAGGACCAGCCCGGCTTTGGTTCGCCGGGCTGAAGCCGAGTACTGTCTCCTCCTTTGAGCAGCTCGGCAGACAGTTTGCTGGCAATTTCGCCGCTAGCCAGCCCCAGCGGCGGACATCCGACTCCCTCCTCGACATCAAACAAAAGGAGGGAGAGTCCTTCAAGGAGTATATGGACCGGTTCACCGCCGCAACATGGGAAGTCCGGGAGCTTGACCAGTCAATCGCCATGTCGGCGCTGAAGACTGGATCCCGGTCCTACAGATTCCTCTTCTCGATTGAGAAGAATTTCCCAGCAGACCTTACCGAAATGTTCGCTCGGGCCCGGAAATATGCCAAGGCTGAGGAAGCCGTGGCCGTCAGGCGGGGCGGGACCGAGCAGAACCCCAAGAAGAGGCGCCGCGAGGAGCGCGGCCAGCCCAGAAGCCCATCTCCGCGACGAGCCAAGAATCCGCCCCGCCCGAGGAGTCCACCCCGACTGAGGGGACCGCCACAGCAGAGGTCACCACTCCGCCCGAGGTTCCCACTGCAGGCCCGTGCACCCGAAGGGAGGTATGAAAAATACACCCCCCTCAACACCCCTCGGGCCGAAATCCTCATGGAGATCGAGAATCGAGATCGCATCCGGCTCCCACCTCCGAAGCCTGATACCCGAACCCGGCGCGATAACCGGAAGTATTGCCGTTTCCACCGGGACAAAGGTCACGATACCGAGGAGTGTTACCAGCTCCGAAATGAGATCGAAGCACTCATCCGCCGAGGGGTGCTCGATCGGTTTGTGCAAGGCCGGCGTGAAGAAAAGCAGCCCGCCGAAGGAGCAGCACAGCCTGAAGGTTCGAATGCCAACAGGCCCATTGCCGGCGTCATCAACACTATCCGAGGAGGGGCCTCGGCTGGAGAAGCTTCGGAGGGAGAAACCTCATCGAAGCGCCCGCGCGCTTCTGAAGTCATCTCCTTTTCAGACGATGATTTAGAGGGAGTTGAAACTCCCCATGATGATGCCGTGGTCATCTCCATGATCATAAATAGATTTGATGTAAAACGCATCTTAGTTGATAATGGAAGCTCGGCGAATGTTTTGTACTTTGGTGCATATTGTAAAATGGGGATGACCAAAGAACAGCTACGGAGGATGAATGCTCCGTTGGTTGGATTTACTGGGGATTCAGTCCCGGTAGAGGGCGAGATCGACCTTCTGGTCACGGCCGGGCTCGCCCCTCGTGAAAGTACCGTGGGGATGAGCTTCCTCGTGATATGCCTTCCCTCGGTCTACAATGCCATCCTCGGGAGGCCAGGCCTCAACGCCCTCCGAGCGGTAGTCTCCACTCACCATCTGCTCATGCGATTCCCCACCAGCCGGGGGGTCGGCGAAGTCCGAGGAGACCAAATGGTGGCAAGGCGATGCTACCTGGCGACCCACGAGGCAAAGCGACCCGCCGAGGTGCCTGCCTGATAAGTGCTAAATAATGCATAAATTAATATCTTATTCATAGCACTTATCATTATGTTAATTCACATATTTTATAAATTTAACTAAAAAAATATATTTTCCTTCATCCTTTCATTTTAAATAAATTATTCAAGTTAGATTCTTTTATTATTGGTTGAGTCTAATGGATGCAGGTCGAATCAAATTCATCTGGGATGACCCCTGAACCCAAATCGCATGCACCCCATGAATTGGATCTTTCCAACCAATTAGAGTCGAGCCCAATTTTCTTTTCCAACATTGAGCTCATCCCGAACAAATTCCTTTCACGAATCTCGGTGCATCCCGTTCATGAGCCATATCCTGCCGAATCATCTTCCTCTTCCCAGCTTATATCCCCTTCATTACCGTTCAACAAATCCCACGCATATCCCACGAACAAACAAAGAAATCCCAGCCTATCCGCCGCGTTCAAGGCTTCAAGCTACAACCAGTTCATTCCCAATCCGTGAACGCGTCCCAGCATCCCACGGTTAGCCATGAGCTTTTACCACGAAATCCATCCCATGTCCGCAAGCTTCCCAGCTTCAAACAAAGCCAGTGCTCCATCCTCTTCCACGTAACCAACCGAATGCCCATGAATCTAGCCTTCATCGCCCATGGATAAAGCCAGGCTTCCGCTCATCTCATGCATGCCTTCCTCCCCTTCATCCACATCGAGTTCATCTTTATCCCATCTCCCAACCAACTTCAGTTCTCATCCACGAATTCCTCCCAGCCGACCGTCATCTTTTCTCCCAAATAAATCCCAATCCTTCCTCTCAACTCCCGGATCAACTCCATTCAGCCGCGTCCAACTTCTCATCCACGTTGATATATGATCTTATCTTGATCCCATCCGAAGCATCGTCAACCTCCCAGACTTCACGGAAACAACAATCCTCACAGCTCATGAATCTGTTTCTCCCTCCCGTTTGCAGATCAAGCCAGCCTTCATCTCCGCGGATCCGATCTTTATCCCAACCGTGAACACCATCCCCTGTTTCCCAACCGAGAACACCATCTCACGTTTGATCCCAGCTGCCATATCATCCACGGATCATTCCGTTCGCGATGGCGTTCAACGCATCCTCAGTTTCACGTTCAATCTGTTCCGACTTCATCCTCATCTCATGCCCATCTCCCGGATTTCCAGCTAACGGCAGCACTTCCAAACTCTTCCAGCATCTCCTCTTAACCGTGAACATAATCCTCTGTATCTCGTTCGCATCTTTCCCAACTCCCGAATGAGAACCAGCCATCACGATGCATCCTCTTCCCCTGTTCTGAAACAAAGCTAACAATCAACCAAATCCAAGCTCATCCCCCAGCTCAATCCCATCTTCCCCGTGATCCGTGAGCTCCAACCATTCCCCTGTTCCGAGATCTTCTCACATAACCATCAACCGAATCATCCCAGCATCCAAACCAACCGAGATCCTTCTTTCTCCCATGGGATAAGCACCAAATCCAGCAGGACTTCATCTTTTGGATCAGCTTCCTCGGCTTCATCCATCCGAGCTTCACGGCGTCCGTTCTCAGCACCTCCAACGCGTCCGAGATCCCCTCCACGGAATCCCCTGTTTCGGAACCACTCCCAGCCGAGATCCGATCCTCTCAACCTTTTGAAATCCTCCCACGTTCGCCCATTCGCAGGAAATCCTCCCAACGTCCCAGCCGTTCTTCCGTTCTCAGCTGCTCAACCGAAGTTCAGTTTCATCCCGGGATATGCTCAACATCATCACCTTCTTCCGCGTCATCCAGCTCTTCGGATCAAAGCCAGCATGCCACGCGTTTGGATCACTCGTTTCCCCTGCATCCACGGAACAGGAAGCCGTTCCTTAATCTTATCTTCCCATTCGGAAGAGGTGCTGGTGAAGCTATAAAAGGAGGGAGCTATCTTCCTTCGGCCCCATCGAATCTCCTCAGAGGCCAAACCCCCCCACCGGGGTGGGGGGTTTTCCCTATCATCTCATCACAGGCGGAGTCCCACGAAAACAGAAAAGGGGAGAGAGAGAACTTTTGGGTATTTCAGGAATGAATAGAAGTTCAAGAGGGAGAGGAAGCCGGCGAAAGGAAGAGATGGAAGCCTGCTGCTGTGCTGCTGCTGCCGTCTCCAACTCCATGCTGGGCTGATCTTCTCTAGGGCTGGATGCAGCCCTAACAAAGGAATACGGGTTTTATATTTTATTTTATGTTCTTGGAGTTGTATGAACCTATTGTTTTTAATGGGAATCTTCTTTTGAATCATATTTAATTTCTGTGATTTTAAGTATGATGTTCGTACAACTGTTCTTCATGATCACTAGGTAAATATAAGATAGTCCATGCTTAGGGAAGATGCGATGTGCTACCACCTTAGATTAGGGTAGACATTTCATGCCAACCGAAGATGGATTATGCCCAAATTACTTTTGTGAATTTTTATTTAAATGCTTATTAGGCTTGTAGCCAATTTGCATGTTTATCCAAGAATAAATTAAAATATAAATAACCCTTGTTCCGATGTTAGTGGTGAATTCTGTGCCCTAGGTTCTCCTAAACTGATATCCCTTTAATTGCATTTTCTTTTATTGAATTGTTTAGTTTAATAGTCTTCACTAATTCATCATTTTAAATATTTTTATTTTTAAGAAAAATAACTATACCCCAATCCCTGTGGATCGATACCCGTAATCACTATCCTACCAGATACGTGCTATTGCGTGGTCTTTAAAGTTGACTATCAATTTTTGGCGCCGTTGCCGGGGACTGGTAGCATAGTTGTTTTTCTTTTTATTAAAAAAAAAATTTCAAAAAAAAAAAAATTTGAAAAATAAAAAAGAAATAAAAAAAATATAGTTTCTATTTTTACTTTCCTTATCTCTTTTACCTCTCATTTTTGATTTTTCTTTTGATATTATTTGATCAGGAATCAAAGAAAAAAGTCTGGAACGATCAAACAGGGAATTGCTGGAAAAGGAATGCTGTAGAGGTTTGCTTTTAAAAAATTGCTGGAAAAAGTCTCTTTGGTAACCTCTAAACCTTTCTTATTTAGTTTGATTCCCAATTGGCAAAAAAAAAAAAAAAAAAAATGGTGATTGTTTGATTTTAAATTCAGCAAAAGTGTGAATGCATGCCTGATACACATACACAATTAATCCGCACATAGTAAGGGCAATCACCCCAACAAGATAAGAACTGAATTTCATCACCAGATTCTTGCCCAAATTAGGTGAATCAATTCTCACATAGCTATCACTCTAATTAAAATCAATTAGACGTTGGCCCCTAGGGACATTCGAGCTCAATAGGACGAAGATCACCGAAAGCTGCACCAATTTCGCTCTGTGGCTCAGTTGATGTCTAGGCAAGCTTTGTCCCAAGGGAGACAGTTCATCTGTTCGAGGCAAGTGGGTTTTAAGTGGGACCTTTGCAAACGCATCGTGACCCCTCCACTTACCTGGGAGCTTACCTGGTCAACTCAGTTCATTAGACCGGATTGGAGGCTTAGGTGCCCTCTTCAAACCAGTTAGGAGCTGTCTAGTGATTTTAGGGCAAACATGAGGAATTGATGTGTTTTTCTTTTAATGCATGCTTAACTGCACCTGATGCGTCTGGCTGAAGACGTTAAACTTAGCGCTTGTTGGGAGGCAACCCAATTCTCGTTGGTTATTTTTGCATATTTTCTTGTCGCATTTTTTTTATTTTCTTAACAGGATCCCTCATATTACTGATGCAACTACGGTAAAATGCTTTTATCCTCCATATGCATCATATTTTCGTCCAAAATAAAAAAATATATAAAACAATAAAAATAATAATATAATATTCAAAAAAAATTTCATCAAAAAAAAAAAAAAACATTGAGGACAATGTCTGATCTAGGTTGGGGGGTATAGGATTCGAATTTTTGAAGAAATTTTTCGCATTTTCACATTTTTAAGTGAATTGGCAAAAAAAAAAAAAAAAAAAAAAAAAACCTAATTTCTATGCCTTAGTGCTGAAATGATAATCACACAAAGTATATAAATCTAAAAAGCCCAATAACTAGTCAGGAGTAAGTCAATTTGAGTTCTTTTTATTTATTCTTTTAGCGAGTTGTAAGATAATTTTTACTTTGGAATTTCACAACACACATGGCCTGCACTTCTAAGAATTAGGTTCAACATTATGTTGCTGAGTCTAGAGCAACCTTGAGTCCTGATGAATCATTCCTATCTAATTCACTATTATCCCATATTTATTGTTAAAAAAAAAAAGAGTGAATTTAGTCAGGTACATCGAAAAGGGCTACCTATCGTCAAAGGTCAGCGGGCTTGTAATGAGGAACCCGAGCATAGGTCCGTAGGGGAGTCTTGATGCCTAACACCTTATGCCATCTGGTGTGGGAGTGTTGACTGAATGCTCATTACATGGAGAAATCATTACAAGAGTAAAAGTGCGTAATTTATAAATCTCAAAAAAAAAAAAAGAGAAAAAGAAAAAGAAAAAAATAAATATAATATTGACCTTGAAAAAGACGATAGTGTGAAAGCCATCGTTGTAAAAATTCGAGTAAACTGGAATATTACAGATAAAGCCGATGAGGTATTAAAGTAAACATCCACAACTCTCGAAATCCTGCAAGGTAGGATGATTTTGAATCAGTGATTAGGTCTTATCTGACCAATTCTTGGAAACTACTAGTTTTAGCAGTATTTTGGAGAATCTAAAGCCTTAGCCTGTGTATGGTCCAGACATCACCGAGCACCCAAGTATAAATTAGCCTTACAACTCTCTAACGGAAACTTAATGACTTCAACTTAAGTTGCATCTTGACCTAGGATTTGGGCTGACTTAGTAATTAAAACTTTGCGTACTTTTGAAATTCTTGGCATTAATGCATTTGAAATTAGATTTTATAAAATAATAAAATAAATTTTTTTCGACACAGTTTGTGGGTATCTGAGCCGGAAACCCTCACGAGACAAAACTCGTCCACTAGGGCCACCTAGGGGTTTAAAGCCTTATTGCATACGGTAAATGCAATCGCGATTCCTGCGAAAGTGAGTTAATTTTTTTTATTTTGCTCGAGGACTAGCAAAATGTAGGTTGGGGGGTGTGATAAGTGCTAAATAATGCATAAATTAATATCTTATTCATAGCACTTATCATTATGTTAATTCACATATTTTATAAATTTAACTAAAAAAAATATATTTTCCTTCATCCTTTCATTTTAAATAAATTATTCAAGTTAGATTCTTTTATTATTGGTTGAGTCTAATGGATGCAGGTCGAATCAAATTCATCTGGGATGACCCCTGAACCCAAATCGCATGCACCCCATGAATTGGATCTTTCCAACCAATTAGAGTCGAGCCCAATTTTCTTTTCCAACATTGAGCTCATCCCGAACAAATTCCTTTCACGAATCTCGGTGCATCCCGTTCATGAGCCATATCCTGCCGAATCATCTTCCTCTTCCCAGCTTATATCCCCTTCATTACCGTTCAACAAATCCCACGCATATCCCACGAACAAACAAAGAAATCCCAGCCTATCCGCCGCGTTCAAGGCTTCAAGCTACAACCAGTTCATTCCCAATCCGTGAACGCGTCCCAGCATCCCACGGTTAGCCATGAGCTTTTACCACGAAATCCATCCCATGTCCGCAAGCTTCCCAGCTTCAAACAAAGCCAGTGCTCCATCCTCTTCCACGTAACCAACCGAATGCCCATGAATCTAGCCTTCATCGCCCATGGATAAAGCCAGGCTTCCGCTCATCTCATGCATGCCTTCCTCCCCTTCATCCACATCGAGTTCATCTTTATCCCATCTCCCAACCAACTTCAGTTCTCATCCACGAATTCCTCCCAGCCGACCGTCATCTTTTCTCCCAAATAAATCCCAATCCTTCCTCTCAACTCCCGGATCAACTCCATTCAGCCGCGTCCAACTTCTCATCCACGTTGATATATGATCTTATCTTGATCCCATCCGAAGCATCGTCAACCTCCCAGACTTCACGGAAACAACAATCCTCACAGCTCATGAATCTGTTTCTCCCTCCCGTTTGCAGATCAAGCCAGCCTTCATCTCCGCGGATCCGATCTTTATCCCAACCGTGAACACCATCCCCTGTTTCCCAACCGAGAACACCATCTCACGTTTGATCCCAGCTGCCATATCATCCACGGATCATTCCGTTCGCGATGGCGTTCAACGCATCCTCAGTTTCACGTTCAATCTGTTCCGACTTCATCCTCATCTCATGCCCATCTCCCGGATTTCCAGCTAACGGCAGCACTTCCAAACTCTTCCAGCATCTCCTCTTAACCGTGAACATAATCCTCTGTATCTCGTTCGCATCTTTCCCAACTCCCGAATGAGAACCAGCCATCACGATGCATCCTCTTCCCCTGTTCTGAAACAAAGCTAACAATCAACCAAATCCAAGCTCATCCCCCAGCTCAATCCCATCTTCCCCGTGATCCGTGAGCTCCAACCATTCCCCTGTTCCGAGATCTTCTCACATAACCATCAACCGAATCATCCCAGCATCCAAACCAACCGAGATCCTTCTTTCTCCCATGGGATAAGCACCAAATCCAGCAGGACTTCATCTTTTGGATCAGCTTCCTCGGCTTCATCCATCCGAGCTTCACGGCGTCCGTTCTCAGCACCTCCAACGCGTCCGAGATCCCCTCCACGGAATCCCCTGTTTCGGAACCACTCCCAGCCGAGATCCGATCCTCTCAACCTTTTGAAATCCTCCCACGTTCGCCCATTCGCAGGAAATCCTCCCAACGTCCCAGCCGTTCTTCCGTTCTCAGCTGCTCAACCGAAGTTCAGTTTCATCCCGGGATATGCTCAACATCATCACCTTCTTCCGCGTCATCCAGCTCTTCGGATCAAAGCCAGCATGCCACGCGTTTGGATCACTCGTTTCCCCTGCATCCACGGAACAGGAAGCCGTTCCTTAATCTTATCTTCCCATTCGGAAGAGGTGCTGGTGAAGCTATAAAAGGAGGGAGCTATCTTCCTTCGGCCCCATCGAATCTCCTCAGAGGCCAAACCCCCCCACCGGGGTGGGGGGTTTTCCCTATCATCTCATCACAGGCGGAGTCCCACGAAAACAGAAAAGGGGAGAGAGAGAACTTTTGGGTATTTCAGGAATGAATAGAAGTTCAAGAGGGAGAGGAAGCCGGCGAAAGGAAGAGATGGAAGCCTGCTGCTGTGCTGCTGCTGCCGTCTCCAACTCCATGCTGGGCTGATCTTCTCTAGGGCTGGATGCAGCCCTAACAAAGGAATACGGGTTTTATATTTTATTTTATGTTCTTGGAGTTGTATGAACCTATTGTTTTTAATGGGAATCTTCTTTTGAATCATATTTAATTTCTGTGATTTTAAGTATGATGTTCGTACAACTGTTCTTCATGATCACTAGGTAAATATAAGATAGTCCATGCTTAGGGAAGATGCGATGTCCTACCACCTTAGATTAGGGTAGACATTTCATGCCAACCGAAGATGGATTATGCCCAAATTACTTTTGTGAATTTTTATTTAAATGCTTATTAGGCTTGTAGCCAATTTGCATGTTTATCCAAGAATAAATTAAAATATAAATAACCCTTGTTCCGATGTTAGTGGTGAATTCTGTGCCCTAGGTTCTCCTAAACTGATATCCCTTTAATTGCATTTTCTTTTATTGAATTGTTTAGTTTAATAGTCTTCACAAATTCATCATTTTAAATATTTTTATTTTTAAGAAAAATAACTATACCCCAATCCCTGTGGATCGATACCCGTAATCACTATCCTACCAGATACGTGCTATTGCGTGGTCTTTAAAGTTGACTATCACTGCCCCAGCGACTGACCAGCCCTCAACCGAGGTTATGGAGGCACGGGTCGACCCTCAGAAAGAGCGGGTAGAGCCCGGTGAGTTATTAATTCAGGTTCCTCTACGTGAGAACTCTCCCGAGCTAACCGTGCAGGTCGGCTCCGGCCTTGACGAGCACGAGAGGGGTCGCCTCGTCAACTTCCTGCGAGACAACATGGATGTTTTCGCATGGTCGCCTGCAGACATGCCGGGGATAGATCCAGAGATCATGGTCCACCGGCTCCAAGTAAAGCCAACCAGCAAGCCCGTGCGGCAGAAGAAGCGAGGCGCCACCCCTGAACGACAGCAAGCAGCAGCCGAGGAGGTCAGCAAACTCCTTGAAGCTGGATTCATCCGGGAGATAGCTTACCCGGAGTGGCTCGCCAATGTGGTCCTCGTCAAGAAGGCCAACGGGAAGTGGCGTATGTGCGTGGACTACACCGATCTGAATAAAGCCTGTCCGAAGGACAGTTTTTCACTTCCCAGCATCGACCAGCTCGTGGACTCCACTTCGGGTCACGAGCTACTGGCATTCATGGATGCCTTCTCCGGATACAACCAGATCCGCATGGCGCCAGAAGATGAGGAGAAGACAGCCTTCATCACCGATGGGGGAACCTACTGCTACAAGGTGATGCCATTCGGCTTAAAAAATGCCGGGGCAACTTATCAGAGGCTGGTCAGCCGGATCTTCAAAGATCAAATAGGCCGGAACATGGAGGTCTACGTGGATGACATGCTAGTGAAAAGCAAGGTGGCACAAAACCATATAGCCGATCTCAATGAAGCATTCTCCACGCTCCGAAAGTACCAGATGAAGCTCAATCCAGCTAAATGTGCATTCGGAGTCACCTCCGGCAAATTCCTCGGCTTCATCATTACACAGCGAGGAATCGAGGCCAATCCAGAGAAGATCCGAGCCCTTCAAAAGATGACGCCTCCTAGGACGGTCAAGGAGGTACAACGGCTCACAGGCCGAGTTGCAGCTCTCGGGAGGTTCATCTCCCGCTCGGCTGAGCGCTGCCTTCCATTTTTCGCGGCCCTCAAGAAGCCGAAGAACTTTTTGTGGTCGGACGAGTGCCAGCAATCTTTTGAAGAGCTCAAACATTTTCTGGCTTCCCCTCCCCTGCTCACAAAGCCGCAACAGGGTGAGATCCTCTACTTATATCTAGCTGTCTCCCCTGTTGCGGTAAGCTCGGTCTTGGTCCGAGAGGAGGGCAAACTTCAAAAACCAGTGTATTACACCAGCCGGGTCTTGAGGGACGCCGAGACCCGATACGCCAAGCTCGAGAAGACCGCCTATGCTCTGGTCATTTCGGCTCGGAGGCTCCGACCCTACTTCCAAGCCCATACAGTGGCTGTGTTGACCGACCAGCCGGTCAAGCAGATCCTGCAGAGATCAGACCGTGCGGGCCGGATCACAAAATGGGCCATTGAGCTCGGGGAATTTGACATCGAGTACCGACCCAGACCGGCAATCAAAGCACAAGCACTCGCAGACTTTATAGCCGAGTGCACCATACCGGACGAGGTCGAACCCGAGCCAGAGCCACCCACGGAGCAGACCCCGAGTTTGACATGGACTCTGCATGTCGATGGCTCTTCAAACTCGGGGGGTAGCGGAGTAGGGCTCATTCTCACCAGCCCAGAAGGGGTGGTCGCCGAGCAAGCCTTGCGCCTGGAATTTCCTGCCTCTAATAATATGGCGGAGTACGAAGCGCTCGTCGCCGGGCTCAAGCTAGCCAAGGAGCTAGGAGTGAAGGACTTGAGGGCCTTCAGTGATTCTCAGCTCGTCGTCAACCAAATTATGGGCGACTTCGAAGCCAGAGACCCGACCATGCAGAAGTATCTTCAGAAGGTACGGGATCTCGCCTCGACCTTGGACTCTTTTCACATCCAACATGTTGCCAGGTCGGAGAATCTCAGGGCCGACCAGCTGTCAAAGCTGGCGTCCTCTCGTATGAGCGAGCTTCCCAAGGGGGCAGTACTGGAGTATCTTCAAAAGCCCAGTACAGACGAGCCCGAGCAGACCTTCTGCACTGAGTTCGAGCCAAGCTGGATGGACGAACTCATCAGCTATTTACAAAACGAAGTCCTCCCCACTGATGAACGAGAGGCTCGCCGAATCAAGCGCCTCGCCACCCGGTACATACTATACGAGGGAAAGCTCTATCGAAGATCCTTCACCTCTCCACTCCTCAGATGCCTCCGCCCAACAGAGGCAGATTATGCCCTGCGTGAAGTCCACGAAGGGATCTGTGGAAACCATCTAGGAGGACGAGCGCTGGCCCGCAAAATTTTGCGCCAAGGATATTATTGGCCGACACTCCAGAAGAATGCCATGGACTTTGTCCAAAGGTGTGACCGGTGCCAAAGGAATGCCAATGTTCAGCGCCGGCCCTCGGCTCCTTTGACTTCTATCAGTTCCCCTTGGCCTTTTGCCCAGTGGAGAATTGATATCCTAGGGCCATTCCCACTGGCCACCGGGCAAAGAAAATTTCTGGTCGTCTCCATCGACTACTTCACCAAGTGGGTAGAAGCCGAGCCCCTTGCCCGGATCACCGAGCAGAAGATGCGGGATTTTGTCTGGAAGTCCATTATATGCAGATTCGGACTTTCCCGCATCCTTATTTCTGACAACGGTCGCCAGTTCGACAACATCCACTTCAGAGAGTTCTGCTCCGAGCTTGGCATTGACCACCGCTTCACCTCGGTCGCGCACCCTCAGACGAACGGAGAAACCGAGGTAACAAATCGTACTATTTTGCAGGGTCTTAAAGCCAGGCTCGACAAATCCAAAGGACAATGGGTCGAAGACCTATATAATGTCCTGTGGGCTTACCGGACCACGTTCCGTGTCCCCACCGGCGAGACTCCCTTCAACCTAACATATGGAATGGAGGCCGTCATCCCACTGGAGATTGGGCTTCCCTCTCCAAGAGTCGAGCGTCATGATGCCAGTTCCAACTCTTCGCAGCTCAGAAGTAACCTTGACTTGATCGAGGAAACAAGGGAGGCCGCCCGAGTTCGTATGGCGAGGTACCAGCAAAAGACAGCTCAATACTACAACGCCAGGGTCAAAATCAAATCTTTCAGACCAGGGGACCTTGTCCTCAGAAGAGCTGAAGCCTCCCGACCTGCTGAGCAAGGAAAGCTGACCCCCAATTGGGAAGGACCGTACCGAGTCACGCGCGTTCGCCGGCCCGGAACTTACCAGTTGGAGTCTCCAGACGGGACGCCCATTCCGCGGAGCTGGAGCTCTGAAAACCTCCGCGTGTACCATCAGTAGAACCCTAAGGGGTTCCCCATTATTCAATTATTGAACCTCGTTTTATGAATTCCATTTTATAATAAACTTACGGTCCGTATACTCATTTTGAGCTCACCGATTTTTTCTGATTATCTCATGATGTCAGGTTTATCTCTCCTACCCTGACCACGGTCAGGATGCCCTGCCACAACGGGATGCCCCGATTCGTCGGGATGGCCCGAGACATCAGCAATGAGTTAGCGGTCCTCTCTGACCGGACGAGCTCGGCTCGTGCTCCATCGGCTATGAGTTAGCGGTCCTCTCTGACCGGACGAGCTCGGCTCGTGCTCCATCGGCTATGAGTTAGCGGTCCTCTCTGACCGGACGAGCTCGGCTCGTGCTCCTACCCTGAGACGTCAGGATGCCCCAATATATTGGGATGCCCTGCCGCAACGGGATGCCCCGATTTGTCGGGATGGCCCGAGACGTCGGGCAATGAGTTAGCGGTCCTCTCTGACCGGACGAGCTCGGCTCGTGCTCCATCGGCTATGAGTTAGCGGTCCTCTCTGACCGGACGAGCTCGGCTCGTGCTCCTACCCTGACCACGGTCAGGATGCCCCGAGACGTCGGGATGCCTCGATCCGTCGGGATGCCCCGAGACGTCGGGATGCCCCGGCTATAGGGATGCCCGAGACGTCGGGATATGAGTTAGCGGTCCTCTCTGACCGGACGAGCTCGGCTCGTGCTCCATCGGCTATGAGTTAGCGGTCCTCTCTGACCGGACGAGCTCGGCTCGTGCTCCTACCCTGAGACGTCAGGATGCCCCAATATATTGGGATGCCCTGCCGCAACGGGATGCCCCGATTTGTCGGGATGGCCCGAGACGTCGGGCAATGAGTTAGCGGTCCTCTCTGACCGGACGAGCTCGGCTCGTGCTCTATCGGCTATGAGTTAGCGGTCCTCTCTGACCGGACGAGCTCGGCTCGTGCTCCTACCCTGACCACGGTCAGGATGCCCCGAGACGTCGGGATGCCTCGATCCGTCGGGATGCCCCGAGACGTCGGGATGCCCGAGACGTCGGGATATGAGTTAGCGGTCCTCTCTGACCGGACGAGCTCGGCTCGTGCTCCATCGGCTATGAGTTAGCGGTCCTCTGACCGGACGAGCTCGGCTCGTACTCCACCGGCTATGAGTTAGCGGTCCTCTCTGACCGGACGAGCTCGGCTCGTGCTCCTACCCTGACCACGGTCAGGATGCCCCGAGACGTCGGGATGCCTCGAGACGTCGGGATGCCCCGAGACGTCGGGATGCCCTGACTATAGGGATGCTCGAGACATCGAGATGAGTTAGCGGTCCTCTCTGACCGGACGAGCTCGGCTCGTGCTCCATCGGCTATGAGTTAGCGGTCCTCTCTGACCGGACGAGCTCGGCTCGTGCTCCTACCCTGACCACGGTCAGGATGCCCCGAGACGTCGGGATGCCCCAACTATAGGGATGCTCGAGACATCGAGATGAGTTAGCGGTCCTCTATGACCGGACGAGCTCGGCTCGTGCTCCATCGGCTTCAGCCAACGAGTTCGGCCCGCTCTTCGTCATTGGATTTCTCTGTCGACGCCCTCCAAGAACGGAGTCCGAGCAGAGAAGCGTCTTCAGTCGCCTCGGCGCCAGGACGCACACGGTACAAGGTACCTATTTATTTAATGTCTTTACATTACCTATTCTTGGATTTCTCTGTCGACGCCCTCCAAGAACGGAGTCCGAGCAGAGAAGCGTCTTCAGTTGCCTCGGCGCCAGGACGCACACGGTACAAGGTACCTATTTATTTAATGTCTTTACATTACCTATTCTTGGATTTCTCTGTCGACGCCCTCCAAGAACGGAGTCCGAGCAGAGAAGCGTCTTCAGTCGCCTCGGCGCCAGGACGCACACGGTACAAGGTACCTATTTATTTAATGTCTACATTACATTACCTATTCTTGGATTTCTCTGTCGACGCCCTCCAAGAACGGAGTCCGAGCAGAGAAGCGTCTTCAGTCGCCTCGGCGCCAGGACGCACACGGTACAAGGTACCTATTTATTTAATGTCTTTACATTACCTATTATTGGATTTCTCTGTCGACGCCCTCCAAGAACGGAGTCCGAGCAGAGAAGCGTCTTCAGTCGCCTCGGCGCCAGGACGCACACGGTACAAGGTACCCATGTATTTAATGTTTCTACATCATTTTATCTATTTCTCTGCCGATGTCCTCAAAGAACGGACACCGAGCAGAGGAGCGTCTTCGATCGCCTCGGCGAAGGAGTGCTCATGACACCGACACATTATTGTACTAAGTCCGGTGAATCCCCGTCACGAGCTGACGAGTATTCAATCCATTTGTAAGAGAAGAATCCGGTTCGCCCCGGCAACCCGAGGCTCGGATTCGAAGTTCGCCGCATTAAGAAGTCTAAGTCCTAACGACCGCCCTAGGGCTTGGTCGAATTCTGGACTAGGCTCGGAAAAACTCTCCGAGCCCAAATCCTTGGTATAAGCACAAGCGTTGCTATACCACTAGTCGAAGAACCGAGCAATGGAGCTCGGCAAGCCAAACTTAAACTCAAACCCTGTAGCGGAAAAAGCTGAGGCCCTAGAGCCCATATCCTCGGAACCTAAAACGGATTCGAGCAGAAAAACTTAGGCTACGACAGACGAGTTTCCAAAAAAGAAATGTATATTCATTTCAAAAAGGCCCGTAGGCTAAGTACAAAATCCGGGTTTGGCCCTTACAAGTATGGGAGGCCATCCCGACTTTACAAGAAATAACAAAAATTACATTAAAGGCTCGAGCTCGACCACCTCGGCCTCGGCAGTACCAGGAGTGGTTGGCTCGGCTGCCGGGACCTCTTCGATGGCCTCGGCAGCAATAGGAGTAGCCTCGGGAGCGACCTCGGTCACTTCGGGGATAGCTACGGCCGCCTCCGCCTCCGGAGTTTCTGCCTCTGCCTCCGCCCTCCCTGCTCCCGGCTGGAGCAGGTTAACATCAAAATCCGGGAGAAGCCGCCGCAACTGGTTGCGGAAATCCCGGAAGCCTTGGATTAGCCCGTTCACGCCCTCCTCAGCCATGAGTTCGCGAAACTCCTCCGACTCGCGGAAGAGCTTCACTGCGTTTTGGGCGTTCTCCCGGGCCTCTATCCCCCGGGCCTCGTGGTAAGCGGCTCTCCGCTCGAGGCCCCTCAGCTCCTGCTCGAGCTCCGAATGTCGGAGGCGGGCATTCCCCACCTCCTGCTCGCGAGAGGCCAACGCCTGCTCGGCCTTGGCCAATCGAGCCTCCGCGGCGCGCAGCTCGGACCTTACCAATGCGTGCGCGCCCTTCTCTTCATCGAGCTCGGCGGTCAAAGCTCGAATCCTTTCATCGGATGCTCCGACCTTCTCTTGGAGCACCCGTTTTTCGGCCTCAGAGGCCTGGTACTTCTCCTCGGAGGCTTGGTACTTCGCCTCGGCGGCCATGTACCTCTTCTGGGCCTCCTCGTAACTGCGCTCGCACCTCCGGGCCTTCCCCCGGTATTCGTGGACTAGGTGCATCAGCATCTCCGTCTCATGCAAATACTGTAAAAGAGACGAAAAGAAAAACATAAGGCGCCGTTAGTAGAAAAACTATACAGATTACATAGGCGAAAAATTTTACTTACCCGGACGGAGTTGCAGCGCGTAGCGTCCATGAAAGCGTTGTAGCTCATGGACTGCATCATGGCCCGGTCGGCCGGGAGCAGCGCGAGCCGAAAAACTTCGCGCGCCACTTGCGGGTTTTCGAGGGCCGAATCGCCCTCGAACACCGACCAGGTGGGTGCGAAGGGCACCCGTTCTTCCGAGCTCAAAGGGCCCGGGAGGCCAGCGTCATCTGGCCTAGGTGGAGCCGACCCCGAGGCTCCTTGACTGCTCCCCGGCTGGGAGCTAAGGGGCTGGGGTCGGGCGAGCGGCCGATCTAACCGCTGCACAACTATAGCGGGGCGTGCAAGCACGGGACCCGCTGAACTCCTCCCCTGGTCGGCAACTGGAGCGTCCTGCCGACCAGGGACCTGCGTCAAGGGCGCCGGGCATGGGGGCGCCATCGGGGCTCTGGAGCCCGAGCCCCCGGAGCCCGCGCCCTCTCTCCGATCAGCCTCAGGGCACGCGGGCTGAGAAGGCCCCGCCTCGGAGTCAGCGGGGCGAGAAGGCCCCGCCTCGGAGTCAGCGGGGCGAGAAGGCCCCGCCTCGGAATGCGCAGGGCGGGAAGGACCCGCCTCGGCCACCACTGCCGCCGAGGGAGTCGAGGTTGCCGAGACCTTCTGCTTCTTTCTCGGCTCCGCAGGCTCCCCCGAGAGCTCGGCTGCCCTCTTCTGGAAGCGGGCGTAAAGGACTTCGCTCTTGGTCACCATTTTTGCGATGTCTGTAAAGATAAACAAAATTAGAACATTAGAACAATAAGGAAATAAAAAGTTGCTGCAACTATCCTTACCCTGAGGACGTGCCGAGCTCAGGCCCACGTTCACCAGGGCGTCCTCGCTAATGAGGCCGTTCAGCAAAATCCCGTCCCCAAGGCTGTGGATGGTGTCGAAGATCTCCTGCTCACGCGGAGAAAGCTGGGGGAGCCTGTTGATGGATTTAAGCTGGGCCGGCCTCCACCTGGGGTCAAACCCCCAGAACCGTTCAGAGCCCAGAAAGAAGAATTTCTCCTTCCAACCATGAATGGATGAGGGGGCACCATGAAAAAGTGGCCGACCCGCCCGGAGGGCGATGTAGAGCCACTCCCCGTCTCCCGGGTTCGACTTAAAAATAAAAAGTCGCCGGAAGACGTTGACAGAGGTAGGAATCTCCTGCAGTAAACACAGTGACAGGAAACCCATCACTGTCCTCCAAGCGTTTGGAGTGAGTTGCGCCGGAACCAACTGGCATACCGCCAGCAACTCATTCACAAAGCTGTGGAGAGGAAATCGGAGGCCGGCCCAGAGTGACTCCGAGTGCACTCCGATCCGGCCTACCGGAGGATCGGTTACCCGATCCCTTCGCCTGGCGGGTTCCAAACGGAACCCGTGAAGAGGGAAAAACCACTCTTCGGCCATCTCGACCTCCAGGACACTCATGGTGGACACTACTTCACTGGGCAGAGAACCCATTGCAAGAGAGGGAAATCAAAAAGAAGGGGGACCTGGGAAAGATGCCGGAGAGAAGGGACTTCGGTCTGAGGAAGACTGGGAGAATAGGAAGCTGGAAGCAGAAAGCAATAGAGAGAGAACAGGGGGCCGGGGGAGAGTTTATATAGACCTCCCCAACGGCCCGGATCAGCGAAGAAAGCGCTGCGTCCTGGTTAGATGATAACACGTGTCGGTCTAAAAGACAGAACGACGCATTTAATTAGGGCTAGCGCTTCGAACGTCGAAGCGCCCCATCGGATCGTGCGGAAAGGCGTCCGCAATCGAAGATCGTGCGGCCCCATCATGAGCCCACGACACGAGGACGCTTCGCAAAAGGTGTCCCAATAATGAGGCTTTTCGGAAAAGAAGAGACGCCGCCTATTAAAGGCACCTCGAAGCGTTCGATAACTCAAAACGCGCAACGAATTAAAATTTTCGGAACTCGTAATACCCCAACTAAAACTACTTTCCGCGCTCCAGCTGGAAGCCAACTGGAACTCGGAAGTCGGGGGGTAGTGTTGGGGAAAAAACCCCAAGTCATGCCATAACGGAGGCGCTCGGCCAAAGAGTGCCGACCGGAAAGGCGCCTGGCCAAAGAGCGCCGACCAGAGAGCTGCTCGGCCAAAGGATGACGACCAGGAAGGCGCTCGACTAGAGGGCGCCGACCAGAGTGCGCGCCAAGAGGTGCCCAACCAAAATAAGCTGCTCGGCCAAAGGATACCGACCAGGAAGGCGCTCGACTAGAGGGCGCCGACCAGAGTGCGCGCCAAGAGGTGCCCAACCAAAATAAGCTGCTCGGTTAGAAAGTGCCGACCAAAGACAGCGCCGAGGCGCTCTGCTAGAAGGTGCTCGCCTAAAGGGCGCCGACCAGGAGTACTCGAAGCAGCCCCGCCACAGGGCGCCCCATTGGGCGACCAGCTCGGCTCGGCACCCTTGCCGAGCCGATGCCTTAACCAAATGTTCCACCTCCGCCTAAAGTCCAAGGGACTTGACAACTCCTACGGCTTGCGACCTGCCACTATCTCCAAGCCATCAAGGCATAAGATCTCTGCAGGCATTCGGCACGACCTGCCATTAATGCACGAGACTCCCTCAAGTCTCCGATGCACTCAGGCATTTAATGAACACGGCCCAAGACGATCTCCGGATCACTGAACCATCAGAGCGCATGGCTCTACCTGACCGCCGGTTCATTCGGTAATAAATGCACTTACCATCCACAGACCCCAGGCCCGCCACGGCCGGCGGTTCAACCACTCCAACAGGACCGATCGACCGTGACAACTCCCTGGTTCCGGTTTGATTCGGCTCCGTTCTCCACTACGCCATAAATGGGCCAAATCGTGCCCAATTATTACGGACAGGGACAAATCCCCCGGTCACCTCCCAGGTAACGTAATCCCCTCCTATAAAGGGAACCTGGGGAGAACCAAGGGGGGAGGACAAACAAAAACGGAAACAGACCCCCGGGACTGAACCCTCCGGGAAGCACAGACACAATTGATGACATCATTCCCTTCGTCTTCTTGATCTGATAAAATACTGTCTTCTCCATACACTTCCTCTTCCCCGCTCTCTCCACATACTTGCCCCCTCTGACTTAGGCATCGGAGGGCCGGCGCCGGGGAGCCCGGCCACCGGTTTTCCTTGCAGGACTTGCACACCCCCCGCGGCGGAGGACGCAGCCAGCCGGCGCACCGCCGTCCGTCTCCTGCAGCAGCGGAGCTCCTCCTTCCCCGGCTTCACGGCGGCCCCCGGGTCCAATTTCCAGCAACAGGTATATGTACAAAAGAGATTGTAGCGACTTGTTTAGATGATTTGGTTGAAAATCCTATTGGAGTCGTGAATTGGGCCAGTATAAATAGTAAAATTATACAATTACAGGCTGAGCTAGATCTATATTTATAAATATTCAGAAATAACTTCAGAGTAAGTCGTTCCAAATTCCATACCAAAAAAACAAACGTCAACAGGTCTTTTGGAAGGTATTCAACACTGCTTTTTATTTGAATCCATTTGCATGATTTGTGTGTGATATAAGCAACATTTATGATTTGTTTGTGCTTTTTTTTTCTTTAAGCTTTTATTTATCATGTTTTCTCCGAGTGCATCTGTAATGCAACTTTGATGTACTGAGTAATTTTGAATGTATTATTGGGACCAGTGGTGTTTTTTTGGCATTTTCTGATCCAAGTAATGAGAGGAATCAAGAACATGTACCTCAAAAGAAGCCTAACTATTTGGATCTAGATGTCATGATGGTGATGCAAGTGATTCACTCCTGAAGCATATATGTTGTCATGAGATAGCTCATATAAAGCATTCTAGTCAATGCGAAAATGCATCCATTTTCTTTTGGGTTGCTATTGCATATAGTAGAGGTGATACATGTATGATCAATGACCTTGTTCTTTATATTTTGAAAACAACACCCTCTGAAATACTTAAAATGGCTTCACTGGTTTGGAATTTCAGAATTTTCTTGAAGGAAGAAAATTTTTTATATTATGCTTTACAAATGGATATCTCTTCCCTCTTTTCTTTCTGCTAATGAGAAACAAAGATTTTCTTCTATCTATAAAATTATTGCTACTCCAATCTTAGCATAATTAGTGCTTCCATAAGTTGTTGAATGCATAAGCATCCTTTCTTTCTATTTTATTATTTTATTTTAGTGCAAATTGGATGGAGACTAGTTGTACATGCTTCTACATGCGGTAACATGTTATATAGAAAGTGGAAACTTATGCATCGAACTACTTAATTTTAAGTATCTGTCCATGGTTCCTATTAATTTTTTTTAATAAAACTATAAGTTTTTAAATGTTGAGGAACTTCTAAATGTAGTTATCTCAAAATCCATATTTCCAAGCATATTTAAGATAATCTATGATCGACTTTTAGATACAAACTCTCGATCACTTTGCTACATACAGCATAAACTTGAAGGTACCATATATTAATTTGGTTGCACAATCATTTTGAAAAAAAAAAATCCAACAATAATCATTTTTTGAAAAAAGATAGGTAACTGGTCTATCTGATTGCTTTTGTGAATTAAAATAAAAAAGAAATCCACTTGATTGGCCCTTGTGCCAGCCCATTTGCATCGCTACATATGTAGATAGAATTGGGTTCTAACTTTTCCAAACCATACTCTAATTTGTCGTCTCCTCTCCATGTTCAAGGAAAGCCGTGGGCTGAATTAATTCCTCACTAGCTTTTCCTCTTCAGCTTTAACTACTGAGGAGTGAGGACTGCTTAGCCCCCTCATAAATACCCCTCCACGGCTTCTCATCCCTGCCCCAGATTTTAGTCAATCAATACAATTACCAACAAAATCTGACTTCCCAGCTCATTTTCACACAAATTTCATATCAGATTTAGCTTCCAACATCCCATATTTTTAAGGCTTTTCTGGACCTAAATCCATAAACCTGGAAGGCACTTCAGCATCATGTCCCAATTTTAAGCAGTTTAACGCATAATGTTATGACCTTAGACGAAGCAAAATGTTCTCTAGGAGTAAACCAATCAACAGCTTCGTAAGTCATCAGATAAGCAAACCTCACATTTTTAAAACTTAGACATAGCTGCAATATCTTGGACGGATTAGATTGATGGAAACAAAAGTAGATAATAAAAGAAGGAAACAGTTGTGTCTTTAGATGAATCCAAGGCTGGAAAAAGATGACACTTGAGCTACACTCACAGAATGCTTGAATTGCATCGATTAAGTTATATAATTAGCTACACTCAGTGAGTGAAAAATAAAAGGCCTCTGGATCACTTATTTTATGCCATTACAAGAGATTTTCTTTTTTTTTTGGTCTGTCGCTGTGGTAAAACAGTAGTTTGTGTACCTTACCAAAAAAGAAAAAAATAAGTTAATGTTTGAAAAGCTACTAATCTAATTGGTCCTTCTTTAAATTCCTTTAGTGTTCCTATCTATTTGGGTTTTACATTATTTGCGTTGCAAGAGAAATAGTTGAAAATTATCTTCTTCTTTTTTTTATACTCTTCTCTTGACTGTCTACTAGATATTATTTTCATTATTGTATAGAGTTTCCTGTAAATGGTTTCTCCGTTGTCTTTCTTTTAGCTTGTCATGTACCCTATTGCTGCCAAAACCTGAGCTGAAGGTTTGAAGAATACCAATCTGTACGCCCAAGAAAGAACAGAATAGAGGTCATAGAAGTTGTGTCCAACGTGAGGACCCTCCGATGTTTAAGTAAGCACAAAAAATTTTGGAGGACAGAGGAGAATAAGACCTCAATAATGGATTAGGCTTCTTGTTCAACCGGTATTAGGCTTCTGAGCCCTAAGTCGGGTGGAAGACAATCTCTTGGTTATCCCATCCAGTTCAACCAAGTAGACTTGTCCAACTAAGACGAGTTCTTCTTTTTTCCTCAGTACCACATGTCAGCTGATCAAATTTGGGCTCAATTTTGGATCTACATTGGTACCTTCGTCCCTTGAAGAAGTGATAATAGAGGCCCTCCTTTCTTTTTTTTTCCTGCTTTGGCGGGTTCATCATACAAATCGTATGCGAATGCACCCAATAAAATCAAAATATATAAGCTCATAGAGTGCTCGAGGCAGCTCCCCCTCTCTTGATCATAAGGTATACTCTGAGTTGTGAGTCGCATAGGCAGCCACCCAATCGGCCACTCCGTTGGCCTCTCTAAAAACATACTTGGCTTGAAAAGCCACCCTATTTCTCATCATCATCCTAATGTTTCGAAGCAAAGGATGGTCCGTGCTCACGCCCCTAAAAGAGACCCTTCTTTCAACTTGATAGACTATCACCTTTCTCTATCAAGGGATCCAAGGCTCGAGGGTATTACTGGAGTTTGGGTTGGTATGTCCTTGCTTCCTCCACTGATTATTTTATTCCTTATGACATAAACCTGTCCTTTAATTCACCCATCTTTGCATGCATGCCATCACTAGGATATGTAGAGCTGTTCAGATATATGGTACAGTCATATGTAAACTGATAAGAGAAAAAGGTCAAAAAAGGGGAATTTATGAGAGCTATATACTTTTATAGTACGCAGCATCAGCACAAAAACATGAATCACCATAATATTTGCCATCCTTGATTTATCTCATTTCTTCTGCTCAGGATTTTTTTAGGAAGTCGCAAGGTTGGCGTGATTGGTATTCTGGTTTCTAGGTGGACGACTTATCATGGGTTAGTAGTGAATGTTGCAACAGATTTTAACTCTTTTTCAACACATTGTCCCTGTGACATATAGGCTGTTCCTCTGGGAAAAAAGAAACGGCATGATGAACATTTAAATTATGTAGCTGAACAAATTTTACTATTTATTAATGATGAAAATATTTAACTGGATTCTTATTGCTATTATATGTTTGGTTTAAATTTTGGGTGTAATTGAAATATTGTTCGTTCTGTAGGACTCGTAAGCTCTTTAAGAGCCATGCACCTGTGTCACGTAGCCAACTTTGAGAGTGTGAGAAGCTGTTAGGGACAACGGAAGATACAACTTAAATAACGGATGTCACTCGTGAATCCTTCATTAAAGAGTTCTCTGAAGTCTTCCATCTCTCTCTTGATTCAGAGTAATCTCTGAATTGGACCTCCCCGAGGAAAGTTTGTTTACAGGGAAGTCATTGCTTCTGAAGGAGCACTCAATTTGAGAACAAACTACATTGCTCCCACCTTCTTGATTAAATGACATAAATACTCCTCAAGTATTTTATGTAATGAATAGGCTGTGTTTACAAGACTAAACATTTAAATCACAATTATAATAAAGGAGCTAAAAATGGATGGGCAGCACAGGGACATTGAAATATCACAGAAGTCCCACATTTCTCTCTCTCTCTCTCTCTCTCTCTCTCTCTGTGTGTGTGTGTGGTGTGTGTGTGTGTGATGAGACTGAACATTATAATCATCAAAGCCGGTATTTCAAACATGGGAAACTTGTTTCTCTAAAATCGTTTTCTTTTTTGCTTTGGAAAAAAAAAAGATTGTAAATTATAGTTCCTTGAAGATTATGAATCATTTTTTCGTAGGTGAAGATTTTCTAAAATCTAGCGTTCATTTTGACTGCTTTCTGTCTCGTGAGCTGCGCTGCTCGTCCTCAAGAGGATAAGGCTATTTTGGTAACGTACGAACAACCTGCTCTCCTCGTTCTTTTACTCCAACCTTGTACCGAGTCCCGGTCGTTGGCTTTGGTAAGAAGAGCTCGCCAGCTTATATATATAACCAGAGCACTAATCCTTCGCAATTTGGTCTCTGTGTACTGTAAGCCGGGCAGCGCTGAAGAAGCTCGCCAACTGTTCGACAAAATGCTCGAAAGCGAACGCCAAGGCTCTTCATGTTGACTTTTGCTGAAAAGCATCCACTCGGCCTGATTGTATCCATTGGGCAATATATGAGTTTCATCAAACTTTGTTTTTTCGAAGTACCAAAAGCGTCGTTATGAACATAAAGGCTCAAGGTATGGAACCCGAGAAAGAGGCTGGCCCAACTTAAATGAGATTTGATAGCTTCTTTATGATTTTCCAGAGTACCAAAAGCAAGCATGATATCGTTATGAAGATAAAGGCCCAAGATATGGAACCCGAGAAAAAGGCTGACCCAACTTAAATGAGATTTGCTAGCTTCTTTATGGTCTAACATTCTTGCCAACGTTCCTTCCAGTCTGAAATTTATGTGGACGGAGAGAGTTAATAAGGATGATTCGAACCCGGAAAAGAAAGAGGTGTATGAGAAGGTGATGGAGTTGCATAAAGAGATGATGGCAATAGGCTACGTGCCGGAGATGAGGTATGTGTTGCATGACATTGATGAGGAGGTGAAGGAGAAGGAGGTGATGTATCAGGGCGAAAGGCTGGCCGTTGCTTATGGGCTGTAAGCACGCCGCCGAAGAACCTCCGGAACTGTGGTGACTGCCACAATGCCGTCAGGATCGTGTCCAAGGTTGTGGAGAGGGAGATAATTGTGAGGGATAACAAACAGTTCCATCACTTCTTGCAGGGATTATTGGTGAGAGATCTGTGGAAAGAAAGTTTATAAAGTTCTGGAGGTATGGCGTACTTGTAACCCTGCCGTTGAACTCTTTGAGTTCATACGTCCAGGTCATGGGTTCAGCCAATGGCTCAACAATTAAGAAACGTCCTCTCATTATTCCACTGGCTCCCCAATAGTTTTACGTCATGTAGCTGCTATGGTGCAGGACGGCATGACGAGAACATACTTACAAGATGGATTCTAGAAGCCAAGCCTTGGAGGCTTCTCCAACTGGGAAATGCTTTTGAGTCCACATCATCTATTTCGGCAGCTCTTATTCATTCCTGAAATACGACGGTGCGTTGTGATAATGAAAAAGGGCAGTCCCTCTCCAAACTGTATGACATAATAGCTATTCATGATGGAGTAGCACCGTAGAAAATTTTATCTCAATGCTGTATCAGCTGCTTCCAATGAGCTTATTATGAACCAAGTTTAGGCACAGAAAATATCAAATAGAGCTGGAACCCAACTAAACATGAATATATTTAGGCCTAAGGCCCGGCCCATAATCAGCTTGTGTTATAACTGTTGTTATATAGACAGACCACAAACTACACTCGTCCAGTTTCTTTCTTTCTTTCTTTTTCTTTTTTGGAGCAATTCTCATTCTAGTTGAGTTGCGAAAGCCACTGGGGTTTAATACCAGTAGCCTTGGTTTGATCCCTCTACCTGGGAGTGAAAGGGTGCACATTTAGATGTCGAGCTGAAATTTTTGTTATCCTGTTAGGTAGATGAAGGTCGTTAATTGTTATAGCGTTTTTGTGACAACAGGATGCATAGAGTCATAACCATCAATTTTTTCCCCCTCTCTGAAATCTGAAACTTTAACAAGGAGAACTGTTTTCCCAAGAAAAAGAAAAAAAAATCCGATACGTGATGAATTAAAAGCTACGGCGAACGTTCAGTTCTGGACTTCCTCGGCTCCACCACGGTCCGCTGGTGGGAATCACAAACTTGGGTCGTAAACTTACATCCAAACCTCCTCGTAAACGAACCCCAAACCCCAGCTCGCTCTCCCCCGCCACGCACCCCACGAATCCGATCCATCTTCTCGATCGCCTTCCTCATCGTCGAGCACTCCCGCTCCAGCTCCCGTACCCTGCCCCTCATGCTGTCCATATCCAGCCTCAGCACCTGGTTCTCCCGAATCGCCGTCCTCCACGTGCCCCCCTCCCTCCTCCCTCCCTCCGCCGCCGCCAGCGGCCCCCCCTCCTCCTCCTCCTCCTCCTCATCCCCCGCGGCCGCCGCCGCCGCCGCCAGCGTCCCCGCGATCGCCCGCCGGAGCTGCAGCTGCTCGAAGAACAGCACCTGCACCACCGCCCGCAGCGGCAGCCTCTCGTTCTGCGCCGCGTGGGTGCACGCTTCCAGCGTCAGCTTCCGGCAGTCCATCACACCGCTCACCCTCTCCCTCTCCTCCTCCGTTATCCTCGGATGCGCCTAGAATTAAAATTAAACATGGCATAAAATTACCGAACTGCCCCCACCCGCTTCCCTCAAACGATACAATACACTTGCGGCACAAGGTATAAAGATTTGCACCATTAAATCACGCACCTTGACATAGACGTCGACGGCGCGATAGAGCCCATCGTCGAATACTCTAGCGTGGTCCGGCAGCGCCAGCGCGAGATCGCAGAACTTCTCCGGTCTCAGATTCGCGTCCGACGCGATCTCCGATAGGTACCCGTCCACCAGCTTCCCCACCATCAGCAACGGGTTGTTATTGTTATTGTTACCTGGCGGTGACCTGAAGGCCAAGTCCCCGCCGTCCTCGTCGGCGGCGACCACCGCCGATCTTTCCTGCAGGCCTTCGAGGAAATAGCCGAGGATCCTCTCGACGCAGTCCACGTCGTAGAGCGTCTCGACGAGGTAGGAATAATTCGGTATCAAAAGATCGTCCAGCGTCGCCTGCTCCAGCTGCGACGCGATCTTTCTCTCCAGCGCCGTTGCACAAGCTTCCGAGGCGCGGAGTATATTTGCCGTCCGGAGTAAACCGAAGAGGAACCGGGTGGTGACCAGACCGGAGCTCTTCCCTTGGGGGAGGTTGGAGATGACGGTCTCGAGGAGCTCCCGCTGTTCGGGCTCCGAAGCCACCGGGGCGGTGGCGTGGTGGCGGCTCGTTCGCGAGAGACCCGGGATCGATCGCTTCGCGTAGGAGATGAGCGATCCCTCGATGATCTCCGAGCTCAGATCGCAAGCTCTCATGGCGGCGATCACCCGCTTGTACGTCGGGAGGCTGAGAACCGTGAGGTCCTCGAACCACGAGTCCGCCACAGCCTCGCCGGCGGAAGACCGGATCCCGCTCTTCCGCCGGACCGCGGCGTCGATCCCGTTCCACAGGGGCGGAGCTCGAAATCTTGGTTTTGGGCTCGCCGGCGGCGGCGGCGGCCTCTGTGATCGGCCAGCCGAAGAGGGAGCTGAGATCGGAGGCGGAGGCGCGGGCGGCGATGGAGTCGATGCAGCGTTGCGCGATGCCGAGGTCCTCAGCGAGGGGCAGGAGGTCCTCGCAGGACTTGAGGGCTCTCACCGATTCCTTAAGGCTTCGGAGGACGGACTGGGCGAGGAATCGCTCGGTGCGGGAGATGAGGTTCTCCTCGGAGAATTCTTCCGTCATCTCGAGGTACTCGGCGGCGCAGCGGAGCGGGGCGGCGTTCCAGGCCGTGATATCGATCTTGACGCCGTAGCAGAACTTGGCGGCGGTCTCGAAGATCTCGGCGCCGCCGGGGAACTCCGGGAGGGGAATGTGGTGGAGATCCTCCTCTTCTTCGATCTCTTCTTCCCCCCCTCCTCCTTCAATGCCCTCTGCTAGTCTCGCTCTGGGGTTTTGCTCCCGCTCCGTTATCACCTGGTGGAGCTTCTTGCTCTTAGACATCAACGGGAACTAAGCAAAAGGGCAAAACACAATCCATCTTTTAGAGCCAGGGATCCAAAAATCGGAGGAACCAAAGAGAGAAAATGGAGTTGTAGATCAATCACCTTGTGGAGATGGAAGCTCATCTCATCGACTTCGATTACGACATCGCTGGGCAATCCAGTAGTGCAAAACCTAAAAGAAATTCGAGATGAATCCTTCATTCTCGAGACCAAATCGAAGATTAAAGACGAAGGCAAAGGATTCAAAGTAGGAGAGAGCTCACCATGCTTGGCCTTTCGACCCGGGCTTCTCGGCAGCCATTCCTCCGATCAGAAACCCTAACCCTAGATCCTCCCTCATACACTCAACAGCAACCCATCCCATTTCCCATAACCAAAGCCATTCTTCCCGAACCCCATCTCTTCTTTCGTTCCGACCCCTCCTCCGATTCCGGGGAAGAAAAAGAAGCGATTTTTTTGGGCAATGGCGGGTTGGACTAGCGGTGGGAATCACAGATGGGACGGAGAGAATCCTGACCGGGCGAGCAGGGACAAAAGGAGAAGAGTTTTGAACATTTTTTTACCATAAACATAAAAAGCATTTATTTTTTAATCACTTAGTGCTGCGGTGCAGGCTTGCTTGATAATCCCACAAAGTAGCATACTAGCGTAGTAGAGCATTCGCCGGGCAACATCCGGCCGGTGAGATACCGTGGTATCTTTTAAGCCATGCCGTATATATTGGATCGCCTTATTTGCTATCTAATATTTTAGAAATTTTTGTTTTTAAACTTGGTATGATTTTGTTTCTCTAGCTGTGCTACGGTCAATGTAAAAATTAAAAAAAAAAAATAAAAAAAGATGAATTTATTTAATTATTTTTTTGTCTCACCTCGTAGATCTGAAAACCCCAAAAGCTATCGTAGTCTGGTTGCCAACTGGCTTTCATTGTTATTTGGAGCTCCCTTTCTAGATATCGACATCAACATTGCCTGCCTCCCCTGCTTGTCTTCGTTAGATATTTTAAGGAGTTATGATTTTAATGATTTTTCTGTGAGGGGGGCATGCATGGCATGAGCCTTTTGCAGGCCGCGCAGCAGGGCTCATCAATGCCCATCCACCGTTCTTACAATGCCTTAAAGGTGGGGGAGGAAGGATGCAAAAGTTCAGAAGGAGAGGAATCCAATAGAAGTGGGTAGGAAGGCATCCTACACTTTGCACAAAATTTCAGTGCTTTAAGTTATTTTTTTTTTCTAAAACAGGCACATCAAACTACATAAATACGGATATAATGAACAAAATTTAAAAATAAAATATCATAAAGTGTCCTGGACAGTTTTTTTTTTTGAAACTACAGAATATTGTCCCAATAGCTGGCCACTTAAGCCGCCACCTAATTTACAGTTCCATTGATCTTTTTGAATATGTATCCAAATCTTCTGTACTTTAAGTTCAAATATAATTATTTTTCGTTTATATTCTACATATCACAGTAACTTTCTAAGAAGTGATGGATATTTTTTTTTTTTAATAATAGATGAGTGGAAGTTGTGCAAGAGCCTGAATGATGTTTTGGAAGATCCAAACCAGGCAAAAAAAATTTCATTCTATTCATTATAGGACTGCTAAATTGCCAATATGGTACATCTGGTGTAAGATATATTTTTTTTTCAGCAATAATTATGTGGGGTCTCGACTCTTGGAGGACCACACAGGTCTATCCTATCCATAAATGCACTCGTTTTGAGTAGGAAACTTTTCTTTTGTCCATTATTCTCATGGGTGTACACTTAACGGATATCAACATTTCATCAATTCTAAAGCAACAAAAAAGGATTCACAAATTTATGCAAGACACTGCTAATCCATTACGCAAATCTTAAATATCTAAAGGAAACTAATTTGATATTGGTGGCTAAGGGAAGATAGAGGTGTGAGGAGATTTAATTATGAAGAATTGGTTGGTTGGAAGTAGGAAGGCCTCAATGAGGGTTGAACTACAAGCATGTATAGATTATGTAGGTCCCCTTGAGCTTAATTCTTTGGTCCACCTAAGATTTCCACGCTGTACTGTACCATTGAAACAAGCTGAGAGCCATGAGCTGATATACCTATGTACTTCATCATGGTCTCTACTGTAGGGAGAGTTACAGAGTATTCCTTGGTGTTTCTCTATTAATTTTCTCCAAAGAATTAGCTTACGAAATAACTTCGCAATAATGTTGCCAAAATAGGGTTCCTCGTGGGCGTTCCACTTGCATTGAAAGAGTGAGGCCCTGAAAGAGCCGAGAAGGCAGGCTGTGGGGGCCAAAGTTATTGCCATGTCTCGACTTTTGGGAGTGGCGATTCTACGAACAGCTGCCGAGCTACTTCCACTTGGAATGGTTCTTTTCTCGCCTTTTCTTTTCGTGCAATCGTAAGTTCGTGTTGGGACTTGGTACAAGACTCGGTCGTGCACGCATGGTATGGTTGTTAATCATTGAAACGTAATGATTAGCAAGGGAAGAAGGCATGGTCATAACAAACATTTGATCCTAAGGCTCGATCCAAGGTCTCTCATGGCCTCCATCTAATGGTGATACATGCAAGCCCTTTTTTCTTTTTTTCTTCTTTTTTTTTTTTTTTGCTAAGACCAATGATACTGACAAATGTTGTATAATTACATTCGTCAGAAAGTCAAATATTCTGTATAAAAATTAGCCAAACCACATCATGCATCCATAACATTTTATCGAAGTGATCTACAACAAAAGAAGCAACCAAATCCACTATGTTATTCATCTAGCAGTAAATATGGCTTGCCCTAAAGACAGTATACTATCTCGATCCTGCCAGATATCCAAGGGCAAAGAGGATCTGCCTCTGACTGTGGATTGTCCATAGACTCACCCAATCATGATGGATGAGTCATCCTCAAATAAAATAAAGTTTGCCCATGGGCATAACTTAGCATGGCTCAACGCTTGCTTTTTTATTTCCCAAGCAAAATTAAAAGAACCTTGCTGCCTTATGTCTCCATTCAAAAGCTGTCCGATCCTTTTCTTTGGGCAGACTATTGTCTTCACTTTTTCACCTCACTTTTCCAACCCTATTGTAGAAACTAAATGAGTAATATGAAAAAGTGATAATACATATGCATATATATATATATATACACACACACACACACACATTTACATACATACACACCAAGTCATTAAATAAAAATAGTAGTTATCAATGCTTTCTTTCATATACAATGTGCATGCAACACCAATTTAAATAATCTCGATAAGAGAAATAGTAGTTACATCTACATAGACTCATCCATTTAAGCAAAAACAGTTGCATAAACTTATTTGTTAAAAGAAACTTGTAAGCATCTTGACAAAGCACCTTGTTTTTTGATAAGAGAAATAAACTGACTTAATGCATGTGAGTAGTTTGTTCTGGATCACAAGAAATATGTATATAGAAATGGACCAACATATGCTTAGATTCTACTCAAATGTTGATCTTTTTGTCAAAGACATCATTCGATCCATAATTAACAAGGAACAAGTATATATCACACCCTGTCATGCCCATCGAATCCTAAGTTTTAATAAGAAGGCTAGTCCCTTCACTGCCAAAAAATATGGGGGGCCTAATATCATTTAAACAACCATCTAGGATTCCATTTGTTGTCTACTATAATGGAAATAATAGTTATTATACATGCAATTGATCAAAGCCAAGACACCACATGGAGCTTCACCAGAGTGCAGATATGAATGCCAATAAGGTTTATGGAAGTGCACATGACTTCTCTCTTCCACTCCCATCCTACTCGATCCAATACCTCAACACCACCTCATCATAGATGTTTTTTGTCTGGGAAAGGAGGAGCAGAGACAATTCTTCCAGGGAAGCAATAAGCCTACTTGGCCTGCAAAAAGGAATGATCGACATTGCCACGTAGTTTGTTTTAACCATATTTATATGCTACAATTAAATTGTATTACATTTGGATTTAATAAGCTTGTGAACATACAGGGATCGTTATGGCTCTTTCTTCTATTGTGTCGATTAAAAATGTTCTTCTCGTAGGAATTCACCGGTCGTTCAACCTGAGAGAGGATTTTTTGAACCATCAAAAGAAATGACACTGCAGCGACGTTGCCTTCCAGGCTGAGTATATTTATAGAGAGGCTCATAGAGCCACGGATTAGATGGTTGACCACTCCAGAGAAGCTCTGTGGGTTGAAAAGAGGGAGTTCTCTAAAGCACTCCGAAACTTGCTATTTTTTGATTTTTTTTTTTGAATGTATTCATACTAAAAATGTATAAGTCATCCGTCGCAACCAAAAAAAAAAAAAAAACGGCACTGCCAGTTTTTGGGACTACTCGATAAACTTGTTTTGGGCATGACTTCCAGTACAATTATTCCGAGTCCTACCATTTAGTTGTTGGTTTTTTTTTCAGTGCAAGCCTTTTCTGATCACAGTCATGGAGCACAATTTTAAGATCAGAAAGCTGATAGAAATATCAAGCAAATTTTACATGCGGATTTAACTTTGTCATCAACCAACTAAAACTACAACCATGATCATCAAACATCTTTCCATACGATTAAGCAAGGAAAGAAACGAGGGGAAAAATGCCTTGAATGTAAAGATTAAAAGCTTTGGAAATAGGATTCCAATTGGTTTTGAATTAAGAGCTAGAAGCTCTTTCCTTCGAAGTCCTTGCTCTTGTCGTTATAACTGAACTTTGGACTTCACTTATGAGGATTGCACATGCCCTTTATTTGTTCAAATTAAGAGACACCATCGATGTTTTTCCACTGGATGACTACCATTCATGAATATCACTTTGAATCTGTTTCATAGTTTGATATGCTTTTGTGAATTTTTGCCAACTTAAAAAAGAAGTCATCTCTACACTTTTCTCGATAGAGTTTGGGGCAAATCTCAGAAGCATTAAATCATTTACAAATTAATTTCATACATAAAAATTTAGTCAAAGAAGAGCCCCACTACAAGAAGAATAAAAGAACAACTGAAGTCCCCAACAATTTCATTCATCTTACAAAATATATGGTTAATGCATTAACTTATAGGAGTGAGTTGAATGACTAAAGTCCACAAGTAACCCTCGGCCGAAGGAACTAGAGGTGCCACTAATTCCTATTCAAAACCATGCCTTGTGGAGAGTGCCTTAGTTTCATTGTCTGCTACTTACCTTCACCCTATACCACCTCAGTTTGTCCCTTTTGTTGGCCCTTTCATTTGAATTCAAAGAGTTATTTTAATTCATTATAGTGGTCCTAGGTTCAACAATAGGTACCTTAATGAAAACGTTTCTAGGTACTTTAATCCTTTTCTAATATGATTCTATGGATTGGTTAATGTTTGTCTTGGTTTAGGCTGGTTCTAGCTTTTGTTTTAAGGTCCGGCCGGTTCAGCCGGGTCAACCAGTCCGACTTGCGACCCAAAAAGAGCCTATTGAGTCAAATCCCAAATCTTATGAAAAACTATTACTATCTCTTGCTTCAAGACATTCAGGTCATGCTTAGTGGCATGTGTTCAGAGTCGCTAATGGGGTCGCGGACTAGATGGCTTCGTATGTGTCTAATCACTTCGGAGATGCCCGATGGGTTGGGAAGAGAGTTGCTTAAAGCACTCCATGATTTGTTGTTTTATGATCTTTCTGGATATATCCGTATTAGAACTGTATGAATCATCCAGTTTAGCAAAAATAAAAAAATTCTGAAAAACCTGAAGTACTTCACCGGCTCGGGGTGTTGACCCGCCCAACCCACGCGGTTCGACTCAGTATTCGACTCGTCCGGGTTAAGCCATCCTTGGCAAGGCAGCGCGTGTTGCTGCTGGCGAGAAGCACGAGATTCTTGGGGCGGAGAGCTTGGCGGGAAGGATTCGCGGAGGGGAGGAGGAGGAGTCCGAGGTAGAATCCTTGTCTCGTCTCTCACGTCCCAAGGAGGGATTATTAGAGTTCTTGTCTCTGGGATTGTATGCTCGCATGATGAGCCTCTGCAGGAACTGCACTGCTCTCTTGGCTTATAAAACCAGAAAAAATAATCTGAGAAAGATTCAATGAAAAGGAGAAATATTAGAAAGAATGTTTTGGTTGTTTGAAGGTCGGAAGAGAGAGGAGTTTATAATTCTTTGGCTGAGGCTTCAAACAGCTATTTTAGAAGAATATATGCTTAATTAGAGACACTTTTTTATGGGACATGAACCGGTGACTCTATCATGCATTTAAGCATATCATGGCCCATTCAGATGATGGGAGAGCCTTGAGTATCTTCGCGTCCATCCGATATATCTCCCATTACCTCGCATCTTCACGTCCAAAGGCCATCCATCACTGCATAAAAGACTAACATTTTTGCATATAAACATACAAATAAGTGTTGCAAACTTATATTCCGAAGCTTTCCAAAGCATCGATGAAGTATCGGCAATACAAATGCCAAGAAAAAATTTACGACGTTTTACATATACACCACCTTATTAAAATATTGTGATGACGCTAGTTAGAAAAGCATCGTGAAAGATCAGTTTAAAATTTCCGACGTTTTTAAGCATCACTAATCTTTGATGCTTATTAAAAGCATCGATAGACTTCTGCACGCTCGGAGGTTGCCGATGTTTTCTGCTAATATTGGTAGCTTATCCAAAAAATGGCTTTTCCTATTTTTTTTTGTAGTGCATATCCATGCAGCCACCTCCAAGCTGCTGCTGCTGCAGCAAAGCTGCTTGGATTTTTTTGGTATTCTTATGAGGTTTGCATAATAGGATTCAAATCATGCAGTTAATGACATGTCCCTTTTGCACCCAAAGGAACCATATGTTCTCTTTTGACTATTTACTTTCTTAATTAAAACCTTTTGGCTACGCCATAGTTCTCAAAAAAGCCTTTTGACTAAGCATACAGAGGATAACAAAAAGTATGGTCTTATTTCATTAATCTACTCAACCAAAATTTCAAATAGGAAGCAGATAGAAGACCTTGGCTCACAGGAGGTTGACATCTTACACTTGCAATAGAAACGTCAAATCACATCGACATGTTTCTCCCTACAAGACCGGTTTCATTGCTAAAGACCAGAATTGTATTAACTATGATCAAAACTCTACCGAGCAGCAATACCAAGAGCTTCTAAATAACATGCAGTTCCTTTCAGCCTCACTTCTAGCCGTTTGCAGCCTCCATTCTTCCACCATAACATCATGCCATTGCTTGAGCAGTTGCTCTCTTCTTCGAATCAAGCTTTTGTTTGATCAGCATGTCGCCATGGAAGAACAATCTAACCAGCCAATTGAAGTGATTGCTCATAGGCGTGGTCAAACGTTATGCAAAAAATACAAGCAAAAAACATTTTATTTGATCATTGCTCTTTCGTCTCACTTCCCTTCAAGCTAGTGGCGGAGGAGTTCTCGGAGTGCATTGCAACCCCCCACCCATCATTAAGATTAATTCTATTTCCTGTTTTAATGGCAAATTAATGCATCAGACCTGTGGATAAAATGATAGTGACTGTGACCATACAGTCACGCACAAGAAGCAAGAAAAGCAAGCTCTTAAATAAGAAACCACACACATGCATTCGGCACATAGCAGACTAACAAAGTAGCAGCATCATAAACTTTCCTATTGGAACGACACAAGTTCAGAGCAATCCAAGTGACCGAAAGTAGAACAATTCCACAATATCAAGTCATACAGTGAAAGCCAAAAAATGGGAGAAGTGTATGAGCATTATTTTGAAGAAGTTTCAGAATCCTGGGCCATGGAATTGACAACCTCTGAAGTGCTGCTATCAGCTTTCTCTGTAGATGAGTCCAACAAAAGCTTCTTCGGTGATGGCTCTACAACGACTGAACTTACAGTAGCCCGCTTTACGCCTCTCCCTATAACGCCCAGGTGTGTTACACCTCCATTCGTTGCAGCAGTAGAAATCGTCGGCGAATCGAAACCACCAGCACCACTGATAATGCCCATCCGTGATGAACTCGAAGATAAAGATCTGGCTACACTCTCTGGCAGGTTGTTCTCGCCGGATGTTGATTTGGAAGCAAACATTTTCATAACTTCAGACACAACAGATCTTGGATTTGATTTGATTTGCTGCAGGTCTTCAAGCTGCATCCCAAAAGGGAAAAACTTGATTACTTTCATTGCCAAAGATATACCCCATCTACAGTTAACCTGTTGTAAGAAAGTTACCAAGAAGACAGGTACTCAAGAGCTCTGATTCATATATTAAATGTACCCAAAAAGGAAAACAGAGGTACAGAACATATACAAACAAATCACACAACATAACTGAATATGCCCTAGTCTCAGTAAGATAGTTCATATCAAGATTTGTGCTATTTACTTAATAACAAATATACTTCGTAAAATGCTAAATACTTTAACCTGAACAATTCAAGATACCTTCTTTTCAAGCTCAGTTGAGATGCCACCAAGAAAATCTATCTCTTCCTCCAAATTAGACAATCCAGAACTGGTTTCACTGGAACGATTACCACTTTTATCAGTGTCCGACATAGGGTCTCCACTGGTTGCTGCAGAATCTATAGTCTTCACTGCATTTTCCTTGAGTCTTTGTAAGCGGGATTTGCACAAGGAAATAGCCTTTTCACAATAGGGAATAGCCTCTTCAATTTTTGACCCAAGCTCCAACACCAAACATATCCTAAAATTTCTATACTCCAGTTAAGTGAGCTAAAAAGAATTAAAAGTATTCAAACAGAAATTAAAAATTTTAACATCTCATTCCAGAAAATGATCTTGCTACTAGGATGGTCACAAGCATTAAGCCACATGATCTACTTGATAAGGATACAATTCAACAATTCGTCGATTATCTGACTCAACCAGACATTCCATTATGGATAGAGCTTTCTGATAGTCACTAAGGGAAGTCTCAATATCCTCTGCAATTTTCAGAAAAATAGTTAAAGTTCAATATATCTCTGACAAATGCAACTATGCATGATCAAAAGCTAACCTCTTTCCAATGAGACCTCCCCCAGAGCAGCCAAGATATTTACTTTCTCCAATGAGTCTTCTGGGCGCTTCTCAACAATTGCTCTAGCAACATCTAGCATTTTCCATGCCAGATCTAAATCAGAGTCTTCTTCATCTGCTTCTGCCAGATCCTCACCATCTCCTTCAGTTCCCTCATTAACATCTTCCTGATCCTTGTCGCTACCTTCTTTCAGGGGAACAAGATATGAGAAACCGTGATAATAACTGTGCGCTATAAAACTACAGAGATTATAACTGTATCGTCAAGCCACCAACATGCTGTGAAAGGGAAAATACATACTACCCACTCTTAACTTCAATTTATATAGATAGATTATATATGAATAGAAGGGGAGATAACAAAGTTTTCAAAAAAGAACTTATGTGTGGTGTATCGTCAAGCCACCAACATGCTGTGAAAGGGAAAATACATACTACCCACTCTTAACTTCAATTTATATAGATAGATTATATATGAATAGAAGGGGAGATAACAAAGTTTTCAAAAAAGAACTTATGTGTGGCTTGTCAGGACATACAAATAATTGCAACATGAATAATAGTGAATTTTTCCCAGGTAGCAAAAGCACCTTATAGAAATAGTGATTGGAATTCTATAGCTCCATGAGAAGCATCAGATCATGTGATCCTTTGGCTTGACCTTATTTAATGATTCAACCAATTAAAATTAGAAATATAAATCTCAAAAAAAAAAAAAGAATATCAGTTGAGATTTGAGACCAAAAGAAAAGTACATCGCTCTGACTAAATTTCAGTTCCCATTTCATTTCACACCCATAGTGATGATAATGAAACCTAATTTTCAACCATACCATGCATACCAAAAAATCGAGATAGAAAGAGAAATGAGCTTCTCATTTATTCAAGATTTCCACCAGACAGCCCCTTGATGATCAAACAGCTAGCTGCCTTCCTAGACAATTTTCATTAATTGTGTGTGTTAAAGGATAATGCAGCAATATCATTGTTTTCCATCTTTTGAGGGGTCGATGTCCTTCACAAGATTGAAAGAGAAATATTTATAACTGGGAAAACACAGAAAATGTAGGTAGTTGGCTGAAAGGGTCAAATACTATTTACACACGGAACAAATTTAACAATGCCAACTATATTGACTAAGCTTTATCGATCATTTATCACCTTATCAATCATTTATCACCTTGATGTTCTACTTCTTATTTTCCATGAGTCCAGACTAGGTCACTCATCCTATATGATGACGAGCTTATTTCCCTTGTCAGTGCTCTTTTAAAGCATACATCCAAATAATAATTTTGATGATAAAGGTTAATCCAAGAACATACACCACGAAGCCTTGGATCATTCAAAAAATCAGATCAGCTGAAGGACTTAATAATGGGACTAGCAGGCATGAATAACTATCAAATTGGTCAAATAAGCAAAGAGTTGTGTCTGATGGAGGTTAAACCATGGAGTCACATACAAAACTAGATGATTAAGATAGTGATTAAAACGCATAACTCAGTCATGGCTTCGACATGAACACGCATAACTAATTAATACAAGGTTCGCAATCTCAGGACTAGACCCCCTATTAGTACCATTCTAATAAAGTGTCGGTATGCCCTCATACCGACTCTTAGTTTGGTACAAATATGGTATTAGGCCTAGTATGGGACAATATGCACAGGTACAATGAACCTTAGATTAATGCAACTCATTTTTTGCATATAATTCAAAATACATTGTTTGAAAACTTAATTCAGAAACTTTAATCAATTTTAATTTTGGTTGGGCCAAAGAGATTCTGTATCAACATTTTCAGCTGAGTATCCGTTAACAAGAAGAAGAACATTAGAGAAAATTCAGAACATAAAAAAATAAAACAGGTAGGAATTAGAAGTATATATGCACGCACAGAGAGACATACATATGCATATATAAAAACATTATTCATGCACATAAACGCATATGTATCACATAATGTTTTAGAGAATAAAATTGTTAGAATTTTATTAAAAAAATAAAAGACAAAGATTTAAGAAAAATCATCATTTAGAAAAACAGACCACATACCTATCTATAACAATGATGCATTATTTTGTAAGAATCTTATACACCAAATATAAGCATTCAAATTGAAATAGCATTTTTCATCATAAAAGTATACTTTAATTTGTAAATTTTGACTAAATTGAGATTCCTTATCATGCGTATGCAGGATCTACAATATCTTGCCAAGTGTGTGCAAGTCTAAAGCATTAATGCAGAAAAAAATGTATGAAAGATATGCAGGATCCAGCACTTCTAGCTTCCAACTCTACTCAAAGCTAGTAAAGTATTGAGTTCTTTTTGCAAAAAGTGCTTGCAAAAGACAATTTATTACCCAAGAGCAAGCTCAACCCACCCTGCCAACCCCATCTGGTGAAAAAGAAACACAGCCACACAATTTTTCAAAAAAAAGGGTTAGAATTTTAGCCTTCTATAAGCCAGCTTTAGGTCAAAAATACCAAATCAAAACTGACAAAGCTCAAGCATTTTCAATACAGTTTTGAGCAAAACATAAAACCTTTCTAAAATGCTTGACAATGAAAAAGGAAATAGTCATGTAAAGATAGGGTGGGTATCAGTCAGGTTGGGTCAGTTTAGGGATAAAATTGAAAACAGACCGATTTAGACCACTTTCCTAAAACCAAAACCGGAACTAAAACGACGGTTTATAAAAACTGAATAAATTGAACCAAAGATATTGGTTCGGTTTTGGTCTGGTTTATCGAGTTGAGGAGATCCAAATTTAAGTTCATTGTATCAGGCTGAGAAGATCGAGGCATTGCCAGTTCGTAGTAGTTTTCTTGGAGATTTTATCTGAAAAAAACATCTAAAAAATCTACGAATCCCATAGAAAAGAGACTTACAGTCGGGATAGACCTGAGAAAGGTTTTGGATGCTTTCCAGTTCTTTGTAGACATCTAACTTATAAACTTCTTTTCCTCATACTTACCATTCCAAGGATCAAAAGAAATGCATTAGGATAGGAAATAAAGCAATCAATAAGAAAGAGAAGAAAGGATTAAAAAAATAAAGAGGAAAGAAAGTGATGAGGACCTAATGAGGAGATTCCTACCAGCGAGCTTCATGAGAGAATAGTGGGGCTTGAAAGAGATGAGACATCCTATAAGGCACGAGACAGACGTCTCTCCTATCCATCATAGCTGCTCCAACTGTAGGGCCATGACATCATTGACTTGTCATCTTTGGATTCTCGGGATGAGGGGCCTCCCATGGTTGCAGTGGTGAGGAGAAGAAGAGGTGCAGCGAGATGAGGCTTATGATAGAAGAAAAGTTGTGGCGGCCTGGTGGGATGAAGGGGCACTAGTGGCTATGGTCGTGAGGAGAAGAAGAGATGGCAAGAGAAGGGGCAATCAGTGATCGTTCGAGTGGAGTACAGTGGTTGCAGTGGTGAGGAGAAAAAGAGATGTGGCAAGATGACGTCGGTGATAGAAAAAGAGTTGTAGCAGCCCGGTGGGATGAGGAGGCTCTAGTGGCAATGGTCGTGCGGAGAGGCAAAGATAATAAGAGTAGGGTCAATCGGCAATTGTTCGAGTGGGGAGGACAACCATGAAAAGGGATTAGGGTTAGGGGTAAACTGCTAAAGGGACAACATACATATGTTGATTTTTCAGTTTGGATTGGTTTTCCAAAAATTTAAACCGAAACTGAACCAACTTCTTCAGTTTGGAAATTTTTCAAACCGTAACCAAACTGGCTATAGAAAAAACCAGTTTAAACCGAACCCAAGTGATCAATTCAGTTCGGGCTCGCAGTGTGGTCAGTTTTTTGCACACCCGAATGTGAAGATGTGCTATAAGTTTTTTAAGTTACCTCCATGTATTTCTGAGTCTTGCTATAAGCGCACTTAGGATAATGTTGGGATAAGTCTATGATTATTTCAAAAGAATTTAACTAGGATTGTTTTATAAATTAACTTGATTATATTCAGCATTCAAATACATCTAAAACCCAAATTCAAATACCCCCACAATTTACAAGGATTGTAACTGGAAAGCAGAAGCTCCTATTTGAGCCTAACTATACATGATCACTGCATGCATCCACGAGATGCACCTTGCAAAGTGTTTGGCACTAAAATCAGGTTAATTTATACCACATTATTAGGGCCTGAAATTGTGGTCCGATGATTGTCGATGCAAAGTTCAGGTGGCCTTTTTATTATTTGATCATAAACTTCAAAATTGGATGAATTTGGTTATATGAATGATGCGGGTGAAGTTTAGACATTTGAGTTTCAAGCCTCTAAGTTCTACTCGATGTAAAGTTAGGTCATAACCAAGTCAATGATAACCTAATATACAGTCAACACCTTTTACCTTCTTTTTTCTTGTTTTAATCACCTTTAAATAAAACATTTTTACCAGCATTTTCCATACAATTCTACAGCAGCAACTTCTCATGAACATCACTTCAAAGTAGTACTTCTTTCTTGAATTATCACAATTTTGAGGGACCCAAGTGCGCCAAAAATACATATTTTAACCAAGATATAGGGGCTTTAAAATGTTATGGTGGTATAAGAACATATAAGTCTCTCTTTTTTTCGGAAACTTATATATTTCACTAAAAACCGAAAATAGTATCTCATTTAAAAATTAACATTGCATTGATTTATTTAGATGAATTTTTGGAGTTGGTCAATCTCCTGTTTTTCCAGGTAGAAAAATTAGGATTAAATCCCAATCCAGAATCTCATTTAGATAGTGAAAAAAAAACAGAAAAAAAATTGGAATGCATCCATACCTTTATAAGTGATCAAGTTCATTATAGGCTGAGCGAAAATTAATAGTCAAGGAAGACCTTAGTTATCTAAAAGATGAATAAATGCAAGAGCTGATCAGGGTGCAACACACGTAGAGGGAGGTTGACCACTCCAAAAACTTAGAGACATGACACCCTAAGTAGAAGTTTCCTGCTGCTAAAGACCAGACCCACCAAACCACAAGCAATTGCCACCCTTGGTGGTTCTATTGTAAAACACATAGAAAACAAAAACACCTTAAATATGACAGCAACGAGGCTGATGAGGTGGAGTTCTAATGTAACAACTTTTCAAACACCATCAAACTTGAAGGAAAAAATTTGTAACACAATCATTAGACCAGATAAATGGATCAGAATGGCAATGCAAAGATACATGAACATGGGCTGGGATCAAGAGATTGGGACAGATGTGTGATCAATTTAAGAATAAAATCAAACAGTTGGAGGATTGCATAGAAATTCCCCAGCAAAACAAGATGACAAACACAAGTGCAGTTACTAACATAGCCACCTTTCCTAAGAGAAAGCAGTTAGGACCTAGACCATTTCTTTGCCAATCCTCTTGTTTTCCTAGGACTCACTCACAAAAATCCCAATATTCCTTCAAGTCAAACAACCGAAAAACCAAATTTACACATGTATCTACAAGTAAAACCAATGATAGGTGCTTATTGCATGTATACTGCTTATATACAAAAATGTAGAGTGATGAAGATTAACACGACACATACTAGGCCAAAAAATTCTCACCAAAGCATATTGAGAGGAAAGATGACCAATGTCTCCACATTCTCTAGACAAATACAGTATTTGCAATCAACCACATCTCAGCATATTAAGGCTTAACTGCAAGTTATCATTTAATGAAATATCCCTAGCTAAAAATTTTAATTCATGTCGTTAGACCTTCTAAAAGAAAAACAAGTAGTTGTAAGCAGGTTTCCACAAAACTTATAGTTGGATTGTTTATGTTGATGAGTCTGTAAATTTTATGTCTATTATAATAAGAGAGCCTGAGTTGGGGCATGCTAAAGCTGGACTTCAAAAGTGAAGCCTCCGCATGAAGTGGAAAGTGTGACAGTCTCCAAACCATATACAACTTCCCCCTAATACTACTCTATGCCATCCTCTCCTTTTTTGCAAAACATGTGCACGGCAAGTGCAGAATACTAGTGTTTATAATCTATGCATGCCCATATAATATGTATCAACACATGGCATGTTACATGGTTTCAAATCCCATGGGACGACCCGCTGGATGCCGGTGTCAAGATATCCTGATCGACGCATCCTAGGACATCCTTCGTCCCAAGTGCGGGATAAGATATGAGGGCAAAGGCTCTCGTTCTATGAAAAATTCAGAATGACCCCATCCCATAACATTTAAAACCTTGTGGCATATGTGCGGTACAAGTTTTGGTGATGAGCATAAATGTCTTTGTATAGGATCCATCTAACATTATAATATTTTTCTCGTGGGTCCAACCTAAGTATCATACCAATACACATTGCTAAGTGTTAGGTGTAGGGAAGAGTTACGGCAGCTTGGGCCGGTCTGAGCCATGCTTGGCGTGTGCTACAAGCTAGCTCAGTGATCTTGGAGAGGGACTCAGCCACCATGATCAGTTGGATCAAGGGTGGCCTGAGCGGCGGTGGAGGGGGACTTCCCTTGCTTCGGAATATTTGGGCTATGATGAGCAATAGAGTGGCCTTTCAGGCAAGACATGTGTTCAGGGAGGCTAACGGGGCTGCGAATCAGGGAGGCACTTTGTGGGCCAGAGAGGAAAAGTTGCCTAGAGCACTCCAAGATTTGCTGTTTTCTGATTTTGTTGGGTGTATTCGTGCTCATACTATATGAAACGCCCATCTTAAGCAAAAAAAAAAGTGTTAGGTGTAGGTATTTTGGTGTAAATTAAAGGATTCACGTAACATAGATGCGGTCCACGGATGCATTTGTGTATCTCTATTTCTAGAGAGTCTACATGTAAACTTATATATGTTTGCATCCACCTGTAACTATTATGCATATATTTTAAGCATGCACACACTATACATGTATCAAAATGGCATATGTATAATCAGTAGATGCACTTCCATAATGTTAAGCAACAAATAGTTTTTCAAATGTATCTTAATGAAAAATGTTGAACATGAATCAACAAAGATGTTAAAACAAATGTATAAGGATGCAAATGTGTTAAAAGATGAATCAGTCTCCTATTTGTTTAAGTGAAATATTACAGCTAGCTTAGCTTTTCTTTCTTACCCCTATTTGCAGTTGCCACAAATGGGAAGAAAGGACCAAGCAAGGTGTAATCAACCTTTGAGTTTTAATGATGCAGGTCTATCCTTTTCCAAACCAAGGCAACTACAAAATGGGTGGGTAAGTTGGTATCAACCCAGGAAGAGAATCAGTGCATCAAGTGAAAAGAGTGAAACCAAGATCTAGGGAAACAAGCACTTAGCAAGTTCCAGAGTTAATCAAGCTGAAATTGGATAAGAACCAAAGATCTGGTGTGATAGATTCAATCTCCAAGTCAAAAATGAGACAACTGATTGGACCAAACGTCCACAATCAGAATCATCCTATTTTCAGTGATTTGTTCTCCCTGATTAGAATAGGCAAGTTGATTCCCTTCATTGGAGACCATATGAAAACTTCAATTCTAACAAAAGCATTTTTGAATAAAGAATATTTCACTTATCTGACAATATTTATGATGAATTTACTATTATGAGACCTCAGTGATAGCATTTACAATAAATTTACTTTTCTGAGACAGATAAACTAATCAACATGCATGACTTAGATACTCTACTGGTTTTGATCAGTTGCGTTCATCATATTGACTTATCTGAACTGATTAAAAGCACATAACCTTTTCAACCCCAGAATAATAACAATGACATGGCTTACATAGAGATGCATACCTTCTCCAGATTCCTCATTATTACCACATGGAATGTCTTCTTTATCATCACAAGCAGAAGCCTTTGAGCTTCCACTATTTTCTGCACCACTAGTGGTTCTATCCTTCTGCAGGTTTGTGGGAGAGCTCTTAGGAACATTACCCAATGGATCAGCTTCCTCTTGAGCCTTGTATAATAGTGCACAGCCATATTTATAATAAGCACTAGCACATTCCTGAGCAAGTTCTCCATAATGCGCAACCCTGAATAATAGAATATGTGTGTTAACTTCTCCTGATGATGATAAGCATTAATCTGCAGCATGGTTTATATTACTTCTCTATTTTTTCTGCGGCAAAGATACAAGAGGCATCTTGTAGAGCAAATGATCGTGGAAAGCTGAATAGCTTTAGAACAAGACAATGATAATGATCATCAGAAAGTAATTTATAACGCATATGCACATGCACACAAGCACGTTCAGATGTAGAGGCATAAATGATATGTACACATTAGAAACATTGTACATCGCAACCAGTGTATGATAATAGTACATTCTAAGTCAAATTTTCAGTAACATGCACCTCTAAAAAGTTTGGAAGATAAAGATAAAGCAGCATCCATAGGATATAATTTTGATCTTTGCCTTGAGATATTGCATAACGATTTTTGTGCTAGACACCGACTATAGTAGGCAGTCAATTGCAAAGGATGTACCTGTACAAATATATATACATGTCTAGGCACGCACACAAGCACAATGCTTATATGTGTATTTATAAACAAACTATACAAACATATATATGCATGTGCATATACATGACACGCATGTAGACATGCACTCATAAGCACACTCAAGAAAGCTAAAAGAAAAAACGCACAAAACACATAAATACATGCAGACACCCACCCATATGCATACTGAAGCAAGCTAAAAGATACAGGCATGTGCACGCACATGCACACACACCAACTCGCTCACATGTAGACACACTCAAGCAATCTAAAAAAAAGTAAAATGTACAAACATATATAAGGGCATATGTTGTATACACAAACATCTAGAAATACAAAACCCACCCTATGCACACTCAAGCAAGTTGATAAAATAAACACACATGCATACATACAATACATCTACACATCCATATACACAGCAAGAAGATAGGGGGGGTGCATGCATGAGTGAGAGAGAGAGAATCCTGTTACAAGGAATGAAGGCTTAATCCAACCAAGAGGATTCCAGCTCAACCTAGGAAATGATCGGATGGGCCGACTCATTTGAAACTCCAGCATGCATTGGTGAATACTAATTAAAGCTTGAAGCATGAAATGCTGTACCGGTCCGGTCCTAGACCGGTACCGGAACGACAAAAAAATCGGTATTTCCCGATTTTTTATCCGAACCGGCCGGTACGGGCCCGTACCGGCCGGTTCGCATCGGTACGATTTTTTTTTTAAGAACCACAGCGTCGCGCACTGTGATTTTTGAAACCGTACCGGACCGGGCCGGTACCGTACCGGACCGGGCCGGCCACCGGTACGCCGACCGGTACCGGTACGGCGGACCTTGGCTTGAAGGCTACAATTACTAAACCAAGAGTCAGCCAATCAACAAGACAATATCCAGAAATACAAAATGCAGTTGAGTTAGTCCAAAGCAACAAAGAAGCAAGCTTTAAAAGAACATTGATCGCAAGGAAAATTGAAAAATATACATGATGCACCTGCGGCAAGAGTATTGCACAATAATGAAGGACATAATGATGGTTTAAGCATGCTAACTGGAGGCAAATTCACCCTTCTAACATCAAGCTTCACCCCTTTTGTGAATCAGTTCAAAGCAGAACACTGAGTTTTGTGCTAGACACTGACTATAGTAGGCAGTCATTTGCAAAGGATGTACCTGTACAAATATATATACATGTCCAAGCACGCACACAAGCACAACGATCATATGTGTATTTATAAACAAATTATAGTAAATCATACGAAGCTGTCTAGGTTTGCATTTATATATATATGCATGTGCACATACATGACATGCGCTCATAAGCACACTCAAGCAAGCTAAAAGAAAAAATGCACAAAACACAATAAATACATGTAGACACCCACCCATATGCATATACTGAAGCAAGCTAAAAGATACAGGCATGCGCACGCACTCATGCACGCACACCAACTCACTCACATGTAGACACTCAAGCAATCTACAAGAAATCAAAATGTACAAACATATATAAGTGCATATGTTGTATACACAAACATCGAGAAATACAAACTCACCCTATGCACACTCAAGCAAGTTGATAAAATAAACACACATGCATACGTACAATACATCTACACATCCATATACACGGCAAGAGGCGAGGGGGGTGCATGCATGAGAGACAGAGAGAGAATCCTATTACAAGGAATGAAGGCTTAATCCAACCAAGAGGATTCCAGCTCAACCTAGGAAATGATAGGATGGGTCGACTCATTTGAAACTCCAGCATGCATTGGTGAATACAAATTAAAGCTCGAAGGCCACAATTACTGAACCAAGAGTCAGCCAAACAACAAGACAATATCCAGAAATACATAATGCAGTTGAGTTAGTCCAAAGCAACAAAGAAGCAAGCTTTAAAAGAACATTGATCACAAAAACAATTGAAAAATATACATGATGCACCTGCGGCTAGAGTATTGCACAATAATGAAGGATATAATGATGGTTTAATCGTGCTAATTGTAGGTAAATTCGCCCTTCTAACAGCAAGCTTCGCCCCTTTTGTGAACCAGTTCAAAGCAGAACCAGACAAAGAAACAGCAAACCATATATCTTCCCATTTTTACTCACAAACTGACTCCAACCAAACACAAACACCTAATCGGATCCTATAAGTTTTGGCTTTTCTAACCACCTCAACATCATCAAGGGAAAACGCATAGCAAACTTAACCGGAAAAAGACAGACGCCAACAAATTGGTGACCCTTCTTACATTGATATTTAAAAAAATATAAAATAATAAAACTTTCATAATTATTTGAATCTTTAAAGAACAGATTCAAAATACAAACTTTACCCCGTCAATTTGGTCCGATAAGAACTTCATTGCAGCTTTAGAAAACATTTCGCATCAAAATTATGATCATCAGTCCCTCGACAAAAATATCAATAATAATAAATAATATTTAGAGAAAACAAACTAAATAAAAATGGAATCGCACTTAAAGGGCGAGAGCATAGAACTCTTTACGGTAAGAAACCAAAAGGAATGCCGCAAAAATAAATCCAATAATAAATAACTAAAAAGGAAAAAAAACCTAACCTAATTTCTAGGGCGCGGCTAAGGCAATCCACGGCATCCACGAAATCCCCGGCCTCTATTGCCTTCGACCCCTCCTCGAAGAACTCATCCGCGAGAGCTAGAGCTTTCTCGGCACTCTGCTCTTCAGGGCCGGAAGACCCAGCTGCTCCGCCGCTCGAAGAATCGCCTTTGCCGTCGACACTCGGGCCATTCCCCTGCTCTTCCGAAGCTGGGGTTTTCTCAGCCTCGGGGACGACCGGATCCGCCGCTAGGCTTTTCTCCTCCTTCTCAGGGGGCTCCAAGGCGGGAGCTTGGTCGGGGGAAGACATGGCGGAATGAAAACCCTCGAAACCCTCTGAGTTCTCCTTGAGGCGGAAGACTGGCTTTGAACTGGGGGAGTACCTGGCAACACCAGAGAGCGGGGCTTGTCTTTGCTTGCAGGTGGATATTGGAAGATCGGACGGCTGATATTTTACGTCGAGTTACGTGCAAGTGATGCACGATTTTTTTCGGACCGGGGGTTTCAATCTTTGGGGGAGTTGTTTGCCGGGAAATTAACTATGACGATGACTCCGTAAGATGTGCCTTGGATTGGGCTTTGTTACCCTGTTTGGTCATGACTCATGACCATGACCATGACCATGACCATGGTTTCATGTTTTTCCCTCTCCTTAGAAGAAGGTACAAACACACTTTTTTTTTTTTTTCTTTTTTTGCGGTTCCCTGTATTTTGATTGCCATGCAGTAATGTACACTAAATGCAACTATAAACACTCATACCTTATTCTCAACTATTCTGCTTGAGTATGTGAACTTGTATCAAACCCCTCTTCATGTTGAAATGATGCATGTATGTACATTTCCTTTATAGCTATGGATGCTTCCTTGCATGCGATCATAATTATCCTCATTTCCTTTACTTGTGCTATTCATATCTAACACTAATAAAAATAAGTTTGGAAAGGAAGATCGAACCAAGAAAAGGCTCATTCAGTCTGTTCTCCTCCTCTTTTTTTGTTTTCTTCAACAAAATAACATAGACTAAATGTGAAGCAACATAGACTAGTCTTTCAATCAAAATAAAATGTGTAATTTAAGGCCCTGAATTAATTCCAAGCTATATAGATAGCCTAAATCTATATAAATCAATGGAAATAGCAGTATTCGATAACCATATCTCCTTGTTCTCATCTCTTCTTCGTCGCCCTTTCAATGCTATTGCAAGCACCATTGCTTGACCCGGCAATTAGTAGCTACCACCATCTTTATAATCTCTTCTTGCTTCATGCTAGCATGCAACTTGAACTAGATTAATCCAAAAACGCGAACCGACCCAACCATGCTTGGTTGTTAAAATCTTAGTTACCTATCCCAACTTAGAATTTCCATTATGAACAATTCACCTCAAATTGCAGGTCATATCTTTTAGGGTTTAACCCAATCTAGTTTGATCAGCCTAAATTTCACTTCCCAAGATCAGCCCAACATCCCAACATTGCACCACATCACATGTCTTGGGATTGATTGGACCATGTTGGCCAGGTGTGCCGTGGACATCTCGAGACCCCTTTTAAGATCTTGTAGTAATAACCAGTAATTTTATAGAGCACACGGCGAGGGGCGGCCATCATCTTCTTCCTCGAAGCTGAAGCCCCCTCCAAAGAGTTGAGAAACACCAACCGTCTCCATGGCGCGGGTCGCTTCCAACTCTTTCGGCTTTCTTCACGAGCCCCTACCCCGCCTCGACCCGAACCCCCCGCAACGCTCGAGAGCCGCTCTACGCCTCCAATCTAAACCTCATCGCTTCCAAAGCCTCAGAATCCAAGCGAATACCGACCCGATCGATTCCCCCATCCAAACCCCCTCCACGGTAAGAAACTTCAACCACCAATTTATATACAAGATACATGCTATAATCCCAGTTACTTTAGTTCCTATTCGTCTTAGAAGGATCGTTGTGCTCTCGGCAAATGAGTTGTTGAATTATCGGTCATGGACCTCTTTAATCGCGAGTTTTCGCTTGCTGCCAGAGGCAAAAATATTGAAATCGTATCCAAATGCTTGTTAACTGGTTAGATTTATATCTTCCACTGCCCTGACCTGTTAGTGCAGGTCTTGATAATTTTCTCGGGAAATTGGTAGGAGGTGGAGTTCGTTTGCTGTTTTTATTGTGATATCTGCACGATGTGTCTGAAGCCTATCGCTCGTAGCATGTCATTTGAGGCTCATGGCTTTGGTGGTGGGCTTGATTTCGTTCAGGCCGTGTGATGTGGTTTCTTTCTGAGTTTTGGTGGTCAGTCATTTTCTTGAGCCGGATCAGTTTGCTTTTGATGATGGCTGGCAACTAGTTTCCTTCATGCATGATATTGAATTATAAGTTGTCTTTACGTTAAGTAGTCAACAAAGTGCCGAGAAAATTCGTTTTAATATGAATTCTTTCTGCATGGGACGGATAGTTGGCTTGCAGAATTTATTGTCTGGAGTCAATTAACCGAACGAAAGAGCAGGAAATTTTATGAGGTTTTCAATTGAAGGAGAGAAAATCTAGGGAGAAAGTGAAAGAGAGATTGTTTTCAAAATAACAGAGCATGAAGCTTTCACTTTGGTTGTTTATTTGATCTTTTTATTAAATGATCCTGACATGTTCGCAGTGTGTATTTGAGAATTTTTTGTGGAATTTCATCATTATAAAGTATAAGTTGGAGTTGCCGAACCTTTATCCTTATTCACAGGAGAGGGAGAGAGAGAGAGAGAGAGAGAGAGAGAGGTGCTTTCAATATTTAAACTTAGACTTGGTTTTTTTCGTTTTTCTGAACCTTGAAATCATTATTTTAGTCCAAACTGACAGATTGCAGACAGGAAACATGGAGTGGAAAGGGAAGAGGGAATTGCACTGAGATTTAATGGATGGAAGGGTAAATTTATGCTTCTCGGTATTCAGAAAGGCATCAAGAACAGAAAGTGGTGGTCAGCACTGTTGGAGGAAGGGCTTATAAACACATTGAATTGCTGAGATATTGGATAATGATCAGCATAATTTTCAAATCCTTTTTACATCTCCCCAGTGTTTTTATTAAAAAATATTACTGATTTACTGAATTGTGCTTCAAAGTTCTAACACACATATATCCGTGTATGTGTGCATGGAGAAGATATCCAAGGGGTCATATGCCAAGTGATGCTATGCGAAACATCCCCGCCAACTCCTAAGCACACACAGGAAAAAAGAAACCTCATACCTTTTGGCTATGAAGTCCTTCCAACAATTCAAGCATTCCTTTTTCAATGATGATTATTTGATAAGGTCACGAAGTAGATGTCTCCAAATTTCCATGCTGAAATTAACTCTCCCTAAATCCATGTTTTTCTGGAATTTCTTCCAAAGATCATTCTGCTACAATTTAGCATTGTAGGAGATCCAATTTGGTTTTCTGTACATATCTGGAGGATTGATGACTTTCAAAGCAAAATACCATTTTTCATATAGTAACAATGCAACCCCATCATGGCCTACCAAACAATTGATTTCTCCAACTTTACACCCTTATTTTAACCCTCTCTAAATCCATCTATTTCCAGAGTTTCTTTCCAAGACCATAATTTAACATCATGGGAGGTCAGATTTTTCTGTACATATCAGGAAGATCAATGACTTCGGTTAGTGAAAAGCATTCTGCATATAGTGAAAAGTGGAGCTCATTTCAGTGTCCTAGAGTTGATGTGAGACTGTGCATGTTAACCTAGTGCATAAATTACTATTTAACTTCAAAGTTAGCCTTTTGTCTCAAATATTTTTTTTAGCAATGGTGTCAGTGAGTATGAACCAAAATGTTGCATCAAGATCAGCCTTCAGTAGCTTTTTTTCCATTTCTTTGAAACAAAAAACATTTCTGGTCAAGTTGTTATTTCAGAAGAATAGAAAAAGCTCTAAGGTTATAACATTTTTGTGAAGTTTCTCCATACAAGATCTTGATTTTAAACTTTAAAGAGAAATATTTTGCATTGTTCATTTTTCTTTGTCATGCCACTGGTTTCATGGTAAAATTCCCCTTTAGTTCTGGTGTCTCATGCAGATTTTGTGCCTGGTTCGGGTTCATGCTAAGATGTCATCACTCTATAGAAAATTGATGATCATTCAAAGATGCATTTCTAAGCTAAAGTTCTCCTTGAGCTGAATATGTCTATTTATAGGAGAAGAGAGGTGAACATGCTTATTGACTGCATTTTCAAATGATGGGATAGTTTTCCCAGTAGCTTAGACAGTTCAAAACTATGAATTCAAAGACTCAAGATCAAAAAATACAACTTTAGAGAATGCTACATAGTGCAGTCTATCTTGGGATAAATGTTAGCAACAGCTTATTTGTTGGTAAAACTGTGTCAAAATTTTGAACTTTGGTTTGAGTTCAGTTTCCCTGAGAGTGATAAGGATTTTATTATCTTGGCAAATTTGTACCATGCAGTACACAGAAGTACCTCAGTCATGGCTACACAAGCATCTACATTGTAATTTGTAAACCCCATCCCAACTTTTTTGGTCAGTATGAATTTGGACCAGATTATGAAAAGAAAAAAGAAAGAAAAGAAACATGCTATGAAGCATGCCTTACACTTACCATTGCTCAGCATTGAACAAAGAAAGATGCTGAGTAAGTGTTCATTTATTTTTTTCCAGATTTTTTTTTAATTTATTTCTTCAATCCTGAAATTTTCCAAATAAGCCAACATGAAGTGTTCCAAACATGTTTGTTTTTTCTTTAACAAAAATCTAGCTACCTATTTTTGATTTGCAGTCTCATTTATTCAATGGCAACACAATGTTATTATCAATCAAGACAATGATGCTTTTGTTTTTTCAGTTTTTTTGCTAACATAATTCTTGCTTTATGGAAAAGATGTGCATCTTCAATTTTCTTCAAAACTATGGCATACTTGTTTGGTTTGATATCAACTGCTTTCAGTCACTTGATTGCAACTTTTTAGCACCTCAGGATGAGCCAGTTTTCCAGACTGATGTGGTCAAGGATGAAGGACGAACCGCTAGTGTTTCCCAAAAGACTGAATTTGCAGAGTTTCCAAATAAAGATATTAATAGGCGGATTGCTTTGGGCTCTACTGTTGCAGCAGTAGGACTCTTTCTATCAACAAGATTAGAATTTGGAGTCTCTCTTAAAGATCTATCTGCTGCTGCTGTACCCTATGAAGTGGTCAGTTCATCTTCCAGTTTCTTATTTTACATGGTTAAGCATTCTCGTTGCTTTATTTTTCTTACCAGCAATTAAATGATATTTGACCTCCAGTTTAGTATAAAATTCATAGCCTGGAGTTTCTCTCTTCGGCAGTTAGTAGGTATCGAGTGCTAGTACAATATGTTTTCATTGCATTAAACAATCTGGTGTTTTCTGCTGAAATGTTTCTAGTTGTTTTCCTTTATGTTGGTGTGGCATCAAATTAAGATCTTTGCTATGGCTACATGTGCATGATGTCAAATGGTGACAGGGATGAAGGATTCTGTCCGTCCAACATGCTTCATTCCTAGAAAATATGGATGTTGCACCATGAATACATGCACATAAATGAAATCGATGCATATATTATCATGTAGGGTCAGGAATTACCATATGATGAGATGTTTAACAAGATGAAGGAATTTTTACATGATAGTTAATTAAAGAAAGCACATCTGATTTCTGCATCAGAAACTAACATATCATGACTTTTGTATTTTGCCTCATTTAGGTAGTTAGTGTGCAGCTTGACAACAATACTTGGCGTAGTTTGGACTTTATTTTGATGCTTTTAAGCATCTTGGATTATATTAGTTATACTGACATTTCTTGGATCAGAGGTAACCAGAGTTTCAGATTTGCACAATGCAACAAAGGCAAATATAACTAACCTGGCCAGGTAATAGATTTATCCAAACAACACTCTTTTATACCTTGTACTGAGCTTACTGATGGCAGCTTCAGGTTGGCCCACTGCCAGGCTGGGGCCTGACCAAATTATTTATACCTTGGTGTTGGCACTAGGGACATTTGAAATTTGGCATATGGGTGCCTGGTGGCATGACAATGAATGTGTGGCCTCCCATGGATGGCTACCTTGTCACAGGACAATGGCTTGCTCGTGGTTGACAGGTTTGTGAAGATGATGGAGAGGAAAAGGAATAAAGAGGTTTGAAGGAGGGATCTACTTGTGTATACGACCTTTTTTGATTTAGAGATTTTAAAACAGTTAGAAACAATTCTCTCCTTTTAAAATTAATTGGTTTTTATCACTCTAACACTAAGAGAGACATCAACAAGAAAATATCATGTATCAACCATGCCAAAATAAATTATCAATAGAAAAAGAGCATCCTAGCGCACGAGGCTTCCACTATTGCGGGGTTTAGTGAGAGTCAGATGTACGCTGCCATACCCCTGCATGCGAAGAGGTTGTCAATGATACCCAGATCATAATGGAGAAATCTTACCATTTCGACAATGCTTGCCCTCAAATTATCAATGTATTCAACCCAAATCCCAAGAGTGTTTAATTAACTAAATTTAATATTAAATTATCAATGTATATAATATTAAATTAAGTTAAATAAAAACTCTTGGGCTTTTGGGTTACATGAGCAGTACCTTGCATAAAACATTTCAAGCCTTAACATTTATGCCCAGCTAGACTCAAAGCCTTGAATTGCTTATCCTGCAGGCTGGCCCAAGACTGTTTCTAGCCATACTTAGTAGTAGTTCTACAAAAAGGATGGAGAGAGAGGGATTGAGATGTCTTTTGCTAGGGCTGTACCATATTGGATAAAGTGAAAATATGCCTTATTATTTTGCATGATTATTTTTACCATTGAGACTTACATGATGCTGCAAAAGTAAGATATTAATTAATATGTATCAAAATGTAAGGTAGTATAGAGGGCAATGAGCATAAGATAATCACTTAGCATAAATGTGGATATTGACGTAGTGTGTGGTAAATCAGGAAGGTATATCTATAAAGGAGAGTGGTATTGGAAGTTAGGAGTAATTATAGACAATAGAACGAGGAAAACTGCTTGTGATAGTTATGTTGAGTAGTGCGGTCAAGTGGCAGCCTCGGTGAGGAGGTGATCTCAGATACATCTTAAAGAGCCTTAGGGGAGACCAAGAAGGAGGTGATCTCAGTTACATCTTAAAGAGCCTTAGGGGAGACCAAGAAGATTTAGATGCATGTGCTAGAAAAAAATGATTTGAGCACCTGACCTTGGGAGAGGAAGATGCCTATGCAGTGTTTGCCACTTCTGTTTACTCATTATATAGAAACCAAGAATGTATCTTGTGTGTGCAAGCTCGCATTCTTACCAATGTGGTTTCTTGAACGCTTTTGTGTGTGTTCTTTAAGGTCTCCAAAGTCTAGGAAATGCTAAGACAATGCATGGGAAACCTTGGGGAAATGAATGCCATCACAAGCAATCCTAGAGGAACCTGAGAATTGCTTCTTGGATGATTGCTCATGTGAATCCCAAAATTCCATGTGTCTTTTTTCTTTTACTTTCTGAAACATTAAGAATATTCTTTTTATATGTATGGCTTTTGCATGTTTACCAAAAGTAAACTATTCTATCACCAGAATGCACTTGCAGAAGGGCTAGAGCTTGGTCATTTTCCAAGGAATTAAGCTAGTGCTCGCAAAATATCAGAAGGGTTCTGCTAGTGCTTTTAGTCTCCTTTGGAAGCACATAACTATAATCAAGAAGCTTGTTCCATAGTTTTATCTCCTAAATACAATTTGTCTTTGTTCCTCGTAATAGCTGTTACTTTCTGCTTGTTTGCAGGCTCTTTCAAATGGAATGCCCACTGTCGTCGAGTTTTATGCAGATTGGTGTGAAGTTTGTCGCGAATTAGCTCCAGATATTTATAAAGTTGAGCAGCAGTACAAGTAATCTTTTGAATTCTGGGACTATAGCTCCAGATATTTATGGAGTTCAGCAGCAGTACAAATCGTAGTAGTAGTAGTATGATACTTGAATGACATAGACATTTAACTGATTAACTGCTTGCCTTTTTAAACTTGATTTGCATATGAGCTTGTATCTGAACACTACCTGAGTTATCATTTCTGTATTCAAGTCTCTCCATTCTCCAAGCATTGACTTTTTACGTTTGCTATTACTGCAGAAGACGAACTTCAATTAAAAAATTTCCACGTGCAAATGTTGACTTATTTTTTAATTTCTTTTTTAACCCTTTTTTTTCATGTCAAGTCGTGATACATTAAAGATGGCATAGTATTCGTTATTGTATAATACTTGAATTGACATAGACATTGCAACTGCTAAAGTGCTTGTCTTTTTAAAACTTAATTTCTGGTATTAAATTGTACGCTAACTCTATCCGAGTTCTAATTTCTGTACTACCGACTTTCTGCTGTCTCCCAGCTTTGAGTTTCTAGCTTTGCAATGACTGTAGAAGATAAACTCCAACATAACATTTTCCATGTGCAAATTAGTAGACTATGAATATATTAGTTGTGGCTTTATTTTCTTGTTTGAGATCTTACATTTTTCATCTTCATTTGAAATATATTAACATGACCTTGTTTTTCAGAGACCGCGTGAATTTTGTTATGTTGAATGTTGATAACACAAAGTGGGAGCAGGAGCTTGATGAGTTTGGAGTGGAGGGCATCCCCCATTTTGCCTTCTTGGATAAAGATGGCAATGAGGAGGGGAATGTTGTGGGCCGACTTCCAAAGCAATATATTCTTGAGAATGTTGCTGCCCTTGCCAATGGTGAACCCACAGTACCTCATGCCCGAGTTGTCGGTCAGTACTCTAGTGCAGAATCCAGAAAAGTGCATCAAGTTGTTGATCCTAGAAACCATGGTTAGGTATGCTTTACATTGTTGATAGCTGCTCAGCGCCAGTTGGAATATCAAGTTCAGATACAGGTATTTTGTTGCTTTCTCCTATACGGTCACTGTGAATGCAAGTATGCACAGTATCAGTTCTACAGAGCATTTAAGAATCAAGCAGTATAAGAGGTTTTTTTTTATTTTTATAGAGCCTGATATTTACATATTTTAATCTTTGTGGAACAGCTGATCATATCCACTGAGATCCTGATAAAAGACTCTAAATCGCACCGTTTGATTATCTCCGTGCAGGAATCGATTGATAAGTTAAAAAAATAAATAAAATACATAATCCTAGAGTCAAAAGATAAAATAAATAAAATACAGAATTCTAGAGCCATCTATCTTTTGAAATCATTTTTGAGTTCCTTTGCGAGTGGTGGCATCAATGGTTTCCATCCATGTCTTGTCCTAATAAGAAGTTATACTGCTTTATGAGAAATTCCTCGTATCTTGTCCTATTAGGATGCTTAGGAATAAACTGCTTTTTGAGAAATTCCTCTAGTTATGATGTTTAGCTCTTAGCTCTTGCTTCTTATGCTTGACTATATTTAAAATGTCCTGTTTCCACAGGCTTCAGTTCTAGATCTATTTGCTGCCGAAATCGGGAAATGCTTTCCTGTTATGGAAGAGAACAGACTCATTTGCTGTACAATTCACCTTATTAACATTTGTTGTGACACCTTCTGTTCTATTAAGATTTTATTGCACTAGCAGTCTGTTCATAATGGTAATTGAAATGTTAAAAGCACCGACTAAGTTCTATGAGGAATGTGATGATTCACAAGTTTTATATGTAATAGCAGGCAGCGTGGTGAAGCAGGGCAGGTGTCACTGCTTTGTGTGCGCTAAAAGAACGGTCTAGGATAAGACCAGTGAAAATAATGGACATTGAGTTGAACTAGTTCCTTGAGAGCTGCATCAAATAAACACTGCACAATTTGGTTAAGAAAAGTATAAATCGTCATCAAGGAATTACTAGGTGGTTAGTTGTATGCTCACCGTTGTCGATATGATATTTGCAATTATGTTCTATTAACCTATAATGTATTTTCCTTCTAAACTTTATTCTCTAACAATTGCTTCTTAGTTATTAGCAGTGTCAAACGGTAGATTACTCCATTACAAAACTGCATCCCTCTCTCTCTCTCTCTACACATTTTAGCTTAAATTGTAAGGTACTGTACACTGCATCACCCCAAGCAAGCAGCGGTATATAGTTAGGCTTGATTGTTGCCAAACAGATAAGTGCATGCAATAGGGGGCACAATGCACATGATCTTAAAGCTAACAACTTGTACTCTAAATAAATAAACAAATACAAATTTAACTTGATTTCTCAGGCTTGCATTTGATTTGAGAGGTCAAGGGACGAGGAGGAAAGTCCTTTGCTCCCGCAATCTAAACATCTTCAAAAATGCAAAAGCTATCAATTGTGGATTTCATGTAGTTGCCAGGTGATGTGTGGAGGAGACAACTGCTTGGATTGCTATAGTATCCTTTTCAAAAAGAAAATGGCACATCCCTACCCAAAAATAGCATACAAATGTGCAATCTATGGAGGAGTTTACATATTGGCAATGAGGTGGTTGCTCGTGCAATCTATGTTGAAAGAAATCTAGTGAAAACTCAAGCAGGGGGTGAAGTCATAATAGCGAAACTGGGTTCATGAAAACACCCTTCACCCACTTTTTCCCCATTCTTCAGAAAAAAAAAAATGATTTGCCCGCAAAGTCCATGCATAAGCAAAATTTGCTGTTGTGCATAAAAACTAACTTTTCTAGTACATAAACAAGATCAAGGACAGGCAGTCAGATAAAAAATGTGATGTACAATGGAGAAAATGGACTAATTTCGTAGATATGAAGGCTATCTTTTTATCAGAAAGATGATAATTAAAATTCTGTTCTTTACAAAGCACAGGTTATATGAGAACCATCAAAGGCAAATATAATGCTGCAATACAAATCAAGGGGCCCTTGAGGCCATAATTTTGCAGCTGGCTGTAACCTCTCTTGTTGAGGACCAAGGCAAAGTGGCAAAGAATGACACTGAGAACCATTTTTCGCTTCCAATTAGTTCCATTTCAGGACTGACAGTCTCCGTGACAAGTGAAGTTAGCCAACAATCTGCAATAAGTATCATTAGAAATCAACTCAGAATCAAATCCCATAAGTGAACAAGCAATTACAATGGTGAAAATAAATATTGTCAGAAAGTTGGTCAAATATTAATTTGTAAGTTCAAAAAGGTTATAATCAGAATTTCAACGCCATCTTTTCTGGATGAAAACTTGAAATTTAAATGTTTCTACGTTTTAGAGAGCATACTTAACACATCAAGAATTTTGACACTTCAATTTGTGCCAATAGAAATTTTGCAGGTTTGCAGATTTATGAAGGAAGACTAAGCTTCATTTTCAAAAAAACATCCTAAAAAAAAAAATAAATCGGGTCCACACAAGATGTACGTAATTTTTCTGAAGTTTCAATGGAATGGCAATGGCTATAATCTGCAATACTAATTAGCAGTTTGGTTGCCTCCAGTTCATGGTTTCATGTTAATACTTGGACGGTGGGTGATTAAACAGGACCAGGATGATAACCCAACCCAACTCCACTCCCTATCCCCAAAAGAACAATTTTTTTTTTTTAAAAAAAAAAAAGACTCCCCCAGATCCGGTCACCAGCCCTTCCACCTTGCACAGACAGCTGGAGCATTGAGACAAGACCCCTCCAGTTCAGACACAAACTGGAGATGATCTGGACTCATTAATTGGGTATGTTATATCATCACATCTTCGACCAAAAGAAACAGGTTGATACAAACAATGTAGCTAGTGTTCGGAAAAATGTGAACCATAGAAAGGACCATATAATATGCATGATTCGTATACTGATGAGTGGGGAAACTGGTCCAGAGCTGAAAATTAATCAAATGCAATGATGGTCAGATCTTGGCTTAAACCCAGTGAAAAATGATTTTCAGGATTCGACAGGCAAGAGAAACATATCAATAAAGCAAATTATGGATTTTGATTGAAAGGGACAAGTTTAACGATAAAAGCTAATTGATCTTCTTTAAATCAAGAGCTTCAATAATCCTGGGTTTTGCATGCAAACCAACTATGACACCAAAGACTATGCAACCTATACTCTAATATCTGTAGCACCTATCTGATCCAATGTTGCAAAAATATATCAGCATAGTTATTCCCACAATAACAGAGCCTACTAGGAAACAAAAGAACTCTCCTTTATATTGGAAAAAGGTAAAAAGCCTCTCTCTTCAGTCATTTGCCCCAACCAAACCAGTTTGGATGGAAGAAAACATTTCTCTATGCCCCTTTTAGCTAGGCGACAACTACAATACAACTATCTATTCTGTTCTTTCTACAATACTAAATAACCAGCAAAGGTAGCCCATTCCCAAGCAGAAAATAGACCCCAAAAGAATAAGCTACTCAATGCTTCACTTCAAAGAGAGCATAAGCCATCGCATTCGAACCTATGGAAGAATCTTAGCTTTGGTCATCTTTCTCCACACAAAAAAGAAAGATAAGGATGCTGCTTTAAAAAGGATAAGAAAATTTGATTCCTGTCATCGTTTATCTTATGTCTTCCAAACAAACCCTATGCTGGACATGTTCAAGACAAATCCATCAGTAGCAGATATCTTCCCATCAACATGTTGCTTTTGACATAACCAGGTATACATTTGGACAGGAGTATTAAGACAGGCAGTCCCTGGTCGGTAGAGATCCTAACAGCTTAGGCAACAAGGTGGGCTGCCTAGTGACTTAGGCTTTCCATCCTTGGAGAGGTGGGGAAGACAAAAATGGCCAACAAAAGTATAATACAATAAGCTCGCTCTCTCTCTCTCTCTCTCTCTCTCTCTCTCTCTCTCTCGCATGCCTATAACCAAACCAAGATTGATCAAGCTTGGATCTTTGCAAGCTCCACTTGGAATTAACTTCAAGGATGAAGTTTAGTGTCAAGCTTGTCTCGTTTATTGTTTGAACAAGATCAATCTCAAATCAGAGGAATCAAAAGCATGCACATTTTAGTATTCACTTTATAAAAATTGTATAATCTAAAATGATAAATAAATAAGAGATTGGAAAAAGTCAACGATATGCTGTCACGAATATAAAAGGACATTACCAATTATGATCCCAGCAATCTAGGGTTTTGGAGGGTAAACTAGAGACAGATCTAACCTTTGGCATTTTTCGCACAAAGTAGCTACCTAAAGACTCAAATCTGCACCATTGCATTTGCCAGCCCTAGCCTTTTACCATGGCACCAAGCAATGGCCCTGCTGTCATGCAAAATGATATAAAGAAAAGATCAGCAACTGCACAGCGAATGGTGCTAATAACTAGTTTTAATTTTTTTTCTTCCCAACCCCACCCCCTTTTTCATTACATTGGCGCACAGTAGTTTGATTCACGAATGCCATTTTTTTTAAAGATATTCTGATTCCAAATTGAACTGAACACAGTCCTATTTCAATTATCTTGATATCCCTAAGTCAAGCTGAAATCGAACTTGTTAGGCCTTAAGACAACCTTGAATAGAGCCTGTTTTTTTGACTTGATTCTGACAATTAAAATAATTTCTAAGTGCGCTTTGTGTTAAATCTTTGATAAAGGATTTAATGATTTCAAAATCCATGACGGATAATCCAAATGGTCCGACCATTGATGAGTGTTCCGACATAACATTTGCAAATATGTTGCAAGGACCACTTTTTTGGATTATTTACACAGGTTAATTTCCATGCTTCATTGCACAAGCTTATGAATTTGCCCTTGGTCCTTGCCATCTTGATTACGGTTTAATATTTCTTTGCTTGGTGGATTTTGCTATCTTTTGGTCCTTGCCCCTTTAAGATTCCACATGCAAGACTACTTATCAACAATTTTCAATCAGCTTGGTGTTATGATTTGTCAGTATGTTGCTCAGCATATTACAGTTCATCCCTTTAGCTCAGGGTAAGTCATCTTAATAAACTCTTGATGCTCTCCAAATATTAATGAATGTGGACTTTAATTGAGCTGATTTTACTCAAAATATGAACTGGTTTTAAGAACCATCATCTGCTATTTGACTTTTATCTTAGCAGTTTTTCTCCACTTCCTAGAGACTACAAATTCTCCAGTTGGCCATACCATATTTGCATGCAACTCAATTTTTTTTTAAAAAAAAGAAAGAGAAAGAAAGAAAGAAAGACAACTAACAAAGTTGAGCATGTCATTTACCCATCTTATTAGAGAGACATGTCACTAGTTTTATTTAGGATTGTGGTAAAGTAATTGCCATCTTCAGGAATCATTTTGAGTTGAACTTTGACCATTATATAAATTTTTGTGACTCTATATACATATTATTGTCTCTTGGTTGCTTGATTATTTATTTGAACAAAATACTTAGAAAGATATATAGGTAAGTGATAGATGATAAGGGTATAAATATCGTTTATCCATATTGTGCCAAAAAGCAACCTTATTTTTTTGTCATACACTCATACTACAACCAAACAACACAATTAGTTAAAGCCAGGCAGGAATAAGAATTCCTAGCCAAATAAAAATAAGCATAACTTGTGAAGTAACTACAACAAGCATGACTTTCACTAGTCCAATTTTTCTTACTCTCCAACAAGAAGCACCCCTAAAACCAACGTTTAATGTACCACCCCAAACCTCCTGGTTCTAGGCATATTGTACTGTACCAAGGGCAAACCAACACGATTTCACCCCAAAATTCGAGAACTCGAGCGTGGACGAGGAAGGAGAGAGAGAGAAAAAGAGTGAGAAAGAAGGGGAGGGAGGGAGAGGGAAGGGGAGGGAGGGAGAGGGGGAAGGGGAGGGAGGGAGGCTGCTCGGAAAGAGGGAGAAAGGGCTTAGAAGCCCCATGCCCCCGCGGTTTCGTTTTGAAACAGGGGGCCTATTTACTTTTTGCCAATTTTTTAATTGAAGTCGACAAATGGTTTGCCGATTTCAGTTCAAAAAATTCAAAAAATAAAAGTTCACCCCTAGAACGGTATGGTACGAATCCGTACCATACCCATTCTGATCACCGACCAACACGGGTTCTGGTATCAATTCGACGAACCTTTCCTAGAACTCTTATTTTTTCCATTTTTTTCATTTTTTTCATATACACTGAACTTTTATGAATTGGCCTTTTGTAGATGTCCAACAAAATTCCAAATTCTTGTCATGAGACTCAACCACCTTCTTCAACTTTTATCGCAACTATTGGTATTTGTTTCCAATTGGTGTTGCTATTTGAGATGCCTAGAACTAGGGGGTAACAATGGGTCAAAGAAGGTTGGGTTCGGATAGGGGGTTGTGTTCGAGTTAAAAAAAAATCTCAAGCCATAAGACCTATCTATAATCAGTTTGCAAAGTGTAAAGAGTAAACCCATGCCAGCCCATTTATTTTACATAAACACGTATCCATCCATCAACCTATTTGTCATTCATCAATCATATAAAACTAAAAAAGTAAAGCAAAACATGGTAATCAAAGATCCCAAACAAGTTCAAATTTAACTTCAAAGATACCATCATAATACCAATGAATTGAAGAATTTAAGATATATGATAGTCACAAACTAATTAAAAATAAAACTAGCTAAAATGCATTTACTCAAAAAAAAAAGTAACTAAAATGCAATCTCACATCCTCAAACCCCATGGTCCACCCTATCTGTCACTCTCTATAATCCTTTTTCTTTTGGGTGAACCAAGCCACATGAAAAAAAATTAGAGATCTATTAAGCTAGTTCCCCATCAATTCAACCATGGAGGCCAATCTAGTCTAGGGGGCTAAAACCAAACCCAACCATTTATAATTTAGTTGATTAAAAGTTGACCGGAAAGCGAGCCAACTTTAAGTAAAAAAAAAAAGGATTTTTTACATGGATACCCTTCTAAATATCAGATTTTGTATGAATATTCTTCCAAAATTGATATTTGCATGTATAACCTCGTAAAACTCTGTTATTGTACAAATGCCCCTAATATAACAGTTATTCTAACGGTGTTAAGAAAAATCATATTTATATTAATTAAACATAAAATAAAATTTTAAAATTATGCTATTGTCCTTGTCTTTTTCTCCTGCTATTGGGATCGCGATCTATTTGCACATCTACCCATTAAGGATATTTTAATCATTTTAATTTGAAACTGTTAATTTTTTTTACGTCGTTAGATAACATGGGTACAAATGCAAAAACAAGAATAAAAAAAGATAGAATAGCAAAACAAGTGTTTTACGAGAGTATATATGCAAATATCAATTTGGAAGGGTATTCATGCAAAAAATCCTAAAAAAAACAAACTAAACTAATTTATTCTGGGTGGATTCAGGCTATGTGGGTTAGATTTTGCTGCCCCCACCAAGAACCATCATTCTATGACTACATATTTAATCGACCTTCCTGATATAATGTCAATTATCTTGTCAAAGACTTATGAAAGTCTTACTAGCTCATAATTATGGATTGTCAAAGTTACAACTGCTACAATCTGATTGATTATAGGCCATGCAGATAGAGGCCTCTTTTAGATCTTGGGCCAAACTTGCAACAAATGTATGCCTATCACTCATAGTATAGCTCCTACTGTTATCATGCCCATTAACCTAAGGACTTTCCTCCCACCAACATGTGTACCCTCATAATGTTCTTCCATCAGTTACTTCACTGGCCATCTTGAGCAAAACAGAGACATTGTATTCTGCATGCATTATAGCACATGCGTGTCAGTGGTATTCTTCACCTAATTATCCCTTACTTGTGAGACTTTGTATGTGATCTTCATATTATAGGCACTGAATATGGATTTTATGGACATGCTGTATGATGATGTACTCACAGGTAGTCAACACTCTGTTGTAACTATGTATGTTTGACTTTACACCTTAGTGAAATCATGCATCAGCATATGCTGCTCAAGTTTCTGTAGATCATACTAAGGAGAAAACCCAGCCTAATTAGGATACAAATTTAAGAATTCCGCTCTGCTGACCTGCGAGAAAGAAGGCTGCAAACTCCATGGTTCATATTACTTAGGTTTGTAATTTTTCTGTAATTTGTTAATGCCACCAACGTCATGTACTACACAAGTTTTACATATGTGCATATAAAAGCAGAGATTATATTCTGTACTTACACATTTAGTAGTTCTCTGCCACAGGTCTAGAAGGGAAGAGTCTTAGAAGAAATGTAGTCAAGGACCACAAACAAACAACACCAAGGACTTGCAGAACAGCTAGCATGGAAACCAATGTTCCACCTATTTCCATTAACGCAGGGGTCACAGAGGATCCTCTCATTGAGAACATCAATTTTTCAATAAAATGTGCTCCTTTATTTAACTGAAACAATCTATAAACCTGCAAAATTAAATGAGTCGTGTCTTAAAATTTTCTACCAAGCACAGATGGTTCAAATAGATATGCAGGTTACATACCTCAAAAATAATTGGCAATATAGGCCAACAAGATGAACCACGCCTGTTGAGGTGCATCTCGAATGCAAATTGAGCTGCACATCCCAGTAGAAATGGAGCAACTGCAACCACAGCTGGGAGACCAATAACTGGCCAAGCAACATATACAGCAAGAATAGGAGCAAACACCTTGAAACCCATGGTGAAGAACGCAGAAGACAAGTATCCTTTGAGGCCTGTGATGAGGCTCCATCTCTTAGAGCTGAAGTCAAGATATGGTCGCTGTACATGATCTGTTATAGATAGAAATGCAGCGAGCCCAACATAAAATATGACCTCTGAGGACAATGACGCTACAATTTCTGCAAGGTTGCAGTAAAAATTGTAAATCAAAATCAATACAATATCTAAGTGAGCCACTAAAATCAAAATAAGACATTCTTGAAAGCACAAAAAGAAAAAAAATTGAGACTTTTTGCTTAAGCAGTAGAAAAGTATTTTCTAGTTGAAATCTATTACTGATAATTATTGCATAGTTATGGAGTATCTCATAGGACTGAAAAATATTTCTGGAAGATTGGAACAGTTATATTTTTACAATTAGTATGATTATGATAAAATTTCTTATATTCCCTCTCATTTCACTAATCCCTGAATTATTCTCAACTTCTGCCAAAATTTTCGGTCTCTGAGCCTAGCTGTTCACTTTCCACAACTCAAATTTATAAATGATACAGATTTGAGCTTCATCAACAAAGATCAATCTGAAAGATGGTTGTTGTCTCCAAAATTCTTTGTTTTACATATTTCAATAACAAGGATTGATAATTGATGACAACAATTATTGCCCATCATAAAATCTATTCGAAGTTTGGTGGAATATCAAATTTAGGGGAGGGGTGGGGGAAGAACAGATGACGGTGGTTCTAAGCTACCAGATTTTTGGCTGTCTTTGAAGTATGAAGCATAGTGTCCAAAAATGATGAAATCATTAGAAATATAGTCAGAAGATTGGCAGAATGGTTACTAGATTAAATTGCAATTGAATTCATGTACCAATAATGCGAAACCTAAAGGTAAAATGGCAAATCCCCTGCATAAGAGAAAAACACAGAGGAAAATCAACAGAACAACAAATTTATATTCCAATACCAAAACAACTTGCAAGATAACTAACACTTTACCAGAACAAAACTTATAAGAAACCAATACCAATCAAAACCTATTCATTATAAAAAATTCAATCTCTAGCAGAAGAATCAGAGCCAAAACAACAATGCACTGGATGATAAAATCAGTATCCAAATTAACAAAAAACTACCAGTAGTCAAATAAGGCTGCAGAAAAGAATTTAATTTCTTTCGGTAGATGCTGAAAAAATGAAATGAAACGATGAAATACCTGCAAGAATCTCATCTTTGAGTAGCATTTCAATAGCATTGCCAAGGAAAAATTGGGGAAGTACCAGTGACGATATCAATGCGAGCGGGCCGACAGCCCAAACGTACGACCCTGTACCATCCTTGAAAGGAGAAGAAACCAATTTCCTCTCTTCCAACAGCTGGTGGGTCAGTCCACAGAAAGAAACTGAACCCGACTTCCCGCGGAAGGGGTCCAAACCGATCCTCCCAACAGACCCAGACCTTCGAACCACATCGGAATTCGGAGTGCCCACCATGGAGCTAGCATTTGAATTGGGAATGGAGAGAACCACCTTTTTCACTCCATGAGAATTCTCCGAGTCGGGCAAAAGGGAGAACACCTTACTTTCCCCTTGAGGAGTTTTAGTGGAAAATTCCCAATAAGAATGGAACCAAGATTACATTGCCAAAAATATGAATGAAGATGGATGTTTTTTATAGAAAAAAAACCTTCTTGAGAGAAATCCAAAGTGAAAAGAGGTACCTTTAGAAGCATTTCCAGGTCGAAATCTGACGTTCTTCCACCCGAAATTACGGAGAGATACCTGGAATCAGATAAAAGAAAGACGGAAAAGGATCAGAAATCTAACAATCATTTAAAAACGGAAAGGGAATTTAGTGCTTAGAGGGTTATGAGAAGAGTACTTACGTTGGTGGAAGAATGAGGGATGGGGTGAGAGCAGCAAACGGACTGGACTTGCATTCCCCTCGTCGTCTGCTCTTCGTTGCTGTGGAATGTGGATTGCCTTCCACCCTTTAAAGTTTAAACCCTAGTAAAATCTTAACCCCCCGGACCTAGCGGGTCGGGTAAAAACTGATTCGACCCGTACCCGATCTGATGTGGACCTGAGCTTGGTCAGTTGGTCCTAGTTCACAGAAACATGGGTCTTGTATGGGCCTTGTATGGGCCCTAAAAGGCGACCCAAGATTAAATCTGGATGCGTCTTCTAGGTAGGGAACAAATTGGGGGGGAAAAAATGTACTCCAAGATCTGCATTCTATTTAGATATCTTACTCTCCTGGTATCTCAAATAATTGTTCATTTGCCCATTTGCTAGCTAACATGTTATCGATGAACTTTATACGATCTCCTTTTCCCTTTTTTTTTTCTGCTTGTTATTGAATTGAAAAGGAATTACTCAACTTGTGAAGGGATGATTCAGTAAAATTGTTTATGAAATTTGTATCAAAAGAAGAAAAAAAAAGAGAGAATGATGATGAAGAAAGAGTGGGCGGGCGAGGGAAACCTAGTAGCTATCTGGGTTCCCACAAGGGGGCTGGGGCGAGAGGGACCAGTGCATGCAGGCCATCCGACGATGGTCGAGTAGTCCCCAGTTGCGTCATATGGCTTTTGAAGTGACTTGCATCACCCACCAGATTTGGTTGGCTAGAAATGCTCGGACTTTCGGTGAATGTAGCTTGTCTCTACGGCTTGTGGTGGAGCGCGACTGAATACAGGCAGCGGAGTTCTTTAGGATTACCCCTGTAGGCGGGTCTTTGATAGCTCGGAATATCTGAAACTCTCATTATGCTCAGGTAATACTACGATAGTATTCTTCACCTAGGAGCCTCCACCCCCAAGCTTCCTCAAGGTCAACTTTAATGGGTAGTACTAGATGGAGGGTATAGTGGGGGCGCGGGCTTCGTGATTAGGGACTCGCGCTCGAGGGTGGTGGCGGCTGGCGGTTGTCAGCTGTCAGATACCACGGTTCCTGGAGCTGAGCTGTGTGCGGTTTGGGCGGACATTCGCTATACTCACCGGGTTTTGCAGGCCAACTCCATCATTGTGGAGGGTGACTCAATCACAATGATAGGTTGGATCCAGGGGATCCGAGTGGCCTGAGTGGAGACCACCTCCCTACTTTGGGACATTTGGTCGATAGGCAGGGACGGAATGGCCTGTCAGGCTAAACACACCTTTCCAGAGACCAACAGTGTTGCGGACTGGGTGGCTGCTTATGCAGCCAATCACTTCGGTGGCAACCTGTGGACTCGGGGAGAGGATTTGCCTAGGGCATTCCGTGATATTCTGTTTTTTGATTTTGTTGGGTGTGTTCGGACTCGGATAGTATGACCTATCCATCTTAGCAAAAAAAAGAAAAGAAAGAAAGAAAATGGCATATGATTCATGTTAACTAACTATTTGATTCAGGAGAATCCCTAGACCTATTTTAGAGTGCTTTGACCACCTCGAGATGGTCTAAACCGGATCCAAGAGCAAGTGGAAGCCAATGTGCATGCCTAACTTCGACAAACTATAGTTTCCATGTGCTCTTTATGAAAAAAAGGAGGGTAACTTTTGGGAAAGAATAATGCTACATGCATCTCCAGGGTTCGACGCACGTAGGGATTGAGAACATATGATTATATTTGGTCTCAAAACGAGCAAGTTGAGATAAATTTTTTTTTTCACATAAGACCATGACTATAACTCACAACATGCGAAGAATTAAATAAAGTAAATTTAGGTAAAATTGATGTAGAATTCAAAATCTAGCTTTAAAAGAATTTTAGTTTTTTATATTATTATTTTCACTAGTCAAAGTTATTTTAGAAAAATATAACCCCTTCCAACTAGAAGAGCAATTCCATCCGAATTTTATAAGGATGGGGCTCATTGGTATAAATAGGATAATCATAATCAATTTTATCATGAGGTTAAAAAAAGAAAATGCAATATAAAATCATAGTTTTGCTGTTGCTGCTATATTTTGAGATATCCAAATTGAGTAGGTTGAAGATTTTTTCTTCTTCTTTTAAATCATATCACCACGAAGCATCAAAAGCCAAGCAATTAGGGAAGGAGAGACTTATCCTTGTATGTGCTCTGAGTCATGCACAACTGAGTCAAGAATGTCTGAAGATAATGAGTCGAGCTAAATAAAGTTGTTAAGAATGATCAAGAAAACGAATCAAAAATGAGTCAACATAATAATTGAAAACAAATTAAGGGGACAAAAATTCAAGAAAACCCCCTCTCAAGTATGAGTGCATCAATGTAACAACCAGTCGGATACCATGCTTTGTTGCTACCATATTTCAAAAACTTAAATTATTAGAGAGTGGTTCAACAATATGTATCAGGACATAAGAATCAATGCAAGGTTTTAGGGTTCTAAAATAAGGTAAAAAAAAAAATTTTATAACGTTGAGTCTATGCTGACGTGGTTTCTCAGCTATGCATGACATACCCATGCCATGGGTGCTGAGCGCAGAACCACAAGCAATTACGTGCATGAATAAGTCATTGTGCATGGAAAAACCGCACTGCCTGGAACGAGCTCGTCTTCACATCATATGCGAATGAAACATGTTGGATTTGAAGCTAAATATAAACCTTAAGTTTGAAATTATTTCAGACTAGAACTTATTATTTCCGGAGTGTTGGGCACATGCAATTGGCCTGTGATTTTAAAAGTTCAATAAAGCTGTACTTTGAATTGTTTCTTGGCCATCCGAAAGTTGTTGTCCAGAGTCAAGAGTGTTCTAGTAACAAATTTTCAAGATTTCATGCAGGACTTTGTGATTCTGAGTGGCATCAAAGCTCCAAAGCTAGCAAGAAAGTTGCTCCTTTATTTGCTTGAATCATATGTATTGGGCTAAGGTGAAGATATTGAGAAAATAAAAAACTTTGCCTGCAGCTTGATCATGAGGTTAACAGATGACATTTCTTTAGATGGATGTACAAGGCTACTGTCACGGGGCTGAAGAAAACTTTTTGTCACTAAGTCCAAGCAAGATGGCTTGATTCTCTGATAGCTGGAGGTGAGTAGTACACCATATGTTATTCTATAACAACATTTGAGAACACTAAGAAATAAAGGTGATTACGATCACTAACAAGTAATGCTATGGGCCTCTTGGTATGTGCATTCAATAATTCTCTCCTCATGCGGCAAGAAGCGATTGGTGCAACTCATGAATAGGATTTGTTGCTAAACACAAGGATTGGTTGGTTATAAAACTGCAAAGTTAGTAATTAATAGGCTCGAAGAAATCAAGAAGATTTCTTTGAGTAATTGTTGAAATAAAGATGAAGGCACTGGTTCCTAGATGCTGCCCTCCTTAGCTGGGTTTAGTTAATGATAATAGTTTAGTTTACAGAATGGTGAATCTAATAAGAGGTAGCTAATATAGATAAATGATAATAGAAAATGAGAGTGAATCATGTGGGGGAGTATATGTCAACCGATGATGGAAGATAATAAGTTTCATTAGTTTTTATTTGGATTCACGTGTGATAATGGATATGGTCAAAATGAGGGAGAATTCTAATTATATAGTAGACTTAACTAGTAGCCCTATTATATATATTTTAGGGTTAATTATGCTTTTGGTCCTCCAAATTTAGGTCGGTTTTGTAATAAATTCTTAAACTTTAAAAAGCTCAAATTTGGTTCTCATTATTTCACAATTGTTTCAATGTTGTTATTCCGCCCAATTTCGGCTACTCTCTTACCGAAAATCCCTACTTGTATTAATCGGTGATTACGTGGCTGAGTATATAGCAAAAACCGCTCTAGATAGGTGATTACATAATTGATTGGTGATGACATAGTATATAAGTGATAACATGCAATATAGTAGATGACATGGCATATGTTAGATCTCTTGATTTCAAGTATGATTTAATGTATAGCCTTTTCGCCAATTCTAGCCATAATTTTTAACACTGGAAATGCATGGAAACCTTTGATTATGATCCATATGCCCCCTTCCTCCTCCTTTTTGGCCTCTTTTCTATCTTTGGTGCTCAGCCTCGTCCTCCTCCTCCATCCTCGAAATGACCAAACCCTCTCCTTCTCCTCTGCCTCAGCGACCACTAAGCCCCCCACCCTTGTGACGACCCAGCCCTCCTGCTGCTCCACCCCGACCTCCTCCGCTAGGTCCTCGCCCTACTTCCATCGTCGAGCCCATCGCTCGAGCTTGTCGTAGCCTCCTGCCACTAAAGCCTACAATCGCGTGGCCTTTCTCCTCCTTCTCCTCTCTATTATTACAATTTAATGTTCTTTTCCTTGTCGACGGGACAAGAGATAGAGAGAGTGAGGAGGGGGAGGAGGAAAGCAGTGTGATTGCAGGCTCGAGTGGGAGGAGGTGACAGCAAGCTCAAGCAGTAGGCTCGATAATGGAGAAAATGCAAGGATTGACGGTGGAGGTCGGGGTAGAGCAGGCGTAGCACCATGGCGAAGGCGGGGGGCTCAATTATTGCTGAGGGCAGAGGAGGTAGAGCTTTATGGTGATATTAAAGTAGTTGTGAAATAATATGGACCAAATTTAAGCTTTTTGAAGTTTAGAGACTTATGAAAAAACCAATCTAAACTTGGAAGATCATAAGTATAATTAACCAGATATTTTATTGATACAACAATGCTCATAAATTTAAGGGCAAATGAGCTGTCTCCTCTCTTTAATTGAAGATGCAAAAGAAAGCTTGCAAGAGGCTCGTCACCACCAAACTAAAATCAGCATCTGGGTGAAAATTCACAAAATTAATACTCTTCATGCATAAAACCAAAAAAATAAGGTTATTAATAAACAAGGCATTCTAAAACATTTTTTTGATTGCTCCATGACAGGTGGATGCCAAAAAGATGTAAAGAAAAATCAAGATATTTACCTAAAAATCATCATTTATATGGATACATATTAAAAACATAAATATTATTTTATTTGAACTAGAATAGATGAAAGATTAACCAAAAATCAGAATATTAGGAAGATATGCTTAGCATTGAAATCAATGATGTTATATCTGTTGGGGCCAAAATAGAAATATTGCAGAATAAACTAAGTCAAAACCTAACTAGAAACAATATTCACATAGACAATATATCAAACACTTAAAGAGCAGAAATAAAACACACCAAATTTATGTGGAAAAACCCTCCAGTGTTGGAAAAAAAAAATCACGGGGAAAATTCAATCAATCTACTATAATAAATATAGAGTTTACAATAGTCAAGTTTATGCCTAAAACTTGAGTTCTCAATAAATTGAGAAAACTCCAATATCACCTCCTTGAGAGTAGCACTGTTCTCACCCAAACCACTACAATGTGATGAACCCAAGAATGTAATGAGATGCCTAATAATGAATACTACAATTTTCTATAGCATCCAACACAACTTTTAGATAGAAATTCAATTTGTTAAATCTTCATGTGAAAAACCATACCCAATAATAATAAAAAAAAGACAGAGAAAGAATCTGTTTCTTCTTTCGTACGGTGTGCAAAACTGATTCATGGTTGCACGTGCTCTCCTCGCTATTCCGCCGCTCTCCTTTCTTTCTTTTTTGTTTTCTTCCTTTTTTTTTTATTTTTTTTTATTGCGCCGCAGCCTTCTCCCTGTTTTTTTTTCTTTTAATTTCATCATCCGGAAGCCCTTTTTTTTTTCTCTTCACGCGTATTCTTTTCCTTCACGCGCACTCCCATGCAATTCTGCCAAAACAAGCAAAGATAAAACCCTAATGGCCTTTTTGGGCCTTCCAAAGTGGGCTGGACCCACTTACAATATCAACTAACAGATCAGCATCATGCTAATAAGGATATGATGACAAAATGGGGGCTCATATGCCACCTTTGGCTGATGTACAAATTGGTTACTTCCTCAATACAAACTAGCTTTTCTTTATTATTTTTTTTTGTGCTAAACAGAAGTATCATACATAATGTGTACGGATACAGCCAAAAAAATCAAAAAATAGTACATCATGGAGAGCACTAGGCAACTCCGCTTCTTGCATCTATAGGTGATCACCTGAATGTTTGGCGACAAAGGAAGCCATCCAATCAGCAGTCTCATTTGCTTCCCTAAATACACGCCTTAATTTTTGATTATGCGCTTGTTTCATTGTCAAAGTTGTTGCTGTTTTGTCACACTCTAGCTCAACATTCCTTCATTTTTTTTCATGCGCATTGCATATCTTCATTCTTCATATCTCCACTTCAATTGCATATCCTTAAGATCAGATCACTAGTCACTTATGGAGCCCACATCGACTGAATGCATGAGCTCAATGTGTTCAGCTGCTCATTCACCTTGTGCTGAAATCTCATCAACAAATAAAATATGTTTAACTGCTCCTACCATGCCACACATATTTACAAGAAGATAAATGATATCACTAACTGAGTTATCTTTTATGCTGTTTATCACTTTGTAGGATTTATTTGAATAAACCATGTGTCCGCGTCGGAGCTCCTGTATAACTTTATGTTACTGATTTTGTAGACCACGTTCACAATCTTGAGGTATAAGTCGTCGGTGTACCAAAAAGAAAAAATTAAAATCGCACTCCCACGCGATGCTTGAAATCCTGCATTTTCAACGTCATAGTTCCCACGGTTGACATATTCTTATCAACAAAAGGTCTTGGTCCAAAGGTTCCTCCAGCTCATATACTTTTCCGGCACGGACTTTGACGAGTTGAACCCATCATTCCTCCACGCCATACAACCCACCACAAGTCAAGCGTTTACCATTCCCGAACGAGACCACCACCCTCACACATTTGGATTTTTCCCAGATCGGTCCACTCACGTCCAAAAAATAAAAATTTAAGGTTTATCCGGTGCTACCTGCCAAGGCCAGCTTCGGTCCACGACATCCCGTATGCCGAAACACATTCAGACACGTGTCGCGCGTTTACCCACACGCTGCCGTATTCCGTGATCGCACCGTCTCGCTTCGGGTTCAAAGAATATCTCCAAAATAATGAATAGCAAAAAAGATGGTCCAATCAGCAACCCTATTTACTTTTCGAAACACATGCATAATTTGAAAGACGTCACACTTTCTCAGTATCCGCCAAATGTTCTTTAAAAATAAATGGTCGAATACTCTTTGTCTCCTTATGTAGAATCCGCTCAATCACCTCCGCTGAATCTTCCTCTAGAATGATGCTCTACACCTTCAGAATTTATCTCGCACAGGAGACTTTCTTCTAGGCTATCCTGAGTTTCGCCTCCAAAACTGCTGTCTCAAAAGTGCGGTAACACCGTACAATAAAAAAAAATACTTTAAGATCTGTACGGACTACAATTCCATGGTTTGTATCGGGGGAAAAAAAAAAAAAAAGCCAATCATTGTCTTGTGCGAAAAATACAGCCCGAACCTTACATGACTCAGCCGCGAATTCGGGTATATGGGTAAAAAAGAATTTTGCTCTATGCAGCGGATCGGTCCCCTCCACCAAGCCGGCTGAAACTCTAGCGCCACTTCAGATCTCCTGCTCCTCCACGTGAAGCTTCAAAATTCGTGCTACTCCGCTGTATACCTGGTCACTCCACGCAAAGCATCAAAATGCGCGCAGATGTACCGCTAGAAGAACGGATTTTAGGGCGGCCGGGGTGTGTACTAGTAAAACCTTTTTTTTTCGAGCCCATTAAAAGCACGTTTCCCATTTGGCGACCTTGGTCGTTGCACGGCTTTTGGAGCCCACGGGCCCACCGTCTTTTCCCCTGGTTAAATACTAGTCCACCTCACTAACCACCCAACGAAACGAGTACCCAGAGAAGGAGAGCACAGAAGATAAAGAAGATACTAGAATGGCTTCCGCCTCCCTTACCTTCTCCTCTCCCACCATCCCTTGCCGTTCTCACCCTCTTATCGCTACCACCCTCCGCCACCCGATCCCCGCCCGTATCGCCGCCTCCATATCGGAAAATCCCGTTACAGCAAAACCCTCCTCCACCTCCTCCTCGTCGAAACTCCCGATACGAAAAATCCCCGGCGACTACGGGCTCCCCTTCTTCGGCCCGATCTGCGACCGGCTCAACTACTTCTATTTCGAGGGGCCCGACGAGTTCTTCAAGTCCCGGATCCGGCGGCACCGGTCAACGGTGTTCCGGGTCAACATGCCTCCCGGCCCTTTCCTTGCCCCCGACCCCAGCGTCGTCGCCCTTCTCGACGCCGCCAGCTTCCCCGTCCTCTTCGACACCTCCCTCGTCGAGAAGCGCGACCTCTTCACCGGCACCTTCATGCCCTCCACCGACTTCACCGGCGGCTTCCGCATCCTTTCCTACCTCGATCCCTCCGAGCCCAACCACGCCCCCCTCAAAAAGCTACTCTTTTTCCTCCTCTCCTCCCGCCGCCACTCCATCATCCCCGAGTTCCGCCGCACCTTCGGCTCCCTCTTCGATACCCTCGAAACGGAGCTCGCCGAGAAGGGGAAGGCTGACTTTAACGAAGCCAACGACCGCGCCGCTTTCGATTTCCTCGCAAGATCGCTCCTTGGCAAGGATCCCGTCGAGACCAAGCTCGGCCTCGACGGCCCCAAATTGATCACCAAATGGCTCGTCTTCCAGCTCGGTCCCCTGTTGACTTTAGGCCTCCCCAACTACTTAGAGGACTTCCTACTCCACTCCTTCCGCCTCCCGCCGGCGCTGGTCCGCGACGACTACAACCGGCTCGCCGATTTCTTCCGAGAATCCGCCGGCCCGGCGCTGGACGAGGCGGAGCGGCTGGGGATCTCGAGAGAAGAGGCGGTCCACAACATCCTGTTCGCCACATGCTTCAACGCCTTCGGCGGGATGAGATTTCTGTTCCCGAGCTTCATCAAGTGGGTGGGGCGCGCTGGAGCGCGGCTCCACGGCCGGCTCGCGCAGGAGATCCGGTCGGCGGTGAGGGCCAACGGCGGCGAGGTGAGCATGCGAGCCATGGAGGCGATGCCGCTGATGAAGTCGGTGGTGTACGAGACGCTCCGGATCGAGCCCCCCGTGCCGTTCCAGTACGGGCGGGCGAAGCGGGACATGGTGTTGGAGACCCACGACGCCCGGTTCGAGGTGCGGGCCGGGGAGATGCTCTTCGGGTACCAGCCCTTCGCGACCAAGGACCCGAGGGTGTTCGACCGTGCGGAGGAGTTCGTGGCGGAGCGCTTCGTCGGGGAGGCTGGGGAGGCCATGCTCCGCCACGTGCTATGGTCGAACGGGCCGGAGACGGCGGTGCCGACGACGGAGAACAAGCAGTGCGCCGGCAAGGACTTCGTGGTGCTGGTGGCGCGGATGCTGATGGTGGAGCTCTTCCTCCGCTACGACTCCTTCGAGATCGAGGTTGGGCTCGTCGGTGAAGTTGACGTCGTTGAAAAGAGCCACCTTTTGAGTGGGCGGCGCGAGTTGCTGGTCCATTTGATGTGGCTACGGGGTGTTTCTGGGAAAATAGAGTGGACGGGGTAAAATTAAAATATTGGCGTGTCCCGCCGCGCGAGAAGGACATGGAAGAAGGCACTGCGATGCCGCATGGTTTCCAAAATGGATCATGGCGTTGTTTAGGAAAGTTGTTAGTAGTAAAATTGTTAGAAGTAGAGTTATTAGAAGTAGAGCTGTTTGAAGCAAAGGATTTATAAAAAGTTGTTTGCTGTTTGATAACTATATTTCTAAAGTGTTGTGGTACTTTAATATGCATTGGGTAAACAAATTGAGAAATTACTTTTATATGACAAAATGACCATAAAAGATATTACCAGTATTATATAACGGAGCATAATAAAATATAATATATATTAATACATAAATATATGATATAGTATAATATTAATGTAATATAATATAATATTATTAAAATATAGTACTATAACATTATGTATTATAGAATAATAATTTAATATAATATTAAATTATTTAACATAACATATCAATGTATTATGATATAATACAATATAATATTATATTTATAATATAATAAATAATAAATATATAAAATATTATAATTATTAGTGTAAATTAATTTTTCATCCTTCTAATGACCATTTATCTCTCTAACAAATTTTCTAGCTAGATGGTAAAATTGGTTAAATAATTACTAATATTTTATTTATTTATTTATTTATTTAGGTTAGATTATTTGCCACCCCTCTATATTTTTCTTTTTATTTATTTTATTTATTTATTTATTTATTATTTTATTTCATTGAAATATAGGGGGGTCGCCGGTCATGGGTGGTGATCGGCATGGTGGCTGCCACCGTGGGCAGCCACGAGCTTCCAAAGCAAAAAAAAAAAGAAAAAAAAGAAGAGGAAGAAGGAACAGAGGCGGCAGCGTTGAGAGGAAGAAGAAGATAGAGAGGGAGAGGATGGGTGAGAGAGGAAGAGGCGGGATGAGGGTTCTGGGAAAAAAAGTGTGATTTAAATGGGGGTATTTTGGTCCAAAAAATAGCTTCCTAACAAAGCTGAAAACAGCGTTTTCGAAAAACTCCAAATTGGAGCTTCTCCCCAAAAGTTGTTTTCAGCTTTCCGCAAAAGCTGAAACAGCTTTCCGAAAATGTTACCACACACCATTTTTTATCTAAAAGTACTTTTGGAGGGCCAGAAAGTGCTTTTTGGCCCTCCAAAAGCTCTCCCAAACAGCGCCTCCATTTCTATGGAAAGTCTATCGTTGGCATGCATGTGTGACCGTAGAGGCAGATGCATTTTTGTTGATTTTTTAAATTAAATTTGTGAAGTAATTTAGTTACTTTTCAATGCGATTTCTATAATTAAACTTGCAATGATATTAGATAGACCCTTTGCAAGCTCTGCAAATGCTTATATGTGTTGGGAAAATGGTTAAATATGTGAATAGTGCCCTTTTGTAATATGGTTCAATGATACCTTGGCAAGCCATGCGCTACAAAGTATTTAATAAGATTTTTTGGCATGAAACTAGGGATAATGCATGTGTTTGTGGTAATGGTCATGGGTAATACGAATATAAATATATGCCACGCACTATATTGTTTTTATTCAGCACTTGACATGTGTGTTTTCATGTGGTCCGCGCGGTTCTGCAACGCTGCTTTCTTCCGTATAAATCGTCTACAACACAAGTAATTTGTTCATTATTTTTTTAAAAAAAATATTTTATTTTATATCTGTTGTCGCTAAAAATCGGCCTGAGTAAGATGTCAAGTTAGCTGGGTTGCTAGAGAATTGGCTAGTAGAAGTCGACCAAAGATTGTGATGTACCTTTGAGATGGTGAGATGGTGGTCGCTTGTTTGGATAGCAATGGCTCCAATGTTAGTTGCTCTCGAGATGGTGCGGGAAAGAGAAGACCGTGCTCGGACCTTCGTTCCGACGCCCAGTCCAATCTAAAACAGCAAAAATGAAAAAGTTTTCTTGCTGGAGAGTGACTAAAAAATTCTTTGATACCTAAGGTGGATTTTCAATGAACAACAAAGGTGTTGTGAGAGTAGCAAAGCAACAGCATAAGGACATAAAAGGGCTTAAGATCACTTTACCTGCAGGGTTCTTCATGAACAGTTTATCTAGGTGAGGGTTGACGCCCATCGTCGAGAAATTCAAGCATGCAGATTGACTGTTTTTTTGTAGTGCATCACACATATAGAAGGTCACGCATGGGCGTTTCGTCTATGCATCATGTTCCGCACATCTCACCCATGCGGTTATGGAAACCGCTCGCTATCGTGGCCGAGATATCACCGGTTGGGAAGAGAACTTGAAATTCTAAGACTCCCCACGTGTCTCTAGATAGGTCATTTGGCAGACTTTGATTGATTGATCGAAAGTTTCATAGCGAGCTCTGATGGGTCCGTCAACCATGTCAGTGTGATTGATTTCGAAACGTATCAATAACAATTTTTTTTAATTTTTATTTTAAAAATATAGGATTTTTAAAATAAGATTTATGACATGATTTAGTAGATTGCCAGCAGCCCGAAATGCCAACTAACTGAATGAAGTCTTGCCAGCATTTTAAATATAGTATTTTTTTTTATGTATGTATGTATGTATGTATGTATGTTTTTCTACACCTCGTCACCTATCCAATTTTGAAGTATTTATGTTTAAATACTACAAAGTACTGTCAAGATCTAAACATAGAGCCTCTGCCTGCTACGCAAGTATGGCCGCTAGAGATTGGCAAGTTAAATTAGAGGAACTTTCTAATATATATGCCGAATTCTCGAGGCACGAACACGTTGAGCCTGACGTTTGATAAACCGGACCTAAAAGGGAACGGCATATCATGTATGAGAATTTATGTGATTACATATCCTATAGCCAACAATCCTGTTAACTTTCCTCACGTAGACAATTTAGATGTCATATTTCAGTCCGTCCTATCTGCAGGGCCTGCCCAAAGAAGGCTAACCACAGGAAAGACCTCAAAGACAAAATAGAAAGAAAAAAAGTTCTCCTTAGTGAGTTCGCCTTAGGCCGGCCCACTGCAGAGAAGGCTTCGAAAATAAAATGGAAAGAAAAAAAAGGCTCCTTCTAGTGAGTTCACCTTAGGCCCCTAAATGTATTGAGCCACTCTTGCCCATCTGTCAGTTTTTTTTTGTTAAAGAGGAAGGTAACGAATGGCATCAAATACAATGTCGCTATATAGAGACAAGTGTGCCCAGTTCTAGCTTTGTTTAGATGCACACTATGTGAAGCCAGCAAATTTGTCTAGGTATTGAGGAATAGTCTCATCATGCAAGCCCCCTCCATGATAACTTACTATCACCTTCTATCAAAAGATGAATTATTTAGACCTAGCTAGTAGGCAAAAATCATCAGTAATTGTACTTCTCCAATGCATGTACTTGATTGCAAAAGCAGTTTCAAACAAATTACAAATTAATTACAAGGCTGTCCAGGCTTCTTGATTATTGTGCTAGCAAGAGCTAAATGACATGACCTATTACTAGTTCTGATAAAACTAATCTTGCACTAGATACTGCTTCCATGTTTTTTGTTAACTTCATTATCTCATATTGCTTTCTTTTTAAAGGGGAAACTTTCATCAAAGAAGATTTTGCACCGGCATGAATAGAAAAACCAAAGGAAAGCTCATCACAAGTAGTTAATGGCAGGAGAGGGTTGGGCTGGCCTAGCATTGCCAGGGACTATGGAATTTTTGGTCCAATTAATACTAATACTGTTGCGGGGACGGCATTCTGCCGGAGCCTCACACAACAACCTAGCCCACATTAAGCTAGCAGAGAAAGAGGACCGCGTTCCTTCCGAGGTATTGCACGCTTTGAGGGTCGAGCGTACCCGGAGCCCTCCTCACGGTTTTGTCCCACAAAAGGGCCCTCGAGAGGAAAGGATTTCCACCCCCCATTTAAGGCACAGAATCTTTCCGCTACTAACCGATGTGGGACTAAATTCAAGGCCCCCTCCCCCCTCCACAACATAACCCCCCAGCGGGAAGGTCCTGTGTCGGATTTTACCCGCGACAGCCCCCCAGGCAACCTGAGGGGTAGTCAATGGAGAGAAGAGGCGCCCCTACCTGACGCGCCATCTGTTGCGGGGACGGCATTCTGCCGGAGCGTACCCGGAGCCCTCCTCACGGTTTTGTCTCACAAAAAGGCCCTCGAGAGGAAAGGATTTCCACCCCCCATTTAAAGCACAGAATCTTTCCGCTACTAGCCGATGTGGGACTAAATTCAAGGCCCCCTCCCTCCTCCACAACAAATACGTACATGGATCCCCCTCAAGCCAAGTTCTTTGCTCCTGCAAATTGTCATAACTTAATATATAGCCTTCCCATGCTACTCGTAGTTGAGCAATAGAAATAGAGGTAGTGTGAGAGGATAGTTTCCGCAACGGAATCTGGCCTTGAGGAGAGTCTTGGATGCCAGATCTAGACCTATGTATTATCCCTGATAGAACTGTGGAAACTGGTTTTTTTCAATGCCATATGGGAGCGGGCTTCTAATGAACCATATCAAATAAGGGGCTAAGAAAGGTGCAAGAAGCACCCCAATGCCCTGCATTGTTAGGGAAGATGAATTCCGACCTTAAAGATATTTTGACATTTGAAACTATAGTGCCAATTTAGCAATCCAAAAACTAGAGGCCGGCATTCTTTGAAATCTAGCTTCTCATTACGAGCATTCTATAGCAGCCACCCGTTAAAGCCCGCAAAGCTTTTAACTCTACAAAGTCTAGTAGGCTTTTTTTTTTTTTTTTTTTTTTTGATACAATGGTGGTTCACACTGGTCTTACATGAGTACGGCTAATAAAGTCAGAAAAAAAAAATTAATGAATAGAAAAAGGAATAGTCTTGTAATTCTGCCATAGGACCCCATCCGAATATTGGGCAGCAAGGGAGGCACCCAATTAGTAGCTCTATTAGCCTTCCGATAGACACGAGTGGCTCGGAAGGAGCCACATCCTTTCGAAAGCCTGTGTATGTTCCATAGCCGATTGTCCGTCGTCGTCCTATACTGGCCTTAAATTCATTCGATCGTCGTGGCAGAATCCTCTTCAAGATAAATACAATCCACACCCAGGACAAGCGTTGCATAAGTGAGACATTTCCAGGCAACTCTTAGCTCTGCTCTGATGATAGATTGATAGTCGTATCTAAGATGCATTGTCTTCCGACCGCAATTAGCCTGGAGTCATAACCTTTGATCACAAAAGCCCACCCCTCCTCTACCTCCACCATTAGACTAAAATGTAGTAGTTTAGAGGCAGCAAATTATTAGGTTGGCATTAAAAAATGGATATATATGAAAATTTGAACAACAAATAATTTTAACTTAATTGGTATGAACAATAGAATGTGTTACTTGCATGCTTTAATGTTGAGCACTTCACCTTCAACGTGCATTTAGTTTTGGGAATAAAGAAAATTCAAAAAAATCATTTTATTTCTATGTATTCCTTTTCATCCAATTTCATCCTATTTTTATTGAATATATCTGTAATTCTATTTGATTGGAAAATCTGAATAAATTGAAATAGTTGAAAATGCTGTTGGTTGGATAACCTGAAGTAAATGAATAATTGTTAACATTTTTGCAATTCAAGAGGAATTAAAGCTATTTCAAAAATTGAATAAAATTATCCAAACCATCCTCATCAAATAAATTTATGCAGGTTAAATAAGATTTTCTATCCACCGGTTAAAAGTAAATAAAAAATAGGTTTGTGGCTGAATAAACCTCCTATTCAACACTTATCAAGGATCTATCTATCAACCAAATAGGCTTATTTAATATTAGTCACACTCATTCATGAATGAAAGATGTGATTCTTTTTATTAAAAAAATATAGCTCTTTCATTAAATTGCTTGGTTCATCTTAGGGGTTTTGAAATTCATCTCCAAGCTCATCTGCAGCAAAGTTTTCTGAAAGAAAGTGAAAACAGCCACTTTGTGAAAGTCAGATGTCAAGCCAGGCTACCATGTAATGGCTGCTTTTACCCAATAAGTCCTATCATAGACTAATTAAGGCATTCAAAATATCATGGACCATCAATTACAAAGCTAGCTGTTGATCCGCATATGATTAGTAGATCATTCATGGGAAAAATGGAAGAACTGCAGCATGGATTTGTAAACCTTTTCTTCCATCTATGATGATATATGATGCCCATAGGCAATAAGCCGACAAGAAGGTCTCACGGGCTTGCGACGCCAAAAAGTATATTGTAACAACTCAGAACCCCAGCCAAAATATCTAGCCGAAAGATATTATTTGGGTTTCTTGATCCTGAGTACTCAAGATCTTCAGCAAATAATCAATGTGGGACTAAACACACACCCGCATGAGTCCTCACATACTCTCTCCATTTAAGCTCCAACGCCCTCATCAGGCTAAGAGTTCAAATATGTTTAAATCTAATCATAAGCACTACGATTGGGCCGTGGTCAATGCCAATGGATCCGCGCTGCAGTATCCCATAGTCCACATAGATTATCACCTGGGTTGCTTCCATACTATTTGTAACAACCTAGGACCTCATCCAAAATAGCTAGTGAGAAGGTATTATTTGGATTCTTTAATCCTGTATAAGTATCCAAGATCTACCAAATAACCAATGTGGGACTAAACACACGCCCGTACAAGTTCTTATATAAATAAGATGTCTCAATTCTTCATATAGCATATTCTGCAATTAATATAAATTTACATCCCAACATCCCTGGTGTCTACCCATCTACACTAATCCTATGTCTGATTTTATAACTTATGATTTATCCACTTATGCTTTGATACCATATTAATTGTCATGCCCCCGACCCAAGATCGTGAGCTGGAGGCTGCGGAAATGCTACAGCTTATAGGAAACTCTCCTCACGAGCATGCAAGGCATCTCGTCATGAGATCATAATCAGGCAGCATGAATAATTTAAATAATAACGTTCAAATTCCAATTAGATGACAAAATTAAAAGTTTTACGAATTAATAATATTTCAAAATCTTGCATCAACTCTAAACTAAAATTTAGTCTAAATAAAGATGTCAAAATCTTGTCTCTAATCTCTCTCCTATGATAAATCCTCAAGTCGAGCTAATTCTTCATATCTGTAAAAATAGTAAAAAATTGTATAATGAGTTAAACAATCCAGTAAGCAATAAACACTTTAGCTAGATAAATCAGATAATATATTAAATAATCATTTACAGAAAAGAAGCATAAGTATTTCATCAATTTAAAACCAAATCCAGATATGCAACATTTTTGAAACATGACACGTACCAAATTCAATTTTTTTCAAAATCTAAACGTTGTTCATAAATCAATTTCTTTCAAATCATCAAATTCAACTTGACATCCTAGAACTATGATCACATCGAAATGCCACCATATAACCTCCAATGACAGGGTATCAAAATACTAACGTACAACCTCCACTGGCAGAGTATTAAAGTGCCAACATACAACCTTTATTGACAAGGTATCGAAGTGCCAATGGGGGGCCAATGTGCAACCCCCATTGGCAGGATATCCAAATGCCAACGCACAACCCCACTAGCAGGATATCAAAATATAGTTTGGTTGCAAGTCCAAATCCGTTTCGAAGCAATACTTGTTTTTCCATATTTAGTATTCCAAATTATAATATACATAAAATTATACGACATCGAAATCAATCGATCATAATCCATATCAAAATCAATACGTTCAATTAAAAATTATATAATATTCTAGAAAGAGGCATATATAATAATAAAATACCATGCTTGATTCTTGAAGTTCATAAATCAAGAATAATTTGATTCGAAAAATATTTATAATTTGTTGATAAATCTAAAAAAGGGGTTCCATTACTTACCTTACGAATGCAATCCAACTTATAGATCTAATTAATTCCGAAAATTCTTTTTAGAGCCTAATATTTCAAAATTACACTTTTCATTAGAATTTTTTCATAAAGTACTTAAAAATGAAAAATCCAAAATTCCAACACCCTCACACGGTTGATCAAGCGAGAGTGCCCGACACCCCAGTCGGTCCAATCAAAGTAAAATTCATCGAATCATGCTCGGACTAGGGCACAGATGGTTCAATAAAGATCAGGACGATCAAATCTAACAGTTTTTGGCAAGTGGCAGGGTGGAGACTGACACGTCTCCCGATGATCCTGGATTAGGATCCTTCACTAAGGTTGACCCATAATCATGAAGAGAAGTATCTTACAAGTCATCTCTCTCAAGAGTAGAGAGAGAAATTTCAAATAGAGAGAAACTTTATAGAGAGAAAGATGGAGAAGATAGAGAATCTCGATTTGGGTTCAATCAGGGGTCTGGGTTTAGTTGTCAATGGCATTGTTCAACCTAAATTAATTAACATGTCTAGCCATGAATCAAGAGAGAGAAACTTTACAGAGAGAAATAAGAGAGAGAAAAGACAAAGAAAGAGAGAACAAGATCACTCTCTAGCCAAGGGAAGAAGAAGGGAGAGGGAGAGGGTGGCTGTAATGCTGAATCAAGTTAAGAGACTCATGGTCGGCCAACAAGCGGCAATAGGAGGCTGACGGCCGACAGCAACAGATGGCGACATCAAATCAAAAAATAGGCGTTTTGACCTCCTTAAATTGCGGAATTGAGGCATCTCGACAGCCGGAACTCTGGCCAATACCATAAGCCACCATGGGGAGCTAGAGGGGGATGCCGACACAAGCGCCGATGATGAAACAAGCCGGAATTAAAAGGAAAAGCGATCGATCCACCCAAACAGGAGAAACAAGACATCACTCATTTCCACAAAATTCCAATGATCATCGGCTTAATTGGGGCTCTCAACGACCCCGAAAGTAGGAGAGAAAGAGTAGCTCAAGGGAGGCCAGATCCTTACCTGGTTTCCGGTGATGGTTGGCCACAGCAACGACGTTGATACAGTCGTCAGCTGCAGAAGAAATTGAAGAGAAATCTGATAGAGGCTGAGTTTTCTAGCGAAGTGGAAGAGGGATGAGGGAGGGAACCTCTAAATAGAGCTCAACCACGACCGAAATTCGACCCGAAGTCGGATTTCGTCCGACCAACTCGAAGAGGAAGAAGACTCCATCGGGATTCTGGCCTCTTCTTCCGAGGCATGTGCGCAATATGTGCCGATTTTTTTTTTTTTTTTTTGGATGGGCTAATTACTCTAGCCAGTCAAATGGATTGGCCCAGATAGTGGGGCATCACACACACACACACACACACACACACACATATATATATAACAACTAAGTTGACGTATTCAATTTGCTCTGCTTTCTGACTTAGCCAAATTGGACCCATCTTTTTTTTCAGCTTTCCTAAGTCAATTGAATCCTTGATTGGTTCATCTTGTTAGATTTTGTAGGCAAGTCAATGCATTGACTTGGTGTACGTTGAGGTTTCAGTAGTGAAACTTTAAGTACAGCTTACTTTTGGCCAAGAACTGGTTTACCAAACATTGGAAAGGTGTTTATTGTATTCAATAACAGAGCATTCACGTTACGTAAATCGGCCACAGCAAATGCACGAACCACTTATGTCCTTCGGCCAAGGCATGATAATTGAGAGTTTCTCTGCTCTGGGCCAGGTGTATATGAGGTTAAATCTGTGCTCCCTCGCTTGATCTCCCTTCCTTGATCAACATAAAAGAGCCTCAGATGTATCTTGAGGTCACAGAAATAGGATTTTCCAGGACCAAGCCATGATTCTATTGGATGCAGGACCTTGAAAATATACCAAACGCTATTCCCAGGAGACATCCATGAGGTTTATACTGAATCTTGAATATTGAACGAGTTTTGGTTCATGTGCAATGAGTCCGTAAGTATACTTGCATCACATTTTTTAATAAAATAGAAAGAAAATAATAACAATAATAAAAAGAAAAGCTAAGGAGAGAACGAGGCCACTTTTCATAATATATAAAATTTCTTCATATAATTAAAGCCATAACATCACATAAAATCCACGGAGAACAACAAATCCGCTACTCATAGTTATGCTAGCTTCGTGTTGCGAGATTTGCTAGAATTCTAATCTAAGAGATTTCTTTCCCTGCAATGAAAAGACGGTGGGACTGTTACCTGTTTATGATTTGAACCCAGAACTTTTTCTCTTTTTTTTGGGACACCACCCAAAAGAAAGGCTTGCTTTCCCATCAGCACGAGCTGCATTTCAAGTCCCGTGCCTTTGTTTTGCCCCACTTCTCAATGTAGACTAATCATTGTATGCGTCCAAGGAGTGCTTCATACCCACAAAGTAAGAATTCCGTGAACTGCAAAAGTAGACAAGACACTTTCCAGCTCTTCAAGTATGTCGTTCTCCTTAGCAATCAAATGGTGGAAAAGGCACCGTTCTTTTCTTTCTCTTTTTTTCTTTTCTTTCCTTCATTTTTTTTTATTTTTTTTTTGGTCTGATAACAGAAGTGGAACATTTATTTTAGAAAATGGAAATAGAACATATGAAATCTTTTGGCAGGATGGCAGTATCTTTCAAAGATTGCACTATGCAACTGCTGTTCTTGTATCTAGAAACGAAGATGCCCTCTCAGTAAATAAACAAAGGCCTATCAGTTTATACAGTGGTTGCTTTAAGATCTCAACCTAATTCTTTACCAACCCAAACATTTGAAATCGGTGATTTCTGTGAGTGCCTTCATCCACGATTCGAACTTTTCATAAAAAGAGATAATAAGACTTAGAAATCATCTATTAATCGATATTTTTTTTTTAATCTTAGTGAGGATTTAGAATTACCACCTATTAGTGGTCAATGGCATGCACATCAAAGTTATCTAAATCCCAAAGAGAGAGAGAGAATAATATTGCAGAGTATTTCACACTTGAATAAGAAACCTAACAAGCTTCGACCTTAGGGTCAAGAGAAGAAGAACTCCTACAGAAAACTGCGTTCAACGATTTACGCTGCTCATGGAGACATTAGTTGAAGAAGAACTCTGCTCGCTGAGCCACGCATCCTGCACCGAAACAGGGGAGTCCACCTTCGTAGCACTCATCAAAACCAACCTCCTGCTCTTCCCTTCTTGTGCCATCTCGACACCTCCATCCAACTCCCCATCCCTTAACATTTCCAACTCCTCCGCCACCTCCTTCATAGATGGCCTCAAGTCCTTGTGAAACGCCAGGCACCTGAACGCCAATTCCGCCACCTTTCGAATCGAAACCAGGGTCCATTCATCTACATTAACCTTTATGAAGGGGTCTATAATCTCCTCCATCCTCCCCTTCCCTATCCTATCCACGGCGAGCGCCGCGAGGTTCACCTCGGTCGGCGCTCGGCCAAAATCCACCGCCTTCATCCCCGTTATCATTTCCGCAAGCACGACTCCGAAGCTATAGACGTCGCTCTTGTCCGACAAATGGAAATCCTGGTGATACTGCGGGTCGAGATAGCCCGGCGTGCCCTGCGGCGCCGTCGAGATGTGGGACGACTCCGTCATGCCGATCCTGGAGAGACCGAAGTCCGCCACCTTTGCGCCGAAGTTGTGGTCTATCAGAATGTTGCTCGACTTGATGTCTCGGTGGTATATCGGGGGGTGGACGGCGGAGTGGAGGTAGGCAATGGCGTTGGCCGTCTCAGCTGCAATGGAGAGGCGGGACGTCCAGGAAAGACCTTCGCCTCGCTCGCCATGGAGGTGCTGCGAGAGCGTGCCATTGGGCATGAACTCGTAGAGGAGGATCTGCTCGCCTCTGTCCATGCAGCAGCCTAGAAGGCGGACCAAGTTGGGGTGGCTGACGGAGGAGATGAGCTTGATTTCGTTTGTGATTTGCTCCAGGCTATCGGTGTCGCGGCGCTGAATCCTTTTGACGGCGACCACCCCGGTGTTGCCGGGGAGTTTCCCGACGTACACCGTTCCATAGGCACCCGTGCCACGCCTGTTAGCGTCGGAGAAGTGATCTGTTGCTTGCTCGATGTCTCTGTAGGAGTAGACGGGAATGGTGCAGGATGCTTCCGATAGTAGGCGTTCGATGGTTTCTTGGCTTTTGGAGGCGGTCCTACGACGGTGGAAGAGGTGGCAGAGGAAAGCAAGGCCAGCCATTAGAAGCGCTCCGGCGATGATCCCTGAGAAAAGAAGTAGGTATCAGTAAGTTCTACCAGGCCACTGAATCATAAAGAAAGTAAGGTAGGTATATGTACGTTTTATTGTCAAATTGAAATTTGGAGTATCACACCCGGGCAGCGACGTAGCATTCCACATCAAGCACGTTTACAGAAAAACCAATGGAGCTGCAGACTGAATGATCTCATATATAGCCAATCACTCCAAAGGTGCCTTATATACATGTGTCCGTACTAAAACTATATTCATTTTAGCAAATAAAAAAAAACTATCTTCGGTTGGTGAGGCTCCGGATGATGATGATGGGCCTGGACTTCCTACAGAATAATTTCAAAGTCATCTACTCTTATAGAGGCTGAACATAAATCATGCAACCATTTTTTTTTAGGAAAAAAATGGCAAATTTTGTAGCCGACCATGGGGCTAATTAAATTTTGATACTATTTTTCTGGTGTAGCCATATTTACTTTAGTTTTGCAAATCAAGAAAAGAGAGAGCTCCACATATCAACTAGATCCTATGGAGCACATAGGACATTAGCTAGGTGGAGTGCATTTGATCACAGCTGCCATGCCAATCGCGAATGGCTGTGATTGATGAACCGGCCCTTTCCGATGCACTTGCGAGTGAGAGAATATGCTGACTCTAAAAAAAAATCTCAGACTGCTTACATAGCAGGTCTAATTGGTGGTGACTATAGATCATGTTTGGATAATAGGACAGGGTTTGTGGATTCTGTTACCCAAAAAACAAAAGAAAATGATTTGGATTGGGCTGGTCTTGTGACAGAGATAAGCAGCCTCGATCTGTGGGTCTCACATTACAGCATCTAAGCTGGATCATAAAATTAATGCTGTAGGTTGGCTCGGTCCAAAATTCGCAAAGCTAATTATATAACATAGTAGAGGCAGAGTAGTTGCATTTTGTTTTATTTTTTCTTGTTGTTCATGATAGGATTCTAGGAAAGCTATTCAATCTTTAACAACCATTCATATTTAGGTCAGACATGAAATAGACAAGAGGTCCACTTATATCAGAAGGACCACATTTCACTATTAGCAATAAGAACAATTGTACATAAAGCTGAACAAATTTCTTGTTCCTACTTTATTATGTGATCTATTTTTAGTTACGAATTATTATTGTGCAGCACTAAAGATTGATAGTTACCTGCAACGAGCAAACCTGATCTGGCGCATCTGCCTGATATGTATTTTGAAGCACTGCATGAAGAAACCTGAACTGCAACAAGCCAACAGGAAACAACATAACAAAAAACATGTTAGAACTCTCATTCAGCTATCTATGCTATATTACTCGCACCACATTGCTCGGTTTTGTAGGGTTTTTCAAACTCAAAATTAACATCTGTTATTTATTTTTTTTACTCTAATTACATGCAATCATGATCTATCGAAGTCATGCTCGCTGAATTATATAATAATTCAATTGCAGACAATTGCAACAAGATACATACTGCAGTCCAAGAAATACTGCGATCGGGCAGCTGGGGATATCTAATCAGCAGATCTATGCCACAATAAATGGTTGCAGTTGGTTGGTAGTAGTTGAACTGCAATCTCAATGGGTCTAGCATCAAACCATATTTCTATAAGGATAAGGCAGGATGTGGATGTCAACATGTCTCCATTCTTCTCAAAACTAGGTTTTACTATTACCCTAATGTGCTAATAGTTATAGTGTGTAATATTTAATAATGGAAGAGTTATAGAGAATTCAATTATATTAATGTTTATATAATACAATATTGGATTCTGAATTGGCATGGGACTTGAATTTGGAAAAGAAGATCGCAGCAAAGCAATGCATATGATTTTCTCCAAGGAGTTCGAATCAATAGTTGTGATTCTTTTACTTAAGAATGTTTGAAATCAATAGCCAGAATGGAGAGATATTTCAAGACACCATCCCCACCCCCTACTCCCAAACAATGAAAAAACAAAAAAATCCCACGAAATATTAGCTATACTCTTATATGTAGATTATTCAATTGAATCTGGAGGCTATATGAACTTGAAATTAAACAAAAAATAGAAAAATAAAAAGGTGTACTTTTCGAGAGAGATTGAAGTATATTCAACACATGGTTGGTGTAAAGAATGAAACCCCTAGCTTCATGGATGGGTATTCAGAAAACTAAAAACATTTTTATAATATTATTTTAACAAAATAAACAAAAAAAATCTTTTCATATATAATGTGTGAGTTTTAACATTGGACACATGCTAAGCATTTTGTAAGTAGATTATCTTAACGAGTTAGGATCCTTTTCCATTCGTACATGAACCAAAGTGGACCGGTTCTCTAATGATGACCAACCATGATGGGTGCGATGCCATGATTGGATGGACCCCACCTATACATTGTTCTATATATAACATTAGACTCATTCAATTACTACCCCACCCTATCAATTTGGGGTGGCAATCAGGTTGAGTCGGATCAAATATGGATCGGATTGGATATAGATTAGGTCAAAAATTCATCAACCCAAATCCAACCTATTTATTAAACAGGTCAAAATTTTAAATTTGAATTTGACTTATCTATTAAACAGATAGCCCAATCCGACCTATATAACTCATTTATTAAACATGTTAAATATGTTAGATGAGTTTTTAATGGGTTAAATAGATTTAAACAGGTTAGACTGGTTCAGCAGGTCGGGTTAAATAGATTAAGCAAGTTTCAACCAAATTAAATAGATTTTAAACAGGTTAAACGAGTTGGGTCATAATCCAATCTAGCTATTAAATTGGCCAAAATGGGTTAAACTGGTCCAAAGTTCAAATCCGAACCCAACCCATTTAATAAACAGGTTTAGACTGGTTGGCCCATTTACAACCCAAATCCATTTATATCAGACCTAAACTCGCTTATCATATATTAATAATATCACTATTATTCTCAACAAAATATTAATAATATCATTCTTATCATATAACAACCATTCATTCTAAGGTTATAAGTTATAGCAAAGACTACTTCTGTATAACAGTTTTCATTTAAACATCTAGTCTATGTAGCATAAGCGGTACCCCTCTCAACCAAAATATTCCAATAACCGCTGTAACGTTATGAAAACGTTATATAAAGTACGATCACCCGAAAAAAAAGATGTTTAAATAATTTTACTATTTAAAATGTTAAAATAATCGCCAAATAAAACGACGTCTCCGTAGCGGTCCAGCGTGCCGTAAGCTGACCGCAACCAACCACGCCACCATTGTTCCCCTTTATGAGTGCTTTTGGTTCCGATCCTCCGCGGCACACGTTAACCAAAACAACACCCTCCCAGCACCCCTCCAGTCAGAGTCACGGGGACGTAACCTTAGAAAGTTAGAATTATTCAAGCGAACCACCGCACTCGCGGAGCACCATAACTAAACCAGAGAAGGGATCGAACTAACCTCTGCAACCGTCGCCGGCGGCGAACCCGTCCCCGGCGAATCCCGGGTCACACGTGCACCTGTACCCCATCTTCCCGGCCACCGAAGTATTCACAGGCGCGCACGTCGCATTTGCGGAGCACCGGCAGTCGCCATTCATCCACCACCCGAGCTCCGCCTCACCGAACACCAGCTCCGCCTGGGACGTGCTATTCCCGCTGTATCTCAGCGAGGTAAACAGCAATCTACACTTAATCTCGGCAGTCTTTTCTCTGGATAGATACCTATCCTCCGTATGATCGGAGTAGCAGCTTATGTTATCTCCCTTGAGCCCGCATCTCTCGAGATGTAAGCCCTCGGAGATGATTTCAGTGGAGATGACGCATGCCGGGGAAGGGGAGCTGCACTTCCGCAGGAACAACGAGTTCCGCGGCGTCATCGCGTAGTTGCCCCCGAAGAGGTCTAGGGCGGCCTCGAACGGGCGGGTGCAGTTCGCCGGGATGCCGAGGAGGATAGTCTCGGATGTGATGTTCACGACGGGATATCCGCCGCGCAGGATAGCGGCTGTGCCGTTGCAGTTGAGGCGGATAGGGCATCCGGAGGAGAAGCCGAACGGATAGGGGACGCTGGACCCGCCGCAAGTCCGGTTACATCCTTCGGCGAGGATCGAGGAGAAGGCTGCTAAAAATAGGAAGGGGAGGAGGGCGCTTTGGTACGGAATCATACTTTTTAGGGAAAAGATGGATGGAATTGGATGGGATAGCGGAAGCGGAAACAGAGGGAGATTTCAGAATTTGGGGTGGAAGAAGGGAAGGGAAGGGAATAGCGAGTGCATGGTCTTCAGCAGGAGAGATGGAATTGGAATTATGATGAATATAGTAATCATTTTGGGCGGCGAAGTCTCTTTCTTCTTTAGTCGTTAATAGTGGTAGTATTTTTCTATTTGTCCCCGGAATTGTTATTGGGGAGTGCGAGATTCGGGAATTTGGTCAAGAGGAACGGCTGGTCAAAAAATTAGACCATTCCCAAGAAGACCCTCGTTCTTGGTAATATTTATGGACTTATGGAGATACTTGAGGGATGTAATTGATGCTGCAGAGGGGCATAATAGTCATACAGATAAATGCCTGGGAATTGATGATATACTAGTAGTGCCGACTGAAGTTTTCTCCAGCTACTTCTGAATTCCAGCGTAGAAGGAAATAGCAGAGTGATTAGGTGAATCCAGAGAAGAACATGATGACGTGGGACGGAGGAGGCTTTCAGTATTTAGAAAGGCCAACAGGGTAGCCGACTGGATGATAGCTTATGTGGCTAATCATTCAGAAAGTATCCTGTAGTTAGAAGAAAGGAAGTTGGCTCGAGCACTCTGTGAGCTTGTATTTTCTGATTTTATTGGATGTGTTCGTACACGCATAGTATGATCAACCCGTTAAAGCAAAAAAAAACAAAAAACAAAAAAAATATATTTTTTTAATGTAAAAAATTAGTGGTTATCGACCCCAAAACTTTGAAAATTTCTACATGAAATTTGATTGATGAGGATTGGAGCCAATATCTAGTTAAAATTTAAATTTTGGGTTCAAAGTCTTTGGATGGAGCAGGTATTTCACGTTCAGGAAAGTCTATACGGTTTGGCACATCTTTTTTCTTCTTAGATTACCTTCCACAAGGTATTTGGTGTCTTTTGGTTGGAAATTTGACCACGTTTTGTGATCCAGGAAGTGGAGATAATTTCCTTGAAATGTTAGGCAAATTTGGAGTGTGGCGTATGACTCGGTGGATATTTATGAATTGTATTATTCTTTTAAGCTTGATTTGAAAAATATAGTGATAAATTTTCGAAATAAAAATATCATCATAGATAACTTCTTAATTATATGCTTGAGATTTTTTTTGTTTTAAAGAAAATCCAAAGAGAATGATGATGAAAGTCACCTCCATTTTATTATGCAGATGGAATGTTAGTTTAATGAGAGACACCATTTCATTAAGTTTGGGTTGCAAGGAAACCGATTTAAATATTAAATGGTGGTTAAGCTAACCTTAGAGCGATACAATTAGATTTATTTACAATTAAATTAATGTTTATATGTATTTTTTTATTGTTTAATTGTCTCGATTGTGCCTTTTTTTTATTGTTTTTGTTCTATCTTCAGTCTATTTATAATTATACTATATCTAGGTTTCTAGGTGATTTGACTTGTCATCAGCATAGAGGTGCCTGTGACTGAGCTGGTCATGTTTCCTAGATCTAAATTAACTTGCACGTAGATGCAAAGTCAAAAAGATTTCTTTCTTTTTTTCTGACAGTTTAGCATGGTCAGTTTGTAAATTACTTTATATCTAGCATTTCTACTCCGCAGGCATATTCCACTGGACGAACAAAGAAATTGCTTGTACTTATGCTTATTTTGAGTTTAAGAAAAGCCATCATGGCAATGATCTTGTTGCAGTAGTAATTTAATTTTACTTTGGTGGAACCCATGTTTGTCCCGTTTCTTTTGTCTCTTTCACGACATATCCTCTTCTCCGTCTGAACACTAAACTTTGTAGAATGAGAGAAAGTATCTTAATCTGATGGCATTACCCTTAGTTTATATAACTTTTTAATTAAACATAATTACAATAACAAGAATGATGATAAAATATGTGATAAAAAAATGACAACTTGTAAGACATGGATGTTAATAAATTTTTATCAAGGTTCTGTTACAATAACATTAATGTTCACATTTAAATCTGCTGCATGTGTATACTTTTTCTTCAATACAGGCTCGCTCCCTATGGACAATTCTGTGATTTATGGATGGCATATGATCACTTTACATGAAATTGTAGGGATTCTGAGGGAGCCAACTAGTGTAGTTGGTAAAAAGTCTCGGAGAATTGGTACCGAGGAATTAGATTCATGTTTCCATTTTACCCGGATTTCGGTCGAGATTTCTGCCACCCTAATGCAATTCAAGCCGAGAAGAAGATGAAGATAGTGCTTTCTCAGATGGTCTACTCAGCAAAATTGGAAGTGTCATGGAATCATCCTCCTCTCACGTGAAGCAAGAACACGTCTCAGATGCTAAATAAACACGTCTTACGAGTGTGGATGCTAATTACTACTGTATTGGGAAGTCAAATCTTGGGACCTCTACACCGAAAACTGAGGTACCAACTGTGTAAGATAAACTCTAGTTAACAACTTACAACAGTTGCTTAAACTTACGTGATGGTACGTTGTAGTGAGCACCATTTAAGTAGTGGAAATATAGAGCATTCATTATCACAATCCTACGCTTTCTGACACCTAGATACAAATTACGGTGCATAGCCACCACAACTCTAGTAAGAGTGGATAACGTATCTAACAATCTTTCGCTTGGTTAAGGTGCAAGGGACACCAAACAGCCTACGTCATGACTCGGTGTCGTTGGAAACGTTTCTTTACAAAGCCTGAGGAGATTTCACAGCCAGCAGTTCATTATTTTTACTATTATCCCAAGGCTAAGGCTATGTTCTTTTGAGGCACTTTTCTTAAGCCAATCACGTCAGTTGCTTGGGAAGTACTCCAAGGTGCCGTCTCCACGTCCCTTTCCATCTCAATTCAATATCGCAGTAGCAGCCAAACTCGGCCATCGCTTTATTCTTGGGCCCCTATAATTTAATAACTGCATAGGCTTTCAACAACTCTGTTTCTTATGTCCATGTGCGACCACATCTCGTTAGAAAAACTGGCAGTTCATACTCCCCCTTCCTACACGTTTGAAACGAAATCACCTCCAAGACAGACGTTTGAGATGTTACCATGCGGCGTGCAGCACCATACATCTCTGATGAGCGTCTCTGCTCATCATACACGACACAAAACTTGTTTTTGGAGAGTCCATCCCTCATAGATCTTCGACAAGGAGCTTCATTCTGATACAGAAAAAAAAAATACATTTGAGTGATTAGTTGCCGACTAGCCTACAACCCCATGCAATGACCCTCGATGAACCAGTTCTCGATTACAAAAAATACTAATTTGAAAGGCTCGCTACAGAATTTACATTACATGCTAGAGAAGCATGAGAAGTACCAAACTGAATAGATATTAATTTTGTAATGGCTGAAGCAGCAAACTTGAATTCGGCAAGAATCTCATTTCTTGGTAGTACCAAGAGAAAATTGACTCAAAAATTGGATAAGGGTAAAGATGCAGCCAGCACCACGGCTTATTCAAGTGCCCCGAACCATGCAAAATGGTCGCCTACTACATGGCTCACCTGAAGGGCCTTCAAAACCCAGCTATTTCCTGTGATCAAACATCATCTCGTTGCCAATGAGTTAATTTGGAAGCCTGGTGAAGTCACTATTGTGAGAAAAGGCTTGTTAGCTACATTTGTAAATAGCTCAGTTGGGGGACTAATTGCAATTTGTTATCTTATTTCCATGGAAATGAAGACGTGGTGGTGGGCCGTCAGAGAGGACTATCCCGATACATTAAGGTGAGTTCCTTCACAGGATTGTCAATATATAGTATCGTGCCACTTGTGCGGAAAAAACAAGGAGTGGATGCAATTATTAAACAACGACAACACCACCAACCACCTCTTTCTTGTAGTCCACTCCCCATCTATATCACATTTCTTGTTCCTGAAGCGTGTTGAGCCATGATATCAAACACTGGCCATTTGTCTCACACGCGGAGGATCAAAAGCCATTCTTGAAAAAGTATATTACTAGGCTTTAAGAAAAGTGAAAAAAAAAGGATGTCACTAGTAGAGCATATAGCTAACTACTGTAATGCACAAAAAAACAAAAAACAAAAATTCTTTCTTCGTAACTAGTTAATTTGTTTTCTTCAGCATTCCACAGAACAGTTTATCCAGACAGCAGAAATCCTTCATGGAGAATTAGCTCCCAACAAGTTTGCCAGTGGGGGGTCAAAAAAAAATTTACCCAGAATTTGGTTATCATTCAGCGTCTTAAGTTGCCTCACCTGAGTATTTTCAGAAATGAAGATTAGAAGAGGGACATATCAGGTGGTGGTCCATAAACAGTTTTCCACGACAGTGGAATAATCCATCCACCATGTTCATTGCCTGAAACATCCCAATCATAAAATTGCAATCAGTATCACATGCATGGTTACCTGATTATAACTTAAAGGAACACTGAAATTAAATCAGGAGTCGTGAACAAAGCTGAAATGCACATCATTGATAAAAATCAACAGCAGATCAGCTCTGGTTACCAAAATCCGGAAGCAGGAAAAGCACAATGCTTTAGACATCCAAAAGGAGCCATAAAAACGACATCCATTGCACCAAGGAAAAGAAAAGGTCATCAAACCAGCCGCAGGGTGTTATGCTCAATTGGGTGTCAAGCATTTCTGGTTCAAAATATAAAGAAGGAAACAGAAATCATAGCAATGCAACCCAAACTTACCACAAAACTTATCTGGGCTCAGGCCCAGAAGTCTGCAAGCTGCCTCAGCCAACTGAAATGAATCAGAGATGTTGTCCCCTTCCGAACAATAGCACAATAAGCAAGTAACCCTCATACCTTTTGCCTAGTTCCAACATGCAAAATGATAAGTAAATCTTTTCGACAATGAGAAGTAAAAGGAAACAATTTTTTACACGAAATATAAAAAAGGGACTACCTTGCAACAAGAGAACAATGCAGCAAAAGGCAAGCCTGGGAAATAGTCATCATCTACCAATTCATCATCGTATGTGAACACATCTTCCTGAATAGAATTCTCTTCAGCTAGATGTTTAAGATACTTCCATCGCCTTTGGGATGGATCATATTCCTCAAGTTTCTTCCACCCTAGCTTTTCACAGTCACTATCAGTTCCATCGTCACTGGCACTTGAAATGTAAAATATCTGCATATTACTGATGAATGGGCAGCCATATCATCAATAAGACATGTAAATCTCATGAGCGTAACAATCATGGATAACATGGATATAAGAGATGCAAATGGTACTGCTCACTGACCTGGATGCATCAATCTTTTTCCTTCTACCAGAATCTAAACTTGAAAGAATAACATGTTTCTTTCCGATGCTTGATGCAAAATGCATCAAATTCTTTGCAAATTCAACCATCATTCCCTGTATTAGTTATAGCTCGATTGGATTAATATCCAAATATGAAATTAATGATATAAAAAAAACACTTAAAATCTTGGGTAAATAGGCATGGGATTTTTGGATAAGGGCACCAAATTCTTGTGAACATTACTCGCAAAAGGAAAAATGCTAAAGGACAACTGAAGTTCGCTTGGGACATAATATGAAATTTTGTGGGCTTATTATGTCTTTATTACAGCTTTCAGATGTTATTCTATCATCACATGTCAACACCCTTACGTGAAGGAGAAGTGCTAGCAGGATCAGTATTCATAATTCTTAACGCAAGAGGGAGAATCGTAGCTGCAAGAGCCAGAAGACCATTTTGCTAGTTCTGTTTGTTTAGGCAAACTCATGGCAGCTTGGGATGGAATCCGACATGCTATCATCGAGCTGCATGCATATTTTATCCATATATGGGGTGATTCAGCAACTATGACTACTTGGTTAAGCTTTTGAGAAATAGGAGAAAAATGTCATCAGCCAATACTAAGCAATATAACAGGGATGACTAAAAGCCTGAAATGCTTCAGGGTCTCCCATGTCTATAAGCCTATAAGGAGGCTGGTTTTAACTGTAAACTGTCTTGCAGGCCTTGGATCTACAGTTGATAAAAAATTTATTGAACAACTGTATTTGTCTTGTAGCAAAAAAAAAAAAAAACAACTGTATTTGTGCATTGACAATTGAAATATTATTAGTTTACAGTGGAAGTGGATCTGTCAGCATAATTCTGCTTGACATTACAAACCTACCTGCAGGTGGAGCACTGATCAAACAAGGATGGGGCATAAATAGTACAATGTGGTGTTTGTTGGATGTGTAGCAATGCACATATACATGGCTAAAGTGTAAAAGACATGTCTCAGGTTACTTGCATGCATTATAAAAGAAATTTCCGATTATGTTTGGAATGGATTGACCCAAAGAAACCTGTTTTAGTCGCTGGGTCAGGGATCAACGTTTCAACCATGGGTCAATTGCGGGACATTCCACTAAACCATAACATCATAAATAGAAAAATAAGTAAATATTGATAAATAGCAACAAATCTTTAAAATTCTACAAAAAGGGGAAACAAGAAAATGTACCATAATAATTCAGTCATTTAACTTTTAGAAAGAAAATTCTATATAATGTAACAAAATATCTGAAGCTTATTGACATTTTTAATTATAATAAATAATAGAGTTTTAAAATATACGAGATAAGAAATGAATATTTTTTTATTTTCTACCAAAGGAAAAAAGGTATTTTATTTTTTATTGAAAGAATGGACTACTAAAATTGTTTCGCCTAATTAGATACACAATTCACAAGCATAATAAAATAAAATATCAAATCATTTCAACTATTATCCTACGGGCTAAGAGATTGGCAATCCCACACTTGATCATGGGATGGGCCTCCATGCCACCATTATTTTTCGTAAGCATTTTTTGGCATAATTCAGGCAAGAGGACTCTAAGTTGATCCACCTAGGGTCAACCGGTTCAGGGATCGATCCACTGAGTGGATAGTCTGTTTGAAAGTTCGAGTACCTAGTGACCCAACTTGACAAGGCTCATAAATGAGGGTCAGGCGAGTCGACTTGGCTGATAGGGCTAGAATCGAGCTAGGATTGACTAACCATGCTCCTGTTTGAGCCCAACCCACAATTCTTTGGGCTTTTGGCTAGGCTTAGGCTCAATTTTTTTTCAAAATCCCAGCCCGAGCCTGACCTAATCTCGGTTCTAGATCGAAACCCAATCAGGCCGATCCGAATTAGCACGTGTGGGATATAAAATGAGCCAACCATAGTTGGCCAGATTGATCTGATTTTGGCCTAATTATCCTAAATGCTCAACAATAAGATTTTTGATGAAAAACATCTTAAATCTGAAAGAAATTACAGAACTAGAGCACTTGCTACAAGAGATCACTTCCATGATTAAACTTAGGGCTAATATTAATCAATTCTGTGAATAAAAACCATCATATATAGAAAAGGACATAAGTTTTTATCATTTAATATCAAATTATCATAGCAGCATTAATCCTTGCAAAACCTAATCATCTGGAATAAGAGTTAATTTCTACCAGCCTAACCATGGATTTCCTCTCAGGAGTAAGGGAAAAAAATCAGGCTATATCCATTGCCATCAGCTGGTGTAAGCAAAAGCTAAGAAGTTCATATACTGTATGTTATGCCATATAACAAACATGGTACAAACATACTATCCTTGTTCATGGCCATCTCTTGCCCTCTCATATCTGCTGCATGCATGACTTGCTAGACCAGTCACCACTTCATGCCCTTTTTCTATGTGGGCAAAACCATCTTGATACTTGGACTAAGAAAACTAGAACAATTTCCCATGGTAAAGATAATCAAATCTCTTCCATCCGACTAACTGTTTAGCACCTAGTGACTATCATCAACCTGCAATAACATAATAAAATAAACTAATGATATCCAAGGAATAAACTTTAGAAAAGCACAATCGTCCTCTAAGATTCTGTTTCTACTCCTCCCCTCCTTTGAATTCAATGCATAACTTTCCAGTTGAACCACACAAATTACTTCTACATGAGATGATTTTGACACCAATAAATTCACCTACAGAGAATCACTTTATCCTAGTTGCCTTCTTCAATGAAGAGTGGACAGCTTCATGGTTTAGAAGATGCAAATCCTTTGTTGTGGATTTAACATCAAGACTAAAAGAAATAAAATGCTCAGATGGGTACAACCTTAGTGATTAGTCTTCCAAGGAAACCACTAATAGAAAGCCTCATAATAATGGTTTAAAGTTTCCGTGAGAACTCCAAAACTACGACCAAAATATTTTGGTTGCAGGCAGAAATCAAGATCAGCTTTTGAGTTTCGGCTTAAACTGATATATGGGCCAAAATTTATCATGCACATGTATCAATTTGTATAGCTCTTTTCTTATTTCTTCAAAACACAACTTTTTACAATGCAAAGAATAGATGACATCAAATTAAAAAAAAAAAAAATCCTTCCTCCCTCAAACTATCACAAAGTAAATATGGTGGAGAGCAGAATTTGTAAAACACCAAACAAGTCATGTCAACCATGAATTCTTGAATTTCGGGTTCTACACACCCATGCATTATTATGTCTTACTTTTGAACATGGTGTCTAGAATATTGCTACATGGCCAGAAAAATTGACATGAGATTTATTCTTCACCTTGTACTATCAGGTGTCAATTCATTTTTCAATAAAGGTGGGCATGGATGTTTTAGGGAACATCTCCTTAAATGGAACAACAATGATGAGAAAAACTAGCTAAAACATAAATATCATCCCATACAAAATGAAAATTCTGCTGAGGAAGTCTTGACCATGAGAACAAGGACAGAGGAAAATAACTGGTAAATATGCACTCCTTCTGCTTCTACATCAGGGGAAAAATTTTAACATAGCACGTAAAATTTGATATATCTTGAAATAAAAAAATGAATTGAAACATGTCTTTGTGGTGCATTCACAATTTGAAGCAGAATAACAAGTTTGGCTTACCTTTATAACTGGAGATCTTTGTTGGATAAGACTAAGTGCATATGAAGGAGCTTCATAAGCTGCAATGGGACATTGAACACTATTCAACTGTAAACAAGTCTATTTAACTATATGATGAGAAAGTTACGAATTATGCAAAGCACAAAATGATCTCATGCATCTTAATCAGCTCTTAATATAACAATGCACAAACAATTGTTTAACAAGTGTATATGAATAATTTATCTGCGACTAAAAGCTCTTTCACATGTGGTAGTTGTAGGTGGTGATGACTTGCCATTTTTCAAAAGCTGAATCAATTTAAATTAACAAAAACGAAAAAAAAATGAAGTTTGACAAACCATTTTATGATCAATAATATGAATGACCTAGGAAAACAACATAGGGCAAAAAAGGTGGTACTTCAAGACCATGAATATGGTACTTCAAAACCATGAATATGCCTCAGGTAGTGCAGGACCACCTAAATTCCTTTTGGTTGAACAAAAAACTAGAAACAGTCTTTTCAAAAGTTTCTTCGTTAAGTACTGATGGTTCACTGATATCTTATGCACCCCATTATTTAGACTGGTGCAGTATATGGTGGACCGTAGAAATAGAATTGTTTGTTTTTGTGCTCCAAATATAGGTGGCCCAACATGTGCTGGTCCTTGGAAATAGAAGCATGGTTTACACAAATTTTCCTCTTTTTTTTTGTCGTTGCTGCAAATGCAAGTTTTTTGTGGCATATTTAAAAGATAGCATAATATATGGTAATCATACCAGTGAAAGTGATTGGAAAGGTGAGTCCCGCAGCCTATGTTTGATATAATTACAGGAGATTATTTTGACTATTATGATATGCTTGAGGAAGAGAGTAAGGTTTCTGAAAACTAAAATGAAATTTCATGTAATTTTTGGTAATAATGTGTGAAGACCAATGGTATAGGTTTGGCTAACCACCTTTTCACATATGAGGTAAAAAGATCTTGGAATACATATACTTCAAACTGATGGTAAAAATAAATAAAGAGTTTGAATGATAAGTCATTTTTACTCAAACAAGGGCTTAGGGCAGCAAAATGCACCAAGAAGTCACATGTAGATACTCTTCATCTATAGGCAACTGAGAATTCAATCTGGCGCCTTTCTTTCAGTGTTGTCCCACTCTTACTCTTTAAGACTGAGCAATCTACCAACATCCCTTAAATTCTCTTCCTTGATGCACACCTCGAGGAGGGTACTAAGTAGGTCATTTTAACTTGGACGCACTAGCCAGGGCCCCAAGTGCACCTCATGCATAATGAAGCAATTTCATGAAAAGTGTCTCAGGCCATATAAACCAAAAATAGGAAAAAATATCTATGACCGCAAGAGATTGTTAGCTTGAGCTCCTAAACGTATCCCCCAGCAAAGTATAAAAATAGGATAATAGTAACATTTATGATTATTATTATCTGCTAAAAGCCTCAATAAATAGGATACCTAAACCTTCTCTAATTTTCTCTGCATTCCAGTGCTTTTGGTCATGCTCTAAATTGAATGTGTAACAACTTGAAATTTACTCCATGTGTCGTTCAAATCAGTTTGAAATAAATAAGGAAATAGCCAAAAAAATCAATAAATAACCAGCCAATTTCTATATATTATTAACCCTGGGATACACTTTATAAATTGAACACCATTGGCCCCAAATCAAGGCCAGCAGTTAGAGACAACTACACCTATAAAACGCATTTTCCCGAACACAATCACATCCAATATTGAATAGGAAATGTTTTTAGGATAAATTCGAATAGGAGAAATACAAACCTTCGAGGGGCAGCGCGAGATCACCCTCCGGCGCTGGCCCATAAGCATCATTCCCAACACAAGGAAGAACGGAGGGCTCGTCCAAGTACCCAACCCTTCTGGCTCCGGTTGATGAGATCAGGAGATCGATTGCCAGCTGCCCCACGTTCCCGATCGAGAGCCCTGGCTACCAAATCGGAGCAGGCAAAGTCCAAATTAACGACCCTTACTCTCCATTAAAACCCTAAAAATAGGACGTGCCGAAGGAGGAGGAGAAGAAGAAGGGAAAGGGGTTCGGGATTGCGAACCAGAAGGAGAGTAGAGCAATCGGAGGAGAGGCTTCGGCCTTCTTCTTCGAGAGTAATTTCCATTGCGAGAAGAGGGCGGAGCGGCCTTCTTTGCCTTCGAGTTTCACCCCTCGGTTTTGGAGCAGTGCTGCTTTCGTCTTGGCATCAGGAGACGAGGAGGTGTATAAACCTTTTGGTCTGAGCTCGAACATAGCCGACGTCCAGGCCAATCCATATTTGGGGCAGGCTTGGTCTAAGACAACTTCCATTTGGGCTTCAGCTACCGGGGCAAAAGTGGATCGGATAGCATCCGAATTTATTTTCATATCAAAATCTATCTAAATACAAATAAAAAATTTAAGCATCTGTATAATACCTATATTCGTATTCGTATTCATATTCATCAAAAATATATATATATATATATATAAATATGGAATATCAGATTTCATCTATACCTTATATAATTTTATATGGCACTTATTAACTTTTAAAAAAATAAATGATCATATTAATATTCTATTAACTTGATTTATCACCTACTTAGTAATATTTTTGATTCTGCAGTAATAAAGTTTAATTATCCGATTTATATGTATACTTTCGATACCCGATCTATGATCAGATCTGTTTAAAACAAATATGGATATAAATTTTTGCATCTGACTAACATTTGTATCTATATCTGTATTCGTCAAACAAAACAAATATGAATATAGATATGCTAGTATCCGATTTGATTTCAGCCCTATTCAACTACGATTAGTTTGTTAGCCTCTAAGGCTTAGTTTAAATATGATGTATCCATCACATGTTCATGCATGTGCATATTTTTTCTTTTTTTTTTTGGCAACAAAGGTGCGAGGAAACTCACTATAAGCAGATGAAAGGCATTGCCACAAGAATCGGAACAAGAATCACTAAGGTCAGACGAAATTTGAAATGAAGCGGCGAGGCCGGGACCCCGAGCTGAACAATTGGGTTGTAGAGTATTGACAATGCTTGAGCTTGAACTTAGATGGAGAAGCATGCCTACTCATCCAACCTGAAAATAGAAAGGGGAGTTCATTTGCCGGAGTCTACCCGGTTGGGGATATTTCAATATTTAAGTCAACTAGATTCCGGATGTTTTAAGAAAATTTTGAAAGAGTTGCAAAGTGGAAAAGTGTGAGAGCTTAAGAAAGCATATCAGAAGGTCCCTCAGTGGTCCCTTTTTATAGAGTGGGGTTGATGTACATTACCAAGTAAGGTGGAAGTAAGCCTTAACTGCTGAATAACGGCCCCCATGTTGTGCACGCCGAGAAGCTTAACCGCCTTGATCGTGCAATAATGGTCAATCCACTTGAGATGAGCAGTAATCGCTTCTCAATTGGAGAGATTATGATCATGTCTTTAATGGCTGTTAATTATTTTAAATATACTTGAATTGGAGATATGTGACTTATTGCCACTGGTCAACTAGCCCGCTTTACTTGGCTTAATGGTTCAAGTCGATACCTCGGTTAATACCAAAGTTAATACTTTGGTTGATTGCCATAGCTGGTGGCTTAGTTGGCTACTAAGACTGGCAGCTCAATTTACAATATACTTTACATGACCTTTAAAGTAGTGGCATAACTTTATACTAGCAAGATAGGGTTTTAGATCTTCACTAACATCCAATTCCCTGTGCCAATTAGTATGAAGAATATGATGCCTCAGCATCTCAACCTTGTATAGTTAACCACACAAAAAAAGAAAGAACTAATCAAGTACGTTTGTCACATCCATGCGCATTGCTAGTTTTTCAAACATTAGAAACTATTTAATTGAAGCCAATGAGCCGGCCAACTCGCTATATCTATTTGTTTTATTTTATTCCCTTCTTCTGAGTTCTGTCATGCATGAATCAGTCGCCTAAGTGCTTGTTTTAAACTAAATAACTTTGCATATTAAAAAAAAAATCATATCGAAATGGTCTCCATATGCAACCATGCAAGCTGTGAGGTATCCACTTACACTGACACAGAGATAAAAAGTTGATGTGAAATCCAATAATACATGCTATTCATGGATTCCAACTTGGAAAAGTTGAACAACATTAGGTCACCATGAAGTCTTTCCACAATGTTCTCTACCTCCATAGGTCACCATAAAGACTTTCCACAATTTCCTTATATTCTATGGCAGATTAATTATTAGATAAGGTGTCATTCTCATGTCATTGTAGCTTTGTCCTTTCCTCTTGGTGGCAAGCCATCTTCACTGCAGCACAATGTTAAATACTCAATTACATCAAACTTAGCATGCCTACTGTTGGGGGGAAAAAAAGTGTCGCCATGCTTTGGTAAGCAGACCCCTCCGAGCAGGGGCCGACCGAGCAAATCCCTCCGAGCAGGGGCCAGCCGAGCAGACCCCTCCAAGCAGGGGCCGACCGAGCAAATCCCTCCGAGTAGGGGCCAGCCGAGCAGACCCCTCCGAGCAGGGGCCGACCAGACAGACCCCTCCGAGCAGGGGCCCACTGAGCAGACCTCCTCCAGCTTGGGGACACTAAATCTTACCAACCTGAGGACGCCTGAGTTGCACACTGAGATTACGTCCACCCGCAGCACGACCGTGCAGACAATTAATGCGTAAGGGTCGTGCAGACACCCGGTTCACTCAACAGTCAAAACGCATGGCCCTTGCAGGCCCCTGGGCTTACTCAACAATTAAAGCGTATGGTTTCCGTCGCCTACGGACATCGAGTCTCTCACGGCAAATCCGCATGCCTACAAATGATGGCGACTCCGTGATGACAGGCTCCGGCCTAATCTCCTACCATGATAGCATTGACTTACATGATCAAGCATTAATGACCAATTGTACGACAACCAATTTACTCTGTCACGTCACAGGTAGCCCGATCCTCCCTATAAAAGGGGAATTCCTCCACTTAGGAAAGGGGGTTTTTTCTTTCGTCTCACTTTTTCTTTTCCCATACAGACCCCTGACTGACTTAACCATCGGAGGGCCGGCGTCGGAGAGCCCGGCCACCGGCTTCTTGCAGGTCTCCAGGAGGACGCCGCCCGCCGATGCGCCGCCACCCAGGCAGCGGAGCTCCTCTTCTCCAGCCGACGGCCGCCCCCGGGTCCAATTTCCAGCAACAGTTGGCGCTAGAAGGAGGGGCCCGAGTCGCGACAATGAAGCTGAGAAGCAAGGGAGCTTCCAATGCCTCCCGACGTCCTCCACCTAGCCCCGGACACTCTGTCCAGAACTCGCCACCTCCGGCCGATTTGACTCCCCAAGTTCGGCCGGAGCAGTTTGATGCCCTGGTGCAGCAGGTTCAGGCCTTGGCCGCCGCTGTCCAAGGCCTGCAACCTAGGGGCATCCCGGCGGCACCACTCCCTCGGCCTCAGTTCAGCCGGTGCCTCCTGTGAGCGGACTGCCCCTCCCAGGCCAAGATCCCCGTGCTCAGGCCTCCCCCTGGGGGAACACTCGGTGAGGGGTCCTGGTGACTGGCCACAACCGTCAGAAGCCGAGTCAGTCCCAGGGCAACCTGCGCCAGAGCGGACCGCTGCGGCGGTCCCTCGAGAAGCTGGAGCGCCATATTGAGGCGCTCCGCGGCAGGAAGTCGGGACATGATGGTGACTTCGAGTTCACCACGAGGTCCCCCTTTTTCCAGCAAATTGAAGATGAGCCGGTCCCGCCAAGGTTCAAGATGCCTCAGGTGGAGCCTTACAACGGCAGGACCGACCCCCTTGACCACTTGGAAAGCTATCGGGCTTTAATGGCCCTGCAGGGAGCCTCAGAGGCTATGCTTTGCAGAGCCTTCCCAGCGACACTCCGAGGAGCAGCCCGGCTTTGGTTTACCGGGCTGAAGCCTAGCACCGTCTCCTCCTTTGAACAGCTTGGCAGGCAATTCGTCAGCAATTTTGCTGCCAGCCGACCCCGGCGGCGGACCTCCGACTCCCTCCTCGACATAAAACAAAAGGAGGGAGAGTCTCTCAGGAAATATTTGGACCGGTTCACCGCCGCAACATGGGAAGTCCGGGAGCTTGACCAGTCAATTGCCATGTCAGCGCTGAAGATGGGGGCCCGGTCTTATCGATTCCTCTTCTCCATCGAGAAGAATTTTCCTGCTGACCTCACTGAGATGCTGGTCCGGGCGCGGAAATACGCAAAGGCCGAGGAAGCTGTCGCTTCCAGGCGGGGCGGGGCCGAGCAGGCCTCCAAAAAGCAAAAGAGGCGCCGGGAGCAAGGCCATCCCAGAAGCCCATCCCCGTGTCGAGCCAAGAATCCGCCTCGTCTGAAGAGTCCGCCCCGATTGCGGGGACCACTTCGCCAGAGGTCTCCGCCTCGCCCAAGGTCTCCACCACGGTCCCACATACCCAACGGGAGGTACGAAAATTACACTCTCCTTACTGCTCCTCGGATTGAGATCCTCATGGAGATCGAAGGCCGGGACTATTTCCGGCCCCCGCCCCCAAGACGGGATCTCGGGGCCTGGCGCAACCCCCGAAAGTACTGCCGCTTCCACCGGGACCACGGCCACGATACGGAGGACTGCTTCCAGCTCCGGGACGAGATTGAAGCACTCATCCGCCGAGGAGTGCTTGACCGGTTCGTACGGAATCGGCCTGCAGGAAGGCCGGCAGAGAATCCCACACAGCCCGAAAATCTCCGAGTGTATTATCAATAGAGCCCCGAAGGGTCCCCCGCTTCAATCATAAATCTCACCTTTTACAACGACTTGCTCACAATTGCTTAATTGTGCTAAACTTCTCCTGATGTCTAAATGCTGACTCCCAGACGACCCGGCCCAGCTCGTATATATGACCCTGCTCGGATACAGCCTGAATCGAGAAGCCGGACGCCTTGGCGAAAATTCGGAGCGCCGATATCGAGCTCGGCTCGATCTCCACCGACCGTCGAGCTCGGCTCGATCTCCACCGACCGTCGAGCTCGGCTCCATCTCCACCGATCATCGAGCTCGGCTCGATCTCCATCAAATACCTCGACTACGGTCGGGATGCCCCGATCCCTCGGGATGACGGGAGTACCCTTGCGGTCTCCACCATCCATCGAGCTCGGCTCGATCTCCACCGACCATCGAGCTCGGCTCGATCTCCATCTGTCGAGCTCGGCTCGATCTCCATCAAATACCTCGACTACGGTCGGGATGCCCCGATCCCTCGGGATGACGGGAGTACCCTCGCGGTCTCCTCCATCCATCGAGCTCGGCTCGGTCTCCACCGACCGTCGAGCTCGGCTCGATCTCCATCTGTCGAGCTCGGCTCGATCTCCACCGACCGTCGAGCTCGGCTCGATCTCCACCGACCGTCGAGTTCGGCTCGATCTCCACCGACCGTTGAACTCGGCTCGATCTCCACCGACCGTCGAGCTCGGCTCGATCTCCATCAAATACCTCGAGTACGGTCGGGATGCCCCGATCCCTCGGGATGACGGGAGTACCCTCGCGGTCTCCACCATCCATCGAGCTCGGCTCGATCTCCACCGACCATCGAGCTCGGCTCGATCTCCATCGATCTCCACCGACCGTCGAGCTCGGCTCGATCTCCACCGACCGTCGAGCTCGGCTCGATCTCCATCAAATACCTCGACTACGGTCGGGATGCCCCGATCCCTCGGGATGACGGGAGTACCCTCGCAGTCTCCACCATCCATCGAGCTCGGCTCGATCTCCACCGACCGTCGAGCTCGGCTCGATCTCCACCGACCGTCGAGCTCGGCTCGATCTCCACCGACCGTCGAGCTCGGCTCCATCTCCACCGATCATCGAGCTCGGCTCGATCTCCATCAAATACCTCGACTACGGTCGGGATGCCCCGATCCCTCGGAATGACGGGAGTACCCTCGCGGTCTCCACCATCCATCGAGCTCGGCTCGATCTCCACCGACCATCAAGCTCGTCTCAATCTCCATCGATCTCCATCTGTCGAGCTCGGCTTGATCTCCACCAACCATCGAGCTCGGCTCGGTCTCCACCGACCAGCGAGCTCGGCTCGATCTCCACCGACCGTCGAGCTCGGCTCGATCTCCACCGACCGTCGAGCTCGGCTCAATCTCCATCGATTATCGAGCTCGGCTCGATCTCCATCTGTCGAGCTCGGCTCGATCTCCATCAAATACCTCGATTACGGTCGGGATGCCCCGATCCCTCGGGATGACGGGAGTACCCTCGCAGTCTCCACCATCCATCGAGCTCGGCTCGATCTCCACCGACCGTCGAGCTCGACTCGATCTCCACCGACCGTCGAGCTCGGCTCCATCTCCACCGATCATCGAGCTCGGCTCGATCTCCATCAAATACCTCGACTACGGTCGGGATGCCCCGATCCCTCGGGATGACGGGAGTACCCTTGCGGTCTCCACCATCCATCGAGCTCGGCTCGATCTCCACCGACGATCGAGCTCGGCTCGATCTCCATCTGTCGAGCTTGGCTCGATCTCCATCAAATACCTCGACTACGGTCGGGATGCCCCGATCCCTCGGGATGACGGGAGTACCCTCGCGGTCTCCACCATCTGTCGAGCTCGGCTCGATCTCCACCGACCATCGAGCTCGGCTCGATCTCCATCTGTCGAGCTCGGCTCGATCTCCACCGACCGTCGAGCTCGGCTCGATCTCCACCGACCGTCGAGCTCGGCTCGATCTCCATCAAATACCTCGAGTACGGTCGGGATGCCCCGATCCCTCGGGATGACGGGAGTACCCTCGCGGTCTCCACCATCCATCGAGCTCGGCTCGATCTCCACCGACCATCGAGCTCGGCTCGATCTCCATCGATCTCCACCGACCGTCGAGCTCGGCTCGATCTCCATCGATCTCCACCGACCGTCGATCTCCATCGATCTCCACCGACCGTCGAGCTCGGCTCGATCTCCACCGACCGTCGAGCTCGGCTCGATCTCCACCGACCGTCGAGTTCGGCTCGATCTCCACCGACCGTCGAGCTCGGCTCAATCTCCATCGATCATCGAGCTCGGCTCGATCTCCATCTGTCGAGCTCGGCTCGATCTCCATCAAATACCTCGATTACGGTCGGGATGCCCCGATCCCTCGGGATGACGGGAGTACCCTCGCAGTCTCCACCATCCATCGAGCTCGGCTCGATCTCCACCGACCATCGAGCTCGGCTCGATCTCCATCTGTCGAGCTCGGCTCGATCTCCATCAAATACCTCGACTACGGTCGGGATGCCCCGATCCCTCGGAATGACGGGAGTACCCTCGCGGTCTCCACCATCCATCGAGCTCGGCTCGATCTCCACTGACCATCAAGCTTGTCTCGATCTCCATCGATCTCCATCTGTCGAGCTCGGCTCGATCTCCACCAACCATCGAGCTCGGCTCGGTCTCCACCGACCAGCGAGCTTGGCTCGATCTCCACCGACCGTCGAGCTCGGCTCGATCTCCACCGACCGTCGAGCTCGGCTCAATCTCCATCGATCATCGAGCTTGGCTCGATCTCCATCTGTCGAGCTCGGCTCGATCTCCATCAAATACCTCGATTACGGTCGGGATGCCCCGATCCCTCGGGATGACGGGAGTACCCTCGCAGTCTCCACCATCCATCGAGCTCGGCTCGATCTTTACCGACCATCGAGCTCGGCTCGATCTCCATCGATCTCTATCTGTCGAGCTCGGCTCGATCTCCGCCGACCGTCGAGCTCGGCTCGATCTCCGCCGACCGTCGAGCTCGGCTCGATCTCCATCGATCATCGAGCTCGGCTCGATCTCTATCTGTCGAGCTCGGCTCGATCTCCATCAAATACCTCGACTATGGTCGGGATGCCCCGATCCCTCGGAATGACGGGAGTACCCTCGCGATCTCCACCAGCTATCGAGCTTAGCTCGATCTCCACCAGCCATCGGGCTCGGCTTGATCCTCGCCGACCCTCGGTGCCTGGTTCCGATGTCAGACCCAGGTCGCGATTCGGGCATCTCGAAGCCAGCGGTAGCTCCGTGTATGAGCTCAAAGGGCTACGACCCCATGCTTTGGATTAAGCTCGGGGCCGTCCTCCACGAAGAACAGTTCGCGGCACGGGGCATATAACCCCGAAAAGGTACGCTTTGATTGGCGTCTGTCTTGCTCGATACGCGTGTTCCATTCATTTTTATGTCGGATACTTTTAGCGGAAAGCACCTCGGCCAATATTGGGGTCCTCCGCCGAGCCGACTACGAACTGAAATCTGAGCCCTAGGTCGGTTTTTCGGCCGCTCGGTAAAATTTAATCCCGAGCTCGGGGGGTGCAATTCAAGCTACAAGCTGGCTACCTAATACAATGATTAGAGCACGGCGCCCCGCAGCTGGGGCTCCGAGATCTACAACCGCGAAACTGCGACTCAGATCTAAGAGCTCGACAAGCTCGGGCATTTTTTCGGTCTGAAGCGCCTTAGCAACTCGGGAATCCGCGCAGCAAAGCCTTGGAGAAACATTAGCTAGAAAATGCGCTAGAGTTGGAAGAGCGAAAATTATAGAATATTCTCATTCAAAAAGCCCGAGGGCCAAGTACAAAATTAAGTCTCGGCCGTGTGGTAGACATGGGCCGACCTCATGTTACAAAAGGAAAAGAAAAAGCACAAAGCTAAGAGGCGGCTGTCGCGGCGTCCCCGGCCGAGATCTCCTCGGGCTCGACTCCAACGCCCTCGGCTTCGGCCCCCTTGGCAGTAGTCCCAGGCTCGCCGCCTTCAGTGCCTCTAGGCGCGACCTCGGGAGTGGCTCCCCGAGCGGCCTCTTCCGCGGAGGCCTCCAGAACTGCCTCTCCGGTCGCCTCGGCTGGTTCCGCCCCGAGGCCCTCGACTCCAGCTCCGGGCTGGAGTAGACTGAGATCAAAATCGGGGCAGAGCTGGCGTAGTTGATTATGGAAGTCGTTGAAGCCCTGCATGAGCCCGTTCACGCCCTCCTCCTCCAGCAGGTCGCGAAACTCTTCCGATTCACGGAAGTGCTTAACGGCATTTTGGGCCTGCTACCGGGCCTCCTTCTCCCGAGCTTCGCGTTGCTCGGCCTTCCGCTCCAGATCCCTCACTTCCTGCTTGCGGACGGCGAGCAGGGACTGGGCCTCGGACAAGCGGGCCTCGAGCTCTTGGGCCTTGAGGTGAACTTCCTTCACCTCTTGCTCGCAGATAGCGAGCGTCAAAGTGGCCTCGGCCCGACGCGCCTCTACAGCGCGCACCTCTGACCTGGCCAGGGCGTGTGCGCCCTTCTCCTCTTCGAGCTCAGCGGTCAGAGCCCGAATCTCGTCCTCGGCCGCCTCCACCTTCGTCTGGAGCATTTTTTGCTCGGCCTCGGATGCGAGGCACCTTGCCTCAGCCTCCTCCTGCCCGCGCTGATGCCTTCGGGCCCGGTCCCGGTAGTCTTGGACTATATGCATCAGCGTCTCGATCTCGTGAAGGTGCTATAAAAGAGGGAGATGAGAAACAAGTCCAGTTCAAAACAAACTGGTACAAATGTAAAGGTTTAACCCTAAGAGTTAAGGGCACCGCATTTAATCCGAACCGGCACTTCGAATACGGAAGCGTCGCGTCGGATCGTGTGGTCTCATCATGAGCCCACGACACGAGGACGCTTCGAAAAACGAAAAGGGGATGATAAAACATCTCTGGAGAAAGAGGCGCTGCCCATTAAAAGCGTCTCGAAACGCGCGATAATTCAAAATCTCCTAAACCACATTAATACTACTTCCCGCGCTCGAACTTCTGAACAGCTCGAGCTCAGAAGTCGGGGGGTAGTGTTGGGGGGAAAAAGTGTCGCCACGTTTTGATAAGCAGACCCCTCCGAGCAGGGGCTGACCGAGCAGACCCCTCCGAGCAGGGGCCGACCGGACAGACCCCTCCGAGCAGGGGCCCACTGAGCAGACCTCCTCCGGCTTGGGGACACTCAGTCTTACCAACCTGAGGACGCCTGAGTTGCACACTGAGATTACGTCCACCCGCTGCACGCCCGTGCAGACAATTAATGTGTAAGGGTCGTGCAGACACCCGGTTCACTCAACAGTCAAAACGCATGGCCCTTGCAGGCCCCTGGGCTTACTCAACAATTAAAGCGTATGGTTTCCGTCGCCTACAGACATCGAGTCTCTCACGGCAAATCCGCATGCCTACAAATGATGGCGACTCCGTGATGACAGGTTCCGGCCTAATCTCCTACCATGATAGCATTGACTTACATGATCAAGCATTAATGACCAATTGTACGACAACCAATTTGCTCTGTCACGTCACAGGTAGCCCGATCCTCCCTATAAAAGGAGAATTCCTCCACTTAGGGAGGGGGTTTTTTCTTCCGTCTCACTTTTTCTTTCCCCATCAGACCCCTGACTGACTTAACCATCGGAGGGCCGGCGCCGGAGAGCCCGGCCACCGGCTTCTTGCAGGTCTCCTAGAGGATGCCGCCCGCCGACGCGCCGCCACCCAGGCTGTGGAGCTCCTCTTCTCCAGCCGACGGCCACCCCCGGGTCCAATTTCCAGCAACACCTACATATATAAGTATTGTAACTATTCATACCAGCATATCTCATTCAACTATCAACCAAACTATAACTGAACAATTCTAGAGAGTGGCTCCCAATTTTGCCAGTGTCTCCAATCCTAAAAATTTCTGCTACCTCTTACTGCATCAAAATAAAACTACCCCTCTTCCATTCCTGCCTGAGGCAGCCATTGACAAGCACTAATTAAGGAGCAACATTATTGTCTCTTTTTTGAGTAATATTAGAAATGACTATTTCCACCATCTAAATAAACAAACCATGCATATTTTCCTTTACCAATACTCAATGTATGCACATAGAAACGAATGATTATTTCCATGATCTAAATAAAAAAAAAAAACCATGATATCTTATCTATAACAATAATGAAATCCAATCCGTATATTTAACTTTTTTGTACATATAAAACAACAAACTCACTCATTATTAGAGGGTGAAAGGCTATGCGCCTTCTTGTGATTTAATAGTTATTCATCCACTTCCATGTTAGTGTAGCATTCTTCTTATCTTAAAATGCGATTTTTGCATCAATCCAAGAAGAGGAAAATGAAATTTGCACTGTGCGCTCTGCACTCCACCTTCGTTTGTTCATTCTCTCTTAGCATCCATCCTTCTATAATGTAATACACTTCAATCTCTTATTTCAAATCTATCTTAGTTTGGAGAAACAAGGAAAACGAGTGAGAAACAAATAAGTGCACGTATATAAGTCAATTAAAAAGGAACTAAGAAGATGCCAAATTTATTGAAGTGTAAAATACTGTAACATCCGATTCCATAGCAAAAGTGAGCAGTTATTTTATTAGGTAAAATGTTTTACAACCTACTGACAAGAATAAACCATCCTCACATGAGAAGCAAGTGCAGTGTTCGAAGGCGTCAGTGACGTGTCTTGCTGCTAGTTTTATGTTGGAATCTGAGAGTTTATGGTCCTCCCTTATGAGGGCTAAGTATGGCGCACTGTCGATTGGTGTGAGGGTAGAGCGACACCACTCTCCGATCTGCAGGGAGATATGTGCTAGAGCTCCGCTGGTGTTTCCGGCGATCCAGTGGGCCATTGGGGATGGGACTTCGGTGGACGTTCTCGAGGATAGCTGGGCGACAGAGCTACCGATCAGTAGATTACCGATCATGGTGGACACAAGCAGACTGATGGGGCATAGGGTTTGTGATCTGCTAGTCCCAGGTGAGGGGAGATGGAATGAGAATCTGATCTGGGAGGCTTTTGGGGAGCAGTTGGTTGAGAGGATTATGACCTTATCGATCCCATCTCATCTCATGTGGAGCCTGACAGATCGGTTTGGCTGCCGACGGGCCGTTCGATGGTGCGTGCCAGAGATATTCATGCTTGGGCTTGTAGAGAGCCAGATAGGTAGATTGATGGTGGTTGGATATAGAGGATAAGGGTGCATCCCTGGGTGGCGCTTTTTCTTTTGAATGTGGCTTGGGGTTGCCTTCCAACTAGGAGCGTATTGGCCAGGCGGGGGATGAGGATAGCTCCGCTTTGTGAGGTTTGCCCGGATGTTGAGGAGACTATTAGCCATGCACTTCTTCGATGCCCTACAGCCGTGCAAATTTGGAGATGTAAATCTGTGCCATTCCCTACGTTGTGGGAGTTGATGGAGGATATGCTTCGGTATCTAAGCGAGTCTATTCGGAGGCCGACCGCTGCTGAGACAGGTACCATAGTGGCTTACTTAGCCTATCACATATGGTTGGACAGGAACGATCGTCTGTTCGAGGGTAGGCGGTCATCCCCACGGCAGTGATGGAGATAGCCATATGGCATGCGGTAGAGTTTTCAGCGATAGCCACATCGGCTTCACCTGGGAGGGCTAGGGACATCTAGGGTACCTGTCTTGCTATCTCAGTGTCCAGGTTCAGTTATTTTTCTTGGGTACCCCCATCCCCTAGTTATCTTATAGTGAACTTCAATGGAAGCATGGCGGAGGGTGGTGCCTTTGGGGGCGTGGGCTTCGTGATCAGGGACCATGGAGGCAGATTTATTGTGGTTGGAGGGCAGAGCACACCAGGTATGTCAGCCGTGGGAGCGGAGCTGCGGGCAGCTTGGGAGGGCCTTTTGTATGTGAGACGGGTGCTGGGGGCTGATAGCCTATTCCTCGAGGATGATTCGTCCACGGTGATTGACTGGATCCGTGGAGTGGACATGTATGGGGATGGCCACTCTCTGATATGGGATACATGCAGATTGGTGCGGGAGTTGACTTCCTGTCAGATAGCTCATGTATATCGGAAGGCGAGCAGTGCAGCAGACTAGGTCGCCTCTTATGTTGCTCGGCATACTGGGGAGGTCCTCTAGACTAGCCTAGATAGCATTCCACACTCTTTGTATTGTTTACTTTCTTCTGACATGGCCGGCTGTATTCACGTTAGAGGTATATGAAATGAAATACCGTTTTGACCAAAACAAAAAAAAAGGTCGCACCCCACTCCATTTGGAGCATCATAATCACCTCATAAATTACATATCGGCCGCTAGATATAGATAAGGTAGGTTGACCATTCAAAATTTGCCACGTGGCCAACCCACATAGTGTGCGGAGACTCTTTTGCATTTCAACCCTCTCCCCCCTTAACTTAGCAACAACTCGACTGTGATCGCAAACTGTTTCCTAACAAACATGGTACCCAAGCAAATCCCTCCGATCGAGAAGCTCTGGCATGATTTATGGGCGGGATACATGGGTTATTACCCTATAAACTAGCGTATAGCCCCAAACTCTCAGTAGTGAGCTTTGGCCCTCGTCTATATATTGCATTCCTGGAGCCTTCTAGATAATTTCTTTCGACTCTCTTATGCTGTCTCTCTGCCCCTTTCGGGCTTTCTCCTGTTTTCTAAGAGCCGTGTCTGACTTAGACATCGAAGAATCTCCAGCCAAACACACTCCAGTGGGAGTTCTTCTTTATTTTTGTTGTTTTAGGTCGGTGCGCTAGTCAAAGCTGTTCCTCTACCATCTAACGCCAACTCGGAGGTCCACGGTGATGAGATCATCTCTAATCGAGCACAACAGCCATCGGATCATTGCCATAGAGGAGTGGAGCAACCCCATCCAATCTTTCTGATTCAGACGGCAGACGAGTCTTGATCTCCAGCAACCCCGTTAACTCCATGCTTGGGTCGGGACAATTCCTAGCAGTAATAGATTGGTGCTAGAAAAAGAGTTTTGATCCCATATTTAGATGTTTGGTTGATCAAGTAGGTAATAATATAGCCATAAAATCAAGAAAATCATAAGCAGCGACCACAACCACCCAACAGGATCCGCTAGAGTCCCGTTTTGGGTTAGATTCCCCATCCACTCTCATCATCCCAGCCGATGGAGCACCACGCAATTGGTCTTCTCTTCCTCAGCTGAAGTCTGTCAGTGTTCTATCTTCAAGGTATGCCACTAGACCAGGTGCGAGAGGAAGGGATGCTGCTATTGATGGACCGGTGCTACCTCTGGATCTAAACCAGAATCAGGGAAGACGTAATTCAAATATGCACCTGGAATTAAATCACATTGGTATAAAGAGCCGGAAAGGAAGAAGAGGAGGGAAGAAGCAACGGACTGAGCGACGAAGCGACGGGATTGAAACGGCTCTTTGCAGAGCTCTTGGAAGGTTCCTCCTCCATAGGAGCCATAGCTAGATCTATCGGTCATGGCTAAGCAGTTCTGTATGCTCATGCAGTAATTTCAGTGTTGACCACCACCGTCCAAAATCTGCAACAGATAATTTTTTTGTTTTTTTTTTGGTGAAAACGGCAATTCATATAGCTCTAACATGAGTACATCGTGCCAAGTCATAAGAAAGTAAAAAGTACAATGAAGACAGTAAATCTACTACGGATGTCCAAAGGATCTTCCTAAAATGTCGTACAACAAAGGAGGCGACCCAGTCTGCAGCGGACAATTACTAACTAACAGCCGCAGCAAACTCGCCTATCGGAAGACCAGGAGCATCTGTTGTAGCCGAGTCATCATTTTCATCCTTGAAGTTCAGGACGGCCGGACACAGCCTTCTAAATTTCGTCGAGGACTTTGGTGAGGCATGCAGAAGTCGGCAACTTCTCTTGAATGAAACGCGCAAGAGAGCATGCTAGCCCCTAAGAGAGGACGCGTGATGGATGAAAGTGTGCTGAATTCGGAATATTTTGCCGTCTTTAAACGGGAATCGTGCGCTCAAGTCCGATGTATAGTGCCGAATTTGATGGACCCAGGACGTGTTTTGGTTTTGAAATTTAAACTTTAGAGGACCATGCCTGCTGAATTGAGCACGACCAAAAAAAATCCGCCTGGATTGAGTCCGCAACAACCAAAAGCCATTCAATATTCTACAAATATTCTCCTCCTCCCCCTCTTTCTCCTCCTTCTGGTTGACCTCGCCGTGCCAGAGAGCCTTCTCCTCCTCCCGGGTTGTTCGCCTAGTGTAAGTTCTAACTTTTATGTATTGACCGTTGGATTTGGGTGGGTTCTCATCGCCTGCCACCTTCTCTTTCAGGAGCTACAACCCAAGGAGGTCGCCGAAGATTCTTTTTCTTGTAGTGGTAGCCAATCACTTGGATGTACTTTGAAATATTCAGGCCATGGACCGCAGATTGGGTGGCGGCATAGAGTTCAAGCCAAATATGTTTACAGAGAGTCGAATGGGTTGCAAACTGGGTGGCCTCATACGTGACCAATCATTCCGGAGGTGCTCTGTAGGTCGAAAAAAGAGAGCTGCCTAGAGCGCTCTGGAATTTATTATTTTTTTATCTTTTTTTGATATGTCCATACTAAAATTATTTAAATTATCTGTCTTAGCAAAAAAAAAAAAAAAATCTTGGATGGCCTTGGATGACATGGAGTAGATCAATAAGCCAGCAAGCTAGATCTATTTTTTCTATTCTTCTTGCATGCATGAATGAGATACTATCTACTCGCACTGCAATCTCAAAGACAAAAAAACAAAAAAAGTGCTTACCCTACATTCAGAAGTCAGAACCCAAAAGAGTCTACATAAATACGTGTTATTATTCGTGGAAACTTAGCAAAGCTGGCAAGATTCTAATTCTCTCTTCCACTATAGGCCAGAATAAAGTATTTCCCCAGCTGCCGCATATCCCAAGAGAGACCAGTAGATAACTTGGGCACCTTCTCATGCCACAATATCTTATCCACCAGCCGATAACCGTTAGGCACCGATGCATTCGCACCGGCAGGCGAACAATTCTCATCACCCCGATTAAGTTAAACGGAACATGATATCTTATCCACGGTGGTATCATAATCAGACCAATATATCCCTCCTTGGCCCTTGCGATGAGGAGACGCTGGACAGATGGGAGCCTCTCCTGATCTCTATTTTTTAGGGATATATAGCAGAATAAATTCCCTCTATAAATCACATCCATAGGTTCTGCTATCCGAACAGGCCGGCATTAGCATGTCCTTTTGTGCATCGAATAAAATATAACGCTCTCTCTTGTCACTTCTTAATCAGCCTTATTAAATTTTGCACCCTGACTCCTTTTTCTGTTCATTCTCTCTACAAACTACAAAGTGATTAAGCAATGCAAGAAGGAAGGTTCCGAGAAAAATATTAGAATACTGTATTAATATCCAGTACAAGGATCCAGCATTATCTTAAGTTTAAAATATATGGTGATATCCGATTAGGATGAATGGTTTATTTATTCCAGGATATCTCCCTACCGACCGACCAGGCCGGCCATCTAAAAGCTCATGGCACTGGCTATCACAAATCGATAAACGAGTCCAGCGTTCCCGTGGTCACATCAGAGCCGTTGGATACGGACAGCTGTCAAACAACGCACTCGATAGGACGAATTTCATCCAACCACAACCGAATCCAATTATAAGCCACAACACTTAATTATAAAAAACAAAGAAAATTCTCGCTACGTTATATGTACAAAACAAAACAGAAGAATGCACGAGATCGAGCTCATAAGACTCTCCGACCGGCGGCGGCCGGCCGGCCGGCTGGAGTCGAACTACTCTGGCGAGCTTGGATCATGGGGCGGAGAAGACGTCGTCGAGCCACCAACTGGAGGGGGGCTCGCCGTCCTTCTCGCCGAGGTCCGGCGAGGCGCGGAGAAGTGACTGGATGGCGGCGCGGATCTGGTTGACGCGCTTCCGCTGGCGGATGCGGCGGAGCACCATCTCCTTGTCCAGAGACCGTCGGGCGGCAGCGGCGCCGCCGCCCTCGTCCGGCTTCAGGTAGATGCAGCTCGTCACAGAGTTCTGCAGCCGAGGGCGCTCGTCCTTGCCGTTGTCGTCGTAAGCGGAGGAGGACGAATGCAGGGGCTTTTTGGGAATTAGAAAAGCCATGGTATCTTCTTCCCTAAAAAGGCCTCCAGAGGAGCAGAATGGGAATAGCAGTAATAAAGTGGAGAGTGGAGAGAAAACGAGAGCTTGGACGGGTCGGTGCGGGGGGGTTTATATAGCGGTTTGGGGGGGGCCAAAACCGGGTTCCCAAGCTCGTGGTTTCTTTCTTTCTTTTGTTTAGTATTCACGTATTGAGAAGAGACCTTAATTATAAACTTATAAAAATATTCAATTATCAATTAATATACCAATTCTCTTATAGCATCTCCCTGTTTGTATCAAAAAACCTATCAGTCCTGTAGATGGTGGCTGGTAGTGGATGGTCCAGATTGATGGGCCAGGGAAGATGGATGACATGGTATCTTCCACTGGACCACTGATAGAGAGCTTGATTTGGACGCTAGCTTTGTGGGTGCTGTATCATTTTGGAGTTTGCAGTGTGCAGCGTCAAGATCTACTTGGATTCTTAATGGCTGTTTAATAGTTGAGATGGTACGTGTGATGTCATCAGTGCAATATAGTACAACAATAATGCGGTACTAGATGTTGGGAAACGCCGGAAAAGAGGACGGATTACAGCTATCATTCCACTGTCTCGAACTTGTTGTGAAATTAGTACTCCATCATGATCGGTGAAAATATCCTAGTAGTTTCATCCATCTTATAACTGAGCAGGATGTCCCATGTTTGCAAATTGCTATAGCCCAAAAGAGACGTATACATACATACATACATACATATTAATATTAGCGAGGTCTAGATGTATTTGCACCTTGGATGCTATCATCCCATGCTTATGGTTAAATCGGCTTTGAAGAGAACTCTATACTACCTCCATGGCTCAACCTAACTGCGAAAATAAGCACGATTCATCCTAATCTATTGAGATCAAATTACTGGCTCTTAGTTCTACAAGTATCACGTAACAAATAAAAGAAAATTGCATGCTAACATAAGTGCTAGCAAACATTCATTTGAAAAATTCAGTGCGATTTGTAACTAGTGGTGGAGGCCATATGCATAGGCGAGAGATGTTAAGCTTGATATAGTTAATCATCGATCTCATCCATGTTAGCTTATATATCTATATATATTTGGATCAATTAGTTGGTTAATATTCTATTAGCTTGTTGGATGTTATTTTTTTAAATTATCTCCAATCATTTGTTTTCTTGATTCCTGAGTTTCGAAGAGTTACCCCATTGTATGCATGGTTTGACAAGATCTGATCCTAGGACATTTCATACAACTACCAAAAACATGCATGCATGGTTTGACAAGGTCTAATCCTAGAACATTTCATACAACTACCAAAAACTTCAGCAAATCTAAACGAAATGACTTATAAGAATGCAATGAGTATTTTTAACAACAAAAAAGGTTATATATATATATATATATATATATATATATATATATATATAAAATAAGTGATGCGAGTGTAATAATTCACCTTTTTACTATTATTGGATCATGCAATGGTCATTTTAAGTTCCATGCAAAGAGGTGAAAGAATACAGAGTGCTTCGAGATCTATATGAAGTCCAATCCAATAATTGCCATTACGAAAGAGAAAAGGCCGATCATCGTGGGAGCACCCCCCAAGTTCCCATCACACAACAGTCGATTCATGCGCCTTTCCAGTAAATACTACTGCATAACACGGCAGTTCTTCCAGTAATCAACCTTCAATTAATCTGCGAAGAAAGTGGCTGGCGCAGTTCTTCAAGATAAGAGCCACACGACCTCAACTTTTCACCTACCCTCTCACGAGGAAATGGCGGAAAGCCGAAACCGGGTGCGCTGGCCTCAGCCTATAAAACCAGTGGGCACCCCGTTTGGCGGATGATGCCAGAATCCGAGGGCGTTTTCGTGGGCAGGGCCGGCAATCCTCTCCATTCCGGAGGCTGACGCAAACTAGTATTTATCCATCTCTCTCTGGTGGGCGCTGAAAAAGGCTGGTATTCTTCGTACGTCGGCAGCTTTCCCATGTTTCATTCCAGCATTTTCCCTGTTCTTGAAACTCACGGCGAATGAATGGGCTGAGGCTCAACGGAAGCGTACACCTTTTCTCCACGGATCTCCGACAGTGACTGGCCAGGTGATGGACCGATGCTAGAGCCCCAAAATACTGCAAGGAAAGAAAAAAAAAAAAGAAGCAAACGCTGAAAGAGAGAAAACCACCGGCAAGGGGCAATGAGTGCTCCCTATTATTTTGTCGCGCAACCAATCCGAAACCATGAGGCTAGAGTCACGACAATTGTCACGTGTTTATAAAAAACTCTTTAAACAACCTCAACACATCAAAACATAATATTCTAACCATACTGCAAAATAAATTAAATAATAATATATAAATTTTATTTCAATAACTAATTTAAAATTTAAAGATTTCATATTTAATATTATTTTAGAATAATATATTAATTTAAATAAATTCTAACCTAAAATAACTTATGCTAAAGTTCAGATTAGTTCGTAAAAAACAAAAGGCCATATAATGAGCTAGAGAGCCCAATAAACAATGAATATTTTAGCTAAATTAATCAGCCAATAAATTAAATAATTATCTACAAAAAATAAGCGTATGAAATTCATCAATTTAAAACCAAATTCAGGTATCAAAAGATTGCATATGCTAAATTCATTTTTTCTCAAAATTCAGATGTCGTTCATAAATTAATTTCTTTCAAATCATGAAATTCATCTCAACAACCACGAATATGGCTGCATCAAAGTACCACCGCATAACCCCCAATGGTAGGATATCGAAATACCAACGTATAACTCCCACTAGTAAGGTATCGAAATACCGACTTACAACCCCCACTAACAAGGTATCGAAATACCGACATATAATCCCCACTGACAAGGTATCGAAATGCTGATGTACAATTCCTACTAGCAGGGTATTAAATGCCGACGCACAATCTCCACTGGTAGGGTATCGAAATGCCAACATACAACCCCCACTAATAAGGTACCGAAGTGCCGACTTACAATCCCCACTAGTGAGGTATCAAAATATAGTGTAGCTGCAAGTCCAAATCCGTTTCGATTCAAAACTTTTTTTCTCATAATATATTTAGTGTTTCAAATCGTAAGATACGATATCAAAATCAATTAAACATGATCCATATCAAAATCAGTACGGTGAATCAAGAATCATACAATATTTTAATAAAAAGTATATATAATAATAAAGCACCATGCATTAAATTTATAAATCAAGAATAATTTGATTCAAAAAATATTTATAATTTGTCGATAAATTTAGAAAAAAGGTTACATTACTTACCTTGCGAATACAATCGAACTAATAGATCCAATTAATTCTGAAAATCTTTCTAAGAGCTTAATATTCCAAAATTATATTTTTCATTAGAATTTCATCATAATTATTTAAAAAAAATGCTGATTTTTAACATCCTCATAAGCTGACCAAGCAGGAGTGCTCGGCATCTTAGTTGATCTGATCAGGTTAATTTTATTGAATCAACTCGAATTAGGGCACAGATGGTTCAATAGAGATCAGGGGTGATCAAATATAACAGTGTTTGGCAATGGACCAGAGTGGGGGATGGCACGCCACCCGACGTTCCTAGATTAGAATCATTCATGAAGGTCGATCCAAAAATCACTGAAAGGTGTACTTACGGGGTCCAACAACTAGAGAGAAAGTTTAGATAGAGAGAGAATAAGAGAGAGAAAGGAGAGAGAGAATGAGAGAATAGAACTCTCTCTTTAACAAGGAAGAGGAGGAGAGGTGGCTACTAGTGGAAGGCGGGAGGCCCAAGAAACCACGGCTAGCCAACAGATGGTCGGCGGCCAATGGTAGTAGGTTGTTGGAGGCAGAAATCATCAAAAATAGGGGGTTTTACCCATTACATCATGTAACCAACGCTTCCTAGCGGTCAAAGCCTTGGCCACGACTGCAAAGCATTGTGAGGAATCAGGCGGAGACCTTGGTGACAAGATCTGGCAGCAGCATCGGTCGAAAAGAAGGAATGAAATCGAAAAAATCCAAAAAAATAGAGCATCTGGTTCTTGACGACAATCTAACAATCATCGGCCAGAATCAAAATTTCGAATGACCACGGAAGAAGGAGAGAGAGAGAGAGGCAAATTTAAGGTTTCAGGAATTTTACTTTGCTTCTGACGACGGTTGGCAGTGATAATAGTGTCAGAAGTGGTCGACATCCGAGGAGAAAAATTGAAGAATTCTAGAGACAACGTCGATCGGAGACTTGGGCTCTCTGATGTGGTGGAAGACGGATTAGGGGGGAAGCTCTAAATAGAGCCGGAGAAGACCAGAATCCACCCTGGGTCAGATTCCGTTCGATGAGATCGAGAGGAAGAAGACTTCCATCGGGAGTTCTTTTCTCTCCAGGCACATGAGCGGCACATGATGGTTTTTTTGGCAGGCCAATTCCCTTCCAACTGGGCGAATACATTGGGTTGGTCAAATGGACTGAGCCAATTACTGGGTATCACATATTTTCTTGCTATTTTAGGGCAACATAATTGGTAAGTGGCAAACTCTACCATATGGACTGCGTAAACTCTCAAAGTCATTGCTAATTCTTCCTAATGCTTGAGTGGGTAGGCATTGGCAGAGGAGGAGTTAAACTAGCAGATTTTGCACGTGATATCTAGTGTAAACTCTAATGTAAGCACTACTTTTGTTTCAACTCTCGAGTCATTGTTAATTCTCGCATATGCTTGAGTAGAGAAGAGTTAAACTAGCATCGTCGTCCCTTGGGATGGTTAAAAAAATCTGGGGTTCCCATTAGCTCCTGTAGCATTCAGGACTGTGTCATTTCCTGGAGCCCCCCACCCTCTAGCTTTCTAAAGGTAAACTTCGACAGCTGCATCGGGAGGGACTAGCAGAGGTGCGGAATTTGTTATCAGAGACCAAGAGACTAGATTGTGATCAGTCCATCGTTGGTGCCGAGCTCAGAGCCGCATGGAAGGGCATCACCTATGCGAAGCGTGTTTTGGGTACGGACTGTATTCTCCTTAAAGGGGACTCAGCCATGGTGATCGAGTAGATTTAGGGTTGGAGGCACGTTGTCGATAGGATGTGGTTGCTCCACAACATTTGTAGTTTTTTGGGTGAGTGCACTTCCTATCGGACTACACATATCTACAGGAGGTGAACAGTGCTGCGAACTGGGTGGCATCCTATGCGGCTCATCACTCCGGATGTTTTATTTGGGGAGACCACGTGTCTATCCCTTCTCCTGTGCACTATTTTTTTTTCTAATTTTATGAGTTGCACTCACATCCGTTGTGTGTGAGTCGCCGTTGTACCAAAAAAAAAAAAAAAAAATTAAACTAGCTAATCTTGTACGTGATATCTAATGCAAATGTCACCAATTTAATTGCATCCTTTTTCACGTATTCCCTGCGCCTATAACCAATGCGGCATTGGATTGGTTCCTAATCAAATGTCTGTAAGGATTCCTAATTTAGTGTTCATACTATAAAGGTTTTCCAAATTTTCTAGATATATGAATTAATTGATTACTTGGGAATTCGTGATGATATATTCCATTAATCATGGTGTTGTTTTTGTTGTTCTTCTATCATTTTGTTTTCATATGATTTAGTATGCCAATATATCATTAATCTTACTTCCTTTTATTATTTTTTCCTTTTAAATGTTTTTGTTATCCACATTTTTTCTGAACCTTCCGTTCTTTTATTCGCGCAAATTTTCGTCTCTTGCCAATCTACCCTCGAAAACTAGAGTTGTCACAGTTTCTGTGGACCCTTGGGGTGCCATAATTTCCAAAAGCTGGGATCCCATTAGAAGAGACTGATATAGAGAGGTTCATTGATTGGGGTAGCACATACAGTCGAGTTGAAGACTCTCAGGAAAAGTTGATGGCTTCCCGGTTATCCTAGCTCCTCGCCATTTGTTTCCTCGTGCTAATCATTTTCAGATTCATTTATTAGGTTTTACTACAAATCACATATGATTAGACCTATCTATAGGGCAGGAGCGGCCTAACGTATTTAGGGACCTAAAGTCGTTTTATCTTTAAAGCCTTCCCTGCAGTGGGCCGACCTAAGACGAACTCACAGGGAGCCTTTTTTCTTTGTACTTTGTCTTTGAGGCTTTTTCTGTAGTGGGCCTTCTTTAGGCCGGAGCCTTGGGCGACCACCTAAGTCGTCTAAGGGTTGGGCCGGCCCTACATGGAAGTACGGTCTTGCAGCCCTTTGAACAGGCTTGAGTCTAGGTTTTAGGCCAGACTAAACCAAGCTTGAAGCTAGACTCATTTAATAAACAAGCCAGCATCAATATTGAGAATTAAATATGACAAAAGATACTTGACAATTGTTGTCAGTAAATGAAGGGTGCACCTGGTGGCTTAGGAGAGTGTTTGTCGGCCTCTCCGAAAGGGTGGCCTTGGGGTGCAATCTTTCCGGGTGAAGCGAGAGGCGATCATCGCCCGACACACGGTGCAGTTCATTTTTGAGCCTCAGGGATTCTGGAGTCAAGTCTTGTCTGCTAGATATGGTTGAATGAGGTCTGCGAAGATGCTCCGGCGCAGACGAACTGTCTCCTTTATGTGGCGTGAGATTGGAAGGTATCTGCCAACTACTTGGGTAAATACCAGATGACTGATCGGTAATGGAAGGAGTATCGATGTGGTGGGGGACGCATGGGTGGATGCCCTATCCCTGAATCTTTGGCCGACTATGGTTAGTACAGAGGTGGGTGACGGACTGCGAGTACGTGACCTTCTCATCCCAGGAGGAGGGGAGTGGGATGGCGATAGGTTGCGGTAGGTATTCAGAGAACCCCTTGCTGAGCGTGTTCGATTCCTCCCGGTACCAAAGTGTGGAGGATCGAACGTCGGGCTTGGCGATCATCCTATAGGATCAGAATCAGGGTGGGGGATGTCGCCCGAGCCCTGCAGCAGGATCTTGAGGTAGGTCCTGATTGTGCTTAGGTTCGGCGGCTTGGTCTACACCCGAGACTGGCACTATTCCTATAAAAGGTGGTTTGGGACCGCCTTCCAACAAAATCGGTGTTGAGTAGACGTGGGGCAAGGATACCCCCATAGTGTACGATGTGTGGGGACGACGAGACGATAGACCACGTGCTCTTTCAGTGTGCGTGGGCGAGGAGCACCTGGCGACTTTTAGTGCTACCACAGGACACTTAGGGTCTGAGGGAGTAGTTTGTACAAGTCATCAAGCATTGGTCGGGGAGCCCCCAGCAGCGCCCCGTGGCCATTGGAGCTACATGTACTGCTTATCATATCTGGCTGGCCAGGAACGCTCGGATTTTTGGTGAATGCAGCCTACCTCCATGGTTTGTGGTGGAGCGTGCACGGGTACAGATAGCAGAGCTTATTTATGGTACTTCTTCAAGTGGGCCTTTGATAGCTCGAGATATTTGGGACTTTCCTCTTGCTCAAGTAGCGTCTCGTATGGTATTCTTCACCTAAGAGCCCCTATCCTCGAGCTTTCTCGATCAATTTCAATGGATCCGTACTGGATAGAGGGAGTAGAGGTGGTGCAGTTTTGTTATCAGTGACCCATGCTCAAGGATGGTGGCGGCTAGTGGCTGTCAGCTAGAAGAAACCTTGGTTCCCAGTGCTGAGTTGCGGACTGCATGGGTGAGTCTTCGATATGCGCGATGCCTCCTGCAGGCCAGCTCTATTATTGTGGAGGGTGACTCGGTCACAATGATAGGATGGATTCAGAGAGGCCCGAACGGGATGGAGGAGATCACCCCCTGCTCCACGACATTTGGACGATGGGTAGGAATGGGCAGGTCTTCTGGGCCAAACATATATTCAGAAAGGCCAACAGGGCCACAGATTGGATGGCTGCGTACATGCCCATCCATTCCGGTGGTACTCTATGAATCCGAAAGGAAAAGCTGACTAGGGCACTCCGTGACATGTTATTTGTGAACTTTATTGAGTACGTCCGTATTCGTATAGCATGACGCACCCGCTTTAGCAAAAATAAAAAAATATATAACAAGATTGACAATATTTATTATTTTCAAAAATAATAAATATTTTTAATAAAATTTAAAAAATAAAAAATGATCATTAAGCCAAGACCATCTCAAAGCTTGAAGCCCAAGTAAGAGCTAAGCTTGGACATGGGAGGTCGGCCCACAAACTGGGCCAAGTTCGATTCTAACTAAATTTGACCTTTGGGCGGAGCCCAGCCCGGCCCATAAACAGATCTTGAAACGACATATGCACATTAGGGCAAGAATGCTGCAAATATTTCAAAAACATACCCTTTTGATTGCTGAAAATATTTTGAAAGGAGACCTTCAGATTGTTTTAGATTATTAGGCACCATTCATTTTATAGCAAAGTCCGACAGATGGCCAAAAGTAAGAGTTCCATCATGGCGCTGGGACCTTTATACTAACATTATTGCCACCAATATTGCTGCATAACCGCCAATAATTTCTCCTTCACATGGCATGAGGGGGTTGGGGTAACTCGCAGGATTTGTCACCATACATCGGACCGATTGACCATGAACTTGCCAAATCAGCATATAGTTTCAGAAAACCTTTTCATGCGTGCATTATTGGCATCCCCCGGCATTTTTCCCGTTATCACTACATCAATTCGCCAACCACACAGACTTATAATGGATTTCAAGCAAACCCGTTTCCATTGCAAGTGAGAAGCTTAGAAGGATGAATCAGATTATTCAAAGATGAAAATGATACAATGTGCCACTTAGTTCCCGATCAAACATCATGCTGGCATGACATTAGCTGATTAGAAGGGGGAAAAAAGGTAATCAATCCCTGGCCAGAGGCACCAATCCCTCCTGCTAGATCAACTGAGGACTAGCGGGGAATATGAGTAGGAAACCATTAGCATTAAATAGAAAACTAAAAGGTGAACTGAGAAAGATACAGGTGAAACAATACTACAAAACAGAGCAATCTTATGATGAAAATTCTAGTAAATATATTGTAATAAACCTCAAACTCCACCCTTTTCGATGGAAAGATTGGAGATCAGCAGCAGTCAGAAGCCTGTTCCCAAAATGGAGTGTTTATAGATTTTCTTTGGCCATAACAGTTATCTTCTGGCAGGGAAAAAGGAAAAGGTGATACGTTAACAATAATGACCATCCAGCACAACTGATCCAGCAGTCGTTTGGCGTTTGCTTTTGGTCATAAACCAGCCTATACCTTGAGCCGATCAAGTTTTTGATTAGTGATTGATAAAGTCAGAAGAGGATACTATGAACAGAACCCGATAATCAGGGTTCCTCATATTTCCTTTATTCTCCTCAACGAATTCTAAATACTGTCTGCAGTTTCAGCATTTCAATTTAACCAATCTGGATATACATTAGAAAAAGAAAAGAGGACAGAATTGTGGGCTGAAAATCGTAAAGTTAAATATCAATTACCAGAGTGAGAAACGAGATTGGCAATGGTGCTAGAGACCAATGGAAATGGAACACTGGTGTTGACAGGATTTCAAATGGCAGATATTTGCAAATGGGAAAAGAATGAAAAAACATTAGAACAAATTTTGTTTTTGGTGAAGGGTTATCTGTGATAAAAGGCCACTTATTAACAAAAGCTCTTGCCTCACAAGCAGGCGCTTCTGATTCTTTCGTTGCAGGTTTGGAAGAATCAAAGATAAAATATAAGATATGCATTCTCAAAACTGTCCTACCATAAAACCACTATTTTTATGGTAAGCTGCTCTTTCAACATTAGTGTGAAAGTTCAAATCCTTTCACCTTTTCCTCTTTATTGTTTTTGATTTCTATTCATATGCACCACATTGCCCTCCTAAAGCGAGGATAGAAACTTTGAAAGCTTATTCATTATCTTTTTGAAGAAAACTCAACAAGAATCCGCTTACAATTCGCCTTGCAATTGGATTGGGTATGTGCCGGCACAACCGCCCATCTAGGTAAGCAATCATACCTGACAAAAGAAACTTACCAACTGCCCACGTCCTACTAGGCTTTGCTTGGCTCTCATCAGAAGATGCCTCACCTCTATCTCCACCTGCTTTTACATTCCATCTGATGTTAACCAAAAATTTGTTCGCATGCTTTCGCAACATCTGAATTGCAAGGCTCACAAACAAGTGTTCGCACAACGTCAACACTGTCGGCCCAAGTTTCCACTCCTGCAGCATATTTTAGCACATGAATAATGCCAGTCAACTGCTCTTAGTCATGATAGAAATTGGACGGCTTCAAATGAAATAGGTTCAGACACCAAGTATAAATGTGAATTAGATGATTCTTGAAACTGAATTTCTATATTGCTTATAGATGAAATCTCGAGCGTTTAGTTAATCTCGTATATACTAAAGGGGTGGGTTCTAGTAGCATGTGATCTAGATTTCTTAATGATAGAACTATTATAGAAGTCTCTTGAGTGAAAAAAAGCTAAACAATGCTTCTGCTATACCTCTCAAAGATGACTTGAAAAGCGTGGTCACTTGTACTTCATGGAGAAAACTGCCAGACCTTTGGGAGACTGACAACCCTTTGCATGGTAACTAGATTTCTTAATGAGAACATGTTTAAGAAAATATAAAGCCATTAAAAAAACTACTCCATATTATGCCACCTAGATTCTTGCTACATAATTTTACCATTATTTCCTTAACAAGATTTGTCGAATCAGTACAGTGACCCGTACTGGTCGGCTATTGGTATGGTACGGTACAGGTCCATATCGTGCCATGCTAGAGTGTACCAAAAAATGGAGAGAGGAGGGGAGGAGGAGAGGGAAGAAGAGAGAGAGAGGAAGGGAGAGGAAGGAGGGAGAGAGAGAGGGAGAGGGAGGAGGGGGAGAAGATTTTACTATGACCTGACAAAGAGAGAGAGAGAGAGAGACCTTCTTGAAGTCTTACCACCGGCGATGGGGGCATGGTTTTGAGGGCGACAATCGACGAGGAGAGAGAGGGAAGCCTTATAGTGACCCAACGGAGATGCCGAGGGCAACAATCGACGAGGAAAGGGGGAGGGAAGCCATACCGCGATCCGACAAAGATGCCTTGGGCGACGATCGATGAGGAGAGGGGGAGGGAAGTCTTACGTGACCCGATGGAGATGCCAAGGGCAATAATCAATGAGAGGGGGAGGGATGCCTTACCGTGACCCGATGGAGATGTCAAGCACAATGATCGATGAGCAGGGGAGCAAAGCCTTGCGATGACCTGATAGAGAAAGGTTGGTAGGGCTGGAAATGGGCTTGGGCCAGCCTAAAGCCCAATGGGTCGGGCCTACCACGAGCTAGGCTACAGGCTACGCCCGACCAATTTTAGGCCGGATTTGGGTTAAATTATCAAGCCCATTTTTCTTTCGGACCGGGCTCGGGTATATCATTGGCCCAGCTCGAGCCTGAGCCCGAGCCTGGATGAGGCCCGATTTGGAGCCCAAATGCAGGCCTAAACACAACCCAATTCAAACATTTAGGCTCGTTTCAAAATGGGCTTAATCGAGCGATGGGTGGGTTCGCTACTTCACTAACCGCAGGGCTTCTTCTCTTATTTGGTTATTCTCCCAAACTCTCAAATCTAGATTCTTGATCGATCGACCAAATCCAATTCGGAGCCTAGGGTTCTCCTTCACCGTTCTTCACTTCTCGTCCTCGATTCCTATCATCGCCTCCGCCGCCAGCCACCAAAATTCAATCTGCTAGTCCCTCATAGCCAATCGCCGGTCGGTCTTTCCTGAAGTTTGTCCATCATCCCTGTTCGCCGGTCACCAGTGGCAGTCGTCAACCGTCCAAGCAAGGCGAAGTCATGAAAAGGAGCCCCCGGCCCCCCTATCATCGACCTACTGCAATTTCATTTAAGAGGTACCATGATCTCTCTCCTCTATCGTCGGGGCCTGGATGAACATGATGTTATACAATGGGATAATGTTGAGTCCTATTGAGCTGGCCCAATTAGGCTCGGGCCTGAGTTTTCGAAAAAAATTCAAGCTTAAGCATGACCTGAAGCTTAAAAGAAAAATTTCGAGTCAAGGTCAGGTAGGAGTGTGGCCTGCCAGGCCCGGCCCACTTCCAGCCCTAAGCCCTGGCAAGGTGGAGAGAGAGGAGAAAGTGGGCGAGAGGATGGAGAGAAAATGCGAGAGGGCGAAGAGTGGTTCTCGAACATTCTCTCAAGTGAATAACGTCATAGAGACCGATCGAGCATCTTGTATGCCTGAACTGACCCACATAGCCAAACCATCCCGGATTGGCATCGGTTCAGCTTGGTACAGGCCGAACCATTAGGTTTGGGTCAATTCGGCTTACCTTACCTCATACAAGAAATCAAAATTAGATCCTAAGGTATGTTTCGGGCATGGTGTCTCATTTTAGGCACATCTTAGAAAAATTAAAACCCGAAAAAAACAAAATAATCAGATTTCTCAAGCTCCTAAACATTTATTTCATCAAATTTAGTTAATAAACTGCATAGTGATTAGTTTAAAGTTCAGATTGGCTGCTTTTATACCTAGTTAGAGATCCTAGGAGTAACTAAAAGAATTTAAAATGGCCAAACTCATAAGGTAGGAAGATCCCTATTTCATGTTATAGTTTTTACATAAATTCAAATTTATGTTGCCCAGTTGTCATAGTAATAATTTGAAGTGGGATTCACCTATCAAAGTAGGCGCAAAAATTCATGGATGTTTAAAATATAATAAGTCAACCAAGAATTAGCCTCAAGTCATGTTTTAGGATTTTTTTGGTTGGAAATTTCCAGCATAATGCAGTGTCTTAATAAGTCGAATCAAATTAAGACGAGTCAAAATCAAAGACCAATTTGGTGAAACAAATTTGCTGACTAGGAAAAAATACAAGGTGAAACTGATTAAGAGAAAGTGCTCAAATTCCATACTGTGAATTCAGTTCACACACTCAAACTATATAAAAATTAGGAGTGCCAATGACAAAAGGGTAAGAAGAAGCAAACGAATAGAATTTCCCTAGCAAGGTGAAATACATTAAGAAAATAACTAAAATACATTGATTTAATTGACTAAAATACCTAATAAAAAATCCAACAATAAGAAAGAGATTTCTAAAGACGTCGGAATGTGTGTATAAAAAGTAAGTCACATTTTACATCCTTCCATTAATCTCAAGCCCTTCTGTCTGATCACCAAGTTTCAAATGACTATTACTTATTTGAGAGTTACTGCAGTTTACCAGCCAAAAACTGATTTTCTTCCATAACCATCAGATAAAATATAACTTCCATGTGGAGTTGTAAGTAAGCTGAGTTTAGCAAGCCAAGCCCTTCTCAGACTTGGCTCAATCTCTCACTAAGGCCTCTATAATCTTAAGGCTAGGTCTCAAAGTCAAGCGGACTAGTACAAAGCTGAACAATAAGGCATCAAGAAAGTATCTGCTCAAGGCTTCCACCACTCTGAAAATAAAGGCATCTGGTCAATAAACTGACAAAGTATTTTCCCTGCCTTATGTCTATCTTTAGAGCTTGTCATATGGTCAATAAACTGGTACATTACCACTTTAGTACAGTATAATCGGTAGTCGGCACAGTATGCACCTCTTATTGAGACAGCTTCCGACCTCTTTTTCTCATTTTTTATCATAGTACCATCCGAAATAGACAGTATGGGTCCGTGCAGTATGGTACACACCTAGTCTTGAGTGGTAGCTATCGTATAGGGCAGCTGCTTTGTTTCGACCGGTTCAACTCATATACTATACCGAATCTCACAATTATACCGGTACATTATCGGTATGGTATGGTCCGTATGGATCGGTCGGTATGGCAAACCTTAGACTCATTTAATACAACCCATAAATTATAGAAGTAGACTCGCAGTAGGACTCCTAATTGATCTAGAACTTCACTGCATCAAGAAGACTCATTTTTATAAACATATGTCACTATTAGCCCCTAACTTCTATTAAAATCAAGCAATCATAAACCTTCTGGGTCCATCAAAAATTCACCTAGAAATATATCCAAAAATACTTCTAAAAAAATCAAAACTGATTTTTTCCTTCCAAAACTACATTGTCTTGGAGAATTTATGTCATCGGTTAGATCTATTCTATTCCATATTAAGTTTCTTACCCACAACAAAAATACAGGTCATGCTTGAGTGCACAATAAAACATAAAGATTGATGTCACTGCAGCTATTAGACTGAGATCCACGATACACAGCAGATGCTGATTTATATATACCACATGCAAGTATTTATTTTGACGTTAACTAACTGACTAACTAGGACTGCCATTGCTTGACTTCGCTACTTTTAGTTACTGTTTCTGAGCTTAAGCAACAGTCTTGAACCAAGGCGTGAATATTGAGCAACTTTTATCATGCCAAATTTCGAGTAAATGCAAACTGTTTTCTAGTGATTTGAATAACTGACAACACTGTTTCCAGGTTTCACCTTTCCTATTTCATCTTTTTCATTCAAAAAAACAGGTAAAATTCAATTGTTAAATTTAATCTCCCTTATTCTGATAGTCATTGCCTTGAACTGTCAGGTGTCAGGCTTTCTAATATTTATGCTTGACCAGAAAATATGGACACTTGAAGGAATGAGTATATTTAAAATATATATGTGGATTAGTTGCATCTAATGCCTACCTCTAGCAATTATTTCAAATAGCACACAAAGGACTCTGGAAGATGCTCCTAAGAAGACAAAGCAACTCAGAAATAATAAGGAAACTTACACTTTCGCTTCGTAGATGGCGCAAAGGACGAGAAGCTGTTGAAATATCTCCTGTCAACAATGCCTTGCTCACAAGAAAGCTCTTCACGTTTTCCTCAATTTCATTTATGATAGAACTGTTTGGGGGAAGGTTTTTGAGGATAACCTGCTAGGCAAGTAGATTTATCGATATTATCTCAAAAACAATATAATGCTAGAATAGAAATTTCTAGGAATGGAGAAACATCATGAGTGCTTATGTATCAATATGAAGCATGTAACATGTCCCTAAGCCCTAATTTGCTGGCAATTAAAGTAATTGGAAGACTTTGTGCAACATATTTTCTTCCTAATTGAAACAGTGCCAATGAAGGGTACGATCTTAGTTAGGCAATTTATGGACGAAGGTTAAGCTCCGCTCAGATTGTACACAGTTGTCCACTTTAGAGAAACAGTATTAGCAAAATGAAATCCAAAACTACAACAATATAAACATATGAACAAGGTACGCGGTACCGACTGTACCGACGTACCGGTGGGCATCAGTACCGGTACGGTACCGAACCAAACCGAGCCAAACCGGTACTGTACCGATGGGCTAAAAGCCAAAAAAAAAATGGAGCCGGTACGGACTGGTCGGTACGCGCCGGTACGCGCCGGTACTAGCCAGTACGGTTCAGTACCGAAATATGTAGCTGTACCATACAGGTAGGGTCCGGTACCGGCCCATACCGACCAGTACGGCAGACCATGCATATGAACATATATTTCATCTGATTGTCTACCATTGCCAACTTTTATGGCTGCTGCTTCTTTTTTTTTAATGCTCAGCCCAGATCATTACGCACTACACAACAAAATTATTGCAGAATAGCATATCTTCTGTAATACATACTTTCACAATAACTTATTATGAGAACACATTGAACAACTGTCTTTGTGCATTAAAAATTGGAATATTATTAGTTTACATTAAATCAACGGAGTAATGAATAATACCAAAGATTGTCAAGATGAAATAGTGGAAAACTAGCAGAATAGTTTTTTTAGATGAAATAGTGGCCAAAACTAAGGAGTGCCCCACCCCAGGTTACAGGCACCCTGCTGGTACAGGGACAATGTGGTCGGTATTTAATTTTAAACCATGCATTAGTGACAACAGACATTATGAACAGATAAGTTAATGGTGCATCATTCATAGTGGATAACTTAGGTTATTATTATAAAGAAAAGGACCTCCGAACAAGAAGTAGATATGAAAATATTTATACCCAAATAAACTGATAATTGAACAACTATAGTAAATAGTCAATAATAATGAATCAACCAAGATTTGGTTAAATTATTCATTTAGTTGTATCTTGAGTCCTTGACACTTGGAACGATCATAATTTACCACTTGCCATTCATGCAATAGGTCATGCAACAAAACTTAGTTGTTCATGGAAATAATCATTAAAAGGAGTTACTTACAGTGAAAACTAACAGAAACCACTATAAGGAGTTACTTTGTGTTAAAGACTATCCAAGGGAAGTTATTTCTAGAATTAACTACTCTCCTCTATTATAATAAGATCAACAAATCTGTATGTGGGTCTCTCCCTTATACTACGACGACATACACACCCCACATATGGACATGGACATAGCTTCTAAGCCTCTCTACTGTAATTATGTCTTTTCTTTTGACCTCTAGCGTGAAGGCATGGCCAGCTTTAGGGTCTTGTCCTCTCTAAAGCAGAGGTGCAACTTGCTCTAGAGTTTATGTTGGTTTTCATAATTATCTTGGTATTTTAAAGATATATGACTTCAAATCTAGTGAGGGCTAGTCTGCCTACTTTCTTCAATTAATTCTTCTCTTGGGTGTTCATTTCTTTTTCTTTCCATTTATAATTTGATAACTTGTGAAGTCCTCCGAAGTGAGACAAAAAAAGAACTCATTTCCTTTGACACTGAATTTTGATCCATATGAACCAAGATTTGGACCATCGAAGAATTTTTGCATACTAGACCTGTCCAAATACTAACCAGCTGAGTAAAGAAAGAAGAGGTTGCAATTTCGCTGATCACTGGCAAAATTACACACTGGGATTTAGAAATACCTCAACTAACACTACATTTCTAATACATAAAATGTAGAATCTCAGTATATGTACATAGTAACCCATCCAAAGTGTGGAACAACATTTGACACGACCCCTATTATATAAATTTTGCATATATCCAAAGAATATGTAAGTAGTGTTATTCATTTAGTTTTAATAATGGCAAGCAAATCAAGTTCCCTAGAAATTCAAGCAATTGGTCCATGTTCCAGAAAACTGGTAACCGGAGTATTGTTTATTATCAAGGCATTAAATAGATGTTGAGATAAAACTGATTAGCTATACAATATATCAAGTATATGATGAGATAAAAGTGACTAGTTAAATAATTACCTGGTCATCAATCACCCTCACACGAAGATATTCTTGTTTGTACATCACATCCAACATAGCCTGTAGGTAGCCTTCAATATACAGCTGCATGAGATTTGATACCAGTAAATCATGAGTCCTAAAAGAAGTAAATTGTTTTTCCGTTGTTTATCACGTATTCAAAACTCTGAGCACTTATATCTGATCAGGCAACAACAGCAAAGGTTACCTCATCAACTCCCGGACTACGATCAAGTTTAATTTTTCTGTTTGGACCACCCTCCATTACAGCAGCTCCTAACAAGGAAGGCTCCATAGCCAATCTCAGGATACCTTGGTGTAAACCATTAACCTTAACGAAACCAAATCATCCATCCAAAGCATTAGAAAAGGGTGGAGAATCCCATATTAATAATCGTTCATGTGGTTTTCGCATACAAACAAGAACTATTCATTGCAAAGATAGCTTGAGCGTTACCATGCCACTAAAACCATTTGTCTCTGCTCCTCTCAGTACACTGTCTGAAATTTCAGTAACAGCAGCAAAAAGAGCATTTGAACCTGCCATCTTGATCTGCAGAGAACATCATGCAATGTAATTATCATTCAGTAGCATATCATAGCTTAGTATTCTATAAATTACAACAGTTAAGCTTACAGTTTTTCCCAGATCTCCAAAATAACGTTTTGTCCCTGAAAAGCCCTTAGAGTCGATACATTTACTGATGAATTTGAACATGCCTATACAAAAAGTAGAAAGCACAGATCACCGAGTACTGTGGGAGGAAAAACAAATGATACAAGTATATTGCGATGTTAACAAGAAAGTTATTTAATAATATAGTATTATTTCACTTGCATGGATTAATCTTTTCAATATAGAACTGAGTTCCCTGATAGTTTCATAGAATCACTTAACATTCAAGCATTCATGCTACAGTAATTTATTAAAAACATTTCAGTACAATTTTCTAGTTTGATGCTGATCAAAGAAGGAAAACAAGAACAGTTTCATATCAAATTGAGAAGGTGGAGCATTTAAGGTTCAATATTCAAGACCAACAAAATCATATTTGTTCATGTCAGCTAGCTACAAAAAATGCTCAGCCTTTCAAACTTCTTTTAAGCCAAAAGAAAAAAATGGTTTGATTAATCACTGTATCATCTACAAAGGTTTATAAGGATTCCATTATCTATAATCGCTTTCCAGAAAAGATGGAAAGCCATGCAAAATTAAAAGCACCTATTCGTAGTAACTATTGGACTTCCAAGACAAGCTAACTGCATCAATTGAAGTGTGATCTTTCCATGAAAGGAGAAGGTAATTTAGTCCTCCATCACATTTTCTTTAGTTAGTTTTGAAACTAAGCAAAGATTTTATGTCTACAGTTTTGTGGATTATTGAGTTAAATTACTTTGAAGAACATGTAGGGAGATTTTGGACGGTATAAATGTAAAATTCTATCAAGAATACAGAGAACTGCCTTCCTCTTTTGGGGGGCTTAATACGGTATATACTCATCCAAATTAGACAGATAACAGCTTATACAAAAGCTTATTCCAATCCAAATACTCTAATGTTAGTAATATTTGGTTATTCTTTCACTGTGACCATAAGAAATTGGTCTAAATTCTGGGTGATGGATCAAAAGTACTTCTGTCGTCTAACTTGTGAAGGATTAGTTTTAGTTAACTGGGGCTATTTGACTTCGTTTATAGGAAAAAAATCGTCCAGATTGCTGTACAGAATAAGATATGATACAACCTATACAAAAAAGTGATAATAGATTCTTCTGTATCTCTTTTAAAGGTTGAGTTATTGAACATACAAATGCGGAGGATTTTAATGCTTCCAATTGTTTGTTTTTGTCATGAGTTTTATGAGACTGAGATGTGAATGTTGCAGTCTCCATGTTCGATATGCAAGTAACTGACCAATTAGAAAACCAATATGTTAGAGCTACTTACCTAAAGTAAGTCCAGGAAGACTGATTGAGCCATCAGAAGGATCGAAGAAAACATCAAGAGAGGATGAAGCAGTGTCATCAAATATTGAGGCAAAAGCCGGTGGAAGCAATGGGCTTCCCTTTGCTATGTAGACAGCCCTTATAACATACCTAGAAAATCATAAGATATTTTGCCTCGGGCTATGACCAAATGACCAAACAAATATTATGAAAGTAAGGCAGATAAAATGTCAAGAACTTACCATGAATAATGTTGTGCACATTTTATGAGCAACTCACGGAATGTAACTAAGGCATGAGTAAGGAGGACCCCATTTAGTTCTACAACTTTGTTATTAACTGCAGGCACCTACATAAAAGAAAAACCCTGAGTTGCTTCAGCTTGGGGTCTTTCAGTCGATACTGTTTGATCAACAGGTGCAAGGACTCCAGAGACAGAAAAATCTTTCTACAGCAGAGACAAGGGCAGGGCCTTCAAAAGAGGGGAAATCAACTTATTTACCAGGTGTGCAGAGGGAGCTCAAACAGAACAATAATGTAGCATAGCTTTCTGTCATACTCCCTCTTCACTCATTCAAAGGAACCCATGGGAGGCTGCCCATAATGTAAACCTTTCTTTTTATGGAAGCTCTTTTGCCTCATATATATGTAAACATGTAGATATAGATGTGTGCAAGCATACACACACATATGAGGGTGTGCTCTATTCACAAAAAAATGATGATGACGATGACAATCTCATCAAGAACTTTTTGCAGCACCTTTATAACACTGTGCAGTAACGATCTCAAAGTCTCTTGAGCTGAGCTATAACTCGCATATGGACTCCCTGGAAGAAAGCTTGCTATGATCTTAAAAGAGATAGAAATCTAGGTCAGGATGCCAATTCTAACCACCAGCAGAAACATAAGCATATTCACTTGTAACTGCATTGATATCGAAAGGTAAAGCCGAAGCATACCTTAATTGGGTGGATCTCAAAGTGCTTAAAGTAGTATTGCTGGCTCTGTGTTCTAGAATCGCTGAGAGAGGTTCTCCAAAATGGGACAAGCCTCATCAATGTTTCTTCATCAACTTTCAAATCAATAGGCTGTAAAATAAATGCAATGTCTTAGCCAGCTAGTATGATATGATTTAGATGGTGTGTAGAAAATGATATGCCATTATGCATATCTGAATCTGTAGCTTAGGCCTCTACTAAATGCATGTAATCATGAATTTGAAGGCCAGAAGAACAGAATATCATGTAGAAACCTAAACCTAAAAATACCTCATTACCATTTAGTATATACCTGCAGAATGATGGAGGAGTATTTGACTTGTTTAACACTAGAATTGGTTGAACATAGGATGAAAACAATTTTAAGGATGTTCTCATTTGAGCCAGAATCATGTAGCTGGCTCTTTCGAACCATTGATGCGAATGGAGCTCCTTGCCATTTTTCATCCACATTTATTGACTGCATTGTTAATAGGATCAGTAATATGAGTAAGTGAGCAAGCAAGTGCATGCGCACACGTGCGTGCATGTGTGTGTGTGAGGGAGAGAGGGGGGGAGAGAGAGGGGGGAGAGAGAGACAGAGAACGCTATAAACAGTTTAATCCAATTCTTATGTTTATTACATAACATCATCAGAGATATGAGGAAGACTCCAAAATTTCCTGTAGCTTCTCAAATGTCATAAAGTACCTGAATTCTTGCACGGTAATATTTATACTGATCTGTGGTCAACAAATCCAGCATGGAATTTCCAAGCCTTGCAACTATAATCGTGGAATATGTTTGCAAATCACTCGTATCTGCTTCCTTCTGCAAGTGTAAACAAATAAAATGCCACAAATTTGAAATTGCTTGCACACTCAACGAAAGGAATGGCAGAAAAATGTCTAGGGGACAAATGAGATGTAACACAAGATTTTTATTAGAACTGCACTTAGGCTGATTACAAGGTTGGCTCATCGTACCGTAGAAAAGTTTTACTAGTGTTACACCTTTCTGTTTGGTTAGTTAAATCAAAATCAAAATGACTGAGATAGGTGAACCTGAGATAAATCACATAACAACTCTTGTGGAACACTCCTAGAATAGGTTTAGACACGCACACCAATAACAAAAAGACAATTTGGAAAGAGGTTTCTGCAGGAAACCTAACAAAAATATGCATGAGATACATTTATGGGCAGAAAATGAATACAAAAGTCTCATATAGAATAAACAATTCAAATGAACTTCTGAACAATGAAGCTGATACTCTGTTCATAAATATGAATATGGAAAAGCTTACCTTGTTGTTTTGTTGTATGACAAAGTGAGAGTTGAACATGCGTATCTTTTAAACAAAAAGTGTTATACAACAATCCAAAAAATCGAATGAATTGATAACTTATTCTTAAAAATTCTTAAACAACAATTCTTTTTCTTTGTTCGATACAGAGAAAATTAAATATAGACTAAGATAAATAATTAAAAATAAAGTTAAGAATATCTAATATGTTGGCCACTCATAAAAGTCTAAGAATCAAGCAACTTGGCATCAATGGTTGCTACAAGTGCCATAAAACAAAACTAGTGCCATGCACGTGCTATGCATGTGAACAAAAGCATGACTCTGGTACTCCCAAAAACAGGCTTTCTTCCATTCATGTTTTTTTTTAATTATATGTTGTGATATTCTGGGAATTCCTTAAATTGGAATTCTCACCCTTGAACAGGGGTTCTGAAGATTTTCTAAATCCATAAATTGAGATCCTAGAATTCTTTCTAGATTAGGATTCTAGAGATTTCTCAAACCTGTGTTTTGTTCTCCTTTTTTTGGCTATATTGGAACCCTACAAATGGTATTTTAGTCAATAAAAGGTATAACAATATATGGTTATAAAACAAGTGTACGGTCACAAGCTTCTCCAGTTCTCCCATTGAAATGGCTGAGATGTATGAAGAGGCAAACCTGTTTGCTGCTGTCAAGAAAATGCACCGCAAAATATGAAATTCTCAACTGAAAAGTTGCACAAGGCTGAAGCATCTTCTCTTCTCTGTAACTGTCAGCAAGCTCACAAATTCGTAGTACCCTACAGAGTCCATCTGCATACACCTCATACCCCACCTTAAAGACTCTTAGTCCATGTGATTCATCAGAAGGTTTTCTTTCAAGACCATATCTCTTATCCATTGGTAATTGCAAAGCCAACCCTTTATTTTGTCTCATCTTAAACAATGGTTTCCACGCAGTCACCTTGTCAATGTTTATTTCACGCAAAAGATGCATATCTACAGAAGTGAAACAAGCAATTCAGTATTTTACAAAAATAATATTAACAAAAATATTAATAAGGAAATCAAACCTATGATCATAAATCAAGTTGTTTGAGAATAAGCTCAACCCTCAATTACTCTAAAATTATAAAAAATGAACTAGTTAGACTAAGGACGGTGGAACTGGTATTAAGCACCGTATCAGTTGCCAGGTGGGACAAGTCGGTACAGGCCCGTGCTATGCCGTGCCGAGCCCGTACCGACACATCTTCTACGATGGAGGAGAAGGAGAACGAGAGGGGAAGAGAGGGGGGTAGGGAGGGGGAGGGAGAGGAGAGACAAAAGAGGCTGGTCGGCCTCTCTTCCTTCCTCTCTCTCTCTCTCCCTCCCTTCCCTGCTCTCTCTCTCTTCCTCTTCTCCTTCTTCCCTTCCGGCGAGGCGTCTCGGTTTCAATGGTAGAACCGTCCCGGTCCGTCGCCAGTATGACCCGAGACGCCCCGAATCCGGTGGTTCGGGACAGTTCCACAGACCTTGAGTTAGACTCTTGAAAAATTTTCTATCACAATTGCTTAAGAAACTACATAATCAACTATCCATGTCAGTCTCTGATTCAATGTGTTCTTAGAATGATAGCTCGGAGTGGTTAGAAAGCCAAATACACCAAATAATGGTTGTCATTTAGAACTTAGAACCGGGCCATGGTTGTCCTGACTTTGCCTTTCATTATGTAAAGCTTTTAGCCATGGTCTGCTGAACCGGGCCAAACCGCCCGATTCGGGCAGTGCCGAGCCGACTCGGTGCGCAACTGAGTCGGTTCGCCTGATAATTTCAGTTTGGCCCCACACCAGCCGGAACCCTACCGAATTGGTCGGAATTGGTCCCTTACCGACTAAAACCGGTCAGTTCAGTGCAAACCGGTTCGCACCGAGTCAATCCAGTTCCGAATCGGATTGACACTGTGGAGCCACCTGATGCTTTTAAAACATTAGGTGGCTGTTGGAAAGGCCTGAAAAGGCCTTCCCAACACCATTTGAAAGCGGTGGAGCGTTGACACTATGGAGCCATCTGATGCTTTTAAAGCATCAAGTGGCTGTTGGGAAGGCCTTCCGGAACAGCATTTGAAAGCAGCGACTCTCTCCACCGCTTTTCTTTCCGAAATACTCCAAAAACAACACTGATTCAGACTATCAAAAGGAAGATCTAAGGTTACATAAGGTGTGCTTTCTCTCTTCCATCTCATTTTCTCTTTTTTGGAGGGTGCTTGAAAAAATAGCTCAAAAATTACAAAATAAAGAAAGATCATACCATAATTTTCAATTTGGGCTTAATTTTTGTATATGTTGTAGATCTGTAGATGATCTACATATTGACATAAAAAATTTTATTTTTGAATTATATATAATTTTTAAAAATTAAAAATATATTTTTGAGTTAAAAATATTTTTAAAAAAATAAATTAAAATCAAAAACGTATTTAGGGGCATGCAAACTCTCCATAAAAATTTGGTGTCCATTCATCCAAATTTTGATGCGATCATGCACAATGGCTTAGGCCTAAATTTGAAAAAAATTGAGAAACAAGTAGCCTTTGATGCATGCCTGAGAACGTAAAAAAATATATGCAGCATCGATTGTTGGGTTCTACATGGATCTGAGCTGAAATTAATTTTTTAAATATTAATATTAAAAATTATTTTTAAACTCAAAAAAATATATAAATAATACAAAAAATTACGAAAAATTAGTAGTACAGATTACATAATTAAGAAGTAATTTCTGAGGTAGAAATCATATTTTTCTGAATTTATGATATTTAAATATTTTTTAAATTTAAAAATTATTAAAAATATATAAACTATTTAAAAAAATATGAAAAATTAGATTTATGTATTAGATAAATCAGATGTATTTTCTAAGGTAAAAAAATTATCTTCATCGTAACAAAATTTTGTTATTTCTAAATAATTGATAAATTGTCGTACTTGATAAATCTGCAGGAATAGAGCCATCAAGTAAAAAGAAGCTAGAGTGTGATATTGGCTGGGATCATGAAAAATATTCTTGGGCCGCCTCCATTGAAAGTGTAACTAGTGTAACACCGAGTTCAAAAGAGAGATAACCAGTTTGAAGCAACACTTAGATGTTGGTTGCCCCGACATATCTTTGTACCGGAAATGCTCACAGGAGGTTCGACAGCTGATGACAAAGTCTTTCGTTAATTTCAGAGTAGCGAGGAAGAGGATTTCCAAAATGACGAAGGTGGACCGTCGAGCGGCAGAGTCACCTTTCTATTACTCCAAGAAGAGGATGCCTCCGCTCCAGATGATGAGGCACAGATACAGGCTGCCATACAAGCGAGCCTGGATGATCAATGATAGCATGATGAAGTGGCAGGCATAAAGCTCGATTTGGGCCCTCGTACTATGAGTCGCACTTCGGTTCTACGAGCAGTAGGATAGATCCAGAGTTCAGCAGGTCCACCTTAATCAGAGAGGCCATCAGCAGAGGCAGTGGCCGGATTGCATCTATGCTAGTAGCAGAAAGAAGTTATCCAGAGAGATTCCACCAGCAACAGCAATCCATGATTTAGATCCACATACCTTTCCTAGCAGAGATTCGAAACAGCAGAGGATTAACTCAATGCTGAAGAAGGATAAGAAGAAGGATCTATAGCGAGCTACTGGATTTTGGTTCCACTTCAGCCACATCCCAACGAATGTGACAGACAATACGTACTCCAGGTCTGTCATTTCCGCCATACAAGCTGTCAGTCCCGGTGTAGATCCTTCAGACCCGAAGGACATCTACGATGAGCTTCTTAACAGTAAAAAGTTAGAAAAATGAGTTGCCTCCTACAAAAGCAATGGCCCACATATGGACTGAGTGTGATGTGTGATGGTTAGACCACTCCTACCATGCAGAGAATCAACTTTCTGACATACTGTGATACGAAGACTTTCTTCCACAAGTCGGTTGATGCTTCTAATCAGGTGCACAATGCCGTGTACATCTTCAAACTGATGGAGGAGGTGATTGATTAGGTAGAAAAGAAAAATATCGTATAGGTCATCACAGATAATGAGCCACAATATAAAGCCATTGGAGAGATTTTGATGGAGCAGTAGCCACATATTTTCTGGACCCCATGTACTGCATATTGTATTGATCTCATGTTGATAGACATCGCGAAGATTTATAGGGTGCAGTAGACAGTGGAGACAACCCAAACTTACATCAGATATATTTATAACTATATGTGGGTCCTTTGCACTGATAAGGAGGTATGTAGGAGGAGAGATCTTGAGATCAGAAGTCACACGGTTTACTACCAACTATATTGCACTTGATAGCATTCTTAAGAAAAAAAGGCCCTACCTCAAATGTTTGTCCATCTCGTTTGGCAAAAAAGTAGATATGTGAGGGCCGACACTGAAGGAAGCAATGCCGAGAACTTGGTGATGAGGCAAACATTCTGGCAATGAGCCATTGTGATAGTGAAGGCTACCAGACCATTGTATGAAGTGCTTCGGGCCATGGACAGCGAGAGGTACCCCCAGCTGGGCTTCCTATATCACATGATAGAGAGGGCAAAGACTCAGATCATGAGGCAGATCCAGCCCATGCCTAGGAATACATCGGCATCATTGAGCGGCAGTGGGACTACCATATGTGTAGGAACTTGCATCTAGAAGATAAGCAAGAACATTGAAAATTAGACTACTCCTGTACTTGTATAATTTTACTAAGACAATAACGAATTCTATGTACAACATACTACCTAAACCGTCGATTCTAGTACAACGTAGCTGGAATCGATATGGATGCCGAACTTCTAGCAGCTCTGCATAATGTCATTTACAAAATGGAGCCTGATCCAGAAGTCACAGCCCTATGCCTAGAAGAGGTAAGTTAACTTAAGTAACATGCGTAAGTTAACTGGTATATTCTATTATTGACATAGTACAATACAGTTTTTTTTTACACGCCAAAAGATTTAGAGAGGGCAGCGACAACCTTGGAGTCTCGGCAACTATCATAAAAAAAGTATGAATCAAGGTATGTTACACATCAGGATATTTACCTGGCGTTAGATGGTTACTAATATGTACTATCTTATATCTATTTTTCTTCAATATTTTTGCAGCCGAACGGTGGATTCATTTTGGGCTGTCCGTGCAAAATCTTAAGAGGCTAGCTATCTGAATCTTCTCCTAGGCGGTCTCCTTAAGTGGCTGTGAGCGCAATTGGTCCACCTTCGCCCTCATCCACAACAAGCAGAGAAACCGTTTGACACAAAAGCGCCTCAACAATCTTGTAAATATTCATTATAATCTGAGGTTGAGGCTGAAGTACATTCAGAAGAAAGTGAAGCTCAAGTATACCAATCCAATTGATCATGCTTTCGTAGATGATGAGGATGATCCTATGATCGGATGGCTTGTGCGCCAGCAACAGGAGCCGGAGCTTGATGAGTGAGGATCGCCTCCATGACCGGCCAGTTTCGTAGCCAGCGACGCTGGGGTCAATGCAAGGCAATGGGTTGAAAGCAATATTTCACGCATCCTTCCAGCTGATCAGCCACAGAGAAGCCAGTCACCACATGACTCCTTGTCTGAGATATCCTCTTAGAGATATGGTCGAGAGATGCTTAGACGAGGCCACTATGCTATCCGGTTGACTCGGTCAGGAGGGCGATATACATCCTCCTAGCATAGCCAGGTAGAGAGGTACGAAGGATAAGAAGACAGCTGCCCAACACACCAAAAAAGAAAAACAGAAAACACTTGCAGCCCTAATGGAGAGTATCGAGGAGTCAGTATACTCAGATTCAGAGACCATGAGCAGCAGCAATGACAGTTCTGGTGGTCATAAATATGTCGACCAAAGATTGAGTGCAGGACAAGAGACCACTATTTATGAGACAACCACAGCGTGATCTTCAATTCACCTGGGAGTCTCAGTTTACGCATGCTACACAGGATAGGGACTACGGTGCACGATTTGGTAGATCCCGCGAGGATACAATTGCATATAGGAGATGGCTCCTCGAGGTCATTCAGGAGGACACGATGCAGTTGCAGATGACCTCGTACGTGGAATATGATCGATAGACGTATCAGGTTTCGAGTCGTATACTGGATCCTATTACCACAGCCATAGCCAACTTATGACCCATACGGATACGAATATAGATATAGTGTATCTGAGATATCTTTCGGTGGCTACTATCCTACGTAGCTCGGAGTATCTTACTAGTCGAATTTTGCTACTGGCATATTTGGATAGGCCCCTCCACAACAGTATTATCGACTAGAGGATACCTCTCAGAACCAGAGCTTCAACGAGAGATCCGAAAGTGCTTATAACCCAGCGCGCATTTTTTATAGGATGAATATACAAGACTACAACGCCGCTTGATTAGAGGGGTGAGTTGATGTGCCTCCTGACTATGCTGATGATCTGGATATCTACGAGAAGCATGGCCACTTGACCCAATTTTAAATATCGGTATGTATGTTGGACTTTAAATGTATGTAATTAATTATAATATTTTTTAATTTTTACGTCACTACTTGCTTTGAGAATATTTTATGTTGTTCATTGTAGAGTGCAACATATCACTAATCATTTTATAATTTGTATCATTTTAAAGCAATAAGATACATCATCTAGATTAAACCGAAATCATAGAAACATCAAAATATATCAAAAAAAATCAAATTAGACTTAAAATTATAGAAAAAGTTTAAAAAGAGTGATTACCAATTAAATATTTTTGAAAACTCCAAAAAAATGAACTTGCTTTTAGCTCTTTTACAAATATTTTTCTCCCAACTTGCATCTAGGAAGCGTCCAGTATTCTTTCTAATGCTTAGACCCTTCCTTAAGAATCTAGGCACCTTATACTCGCAGATCTAGTTTTCGTCCATTAACTATAAGCAAATTTCTACAATTGGCCCTCAAGCTAAAGTAAGACCTCTATAATTTGGTCTTATTTTTGTTTTAGTCAATACAACTTTTGGAAAAACGGGCATGTTTTCTGCTAGGCCAATTTTTTTCCTCTGCACTTCAAACTCATGCAACGAATGTGTCCTCTAAAATTGAAAGGACTCTACATGAAGAGGGCATATAATAATAAAGTTCAGTGAAGGAAGCAAGAACAAATTATACGAATTAAATATCAAATGACAAACAGTTCCATTTATTGCTCAAAATAATGTGAAAACATTGAGGAAGCAGCCCGTACCAACAATTTCAACAACCAGCTTATGAGGCAAATTCAAGTCATCCCAAGCATACTCTACTGAATTTCCAGATGCTAAGATATCTGATTCCATCAAGTCCTGAAAAGGTTCGGCAGCAACAAAACCAGACAACATTTGAGTATAAAGATATTCATTAAAGTTAATCCTTTTATTTTTCTCCTACCTATATGCAACTGTAAATAGTTATACTAATACAACCTTTTGATAGTACATGATGGATATTCCGCACAAGCAATTCTCTATGCGGTAAGGTAATGCAACATCTGGTGGCATATAGAAGTGCAGAACTAGACTAGAACTTTCTTGTATAGTATGGACAGCAGCAAATTGCATCAACTTATCTTCTTTCCAAGTGGTTGGATTTGATCGATCAGCAGGTGTAACCGAAAATCGCTTGAACTTCAAGAAAAATCGACCAAGTGAAGCAACACATATTGGTCCAGACCAACTATATCCATTCTCTTTTATGCAAAACTGGATAAAGGTATGGCAATCCTCATTTCCATTACTGTGTCTTCTAAGAATTGAATCAAAGAAACTTACGTCTCTCCTTTTCCTCATATTTTTCCTCATTTGTACTGTCACTTTCTGTTTGCCTTCTACTGTAGTAATCCCATCCATACCATCCTAATAAAATAAACAGTCAGTGTGAAAATGTGCCATTTGTGTGCAGTGTAGAAAAACTATACAAGCAAAATACACAATTCTCATAAATGAAACCTAAAAGAGAAAGAGTAGGACCTCCAGATAACATTGGCGAACCATGATGGCCTCCGTGGATTCATTAGATATAACATATCTTGGGACAATGCATACCACTTGTGATGGCACACATCGTTCATGGTTAAATGGCTGTACAGACACCCCTAGCTTTTCAATCCAACTCACCCCATTATCATCCTCACCTTCCACAGATAGCTCAGTGAAGCCAGATAACATATCCAGATCGAGAAATGCTCCCGATGTTTTCTCTTTCAATGATTTGAAATGTACTTTATTGGATCTGGTCATAGTAGACAAATAAGATGCCATAACCTTGGGAAAAAAATTATAATGTTTTTTCAACAGCCATAAGCTTCAAAAATCAAAACCATGGAAAGAACACCCCAGCCCATCCTTAAATAAAAGAAAGAAAGAAAGAAAGAAAGACTTCACAAAACTGAGAAAAACTGCATTCATTTACAAAAATAAGCTTGTGTTCATGCAATTATGTCTCTGATGCTTACTTCAAAAACCATGACCTGGTGGACTTAGGAGGCAAGAAGCAACCAAGCTCTGGAGGAAGGTTGGAACTATACTTTCCAGATTCTACCCTGCACAATTATATTAAGATGTTATCTGAAACCACCCAAATAAAGAAGCGCATGCATCAACTATTATAACCTTACCAAGGAAAAGGCTTCTGATTGGAAGGAAAGCATAACAAGAAAAGTTCAGTATTGTTCTGCAGTGTATAAGTCGTGAAAACAGTAACCTGCATGCATGTTATAGTGAGTTAACTGCAGAGTGACCTCACCTCTTGAGTTAATCCAGCTAAATAATCAAAATATCAATCTCCGTGAACAAATTTCATGAACAATATTTTGAAAAGTTTGAGGAAATTGACTAGGGTAATGAAAAAGAGATAATATTTATATAACAAAACCATGGAATGGTAGTTCTTGCCACCTCTAATATGCCCCTCTCTGCACGTGTCAGCCTTAAGGATGCAAAGTATTTCCCGCCTCCAAAATCCAACTCAATATCAAGATAGTGGACCTCGCTTTTCTGTTTATGCAACTTCTTAATCCAATCACCACTGTTCACTGGTTCGCATTTTGAATCATATGCGGTTAAAGTAACCGAAAAGTAAATCAAGGCTGGATTTGCATAAAAATAAGAACTTGATCCGCATGGAATAGCTGCTTGCTTCCCAATGTTCTTACAGTCACCAGTCATGCATAGATCTGCAAGTACAGTGAAGACTGTAAAGCAACAACCAGCAAAGCTTATTCCATCTTTTTACAGTCAAGACTGAAAAAGATAACAGCCTTAAAGAAAGTTGATCGAAACATCAGGCTTACCTGGATGGTTCTCAGTCAAAAGGACAACTATTTCTGATTGCAAGAGATTATAAACTTGAATTGTTGGATATATGAAAATCTCCCTCTGTACTTGCAAGGCAACTGGTGAAGTATTAGCCTCAGAAGCACCACCAACATTTGGCTGCATTACAGGCACATCTCTTCCAATTGTCCGAATCAAAAAATGCAGATTAGAGACATGCTGACCTTCAGTAACAAGGGGACAATGCAGAGTACTGAAGAAAGATTTTAGTGATTCAACACCAAAAGCCTTCCTGAATCTGTAATTCAGCTTATCAAATACTCCAGAAAGACGAACAGCTTTTCCTCCTTTCAGATCTTCTGACCACTCTATTGAAACAATTTCTCCGAACTTCTCTATATGATCAGAAATATAAGGTCTAACAGATAGAAGAAAATTACCTGTAAGTTCACAAACTAGCTGTCTTAAATATATCTAAGAAAATAATGTAGATGAAATTGCAGCCAACATCTAAGAACAAATGTTCATAAATGCTCAAGTTACATGGAGAATGCCTAAATATTAAACTGATGTTGGTAAGAACATTAGACAGACAAAAGTTTTCAGATAACAGAAAAGAATTGTTTCTGTTTCAATATAACAACAGTCCTTAAGTAGTAGAGATTCCAAAAAACAAATCAAAGAAAATGATTAAGATTCAATTCCATTTAGTATTTTCAGCTACAAAAGATAAAGCGGAAAATGTCAAATTCCTCCTTAAATTAACCTTGCAACTTCACAGAAACAGGAACAGGAAAGTCAAGTGATGTGGAACTTCAATAACACATCAGGAAACATACATGCGCACAAAATCTTGTAGCAACTTCTAATGCCTCACAGTGGTCTGCATTCTACAACTTGGAAAAGAGTATGGATCTTCACCTACAACATATAAGTGCTGGTCTCGTATACTTAGGTAAGGATCTCCTTTTTTACCAAAAAAAGGTAAGGATCTCCTCCAAGAAGTGGAAAGGTACCAGCATTTATTTCTTAAATATTTTTGCCTTCAAGTATTGCATCCTTTTCTTGAGAAGGTAATGTGCTGGGCAGTTGTTCCATTTATGTAAGTTTACAATACCTATTTTGAGACCTAACAAGACAGCAACTACATCTTTGAGCTCTCAATATTTCAGGTTAAGTAACAGGTTCCATTTTAATCATATCAATCATGCAAGTCTTATTTTATTTCAAAATCAGATAAGAGACTTCAATTTTGCTGTAAGTGATGTTGGAATTACTAAATGCCTTTCTTTAGTTTATGGAAGGGTTTACAAGAGACACATCACAAGGTGACATTCTTTCCCTTACAGCACTGCACAAAAGAGAAACAAATGGGCTAGCTTTGGCCATTTGAAGCTTAAAGATGCTTGGAATAGGATTTCAGCATAGTGGAGGTAGTTAAGCTATGCTTATATGAGTACTGAAGATGGTAACATGGAAACCAAATATTTATGCATATCACTGTTACAATGCCCAAGGATCTAGAATTGTAGACAGCCCCTACAGCTCAAGTTCCTCCATCCATACGGAAAAAAACACAACATAATTAACCTTGATGAAAGAGTCCAATCAAAATTAATTGTCACCCAGAACAAAACTCAAAAAACCCTTAAATAAATTCAGCTTGACACAAACATTTAGACCAGTCAATTATTTCAACCCAAGTTTAATCAACCTTCAAGTCCACCAATTAATTAAATCAAACCAACCCACCTTTCCAACCTACCTTTCCTAACCCAGTACCAAACAAAAAATCAATTAGCCAAGCCCAATTAATATCGACTTGATAAGCCTTACAGAGGAACAAAAACCAATTACCACTGATCCAGAAACCAAAAGCTGAAACCAAATCAACCTTTCCAATCCAGGACTAGTTGACTTCTTAACCTAAACAACATACATCTTTTCTAAACACCCAATTAGTAAAAAAATTACTAAAAAAATGTTAATATTGACCAAAAGATGTCATGCTAGCCAGACTCAATTAATATTAACTTGACTAAATTTATGCAGGAAGGCAAACAAACTTTCCTTAACCCAGAAACCAAAACCTCATTACAGAAAACAAATAAACCTTTAGAATTCAAGACCAGATAAACTCAAACCAAATACATAATATTGCTTTTAGACAGACCCAAGTAGTAAAAATAAAAAATAAAAGATGAACTGAGTTAATCCTTCTGATCCAGATATCCAAATTAGCCTTAGGCTATGAAGCCAGATGTATTTTGCAAAGCCCATCAAGTTACCACCTAGTCTGTTGGCCAAATAGTAGCATCCTCCCAACACTGCAGTTTAAAATTACCCTGGCTAGAAAAGACCTCATACTTTTAATGGAGCAAACAAACAGGAAAGGTGAGAAAAAAAAATCAAGGTGTTAAAGAGAGGAATCTAAGCTTGATTTTACTATAAACACAAGAATTAGCCACTTCCCTCATTGTCAAACCCAAAAGCCTTGCCCAATTCCAGAGCTACTGCTATAGTAATTAATAAGGAAACAAACTCAATAACAGAAGAGAACAAAGTCTGAGTTCACTCACCAAGACTTAGAGACATCAATGCTCTTTTTGAGCCACCAGACATATCGATTGCATCAAATATTGCCATAGAATCATCAATTGTGTCACCACTCCTTAGCAGAACAGAAGCAGATTCCCCTGCTGCTTCTTGTGGCCGCCGAATACGCAATTCCAATGAAAATTCACTTTTGTTGTGTATTCTCAATAAAGGAGAAACGACAAGCAATAGCCCTTCCTGAAAATGATTTCCTTTATACTACGAAGTATAATATATTCAATAAATTTCCAATATGGCCAAAGCTACGTATGCTGCATACCTCAGTTGCTTTGAGCACCTCAGCAACAATAAATGGCCCAGGGAAATTTCTTGAATCTGCTGAAGGTAGCAGAGAACAATAATAAGAGACAAAACTAGATATAGAAGAAAATTTTCATTGCATGAATTCTACGGTTCTCATAGCCAAATTACATGGTCACTTGATGACAGATGGACAGAGCTTGTTAAGAAAAGTCTACAAATTTGAATGAAAAGAAGAGAATACTGCTAAGTAAGCAATATGATACCTATATCTGAGGTATAGGTAACCAAAATATGGGATGACCTTCCTATTTGTTCTCAGGGAAGGGATGTTTTCAGGTTGGGAGAATGCTGAATTGGTTTGAACTGGACAAGACATGGTACTGGTTCCATGCCTGTTCAATACTAACAAAAGTGCACAGAAAAGCAAATAAACTTGGAAGCAATGTATGAAAAACATCTTACAGCACCAATTAATTTAGGAAATATACATATTTTCTCATCCCCCTACTCTAAAGGTCATTTCAATCATATAACTTCCAAGCTCTCAAAAAACATCATTTCAGATCCCAGCAACAGTTAATGTCACCTTTCCACTGACAACAATTCTCTCTTTAATATCTACTTTTGATTAATAATCTACAAGGACTTCTTTGTAAATAATTCAACCTCCAACACTACTAACCATGCAATAACTCCACTAGTATCTCCCAAGATTCTTAACCCAGGAACTTCTTGCGGACTAGATAAACAAATCTCATTAAGGCCTAATAGATGAATCCCTTATTGACCCTAGTCATTTACCTCTATTTGATAAAAAATTATCTTGGAGAACTATGAAGATTTGATTAGATTTGCAATTAGGGTATTAAAAATTGAGAAATAGTAGACTAGCAGGTTATAAAAGACTGATTTCACCAGAACAATTCCCCTCCAAAAAGATCACTTATTATTGCATCCCATCAATCCTTTATCTAATTTTTCCAGGTGGCAAGCTTGCATAAAATTGAGCAAGTAGAGGTTTTTTCTTTATTGCAGGATAGAAGTTTGGTCTGTTTCGTCCTTCATCTTTTTCAAAGTGCTCTTACAAATAGGTTTCCTATCCCTTTACATGCCAGAGAAAAGATCTTTTTCTTTGAAAGAAAAAAATTGGGGTCTGTTTTCGAATGAGAACATAAGATTTTGCTTGCAGAAAAACATGAAATTTAAAACCATATTTCTTTTCTTTTCGAGGAAACTGCAACAGGAAATTAACACACTTCAATTAAACCGAAAGACAAACAAGAAAAAAGATAATATCATCTGTAACTTCACCATCAAAATCCAGTGGCATAACAATGAAATACTAAAAAATACAAAGAACGTGAGAATGCAACAATTACCTTTAAAGGATACAGCACGGGTTCTCCATGCAAAGATAGAAGAAGCTGCAACTGAAATTTGAATCGGGTAGGTTGAAAAAACCCCTTTTTTAGTGAGAGATACTGACACTGAGTATTTACTTTCAGAAGACTGATCAGCTAAAGATGCATGCCTGAGTACATGGCAAAAATTATGGCTAAAATTACATATGCAGTATAGGAGTAGACAATAGCTACAACCAAAACGAACTAAAAACTAGATGGAATCAGAGTCATACGATGAGGTGTGTTTGAAAAAACTAGATCAAAGCCTAAGAAAACTTATCAAAAAGTCAGCAACAGGAAGAGCTCCTAAAGGGACACATAAAGAACCAGAGTCATACGATGCTATGACCTAGCCAAGAACATGCAAATTTTGAGTCATGGTTACCAGAACTTATTCATAAGTTCAGCCATGATAAATGTGGCAAAATATATCCCCATGACAGCATCAATGCTTTGCTTACACATGGATAACATTTTCGTACAAGGCCACAAAAGTACAGGAAACTTTCCACTTTACCCGATTACTACTAATAACAAGTTTATTTGCTCTTTTGCTTTCATTCTATATCACTGTCACATTGATGAGACAAAATATTTCCATATATCAAGTTTCAATAATTTAAATTTGTTTCATTGTCCAATGTGAAGCATGCACAAGTTCATAATTTAACTTCAACAATAAGTTCATAACAGTAAGTTGCATTCTCGGCCTCCAATTTGATAAAATTGTTGGCATGTCGCCTATGGTGACATTTGAATGCACTAAACTGTTCCCTTATTACTCTAAGAAGTAAAGCACTACTCCAGGCACAAATTTGAATGAAAATATCACAAGCATGAAAGAAAAACCAGGATACAGCACTAACTGTATCACGTATTACATTTAATAAAATTATGTAGAAATTAGCAACATATAGATAACTAAGATAACCAATCAAACTAACGATGTCACTCTATAAGTATAATTTTTTTGAAAAATCTTTGTCCATTTTTAGCAAATGAATCACATTTCAAATATGCATAGTTGCTAAGAAACCTCAACTCCCTAACAAATTCCTACAATTGTTTTAGACCACAATTAAATCATGCTTCAACTAGTATTTGTGAAAAAACAATTTGTAGATCAGTCAACTATGAAGAATGCAAATCATTCAACACATACAACAATTCAACTATTAGCATGTAAATACCTCAAGAAAATGGAAGCTGATTGCTTTCCAGCAATTATTGCATCTTGATTATCAGCATAATGACAAAGAAGGCTCAATCCAGAATGATTTTGTAGCTGCAGCAAATAAAATGATTTGTCTTGAAGCATCCCAAGATCATTTGCATCATGCAATTCAAATTAAATTATCACCAGAGCTAAGAATAATTAACATCAGCTATATGCGAAAAAAGTAAGTTTCCAGATTCTTTAATGCATTTGTTCGTTAAATACTATGCAATGCCTAGGAGGTATTCACCAAACAATTCACTTTATTGCATGTTACGTACTAGTATTCTAAAATGCACCATCTCAGGCCTAAGTGGGTGCACCTGCCCCATCCAGGGCTTGGATATTTAGGCAGGCCCTATATGCAGCTCAACTATCTAGTGAGTGCTCATGCAACCTGCCTAGGCCACCTAAACTAGGCGGACCATCAATTAGCCTGTGTACAGCAAGTTGCCAAGGAGTTTTATGCAAATCAATAGCATGTTGGTAGTTCATGAAGCCTGCTTAGGCCTAGGAAAACCAGGTGGGTTGCGTTTGCGCGATCACTTTGGACATAACTACACGAGACTATATTAAGTGGGTCTAATAAGTAGGTTTCAACTCACCTTCTCTCTTAGTGGTACTGTAACTTCTTGGCTTATCTAGAATCTGAGAGTCACAAATTTTACTAGCTTTCAACTAAATGTTTATTCCCAGCTTTTTTATTGATTCTTTTCAATTTGCTGTAGCTGCTTATTGCATTGACTTGAATTGCTCAGCAAGTTTGCAATGATGATTGGACAATGTCATTTCATAAAATATAGGGAAAATGATTTCTTTACTAGTTAACATGTCATGTTACAGCAAAAATAGGTCCAGACATATATATATATGTGTGTGTGTGTGTGTATCATTTCAAATATTTATTGTTTTTTCTTTTTAAAATTTATTTCCACTTTTCTAGTAATTTATACATATTACCAATAGGAACTTCCCTCCTTTGAACTTTTGCAGGGAACTTCTGCACGAATACTACTGATAGAGATTGTCATGCTTCCAAGTTGTACATTTGCTGTTGGAAGAACGTCCAAACTATGGATGTTTTGCACAAATTAATATCATGTTATGAAGGCATATTTAAAGCCTAGTTCAGTTTTAGTTATTGTTTAGCATCAAGGAATGCGTCAAGGAATGTTTTATTAGAGTTTACTAGCAATAGAGCACATGCAACGCATGTTTGATGGAAGAGAGAAAAAAGAGCAAGTGATAGAGTGCAATTGCTTTAGGAGTTGAATCAAAAGGTTTAATTGGGAGACGAATTAGAGAAATATATAGAATCCAATCTATTTGAGAGTTTTATGAAGGGGGGCCGATTCGATTTGAAAAGGAGAGAGGGTACATTAAAGTTAGTGGGGCAATGAACAAATTTTTTAAGATAAATCGGAGAAGTATTCTGTGACTCTGATTTTAAGATATCCCCTGATTTTAAGATAAATCTGATTTTAAGATAAAAATAGATGGAATCAAGAGGGAATATTCCCTGATTTCAAGATTGTCATTTTTATTTATAGTACGGTATGTGACTCTGTATAGATTTTGCACAGATATTGATATCTAACTTTAGAAAAATTGTTGCCTATTTTGTGTTTCTTCAAGGGGTTTTCTAGAATCCATCAAATTGCACCACCAACACCCTCTCCACTACAAGGATAAAAAAATAAAATAGAAATAAAAAATTGTGTATGGCTACAAAACTTCAATAAGAGACTTCTCTCTTTTTACTTCAGAGTGAGCGATGAGATGACCACAAGACCACAAAAAGAGTGGTTCTTTCATCATGCCTAAGACGGTTCCTCTCTAATCAAGGTCGTCAAGGTGGCAAGGCAGCTCCTAGTCGGCATGGAGCCTGACTGCCTAGGCAACGCCTAGGTGACCAGGCAGTTCATCTTTTAAAAGGGCAAATAATATATAAAAGGCCAACAATAACACTATTGACCTCATTTTTATGGTGCCTAGGCAGTCCATCTTTTAAAAGGACAAATAATATATAAAAAGACAACAATAACACTATCAACCTCATTTTTCTTTCAAATAATACATATAAAAAATCAAATTCACCATTACAGCATAATAGGAGTTAAGATTAATCAAAACAATGGAAAGATTTCATCACATGTTAATCAGCCAAGTCAAATGTGGGTGTAACAAGTGATAACAAAATCACATTATTAAAAGTTAAATCTGAAAAGATGAAAATTTGACAAGTCTTACCAAGAACAAAACCTAAAGCTTATAGCTAATAATTGAAATCTCATAATCACATTAAGAAAGAGGAAGAAGAGGAGAAAAAAATTCCAAATGAGAAGGAATAGAAAAATAGAGAAAAGATGGATTTGACAAAAATATGGATGAAAAGGGACAGAAAAGAGGAAGAATAGTAGAAAAAAACTTCCAAATGAGAAGGGAAAGAGGAAGAGTAAGATGAGAAGTGAAGAGGAAAAGGAAAATACTAAGTATTAAAAAAATTAAAACAAAATCTTCTAGGGTCTTTGGACTAGCGACAATCGTCGACAGCCTACTGGAAGGCTGCTGAACTTGATCAGAAAATCTAACATATGGTGCATAGGCAAATGGGTAGATGACAACTGGTAGAGGGCTGCTTAGTTAACCTAACATCGATCAATGAGAAAGCTGTTGGGTTAGGAGTGATGCAGGAAGCAATGATCAGAGTGGAAACAAATTATAAATTATAGTAGTCTCACTTCTAGTTCAGCTAAAAAAGTATATTTTAGTTGCAACAATGAAAATAAACTTAAGAAAGAAAGTACAAGCAAAAAAATGGAGTGTATGTATCTTTTAATGTAACAGCACCTAGTCGGTCACTACCTAGGCGATCTAGCCTCTCTAAGCGCCTAGGCAGACCACCTAGATTCCTAGGCAGCACTTTTGACAACACTACCTCTAATTATCTATATTTCTCTCTTTTGCTTTTTGTCTTCCACTACTTTATTTATTTTTCCTTGTAGCACTATTGCCTTTCTATCAAGACCCAACTGACCTTTCTGCAGCATTAAAACTTCACGACAAGTAGCCTTGTTCCATCCCATCTAAACTCTAGCTTAGGTCCAGTCAATACCAAAACCACTCCCTAGTCTGACCAGTTCGATCTGTTATCACAACAGAACTTATCTTCTGTCACAGGATAAGACAATGTCCAGGTGGTCCTATTTGAAGTCCTGACAAAGAAAATGCCTAACAATTCCCTATTTCTGTTGAACTTGAGAGCCTACACCAGCCCTTCCTTGTAGCTAGTCTGGTCTCTCCCTGATGGGGGCTCTTTTCTCCTTTCCCTTGTGGTACTACTTTGCTATTTGTCACCCACAAGTATTTAGCCTTGAGGTGGCCTTTTCCAATTTACTTGCATTCGGTGACAGCAGATCTAACCAGCTCACTTATCGCACGCAGTTTCATCCACCTATTAAGCTTTCTTGTAAGCCCTTTTGCATTTACACATCCTCTTTCACAGAAGATCCCCGTTGCATGAATTCAGAGAGATTATCTTGGGATACATTTCTGTCATCATATTGTCCAGCATTATTTAAAAAAGGCATTCAAATGCTTGAGCAGCCAGTTACCTAGCTGTTACTGTAGAAGGTATATTTGTATGTGTGTGACATGGAGGATGTGTATGTGCCATATATAGGATTTATTTATTTTTTATTACATGGAATTAAAATTATCATCTACAGGCTACAGCAATAGGAATCTTAGGAAGATCAATAACCTTGCAGCAATTTGTAAATATCATCGACCTTCTCACAGCATAAGGACCAGCTATATTTAATTTCCCAACCAAATAAAGAAGTACATCCAATGAGAGCTCAGTTAGAGATATATCCACCTGCCAAAAAGTCATGAGAAATTGTTTGCATTGACCTTGATAACATAACACATTTAACTTAAAACTAGATGAAAGGCAAATCAAGAATATAAACCTCCTCACCTGCTTCACCCCAAAATAAAAATAAACAGGCACTTTTTGATACTTGTTAACTAAAACCTGATGTGTGAATCTAGAACGGAAGAACAGAGATGAATCAACAGGAGAAATAATTTCCCTCCTGCATATTTTAAAATAGTTATAAGTATAAGAAAGAAGGTCTAGTTTGTGATGCGAAATTTGAAACAGGAAGACAAACAGATAATGAAAATAGAAGACATGCTAATGCTAAATTTGAGTGCTAACCAGAGGTTTTTTTGCGCATCAAAGTAGTTAACAGCAATCTGGAATGAGCTTATGATTCTGAATTTGGATGGTAATATCTGTCCGGTGACATGAATATCATTCATGCTGCCTTTATAGAGTGGAAGCTTGTCATTTGCATCTGAAACTTCATGAACGATGGTCAAGACAACCTTATCAATGGTAATAATTACAGATGGGAGATTTGCATCAAGTTTTGATCTCTCTCCTTCCATACAAGATGACTCTCCTTGAACATTTGTTCCACTAACGTCGCCAGAGAAGGAATTAGAAATATGCAACCTCCCAACATCATTCGCTGGAGAAAAATCATTGAGCACCTTTGCCTTGAATGGATTCCCCGGCTTCTTAACAAACTCCGGAAGGCCATCGACAAAAGCAACAGCACAGTCATTCTTCTGGTTCACTAGATAGAAAGCATTTCCAGAAGCTATTTTGCAAGATCTCATGTAATCATCATCGACATCATCCTCATAACTCTCAGGTTCATATGGGATGGTTTGCCAAAGGGCACACCTTTTACCATTGCTGCTAGATATTTCGACAAAGCCTGATCCTGGACTATAGTTCAGGCACAGTGGTTTACCTTCTTCGTTCGTGGCGTACAATGATTCCAAGGAAATCCATGATACTCTTTTTCTCCATGTCTTATGGAACCTCACCTAAAAACAGGCCAATTGAGAAATGTTTCAATTATAGTACTAAGGTTTACAGAAGAAACAGCATCTAAATTTTCAGATTCTGAGTATAAAGCTATAAGAAATCCACCAGTAACAACTATGCTTATCACTACAACAATCGTAGCATTATTGCCCTACTGTGACTTCCTAATATGGGTAAATAACAGTTAGAAAAAAAGCACAAAATTCCAAATGATAAAGGTGCACATGGTAAATCCTTTCATGTTTAAAATTCTAACTGCACCCAATGTCTAATAGATATTCTGGAAGGAGAATTATATTTCAATATCCCAACAAGTTACTTTTCTTTGTTAGGTAGGAGAAGGCGTATAGGCATTTATGATCAATTGCTCAAAATCTTTACCGCATAGTATTATAACAAGGAAGCTGATCAAAACTACTTTGCCATATCTTCTCTTTTGCTGCATTTGCCGACCACTGAATTGGTTCATTATCACACCTTCTAATATGGTGTACTTTATGGTCTTGAAGCTGTCCCCTTACTGATGTGATGTTGAATAGTAAAGGGTGCAAATTATGTGGTGGTACTTATGGTTGAAGTATTTTGTTCGGGTTCAACGTATGACCCACATTAAATGTTTGACTACATCTTAGTGTATATTTAAACAAGGAAAACAAATTTTCTGCTGGTAACTTGCAAGTCAGTAGTCTGAGGTATCACCACATAAGATGAAGCAAAATATTTTGTGGCTTCAAACCTCCGTGTAATCAAAAAAAGGTCTGATTCCCTCAACTATCAAAAGATTCAAAACCCTTTGAAGTTTGAACCATATGTAACTAAGAAAGTTCGTAAACAAGTCAAGCATCTAAAGAATTCTTGACTACATTCTGATTCCTGAGAAGGCATGATTATGTGATATCTGATGAAAGGCAGTATATAGTGCAGAAGAGACTATCACAAACCCTGAGATCAAGAAATGCAGCAAAAGACTTTCTCAAGGGACAAGATGCAAGGGTCAAACCTTCAAAGTGTTACCTAATTGCATTAGTTCGATTTATGTTATTCAAGCTTCCTCTCACAACTGCAAGCCTGAAGATGTCAAAGCATAGTCTTGACTATCTATGCATGCTGAGTCACCACTTAGCTTGCTTTCCCATGGGGAAAGGCCTCTGGAGTTTCTCCACACCCTAGGGCCTAGCTTGTGTGGAGAGATGAGAGAGAAGCGAAGGAACGGGGAGAAAGAGTGTGAAGGAAAGAGATTTTATTTTTTCACTTAAGGACCAGCCCTTCTTTTTTCAGAAAAGACCCCCTTCATAGGCTGTCAACATCTCATAATGTTATTAGGAGGGGGCACACATAAGCAGGAAGGCATGCTTACTTAAAAGTTGGCCCATTTCTGCTAATAAGGTCAGGAGAGAGAGGGTGCACTCCAAAATAGTGGATGACCCTTCTATCCTATGTTTTAGGAGAGGAGTGCTCCACTCCCAATTAGCTGGCCTTACCCTTTCTCCTAACTATTAGAAGGGGCGACCTTGATTTAAGTGCATGCCTTCTCAACTTCCAAAGCCAAACAAAGGCCTTTGTCTGGTATTTCTCTAAAATTAGCAGCTCAACAGGATCAATGGTGCTCCATCATGCACTCCAAATGCCCAATAATGCTAGAACATGCCCTCTAGTTAGATTTTGAGACCAACTTATCAAAAACATATGTTTATTGTCAATCAAAATAAAGCAGCAAAAGGGGAATGAGGGACCACAAAGGCACAAAGTGTTGTCATAGTCCCATACCGGTACCGGATCCTACCGGTACGGTACAGCTACATATTTCGGTACCAAACCGTATCGGCCCATACCGAACCGATACCGGCCCGAACCGACCAGTCCGTACTGGCTCCAATTTTTTTTTGGCTTTTAGCCCCATCTGTACAGTACCGGTTCGGCTCGGTTTGGTTCGGTACCGTACCCATATATCATAAACTGAGTGGCATCACAAATTACCTTAAAAACCAGATGCAAAATAAAGCAGTTACAACAGGGTTACATCATCTCGTCACTAAAAAAATATAAGAATCTGTCTCTTTTCTAATAATAAGATAATGGTATGAAAATAGAGTAAATACAATTTTGCAGGTCTCTGTTTTACCATGAATAACAAAATCAAAATATAGAAATTAAAAAAGCTGAAAACATACAAAGAAATTTACTCACGCCAAAAAAAGCCTGTTATATAATGTAAATTCATTTTTATGAAAATTTATCATAACAGTTTCATTCCATTCTCCATAAGATATATTACCTACACCAGTTACCAGTTAGTGATCATTATTTCAGATATTTCAGAAGTATATGCAAAATGAGACTTGGGGGAGAAAACCAATTACATACCCTAAAGAGAGCCCGTTCTCCAACAAGAGAGTAATGCAGTGCACCAACTAAACGATATTTTTTCTCTCTGTCTTCAACTGCAAAGTACATATGTTGGTGAAGATCCCAGATTGCCACAATTGCTCCTATTTAAAGAACAGAACTTTGTTCAAATTCATGATAACTTATGTAGATATGGACATGTTCTGTGAAGAAAGTGACAAACATAAATACCATCAGTAATCTTATTATCTGTATCAGTGGTCCATCCTTGATTCCTATAGGCAAAATTCCGCGCCAAGTTCTGGCTGGCCTTTGCAGTGAATATCCCACATAAAGGTGCATACAAAGCCAAAAGCATCTGTGAATAAAAGTATTTAGATATGCTTTATGAAATATATACTTGAAGAAGACATCATACTGCACTGTTACAAGCTCACTCAGTGCTGCGATAAGAATCAAATTAAAAAAACAAAAAAGAACACTAAAACCCCTTACCAAAAATGAGGAAATAAGGATTCATCTACAAAATTTATAACCATAAGCTTGCATTGCTTAGAATCGCTTGCAGAATTATATCTATTTCACATGTCCTTTCAAAAGTTGCCCCTTAAAAATGTAAAAGTGGCCTAATTAGCAAAATGAAATATGTAATGCAAGTCAAAGAAAAGAAAAAAGGGCTAAACTTTGCTCATGATGTAGATGTGACAACATTATCATATTAAGCAAATTGTTCTAATTTAAGTGTCACCCAAACCAGCAGAAGTAAACCATATCTCTGCAGTCCTCTAAAGAGATTACCAAAACATTCAATTAAAGAGATACTCAGAAAGACAAAAGGGGGGGACCATTGTTGACCTGAATTTCAGATATTGCTATTGTCAAATCAAAACCAGAAATGGAACCCTTCCCGAACCAATCACTCTGCACTAGCCCAAAGCCCAGTTCATTCCTCAAAACCATCTTCTCGATCTTAATAGAAGCAGCCAGATGCTTTAAGATGTAATTGCCATGGTATAAAGGAGAAAATCCAGATGTCTCCACCAAAATTTCCTGCCCAGGAGCTGGAAGATTTGCAGAATGTGCATCACCAAGGCCAGCAGGCATGCTTCTTGAAACTTGAGAAGCAAGAATATTTTCACCAGATCTACTATGAGATGACAAAGCAACTGCTGTATTGGAGCAAAAATGGGGCACAAGCGATTCTCTTGTTTGATTGAGCATATTTCTATGAACATGCTGACTAAAGATTGCCAAACGATTTAAATCAAAAAAGAGATTTTTCCCAGAGCTCATAAGCTGTAGGCTCATATCAGCTTCTAGAATTAGCTCCTGAATTTCATCTACAAAAGAAGTGAACCAAAAAAAAAAAACATCAGCATATTATAAGTAGGGTTAGTAAAATATAAGAAATTGCAATTATTTACCTGATCCATCCATAACAACAAGAGCAAGAGAAAACTGAGACAAGTCAACACTAAGTGCCTTGACAAAGTTATGTTCAAACATCTTCCTCTTTTCCGAATTTGAAGCCGAGGACACAGTGCCTATGTCGTGCTCCTCATTGGAACAGTTGGTTGATCTAACAATATGTTCACTGGAAAGTGTCAGGATGCCTCCTTTTTCAGATGATCTTCCAGATACATTGCACACCCATGAAAAACATTGCATGGCCAGCAGACAATATAGTCTATAACACTCAATGAACATAGCCAGTGTTGACGTTTCAAGAAAGATTAAACCACCCTGTCCACAATATTAACACTGCATAAGAAGCAAGCAATTTGAATCCATGTATTTTTTCAGAAAACAATAAAGAAGGAAAATGTGTGTTTAATGCCAAATTTGCAGCAAAGTACATGAAGCACTGAAACAAGACTGACTCTGATAAGCAGTATTAGAAAAATAAAATATTCTTCAGATGCCCGTGGAAGCAAGACAAAGAGCAGTCTATTTATTAAAGAAAAGAGAATATGGATGATAGAATGGCTGAACATGTCCAAAAATAATATGAAAAATCATTATTGTTTTTAAAGGAAAAATATGCGGCAAATGTATTTGAAACATTAACAGTTTATCTTCAAGCCATTATTACCTGGAGTTTGCAGCTGATTGTCTGGAGGTCCTCACAAAAGAAAATTGAAGTTTTTAGCATACTTGGTTGATGTGTTGCAGTTAGCAGGGTCTTCATACAACATTCAGCCATTAAAATCTCACCAAATTCAATCTCCATAAAAATCCAGCAACCAGATGAGGACCCAGGATTATCTGTCACAAGCAATCGACCTGCTTCCACATTATGATTAGGACCACATGAGTGGGTCTCAGGTTCTCCAGCATTCAGAAAGTGTCTTTCCACTTCATATGAACTCGGTAAGGCACCACCATGAGAACCAACTTGTAAACTAAATACGCAGTTACAAAGAGAGAATTGATGTAATTTTTTTAAAGATTGATCAAGCTGGGTCTTAAGCTGCAATATATCAGTGCCAACTTCCACAGAACTTTGATGGTTGAAAACAACTGACTGAATTTTCGAAAAATTAATCAGCATTTCTGCAAAACTTCCACTGCATGAGATCTGCATAAAAGATTTTTGAACAAACACTCCAATACCAAAACTAAGGAATTGAATCATATTCGTCATCATTATCTCCTTGCATGTAGATGGTACGTTGACATTGTCCATAGCACTGCTGGAAGCCGTATTGGCATTCATAGAACTCAAATGTTTATTTCGTGAATCATTCAAAATGATGTCCACTGACTCAGATTCGAGTGCAGCATCAACTAAAATTTGTGTATTTTTAATAATCATATTTTCATCAGTAGCTTTAGATTTTGTCAATTGTAGATCATCATATTTCTTGGCTAAAGTCATTAATTTACTGAAGAATTCTCGAGGATAACAAAGACTGGCAGAGTCGAAATTGCTAAAACCAGATGATGCCGAAAACATAGCTTTAAAAACCTGAAAGAAGAAGAGACGTGAATACAGGCAGTATATACAAATAAACAAAGTTATATGATACAAGCTATTTAGGAAACAGACCTACTTACACGAATGCATAGCATGGTGAAGAGATGAACCACCCTGATGTGTATCAAATTACACTAGATCATAATATTGCAGTTGTGTCTGTTTTTGCCAACAAGACTAACTTGTTTGATGCTATAACAATCAGCATGCCGGCATATTATTATTAATTTTCCAGCTTAAGATTGATAAAGTGAAAGCCTTGATGTAGGGTAACAATTAAGTGCTTTAGCAGGTTTTGCTAACCTCATCATTCTCCTGTGGTCCTAATCACCTTATCATTTCCCAAATTGTTCAAGCAATCTAATTTGCATATTGTTCAAAGATATTATGGACAGGTAAGTGAGGTCTGATTCATCAAGAATTACAAAAAATTTTAAGTTTTAAGAATAGAAATTAGAATTAAAACTTGAAGCAGAACAATGTACATGTGGCAACACCTACTGCAATTAAGATCGCCCTGCGTCATCCTTTTACTCTGATGTTAATTTAGCATTAGTTAATATAACTTGGCAAAGTCCAAGTCAACTACCCACATAACAAAAAGACAAATGCTATATAGCTCAAGAAGAAAAGAGAAAATGAAAAAACAAATGAATGATATTTTAAAAGCCACAGTTATTTTCATAACAATCACATATTACAAAGTTATTATCACACTCAATTACTTCGAGACTATGTTCTTGCACCATTAGACCAAATTTAGTAAATTTGACTTCATAGACGTCTACTATTAAGGAAAATAATAAGATTTTTTTAAAACAAAATCCATTCCCCATGTGGTAACTCTCTAAGCTCCAAATGGCCTGAACATTATAGTCTATGAGACAGAACCTTGACTAAGCACCTTGGTGAACTGTCAAGGCACCTTACTGGCTGCCAATGACAACCTTTCTTAGGGCACCCAGCTTGGACAACACCTTACGACCAGGAATAACAACAACAGCATACAACAGAACGAGCATTAGCTGGGCTGCCAAACATTCAATATTGGTATTGCTTTTGATGAGTTTGCCAAATCAGACAATACACCCATGTCAAGACAGGTTGATACAGTATGCAGTATAAGGTCAAGACGTACAGTACAGTCATGATTTCAAACCTTGCTTGAAACACATGAACATCTATCGGGTATTTCAGAAAATCTTTTATATGAAATGTGATTTAGGAATTCTGGTACTTTCCCATTGGGAAAGGGAGCCAAAATTATTGAACAAGGAGGAATAGAAAGGATAATATATATTCCAAAGTAAGACCGCATAACAAAGAGGAAAAAACAACTGTCCGTTCAAGTTTGTGCTCATCAACTTCCAATTAATATTCAAATCCCAATAAAGTTTGTTCTAACCAAAAAGATAGATAAAAATATCATTACCTGGAGAAAAATCAAAAGTTCATCCGCATATAAATAAACTGCAACATCAGTAGTAATTCCACTCAGACTAATTGATAGAACATCTACTTCTCCAGATAATGAACGAAGATAATCTCTGCAAAAGAATCTCAAATATTACAAAATTGCAAATCAACCGGCAAGCATGAAGATAAAATTTAATATTATCAAAATAAGACAATTAGGGAATGGGAGAACATGGCCACATACACTTGAGCATATGACCCTCGGCCCTACACATATATACAAACCAAGGTTCGTCGTCTCGGTACCGAACACCGTACCGGTGCCACGCTAGCACAGTGTCGGTACGGTATGGTATGAAATTTTTTTGGCATACTGAGTATCGGTACGCCACCTATACCGAATACCGGTACCGAACCAGTATGGTACAATACGCCCTATACCACCTAGTTCAGGCCGATACGGCATACCATGATGCAAACAGAAAACTAAATTCACAAAGAGTCTCATCCCAACCATAGGCAAGTGCAGTAAATGATAGAAAAAAAATGTCTAAAATTGATATGGTAGCATTAAGTATGCATTGAAATTTATATTTTTTGAGTTATGATTTTATAATAGTTTGTTTGGTTGCGCAAAAAGTTTCATAAAAGCTCTAATATCATGAAATTGATAATTTCGCTCTATATAGAATTTCCAAGTTCATGTTTTCTCTCCTTATCATCTCACATTTTTTCCATCGCCAAACCTTCTATTTTTAACAAGAAAACACATGAACAGTCCTAACCATGGTCTACCGTACCGGCCGGTACGGGCCGGTACCAGATCCTACCGGTACGGTACAGCTACATATTTCGGTACCGAACCGTACCGTACCGGCCCGTACCGACGCGTACCGGCCCGTACCGACCGGTACCGGCCCGTACCGAACCGATACCGGCCCGAATTGACTAGTACGTACCGGCTCCATTTTTTTTTTTGGCTTTTAGCCCCATCGGTACAGTACTGGTTCGGCTCGGTTTGGTTCGGTACCGTACCGGTACCGATGCCCACCGGTACGTCGGTACAGTCGGTACTGCATACCTTGGTCCTAACCATCGAACATAAAAATTTAAACTTTGGAAAAGGATAAGTTCATAATTTTGTAATGAATAACCTCCAAACCAACCAATTGAATATATTATCTTAATAAAATAAATGCCGCCAAACAAACATGTGAAATTCCATGGAAGGAGCAGGTCTTAAGCTATGCAGAATGAAAGTCTAAAATGCCTGATGATTAGGCATTAAATGTCTTGGTTGACGTTCAAGGTTTTGAATTCCATTTTGAGCATATCATAAAAATTAACATGATATTGTAGCTACATTCGGGTCCTCAGATGCCTTTAGGGTCAACTATAGAGATTTCGGGAATCCTTTTGAGTCCTTTGACTTGGATATTAATAAATCCTAAGCTTTCTTGGTCAAATGTTCCGCATCTCTCTCTCATGCACAAACAATATTATCCAGACAAAGCATAATTTAGTTCAAAAATATGACCCTACTAAGAACATCAAACAAGAAAGCCCGTACCGAACTTGTCCAATCTCTGACCGGTCCGGTTAGGCGTTAAAAAATAGTATCGGATAGTACCGACCCGAACCGGTCTGTGCCGGTTCCAATTTTTTTTTTAGGCTTTTGAATGCGTAAATCAAGCCGAACTAATGGTACCGGTTCGTACCGGCTTGAACCGGTACCAAACCGGTCCGGTGGCCAACTACACCTACTGGTACCGGTTCAGCAATCTTTGACATCAAATATCCCAATATCCTGACAGAAACTATCAAAAACGTTGCATTAGGTTGCTTACATGTATCCTGCACTTAGACACAAAATCAGTAAAACAAATAAATATACTAAAAAAGTGACGCAAAAGTTTAGGTTGAGAAATGAATTGACAGTGAAATTCAATAAATAGGGACAAGAGAGAGCAGGAGTACATTAGACTCTACCTGCAGATTGAGGAATGTATTGTTATTGACATAGGTCCAACAACATGAGATTTCTGATGTACTTCTAAATTGTCAATGGATACAGCTAGGCCGATGATTCTCAAACAAGCATCAAGCGCAATCCTCCCTCGAGCAACATATCTTTCACTGGCATGTGCTTCCAAAATGTCTAACGTGCGGGGTTCCTTAAACCAAATATACTCAGCATCCACCTCATTGAAACTTGACTCTTCAGTCAGTGCAGCTAAAACAGCTTTAGAAGCAGGCAACACAGCAAATTCAATATTTGCGAGATCAAACACAAAACAATAATTGTTCTTTTCCTGAGCAACTATAGGACTCTTGTATTGTTCAGTATCATGCAACAGCTGATCTTGTAGAAAAATTCGAATAGATGGTCCACCAATGACTGCTCCAATTTGGATGTTCCTGACTGGAATCATATTAATTAACAGAATCTTCAGCTTACTGGTGTATGATCTTATCCTATCCTCCATACTGATTTCAGGTTTCTCCTCATGTACAATTGACGAAGATGACGGACTCTGCATTCTCCCAATAGTAGTAGCCCAATGACGACAATGTTGCAGTTGCCCAAGCAACAGAGAAGAAAACTTTATAGATGAATAATCCAAATCAAGGTTCATTTTTCCAAGTGTCAATGTGCATTTATGAAGTCCATAATCTCCACTATCAAGATATGGATCTATAAGGAAGTTTTGAAGCTCACAAAGAACAAATGGCTGATCAGTATGCTGAAAATTTATCTCTGCATATATCTGACTAACTTTCTTCCACTTTGACCACAAGTTTGCAATATTATTTTCCAAGACAAAGATTGAAGCATTATCAGCAGAAATTGGAGAATCAATAGCATCTCGTTCTGATGGATCATATGCCCGAACAGGGTCACTCCACATGATTATCTTAGATTCAATGCCAGAACGAACTTTAGGTGCTTTAAAAGATAAGCTTTGCTTAATTCCTGGGTCATTATCCATAAATGAAGCCCTTGAAACATAAGACAGATGTAACCTCAGTTCGCCAAGAACACTAAATAATGATTTTGTAATGCTGTTGACTGTATAGTTAAAGCACAAGCACTTCATTATTAGACAAAGTGAAGGCAGGTTTACATGATGAAGCTTTGCTTCATGCTCAACTTTTCCACTAATAGGATCATGATCAGAAGTTGCAGAAGAAAGCGTGATGTAGAGTTCTCCTAAACTGAGAGTCATTTGAAACTGCAAACCAGAATCTTGAGAAACACCACCGAGAATAAGTGCAGACGATCTACTGATTCTTCGGTGCATACAAGGGATGCACAAATTAAAAAATAAATCTGCAGCTAGCTGATACATGAAGCAAATAAATCTCCAAAGAAGTGAAACGAGTGCAAGAATTCTTAACAATGAAGTGGTTACAAGACTGGTTGATGTTTTCAAATCAGTGGATGATGAGCACGATGATAATCTGTGACGTGCTATCTGTCGTGCACGTCCCACAGCCTCTGCAGGAAGTTTCTCCTCTAGTTCATTAATTAGTTTCCACTGATGTTTAACATGATTCAAACATTTGCTATTGTTGGACACCCTAGCAACATTTTCTTTTAATGTCATGTTAGCAGAATATCCAACCAATGATAGCAGTAACTCATAGGCACAAACATATCGTGACCATAGCACAACAATGTGAACTATTCTTTGCAAAAAAGTTCTATGAAGAGTCAAACAACCGAGTTTTTGTCCAGCTATCTTCCAGAGCTCCTGACCGTTCCTAACACCATCGCATTCTTTGGAAGATAATACATATGACATTACCAAAAGGAGAGGAATGCTGTCTGATGAAAATTTGATGTCTGCATGTGCTATTTGAACGCCAAATCCCAGTGGTTGAGAACCTTTTAATCTGACGCATGTTGACAGACCCATCAAAGATGTGATGCAGTTTGTGTAATCATTATCCTTCAACCTGAACTCCAGACTATTGCAACTAATAGTTAAAATTCTCTCCTTTCTAGGCAGAAGTAATGAGTGTAATATTCCTCTTAAGAAAGAACTGTACTCAAGAAGCTCAGGTTCCAAACAAATATCATTCATCTTCAACACACAAGCATGATATGCATTCATAAATTGCAACTTTAATTGGATGTCTTGGAGTTGTACCTGACAACAACTTAATAAAACACCAGACAAAGGCATTGCTATATTTCCTGAAGAAGACCTATACAGAAGTCCTTCGATCATTTCATGCATGGAAGCACCCTGAAAATGATAAGAAGCATATCCTACAGTGTCTGAGCTAACAGTATGTTCATAGAGGTTGAAATAAAATTATCATGCTATGACTGCATATATTAGATACCTCATGTATTCTTTCCTGCAGATTCACATATGAACACTCATTCTACATGTGAAAAAAAATGTCTGAGCACAACAAGTAAATGAACATGACAACAGGACAAACCATGATGCATAGAATGCATGTTAGACATGTATTATAAGCATCATTATCATTGCCCTTGTCTTCTTACATTTAAGCCTTCTTCAGATCATATTGCCCCAAAATCATGTTTAACCATGAGATTTATCATCCTCTTCATGTCTTATAAGTTAGCCTTCTGACCTTCTCACTAGAACAAACTGAAAAGAGTTCCCTTCAGTTAAAAATTTTGTTTCATACAGTAGGTGTCCTCCATGGACTCTATTTAGGCAATCCAATATTTTTTGTGTGTGATGGTGCAATGCACACAATGGTGATGTCACCAAGAGTGGTACGCATACTTAACTTTTGTTCAAGCCATCCATTTTCCAACCTGTCTCTTGATTGGATTGAGCATGTTTTCCTTGTTCGTTTTCTAATTAACCTTTTGACTTAAGTATGTCAGTGCATTGACTGTAGGGGTGCCAATGGGTTGGGTCGGACCGGGTCACCCAACCCAGTTCCTTGTTCGGATCCAAATGTTGGACCCAGACCCAACCCAATAAAAGATCGGATCAGGTCGGGTCAGGTCCACAGCTACAATTTTTGACCTAATGAGTCATTTGGGTCGGGTTGGATCCATGCATAACCCGGTCCCAATCTAAAAAATTGGGGTCCGGGTCGGGTCCAGTTCAGGGATAAAAACCAATACTCTAATGGCTTTGCTTGCACTGCAAATAACTGTATCTAAAAAAATTTCACTTTCTTAAAATAAGATTGATAGAGATATAGAAATATGTATAAAGATAACAAATAAATATTTATTTTGCTTAAAATGGGTTAATGTTTATCATATTTAAAATGCAGAACATGCTTAAGATATTATTAGCACAAGCTGGCATGACTGAGTTTAGGTATAAACCAAGTTTAGATATTATTAGCTATTTATTGGCCCACTATTAGTTCATTAAACTAAAGCAGCAAGTTGCATAGAACAAAGGCTCACGAGGCTCAAGCTGCCTGCAAAAGCCCTACAACCACTAAACCTAACACTAAACAAATCCTCGACCTAATGATACTAAAAGGTTGGGTCCCCATTGCCAGATAGGCAGAATAAACTTATGCACCTCTACCTGTTTTCGGTATCAATGGCATTTGCTATTTTTTTTTAAAGTTGATTTAATCTACAACACCAATTCCACTACATGTTGTTGCGTCTGTTGCTTCCTTTTCCTTTTAAAAAAATAAATTCTTCCATACATATTTTTTTCTTTTCTTCTGATTTTATGCCAGCTAAATGTAATCAATAAAAGCATTCATACTCCTAACGAGCACCAATCTCTTACCTAACCCGCCTACCTTCATGAAAAAATGTAACCCCACAGTTTGAGACCACCACGAAGCTCGATATCATTATATTATTCTACATTTCTACTCCATGTCAACTTCAGAACAGCAGTTACAAACAGAGAGTTAAGATTATGGGCTGGGCCTTAAGCATTAGCTAGGCGGCTGGGCCTACACCCCTGCAGCCCACGGGCCCAAATAGTTTAGCGGGTTCGAGTCGAGTCAGGTTGGGCCGGGTTGGATCCAAATTCAGAAAACCCAGACCCGGCTCCGAAAATGAAACAGGTCGAATTTTAGAACTCGGCCCAGCCCCACGGATCCTTTAAAACAGCTCGGATCGGGTCCAATCAGGTCGGGTCGGATCGGGTCCAATCAAGTCGGATCGGGTCAGATCACGGGTCAACCCGACCCATTTGCAGCCTTAATTGGCTGTGATTTATGGAGATGTAATTAGCATGTTAACATGATTATCATTTCAGTCTATATTTAATTATTCATCCAGCCAAAGCAATAATATAACTAGATAGTCCATATCATATTAGACTGTTCGAGAATAACATGGTAGGTATCAGCAATGGCCCATGTCGCTACTTATTTAGTAGTACCAAATCATAGTTAAGCAACATATTGTGCTACAAGGTTAGATAAGTTTTTTATCCTGAATATATAGGAACGACCTTAATTACCTAAAATGGGAACAAGTGCAGAAGTGGAATCAAGTACAGATATGAGGAAGTGGGACTTTAAATCCGAAAAATAGATAGGGAAAAAGGGAAAAACTTAGAAAGTGGAAGCAGGTTCAGGTTTCCAAAGAGTCCAGAGCAAGTGTAGTACCCTATATAGAATTTTCTCAGCTACTAAGGCAACTAGAAATTTGCATATTTTCTGCTTCTTTTTGCTACACAGTGGTGGTACACTATTCAAAAAATGGCAGCTAAAACAACAGAAAGAAGAAGGATTCAGATCTGAGTTGTTTGGACCTGGTCAATCAGATCCAAAATTGAGCAGAAATTTATCCTAGACAAAGACCAGTGCCTAGTTTGGTGCAAAATTGTTGCCAGGTCCAACCTGAATTAAGCAAACTTGTGCCCAGCCAACTCAAAGTCGGCTATGTTTAACTCAATCCTATCCAGACAACCACATTGGGAACAAGCTCTTGCAAGCTACTACCTGTGTTACTTGTTTCCAGGGTTTCTTGAATGTCAACGCTATTGGACATTCGGTCGTGGCATGAGCTAGCATGCAAATGTGAATTTCTTTGAACCATTCCACGCTAGAGTTTTCTTCTTTTTTTTGTTTGTTTGCTTGTGGGACTGCTGGTTTGCCCTTCTAATCAGAATTTATCTGGTACTCTTTAATTAATCTTTGCTTCCCTTTTATATTTGTTTTTGCTAAGTTCATGGCTATGCAAACACATTCAGTTGCTCTATTGGGCTTCCATCTTACTTCATGAACGGGCTCTAGCCACACCAATCCTTGATATATCATTGCATTCGAAAAAATTTAATTCCTATTATCTAAATTTCAGCAACAGTGGGTTTACCGGTTCAAAGATAGCAAGGCAGTGGCACCAGGCTCAAAACATCATCAATAGATTCGAAAGAACTCGCATCAAGAAATTTAAAGCCACTAAAATACCTGAGGATCGACCAAAGCAATTGCCTTCTTCCTCTCTCTTGCAGCTAAATCTCTTGAACTCGAACGCTTCTTGCTTACAGTTTCCCTAGAAACCATGGGCATACCAACCATTAACTTCTCAAAACGCATAACTAACGCAAATTACAGCCAAAAAATATTTTAAAAAAGCCAAGAAACGGTATAAAAGATTCAAAACAAACCTTGAAGCTAGGGTTACATCGACACCTCGCATTTGAAGAACGAGGGAAGGGCTCGACCATGGAGAAACCCGAATATGGACTTCCCCAACCTTAAAACTTTTGAATTCTAGAGACACAGAGTCGTCCATCAAAGAATTGAGTGCCGAGGGATCCAAGGAGAGGTTCTTGGCTCTCCCATAAGATCGTAGAAACCCTAGTTCGAGCTCCATATCTGGTTCTTCTTGCAGCCATGGCCGTAGCTGAGCCGCTACCTTCGATCGCAGTGCCTCCGCAATGAACATCACGGCGGATTGGTATCGAAGGAATCGAGAGGTTCGAGTCGTTCATCAATCGCTGCTCGCCATCACGCGGACGGACACCGGGGACCTGAGAAGAACCGCGAACAGGAGAAGATCATAAGCGTCTTTATCTGTGGTATCTCACTAATATATCGGCACTTTAATATAGAGAGCCAACAAAATAGGCAAATATTGCTGAGTTAAAATAATCGTATAGATCAAATAGACTCGATGCGCAGAACCAATGAAGTAAGTAAAAATAACCAATTTAAAATAGTTTTCTACATCAATTTAATATTTTTATCAATGCACGATAGACTGCGCATGAGCGATACCAATGAATAAAAAAAAAAAAAAAAACATGGCTCATGCCACAAACAAACTTTGCTAGAAGCATATTATCACTAATTTAATAGAGCAAATTAATGTGCTAGGTGACCATGCCTAGATATGTTTGATTTGTTTAGTTAAAATAGAAAAAAATACAAAACTATGGCACATGTAGTCCATACCTTCAATTTTAAAAATATATATATATATTAATATGTGTTTAATAAAAAAGAGTTAAATGGATACATGCCCTCTCCATAAAAATTTGCCAATAATAGCGATACTAACATTGGATGCATTTCCTATAGCACATCTGCTTGGATAAAACAAAAAAAAAAAAAGGTAGAAGAGAAAGAAAGAGAGGAGAAAAGAAAAATATATATGTATATATATTTTAATAGAATAGGAGCAATCCCAAACTGTGTGCTAATAAAAACTATGGTTAGAAAAGAAAAAAATTTATCTAAACTATCTAATTTTGTGATGAAGAAGACACAAATTATTTAAACATCCGTTTTGCTTTTCCCCAAACCATCCATTTGTAGAGGAGAAAAAAATAACAAGATAGAAGTGATTTATTCGCATTTCTCTTCTCTCTTTTTTTTTTTTAACCAGATAAAGAGAAACTCAATTTCTCCCATTATTTTCTTTTTTTTCCCACGTTCCAATCCACATTAGAGAAAGTAAACAGAAAACTCAGTAAAAAAAAATTGTAGACAAATTTTTTTTATAATTTATATAACTAGTACATCCTGCTCAATCACTAAAAAGTAAAGAGAAGGGGGGTGTACATCCTACACAATCATGAAAAAGTAAAGAGAGGGCGGTGTAAATCAAAATTTTGCTTGCAGTAGCATGATACAAACTCAAATCTCAAATCCATCAAAACGCTTAACCATGTATACAAATCTCTACTATTGGGTACACGCATCAAGACATTTCTCTATCATTGTTTTTATCCACACCTTTCTAACATCAACCCAATCTCTGCTATTCTGTACATCAAAAACAAAGCATCTCCGGCTGGTATATACATCTTTCTTAAATCTTTCCTCTACCACATAGAGGGCATCAACATCCCGCACGTGTTCAAGAGGCAGCCCGCACGCTGGCCCTCCTCTCTTTCAACTCCGAGAACACCGGCGAAGAGTAGCCCTTCCCGGCCCCGCCAGTGCCGTTGCTCCGCCGGTACGTCCCGCTCTGCCCTCGCACGTGCGGGGGCGAGCGCCGAAGCTCCGCCTCGGGTCGGACCCGCACGTGCTGCGGCGTCCGCACGACCAACTCGGATGCTCGCTCCGGCACCCGCCACAACTTGACGGACTTGTCCAGGCTCCCACTGTACACCACCCAGCGCGGGCCCGCGGGCCCACCGCTCTGGTCCTCCTCGATGGCCACACACTTGACGGGCGCCGCGTGGCCGGCCAATATCGCGAGCTTTGTATGGTCCCCGCTCTTCTCCCTTCGCCACACGCACAGCGTCTTGTCCGCCGACCCGCTCACCACCAAGCTCCCGGCGGCCGCGAGGCACAGCACCGCCATCTTGTGCCCGCGGAGCACCCCACAGTGAGCAGGCGGCCGGCCGGCGCCGCGGTTCTCCCAGAAGTTCACCAGCCCGTCCGACGACCCGCAGTACACGGTCCCCCCCGCTGCCGGCACAACCGCCAGTGCCGTCATGGCGCTCTCCCGCCGGAGCAGCGTCTGCACCGCCACGTGCCGGGTGGCGCCGCCCCTATTTACCCACTCCCGGCGCCACACCTTCACCGTCCCGTCGGCGGAACCGGTGAACACCAGCCTGTCGAACCCCGCCGCCGCCACCGCATTGATGGCGTCCTCGTGGGCGTTGATCGATTCCAAGCACTTGGAGTCGGAAATTCTCCAGACTTTTAGGGTTTTATCCCAGGAGCCGGAGTAGAGGAGACCCGCGTCCTCGTCGAGGGCGAGGCAAGAAACCGCGTCGAAATGGCGCAGCCAGACGGCATTCCAGTGCCGCCGGACCTCAACGTAGTTAGAGGGGTTGATGGAGCTTTTGAGGAAGTCTTTGAGACTCGGAAGGGTGCCGATGCGCTTGTGGACGGCGGGGCTTTGGGGGGAAATTTTCCAGATGCGGATCTTGCCGTCCTGGTGGCCAGTGAAGATCTTGTCGCCGGATATGACGATGGCCTTGACGAGGCCGCTGCTGGACTTGAAGCCACCGAACTCGCGGCGGCCCTTCCAGATACGGATGTTCTTGCTGTCGGAGCCGGTGTAGAGGAGGTCGCCGGCGGTGGCAAGGGAGTACACGTGACCCTCCTCGCGGACGAGGGAGTCGAGGAGGCCGGCGGAGTGGGGGTCGTCGGAGGGCTGGACGAGATGGGTCCACGGGGACTTCGCAAAGGGGGAGGCCGCGGGGTTCCAGGGGGAGAGAGCATACGGGGAGCTGGCGGCGCTGGTGGGGTTGCGTTCGGAGAAGTAGGTGGGGCTGGCGGTGGCGGAGGTGGGGGTGGGGAGGTCGTCCTCACTATTGGATTGGTTAATAGGATCGCGGAGGAAGTTGGAGAGCTTGGAGTATCGCCACGGCGGGCTATACGGCGCCGCCGCGGCAGATGATGCTTTCCGGTCTCTCATAGAGATTTCGTCGAATAGGAGCCGAGCACGGAAGAGAGGAAGTGTGGACGAGACGGAGAGCTTTTCCGAAGGCTTCCGAAGAGGCATGGGAGGGCATATATAGAGGCGAGGGAGGGGAAATGTGGAGCTGTGGTCCGCGGCGGGCGTGAGACGCGTGTCGGGATAAAACTTAGATCAGAAGGGACCAGTGCTGAGGTGGCATTATAGTTGATTGATGACGTGTCCTATATAATTGGCTGCTGCCCTGTAAATTTTGAAAAATAAATAATTTCAAAGGAGCAACGCTGGGGCGACAAGTGCACTTTCCGGTAGGCTCATCACTTTGTTACAGTTGGAAACTATCATACGATAGCATTAGGGTAGATTCATGGAGTTGCATGAATACTTGCTAGTTGTAGATATCATTCCAATCTTCCAAAGGTTCATACTAAAGGTGGTGAGATGGATGCTTGCTGAATTGGAGGAATGATATGTTTTTTGAAGCTAATAACATAGATCTTGGTATGTATAATGATAGTTGTTGTTAATGAAAATTTATAATTTTTGCCTTTTGAGAATAAGGCTGGAAAATAGTCCCAGAAAAACAAATAAAAGTATTATCATATATGTGATGCTAGTATCATTTGATGACTTTATCACCTCGATTTATAGCATATGTACATTTTTGTTCACCATCGAAACAAAGATGGTTTCCTAACTTTTGCGAAGGAATATGTTAAATATGGTGCAGCGTAAAAATTATATTCTTTCATGATCGTAAATAAATTAAATATGCTACATGATATTGGATTTCATATGCTACACCCTTGCCTCTTTATAATATATTGTTGAAAAATAATTGACAACGCATTGTATTTCAAAGCTTCCTTTAGTATACATTGGAAAGCATGGTAACTACTCAATTGCTACCAAATAAAGAATGTATCGTGCACTCTCTTGATAAATGGATAACAAGAAACATGAGTTAATTTATAAAACTTCAAAGTTTTATAGCCGCATATGTCATCCATAATATCTTTGTGGGTCCCTAAAACTATTTAAATCATTATTGATATATTACATTGTATAAGTATTCCCGAATCATAGGAGAGAAATTTTACCTAAAAGAAGAAAAAAATATTGCCTATACTATGCGTACTAACATAGCCATGTACGCAGCCAATCACAACTACTAATTTTCATTGTGGTGAACTGATATGCATGCTTGATGGATGGTGTCTAAGGAAATCATTAGCTATATGCATGACCATGTGGTGCATATAATGCAGGTAATAATTTTTTGAAAAGAAAAGGAAAATATTTCTCACACTTGCTGCCTCTCGTTTTATTTCCAAGGAGCTCAAACAAACTATTTATTATCAAAAGTTGTTGACCATCAGAGGTTGAAATAATTGACCAAGACACGGAAGATTGACACGTCTTAAAATTCTCCAGCGCGGTTTCTAGAGTAGTTTTAGCCGTGGAGCAGAGAAGCCAAACGAAACAAGAAGTGCCGACCGCGGTTGGAGCGTTTGACTTTGTTATTAAAGCCCTAAAATGCCCCTATATCTTAAGTATATGACGCTTCTGTCCTTGAGTAACTTAGTTTGACCAATTAGGTGACGACGCGTTCAGCTTTGATCCATTGTCACGATTAGATCATGGCAAGACGTGACGGCGTTAACAGAATGCAATGAACAAACGGCGGGTAGGAGGCTGGAGGGGCCGCCGTTGTCTCCATCCTAATGGTCCACCTTTCGAGGTCAATTTCTCTAGGAACTTCATTTGCAAAGAGATAGAACTAAAATCAAAGCAAAAAAAAAGAAAAAAGAAAGAGATGGAACTAAAAAGGTAACCTTTTTTTTTTGGTGGATAATAACGAGAGAGTAGTACCTCCAGCTGTGCACTTGTTATAATGGTTTTGAAGATTCTAATTAACTACTTGATTATTTAAATAAATTAGCAGCATTCATTGTTTTATTGTGCTATCTAGTTTATACAAGTGCTGATAATACCATTTTGATATTTATCTCATCTAGCAAGTATTTTCTAAGGAAAGCTAATAAAATATTTTGATAGTCTAAGATCCTCTATTAATTTTAAATTATTTTATTTTATGTCATAATATAACAAATAACCATGTTGTTTTACTAGTATGTTAGCTAACAGATATTTCTTATTCTAAAGTATCGAAGAAAAAATTAACTAGATTAAAAAGTCATTATTTTTAAATTAATTATAAATTACTAATTTTTCAAAACTCTATTTCCACATAATGTCAAAAACAATTTTAAGATGATTTAACACAACACTTAACCATATCATATTAGATCTTTATATAATAAAGATGCTTGCTAATATCAGAATAGAACTGCTATTGTTTAACATGAACTTGATGTTTTATCCATTTGGTATCTCCATTGCATTTTAGAAAATAGAGTTTATCGTGTATAAGTGACAAATTTAAATCAGATTGCCTGTCATTATTTTTATTTTCAAGGCCAATGCATTATTTTATTATAAAGATAAACGGTGGAAGAGCTCTTTTACTTAGCTAGATAAGAATTATGAAACATTTGATTTAGACACTTGGCAAACCAATTTAAGGTAACTCCGCATTAATTAATGAATAATGGGTAATGCCTACATGAAAAGGGCAGTATGGTAACACCAGGGAAAATTTCAAGCTTCCAAGAGAGTCCTGGTACCAAACTCAACACGTTTAGGGAGCTTTTCACGTGATTTCCCTGCGCGATTGCGACGGCTAGAGCCCGGACGCGCCACCTGGCCCGGTGTGTGCTGGGCTCGGGCCAACCAGCCGCAAGAAAACCGTGAATGTTTTAATTACCTCAGCCCAATTTTTTCTCACTATAATATTGTTTTCAAAAAAAATATTTTTATATATTTAGTTTATTAAAATATATATTACAAAATAGTTTATATTTAGTTGCACATTTATTTTTAAAAAAATTATATAAAATATCTATTATATTCTTAATAAAAAAATTTATCTTGTTCTACCGAAAAAAAATTATTCTTCATTCTATTATATGCGGGCACCAAACTTAACACAGTTTTAAAAAAACTCTAATAAAATATAATATATTTTTCTAATTTTTCAGATAGGTCCCTAATATGCTATTCACTGCCACGTATTTTAGCTGGAAATCAATTGTTTCCTGTGACTCATTCAGTCCTATACGTGTCATGCTAATAAAGCCTAATTACGTAATCCTGATGTGTTTTTAGGCAGTGTCCTAAATAGTTGAGGAACTCATTAAAGAAGTCATGAGATAATAATAAAGTGTTAAGGTTACGCAAATTTAGGCAGGACTTGAGCTATAAATTAATGGCACATCATCAAATGGGTGTTCTACTTTTCCACCAGCACGCTTCCAAGAAGAATCTCATAAACTAATGTGATGACATATAACGGTTAGTGCCTTTTAAGATGAGCCAGATTGTAGTTCTGGCCCTACGTGTCTTTTGGACAACCTAAAACACGAGGGTTGCCAGATAGAAATAATTTAGGATTAGTAGAGGCTGGACCATGATGAAAAAAGATAATGATCTTTATGAGAAAGATGGTCCCAAAAAATAATTGCAGGCTTGCTTTTGATCAGAAAAATAATCATAGACTTGCTAATATTCTCGCAATTCATAAAAGATTTGTTTCACTATTTCTCTCTTGTGATTCACTATAGGTTGAAGGAAACTTTATAATTAACTCGAATCCATCCTAAAGTTTGTAAACTGATTTTTATGGTGAACTTGTGAAAGTGCGACAACCACACATTAATGCTCTAAATTTGAAGAAGTTGGAACCAGTAGATGACATACAGATTTCTGAAAGCCTAGGGGCTTCACCACCATCTCTGGTTAAAGATCTAATAAAGAGATACAAGTTGATCAAGCTAGAAACAAAGATCATATGGGCTCGAGCTCCTTGGTTTGCATGTGTCTTTTTATCACCATGAGCATTTAGCACTCTGATTTATAACTGCCATGCTACTTCACGTGAAATATTTGAACAAGTTACATTAATTAGTTTATAGATTCATTTTTGCATCCTGTAAAAAAAAGTTGCAGCAGAAAACTTCCATATCTTTCTGCATAAAAGAAAAATACACATTAATATTTTGTCAAGCTGTTCCACTTTGATTTTGCACACATTTACTAAGGTTGCTTCTCTTTCCCATTGCTAGATTTTTGCATTAAATGAGCATATAACAACATGGTACAATTAACTAGAATTTTCAAAGAAAATGACTGCAGAAAATTGCTGCTAATATAGCTTGCAGATACCACTATCTAATGGATCTCTCTTGTTTTGCTTATCACATATATATGCTCATCACCTTAATTAATTATCTCGTCCACCGCACCTTCGATAACCATCGAGAAATATATTTACAAGCTACTTTGCGTAACTTGCATCGATACATAAATCAGGCTTGGTGTTGTTATCTTTTATATTGAAATATCTTCTATAATATTGCAACCAAGTAACAAAACTAGAAGTTTTGGCATGGTAGTGACTTGAGCAAATTTGTATTCTCTTGTCCTTTTTCCAACGAAGGTTACGGCCTCTCATGCTTATAAAAATCTTGAGTACTTGAAAGGGTAGTTGTGCTGACAGATGCCTCAAATCAAGAACACTATGAATTATTGCTGATGCCATCAATTAATGGATGAATTAGCTACAGGAAGTGCAATGACTTAACAAGGGCCTAATAGTATAAAGGGGCTCAAGGATTGCCAAGTAGAGATTTTGACATTATTAGTTGTAATAGTGGGGTTCATCTTTATATAAGTGGACATTTCAGAATAGTGGGGTTGTTTAAATCTCATCTTTGCCTGATATCACCAACTACTAGATATATCTAGTTAGGATCGAGGGGACAAGATCAGCTAGTTCAATATTTAATTTAGTTGAAATCAAAAATTATATTTCAATCGAAGTTTGGACTTCACTGCCACAAACTGCGTGCCTTTCCTTTTTTCTTCTTCTTCTTCTCTCTTAAAAAACCATCCAAAGGGAATAAGGGGTTCGGATAACCCTTACTAGCTTGGAGCTAAGTGGTCAAAAGGTGCAGGCTGAAAGGCACAGGGCTTACCATTCAAATCAAAAGACAACGCAAAGAGAATTGTATCCAAAAAATAAAGAAAATTCATGGCATATTCAAACCTATCTTTCCACATGCCATAACCATGGTAACAATTCATGGAACCACCAAGCTTTCAACTTCATGCTTCATAGGAGTTAAAGTAGTCTTTGGTCAGACAAACAGGCCAACACCTGGCAATTCGTCAGAGTCTGTTCCAAAACATGAACGCATGTATGTAAGCAAAATCATGACCTGCAATATAAAATATGAAAAAGAGATCCGCAAAAGATATATTTCATGTTTTACTATAATATTTTTGGAGACTAATTAGCTGGGATTAAGGCAACATAATCTTCATGCTTGTCTCCCATGCATTATAATAAGTCATAGATATTGTCAGATAACCTCCATGATATCAGCTCTGATAACTTTAGCATTACAGGTATATACTATTCCTAAATCATTCATGCTATCCTAGATCCCAACAGGATCTGCATGGACTTTTTCTCATAAAAAACTGGGCTAGCTACTACTTATTTTACACTGAAATGGTGGTGGTGCCTGCCAGATCAAGGTTGAGATATTTTTCTTTTACTTCTTTCCATTTGCTTACTTACACTTGTTCTTATTTTGATTAATGAGGTGCACAATCTTCATGAGATGTCTATATAAAGGAGTCAGACTAACTTTACAAGCTTGTGACGTATATATATCATATATTTGTATATCATAATGAGTCATAGATATTGTCAGATAACCTCCATGATATCAGCTCTGATAATTTTAGCATTACAGGCATGTACTATTCCTATATCATTCATGCTATCCTAGATCCCAACAGGATCTGCATGGACTTTTTCTCATAAAAAACTGGGCTACTGCTTATTTTACACTGAAATGGCCGGTACGTGGTGCCTGCCAGATCAAGGTTGAGATATTTTTCTTTTACTTCTTTCCATTTGCTTACATACACTTGTACTTCTGAATTTTGATTAAGGAGGTGCACAATCTTTATGAGATGTTTATATAAAGGAGTCAGACTAACTTTACAAGCTTGTGACGTATATATATCATATATTTGTATATCATAATATAGCGAGGAAGTAGGAACCACAGGCAGTAGGCAACCTGGTGTGCTTCCCTGTATACCAGCATCTCCTTCTGCAACCTGGAACCTTTGCTGTATGACTGGTATTTTATGTTTAGTTTTTGACGACTGGAAAATTTCATCCCTGTCACTTGACGTGTATGTCTCTTTCATTTAGTTCCTGGCTCTGTACATACTTGGGTGTAAACCTGTGCAAAGAAGATAACAAGTTTACAAAAAGCTACATAAATATATGCAAAACAAGAATAACTAGAACGAGAACATTGGTGTAACCGTGTGAAGAACTAAGCATAAAATGGCAAGGTTATATAATTTAAGATGCAACAGTGTCCATGACACATATAAGAGATAAATATTTCAAAAAAATATACTTTTTCGAAACATTTATCTCATCTGTGGGGTTTGGCAGGGATACATGGAGCATTCAAACTACAAATTCATACTAATGTTGTTACTATATAACATAAATATGCAATCCTAGAGAATCATTGGATCCATTGTGGACCAACCTAGCCATTTTGAGTAGGTTTAGATGGGATTTTGAAGCAAAATTTGGCATGTTCAAGACTAGATCGTGAAGGATAATTTCTGGACCATAACTTTCTCCTGCAATGTCCATTTTTCAGCATGTCAGATGCATAATGAAGCTCTTGATGATTACTACCAGTGCAGCTACCTCCAAGGTGTTTGTTGTACCTCACTTCATGATGATCATCTAAACATAAATTTTCTAAACGTCAATCCTCATATCTTCTAATTGGAAGAGAAATTAGATCTGAATTCTGCGAAGAGCAGACTTTACTAGTATAAACAGGGGCATGATGTATCAGTTAATCTGATTAGAGAAAATGAAGATTTTTCTCAACCTACTAAACTCGAATCTTTCAAAAGAAATTTAGAAAAATATTGAAAAATTGACAAAAGTAGAGTTTTGAATCCTCTTCCTTTTTTTTAATGATTCAAAAACTAAGATACGTGGCCTCTATTTATAATGGTAAGGTCCACTCTTGCATAATTCGGATTGGATTCCTTTCCTAGTTTGAATAGAACTAGCTTTTCAGAAATAAATATAACTAGTAGAAATAAACATAAAAAAACTAAAATCCTACGGAAGGTAGATCACAACTGCTACATCAACTTTTTCTTCTGTCGCTTCATCAAATTTTTTGAGAAATACGTCCAGTCAAAGACTTTCTCAAAAAAAAAAAAGGTTTATCCGAATCGTTTTAGAATCTTAATGAAGGAATTTGGACCCAGTCGCTATGGGTAGGGTCCTTTTTAGGGACAACACCCGATCATAGAACTCAAAAAGTTATCCGATTAAAAAAAAACATCTTCAATCAGATATTGTACGATGATGATCTTCGGATATTTATTTTTTTATTGGCTATAATTGTTTTTTTCTTTTTTTCAGTCTTAAAGTATGTAATTCAAGGAAAAGATTGTTACGATACACACAAATGCATACAATTATTGTTTATGCACGCATAAGGATGCCATTTTAGTGTATCATGCCCATTATCGATCATCCATCTCAATTTAGAGCTCATTCTAAGATAAAACAATGGTTGCACTTGTAGATAGCATTCCGTACTACTTTCCCATCTCTGTCGTCACTTATGGTTAAATATTAATACATATATATAACAGAAGCAAAATCTTAAACATTTATGTGCATGTGGACTTTTGCGTATGTGCAAATGACCGCCATCAGAAATTGCGTCGTTTTCTACGTTGCATTAACTTTAACTCGTGGGAGAGGCCATACCCACTCCATACCTAGCGGCTGAGAGCATTGCGTCGGGCCTACGGGATCCTGACGCTCTTTTTTCTTGGAAGTTTTGGAGCTCAGTGATCTCTTTTTCGCTCTATAGTCTCTTTGACCAGCGCATTTGCCTTTCTATCCTTATACAAAGATATACTTTTGTATTTATGCTTGTATTGGAGGTTCCAATGTATTGAGCTTTACGTACAAGTGGTGCCTTTCTGTTCAATTTTTGAGAGAAACTCTGCATGTAGACTGCATCAGCTACATGTTCTGTTGAGCAAAAAATAGTTTAGTCGGCGTGGCAGTTTCTACTTTTCCTACATCATTCAAAGCACATATATTTTTTTTAAAAAAATTGAGAAATACAATAAGACAGTAGGTATTTTATTTCTTGTCAAATTTTACAATTAATTGAGAATTCTCATAAAAAAAACAATAAAGATAGATGAAGCTAAGTAACTTTGGTCGAAATAGTTATCGTCTACTAATCTCATTGATGTCGTTATTAGAATATAAAAGAACACAATTAAGGAGCTTGCACAACTTGTGCATGGAAACATAAAGAATCCATTAGCTGGTGTAATTCATGGCCTCCACTACTTTTTTTTTCTTTTTTCCTGATATTTCTTTTTGGGTATAACACTATACATTTTTGTTTTTTGTGTGTAATGCCCAAGGATAAATTAGCTTGGCCTTGGATGACACTATAAAACCTCTCAAGTCAATTGCCTCACTTCTAACCTCAAAAATTCTGCATCCCAAAAGTCAGTTGGAGATAGAGTTTGGTGAGGCAATGAACTACCAACGTAGTTTGCCGTCTCCAGACTTCACACTGTGTCTACGTCTGTTTCGTCTACACTGTCCAAAATTTTCCTACCAATCAATTGCACCACCCTTCCCGGCTCCTGAAGTCTTGACACGCAATGCACTTCCTTTTCTTCACCTCCACGGCGCTTTTGTTTCATTTATGGGCGTTGACAAGTATAACATTTGAAACCAACAAGAAAATGACATGATATAGAGCTAGACCTTCTCATCTCACAAGTCCATGTCCAAGGGAACAAAGATGTTCATGAATTGAAACAACTAAAGACCCGGGGTACTTGGTTTTGTATCGCACTTGCGTGGCAATTGTGTATAAATTCAAGCCATCAATTGCCAATTATAAGTGGTTATCAAGGTAACATAGGCTGTTGAAATTATTGGAGCTAGAGTTCCGTTTCTCTTCTATGGAGCAAGTCCATCTTGGCAAGAAGCTCCACTAGAATGATAACTGCCCAATTATATGGAAAGATCCATCCACACTACACATGGCTGAGTCATTTGAAAGGGAATTGAGGGCCATGTCTCTTCAGCATTTGGAATGGCTTGGGTGAATGGAAATGGTTCCACACTTCCACATATTACCATTGTCTCGCTTGAGACACAGCTTCTTGATGTTAAAGGAAGGTCTCTTGGGTACCAAGAGGGTTCATTGGATGCCAAGGGACAAAAGACATCAGTCATTGTCAATTGTTACAAAGTCTACACATGAAGTGATAAGGCTGGATCGATTTGGATGTTTCGTAATAACCAAGAAGTTTTCTATGTCCTTTGAAAAATTTGGCTATGTTTTTGGAAGCTTGCATGGTTCCGGAGTTCCAAAAGATGGATGTGACCTAGATAATGCTCACCACATGTACCAGTAATTGCTTGGGGCATCTTACCCTTCTAAAAAATCATGCATGGCCACATGCATGGTGCCTCTATGAAGTGGAATTCAGATATCATCCTTGTGATCTTTGTCACCAAAGTTAGATAGCGAGGAATTGTGTTTGCCGCTTGCATAATCAGCAATGGCCAGCGTCGAAGAAAGAAAATATCGATCATGGAGACATTGCAATTGCGCATGTACTGCTGCTACATTCCCTACTTGTATCAAATTGCAAAATTTAAAACTTCAACTCTATCCAAGATGACAAGCAAAGATTGTTTTTCCATGAAAATTTGACGAGTTAATCTAATGGATAATTCAACAATCCACTTCATGCACCTCAAGTAATGACTACTTAAAAAAAAATTCTTTACCTCATTTCATTTTGTAGCCTTTTGGTCACAATAGAGGTAGAGTAGGTTGATGATGATATTGAACAATGAAAAAGAAAAAGGTGAAATGGACGGCAGGAGGCATTTTTAAAGTTATAGCTCGTAGTAATAATTTTTTTATAAAAAATAAAATTAATATTTTTTATTTTTTTTAATGTTCTAAACTGCATTTACGCATGTTCTCTCCTTCGATAAATACATCATGCTTTAGTTCTTGCTCTCACAATCTCTCTTCAAGGGATAATAAAATGAGAGACATGAACCATGCTTCGTCTCATGCATCCCATATGTGCCTAACATGAATTTAATTCATATAATTCAAAGGTATGACCTATTAGTGTAAGTGTCCAATAATGTCAATTAATTATAATGGGCCGGCATTTTTTTGCAAGAACAAATGAAAATTGCCAAAATGTTCTATTTATAATGCATTTGGGAGTCTAGATTCTGAAGATTTGTTAAGCATTATTGCATTTTTCATCTAAAAGTGGATTTATACTATGCTAAAGTGGAACAATGGTGATGGCAGATCCTAAAAATAATTTTCCGTAGAACAAATTTCATCAACTCACAATTATCACATCAGATTCCACCCTCAATAAGCAAAACAAGGGTTGCATAGGGTCCGAAAAATTGCTTAAACACTGACTACTAAAAACATCTTATCCTGCACCACTTCCACTGGAACATACAGCAAGCCTCCAGATAATGCGATCTTCGCAAGTTAAATCATATGTATAATTTTGGGTATCATCAAAATTGAACTTATATTAAGTATTTAAAAAATGCTAGAAGAATAGTCTCTTAAACATTGGACTTAACATTGAGAAACAACCCAAACATATTAGCCTGCTACGGCATCATTAACATAGAGATTTATTTCTCGATGTCAGCAAACCATGTCAAATGCCATGATAGAATAGCATGCCCTAGTATTTCTTAATCCAATATATTTCTTAATTATGGTAATCAAGGTTCAGAATGAACTCAGATCAATAGTACCCACTACTGAGTCTTATCTGCCTTCATATAACGCTTGGTTCCCTGATTTTTTTTCCCCTCCATGCATTGTTGATTTGCTATGTAGACTATGTTTCTCAAGTTAGGAGACGGTGATTTCAAAGACTCAAATTAATTTCTTTTGGTTTCGAATCTTCTGATCCTTCCTCAAATTATTATGTCGTGTCTCAGAACTGGAAGCATCTTTGCTACTATGTGATTAGACACAAATCAAAGTTCGTCGTACCGGTACCGAATCCCGTACCGGTGCCGCACTAATATAGGCGTACCGAGTGTTGGTATGCGGTACGTCAGGCATATCGACATTGGCGTACCGATACCGGTATCCATCGGTATGGGTACGGTACGTCCGGTACTGATCAGTACCGACCGGTATAGCATACCATGACACGAACCTTTTCTAGGGTGAAACCAAAGTTGGTGGGCCGTCGATATGAACCAGGAAGCTGTCCCCTTCGCTATCATCACTGTCATCGCTTTATCGTTTCTCTTTCCTATCATACAGTTGGCTACTCCTTAGCTGCCTTTTGGAACAGTTGAAAGGGCTAACTACTACAAGAGTCCTCCCTATTTGGGAGAGATTATTGGTTGGACCATTTCCACCATGGTAGAAATAGATCAGTCCAATCACAAACTAATATACACACACAAAAAAAGAAGAAGATAAATATATTTGTGCGTTTTAGTTTATGATTGGATTGATCCATCAGTTCAGCGGTGAACCTAATCCAACTAAAAATTTTACCAGTCTCGAAGGCACCATTCTACTTTGGTTCATATAGCTACCCTTTGTTGGCCCGCCCAATTTAATGTGACCTTGTTTGAGATACCCAAATGATGGAGGTCTCCCGTTGGATATTTTCTCCCATCATGATCAGTTAAACATATTCTCGCCACCATAGAGCTAAGTACTAAAAGAGACACCTGATAGAAAAGAGTATTTAATAGGATAAGGTTGTGGTCCAAACATTAGATTTTCTTCTTATTTTTCTGGCAAGCAATCTCATTTAAATGCCAGTTCTTGTGAATCTCAAGGTGGAAAGGCATGGTTTTTTATGGGTTCATACTCCATAATATGTTTCCACATATCTTCTCAAAGTGTAGTTCCTGATCATCAGGCAATTAAGTAGTAGGAATCTTCTACAAGCTCAGTTACCAGAAATTCTTACACTTGTTGTATTTGGCATATTTGATCAACTAGTTAACTTTAGGGCTCATTTGGAGGCTTCAGGCTGAGAAAAAACAGCTTGCAAGCACCAAGCAGAAATACGTAAGAGTAGACATGTTAATGCAAGACAGCACGAGGGCTGCAAATTATTGAGACATGTCTTGTTTGAAATATTGTTACTATCTTTCAAATAAAATATTATTTTAAATATAATAGAGAAATATTGAACATCTCAATTTCAGATTAGACCGATCTTTTTGGCTTTGGTACTAGCTGAGGTGAACAATTTCAGTGAAAACCGAAAAGCCACTTCGCATGTGCTAACAAAGATCAACATTTATGACAACATTATAGTCAATGCACGATTGCGTAATTACCGTCACATGTTGCTTATACGAGACGGTTTCCACATTGTAAACGTGCAACCGACCATTACCTTGTAATTAATGCATGTCGCGCCAAATCAGATAATGGATCTATATACTATCCTATATAAAGGGGTATCCCAGGGGTCTTCAGATAAAGTCATTTAAAGACTCTACTCTACAAAATCTCTTTCTTCCACACTGTTGTCTCACTATTCTAACTTAGGCATTGAAAGTTTTTCACTGGAAACTTTTCAGCAAGTGGATTTCTTGCAGATTATCCTCGAAGGCGACCTGTTCTTCTATACCTCGGTCGTCTTATTCAGTTCGGTTCTCACCGACCTCAAAACAAGCGGAGTAGTGCTCCGACTTCGGTTCAGGATTCAACGGTAACAAAATGCATGGAAATTAAACCTTAAGGTTAAAAATATAGGATCTCCTGTCCAAGCAGGAGAAGTGCAACTGGCCAACTACCGGGCCATGGCCCAATTTGCTCGCTAAACCTTAGACTTATATAGTCAGAAGTGCTTTGGGCTGGTCCAGCCCACATATAAGCAAGGCCAGGACCCATGAGTAAACTCAAGGTGGAGCCCTCACGGATTCCAAGCTGGATAAGTTCTTTGCGCCGCCCTGAATCTTTCCTGTTACCGGTTGGCGGTACTAGACTTTCTTATAACCAAAGGTAGAGTGCTGCGAGGCAGTCGGAGGAGCCTATGAACTCCTGTATCTTATTTCGTTCAAATCACTAAGATGTAACAAGGTAAGGGATTGGCTTGCCGCTGGACTTCATGTTTTTGTTTTTCTCTGTTTTGTTTTTTGAGGGATATTTCAGTTCAGTTGCATGTAGAACTGCATGATCTTCTAAGAATGGATGTTATGAATGTTGGGTATGTAAGAGGGACTTGGATCCTCTTCCTCTTCAGAAAAAAAAAAAAGGAAAAGAAATCCCTAAGTTGTAATACAAGGTAACCAGCTAACGTTTCCCTATCTCAAGGCATGAAGGGTCTGCTTGGACACTAGACTAACTATTTGGGAGATTACTCCCCCATCAATGAGATCTTTAAAGGCTCGCGGGGAGCATTTTCCTCCTACAAATATGATTTCTGAGAAGCAGATTCTTAGAAAGAAAATGCCTGAAAAAGTACTTTTGACATGTTTGGTTGACAATGGAAAAGTGACAGATTTCTAGAGTGCTTATATTTGGTTGACCATCCACTTTTCTGAAAAAATTATGTGTAATTTCTAAATACCCTTAACAAGAATTAGGTCTTTAATGGCTCTTTAATGCTGAAGGGTTTTTTTAAAAAAAATAAAAATGAAGTGATTTTCGGCTCACGGAAAAATAACTTTTCCATATTTTTCATAGGAAAGACTTTTCCATGAAACGTGGGAATCAGATTTCCATGGGAATACAACTTTTCCGTCCCTCTCCTTTGAAAACTCCAATCAAACAAGAGACATCTCATTACTTTTCCGTTGACCACACTTTTTCTCTTTTTTTTTTGCGAACCAAACGAGCCCTAAAAGAGAAAAAAATCAGTCAATGTAGGGAAAATCAATGGAATTGGAAACTTTGCAGATTATACAATCCCTAATTTTGAGAGTATTGGATCCCTACTGAAAGTTGTTCTTCAATATCTTTATTTTTTATATACTATGCGGTCCAAATTTTCTCACAGAAAATTTTATCACCCATGTGCTAAATCCCTTGCCGACACATTCCTACCCTCTACCACATATTTTATTATTAGGTTGATTATTTATCTAGGTGTCCTAACAAATCCAAGTGGATTTGTAGTGTTGTGTTGATACATGGAGGGGGTGTATCCTCGCTCTTAGCCAAGAATGGATTATATTATTATTATTATTATTATGTATCGCCATGTAATTTATGGATTTCTATTTATAGGTCATATATAAACATGTAATCATTTTGATTTTTAGGAGTCAGGGTTAGGCATGAGTCGGGCAAAAAGCTACGATCATTGGTCGCATTGAGGAATCCTGGACTTTCTTTTGGCTCATATCATTGGAACAAACATGAAAATTAGGCAATTAGAAAAGCTATTGTTTATCAATACGCATAGTTAAATTTCTCAACTTTCGCTAAATGCAAGCTTTAGTTTCACCATTGTAGGTAGATAACACTATCATGCAACTATCTAGGTCATGCTATACCTAATTTTGGATCTTCAAAAAGTAGTTACTAGGAATTTTATTATAAAAAAAATTACACTTCAGGGCAAATCATGGCTATCCTATAAATGATTGCAAACCCTCAGATGTCAAGATTTTAATTGCAAATGGTCCATTAGTGCATTTTGCTCTCTATGAAAAGAGTGTGGCATTGGTGCATGGCGTTTGTAAATGTATGACCGCAATGTTGTGACCCTTTTGACGTATACTCTAGACTTTTATATAATATATAATTAATACCATCACTATTTGATAAGACCTATAAAAAAGATGCCGTATCACACTTATCTTGCCATATATTGCTAAGATGACATGATGGTAGAGAGCAAGTGCCTTGCCTAGACAAGTCTAATCTGACTAATAGCACAACCAAATTAATAGACTCTATACCCTAAACCTACTCTAGCCAATTGCGTACAATCTCCAAACTAATAGTTTGGTTCAAGACCAAATCAATTAAATCAGACATGACTAGACTCTATACTTGACCAATGTCAGTTCAAACATTGTATCAAGTAGATAAAATTTGGTTTCACTCACTATCTTATGAAATTTGACACAATTGAACCCAAGTCATACTCCAAGTCCCTCGGAACACTAACCTAAGGCTTAACTTTGATAATTATTATTAACACCATAAAGAGAGAAAGAATAATAAAGAAGAGCAAGGATCATTTGTCGGCAAACATAGAGTGAAGGATGCCGGCTACACCATGGACCCTATGCATCACCTGCAATGCGGGGCATTAGTGCATGGCGTTTGTAAATGCACGACCGCAATGTTGTGGCATTGGTGCATGGCGTTTGTAAATGCATGACCGTAATGTTGTGACCCTTTTGGAATTTACTCTAAATTTTTATATAATATATAATTAATACCACCACCATTTGATAAGACGTATAAAAAGGATGCCATACCATACTTACTTTGCCATGTATTGCTAAGATGACACAACGATAGAAGAGCAAGTGGGCTGGCTTAGACAAGTCTAATCCAACTAAAAGCACAATCAAATTAACAGTCTCTACACCCTAAATCTACTCCAGCCAGTTGCGTACAATCTCCAAACTAATAGTTTGGCTCAAGACAAAATCAATTAAATCAGACATGACTAGACGTTTTAATTGACTGATAGCAGTTCAAACATTGTATCTAGATGATAAAATTCAGTTTCACTCGCTATCGTATGAAATTTGACTCAAAACTGAACCGAAATCGTACTCCAAGTCCCTTGGAACACTAACACAAGGTTTTAACTTTGATAATTATTATTAACATCATAAAGAGAGAGAATAATGAGAAGAGCTAGGATCATTTCTCGGCAGACCCACACAGTGCGGGACGCCGGCTACACCTGGACCCTACGCATCACCTGCAACGTGGCAACCACCCGTTTGCTAGACCGAACGCTGTTCCCCGTTCTTTCTTCCAACCTCGTGCCCCAGACTACGGTGTACCGTGTCTGACAAGTTCAACGGCTCAGGAAAGACGGCGGGCCCCATCGAAGATTCCAAGCAGAGATAAGATGCTGTGGGTCCAACAAATCAACCACCGCCAGGTCATTGTCCTCGATGGGCCCCACTCCTTGCCTTCCCGCGTCCTCGTCGCCTTCCCACTCCCTTCCCTTCCCTCCCTCATGCGCGGGTGCTTTGAAAGTTCGAAAGGGAGGGGGGGAGAAAAGCTAGGGTTGGGGTTAGGGTTCGTGAAAAATATTCCACCATCGGAGCCCCGAATTAACTCCAGAATGGATTCCGATCTGGTCTAGAGATCTGGCGTCAATCGATCGCTGGAAATGGAGCGGCTCTTGAAGAAGATGCTCCCCGCTGGCGCTCCGCCGCTGGCCGTGGACTCCGCCGACTACCCCTTTGCCATCGAGTACCATGGCCCCCCGGTTCCATATGACATCCCCGAGGTTATCCCCATCGAGATCGGGCGGATCCCCGTCGTCCCGTCCCTACCGTCCCCAGGCCCGCTGAAGAAGCGCTCCAAGATCGGGCGACTCGCCGTCGACCCGGCCGGCGCATCACCTACCTCTGTCATCGAGAACCACACAGCGATGGACCGCCTCGACTCCGTCGAGGTTCGCAGCTCCGGCGCGCTGGGGTCTGCCGCGTTCCCCGACCGCTCCGCGGAGCTCTCGGATGGTATTATTGACAGCTCCGGCGCGGTGGGATTCAAGGAGGTCGAGGGGTTCGACGGTTCCTCGGAGGGTATTGATAGCTCCGGTGTGCTGGGGTTCTCCGGCGAGGTCAAGGAGGGCGAGGGGTTCGAGGGTTCTTGGGAGGGCACCGGCAGCTCCGGCGTGGTGGGGTTCTCCAGCGAGTTCAAGAAAGGCGAGAGATTGGAGGGTTCGCCGGACGACACGGTTCATGGCAGGGTTTTGACGGAGTCGGCTCTCAGCTCGGAGTCTGAATTCCGGTCGTCGGCCTTGGGGGATGATGAGGCCCTTAATCCCGAGGCAAAGAGAGCTGTGGTCGTGACGTTCCAAGACTCCGCCCGGTCCAGTGGCCCGGCTTCCCTGGCGATTGGATTATCTCCTCGGGGGAGGAGGGTAAAGAAGGAAGCATGCTACCAATGCTTGAAAGGGAGCCGATTCACAGAAAAGGAGGCTTGCTTGGCTTGCGACGCAAAGTACTGCAGTGGATGTGTACTGTGGGCGATGGGCTCCATGCCGGAAGGGAGAAAGTGTGTTTCTTGCATTGGGTCTTCGATAATGGAGACTAAGATGGAGAAATTGGGGAAGCCCTCCCGAATGCTTAAGAGATTACTGAGTTCGTTGGAAGTCCAGCAGGTGATGAGGTCTGAGATGGACTGCGAGGCGAACCAGCTAAGACCAGACGATATTTGTGTGAATGAGAAGAAACTTACCCAAGAGGAGATGGTTTTGTTGCAGAGCTGTCCGTGCCCGCCCTCTAAGCTGAAGCCAGGATACTATTGGTATGATAAATTCTCGGGATTTTGGGGAAAGGTGAGCAAACAACTGGCATATGCATACCCACTACATTTTTTTCTTCGAAGAAGTTGAACCCAATTACTGGAGTTTTGATTGCGGAATCCACGAAAGTTTTTCTTTAGTTTTCTGAAATAAGTCTATCTCATTGTGTGAATTATGAAAAACATCTACTTTCTCCCTTTATCACTTCTATAAGAAACTGAAGTGTTTTGATAGTGCAATAAGGATCAATGTTTGCCAATATGATCTCATTTTCTGTTGTTTAAACATACTCTAAAAGGTTTTCATGTTATGGGTTCGTATTCAATCAAATGTAGTCTAGCATTCATCTTTTCAAGTCAAGAATTGTCCTTTGTTTGGCAAAGTGCATGAGCTTAGTCATTAGAGTACTTGCAAAAGGCTCAGCAAGTTGTTTGGATTTGTTTTGATGAACGAATTAACAGCAAGGACACAAACCTCACAAGGTCATCAGTCCAAATCTGAATGTTGGGGGCAATATTATGAAAAATGCAAGCAATGGGAACACTGGAGTCTTGATTAATGGACGAGAGATTACAAAAGTTGAGCTGCGGATGCTTAAGGTTTATCAACAAACCATTATATATGAGCATTTAAATTTTTGATTTGGTTATAGAACCAGATGCAAACATGTCTATGTTGTAGTGGGCAGGAGTTCAATGTGCCGGGAAGCCTCACTTTTGGGTGAATGCTGATGGGACATACCAGGAAGAGGGGCAGAAGAATATAAAAGGCCAGATTTGGGGGAAGGTGAGCCCCGATCTTCTTCCTTCAAACTTTTTATTTTCATTTTGTAGATCATATTGAAATTGATACGTTTTTGACTACTTGTTTGGCAGCCTATACTAAAGCTGCTTGGCCCTGTTTTATCATTGCCTATTCCTAGTAATCCATCAAATCTTTCTGGTGAAGAAGTGAATAACATGGTCAATAGAGCTGTTCCTGACTACCTTGAACAAAAGACACTCCGGAGGCTTCTTTTGGTTGGGGATCAGGGATCAGGGACAAGTACCATATTTAAACAGGTATTGCAGATTAAATAGACACATATCTATCCATGCACGAACACAAATATATACATACAGTTACATGTACCTATTTATGTTTGAGCTACAATCATACGTGTAGTTGAAGCATGAAAGCATCTAAATTGATGCTGAGTGCAACCAACTATATGTATAATATTACCAAAAATTTTAAATTAGACAAAAAGAAGTATTCGAGAAAGTTGAGAGCAAATTATAGGCCTTAAACATGGTCTTAGTAATCATTAGCCAGAATCTTCTTCCCATGTCCCATGGCCTGTTTGGATCCAGCTCATTTTGATGCTTTTCTTCTAGTTTTCAATTGGTCATCTTTTATATCTATCACATGCTAACAACTCAACCATAATTTAGTATGAGCTGTATTAGCTAACATCATACCATTTATCATTCATGAACTGCAGTACTATGTATTTTGATAAAAAATAGCACAATTATTTTTGTTATTTTATGATATCTATCATTTTGCATAGATGCTTCCTAGGCACTCTCATATCAAGAGCTTTGGTTTTCAACTCTTGCATCAGGACAAGATGCAATGTCTGGATAAAACATACTGAAGATTACAAATGCGATTGTCACTCTTATAATCTTTGATTTTTGTGTGTCACAAGGGAATATTTTTTGCTTTATGATGCTGTAGGAAATCAAAATAAATGGCAATTTGGTGATATTTATATTTCTCCGTTAAATGAAATAGTATTTTATGAGTATCGAGATTTTTTATTCAATTTTAGCTGACAATTCTTGTGCTTATGCTCAAGAGATGGATACAAGATCCCAACCATCTTAAGAGGGAATACAAGAGCTACAAAAATATCTAAAATGAAATTTATTACTGCCATGTGAACTCTTATGCACTTTTCCAGTTTCTAACTTAAAATCATGAGCACTACTTCTCCAAATTTGGACCATTGTGTGCTTTTAGCATGCTTAATTCTTGTGGGTGATTCTAGGTAGAAAAATATGAGAATATACTTCACAAGTTAAAAACAAAAAGAAAAAGACAATTGGTATTTTATAAAACATATTCACATGCAAATTGCAAAGAAAGTGGCTGTGATCATTAGTGTAGACTTGCATCACACTCTGTAGGAGGACCAACATGAGAGGTTAGTTAACTAAGACAGTTTCAGAGTCATTAACAATATCAAGCTTTGTGCCAATATTGTTGCTAAGAGGAATCAATTTATGCTGGAAAGTAATAAGAAAAGGATCCTCTTTGGTATTTTTCTTTAATGTGGAGAATAGCTATCGAAGGGTATACATTAAGATCTTAGTGATGTTTATGAGGCTGCAGCGACAAATGTTAGATATTGTACTGGCTAAGGCAATGAGCTTTTACGTGCTGAAAGCCTATTAACAAGGATTAAACTTAGTCGTTGTAATTTTACATATGATCGTTGAACTTGCCACCAATAATATTGAGGTCCAATTGCATTTGTCAATAGTGGATTATGTTGTGTTAAACAATTAGACAGAGCTTGGTATAGTGGTTTTGTATGGAATAATGAGACAGTTTCATTTTTGGTGGGGATGGGGTAGCAGTAGGTCATGTTTCATGTCTCAGTGGTTAACACCATATCATCTGTTAGTAGCACAGTCAGTTCACAAGTTGAGTTAAACCATATAATTCAAATCAAGTTAGGTCACATCAGTTAAAACTAGTGCCTGGTATCAGAACCCTAATGAATCATGACATTCAACATAATTACTTTTAGTTTAATATCCTTAATGATAAATTATTGTTATTCTTTTTTTTTTTTTAATTTCAGCCTTCAAACTTTTCCTAGAATATTGATTGCTCTAACATTTTTTGAACCTGAACCTGTTTTTTCTAAGAGTTGGGAAGAAACAATGAAAGTGTTACAGAGAAGATTGAGTAAAATGAACTAATGGATGATGTAGCCATGAAGCTCTTGATATAGCAAAAGGGGATCCTTAAAGCTGGCCCTAGATAAAAGATGCATTTATGGCTATGCACTATGAAGGAACAAGGTTTATACTCTCTCTCTCTCCCTCCCCCTCCCCAGCCGTATCTTCAAGCTGTTACCAAGATGCAGATGTCTTATAAGCCTGATGGAGAAGGAAAGGTTAAAAAGGAGGCAGAATAATCATGGACTTATACAGGGCAAGTTGTTGGATAGTAAAGGGAAATGTGCTGCAGTAGATGAGATGTAGATTATGATGGATTGGGTAGATCTCTAGCAGCATGATATATGTTGTGTGAGAAGATGCTTGAGAAGATTCTCAACAAGATTCTTTACAATTATTATGATAAGGACATGTATAAACCATGTATAAGAATTAATATGTTAGTTATTTTGGAAAAAAGGTTCTTGATTGAAAAAAGAATAAATCTTCATTATGTAAGTTATTGGTAAGATCGCTCCTTGATAGAAACGTGAGCCACCTGAAGTAATGAGAAGACCTCAGGTTATTTGGTCACAAGGAGCATGGCAGTTATTTGAGATCAAAAACATCATTTTGCTCTTGAATATGATGTCATCAAGTTCCATTATTAATGTCAGTTAAAAGACTCAACCATGGTGGTACATTGATCTGGTAGAATTTTACAAAGCCATTATTACTCTATCCAGTGATGCTTAGATAAATCCATGTTGAATGAGAAAGTCTACGGCAGCAAACTTATTAGAAATTGTTAATAAGTTTCTACATGTATTAGGGCGAATAGGATTATACATGACAAACTTCCCGTGGAGCACTGGGATATTTTTACTTGTGTTGCTTGTAGTCAAGTAGAAGTGCTGCAGAAAGAGCAGAAGTGGACATTGGAAGGCATATATTGAACATGAAAGTATTACTTTGCTTTGAGGATAAAGGGAAGAACTAGATCTTTGGGCTACATGAGCAAACAATTCCTTGGCTATGGAGGGCTGGGGTACTGGAAGGTGGTTCATAGAACTATATCAGCATAGTGGTGGAGCTAGTACTTTGCCCAAGCAGAGGCAATAATAGCATCCCATGATCTACGATTAGTCTGCAAACTATCATGATTGCATACAAAGCAAACACGAATTTCAATTTAATACTTTTTTTGTTTTCTTGTTTTTCAATTTCCAATCATGATCTAGGTAAACAAATTGGAAGAATATTTTAGGAATATTTATAGGTGCATCTCTAGAAAACTAATAGTCTTATGTAATCATAGGTTTTAAATTGGCTTTTAAAATTGTTTTCTTTAAGATTTTGGGTAATTGTATGTGCATCTGTTTATTTATCACCTTCTGGGCAGTATTTAGACTGCCTATCTTTCAACTTAAAGTCCAAAATGGTGTCACCAGAAACATCATACTACTGCTTAATAATGAAAGAAAAAAGAAAAGAAAGTAAAAAAAATTATATACCTATGCTAATTAGTGATGCTTGCTGAGGCTCTCAATGCCTCTTCTCTATATGCTCAATTTACAGTAAAAAAATATCTCGTAACAGTGGATCCTTAAATTGCTTATTTAGTACAGTGATTGCCGGATTAAGAAATTAAATAAAATCTAGAAGGAATCTTTTTTTTTTTTTGCGGGGGGGGAGGAGGGGTGGGGGGTGGGGGGGAGGGGGGGAGTGCGGCGGCTTGGGGTGAGGGGGGCTTTGATTATGGTCTGACATCATGGTTTGCCTTGTGATGAGCCGCTAGAATTTCCTAAAAGAAAATAAGTGGATGGGAATTTCAGACCATGACGAATTGCCATGCACAGTTGGAATGGAGTAAATCATTATAGATTACGAGTCATAAGGTTACTTAAATTCCAATTTTGGATGGAGCAGATCTCTTCCAAATTAGGGCCTGTTTGGATGATTTGGCTGAAAATTATATGAGATTCTTGGGTTAGGACAATACAACTAGCAAAATCGTAGGATTACAGACTGGGCTAGGCCTATATTCATAAATATCTAGGAGTAGCTTTGGATTGGGCCGGCTCGAATCCCATAGAAAGAAAAAAAAGACCTCAGCAATAGGAGTTGGTTAAATTCAATATTCTTAAAACCAAATCAGACAGTGAACCGACAAGCTTCCCGATTTCCAAAAAATAGAAAAAAATTCTAAAAATTCAATACATCATAATTATATTTTATTTTTTAAAAAATCTAAAAAAAGGAAAATAGAAAAATAAGAAAAAATCTTAAAAATAGAAAAAAATTAGCAAATATAAAAATACATTTTAACCTATTTTTCGATTAACGAACACCAAATCCATGCAAATAAGTCAAAATAATATGAACCTAGCTCAATCAAAAACTCTTTTTTGTCTTTTTCATTTGCTTTTCTCTGTTTAATTTTCAAACTCAATTCTTCAATCCCCAAACTAGATCACCAAAACCATTTACACATTTAAACTCAACAATTTTATCTTTTTTCAATCACATGAATGATTGGGCCATAATTCACACGATTTCTATAGATAAAATCCAAATTGAAAACAAAAAAAATATAGTTGAGGGCAAATACCAAACGATTAGGTTCCGATTAGGTGGAAGCACAACGGTTCTCCAAGGCAATGAGTTCCTCCTCCCCTCGGCTCTTAAACAACAAATATTTGACAGCTAGCCCTGTGACTAAGGTAATGAAGATGCCGCTGTTGAGACATCATGGCAGATATAAGGAGGTACTCGATAGCCGAGTTGACCCTAAAGAGGATGGAGGAGGCAAGCCTCGCCGAAGCCCATGGCTGAGTGGCGGCGGCGGAGAGCAGTGTGGTCTTGATGGGTGACTGCGGTGAAGAGGGCTTGGTCCTCCATTTACTAGTAGAAGGCAACGACGAGGAAGAGGGTGAGGAGGCTGAGGCTGTGTTTTGGCCACCGATTGGGCAGTGGGTTCTATATATGGAGGAGAAAGGGAGAGATCGAGGGAGCTTTGGGAGGAGGGCGGTGGTGGCTCGATCCAGTTGAGGGAGGAGGAATTAGGGTGAGGTAGCATGCCTCACTCGCCGATTATGATAGCTGCAAGGTTGGATTGAGTTTTGATTCCTTTTAAATTACGGGGAGGTAGCACGAGAACCAGACCGGACTGGCCAGTCTGATCGGTTTATCAAGTTCTTTCAGGTTTGACCGAGTTTTGACTACTTTTAAAATATCTTTTGAACAGGTTCAAATAGGCGACCAATTCTTGGTTAAACTGGTCGAACCAACCAGTCCGGTCCGGTTTTAAAAATCATTGGCTAAATTCCCAAATCTTAGGGTGGTCAACCTCCAACAACCCCCCACCCCACCCGTACATGGCACAGTTTTCAAGCAATATAGCTGTATACACAGTGAAATTAAGAGCTTTCAGGATCAGAAAACTATAGTAGACATTTTTTGGACTTTGTCTCACTGGCTTGATAATACTGTGTTACATTGCCATGTGTTGCCTAGTTAGATTTCATTAGCGAGGTCTTATCATTTTTGATTCCTGATTGAACCCTTCGTTAGTCATTCTGAACTGCCATGTCTGTCATTCGAATTGGGTATTGAAAAGTTTCCTTTGATGCTTGAGTTCACATTGTATGCTCATAACTATTTTTCTGGTAAGGTTTGTCATGCTACAGCTAGTACAAACTCTTGGTATGTAATAAAATGTTAAGGAGGATGATTGTGTAAAATGCAACTTATTTTTCTCTTAGGCGAATCAACATGCTTCTAGATCTACTAGACTTCCTTACAACTGTTCTGCCCTTATTGTAATATACCATGCGCTTGAATTTTGTATTAAAGAGATCAATACATATATTTTCTAATGCATAATGACACATTGACATGTTCACTTTGAAGCTTCTTTTTCCATCTCCTGTATTATCAGCCAGCTGATTGAATTTGCTGAATACTTATCTCAGGCCAAGTTCTTGTATGGAAGTGTTCCTTTCTCAGAGGATGAGCGTCAAGATATTAAGCTTGTGATACAGAGAAACATATATAACTATCTTGGAATACTACTTGAGGGGCGTGAATGGTTTGAGGAAGAGAGTTTGACTGACAAAAGGAAAAGCAAGCAATTTCATTCTTCAGGCCCAGGTATGATCTTCAACTAGTTTCAATTATTTCTGTTCTTATTTCTTGTACAAATAAGTTATTAAGAAATTGTATATCATGAAATTGAAATATTGATTTCTTTAGGGACAAATCAATGATTATATAACTACCATATTATATGAATTTCATAGCTTCTGCCAATTATTAATCACTGAATAATGGAGTTCCAACGGACAGTTGCTATGATACTGAAAGTGAGTCATCAATGTTTTTGAACTGGTAACTATATACATTTATGCAATATGGATGGGTAATATGTTGCCTTTGCTATAGTATGGATCCTAAAGGGATAACGAACTGGTGAGATGGTTGCTCCTATATGATGATTCTTTATCATCCAAGGACTTTTGGATAGTTAGTATCCTCTGAGACTGGATCAGGTTCAAATTAAAGAGAGTAAGAACCTAAGAGGTTTAGGTGAGGCAAACATTTAGTAAAGCAACTTCCCTCCTGGAATTTATTTTTCTTAAATTAATTGATTTGAATGGGAATCAGGATTAGCAAGTGCTTTGATAAAAAGGGGTTGGGGATATTGGCGTCCTATGCTTTGGATAATATCTCGATAATAAGAAGTTAAGAACCATTAGATGCTCTATTTTCTAAAGTTGAAAGTTCAGGATGTTTATGGAACTTTGGACATGGGATGAATTCGTGTCAAATCCTTCTAGTAATTTCTTGTAGTTTCTCTGAATTTCTTTCATGACAGTTAATGAGTTAATGTTGAATCTGGGTATCTAAAAGAATTATCGGCACTTGGCTCATCATGATTAGAAGCTTGACAAATGACCACAAATGGGCTAGAAAGGCGGTCACTACTAGCTGATGCTGGTACTGACATGAGTTATGTCAACTGCATCTTCTTCTCTTCTATTTGAGGAGATAATCTTTTGTGCTCGTTTATGAAACATTTTTCCGTTAATGCTGATTTAAAGTTCTTTCAGAGATGGATTTTTATTGTCATCATAAAAGAGCACAAAATATGAGGCGACATGCATTGATGGCTGACTTTTCTATCTATCTTTGTTCCTTTTTCTCTTGATCAAAGTTTTGGCCGGCCTGTCTTTCCTTTATGAGAAACCAAGGGTTAGGATGTTTTTTTCACATTTGCTACTTGCATTGCTGGTTATAGAATGTTTTCTAAATTACATTAGGGATTTGCAAATTTCTATTCTCATAACACACTCTAAAACATTCCTGGTTGTGACACTGCATTGGCAACTTGTTTGTTTCTTTTCTTATTTTACTACCACATAAATTTTCACTTAATTCATTATGAGTATTGATATTTTTGTTATCTTGTTTTTCAGTTCTTACTGTATACCAAAAGCACTTTCAGCAGATATATCTTAATATAGCTGAATATGTCCTTGTCCTCCTCCTCCTCCTCTCTCTCTGTCTCTCTCTTTCTCTTCTCCCCCCATCCCCTGCCCTTGGTGGAGTCCAACTTCTTGGGGAGACACCTGAGCTTCGAACAGGGAACCTCCTTCATTTGGAGGAGAGGGTGTGAGCACTGGTCTATTGCTCTGTTCCTTTTTCTCTGTTTTAAGTTCATTTCTTAAAAAATGTTAAGCAAATTTATTCTCTGAACCTTTTGCACTGTGACTTGGTATGATGCAAAACTGCTGTTTAATTGCGTAATGAATTAAGAACTGTATTAAAGGTAAATTTGTTGGTAGCAGAAAACAATGGATCAGATGAACATGATATGACAGAATACTACATCAGTCCACGGCTGAAAGCATTTTCTGATTGGCTTCTCAAAATTATGGCTTCTGGTAACCTTGAAGCTGTTTTCCCAGCTGCTACTCGCGTATATGCCCCATTAGTCGAGGAATTGTGGAATGCTGCTGCTATTCAAGCGACATATAGGCGGAGAAATGAACTACGATTGCTCCCTAGTGTTGCCAGTTATTTCTTAGAGCAGGTAATTAGCACTTTCCATTCTTCTTTTCCTAAATTATCTTCATCATAGTATAAATGCTCTCTATTCCTTAACATTAATGATTCTTATCACTTCTCATTTTGGTTCACAGAAGTTCATTCCTGACCTTCCATCTTTGTATGTAAAAAGGGTTTCTTGAAATCTATTTCAAGGAATAGGAGATCTGTAGGCCTCAGTAGGAGATGAGGACAATAAACCCTGAAGACTTGATTATTTGAACATTAGATATGACTTGGAAGCCGAACTAAAATGAACTAGGGAGAGACTTCACAATGCCATGGCGGACGTGCAGGTTTATGTATAGGGAACTATGGATTTATGGTTTTATTAAATTCTGGAGGAAGTTTAATAGCTAACTGTTATGTGACTGGAGGCCTGAATTTGCTTTTAGGGCATGTTTGGGAAAACCCTGTGGGAACTGGCTGGGTAGGGTGGAAAGAGAATGTGGAGAAGGAATGGGGGAGCAGAAGGGCTAGAGGGAGAGCCCATGGGGTCGCGCCTGCCCCATTCTCCTGGGTTGAAAGAAATGACCTTGAGAGATGAGAGATCATTTTTATCATCCCATGGGGACTGGCCAAGCGTGACACTCTTGCGCCCTTCTTGCTCCTCTCCCCTGCTCTCTCCCTTTCTCCTTTTCCTCCTCATCCTCCCAAATCTCGCCGGATCCGGCAGGATTTTCCCAAAGAGGGCCTTAATTGAACCACTGCAAGATGGGTCCCGATGCCAAGGATCGAATCTCAGATCTCAAGGTTTTTAACTTTCCAAAGGATTTTGAAGTGATTTAAATAAGTAGATGGAAGGAGAGAAGTGTACGATATGGAAAAAAAGGCATGAAGTGGATTACTGCATGTAGTCTTTACGATCATATAGACCCTCTGAATCCTTGCCTAGGTTGAAGATGGTGTTACCATTGACATCATGATGCAGAGGAAGAAGTAAAAGCTCAAGATACTTGTTACAACTGAAAAGATCTTTACAGGACAAGACATTGTATAAGTAGGTTTTCTTTGCCTTAGGCGCATAATGCACAAAAAATGAAAGAAATATTTTTTCCAAGGGGAAAGGTAGTGGCTTCTATGATGACTTGCCAAACATATAGCAATTGAAGTTAGCTCAATCTTAAAGATTCCGTTACACTAGATCATGAGAAAATAGAAGATGACTTCTTGATGAACAAAAGACAAAAAATTAGAATTTGCCATGCATAATTGCACCTAAAGTATTCTTTAACTTAATCCTAGTAACTCTTAGATTTCCTTCTTAGTCAAAACTATAACTAGATTAAGATTTTTAGGCACTAAGCCTACTTAAAGTAGAACCCTGAAAGCAACCAAGAAGAAGCTCTTTGAACATACATGAACATTATAGTAAAGATATAATAAAATTAATAACCAAAACTACTTCAAATAACCTATCCCCTGTAACTAGTATATGACAGGATATGCTTCCCTGGTTGTATGGTTAAAAGCTACTTGTTCAATGATCAAATTGTCAATTCCACAAATCAACAAACCCATTAGATGGAAAGGTTGTTTATTTCCCTGTATCATATTTTCCTTGTGTAGGTATGTTAAGTACATTTCTGAGGAAAAGAGAAACTCAACCAGACAAGTATCTTTGTTTATTCTATTTGCTACGTATAAAGGCTTCATGTATCTATATGACACTCAGAAACATGGAATTGGTCAATTTGGCTATTGAGTTGGGTGGAATTTGCTAGCTAGAAAACGTTAGTAGGAAATATGATTTTTAGTCAAATTTGCTTCTTAGCCCAGCCCCCTCCTCCCTTCGGGCAGGAGCTTGTTAGTTGTCATAACACTGTCTTGTTACTGTCATATGTATTTACTAATTATCAACTCACAGCGGACATAAGCTTTGAGGATTTTATCCTTTTCGTCTGTTATTTGTTACACAATTTCAACCTAACAAAAGTAATTGGTGGATTGAAACTTTGTCTGGATAAAAAATATTTGTAGTATCTTATTTATGATGTGCAAAGGCTACCCGTTTAATCTAAAATGTTATTCATCACTTTTCAGGTTGTTGATATATGTAGAGTGGAATATGAACCCTCCGATATGGATATCCTCTATGCTGATGGAATAACTTCATCCAATGGACTAGCATGCACAGATTTCTTTTTTCCATGCTTGGCTGGTGATGGAAATGGCAATGATGTTGATGATCATCTTGACACATTACTGATAAGGTTGGTATAAGATGTCTGCTCCAGCGATTGCAATAATGCATGCAAGACAGAGTCAAAATCTACCATTTATTTATTCAAAGGTTGGTTAATGACATTAGTTATGTTTTTAAGTGTGCCAAAACAAAGCATCAACTATGTGATCTACAAATAAAACTGTAGGCTTTTCTAGTATTGAGCAACATGGTAGCCAGTTTCTACATGTATAGTTTGCTCTGGGAGGAGTTGATAGAACCCCACCCTTTTATCATCTTTACTAAAACTTTAACATCTTATAAGAAATTTAATAGCAGAAGTAGTTTAGATGTACAATAAGCATGCATTTAACATTTTCTCTATGAGAAGTATACAAGTAGGGGAGGATCGGGGTTGGGCTAGGTTGAGTTTGTTGCTGCCTAGGCTTGGGGCTGGAAAAATTTTCAGGCTTTGAGCCAGGCCTGGACCCAAAATTCTAATTTCAAGTCCAGCCCGAGCTTGATCCGAGCCTCGTCTGAACCCCAAATAAGCCCATTCCAATTCAAGCCCACATGGCGGGGGATGTGGGGGGGGGATTGAGGGAGGGATGGCATGGGGCTATGTAGTGTGGGGCTTTGTTCTCTATGGATGAGGGATTTTGTTGAGGGGAGATTGGGTTGGGGAGGGAGGACCAGATGAGGGGGGAGAGAGATTATGAGGGTGGAGAGAGAGGAAAAGGGGATCAAGTGGAGAGAGAGAGGGATAGATGCAGGAGATCATGGGGAGGGAGAGAGAGGGTGAGAGGGATCAGGAGGGGAGAGAGGAGATTGTGGGGGAGAGGGTGGGTGGGAAGAGCATCGAGTGGGGAGGGAGAGGGGGCAGGATGGGATTAGGTTTTTGGGTTGGCGGGGGGGGGGGGGGGGGGGGGTGTTGGCGGAGGGAGGGAGAGAGAGGTTGGGGTTGGGGGTGTCAGGCTTTGTGTCGGGTTTCAGGCCAGGCCTAATTTTCATTTGACTACTATAATCTAAGCATGAACCCTCATGGGCTAGGACCAAAGCCTGACCAAAAATCAGCCAACCCAATGGACATTGGGCCAGCCTGGCCCCTTTCGAGCCCTATATACAAGGTATGCCTATGTAAATTTCAAGTGTTGCTGATCTATGTTTTGAAGCCTATTTCAGATAGAGATATGCTATCATCTCATGTTTAATGACCTTGAAGCTTCTTTGTGATTCGATGATGTAAAGTTGATTATACGAACTTGAATATAAGATGTCATTAATTGCTCAGTTCAATTTTAACATCAGAATATGCTAAACTTTAAACTTCTGAATTATTCATTTTTGCAGGTATCAACTCATCAGACTGCATACAAAAAGCTTGGGAGAGAAGTGCAAGTGGCTGGATATGTTTGAAGATGTTAGGCTTGTTATCTTCTGTGTTGCCTTAAGTGACTACGATGAGTACTTTGAAGATGCAAATGGAGTGGGTATAAACAAGATGATGGAGAGCAAGAGACTCTTTGAAAGCATTGTTGGTCATCCAGCCTTGGATCAGATGGATTTCCTTTTGATTCTCAACAAATTCGATCTGTTGGAGCAGAAGATAGACATGGCCTCCCTCACCTTGTGCGAATGGTTCGATGACTTCAATCCAGTGGTAAGTCATAACCGCCCCAATAACAATAACAGCCGCAACATCAGCAATGGTGCCACCATGGCTCAGCAGGCCTTTCACTACATTGCTGTCAAATTTAAGAAGTTATTTTATTCTCTTACGGGGCGAAAATTGCATGTCACTTTAGCAAATGGGCTGGATTTAGATTCAGTAGATGCAGCACTCAGATATGCATGGGAGATTCTGAAGTGGGAAGATGAGAGGCTGGCGTTTGGTGAAGCAGTTGATAGCACAGAGCCTAGCTCCTATTCTCAATGATGGTCGGAGGGGGAAATGTCTGTAAATAGATCTGGTTTTTCATTTTTTTTCCCCCACTGTCCCCCTTACACTCTAGATGTCTTTCAATTGGATACATTATTTGTAATAATGTAATTGAAGAGGTGAAAGCCTCCTCAATCCTCCTGTCTTCTTGTAACCATCCCCAAGGAATATTTAGCGTCTTGACAATTGCAGCATAGATTACTTCAGTTTCCCATCTCAGCATAATCCAGACTACTGATAGCTTAATGGACATGGTTTGGCTGGTTCATGCAATGACTTACCTTATAAGACTGTCAAAAAAAAGAAAAAAATCTCTCATCGGGATGGAAGGAAAACTAGTCTATCGAAAAAAATTGTCCAGCGACAAATCTTCCGCTAAAATGAAGACAGGAATGAAGAATGAACCCTCCTGCCCTAGGGGAAGATAATTCCTAGCCAACCATTCAAGCAAATACACAAACAAATAATACGACCTGACATATGATTGATTCTGATATCAAGTGCCTAATGTCATATGCTAAGTAGCTCTCTTTAGAATTCAGACTAATCTTTCTTTCCATGCAATTGGATTTCAGAACTATTTTAGAATGCCACAAGCAAATATAAAAGAAATGAAGTAAGGCAGGAGAACAAAAAGAAAAGGAAAAAAGAAGGTAGTAACAAAAAGGGAAAGAAGAAGAAGAAATATAGTAGTAAAAGAAAAAGGTAGAAACAAAAAGGGAAAGAAGAAGAAGAAATATAGTAGTAAAAGGAAATAACTATTAACCGTTGGATTTAACTCCATAAAATATGAAAAATCTGAAAGAAGAATCATCACATGAGTGCAGGACATATTGCGGTACTATATTTTATTAATTACCATTTACCAGTTAGAGCTACAATCCACGGCTATCCAATTCTTGATAATTAATGAGACAGAAACTAATCAATCAAATAATTTTGTCCGTCTTCAAGTACTAGATTCACCAGGATAGGCTGATATAACTTCTTAATTATAATGTTCAATCGCATCATACAGGGAAAAACGCACTCAAAATAAATTCTCTGAAAAATAAAGCTGCAGATTGACTGACAAAAGGATAGGAACCACAGTTGAATTGATATCATGAACAACTTTTGCTACATAAATACAAATATACATCCAATCAGACCGGTATTAACTACTGAATAGTTAACCTCGTTTGCATGGATGGCATAACCACAGAACATGTCATACATATCAGAGCCATCTAAGGCCTTCAGTCTCTCTGTACACCATCAGACCCAATCCTGAGTCTCAGCTGGGCGCAAACCGATCCATGAGCATGCACATGGTGGCTTCGGAGAGGGTCACCTCCCTCCTCCCCTCACCTCGAGTTGCTTGCTGCTTTGCCAAAATAATCTCTTCTTTTCCATCACCTTTTTGCTGCGAGCATCGACGACCGCGGCCCGGCTCGACGTTACAATTCCCTGCACTACGAGCTTGCTTCTTGCCAAGCTTCGCAAACTCCCCCATCCACATTCCTACTAAACTCAACATCTCTCTTTCCCTGAGTTGGCTTTTTTTCCCTTCAGTTTATGCTATGTCTGTGAATGGAATTCTGGCTTTCTACAGGGGTGGGTGCTGGTTTATACGCATGCGTTGTATGATTGGTATCGAAGGAAACCGGGGGTTCTGCGAAACCGGGGAGTCGACGCGGTTTGGAGGGCATGCAGGCTGGATTTCGCTCTGGGAGAGAGGGGTGGGTCCAAATGGAGTGGCGTCCTCTCGTTCTCTTCTGTCGTGAGGGAGGACGCCACGTAAACGCCGTTCCGGGCCAGGAGGTCGATTTAGAAGACGCTCCCAAGAAAGCGAAGTACGTGGAAAACAGGGGACGGAGTGATTTCTGGAACAAAAATATCTACGGGTACTTGGAAAAATCTTCTGGGTAGGTGTCTCGGATTTTTTTCTTCTTCGACTTCTCCTTTTAGAGATATACTCCGCGTCTTCGGGTGTGAATGGACGAGAGGGTGGGTTCTTTTGCTTTGTTGGAGGTTGCGTCAGCTTAGAAAAACTCACGGCATGGCCAACCGTATTTAATGTAGCGTAAATGACTCGTAAACGTATTTAATCGTTTTTTATCCTCTCGTTGCTGAGCAAAAGCATCTGGAAGTTATTTGACCTAGCTAGCGTGTCACACTTCCAGGTTTTACTTTTCAGGATGGGTCGGATGCCCACTGGATTTTCGAGGATAACGCACTGAACAATGAGTGGATAAAAAAACCATGGGCGTGCATCATGTTCCGGACATTGACAACAATAATGTCGAGTTAAAGCGGATACGATTATAAACTAGTTGTTGGATGGTTGAAAGTTTATAATTTCTTTCAAATGACCATGTTTAACTTTTTTTTTTGCATGACCCGTTGTCGTTACAGGGGCACAGCAACCAGTAACAATGACATTTACATTTTTCTCTAAAAAATAATGTTTAATTAACACCCAACCCTCATAAATAATAGAGTTAGCATGCGAAAAAACTTCTACTATGATGGCATGTAATAATTTATGCGCTAACCCTTTTTCCAATGTTGTTTGCTAGGAATTTTTTTTATTATTAATTGCTAGTTTAGGTTGTTTGGCATCACTTTTATTTTTTATGTTCTATTTTAAAAATAAAAATATAAATTCATAATATTATATTTAATATTTTTGTTTCTATTTTTTTTAAAAAATATTTTATTATTTCTAAAAATAAAAATAAGATATTTTTATGTTAATATTTTGAAAAAGTATTTACCACTATTCTCGCAGTTGTCTTTGCCACTGCTAATGCCGCCACGATCTTCGTTGATGCATGATTGCCATTATTGATACAACGTTTGCCACACTTTTATCGTGGCCGCCTCCACCATCACCTTCGCATATTGCCTTTGCTATATAATCATCTTTCACTACAGGAATTATAAGTTTTACCGACGTTTTTAACAGCCTTAACCGACGCTAATAAGCATTGGTAAAAATCCACCCGACGCAACAGTAAGCGTCGTAAAAAGCGTCGGCGATACCTGAGTGGAAAATTTTTTTGCTGACGCTAAACAGAAGCGTCGGTAAAACCTGGGATTTCCCGATACTACGAAAGCGTCGGTGTAGGCCCAAAAAAGCGTCGGCATAAACTACTTCTTGGGCGTGCCAGCGGGTTTTTGCCGATGCTTATAAGCGTCAGCGAAAGCGTGCCACCCACTGGGTTTCAACGACGCTTTAAAGCATCGGGAGAGAATTTTTTTTTAAAAAAAATATATTAGAAAAACAGATGCATATCATAAATCAATATTTACATCAATATAAACCTGTATTACATTTACATCAATACAAATATTCAGGTCATTCAAAACATTCATATTGTCATACGTGATTAATAAGTTTTAGAATTATAATATTTTTTGAAAAATATAAGAAAGATACATATAAAACTTCTTAAATAATAGTCTAAAAAGTATCAGGGAACGAATATAAAACTCCACACGTCCCGTGCTCGAGTGGGTCCTCGTGTCCTCCTCACTCTCCCTAGTCTATCTATCAAAATAAAATAAAATAACCATCCATTAATTAAAACATTAAAGATAAATGATTTAATAAAATTAGATTGTAAGAAAAATTAATATATAAAATGTAAGTCAAATTACCCTGGATGTGCACGTCATCCTCGTCTGGACAATCAGCAGGTGGCACGTGCTCGGACTGAGACTCGTGCTGAGTATGTGACTCATGCTGAGAATGGAACTCGTGCTGCTGGGGCTCGTCTGGCTGCTGGGACTGCAGGGACTGATCGGAAGAAAATCCTACGGACGTGTATTGAAACTTAACATCTCTGTATCGTTTTCCTCGCGGCATATTGTTATGCACAAAAAAAAAGCAATATTAGTTAAATAAGAGTTAAAATCTAAATGAATTGCTAATTAATTCAATGTGATCAGCTGAGCAATTGAAAGAGATCGTAGCAATCCTATAATCACAAAGAACCTTTCTATTGCCAACATGGCATACGGCAAATGGCACAAAGAGAGATTGGTTTATAATTACTGTAATTTCAATCCAGCGAAGTTACTGAATGTGTGCACACTGAATGACATCAAACATCAAGATTTCCAGCAATACTCAACACAGAAAACTAGCAAAATGATACCGTCCATACTTCACAACGGTGTCTATATAGATAAACATACAGCCTGTTCAACTGAACTAGAACAGCTAACAAGGCCCTCATAAAAAAGTTTTGGGATTGACACCTTGTGCTTGATGCCCAAGCCTTGGCGTGCCAAGGACCTAAACTCTAATCTCTCTTTGTGCTAAATGGCACAAAGAGAGATTGGTTTATAAACTATATATATATGGTCTGGCTGGGTTAGAATATTAAGACATCCGACCGCTTAACCTGGAAATGAACTAATTCAATTTGTGAGAATTGGAACCAAACTAATCTATATTATTTAGACCTTGCACTGATGATGTACTTCTTATTATCTGATGAAATATTACTCAGAAAACATTTCTATATCAAGAACAGTTGCCGACCATGCCAGGGACCTCTGTTTTTCAGTTACTATATTTTGCATAGGTTGTCAAGAACAGTTGCTAAGACTTTTACAAAGAGCATCGATACAAGAGAAAATGGATTCTCACCTCCAAGTTGCATAAGTAGGATTGTTATTTTATTCCCTTATCATGTTGATCCTTGATTTAGATCCCTATGCCAATTGAATTGGCAAGGATGTAACAACTTCAGACTACAGGAACTACACTGTATCTCCTAGAAATTACTAAACCATATAATCTTTTCAAGAGAATATGTCATGTTGATGCTAAAACTTTACAAGATGCAACAGTGCATGGTTTGTTAGCTTGCTACGAGTTCTGGAAGTTGTGCTGACATTTAGTCCTTGTATTTAAAGTTCTCGATGTAAATAACCATCATCATTGAATTTTTATAGCTCTGAATCATGGAGGATGTACGATCTAGAATCCTTGTATATGCCCATTGTGTCTTGCACTAACCATTGTGCAGGGCTGCATGGTTTGCCTTTTGTCGCCCTATCTAAATTACAGAATTCAGGATTTTTTAAATCTCTCAATTCAAGACACCTGCTGATTTTTGTTTACCTGGTGCAGGGGACTGGTGGTTCTTTTGCATGGCTTGAATGAGCACAGGTGTGTTAACATCTCATTCCACTAAAATTTATTAAGGTAACTGTTGGAGCTTATGCATAAATTTTGAAATGCTGCTGAAGGAAACTGTTTTGTGGTCTGCAGTGGAAGATATAATTATTTTGCGAAGCAACTGATTGATAATGGATTTAAAGTGTATGCAATGGATTGGATTGGTAAGTTATCAACTGAGCATCATCTTTAGAAAGATCATTTGCTTTCTGTTTGACAAAAGCAAGTGGAAGGCATAAATGTTTGCATGCTGGATTTACTGCTAGCCAAGAAAAAATAAATCTATTAGTTAAAAGTTGAATATAAATTTGCATTGTTGCTTCTTCATCATGAAAAGAAATCTCATGTTTTCATCCCCTTCAGTAAACTTTTCCTTTTAATAAGCAAAATAGCACTACATTGCAGTTTGATAAATTTCCTATTGGGTCATGTTCAAATTGCATCCTACCCATGCTTCGGGCAAACAGGATCTTGGCTTCTCCTTTGAGAGTGTCATTGTGGCTGCACCCACAGCAAGCGGGCCATCCTGCTCGTGATGCTCCCAGACACGCCTAAACAAACCTTCCATGAAATGTTCTTTCTCTATCTTATAGCAGAGGACTAAGAAACAAGCCCCTTAAAAATAGTTGCCCATTTGAATTTTTTTTCCTTTTTTTTTGGGGTTTCGAATAAGGCCAATAAAATCAAGAACAAAATGCAAAGAAGGATTACAAAAATTCTACATAGAATCAGAAAAATCAAGTGCTGCAATAACAACCGAGGGAAATATAAGAGGCAATATAATGCAAAAAAACCATATAAGTATCCAAAAATAAGCACCACGAATCCCCGCAAATAAGATCAGAAGTAACAGACAATACATCATGCATACAAATAAGGACTTCATATAGGCATTGTTTCTATGGACCAATCCACAAGCTACTAATATTTGGTTAATTCTAAAATTTGAAATGCCGGAGAGGGTTGGGAAAAAAACTCACCTGCTATTAAATGCCGGAGAGGAGGGAGGAGGAGAGGAGCTTGCCGTCAAATGTCGCCCGGCGCCGGAGAGGACAAGGGTCGGCCGCTCGTCGTCGGAGAGGAGGGAGGAGGAGAGGAGCTAGGACTAGTCTTGATCGGGATGCAGAATGAGGAGAAGGCGAACGACCGCTAGGTTTTGATGTCAATTTTACTTCTGATGACGCGTATAAGCGTTGTCTTAGTCCCCAGTCTACGACGACGCTAATTTAGCGTCGTCTATAGCCGACGCTTTTTAAAAGCGTCGGTAGGTTTTGGCGCTGGTCCGAAAACCGCCGACGCTTGGCAAAAGCGTCGGCAAAAAAAAGTTGTTAAAGCACCATTTTGCTGTAGTGTCTCTCCCAACGAATACAGCTATCGCCACCATCGTCTTCCTACACTACTACCATCCTCAACCAACAACGCTACCATTGTTTTCATTATTTTCGCCGCCAACTCTACTAGCATATTTATATATTTTAAAATAATCAACTATATCATATACATATATTTATTTAAAAAATAAAATTATATATTTATTTTAAATATGAAGCCCACGTACGTTCTCTCTCTCTCGCTGTTGTTTTTGCCCTTTCAATAAAATGTGGCAGGAATGGTAGTGCATGAGGGCAAAATGGAAATGCGGCATGAGTTGTTACATCTTTTATTATGGTTCATATTTCCTTGCCAACGTTGTAAATATTAAAGGTTGTTACATGAGAGAACGTGTGGATACACCACACACACACCATTTGAGCTCCCATGAGAACCACTCTTTCAAGCAGGACATAGCTCCTCCCTTCAATCCCAAGCAGACCAAGAACAAGGTGAGGGTGCTTAGGTTAAAACGCTGGGTCATTGGTATCTTGAAACTTTCAATTCTTTATGGTGCTTTCTCACAAGTGAAACTTTCAATAAGACTACATTTCAGGCTGGTTGGGTTGGCCTGAGGGCAAAGTCTAACCCAAAACCTAATCTCCATGCATTAACCCTAACCCAAATCAACCTGATCTTGAGTTGGGTGTGGGATATCTCCGCACCCAACTCAACCCTATCTTAGGGCCTGTTTCTTTGCTTATTTGGGCCATCTGCAGGCCCAGGTGTACGTGGGCTTGGATCGCCACGACTCATTGGGCTATATCTCGAGTTGCTGGGTAGGGCCGAGATGCTGCATCTTGGAGTTGTGCAGCGGAAGACCCTGAAGTCTTTGGCAAGCCCAGGTTCCAATATGCCAATTTGTTCTTCAACCCTTTCCTCCTCCCTTCTTTCGTTTTGATTTCCACGTACTTTCTCTTCCAAAACCTTGACCAATGAGACTCTCTCCCCCTTTCATTAGCCTTGTTCAAAGCTTCACCCTTTGATACCATGTTGAAAAGAAGAAATAAGAAAAGAAAATTGTATTTCTGTTTGTCATTATAATGTATAGGAGCAGCCTTTATATAGTACTAGGAGGCTGACAAAGTTTGGTAGAGTCGACTATGTTTGGCACAATCAATTACAAATTAATCAATGGTCCTACAATAATTCTTCTCGAATCCTAACCCTAAGCATCTGGCTCATATTTTCGACACTTCCATATTTACACGCATTGCTTTCTGCATCAATTTTTTTAGTATCTAGGGTTTAGGAATAGGATCAGAAATCAAAATATGGTAATTTTTAGAAGTTACTGTCATCAGCAAAAAAGCATCTGATGGTATTGATGCCATGGTTAAGACAGGAAGTTGGGGTTGATTTTGGCCTCTTAAAATAGTTTTCTAATTTGTATCTTTCTACTGTTTTCTAAAGATCTTTTAGGGTATCCCATTTGTGTTTTCTTTTTCACGTGGTATTATCTTGATTAACTAATGTATCCTTAAGCCTTTTTGTTAATAATTTCTACTGTTAGCTGGATAAAGGTGACTCTAGGTGGTAGAGGCTATTAGAGGAGCAAGTGCTTAAACAAATACAAGCTTGAAAGATGAGTTGACATGATCCAACCATATAAGATATTGTATTCAAATTTGGTTTAAGAAATTATTTAAGTTTGAAAGAAGATCACATAGGCTGTTTAGTTGCCGGTTTTAACAAAAATAAATTTATAACATTTTAGAACCTCACCCATAATGACTAGCTGGAAGGTATTATTTAAATTTCTTAGTCTTGTATAAGTATTCAAGATCTTCCCAGAGAATAACAGATGTGAGACTAAATACATTGCCCGCACGAGACCTCATAGAATTCATTTCATATTTTAAAATCACTGAGTTTTATAACAATATTTTTAGAATTGCGTTTCATTAAAATTGTCTAGAAAAGAAAGTTTATAAACCTGAAAACAGTTTCTGTTGATAAAGATGTTATGTTTCTCTTGTGAATAAATATGTTTGTTTCTTCCTTATTTATAATCAAACTTGATGAGGTAACTGCTACATATAGCTTTTACACCACTTTGGACCTGTAGACAGGCAACTAGTTTGGGTGAAATATTCCAAGGCGTCGACTGACACACAAATTCTGCTCCAACCAAATCTATCAAACCTTGCCGAATTACTAGGGCCTAGCTTTCTAACTCCTAATTTGCCAACAATTTCTTTGAGGGTTTACCATCAGCATCACCGAGAGCTTTTTCCATCCAAGTGAAATGAAAGCAGACTTTGTTTATATCATCTACTTACACAATATATCATAATCAAGTTCTTGGACATTAAAACATATTTACTTATGATTAATGTTAGGATGATGCTTTACTGCCAAGTAGGGCAAGCATTGCAGAGCTATAACAAGCATGTTGTGTTTGCATATGAATGGCTTGTTGCGAAAAAGGCAACCGTACAAAACTTCAGAGAGGGGCATTTCTTTAGCCATTTCTGAAAGGCTTTATACCTTAGCCGAGGCAAATTGAAATGGTATGACTCACATGAGAATCCTGGTTGCTGGAGTTAATTTGGTTTATATGTTTGGCATGGTCTGTATAATGTCAGTTGCCATGTCTTGTCTTGGTTTCGATTACGTAGATGTTATAGATCTTCTACTATTCTTCGGCTATATTTGGCCTATATGGTTTGGTTTCTCTTTGATACATAGGACTTTTTTCAGAGGATTTTGTCCCTATGATTCTCAACGGTACAACCCTTTTGCACAGTGTAATTATCTTTAAGGTCCTGTATGAATTTGTATAGCTTTTTATTGGATGTTTTCAAACGGTCAGCAGGAGCAGATATCGCAGGCCACCGGCAAACTGCAGCTACTGTAAGAATGACAGCCACAAGAGTCAGTACATTATGCCACCACTACTTCCTTTTATCAATCCTATAGATAATTATTTGAAAAATGGCCATTATTTTTTTGAGCAGAGATGAAGCCATCATCATTTCATAGAGTATGAAATGATGCAAAGGACAGGAGCCTCAAAGAGGATCCCAAGAGAAAGGAAGCAAAGAAAAGAAAGAGGAAGATCAGCCTTAGCTGATCACCCTCTTAGGATCTCATGAGGACCACCTGAAAACAAAAGACCAAAAGAAGAAAAAAGGAAAAGAAGAAATCAAAAGAGAGGATTGTAGGATCCTCACACCCTCCAATACATCAGGGGTTGAGGCACATGAGCTTTGGATTTGAATGCAGATGCCACCATTGCCGACAAATTTATCAATGCAGCAGTTTAGAAGACGCAGGCTTGCAGCATGACTTTGCTCAGGCCTTCTACTGCATCAGTCCGTTCCGCTCCTCTCCCTAGAAGCATTAGACTGGCCGCAGACCAAGTTGAAATTTTTTGAGCATGCAGGCAGGGATAAAAAAAACAGTCCAGTCCAAGCACTTGGGCTTTAAGTATTCTTCTTTTCCTCCACACTGACCACCCTTAATTCGAAACAGATGCTTCATGGATAGCCATAGAGTTTTAACAAAATCTACGTCTTCAAAAAAAATAAAATGTCAGACTGTCTCTTCAGATGTGCCATTTTAGCAAACCTCCATGGTCGGCCTCCGCTCCGGATCTGGCAACAGTTTTTCTACTGCCCCAGATTGAACAGTCTCTGTTTTCAGACCAGCTTTTGCAAAAGCCTCAGCGCCAAGTTTTCGCCGACAATTTGCAGCACTTGTCTCTGTTTTAATTCAGTTTGTGTGCTGTTTTTTTATGGGTCTGTCTTCAGTTTGGCTACATGTTTTTCATGTTCTCTGTTTTTAATGGTCTGGTTCTGTTGTTTTTTTCAGTTTCAGCATATCCTGTTTCAGAGCTTCAGGCTCGGGCTCCTATCATGGCATTGTAATTAGGTGATACTTCCAGCTCTCTTAGAGAGATGATCACCATTTCTACATTCTTGTCTTCTCTTCTACCTCAATAAGAATTCTGGGTGGCACTTGCCTTCCTTCATTCGAAAAAAAAAAAATCCATATCAAGCACCTCGTTGTGAATCGCCACCATGTAAGAACTTTCACTGTGAGGGGAGCCACACCGCTCCAAAAATGTTTCGGGCATCGGCTTAACAGTCCACCATTGTTAATCAAGTGATAGAAACTTCGAGCCCCTCGGATTCAAAACGCCATTCAGGAATCAGCTAAGCCGTTCCCAGCATTCAGAATCATTGAAGATCGGAGCTAGTCCCGAAATAGAAGAATTAAAAAATTTAATGGAGGTAAAACCACCCGGAATTATGGAAAGATGATCGTTACGTACTGTACGCGCGCGCGCGAGAGAGAGAATGAGAAGATTAAGAGGTTACTGGTGCAGTTAGTGATAATTAGCCAATTTAACAAGTGAAGGGGTTAGTAGAGAAGACATGGAGTTGCAGTTATCATCGATCCACAGTTTCGAGAACCCTGGCAGCCTCTTTGATGGCAGAGCTGTGCCCAGTCATAAAATGTCTAAATTCCTTGCATGAAGTAGCTGCAGCAGAGGATTTCAAGGAAATTTAAGGATAGCATTGAAGTCAGCCAATCGCAGATCCTTGGCTACGTATTCTTTTCTCCAGGTAGAACAGAGATCCGATAACCTAGTCAGGAGAATGAGATTGTCGAACTCCTTGGAGAAGCAGCATAACGATATTTGACTCTCTTTTACTAAGGAAGTGGTAAAGAGAGGCAGTAGTGGAACGTACTCTTTGCCTTCTTTCCGCGCCAACTTGCCGGGTTCAAAGATAAGGTTGAAATCAGCCAAAAGAGTATTCTTCCTGTGCTGCTTTTAGGGCAGAGTAGATGGAACTTTTAGATTGCAGCAAGCTGGGTAATTGTTAAAAGGACAGGATGGTGGATTTTAAGAACTGTCATGCAGATAATTTGAAGTCATCCAGAAAAGTTTCTTGGAGTGATGCAAACCTCCTCTCTAGGTTTTCAATTTGCCGAAAGTTTTTCATTCTATGAGAAGCCTAGTGGTTCATTCCTTTGCGAATCTCCCATCCTATTTGCTAAGAGAGATTGATTCACTATCTAAGATTTGTCACCCCTAAACTACCTTTCTCCTCCTGCTTACAGGTTTTCCCAGATAACTATGGCAACAGATCCAAGAACTGAATCCGACCGTTCAAGAGGAATGCTGTCCTTGTTGTAGGTTAGTGATTGCAAAGATTCAGGTCCATTCCAAGCTCCAGAAAAAAATGGAGTGTAATCTTAGGATAATATCACTTATCTAAGTTGCTATTTCACAATGGATCTTTATCTATATGCATATCTCTGAGTGCCTTTTTTTTGTTGATTGCTTCTCATAGGGCTAGCGAGTGTTATTTGCCATGAATCTGTGATCTGCTCAGCTGTCCTCGAACGTTTGCCGAGTCTTTCTGGATTTTTTTTTTTTTTTTTAAATTTTGATGAGGAGTCTCTGTGAATCAACTTCAATCTTGCAGACAAGTTACCTAATGGCTTGCCGAATTTCACCTAATGGATTGTCACTACGCTCTACCATGAAGTAAGGTAATTATTTATATCCCTGAGGTTGACGTTTAGATGATGAACCCGAGACATTGAACTTGGAATAAGGGGCGGCACGCGATTAGCAAGCGGAAGCGTGGAATTTGGTAGGCAAGAAGAATCAGGGACTTTAAATCTTTAATACTGTTTATAAAATTATTTAAAAATTCAGACATTTAGATAGATGGGCCCAAAGAATCACAAAAGCTCTCAACTTTCGGATGTGGGCCTTATTTCTCAATAATTAATCCGATCGAAAGAAGAAGAAATTTTCTCAATCCACTTAACTCGAAGCTTTCAAAAGAAATTTAGAGAAAGATGAAAAATTGCAGAGTAGGGTTACGTCTCTATTCTTTCATTGATGATCCATGCATCATAAACTGATATATATAGCCTCTATATAATAAGTAGGATTAGAAAATTTGGCATACAATTCGATTTTTCGATGCGTTATCGACTCGTAGACCCTATCCAGCCCTATTCATAATGATCAAAGTGATCCACATCGAGTTTTGGATCGCTTCTAAAATCTGTGGTGCAAAATGATTCACATCAAATCAGGTGGTCGTGTTGGATATCTGTAGTATTAAAGTAGTCCACATCGAATCTGATGATCCTCTTGAATATTTGCAATGGCTATAATGGTACATATTAAGTCTGATGCATCCTTTTAGATCAACAATATCTAACTTTTTTTAAATAATTTCTTGGACATATAATTTGCCGGCGGTAAATTATATATAATTATTTATTTTACATTTTTAATTCTTCTCTTGGGGAGCTGAAGGGAATCAGCATGTGATTCCAATTTCTCCTATGGCTCTAGCCTGCAGGATGCCTTCTGTCAAAAACCTCGTCACCATGCCTTTTAACATGGATGAGGTTAGCGACTAAATTAAATGGTTCCTGCTTGCTTGATGCGACAATTGGATGTGTCCTCTCATTCTCTTAAATTTATCACCATTCATTTTGCCAAGGTAATGAAAGAAGAGAAAACAATGGTGAATGCCAAGGGCTCGAGACAACACAGCTAGCAGACTATTTTAATATAAGAGAAAATGATATAATTTTATTAATTTCATAATTTACTTTCAAGGCCGGCTCAATTCTTAGGCGGATTGAGGTGGTCGCCTAAGGCTCCAGCTTCCAAATGGCATTTATATAGTTGAGTTTCAAGATGAGCGTCCAAATACATTGAGGGACACCAATGCATTTGGGACCCTCATATATTATATATCTTTAGAGCTATAAATGGCATTGAGACATGCAAATGCATTTATATCGGACGTATCTCTTATCAAAAAAAATCATTATCTTTTTCTTATTTATGGGCATTGAGGTCTCCAAATATATTTATGTTGGAACTTTTGAGTTCGGTCTTAGGTCCCAAATATATTACGCCATTTCTGATTATTTTTGTTGGATGAGCAGGCTATAAAAAAAAAAAAAAAACCCAACAATCTTTACACCCCCCAGCCTTGCTAGGTGTGTGCGTTTGTCCCATCAGGTTGTGCGGTTAAGACGTCAAGAAAATCCATGCGAGCTTCGGAAAATAGATATATACTTGCGTCCAAATATAATGTTCTATGCGAGTACGTACTATTTGCGTCTTTTTCCTTTTGTTTCCTTTGTAGCCAGTGTTGGGTAGGAAAATCCAATTTTGCAGCATGGAGTCATTCTGTTTTTCTCATTGTCGTCTCTCTCTCTCTTTCTCTCTTGTTTTTCTTCCCTCTCTCACCAGTTGAAAGCGTCTATTACTTTAATCCAGGTATACAATTTTGTTAGTGTTTTATCCGCAACTTTTACGCAAAAGGCATCATGCATGGCTCCCTTGATTGATCATAGTCTAAGTGGAGCACATGGATAAACAACAATTGAAAACAAGTGGAGAGAAATATTTTGCCTTTATTGTAGCTCAATTATATTGAAAACTGAGCAAAAAATTTAAAAATTTTATTTCATTTTTTATTTCAAGCTATTTATATATTCGAGTATGATGTTGATTTTTTTTAGTTAAAAAAACATTCATTCAGTTCTATTGGAAACATTTGGATCCGAATATTCTAGCATAACTTTCTCTTGACATATAATACAATTATTACCATTTTTTTTTAAGATAAAGGAGGCCAAGCGTCACGCTCCGAACTCATCATTCTAGTCGGCCACGTGACAACCGCATTTTTGCTGGGCAGAGCCCCAAAGAATAGTAAGCCTAAAAAGTTATCACAATCTCCATATCCATAATAGAAAAATGATCTCAATTCATAACGAATCAACAAAACTAATCTAATTATAAAATTTAATCATCCAACCAATATCAATGATGCTATATGTATTCATCCTTTCACTCATGATCCCAACTATAGGCAGTATCAAGCGACCTGCAATTCTGAAAGAAAAAGAAAAGAGGTGGTGGCTTTACAACCCAGTAAGAATCTCCACACATCCACACCAACATAATGATCTAAGTTTGAAAAGTAAGAAAATCATTACACACATCATAAAATCACAAACTGACTATCAATAATCTTTGAATAAACAATATATATATAATACATCAAATCAATAGAAATTCTACCATTAAGAGTGATATATCATATGATATCTCATAAAATTAATAGTGGTTTTAAGTAGCTTTTCGTTCTATTTTTTTTTAACTTGTGATCTAGATCCAAGATCAGTTATTTTCTCGACTTTGGGCCAAATCCCAGTTACGTTTTCTGCTCATGACGGAGCAATTAATAGGTGTCATATTTTTTCGCCCATGACTGGATAATCAATAGGTGTCACATTTTCCGCCTATAATGGGGCAATCGATAGTTCACATTTTCAGCCTGTGATTGGACAATCGATGATAATGAGATCAGCCCAGAGTCCTTGTTCGTTCAATCAAGTTCACATCCACACATTAATTCTTTTTATTTCTGGCTTTAGACTAACCACAGTCCCATTTTTCATCCGTGATGGGAATCGATAAGTGTACATTTCAGCCTATGATGAGGCAATCGATAAGTATTACATTTTCAGCCTGTGACAGAGCAATCAATAAGTGTTACATTTTTACCCATGATGGGACAATCAATATAACATGATTAGTTCAGAGCACCATATCCATTAGTCCGATTATACAAGTGTAAGTTGTACTTATATATGCATTCATCACACTATCAATCACAAGTATACATGACCAAAACATGGTTTAATATAAAAAGCATCATAAAAGAATTCTTGCATCTCACTTATCTTGATCATTAGCATATCATATGTTGTGTACAAAATATCTATAGTTTATGCAGGCAAGTATACAAAAATTCTTATCTCTTTGCTGATATCCCAGACAGACTAATTACCTGTCCACACCATGATCTACGAATCGGGGTGCACAGAATCTTGCTCGACATTCTCTTGCCCAAAAGATTCTAGTACAGAACCAAATCAACATCAAAATTTATCTGAGGTATCTAGCAACCTAGAACCCTTTACTAGTTCACTAAAAGGTTACTATCACATGGCAACCCAAGACTACCTACCAGACCCTTCCACCCTAATCAACTAGAGAGAGAAAATACCAAGATAGAGAGAGGAAGTCAACCCAAAAATCTGGGACCTCTCGTACGTTACATAACACAAACCTAAAATTTTTTATGGCTGCATAATATCGGTCCGAGACTTAATATCGGCTCGAAACTCTAGTCACACAACACTGGCCAAGACCCCTCTAATGGTTAGCCACTTCACAAATACCTAGACCTGCCATTGGTCAACTAAAACAAGTAGAGAGAGAACGAGTAGAGAGAGAAAGAGTGAAAAGAGAGAGATCAAGAGAGAGAAAAATTAAGAGAGGAGAGAGAAAATAAGGGAATAAGAATAAGAGAGTTATAAGGCCCTCTCTCCTTCCCTCCCCTCTCCTTCTAAAACAGAGGAAGGCCTTTGACGACGCTCATGGGTCAACGACCCCTAACGACTGACAACTCATGGCGGTGCCAAGCAGTATGCCATGCCCGACGACGACCGACAAAACAAAAGAAAAGAAGTATCAAAAAGGAGAGAACTTGTTACAAGCAATCCGGCTGCTCGCCAACCCAATTCAAAGTTAAAATGCCAGCTATGGTGGCGCCTGGGGTCAAGGGCCCATGGCTGACGACGATATATTGGCGGTCGGCAGCACCAACTTCTGCTTAAAATAGGGGTTTTCAACCCCTTTAATCAAGAAAATTAAGCATCGTCATGGCCGGAGCTGTGGCTATAGTCTTTTGCCATTGCGAGAGATCTGAGAAAGACCCTGGCAGCAAGCACCGATGGCGAAAACAATCGGAATCAAGAAAAATACAGGTTTGGGTGAGTGAAAACAAGGGAAACAGAGCTTTTTGCTTCTCGGCCAAAATTTGGCAATTTCCGGCCAGTGTTGGAACTCCTAACGACCTCGAAAGAAAGAGGAGAGGCGTAGCTCAAAGGGGGCAAGTCCTTGCCTAGTTTTTTGGCGAGGAATAGCCACGGGTGGCGGCACGAAGGGCGATCGACATTCGAAAAGAAAAACAAAGAAAATCTCCGGCGAAGTACTCCGATCGAAGTTGGGCCTCTGGCGGTGGGTGGAAGAGAGACCGGGAGGTCCTCTAAATAGACTCGACTGCGACCGAAATTCGACTCGGAGTCGGATTCCATCTGATGAGATCGGGAGGAAGAAGACTCTCATCAAGTCCTCTTCTCTTCATGTGGCCAATTTCTTTTTTTTGTTATTTTTGGGTTAAATTCAATTGAGCCGGCCAAATGGATCATACCTAATTTGCTTAAAAGGTCAGATATGACACAAGCTACCCTGCATTTTTATTAATGTTTTATTTTTGATATTTTTTTTCATAAGATTATTAGATCTAAAATAAGCATAGGGGTAGGTTAAAAGGTCGGATATGACCGCGCCTCTTTAAAATGTTCCAATTAAATACGTTTGATTACACTTTTAATTCACATTTGCAGCTTTCAAATTAAAAAAGGTAAAATATAGCAGCCACTGTTGCGTGAATCCATTGCATGTAAGTACTTCAACAGTATTTCCTAGCTGCTAAGAATCAAAAGACAAAGGGTAAATCTCGATTGCCTCCAATTAAATGATTAGATGAATAGCGTTAGATTGCCCGAGTTTGATGAAACTGAGTAAAAATTTAAAACAAAACTTTAAATTTAATTGTAATTTAAATCTTCGGACGCGAGATAAAGTGGGAATGAAGTTCTCTTTGTTTTTTCCATTACACGGCGCACCTAAACTTTGCCTTTATGTGACAGAGGCTGCAGCGTATCCCCACGGCGGGGTCCACGCGGCCAGGCGGGGGTTAGGAGACTAGATTCCGCAGTTCTTTTTCGCCTTCGGCCCACGGTTTTTGGCAAGCTACCAAAAGCACCCATCGGCTTCTCTCTCCTCTATTGTCGTCATGACCCATTGTCGCTGCCATTTTCCCCCACACAAGAACCAGTAACCTTCTTATCATCCTCAGGAGCACGCATCACTAGTTCACAAGGCGACAGAGATCATATAACCAAGATTTGCACTTCTTTTGAAAACCAAAGAGGAGAAAAACCCACCCGGATTGATCGAGAAAATGGAGAAATTACAAAAGGATCGATACATGCTACGATAAGATTGGAGCATAAGCTCCTTCGAGAGAGCTACAGGCCAAGCAATCCAGCAGGATGGCCAAACGTGTCCTCTGAGGAAAGAGTAGTTGAAGGTGGGCGTGTATCGATCTGGAATGCCTGGCCAACAACCCGGAAGCTTGGAAGAGAGAGTCCTTCCGCTTCCCTGGCCTGGCCTTGCTCGGCCCCTGGGCTTGAATCACCGGAGGCGGAGAGGGACGTGGCTCGGCCCCTCTCACGGATCTTTTCGAGCTCCTCCGTCCAGATATCAATCAGGCTAGACATTGCGAGCAATGACAAACGAAGAATGAGACAATGGAGGACAAAAGCTGGGGATGTGATACGGACTTGGGGGACCAAGAAAGCTTGTAATGGAGTGGATAGATTGGTAGCTTAGATATATGGTCGACAATATTTATAGAGAGTCATCCGTTTCAAAACCAGGTGCTTGACACTTGGTAATGTTATATGTTTTCAGAACCTGCGGCTTTCCCTACTGTGGGCTTGGTGGTGAGGATCAAATGGCCCCTTGAATGGATGGGGGTGTTTTCCATTGTTTCTGAAGGGAAAAGATATCCGTCAACTCGCCGTTTTCTCTGGCCATTTGGTGTTATTTCTTCTGTGACGTGAGGATCGTCGTTGGCCCACACACTATGGCCTTCCTGTAGATCAGCGTAAATGTCGTGGCCATAGTGATATCGATGCGTCATGCAAGGCCAAGATGTGCCCGGGCACAATGACATGGATGCATCATACAAGTTCCCACACAGGAACTGGTCAGACGTGTGTCGCAAGGGTAAGACCCACGGTCCGCATATACTCTTTATCGATTGCACCAATCTCTTTGAACTGCACTGAAACAGCTGCTGCCAAACTCCATTCATTGCTCTCAGATGATAGCTGGAAATTGATGCCATACAAAGAGGTGGATAGACGTGCCAAGTACTGCAATATGGTCCCCTAATTACCTAGGGCTACACCAATACTTAATCACAAGTGGTGAATGGACTTGTTTAACCCATTTAACTTGATTTAATCTGCTGTAATGCATGTTGGATAAATGAAAATGATCGAATTCAAGACTGAATTTTTGACCTATTTAATAACGGATCAGATTTGGCTGTCGTTGTGGGCCATAGATGCATCTTTCTTGCATCAATATCAGCTTTTGGTAAATGATTTGGGAGGCGTTGCAATCTTCTTTCACAAGTAGACACAAGTAGCACGGTTTCTTTTGGTTCCTTCATATGGCTACGAAATTATAGTGGCCCACCAAGCAAAAACGTAAATTCCAATAATATAGCCTGCTCTCCAAACCTATAGGGTTAGAAGGGCATGGACCAGCCTGAGAGTGTTCACGCCTGGCTCCTTTTCGGCGGGCTTGGCGTTGGAAGGTTCAGCATCTTGTGATATTGGTGGTATGAAATCCGTCAAACAATCTGAGACTTGGGGAAGGTGGATGGACCGTAGGTGACAGTTTTGCTAAAGGCCGCAGGACTGGAACCAACATCATGATCACCATGGATTCCAAAGACTGCCACCCAACCCAGAAGCCAGTCTGAAGCCATTGATGAGCTCATGGCGTAAGCGTTTTCCTCTCTTTCCCCTTGGATGAGTGAGTTGATAGCCTAAATTATGATTCTGAATTTGTGTGCATGTGGAAGGGGCTTGCTCACAAACAGCTAGAGTTTTATGCAAACCACAATCAAGTCAACCAAAGACAAGGCTGGTGGGAAGCAGAATTCCAGACGAGTATGTAAGCTAGCTGTAGAAGTTTCAAAATTTGTAGTCCAATTAATCTGCTGCCATATTTCTTTCACATACTCCTAGAGATTGTGCAGTAAGAATTATTGCTGTAGGATAATGGCTAGAAGGATTTGAAAGGTATTAGGGCATTAAGATTTCCAAGATTTAGCCTCCACTTAGCTCAGGACCCCACTACTTGTCGTATTTGGTTGGATATTGCTACCGCACATGATTTTGAGAGTCATGATGATATTACCGAGGAATCCAATATTTCACAATTGTATATAGAATAACTGAAAAAGTGAAAACAAAACTAGATATTAATTGATCATTATGAACCAAATCGTTAGTTCCCAACCATAAGGAAGGTTTGATCTGATGGAGACAATGACTTTATACACTTTCATGGGTAAAACCAAATTAACATGCTCAATTTGAAGATAAAATAAAATAAAATAATAATAATAATAATAATAACAACAAACTAAGAAAGAAAGCATTATGCCCAGAGAAGCTTGTTTAGCAAAAATGTTTAATTCAAGAACATTTGCATTTTCATAAACACTTTCAGTGATAAGCGTGGACATGTTTGCTCCCTCTTCGCCCACCCCTGACATTTATTCGCAGTTAATGCTCCAAGTGTTTGGAAAATTCAAATGTTCCTTTTTCTTGGCAATTTAAAGGCAGATCCTTTTGAATTGCACTTCTTTTTTAATTTTAATTTTTGTGCTAAACAAGGTTCTTCAGGCATCTTTGTTAAGTACTAACAAGTTATTAATATATGAAATACTTTTTCGAAGATCGTCGCCATACCTATAATTAACCTCTAGTACTAGATTCAAAACTGGTTTGTAAATCCGTGTTCGCGAATAATACTAATTGATAGCTTGCTTATCAAATTAGGATCCATCTCATTTGCACGAAAACGAAAAAAGAAACATTGGAGCGCATGCTGAAGTCTATGGACGTTGGAGTGTAATGATGTGCCTAGGTCCTTGGCTAATTGAACTACATGATTTCAAGTTAACAGAGGACAATATTTTTGAAGCTCACAACCAAGCTTATTGTAGTTTGAGAGGGAAATCAAAACATGAAAAGCCCATGACGAACAGGGTCCCTATTCTTTTAAACTTACAGTCCGTTTCCAACTTGCAGCTCAACTGAGAGTTGATGGCATGATTCTCCGTTCCAAAGAAAAATTTACAACAAAACCACACTTCTCCCTCAAATTTAGAAGGATTTTTTTTTGTTGTTGTTTATTATCAAAACTTCACAAACAGTTAAGAAGGGTCAGTTCATTTGATGATTCGACACATTCAATTTGCCAACTTTGTCTTCCTAAGGTGATTTCTAGGTTAGGTGGCATATGGAGCTTGTCAGCAGCAGTCCGTAGATATGGCGAAAAGCTTGTCCTTGTGTTCGTTCCCTGTCCGCCCAACCTTGGTGATAGATGGATGGCTTCTCCTACCTCCTCCATTGGCTATTCCCAGAGCACCAAAAAATAAGCAATCAGTTTAATGCATAACCTAAATAAAACGGCATGAAACAATGGATCATAATTTGTAAATATGAAGTCACGTTAAAACAGGTAAGCATGCCATGAGAAGTTTTAGAAATAAAATTCATGAGACTGATTCATAGCCTCAACAAAACAGCATGAAATGATGAATAATAATAATGTAAATATGTAGTCACATTAAAGCATGTAAGCATGCGACGAGAAGTTAGAGAAATAAAATTCATGGGGCCGATGCATTGTTAAGTAACCACTAGACCCCAAAAGCTTAAGCTATCATAAAAAGGTCAACAATGTATATCAGACCTCAACATGTCAAGTCCTGCAATATTGATTTGATTCCTATGAATTGCTATATGCTAATGTGTAATGCTAATAAAGTTAGAAGTGAAGTTTATGATCTTTTTGGCCTTCAATAAGACACTGGTTTTAACCAAATTGTATTGATAGCACAAACCATTATTTCTGCTGAAGATGTATTTAAGAAAAAGGAAAAACATTTCATGCGGGGGTACATAATTCGTTAGTGTGGGTTTTCGTTTTTATGTTGATTTGTTAGTCGCTGTAAAATTGTTGGTCTCTTCTTTTCTGGAGCCCTTTTCCTCCTTGTCTACATTTCACAAATGAAAACAGAATGGACGTCCAATTTTTCCTTCAAAATATATGGGGTACATAATTCAGTAATTTATGTATGTCCCATCCAAGGCAGAACAGTAAAAAAGAAGAAGAAGAAGAAGAAGAAGAAGAAAAACTATGTGCAGGCAACAAGCTTTTGGAAATGAGACGCTTGAATATGATATTATTCATAGCAAACTAGATGTGTTTTGAGGGACGAAAGAGAGATGCCTGCATATATAGAATCTTCTATGTGCACAACTTAATTAATTGACGTTAGCATTGTCCAAGGATTTGCAAATTATTGCAAATCAAATTAATTTGCAGAAAATTTTTCTCAACTTAATTAAAAAAAAAGTGCATCTAATATTTGAAAACTGAAGGTTTTAAGGTAGATATGCACCTGAATTTCTTTGTTTAAAAGATTATCACATTTGAGGTAGCGCTTTTGCTGTATGGATGCATTCCAATTGTTCTCCTCCGTGGATGAATATGATCCTCTGGATACAAAATGGAGCATCATGTTAGGGACTCAAGTCTGGCAAAGTTCTCTTTCGGTGTTTCTTATAGATACAGATGCATGTGGTGCTCAAAGCCTATGGACTAAAACATGTTGTTACACTTTAGAGTATATATATCCAATGATTAACAAGATAAAATTTGAAAAGGTTAAGAAATCCATGAATACATCAGTAAGAAGATGTCATCATTCTAAAGAGACATCAATGATTGTAGTGTGTGCATGCACTGTGGTATATATTGTTCAAGCTTGAAGATGCTATGGACAATCCATGTGATATTTCTCGTCTTCTCTCGATTTTGGTAGTTGATGGCCATAATGGTTTAATCCGAAGGGGACATGGGCAACCCGGCAACCCGGCAACCCAAGGACCTCATTAATGAGAATCAAATCCCTCCAGCCATTATTCTTTCGTTGGTTCTCAGATAAGTTAAAACTATAGTCATGGCCTTCATGAATGAAGGTCCAACAGAGTAGTGGGACCTTCTCTAGATTCTGTCTTCATTTGGCCCGGAGTGCCAAGTATAGATTACCAGAATTTTTACTTCACATGAATTCTTATATAGCATTGTGATCCAAAGTACATGCATGTGCACTCAGATAAACAAACCAGTTAGAGAGAAAGAGATAGAGAAGAGATAAAATGGAGAGGGGAGGGAGAGAGAGAGAGATAGAGAATATTCTCCAACCACTGGAACCGTATTCTACAACCACTGGTGCAACAGCAGCAGCAGTGACGCCACCGCCACCACCAGCAAGAGCAATGTCGAATCAGTATTATTTGCAGCTCTCGACTGAGAGTAAAAACTTTTTGGAAAAGACATATATTTAATTTTTCAGTTTAATCTTCAAAGGATATCAGAATAGAAATTTGACTGCACTACATCCTAGAAATATGGTTTCAACTGATGCATAAAGTAATGTGATATGAACGACAATCATGTTTGTTTCTTCAATAATATGGCATTTATTTTTCCATGTCACTATTGACACCAACAAAAGAAGATAGACGTTCATATCAGGATTCAATATGTAAAATATAGCATAAATTGGACCAAATTTTTTTATGATTTATGTCATATATGATCATTAATATAATTAAAAAACCATGAAGAGTCTCGTATATATATGTATATATAACTTGCCTGTCTAGAGTGATAAGCGTCATAGACTAAAATGAATCTAATTGAAAACAAATATCAACTCTTAATCAAGACACAAAAGACCATTCCATGATCTTGGAGGTAAGTGGCGACCTACAGATTTAGATGTTTGACAGCATATTTGAAGGTTTTTTCTCATCTCTTGATGTTATTGGTATGCAAATCCTTATAGAGTAGTAAGAAGAATCCTTTTCTACCTCCTTTAGATCAGCTGCGAACTCATTCTTGTTATGTGAGAAAAGCCTTTTGATCCTGTTGTAAGAGACTGTTGTCCTCATTAATGGAATTAACTATGTTGGTCAAATTGCCAAAATAATCTTAAATACCTCTCACAAGGCATTCCCTTTCAAAAAACCATTTGTAGGTCTGACATACATTATTCTTGAACATTTTTCTGGGGATTTAGTCTCTATAAATATTTAAAAGAAATCTGTATGGATGCAAGACTAAACACCAGGTGGACACCAAGTGGTGAAACACATTGAGCCCTACTCCTAGCTTATTAAACCACACCAATCTCAATACATATGTATATATATATGCCAGCTGGAGAGCTTATTAAACCAATGACAGTAAAATTCCTGAACTTGCAATTATTAAATGGTTTCCTTCCCTACCCAACCGGTAAAACCATCCAAATACAACCAAAAACCTCAATCTAAAAATCACAGACATGGCGCCAGTGCTTGAAAATGACTATCTTAACATATAGTCAACACCATGCTAACTAAACTAATTAACCAAAGTATTCAATGGAAATGGCATATAGATCGAGCACTCCCACGTGGAAGCCCGCACGTATGAAGGGAGCGCATGCGTGCAAGTGCTATTGGTGCCTGTCCGACCCATGTTGTAGTTTTTTTTTTTCAAAAGAAAAAAAACTTTACATCTTCTTTGATAGAGGTTGCTGGAGGGAGAGAAGGGAGAGAAGGGAGAGGAAGGGAGTGCACACACCTGGGGGACTTGGGTAGTGGTGTTGGTGGGGTTGGTGCGCTGAGGGAATAAGAAGGGCTGATCCCAGCTTTGTCACATGATAGTCCTCCCTCCACTTCACCCATACCTCCTGTCCTCTGGTTCATGCCCATGTCTGTCTGGCCTTGGCCTGCAAACAATTGATCATCAACCACTAAGATACAAATGGCTATGCTTTATGGGACACCAAGCTAATAATGCAAGCATGGAAAGGCTAGCCCAATCCCAGCTTCTGATGCCAGTGAGGTGACCGGATGATGGCATCTGCCCCCCTTGGAACACCAAAGACCAAAGGGGATGAAAGAGGACTATGTGAAGGAGGGAAAATCCAAATACCTGCCCCTCTGTCAGTGCTCTTCACTGTTCTATACATCTGCAACAACACCATCATGAAAATTATTAAAAATGATAGAGCCAAGAAGAGGATCAAAGGAAAAAAGTCCACCATGCTAAGATTACTACCGTAGATGCCATTTTGTCCTTAGTTCTTGGATGTTGTAGCACCCATTACAAAACCCTAATCCTAGCTAACAGGACAAGCGCTCACAATAACAACAGCAGCACCAACAGAAGAGAAAAAGCAACACACAGAGTTTTGGTCACTTCTTAGTTCGAAAAGGGAAGGGGGGGCTTTTTTATTTTCTCTCATACTACCTGAAGATGGCTTTTCACATGAGCGAGTGTTAGATCCTTCACATTCATCAGCTCCAGGACCGACTTGGGCGTCGCTCCTACCCACATGGATTTGAGAATTATCTCAGCGAGAGGAGCAAGCATAATGAGGAAATAATAGTTCGATAACACTTAGAACTAAAGATACACATAGCGAAGGTATGAGGAAGCTTCTTAGCAACATGCTTACTCTCATGACCGCCAAGGAGCTCGACGGCGTGCACGAAATGTGCGTGTAGGGTGCTGGTCCACCTCATCCTTGGAGCCCTAATGCTCCTTTTTGCTCCGTGAAGCGATCTTGAATTCCGCTTGAATCCATAGATCTGAGGGTGGTGGAGTTGGTGGTGATGAAGGCCGTGGTAGAGCTGGTGGCGCGGCGGATCCAACGTGGGAGTCTCGAACCCCAGACTCAGCGTCGGCTCGCCATGGCGAGGGTCGACCTGACCCCCCTCCGAGTGCAAAAGCCCTTGGTGGTCATGGCTGCTATTGCTCCCGCTGCTCCCGGAGTCCGATATCGAATTATGGTCCCCGGAGAAGGCCCTCCTGATGGATCCATCAATGGATATCGCCGGCGGGCTGATCTGGAGGGAGAGATCGGGAAAGGCGGCGAAGGCCGAGGCGGTCGATGTGGTTCCTGCTGTCATTGTTTTGAGCTCAAGGGAACAACAGAAAAACAGATGGAGGCAGGCCAAGGTAAAGTCGGTGCAAGAAGGTATCAAACCGAATGGGTTGGTAAAGGGGTGTGGGAAAAGCAGGAGGGTTGGGGGAGGAGGGAAAAGAAAAGGAAACACTGGGGTGAAACAGTGAGAGAAAGGGAAAGGTGGTGGAAAGGAGAGAGGGCGATGAAAGGGAAAGGGGGGAGGCGAGGTGTGGATAAATAGAAGTGTTAGTGATTAGGTCATGAGTGGCGTATGATTTGTATCGGTTATTGTGTTTAAGGAGTATAAAAGAGGCTATAGAGAGAGGGGGAAAAGTTTGGGCAGTGAGTAGTATATAGGCTAGTAGCAAGGGCATAGGGTGTCTGGGCTAATTTATAATAACATCAAAGGAAAGGGAGATGTTGGGTACCCGAGAAGTAAAAAAAAGAACGCAGAGAGACTGATAGAAAGGGAGAGGGTCTATTTGAAGAAAGCAGAGGTATAATACCTAGGAAGCTAGAGAACGTGAGATTTTTTACCTCTTCCATGAAGTGGGAGCGAAAGGTGATGCTGATGCAGCTAATAAACGGAGGGGAGAGAGGGAGAGGAGCCTTGGAATTTGAGATATTTGAGGGGAAAAAAGAAAAAAAAAACTATTTTTTTTATTGTTTATTTTTTTAGCAGGTGAAAAAAAAAAAAAGAACTAGTAGTCATTTGACGTCAAACTGAATGGGACCTAATTTCACCACTACGACTCGTAGGTGCGCCTGAACGGGAATCCGGGGTGTAAGAAACGACCATGAGAAACGCTCGTTTGTTTAAATTGCAAGGGAGCAGGGATTGAGCCATGAGGCTTGTGTTTGAGGGAACTGTCAATGCATAAGATAATGAGTTGGGAACTGTAGGGCTTGTAATGGTCCCCTCTTATATGCCAAACTGCATTTAATAGAAGAAATCAAAACCTATTATTTGAGGGCGTTTGGATTTCCAACTTCATTTATTTGGAGTTTACTTTAGGCCACAATGAACCAGCAAGTGCAACAAGACGTATTTATGCTGACATGGTATAGTACAAGTTAGAACATGGTGTGTGGCATATATTGATCAAGTGGAGAGAATAATAAAATGGGTTGTATTTCATCAATAATGAAATATTGTGAATTTGTATGGGCACCAACTAGTGTGTTTGGCAAAGTCTTTGGGGATCAATACAACTTCATTTTGAAACCCGCTCTCGTCTTGATTTTTGCCGAGATTTTCCCATCCAAGCTCTCATGAAGATTAGCGTAAATTTATGTTTGTGCTAGCAAATTGATAAATGTACAGTTAATAGACATTTCTTTCTTTTTGAGAGAGAATCTAAGAGGGAGTGCATACCAATAACTAATATTGTTAACTCATTCATTTTCCTCCACTGACACATAATTGCAGAAGGCGCCTCAATTAGAATATTAACTTTTTTATGTCTTCACCTGCATAATTACTTATTGTTGGAGTCTACCCATGTACTGGTCTCACTTATTTGCTTCAAAATTATCAGCTAGCTGTAGCTACATTGCTTGGTTAGAGAATATCTCTAACTTGATTCATACACATTAGAACATTTAATTTAAAATCAAACTTCTTCAAACTTTAAATTTGCTAAACATGCCTTTTTTTCTTTTTTTTCATGGTGATATATCTTTATTACAAAAGCAATGCTTTCATTTATATAATGAAGCAAAAAAAAAAAAATGAACATTCAATTTAATAAAGTAAATATGTACTTAAAATGTCTGAAGAATTTTGATCAAACATATTCCATGGTATAAGTCAATGGTGCCCCGTTAAATGTATTTACAACCACATTATGGAAAATTTACATCAAACAAATTAATCTTTTTTAACCTTTCTCTCTCTTTTTTTTTTTTTGCAACTATGCTGACCTTATAATATAATAGAATAAAATTGGGGAACGTGTCTTACTTCCCTCACTTCAATCAAAAAAAAAAAAAAATTCTCTCTTTTTCTTTCTGGGAATGTTTTCAACCTCCTCCATATGTGCTATTTGTTTTGACAAATCTCACATATTAAAAGTACAAGTGGATCATGATGAGCAGAATTTGTATAATTACTACAGTTCTTTCTTTTTAGGAACAATGGCAAGAGCACTAACAATATGACAATTACCTATGTCCAGGGCCGGCTCAACCCTTAAACGACTGAGGCGGTCGCCTAAGGCCCAGGCCCAAAAAAGGTCCACCGCAGAAAAGGCTTCAAAGACAAAACGAAAAGAAAAAAAATATCTCCTTATGAGTTTACCTCACTGCAGGAAAGACCACAAAGGCAAAACGGTCTTAGGCCCCCAATTACATTGGATTGCTTTTGCTTATGTCAAACTCTTGCAGAAGCACCTCTTGGTATTCGAACACGGGTGCTCCCCCCCAAATTGGAGGAGGAACTGGTTTGCCTACCTAGCTCGCACGTGCCAGCAAACCATCAACCATGGATCAAATCCAACATTCTCCCAACTTTAGCTTGCATGCACGTGCGGTGCATCCTAGTTTGCAAGTACTTGGAAGCTAAAGCACAGGAATATGCCACCTTGAGCCAAAACAATCACTTTGCCAGTTTGCCATCAATTACACAATTCTTCATTTCCTTCAACTAAAAAGTCTTTATAAGCAATGATGCTGAAGCGGAAAACCATCTCCGAATTCCCCTACTTCTACTTTCTTTAGATTCCCTTGTTTTCGAGAAAACAGAAAGGATAAATAATGCAGCTCCTATGCACACGTGGAAAGCACCTCCCTATCCGTGCCACACGTGTAAGGCTAGGAATGGGGGAAGGTATAGGGGGGAGAGGACCCTTGTCATGGGCCATCCCCCCCACTCCCGCCGGTGGGTTGGGATGTCCGGCGACATCGGGGCTGTGAGCCACGTGCATGGGCCTCCAGTCCCCCTCTGGACCCCCAATCCAACGCCTAGCCTTTGTCCTCGCCCGCCCCTCATTTTTTTTCCCTCTCCCTGTCCAAATATTCTCGAGCCCCTCGAGGCCACGTGGCTCTCATTCATCCTCCCACGTGCTCCTCTCACGTGCCACTTGGACGTTACCTATGTTCTTCCGACTTCCGGCAACAAACGCCTTTTTGTGACTCCATCATGTACCTAAAAATTTTCTCCATCCTCCCAATGAATGTGGTATAACAGAAAGTTTTTATTGATTGAGTCGCTTCATTTGTTGCTCGGCACGTCAGAAAGGTTAGCTAGATGTCTGTATTAGAGATACCCTCATCCCTATATTGTTTACTTTCTTCTGATTTGGTAGGTTGTACCCATATTAGAGTGCTATGAAATGTCATTTTTATCCAAAAAAAAAAGTGCTTATTGACCAAAACTGCTATTTCTGGTTCAAAAATTCTACTAATCCTAATTTTCGGTCTCTAATAGCAAGAAAAAGCATACGTGCAAATTCTGGCATGGAAAAATCGTATTGTTATACACCTATCAATTTTCTAACTATTTATAGAAATTATTTTTGCATTTGCCTTAACTTGTGCCACATATTGATATAGAAATGTGTGCAATCATGTGAAGATAGTGTTATAAACTTATAATGGTCCATTTGTACCAAAAAAAAAAGTAATTATATTATCCATTTTACTATAACAATTATAGAATTTGTTTTACTTGCAATTTTAATAGAAATACTCTGACTAATGCTATATTTCTACATCGCTCCATCCCAACCATGCTAGTTTCTAGTTCTATATATTATGAAGAACGAGTGCATAAATATACAAAAGCTTAAAAATAATCATAATATTATTTAATATACTTGGTTGTTAAATATTCTTTTCATTGATTGAGCAGTCAAATTTTTTTAAATTAATAATTATTTTATTTGGAATAAATTCATCACAGAGCTAAGCTAGTTTAGAAAATCATCCATGATAACGAGGGCTAACGGTAACGGAGGGAATCGGGGACCCCCCGGGAATATCGGATTTATCGGAATCGAAGCCTTTGGAACGTAGTAGGATCCGATCACTTTCTTCTTTTACGTGCTAATATAATGAGATGCCTTATTCCATTTAATTCTTTTTTAAACCTTCCCTTGGGTGGGTAAAAACAGGGAGGAAGAACTTTTTTGAGGACAATGGTGGGGGTAAGAGGAAAAGGGTAATCATTTGTTTATGGATATCGAAGCTGTGGTCAGCGCCTGATGCGGTGAGCTCTTCGGGAATTGGAATTTTTATTCGTACCTTTCTATGCCTTTATATATATATATATATATATCATGGTACTATCCTTGAGTTTAAATGAAATGAATGTTAGAAAGTAAGTTTCAAGCTAATCGGCGATCTCAGGAATGGGCGGTTTATTGGTGAAAGTACAACGTATAGCTTTTCTTTCATCTCTCTCTCTCTCTCTCTCTCTCTCTCTCTCTCTCTCTCGGGGGGTAATAGGGAATTGGGAACTAATAGATAAAATAGTTCATGCAGCCGAGCTCGAAGAAGCAATGGAGAATGTTGGATTAATGGAATTTAGTTAGGTGTGCAAGTAGATTTCAGCATGTGAAATTCACATGCAGGTGGCTTAAATAGGATGTAGAGGTTGGTAGCCCAACAATTAAGATTGACATGAAATGAACCTTTTAAGTGGGCTGTAGCGGACTCGTGCATGTTGAAAAATTTAGAATGTTTGGTATGTATAAATCCTTTTAACATTTCTATAATATAAGAAAGTAGTGTTTCTATGTTCGTCCTACAAAAAACCTAAATATAGTTGGTTTGAAGTTAGGCTGATTCATCTAAACTGATCGGTACTACATTAGCATCTCACGACTTGTATGACCTATCGTGAAATAGCTTGAATGCACAATAAGCATTTTAGACCTTGTTTGATTTAAATTGGATGATGTTATAGGTACGTTATAGCAAGAGCACCTTCGCTTTTGAAATAGGGAACTTAATTAATATCCAAGCTGTATCAAATACAAAATAAGAAATTGCTAGAACAATAGCCTTGTGAACGTTTTAGTTTAGCATTAAGACACAGAAAAAAAAAAAAAAAACTAATTAGTCGATTACACATGCCATGACAATCTCAAACAAAGCCATAGTCTTAGAATTGCAACCCACCTCTATTTGGAGTAGCTTCAAGGTTAAAAGATTGAAGGTATTTAACTAAGTTTATCATGAGTGGATAATTTTTGCATTTTTTTGGACAATGATTGGAGGAGTTCCTGCTCTTTTCCTTTCACACACAAAAAAAAAAAAATCATGTCATGTGAATCGATGCATTTTTACATTTGTCAGTTCAGGAAAACATGTCAAGCCTCATACTTGAATAGATAGGGAAAGGTAAGGTAGGTGGTGATGTATAGTTTGTGTCTCTCTATCGACCATCAATTGGAGTGTCTGCAATTTGTTCTTCAGCATTCTTCTAGTAGCCATTGATTTAGTAAAATTGTATGGATCTTAATTAATGTAATATTCATTTATAGTTAAAACAATCTATTGTCTATATTAGACATATCAAGCATATAAAGTCAGTTAAATTATTAAGATCTCAATTAACCGAGGGTATAACATGCATCGTGAACATATATATAGTCAAGACTGTGACATATAATAGGAAACAATCCTTCTTTATGTTCCTTTTTTTTAAACTAGAGCTATATAATATGTATGTAGCAATTTGCTTTATGATCGAGATTTTGATGATGTACCAATGAAGTGCACCTTAATTGAATGGTGCACTACAATAGTCTGATGGATCATGATGGTTCATTCTAAAGGTTACAATATGTGAAGCTTATGGGAGGAGGATAGGTGATGATGTGACCAAGAAATCACTTGAGCATACAAGAAGGTGACAATTTCAATGTATCACAACCTAGGACCTCATCTCAAAAAACTAGCTAAAAAATATTATTTAGATTTTTTGGTCTCGTGCAAGCACTCAAAATCTACCTAATAACAACCAATCTGAAATTAAACATATGCCTGCATGGTCCTCACATACTTTCTTCATTTAACTCCTAGTGTCTTTGCTAGTGTAAAGGTCCAAATCTATTGAAATCTAATCATAAGCACTATGATCGACCCATGGTCAGCTTCCATGAACTTATGTTGCAGTGCATTCTAGTTCATATAGACTATGAGGTGGATTTGCTCTAATACCATTTATCACAATTCCGAACCTCACTCAAGAAAACTAGTCGGAAGGTGTTATTTAAGTTCATTGGCCCCGTACAAATACTCAGGATCTACCCCAGTGCATAGATGAAACATATGCCCGCGTGGATCCTCACGTAATGAAAAGGATAGATGTGTGGTCACTCTCTTTTGGTTATAGTTGTGCTGTGATCTCTCTTGCAAGTGGGAACAGTTCCCGTACTGGACCATTTTTGCCCAGAGAGTGCTGACCGGTGCTTTCATACGAAAGATCTCTTCTCCTAGCTAGGTGTGGTGCTTCATACAAGATCCTTCACTGGATGATAGTGATCTAACACAAGAAAAAATGTTTGTATGCGCATGGAATTGAACAATTGTTTCCATCAAAGATTAAAGAAGAGAGTAAGAGCAGAACCCGGCTTTTTTGTTTTCCTGGGTGGGGTGGTGCTACGGTCGGTCTCCTTGTCTGGTCGGTGCTGACACTGGGTTCGACATTGATAAAGTTGGAGAAGGGTATAGCATGTGAGCTACATGCGCTAAGATCCGGAAGCATGGATTTCTGGGGAAAGCTCTGATCGATCATGGTCCACCAGACCAGATGGTGGTCATGCAATAGATGGGTCCTGGCTCTACACAAGATTTTGCCATCGATTCCATCATTTCACCTGACCACCTTCTGGGTGGAGTTGTCGCTATGCACCCTTCACCGTAGAAGAGTGATGCTAAGAGAGTACTGCTAATTTTCTGTTACGTCTCAGACTCTTATGCATGCTTTAGTGGCATGTCGATGTCATGGCTCAGAATTATATATGCAGTTGATTCTAGGGGCTGGGCCTGAACCGCACGTAACCAGCTGATTCAAACTTGAGTGCAAGGCAAAACATATGAGGGGAGATACAACTTAGATCCATAGACATAAAGAATAATTTACAGTTAACTGAGGAGACTTTGCTTGACCTCGCTATCACTATCATATTCACAAAAGACAATGTAGTGAATGACATATTTTGGTCGGTAGTTAGGATCGATGGAACGATGTTCAGAACGCAATGGTGCAACTCAAAAGAAAAGGAGAATAGAAAAAAAATTAACGGGGAACAGAAAATGGTATCCGCTAGCTACAATAGTAACATCATATGAGATAAACATCAAAATGGACAAGTGATTAACATAGACAACAGTTTAAAACTTTGAATATTTACATAAATGAAGCTAAAATATCGAGACTTCATAATTAGAGAGAGGAGTCCTGTTTATTAATAAAACCTTTTTACTTGGAATAATTAATAAGGTACAGTATCAAATATTTATATCCAAAAGATGGAAGGAATTCTGTGCCACTACAATTGCAAGTTCTACCTGTTCTTTCACCAATGGATCCCGAAACCATTTAGCTCTCAGCATATGTAGAACAAACACGATAACTCTTTTTTTTTAAAAAAAAAAAAACCGACGTGCAAGAAGTCTGAATCAAGAAGATATGCATGCTCTCTTTAATCTTCTCAGGACCTCTGCAGATCAGCTTTATTGCTTTCCATAATAACTTTTTTTTTTTTTAGTCGTGAGTCCATAATCACTTTTTCAGCAACCAACTTTTCCATGTCTGAGTTCTCAAGGGCCCCAACATTATCCTTGCCCATCTCAATCATTAAGTCTTTAGACCCCTTTACCAGCTTCAAGAACAAGGAAATGAGGCACCCCACCCAACGAGGACTCTCACAAACTGAAAAAAAAAAAAAAAAAAAAAAGATGGTGGAGGGCTCCCACCCTTCCCATTCCCATACAAATAATTCTCCCCACGTAATAATTAAAAGAGCAGCAAGTTGCGACGCACAGTCCCCCAACATCTAGAAAGCAGTCCAAAACCCCATCCCCGAGCCCCACACTACGAGTGGACGGATAGGCCGACCGGATCCTTCGCTCGATTCCTCGAAACCATTACCCCAAGAATAATCGTGTCTTCTCTTCCCCTCCCCCAACTCGCCGAGGAAAAAGAAACCTTCTCTATCTCTCTCTAGCTCTTCTTCTTGCTGTCTCTCTATCTCATTTATAACTGGCACAAGGACCACCGGAACTCGAGCCCACGGACTAACGTGCATGGAAGAGGTTATAATAAAACCCAGTCAAACCCCACATCAACGCTCAATAATGGAGCTAAAAAGCTATAACGCTTTACACCACCCTCTTTCTTACCCCTCCCATCTTTTCTTCTTCTCACCTGCTTCAACTTAGCCCTCAAAAGGGTGAGACAAAAAAAAAAAAAATGTAGTTAAAGTCACGCCTAGGAGAGGGGCTGGATGGACTAAACCCTCTATAAGTAAAAGTAAAGGAACATGCGTTCGTGTCCATGCCCATCTGTCTCCTCGTAGGTTGGAGACATTTTAACCATTTGTAGGGCCGGCGAACTGGATTCCCGATGGCTGAGCCCAACGACGTGGTCCTTGGAATTTATTAGGGGTCGAGGGTGTGGTGATTGGATGGATTGATATGCTGCTACGTGAGCAACATGCCACCTTCCTCCCCCATTTAGGCTTGGCGAAATTGCAGTAAGTTGGCTTTGATCATGGTGCGAATCGTTTAACTTTTTTTTTCCCCCCATCTATTCATCTCCTTTCTTGACAATGTAACTCGTCCCTGCCATTCATCTCTGTTGTAAATATGATTAATTTTTAATAAAAGCTGGGTGGCTCTTTTTGCCTCTTTTTTACACTAAAAAAAAAAAAGAAGATCATGGCATGAATCTATGTGCATATATTGGATTTTGGTACAAAGCCTCCGTCATGAATGTCCCATGATAGCTTTGATTGGTTGGTCTATATGCATTTCTTTGAAATGATACTTTGTCACGTATAGATAGGATGTGGTTGCTCAGCTCAGTAGGAGATTATTCTCACATTTGGTGTTCAAAACTTTTTGCAAGAGTAGGCCTGATTGCAACTTGGGTTCCATTTTGAGTCAGTATATCACTATCTTGGTCATAAAAGTAGTCAAGCATCTAATGTCTGTGAAATCAACAAATTACACATAGCCATCATGCTGCATTTGAAAACTTGCAAACTAATTAATTGTTCGAGATTGCTTGTAGGATTCAAATGGCTGAGCTTCCAATCTTACATCTTTGTAACGTCATGCAGACGATGCACTAGTCATGCATGTTCCCTCAAAAATGTAACTAATTGGTTGACTAAAATATTATTGAATAATAAATTTGACATTTAATTGTTGTTATTTCTGAATAATGAAATTAAAAAGGACATGATGTGAAAGCTATAGAGACAGGCACAGATATTATATCTTGCTAACTATGTCTGTTTAAAGGATGTTTATAATATCTCGCCACACCAACTATTTTATGTATTTTTGAATAATTATTATTTATTTTACGCTATGCAAAATCATAAAAAAAATACTCTATCCTTTGCTTGTACATGCAGAAAACTTGTCGTAGTAAATATGTATTAAGCTCAGGCACGTTCATTGGTTTCTATATAATTTTATTAATTTTGTTTCTCGTCAATAGGTCGATGCTGGTTGTAAATGAATATCAACATGTATGTGTGGAATATTATCTTATCCATTGTAAGGAGATCCAATGTGTGAATTATAATCTTCATCATCTAAAACAGCCGGTCGTATAAAGATCCTAAATTCTTATGCTGTCCAACTCTCCCCCTAGAATGCAACGAGACCTATTCGATTGTTACAATCTCATTATTTACATCAAAGTTCTCCATCAAATGCACATCCTACATTTCCTACTAGACAATAAGTATTATTTTATGTACCTGAAAGGACAATAATCAACCTACGTATCTCTTTCACTTCTTCAAACTAATTGTATATCAACACCCTAACACATATCTGCAAGAATTCTGTCCTTGTCTTGCTTTCAATCTTTCCAAGTCTTCAGTATATTTCTCTTTGTTTGTCTGAAGACGTCATAAGACCTATGTATCTTTATTCCCATGAGACTGTCGCGTTCCTATTTCCAAAGCTTTCACATGGACCCGGATATGTCTGTGCCCTTAGTTTAGGTTTCTTATAATCCTATTCAATACTGTGCGAACCTCTTCATTTCTCCCTTTGACTCTTTCCCATTCCCATGCCTGGGCTTGAGCACTGATGTGCTGTCATGCACCCCTACTAATATAAAAAGGAGAGGGACAACCAAAAGCACCTCAGAACGTCTCCATCTGCAACAAATCCTATTCCATTTTCTTAGGGAAAGGGATGGACCCTTGTTTAAGACTCTCGATAGCAGGAATAAGGGAATTGATTAATCTTTTGAGGTGATGTTGTTATGGACGTATTATATGAGATTGGGAGCATATTGTGATGTTGGGAAGGAATGAGTGGGGGAATAATTCAGTAGTGTCGAGTCGATATCCACGACTTTATGTAAGGGTGGGCCCACAGGACCATAGCCCGAAGAGAGCGAAAATGGAAATTGGTCAGTCTGAGTCTTGCATGCATCAAAACTGCGCGTCTGAATGAAATCCACCACCCAATGGATGCATTATTGATTTTGTGATCCTCATATGAAACCAATCATTCCCAACCATCCATTTTGGAGACTGAAAAGCTGAAATATAAATATGAGTTGGAGGAAAATTAGTTGACCTCAATCATTGATCTGATCAGAGAGAAAAAAGAATTTCTTCAGCATGCTTAACTCGAATCTCTTAAAAAAAAGAAAAGAAAAAAAAATGATAAAAGCAATGTTTAGATTCTCTTTTCTTTCATTGATCCTAAACAACTGAGGTACATAGCCTCTATTTATAATGGTGAGGTTCGTCCTCTCTCTTAGTTCGAATAGAACTAACTTTCTAAAAATAGATATAACTAGTAGATAAAATATACAAAGCTAAAATTCTACGAGAAGTAGATTAATTTCGACTCCTATATCAACTTTGGTTTCTGTTGCTTTGCCAAAATTTTTTTGAATTAGATAATATGCCCAATGAAAGTCTTGCCTGAGTAGAAAATATTTGGTTGGACTAACTAGTTTCAAGGCCCAAATGATGGAATTTGGACCTGATTGCTAGGAGCATGACTTTACTTAGGGAGTGGTGCTACATCGTAGATCTTAAAAAATTATCCAATTTCGAAAAAAAAAAAAGATCATCTTAATCGGATGTTGTCTATGTTATAGCTTCTGAAAGTTTGGCATGTGATTCAACTTATGACAAATTTTGCTTCTTGACCCTATCCAGCCTTACCTATGGTAGTAAAAGTGGTCAACATTGAGTTTGGTAATCCTCTTAAATCAATTATTATTGTTTCAAAGGTTAATTTAAGTAGTTAGCTTAGTAATAAAACTATCCACCTATAATTAGAGTGAACTAGATGCAAATATACACACCGCATACTGTGATACAGCAGAGAGCAGCTAAGTTGGACCGATCATTTGATTTGACCAGCATGGAGGGGAGGAGTATTAATTGACACAAGTTTTATCTGGTTTCTATTTTAAAATTAGTCAACATGGGCCATGACCAGACAGATGCATATGTCAATAAACTAGCCCAGTCCCAGTTCAAGTCCTCTTAAACTCTCAGCTATACAAAGTTTCTAAAAGTTGGACACATGGAGGTTATCATAACTTGCAACCGTGATCTTAATGTGAAATTAATTACTTTTGCTCAAACTAGTTAATTTTGGACAGCAAGGTTAGCCGAACCGAGACAAGTTTCTTAATCAGTCAGCCAAAAAGTGCCATCAATGTTTAACATTCATGGTTATCTAAAACAAACACCATGACAATAAAACACAGAGTCTTCAACAACTCCTCCTATGAATGTAATGTTATTTAGAGTTGGCCATGCATGAGGCATACATTCGGGTACAATGTATCATTGACATTGCTTGAGTTGTATATATAGTTGATTCAGTCCATCTTGGTTAAAAAGATTTACAACATGTAAGTCCTTTTCAAGATGGTCTCTTACATTTGTAGTTGCATTATCTAAAACTAATCTTCATGCTAGCCTTAATTAAGCACTGCTTCTCTACGTGATCAATTCACTGTGTCCACTTCCCGCTGCAAAAGACTTAAAGCGGAATCAACCATCATGCAGACAAGCACTGTTTATGGATTGGAAGGGCCCGAGAAAACTTGGGGAGAGGAGTTACAGACGCCTGCAAGGCCACAGGGATTAATAAAGAAGAAGAGAAAAAGTTCCATGCCAGGTTAGGCCACGAGGAAACTTATGAGCTGGTTGGATAAAGTTCACTTAGAATAAATGATGGAGAGAGAAGGAGATAAGACATCCTTGGAATCCAGCTTTAATTGCAGGCATGCGTGACGAGGGCCCCTCACTGTAGCAGCTGAAATCGGCAATGAGAAATGGCCGATCTGGCATTCCAGAAATCTTTGGGTGAGGACTCTCGATCTTGTCTCTTGACAGATGGATTGCTGTGATGGGTGACGTCAAAAGAAAGCATGAATTTTTTGTAACAGTGTCCACTGATTCTTTTCTGCAGTCATATTAACTAGAGCCAGCTTATTAATGATGTTATTATAAACTAGTATTGGGCTTGATTGTAATATTCGGAGGCCCAATGTTTGTCCAAACCTAAGTAATTTTGTTAATGTCGTGAGAAAAGAAAACCAGAGATATAAACTATTGGGAACCAAATTCATCATGGCAATTGGATAATTTCCTTGCCAAGAGGTTGTTGTTTGATGAATAAAAGCATCTTTCGAGAGCCAATTAGCTGGCTGATCTGCGTTGCTGTATAAGTGAGTGATATAGTGCGCACATCAAAAAAATCGAAGTAGGAAATAGGAGTTTATCCAAAATTGGATTTGTATAACATTTATCATCCAAGGACACTAGCAGCTAGTGAGTTGTTGTTTTTTCAAGAAAAAAGACAAAAATATATATAAGGAGGGAGTCCTATTCGGAAGTCTCCCCCGTGTGTGTATCAAGTACTTGGGCTAGTCATGGCTTGAACCTAGGATTTTTACAGAGAAGAAAATCTCACCTATATTTAAATTACTAGGCGGAATCCTTGAGAATATATCACCCAATATTCGAGCCCTAAGATGTCTCTCACCTAAATTATATGCAGCTGGTTAGTGATTATTTGCGAGTCTTCCTCTACCTAAATACGTTGTGCTTTAATATGGAAGTAAGGTTGTAAATGAGTTGTGTTGAACCATGATCCGACCCGACCCACTTAGATCCGACTTAACCCATTTTAGAGGACCCATGGAGCCAGGTTGGGTTTTAAAATTGGACTCGTTCCATTTTCTGGATCGGATCTAGGTTTACTGAATTTAGACCCGACCCGTCCATTTGAAATTTGGGTGATTTTGGATTTGCAATTCTATGATTCGACGTGATCCGAATCTATAAAATTATTTGGGCCCGCGGGGTGCAAACAAGTTCTGAAGCCATAGATGGGCTGATCCGACCCGGATCTGACTCGGACTCGAATTGTTTGGGTTGGGTCCGGGTTATACATGGATCCGTACCTTTCGAATGACCCGTTGAGTCAAAAATTGTAGCGGTGGACTCGACCCGATCCATTTGCACCCCTAGATGGAAGTAGGTGCATCTAATTCCCTCCCATGTAGCTTGTAGTTCCAATGAAATAGAACAATTAGCCTGGAGAGAAATGTCACCAACACCTCTATCTTTTTTGATCTTACAAATGCTCCATCAATGTCGAGCCTAACGCAAGGTCGCTATGGGGGCACACAATTGAAGGGTGAGAGGGCGTCCAAAGACCAATGATGCCTTGATTCTTCAGAAAGACAAGCTAATTTGTGTTTGCTTGAGAGTTGGATTTAGACATGCAAGACCTTAATTACATGAGAAATAAAGATTTGGACTATAAAATTTGATGTTGAAGTTTCTTGAGCAAGAGGGTTTTATTACATGCCCTCAAGGGAATCCAGGTAAACAAAAATAGACTGAAGGAAGCTTTCTGAAAGATTCTTGCATTGGGGTGAGATGTAAAAAAAAAATCCATCAAAATTGAGTAGTCGAGCAATGATATAGCATATGATTAAGAGGCAGGGTTGGCTCAAGCCTTAGGCGAGTGAGGCGGTCGCCTAAGGCCTCCGGTCCAAAGAAGGCGCACTACAGTCTTCACTCTTCATAATGAAAGGCTAAAGCCTGAAACTAGTGCCTAGTAGTTACAGGCTACAGTGAGGTAACTGGCCATGCCTTCAGTTTCAAGACGACAGTCAACAGAACGTGGCTACAACCTACAGCCCCTTTCCGACAGACTACAGCTACAGGGCACAGGCTATGGCCCCTTTTCGACAATGGACAACCTTCGACTTCTCTCCCCCTTCTTTGCCTTTTTTGTGCTAAAGCTTGAAAATCCTTTAATCCTTCTCTGCCTGGCCCCCTTCTCGGCTTCTCTCCTAGTCTCCCCCCTGGCCCTTCTCCCATTCTTCGCTTCTCGGCTTCTCTCCAGTCTCCCCCATTCTCGGCGTCGATGCGAAGTCGAAGCTCAGGCTACGACCCCCTTCCCGACAGGCCGACAATGACAACCTCCAGGCTCCGGTCTCCGGGCTCTAGGTCTCCGACTTCTCTCCCCCCATTCTCTGCCTTTTTTTTTGCTGAAGCCTAAAGCTTGAAAATCAGAAAATTCTTCTCTCCCTCCCTTCCCAAGTCGAAGCTCAGTTTTCCTCCTCCCAGTTCTCTGCCTTTTCAGTTTTCACTGAGTTCTCTCCCAGTCCCAGTCTCCCCCCTTCTCCGCTTCTCTTCCCCCTTGGCCCCTTCGGCCCATCTCCGCTTCATAAAAAGAGGAGCAGAGCTTCGAGTTTGTGCCTGGTCACAGGTGGAGAACATTGTTGTGATCGGTTACAGGCTCACAACCATTGCGGTGGGATCAAGAGGCTAATGTTCGTGAAGGATGATTGGACCACCAGCACGTAAGGACCACCTCCTTTCTTCCAAAATAAATCAATCATTTTAATTTTTTAATTAAAATAAATATAGTACCAGGGACTAGAAGGTACGTCCATATGATTATTCATTATTTAATCATGGACCGTGGTGGTGGTGCTGATGGGCAATTAGGCATCATGAGCTCAGGAACTTGATGACTCATGAATGATAAGCTTGGAGTTTTGAGGCTTTGAGCTCATGGTAGGCTGTAGGCATCAGCTATTAGCCTTGTTGTTTTCTTCGGCTAGAGCATCACCGAAGGCCACTGTTGAACTTTTTAGGATTGAAGAGAACAAGATAATATAGCTGATAAATTGATGCCAAAAGTTTTTCTTCATATTTTTAGTTCAGCTTCGTGTTCAGGTCTAATCGTTAAATTGTTATTAAACAAAGAAACAAAAAAAAGGGAGAATGAATGAAGGAAAGAAAAGAAACAATGTGGTTAATGTGCGAGAAACTATTTTGCTTTTTTGAACACGGTGAGACTGTGAGAGACGGACGTCAGATTGTTCATTTGTTGGCTACAACAAAGTTCATCAAAATTATCTCTGATTACTGCTTACCATAATAATTATAATAGCCATGGCTACTAGCTTGTTCATTTTCTAGTTTTCTTTTTTGTTTTAATTTTCTGCAAAAATAGTGATTTCTTGATTACCAATTTCTTCATCAAAAAAAATATTTTTAACTAATGGAATATATATATATTTTTGTTCTTTTTCTAATCTTTGAAGTTTGAATCCGAGATTGTTTTGGTTCTCAGGATTTCAGTTATTCAGGTGTGTTCTTGTTGCGACTTCAGCCTCTTCTCCAACTCCACCCATCAGTCTCTGGTACTACTTCTCACCGTCGAGTTTGATCCTGCTTGTCGGGACTTGAGTTCATTTCTCTTAACTTAATTACTTTGTTTGATAATATTATTTTTCTAATCTTTGAAGTTTTATAATTTTTAACTCTTTTATATTTTGATTTATTTATGGTGATTGTTTTAATTGCTTTGTTTGATACTATTATTTTTATATTCAAATGTCTAATAGAAAATATGAATGTGGGTATGAAAAACTCAAAAAAAAAAAGAAAAATTATTCAATCTCAAAAGGAAGCTCTAAATAGATTGGTTGTTATAAACAAACAAAACACTACATTAAGTTCAACTCAGAAATTGACAATATAAAAAGCACCCAAAATAGAGTTAAAAGATGATAGGAAAAGAACGAAACAAAATGAGATTGATGACCAGATTCATAACAGCACTCAAATATCTACTGAAACAATCTCTAGTGAAGAACACAATGAGAAAATAGATGGAGATAGGATAAACAAGGATAGAGTAGAGCTTAGTGAAACTAGTTATATTTCTACAAATATATATGATCCTAATCAATGAAAATAGGTTGATACAAAGTTGAGAGATCTAATAGTGGAAAGAGGTCTAATTAAAGATTATTATCTTCATTTTTCTAGGGATGAAAATAATAGACACTTTTCTACAATACATTACATTTGTAAGTTACTTAAAGGTAAAAACATGATAGAAAATGGTTAGTGTATTCGAAGAATTTGGATAGGGTATATTATTTTAGTTGTAAATTATTTGATTTAAAGCCTAGCATGAGACACTTAGTGAATAAAGGAACTAAGGATTGAAAAAATCTAGGTATTAAACTCAAAAGTCATGAAACAACTAATGAACATATTACTAGCATGAGTAAGTGGATTGATTTAGAAGTGAGATTGTTGAAGAACAAGATAATTGACAAAAGTCTCCAAGAACAAATAAGCCAAGAGAAGAATCATTGGAAAAAAGTATTATTAAGAATTATTGCTGTCGTGAAAAAACTTGCAAAAAATAATTTAGCATTTCGAAGAAAGAATAAACGATCTACCAAAGCAATAACAAAAATTTTTGAAATCTTATTGAAATGATTGTAGAATTTGATCCAATAATGTAAGAACATATTCAACACATTCAACATGGTGAAATCACAATCATTATTTAGGTTATAATATTCAAAATGAATTGATTCAAATGTTAGCATCTAAAATTAAAATTATAATAATTAAAAAAAATTAAAGAAGTAAAATACTTTTCTGTAATACTTGATTGTACTCTTGATACAAGTCATCAAGAACAAATGATCCTAGTTTAAAAATGTGTAGATACTTCAACAAGTCTAGTAAAAGTAGAAGAATATTTTTTAAAATTTTTAGAAGTAGATGATACATCTGAGAAAAGCCTTGTTAGTGAACTTATAAATATAATAAAAAATATAAACTTGAGAACAAGGGTATGACAACGGGTTTAATATGAAAAAAAAACATCAAGGTGTATAAAGAAGATTATTGGATATAAATTCTAGAGCGTTTTATACACCATGTGGATGTCATAACTTGAATTTAGTATTATATGGTACTGCTAACTCATATCCTAAGGCTATATCTCTTTTTGGAGTGACACAATAAATTTATTTCTTATTTTCTTATTCTACAAAACGATGACAAATTTTACAAGATAATGTATCTACATTGACTCTTAAACCCTTATCACAGATACGTTGGAAAAGTCATATTGAAAGTGTCAAAGCAATAAAAAACTAAGCTCCTAAAATAAGAGATGACTTAATTCAATTAGCGAAAACTAGTGAAGATCATAAAACAAAGAGTAAAGCCATATGCTTATCTACATATGAGATTGAGAATTTTGAATTCTTATTGGGCATGAATATTTGGTTTGATATATTATTTGCTGTTAACTCAGTTAGTAAAAACTTACAATCTGAAGACATGCATATTGATGTTGTTATAGATCAATTAAAAAGTCTTGTTTCTTATTTAAAAAGTTATAGGAAAAATGAATTTATGACTGCTTTGATTTCATCTAAAAAATTGCAAATAAAATGAAAATAGAATCTACATTTTGTAAAAAACGTGTGATCCGTAGAAAAATGTAATTTTATAAAAATAATGATGATGAGACAACAAGATCAGCTAACAAATCTTTTAGAATTGATTATTTTTTATTATATAGTAGATCAAGCTATTTCTTTAATTCAAAATAGGTTTGAACAATTCATCATATATGAAGATATTTTTGGTTTTTTGTTTAATTTTAGAAAGTTAAAATCTTTGAATGAAGAGAATTTGAAAAAGTGTTGTTTTAATCTTGAAAACTTTTTAAAGCATGGTGAATATTCTGATATTGATGGTCTTGATCTATTTTTAGAGTTAAAAGTTTTAAAAGAAGTTTTACAAGTAGAAACTAGTACCCCTATTGATATTTTAAGTTTTATAAAAAAACAGATTTTTTTTCAAATACATGCATTATTTATAAATTGTTAGCAATACTTGTAACAGTTGTTTCTGCTGAAAAAAGTTTTTTCAAAATTAAAGTCGATAAAATCTTATTTGCGGTTAACGATGTCACAAGAAAGATTAAATGAATTAGCTATATTATCGATTTAAAATAGTATTTTAATGAATTTTGAGTACAAAAGTTTGATTAGCAATTTTACATCTCAAAAAGCTAGACGAATTATTTTTAATTAAAATTTTAAAGTATTTTGCACTTATTAAAATTTTTCATCATTTTTTTTTAAAAAAAAGGGCCTCCCAAGTGCCTTAGGCCCCCAAATGCATCGGACCGCCCCTGTTAAGAGGTTAAATATAGGAGTTGCATCAAGTGCACGTAGATGTGGATGGATACTTGACAATTCAAATAGTAAATATTACTCCAATAAACATATTTTAATTTTATATTTTATATTTTTATTCAATCTACTCTAACCCAATTAACATGATTTAACCCAATCTAATCCCCATACAATCCAAATTTAGTTTTAACCATCAACTAATGAGGGTCCAAAACCACATTAAATTGGAGTAGAATTGATATATAAGGAGATTGGATTGGATTGGAGTAAACCCTAGATCTGACCCAACCCGCCCTAGTTTCAGTCCTCGTAGGCTTCTGATTTCCCCGCCGTGGGCCAAGCCAAGAGCCAAACCTCTTCCCTGATCGCCGTCTTCCAAACACCTCTCTCTCTCTCTTTCTCTCTCTGGTTGTGCGTGACTCGGCGGAGGGAGACGTCCGGCGAGCGACCGCGGAGGAGAGAAAAGAACGGAGGATGACGGTGTTCCACTTCTTCAACTGCGCCATGCTCACCTTCGGCCCTCACGCCGTCTACTACTCCGCCACTCCTCTGTAAGCCGAGCCCCCCGCGCCTCAAATTAACCCTTCTTAAATTTATCTCCAAATCCGCCATCCCCTAACCCTCCTTAAATTCTCCAACAAACCCCTCCCAATTTCGGTTTCTATCTTTTTGCTCCGAATTCGTCCATCAACGATTGGAATCGATATCGTTAGATCTCGATTCGACGTCCAAAAAAACAAAATCCTAGTTCTTTAGATTTGTGATCGTGCTAATGTATTTAGGAACTAGTTGCGATCAGAGAGATGATGCTAAGTGGATGTCATCATGGTATTTTTGGGAAGTGATGATAAAATTAGATTGCATGCTTAAGTTATTGCTATCATTGTGCAGTTGAAATTTGATATCAGTTCTGCTGATTTTGAATTTGGTTTACATGAATTTGGTCGGCTCATGTCGGCGTCTATCATGGTTTTACGGCAGTGGTTAAGATTGTGCATATATTTGTTTTGGGCAATTTGATTATACGCGCTACCCATCTGTTGTGGGATTTGATGCCCGCCTCCCTGACGGTGAAATTGGGCTTGAAGTAATGAAAGAGAGAAATCACTGCCTCATTGCTCCTCCAGTTGGCTGAAGTGGCAGATAAATGTTAAGAGAGGATGTACAATTAGAGATATTGGGGCTGTTGGGTGAAAGCGGTAGAACAAAGGATTGTTAGTTATTGAAGCATAGTTGTTTGGGCATATTGGGGTGTTTGAGAAAATACGGGGCATTAGGTTTGATAAGGTGAGCGCATGATGATATTTATTTTAAAATGTTTGATTTCTGAAAAGTTGGATCTGAATTCCATGGTTTGTTCGTTGACGCTCTTATCCAAAGGGTTTTATTGACAAGAGAATGTAAGTAGATTTGGGTATGAAAGAAAATGAAAAAGGGAGGGTGTTTTTTTTTTTCCCTTTTATTTTTGGGAATGGGGAATGAGGTGTTATCGGTTCTGTGATTAAAAAGCAGTTCTTACTTTTGACATTTAATTTTTTGTAGGTAGTTTTTTTTTTTCCCCTTTATATTTGAACTTTCCAATAAGATTTCCATGGCTATGCAGTCAAAAATGATGAAGTTATCATAAAAATGGAAAAAGTTGAAGTGAATTCCTAAGACACACATACAAACACACAAAAAAGAAAAAAAAGGAGGTTTAGTACTAGCAAAGGGGGCAACATATTAAAATTGTAAGGCAATAAATAGCTTCCTGAAACCCATGACATGGATATGCAAGGGTTGAAGTACCATTATTAGTAACATACAGATACAATACGGACCAAGACTTGAGCATTTGTCAGGTCAGGCTGGGCATGAGTCTGATATTCATGAAATTTTTTCAGGCCTGAGCCCGGCTCAGCTTCGAGTTTGAAATCCAAAGCTTGAACCCAACCCAATACAAACCTTAAAGGCATGGGTCTGACCCGATTGCTTGAACCGACCAAGCTTATGAGTTTGTGTCTTTGTAAGAGAGAGGTGGCTTTGAGGGGTTGAATCGTGGGGCTTCATAGGAGTAGAGGGAGAGAGAAAGGAAGAGAGGCAGAGGTGGAGAGAGAGAGGGGCGTTCGGCTTGGGTAGGAGGTAGAGAGAGGGGGAGATAGGAGTGGCGGTTGGCTAGGTGGGATGCGTCATGAGATAGTGAGAAAGAGAGAGAGAGAGAGAGAGTAGGGGTAGGGGCAAAGGAGAGAGGTGCAGTAAGCACGTGCAGGAGAGAGGGGAGGGGTAGGTTTGGGAGAATTGGAGAAGAATGGCGATTAAGAAGGGGCACACTTATTAGATTAGGATTTTGTTTTACTTTCTCTTTTCTCTTTTTATTTTTTAATATATATTGATATAATGTATAAATATATTAAGGATGGGGCTGGGTTAAAAGTAGCAAGTTCGACCTCCTCCAATTTAGTTGGGCTTGAAAATTTGGGGTCCAGCTTGGCCCGATAGGCTAAAAACCTAGGCTTGATCTCAGCAAAAATGGAGTCAGGTTGGGCCAGTTCGATTTGCACAGTTCTAATGGACCGATACGGTATAATATATCGTATCTACAGACAGTATGCCTCTTGGTTCTGGCATAGTAAAGATGAGGCAATGTATTATGTGTTCATACATACTATTACTGGGAGCTTACCAAGAAAGTACAGTATAGTGGATAGGCACTGGTGCTTAAGTCCTTGAAATAGTTGGCTTTTGGTCACTCAATCTTGTCAGAAACATTAAAAGTGGACTGAAGTGTTGGATTGGATAAGTCATGGCTAGGTTGGTACTAACTAATCTTAGTTATTTTTGATGGTTCCATACCTATAGATTCTTAGTAATTTTCAAGTCATAATTTATAACTATAATGGTATACTTGCATATATATATATATATATATATATATATATGTATTGTGTGTGTGTGTGTGTGTGTTTATCCAACAATGGGGATTATATATTTGCTAAGATACATGATAATCATGCAGATATGCATGATGGCATAGTTGAAGCTCATCATAGAAATCTCAAGCTCATAATGAAGCAGCTTATGCATTTCTTTGGTAATATGAAAGTGTGAGCCTTACAGATACATATCGAATTACTTTTTGGCAACGGTCATGTTTTTTATCAACAGAACTTGTGCTAATTAATTTTTGTGATTTCTGGTTTTTTCTTCTGTTTTTCCTTATTTTGATGCGATATTAGATAATTGTGCACATCAAAACCTAATGTATCCGGGTAGTTTCTTCATTAGTTTAGGTTTTTCCATTGTCAAAATTTCAGAACGTAATGCATACCGGTTTATATTTCCAGTGTTTTGTCTTAATGCAGATCAGAGTACGATACTATTGGAACTTCTGCCAAAGCTGCTGCTGTTTATCTTGGAACAGCATTAGTGAAGGTTTGTAATCTATTGGCTTTTAATATCCTTCTAAATAGACGAATGGAGGAAACATATATATATATATATATATATATATATATATATATATATATATATATATATATATATATATATATATATATATATATATATATATCCCAGGATACCTATATACATAGTGATGTAAGGATGTTATTTCTGATAAGTTGCATAATAGTTCCAAACATGTTCAGATTTATTCAGAATATGTATTTGTCATGACTACCAACATTTTGCAGCACCATAGTTGGAGATAAATCAAATTTTAGAGTTTTGATTTGACTCGATTGGTGAAGAACCATTGGATTTGCAAGATTTATTGATATCAGCCTAGTATTAATTTGTCAAAGAGTCAGATTCAGGTTTTGTTTGATGATGTGCAAAGGACCTCTTCTCAAAGCGCAAGGAAGCTGTTAAAATCTATGTTATTGTATAATTTTCCAATCTTATCATGTTCTATCTATTGTCTATATTTTAACTTCGATATATAGAATTATTAGTTAGCTTAGGTGTTTATATATTCATGTTTATAATCTCATCTTTTTTTTTCCTCTGATGTTGATGTAGTGAAATTATCTTGTTTTGGCTTTTGTTGGCTCCACAGATTTTCTGGCCATTCAAGAACTAATGTGTTGGCTAAAGAATTTGTTTTTTTGGTCCAGTAGGATGTTTATTGTTATTTCTAATATCGTTTACTCCATCCTTGCAGCTTGTTTGCCTTGCAACCTTTCTAAAAGAATCTGAGAATGACAATTTTGATCCATATCAGGTAATTTGGCCATGTTCAAGAAAATGTCCTCATTTGGTTCATGGTGCTTGACTTTCGATAAGAATTTTTTTTGCAAAAATCCTGAAACATATATTGTTTCATTTTCCAGGAACTTCTGAAAGTACTGATCAATTTTATAGATGTTGCTGGACTTTATTTTGCATTGACACAGTTGACTCACAGAAACATCTCTCAAAATCATAAATTTCAGGCTGTTGGACTAGGCGAGTTGGACATCCCTGCAATCATTTAATTTTGCTTTCTCATAATCATAAACACCAAGCTGTTATTTTCAATGTCTATTTTTTCATGAATATTTTTTTTTTGTTATTGTACCTGCCATGTTTGCTTAGATCTAATGAACTTGCAAGACTAAAACCGTTCTTAATTGCATTGTGATTAATATTTTGTAGCTATATTCATTTATGTGCTTGTATTTCAGTTGGTAAACAAGCCGATGAGCTTGTATTTTTAAGTTGGTAAACACCTTTACTAATGATACTGCTTCTGGCTATTTGCAGGTTGGGCTTTTGCGGATTCTGTTTTGCACCGATTGGCACCTCTTTGGGTTGGAGCTAGAGGATTGGAATTTACATGGGAATACATATTTCAAGGCTTTGAAGCAAATGCTAATTTGGTGTGTTCTCCTATTCTTTCTCAACTTCTTAAATTTTGTATGTAATCAATCAGCACACAACTTATGACCGCAATGTTTGCTTTGTTGGTCTGCAATAGCGTATTGACAAAAAAATTCTGGTAGCTAATTGGTTGGATAAGACTGCTTACCGTATAAATTACTGCCATATAAGAAAAAAGTTGAATATATATAAAGGGGATTTAATTTTTGAACCAACTTTATTGCTTAGCATATTCAATGATCATTTTTGTTTAATCTGCAATCTATTAAACAGGCATATCAGTCTGTATATTTGAGAATATTATGTTATTGGTTCCTTTTATTGAGTCTCTTTAACTGATAAACTATTATTTTGTCTGATTTCAGGTATTAAATTTGTCCCTTGCTGCACTAGGATCCTTGATGTGGCTAAGGAAGAACAAACCCAGGACTTTGATTCCAATCATTTATGCATGTGCTGGGGTTCTTGCAACAATGCCATCTATCACTAGGTTTTTTATCTCTCCTTGTGTTCATACTTGTTGAAGGCATGATCATAGTATGGGAATGAAGCAACATAGATCAAATTATTATGTGAATATAACTAGATGTTTGCAATTTGCTTTACCATGGGCTATAGCATGTTTGCTTTCTTTAATTATTTGATGTCCTAAAAATATGTAATGGTACTCCAAAATTTTCATTCAGTATTTCTACTTTGCACTTTGTAGTAGGGCTAGAAATGGGATCGGGTTTGCTCATTGCTCATTTGGCCGGGCATCTTTAGGTTAGGCTTTGGACCTGGCCTGCTAATCTTCTTGTCAGGCTTGGGCTTAAAGCCCGATTCAATTTTTGGCTAGATTTGGGTGTAGGACAGCCCAGTTTTGGGCTTAAGGTTGGTTCGGCCTGAAAACTAGACCTGGTTAGAGGTCTGGACTACTTAACTCTAAACCCATAACTAGGCTGCTCAAAAACTAAGCAGCCTACCTGACCCACCTAAGCCCGACGCGTTTTGGAGGGGCCTGGGCCTGGTTTTTCAACTTGGTGGGCCAGACCGGCCTAGAAATAACTTGCTTCGACCCGACCAAACTCGTTATTTAAATTAATCAATATATAATATATATATATATATGTATATATATGATATTCCTTAAATATCCTAAGAGTTTTACAAAATTCCATCCCTAACCTACAATCCTTAAATCCCAAATCCCATCACCTTCTTGCTTCTCTGCGCCTCCTTGGTGCATTGCCCGCTCCCCGTCTTGCCGCCGCCGCGTCGTCCGCTTCTCCTCTTGTAGCCGTTATGTCGTCCGCTTCTTCTCTTGCAGCCGCTGCATGGCCCACTCTCCCTCTCGCCGTGTTGCGTCATCCCCTAATCGTCTCACCGACGTCATGTCATTCCCTCGCCCTCTTTCCACCGTCACAATTTGAAAAGCCTAAGGCCCGATCCAATGTCCCTTGGGAAGTAAGCCCAGGCCGGGTTGGGCTCGGGCCTCACTAATTTTGGTTATGTGTGGGGCTGAGCCCGGCCTGAACCTGGCTGGGCTCACTTGGTAAGCAGGTTTACCCATAACCCTAACCCAATAAAACCTGCCAACACCCACTGACACTATGATTAATCCCCTAAGACAAATTAACCCCCTAACGCTATGTTTAACTCATCCTCTCTATAATTAACTCTTAACCCATAACCGAGGGCTTAACTCTTCGCTTGCATACCCTAATCTCCCCTAAACCCTAAGCTCATAACCTGGTTGGCCAGCCATTCCATGTGGCAGAGGGTGGATGGTGCGGTGGCAGCAGAAGGCGCAGTCGGAGTAAGTGTCACCCCTCTCTTTGTCTACTTCTTCGCTATCTTTAACGACCCATTCCACCTTGTCCTCGAACTCTCCTTGATGCTGGCCTTTGCCCTAGACCTCCTCTCCACCATGACCTCGACCTCTCCCCCACTGATGTGTCCCATCCTCTCTCATCTACCTCCAAAGCCATTGCCAACCTCCTCCGAGTTCCGCTACTCTACTTGCCCCTCTCCCTCTACATCGCCCTCGTTCACCCCGCCCGTGTTGGTTGCCCCACCCAAGCTCGTCACCGCGATTCCCTCTCCTACAGCCTCAACTTCCATTGCGACTGCCTTTCCACCGCTGCCCTTGTCAACATCCTCAGAAACAATCAAAGCTTATTTAGGTTATGGCCATCTGTGCTCTGGGTTAGGCTCAGTTTGGATCCTGGAAAAAATTTTCGGGCTTAGGCCCGGACAAAACTCGAAATTTTTATCGGTCATGCTCAAACAAGAGGGAAGCCCGAACTAGTGTGGTCTAGTTCGCGGCTTATCTATAGAATGCGAGGAATATTATTCTTGACAATATATGACTAATGAAATTTATTCGTCAGTGTGCTTAGTTCATCAGGTTCTTATGTACCACTAACATCCATTATGTGGAAGTTGCACTTCTTGCCACTGTTTACCTTAGAAGCTAAAAATCATGGACTCCATTGTACTCTCAGCTTATCGTTCGCAAGAAACGATGAGGTGGATCACCTTGTCTTTGTCTTTGGACCCTTGAGCTTGGACAGTGATAGCTAGAAACTTGCCTGCCTCAGTTAATCTTGCTGAAGGTTAAGCTTGTAGTTTGTAATTTTGGTTTGATTACCTTTGTTTTGCACTTTGGGTTGATTGCAGTCCTAGGTTTTTGGCTTAAAGCATTTTGCATTGAATATGCCATCCACAATGCAAAACCAAGTGTAATTCTTTTTCCAAGCAAGTATAATTTGGATCTTTTAATTTATATTAAATGATATTTTTATATATAGGTGTAAAAGGGATAAAACTAGAAGAATAGTCATCAGGTTGACTGCAAGTTGTAAACCACTTCTAGAGTATGAAAATAATCTTATTTCCATTTTTGTCAACTAACTTAGGATAGAAGGTGAAGACATGAAGTAAGATGAGTGGAAGTTGCGAGAAAGTGTAGAAAAGCTTGCAATAACACCATAGGTAGCCCCTAATAGGAATTATAGGTGAACATGGGTTATAAAGTTGTTTTAAAAAGTTTGGACAAAACTCAATGGTTAAGTTTATGTAAAAAAAAAAAGAAGGGAAATATAGGAATATTGACCTATCTATGTCAACCATTGTGGATAATCCATGTTAGTATGCTGGGATATACATGTTAATTTTAAAACCTTTTAACCTCCTAAAGATGGCCGTCACAATTTCTGGGTTGAATGAAGTGTGGTGTATAAGGATAATTTTTAGACACAAATTTATGAATGTACGTATGTATTTGTGTGTGTTTGTTTGTTTGTTTGCAGGCTTATTTCTTTCCCTATTAGAAGAATCAAATCCAATAAGGTATAGGGACTGAGACAGATGCAGTCAAATTTTGAACATCATCAAATTTAGGCACTAAAAGCTCTTGAAATCATAGTGTCTTAAATCCAAAGATATTTGCCTGTAAAGGAGTAGGTAATGCAGGCACAGTCCAAGTTCCGGACACTGAAGAATATGGCAAAGATGAGAATGCAAAGGTGGGCATGTGGAAGATAAATGCATACATATGAGTAGCTTAGAGGAAGCTTAGGACTTTGTGGTTGAAAGTTTTGAAACACTAGGACATATGATTGAGATAAGATGGCCAGACGTAACAATATAAGATGAACTTGCTATTAGAATTGTATGATGGGGTCTAGGAAAATCTTGGAACGTGTGAGAGTGGATTTGACAGTTCAACAAATGCGTGATGTTATGAAGCTAACCCCAAATTGAATGGACCAGGCATATTGGTTATGGTTCTTGGGATTATTAATGTGATTCAAAATATGCCCGTACAACTTGAATAACGACTGTTTTGCATTGGTGTGTATTCTTTAATAATATTATTTTGTAGTGCAATCATTTTGTTTTGAGCCATCTAAGAGCTCATATGTTTAATCCAGATCTAGTTGACTCCTTGTGATATGTAAGCATTTGGTGGATTAACTGGCATGATCTACATTTTCTGAAATTTTGCTAGTGGATTGGGTGCTTGACTAGATTGGTTGTAATTATATGCTGAGAATGTATTTGCAATCTGCATCTCTACTGTCAAGAGTTTCTGTACCCTAGTCTGATTCATTTAAATGTTTCTGTAACTACAATTTCAAGTATACATGTTCATAATCAGTTGAAGTTTACTATCAACAGGGGTGATGCCAAGCATTTATTTATTACAATACTATGGCGAGCAAAGACTTATATTGGAATTTTTGTGGGCCCAGCCGGTGCCCCTCATTTAGTTAATCCTTTAGCTATTGGTAGTGATTTTCGATCACATCTCCTGGTTGGACTCTTTAAAAATCTTCCTCACAGATTCAAATGTGTGATTCCAGACAACATATTTTCTGTCAAATTTTCTTTCACTGTGATATCATAGATCTGGATTAACTTTTAATCGAGTGATTATTTTGATTACAAGCCACTCAAAGCTTTTACCTCATCATGTATTTATCCGCCGCATAATGTTTATACTTGCTTATGAGATGCTTTCTTTGCAATTGACCCTTGGCACTTAGAAGGATAGAGCATGGTGTCATTAAATTCGGGCAACTAGTTAGTTGCATAATTTTGGGTTAAAAAAAAAAGGAATGCTTTGTCTTAATGATAAGGCGAGTATTTTTGTTGTTTGTTTCATTCTGCATCATGATTTGCACTGATGGACATTCAACAGTGCGTCTTGATTTTGTTGAGGCCACATACTACTTTATATGTGTTAATTATTGTGTTGGAATTTTCTGGTTGAGTATGCAAAGCTCTTACGATTGTGCCTGACTTCATAGGCATTATGATTTCTGTCCATTTCAGTTGGCATACATGCTTGTGAATATATTGAAAAGTCTATGGATCTTGCAGCTATTTGAGAAGAGCTTTGGGATGGCAGCCTGCAAAGGTGGTGAGCTTTGAATTGTTCTCCTCGTTGATGATGGCTTTCATCAGTTGGCAGCTTTTTTCTGCTTGTCAAAGATCAGCCTAACTACTGGAGATTGCCCCCAGTTAGTTATTTGGTCAGGGAGAGGTTATCCACTACCTTTGATTCTGTTTACCCAAAAAAACAAAGCACAGATGTAAGAAAATTCGCTCGACATGCTTGCAGTATTTTGGCCTGCTTTCCGATTTCGGCATGTCATTTTGATGTTGATGTAATTCTCTGCTTAAGCTGGATGCAGTATGGAGCAATCTCGGCCTCTTGTACTCATGGAGACATTGTAGTGTAATTCAAGAGCTGCTTTTGCTTATATGTTTTTAGCTATGCTGACTGAGTTGAGTAAAATTGTTCAGGTATTAAAACAGCATTGTAATTGATTGCCTGCTAGTTATAAAGGTTCATTTGACTACGTGGTTTTATGCAAAGTCTGCCTGCCATTTTCCCCCCATTTCTCAGTTCCCTTCCTTTATGGTCTGTTCATTTATTATAACATCTGTTGGCCATGTTAAGTCTGAGCACTGCAAAAATTGGCTATGTTGATGGCGTTGCGCCATATTTTGACAAAAAGGCATGATTTTGAAATCTTGTTTTCATGGTCCCTTGCTGTGAAATTCTTTTGTCGACATTAGATCCGCATCTTGAATCATATCCTCGACTAATCTAAGTTGGTTTCAAAAAAAAAAAGAGGGAGTGTTGGCTATAATCCTCCATCAATTAATGCAGTTAAGATTTGTTGAATGCTTTTGTTTTTTCAGAAGGCAAAGATATCTTATAGGACTTGTTTGGTTTGTGGGAAAAGAAAAAGAAAAAAGTGTGGCTAACAAAAAAATAAAAAAATATTTTTTATTTGGTTAGGGTTTTTAAAGAAGAAATGAAAAAGTAGTATTTTTATGAAAATAAAATTTTTATATTTTATAAAAAAGAAAAATTTATGAAAAATTTTAAAAAGTTACATTTCCACGGTTTGTAAATTAGGGTTTCTCTTTTTTTAAAAAAAATATTCTTAAGTCATCAAAATCTATGGATAAAGTTTTTTCTTTATTAAGAGTATAATAGGTATTTCATATATTTTTTTTCTTCAATATAGTAGATGCTTAACCAAATATAATTTACTCTAAAATTTGTTACTTTTTCATGATCAATTAAATATATTAAGATCATTTTCTTAGGTATCACATCTTCGAAAATTATTTTTTCAAAAAAAATATTCTAATAAGAAAAAATTCTTTTTGCGAACCAAACAAGTTTATAGTATAGTAAGGTCTCCTATTAGAATGAAGTTTGTAACTCAATATTACACTTTAGTTGGAGAGAGTTGGAAATAAGAATGAAAATGTGTGACTCTTATTGTATAGGACTCTGAAATGAGAATGAGCGACTCCCATTGCATTTGATTAGAGGATATGGGAATACCTCAATTCTCCAAAATTCAATTCCGATTCTGATTCTGGTCATCAACAAAAAATGTTAATTCCAATTCCGATCATGAACCAATTGCATCCTAATTAGCTTTAAAAATCATTACTTTCTAATGAATTGTGTCAACACCCTAAAGCTGATCAACTGAAGTGGCATTACTAAGTTAGCAAATTAGTTATAAAACGAGTTTATTTAATTTCACGTCTTTTAATTATAATAGAATATCTTGTAACCATTAACAATCTACAATAATTTTTTTCTTAAAAAAATTTGGCATCATTAACATAATACCTAACCATTCTCTTGAGGAACAGCAGCACGTACCAAGAAAAGAATTGCAGAGATTAGCAGACCGTCTTTAATCAAATTTCAATCTTTCAAGAAATCTTAATTAGTAGTTCCAACCGAATATATAATTCAGCCCGAAACTTCCAAACGAAAATAACAAGGACTACATCGAAAGAAACAAACTCGCCATCCTTCTACTCCTCTTCCTCCAAAGATGCCTCCACTCGAAGAATAACGAAGCCCACGGCCACCCCGATTAACACAAGGACATTCATGATCGCCGCAATCTTAAAAATCTCAGATGCAGCATCGCAGGTGGAAGAGAGAGCTCCACCTTTCCCCGTCTTTCCCCGAGGCGAGGACTTGAGAGAGCTCACAACCATGGCGAAGGCCCGGGCAGTGCAAGCCGGAAGGCCAAGGTTGGAAACTCCGTTGCGAGCTTTGAGCCCCCCAAAGGAGCTCAGCCCTTCAATGTACGCCACACCGGACTTCTTTCTCAGTGAGGAGTTCAGGCTGCTCGAGCATGAGATCGCAGCTGCCGGGAGTGTTGCTGGAGAGAGAGCTGCCATCTCTGAGAGAGCCCACAACCTGAACCATATACTATGTTGTTAGTTCTGAGAGTATAAAACTTCGATTCTATGATTAGGTGGTGGAGGAGAGAAATGGAAGCAGGAAGTTGACAAGGAGAGAAGGACGGTGGATTACCTGTTGTAAGTTTGTGGCTGAGGCTAAAGGAATGGAGAGAAGGTGGGAGGGAGGAAGGGACCTTTGTATGATGAAAGGAGGGGGAGTTTTGGATAAGGTGAGAGGAGGATGGTTGGCTGCCACAGAGATTCTTATATCCTTACTTGGGAGGAGAGTTTAAATACTGGCCAGGAAAACTGGAGGTCTAGAATTGTTGACACTTGGACAAGTCACAAGTGAGGTCTCCCTCTTTTTTTCTCAGGGAAAAGAAAAAATTGGAAATAATTTGTCATCTTCGATGGATGTAATAATTCCAGGATAAGATGGGTTAAGCTAGGATAAGTTTTTCCTTTTTTGGTAAATCGATTTTAGCTCATAGTTATACTTTTTAATGCTGGATTGAAAGATAAAAAATTTACTGTTTGTGTATTCTTTTTGTTAATAGAGAGAGATTTCGGTCAATTCACTAATGAAAGATGAGTAAAATATAGGAATAGTTCTGCTTTCATGGTATCTAAGGCATTGTTGATTCCCCATTATCCCTCATTTGACCAAAATGTCAGGATCAACCATCTCAAACTATCCTGTTACATGTTTGGCATTTATTTAAGGGATCTGCAAGCACATATGTAATGGTACTGCAAATCGGATGGCAACATATGACCGTCGCACTGGAACTACAACGTGGACTACTACGGTAATTGTTTCTTCAGAATTTCTGAATATTTTATTTTCTAATTTTCATGAATATGTTTACATTAGATGGATAAAATAAAATCTGAGTTACAAAAACAAAAACAAAAAAAGATGACAGTTTCCTTGAAGTTTCAATGGAACCAAGAGGGGAGAGTTTTCCCAAAGATAGACTTTGATATGAAAAAATCCCAAATAAATTGGGATGTTGGAAATCACCTTTTAGAACAAATCCACTGTTCTTCTTTTTCAAGGATTCTTTGATCTCTAAGCTCCCGATTGCTTCAATTTCTCTCCACTGCCGTGCCTTCTTTCTCTTTAAACATTTAGTTAGACGGGGGACTTACCAGGGATAAATTATCTAGGCATCTAAACAGGCCCCTAAGTTTGAAAAAGTTTTTACCTGAGCAGCATTCTTTGACATTTTTCACCCTTTTCCAACATTAGCTGTTGTGACAGCAGCACAAAAAAAAAAAAAAAAGAAAAAAAAAGAGAGGAAGAGATTGGGAAAAATTCATGATTATATCATTGTTTCAATGTTTATCAATTTTTTCCCATCGTATATCACTCATTGTGATAAGATAACAAGTAAATGACAGCCGACGTTACTGTTACAACAGCCATTAGCCTGAACCCCGGCTATAGCTTTACTCCTTGTTCCCTTTTCATGTTGGTCACTGAATATAAGTTTCTGCTGACTAATTAATAGATTGATCCATTTGCTATAGAAGCAGGTTTTGCTCTTTGGTTAGCAAGAATGCATACATCCAGTGATTAAAGATGTCATCAAATGCACCTTCCACGCGCGGTGGATGGTGGCTTTAAGATACATTCATAGCCACGGCATCCAGCATGCATCTCAAGGTTTAAAATGTCATCACCAAATTAGCACTGATTTCTTCAGTTATCAAATATTCCTGTGCACTAGTACCACAGCATGCTGAAAGACTGTCTCCATGTTCCTAATCCATGGCATCCGACATCCAGATTACAATGGAGCGAAAACTTACCATTGCACCAAGACTCACCCTCTTTATGAAGTATCTGATTAGACTTAAAAAAAACCACACCAACATGCACAGGCTTGATCATCTGTTCTCTAAGCAAATCTTGATACTGAAGACCAACCTGGAGTCATCTCCAACTTCCTGGAATGCTTTTCCAGATTACCAGTGCACCGAGGAATAAGCAACCAGTTACATTTATTGGTCCTTGCAACACCTTGACACCATAGGATAGGTAGTTGTTATTGCACTTCAATTTAGAGCAGGTTACCAAGAACTAACTCTAATTTACATAATCGAGTGCGTACATTTTCAGCATCAGTCCTAGCGTATATAGCATGAAGTCAGAAAAGACCTCTCACTTTGCAGGTATGTGACAGCAAAATGGTAGTGTACTGAAGCAAAACCTTCAGTTCCTCACACAAAACCATTAAGATAATAGTGTTAGAGAACAATTGCGGTTTTGTTTTTGATCATTGATTTCTTCCTTCATACCATTACCAGCAGTGGTGTTAGACTCATCCTTCCTGTAAATATGTACTTGTACTGCATTGCCACCTCGGACAAACTCAAACACGCATTTGTCACCTTCTTTCAAGTGATTACCTGTTGAGAAAGCATGCCACCCAGTTGCTAGGACTACGCGGCCATCTGCTCGCTCACGGATTTTAACCTGCCATGACTTCCCGCAGGGATCGTGAAGGATTGTCTGCTTCTTCATCTTCAGTTTATGCTCCCTCACAAGATAACTTGGAACTGTCTGAAATCCAAAATCATAGCATATGAACTTTTGGTAATAGCAACAGCAGAAAGAAGCATCGAGGGGAGGAATTTTGTGTTTATATGCGCACATGCACCCAGAAAAGAGAAGAAGTAGGGGTGCAAATTGCAAATTTAATTAATTCATCTGAAGCACAGACATGCTGATTAACAACATAATAAAATGTTAGCAACTAAACTGGAAGGGGCAAGACAAGTCAACTCAACATGTATATTAGTTTTAGCAGTCAAAGCAATAAAATGGAATTGATAGTAAATTCTCCAAGTTTTAAGACAATAATGATAATAAAAAAATCTAATTTGGTCAATCAAACATATCCATCGCCTAAATACAATTGAAGAAAATTTGAAATCATCTGTACTCCATTTGTAAATTTCCATCACAATTCAGGCTAGGATTAAGTACAAAACATATATGAAGCATCTGTTTTCTGTCAATTAATTATAGGACAGTTTACAGCACAATAGCGCATTCTAGGACATTGGAGAACCAGCATTGAAAGAACAAACATGTTTGCATTGTCCTATCTAGGATGTGGAGCCCTAAGAGCGGATGTAATTCAGATTGGTTACAAAACCATGAAGAATCAACACAGATCAAAAGAATTTGGTTCCATACAATCAGACATGCATCCAAAAAAATTTGCTTTGATGTTCTAGAAGTCTTGATTTGTTAGCAGCAATTTTATAGTTAAATTATTTATAGAATCAATCCTAGTTGTAGCAAGTTGATGCCTATCTAGGAAGCACTATTTTGTGTTTGGAAGTCAATTAGAAGTGTGTAATTGGTCAAAGCCAACTTTGTCATCTTTGATTTGTTTAGTATGGGTTATTTAATAAACATATAACTTTCTTTATTATGGGTTGTTTAATAAACATATATCAAAACAAGATGTCTCAAAATTTAGTAATGGGCACAAAATTTATTCCTTATTGATATTTTAGCTGGAATGAGATATTCTACAGCAATTCAAGTCAAGAGATTAGTTCTCCAAACCGATTTGCTTCTTCCTAGGTATATCGCAGTTGAATTTTTGGATTCAAAAAAAAAAGGATGTGAGATGACAACCCCAGATAGACAGTTTAACTTTGTGAAACTTTAGAGACCTTCTGCTTTATTTACAGAGTTGCATTTTTAATGTTTCATTGTTACTTTGAAGAAGAATTGAATCAGTAAAATAGAGTAATTTGTTATATGAAGAGATCAGCAACACCTCATAACCACCGTGTTGTACAAGACACTCTACATCGACAAAATAGCATTATTAGTCAAACTTCTTGACAACAGATAAATGTATGCTATAGTGTTAGGCGAGATCATAATATTTCCAATTAGAGGCCGTAGTCCACTTTAATGCAAGACATGCTGGAAAGAGAATTTAGTTGGAAAGATGGAAATGCATGGTTTCTCTTTTCCTCTTTGGTTGGGTAGCAAAATTCACAATGATGAGAAAATGTAAAACCAGATATTGTTCATTATAAATATTGCATATAATTTTGAGAATGATACAGACCATGAAGTGTGAACGAGACTTTCTCCAACAAGCAATGAAATTTGAATGCCCTGACTTGAAGGATCTTGTTATTTGGATAACATTTCTTTTGTCATCATCAGACATAAGATTTCTATCCAATAGAAGACATCCACCTAGATCACAAGGAAATAAGCAAGTTATGATCCAGAACACAACAATATAGTAGTATTTCAAAAGAAGAAAACTAACTCCAGTATCTATGATTTGCATTGATGTCTCTGTTTCAGGTGTTTTATAGTGGTGATCCTCTTAGGCAGATGGGCAATATATGACTCGGTGACAACCAGTTACCTGAACATTTGGCTCGGGAGGAACACATATTTACACCACTAATATTTTTGGCTAGGGGAAGCTAGTGCAGCAATCTTCTAAAAGTCCAAGAATAATTATTTTGAGAAGCCCAGCAGCAATGTTATGGCATTTATTTGCAGGAAGGAATTGTCTGAAAATACTACTATAAATACGATCTTATGTACATTTTTCAAATAATTTCAACAAAAGAAATTAGCAGCTAACGTCAAGTAATAAAATATGAACATCGGTACAAATAGCGAGGTCCAGGCCTACCATATCCATTTTGGAATGTCAGACCCGAGACTCACCTCGAAACAATGTAAACTTTGGGCCAAGTGGATAGCTCACAAGAAGCTCAAGGATGCCATTATCATGGCTTAGGACTTAACAACTTATTGATGTTTGCCGCATGCTAAGGACCAAATTTTCAGATTAAGCATCTTCTAAGCAGCTATTACACGTAAAAGGCCATGAAGCACAATTAACAAATAAAAACTCATACATGATCACTCCATTGAATTTGCTGATACTTCTAAAAAATGATTTTGTCAGAAAAAGAAACATCGCAAGACAAATAACTTGTGAACATGTGTGAACAAGAATCAACACTCTGAGAAATCCAGAGGATAAGTTCTCCAGGTGATATTGATTACAATATCCTTCATTTTAACTTGCCTTAGGATATCATTCACTAATTCTTGTACTTTTCCCTACTAGGAATTGTCACACCTCGAAAATTACTTTGCCAGCATAGATGCTCTCTACACTGTATTCTGTTTGAAATGAATATTAAGAAAATCATTATTTCAAGTCTCGAAAAGATCCATCTATCAAATCTTTAAGTGATATACCAATCAAAATCAAGCTTCCACCTAAATAGTAAGAAGCTATTGTGTTATTGTTTCCAAGCTTGGCCTGCTCTCCATGCACTTGAATTTTTTTCTAAAGGTCTAATGTACTCTTTTTTCTTTTGTGTTTGTGTGTGTAAGAGAGAAAAGGAGCGTAAATTCCACCTGCTCCATTTGAAAAAAATGAAGCTATGAAAAGGTGTAAACTTGTGAACTGTGTGCTTACGAATGCACTGTTATTAATCTAATTTTTCTCAAAACTAATAGTAAAGATCTTGTAAGCCTCCCGAAGTCCCAATTGCTTGACAAGGTGGGGAAAAATGGACAGGTTTAGTGATGTTAATGCTTAGAACCAACCAACCTTGTGGTACCAGTATTATAAGCTTCCCGGATCTTTTATATAGTGATGAAACAAAAGTGAAAACCTCACCTGAAGGCCATATCAATTGTTGAAATAAGCATCTTCAAATACCCAAATATTTACATAGATGAGGTTTATGAGAACACTGGGCAAAGTGGCATAAGCAGATGTTATGTGCATCAGCTATTAAAATTACAGCAATAGCGCTTCATAACAAAATACATATCAAAGAACTTAGGTGTTCTAATAAATTACTCTGTGAAATGCAGTTGCACCTCAACATAGCATTAAAGCTGATGACTGCATCATGATTGATAAGCCATGCAACTGATTATACTTACATTTATCTGCCTTGTTATTTTCCTGACATGTGCTAACTAATTTATCAGCAATAACCCAAAAAAATGCATAACTAGCGCACCCCCATTATTCAAATAATGCAAGAAGGGATAGATTGATGTACCTACTACAAAGTAGGGAAAACCCAATCTCAGTGGATTCCCAAAAGAAGGCACTCATAAGCTGATAAACAGAAAACAGAGCAAGGAATTCTCCAAGGATTAAATTCACAACCAAAATCAAAATCAATCAGTAAGCCAATTTCTTTCTTTCACAGATCTGATCTCATTCATGATAATCAAGCAAGATTTTGATCTGTCTCATCTTACGTGTCCTGCTGTTTAACAGTTGAAGCTTCTACGCTGCGCATGTAGCATTTAGTCCCAGGCATGCAAGTATGATTAGATAAACCATCAACCACACCTCTATACATGGATATTATAGAAAAAGGGCTCACTAAAGCCATCCATTGCGAATAAAAACAATAATTTAACATGATTGGATAACTAATATATTCAAAGCACCAAAATTAAAGCCACAAATATGGAAGCATGTAAAGATGATACAAAGAACATATAGCAGCTTCAAGCAATAAATCCATCCCACCATCATGAGATGGCAATAACAAGATTGAGAAGTTTGTTACCAGGTTTTTCATCCACTTGTGAAGTAACTTCCTTTGCTCGGAAAATGTGAACATGTATTAGGCTGCCATTTTGAACAAACTCAAAGACACAAACATCACCTTCTTGTAAGCAGTTTCCTTTGTAAAAATCAGACCACCCAGTTGCTAAGACCAATCGCCCACTCCTCCAAGATGCTATGCTTACAGGCCATGAACTTCCCAGAGGATCTCTAAGGATCACTAACTGTTTTCCAGTAAGGCCGTATTCTCTGACCAATGCCATAGGAATTGTCTGGGAACAAAAGGCGCAGCATCTAACATACACAATCTCATGCTAAAGGTAACATAACTTCAAAAAAGATCAATAATAACAGGGGAGAAAAGATGGAAATAATATCTACTCAGATGCATGACAGTTATGAAATAAAAGCATCTATTTTGCATCAAATAGAATAACGTGAAGTTTTAAAATTCAATTTTGGTTGCAATAGAAGTATGTTGTCACAAAAATTGCGATGAAAATAGAGAGTAGAAATATCTGCATGCATATACACATCTGAGAACTTATACATGAGAATGCATGAAGCCAGCAACATCAAAGATTGACAGCGTCAATTGAAGTGGATATTGCTATGGTGAAGTGAAAGTGATCCATCAACCATGTCTTACTAAAACATAGCCAAATTTCATTAAAATTTTCAACGTGGAGTTAGCAGTGAAACAGAAAATCCAAAATTCCACAAAGATTGAAGCCTTCTTGTGCTTTTACTGTATCAAAAAAAAAGAAGCTAAAACTAAAGTAAAAAGGAAAAAAACTTGAGTTTTGACATAAATTTTGTTCCTGTTGCTCCAGTCACAATATCAACCCCGGCTAACAAATCTAAACGGATTTATCCATTGTAGAGTGATGAAAAGAGCGAAAAATTTTGAGGAATGAAGCCCACAAACCATATAACTACTTCGAGACTTCCTGCAAGTAGCTATAAAATGCGGATGGATGAACTTCGTGGAGAATGCGGCCTCCAAAACACTCTCTCTTTCCACCTTAATCGACGGCCTTCTTGTTGCCTGGAAACTTCCACCTATCACTCATCACAACTGAAAGCAGTTAAAATTCACATTTTTTTCTTCTGAGAATGTAAGAATCGCACCTTTTTCTTTTGAGAAAGTAAAGAATCACCCGCTTTTTCTTTCGAGGAAGTTAAAAATCACACCTTTTTTTGTTTTCGGATTGTTAAAAATCTCATCTTTTTTTTTTTGAGAATGTTAAAAATCACACCTTTAGTGCAAAATTTTCACCAGGAAGCGAATCAAGTAACACTCACTGCTCGTTTTCCCGAAAATAAATTGCTTCCTTCTCTCCACAGTAGTCGTGGAAGGGCCGCTGCTCCGATTAGCAGGGAGGCACTGGACGAGTGTCTCGCTCGGATCCTTCTTGGGGGAAACCACCGCCTCCTTCTCGCACCCGTTCTTGCCGTAGATCTTGACGTCGAACCCGATGTCGCCGTCAAAGACGAAGACGAGGAAGTCGCCGACGGCAACGGCGTGGTCGACGACGAAGGCTTCCCAGCCGCGCTGGAAGAACCAGCCGTCGCCGTCGCTGCCTCCCACGGCGACGTGCCAGAGCCCGCCGCGGGCGCTTCGGAGGACGGACTTGGAGCGAAGTTTTCCTCTCAAACGCTTCTTAAACGGTGTCGGAATCCGCTATAAAGTCATTAACTTCATGAGATGTTTACAACAAAACAGAGCAATGGAGAACACACACACGCACACACACAGAGAGAGAAGGGGGGCTACCAGGTTCGTTTTGAAATCTCCCATCATGACCTTAAAGAACGAAGCTCGGTCTCTAAATGCCTTGCCCATATTGGGAGGACGGGGGGAGAGAGAAAGCAGGAAGGAAATGGAGTAGTTTTTTGCCTTCGTCTTGGAAGAAAGGTGAGTCCAAGGCCCCTACTTTCTCCTCTCTCCCTCTTCTCCGCTTCTCTTCGGTTCTCTCAGTTCCAAGAGTGCTAGTGCTGAGTTCTGTATGATTTGATGGGAATGAGATTGGTTAGATGGACGGATGTGGCGGCTACATGGAGAGCGAGAGGAGAACAGCGTGCATTGTTGTGCTTGGACGGAGTGCTGAGTGTTGGTGAGATGGTGACGGGATGAGTAGGGAGTGGCGCCTCCATTTTGATCAGCGTGAAAGCTGGTCGAGACAAAGCACTCCAGAATTGGGACGAGAAGTCTGTCTGCCTCTCTCTCTCTCTCTCAATTCATCTTTTTCTCTGTCGTCGTCTGTGACACCTCACATTATCCTTCTGGTGGAGAGGAGCCAGGAGGATCAATGGTGATTAAATATTTTTTTATAAATAATCTTCTAAATATCAAATTTTACACAGATATTTTCTCAAAATTAATATTTATATATATACATTTGTAAAACAATTATTTTGCCATTCTATTATTTTTTATTCTTATTTTTACAAAGATACCCATCCAATTTAATACCGTTAAAACAAATTAATAGTTTTAAATTAAAATAATTAAAATATCTTTAATGAATAGATGGTTACGGTGGAGACCAGAAAGTAATTTTAAAATTTTATTTTATTTTTAATTAAAATAAATTAGTTTTATTAATGGCGTTAGAAAAAGCGTTTTATTATGGATATTTGTGAAAAATAATATTTTATAAGGGTACAAAAATAATATAGATTTGAAGAGAATATTTGTTCAAATTTAAATTTGTAGGAGGATATTCATTAAAAAAAATTCTATTTTAAATAAATAGGATGATTTTATGATCATGCATGATTAAACAAATTATTTTAAATGGAGAGGAGGATTTTTCAGAAGGTGATCGAGGTCGGATATATATATATATATATATATATATATATATATATATAATTTCTTTGTGGGTGCTCACGAAATGGCAGTGTCTAAACTTAATTCGAAGGGACACCCTGAGCAGCCACCTAATGGCTTGGAGTTTTCCATAGTTCTCCGACATACGAACCTAGAGTCCACCACGTGAGATCCATGTACGTTTTTAAAACAGCCATATTTTATAAAAAAAAGAATAATAAAAATATTTTATTTATAATCTTATTTTAATGCATAGATCTTTTTGTACCTAGTTAAAGAGTTATCTTCGTGTTCGCAGTCTCGAGCCTATGCGCCTGGAAAAGTGAAGCCGAAATCGGGCATTCCATTGTATGCCAGTAATTCATAAAGTATTCTCATGAGATTTTCCTTTGGTTGGCAAAAAAAATATTAATTTTAGTATATTTGATTGATTATAAAAATATGGCACGTTCCAGGTTATATTTAGTTAAATATTTAATTTTAAAAAATATATTAAATATTTATTATATTCTTAATAAAAAAAAGACATTACTCATAAATTTTTGTGGCTTAAAGCTACTTTTAGAAAAAAGAACCCTAATTTTCAGTAGCTTTTCTATATATTTTTCTTTTCCGTAAAATATAAAAATTTTATTTCTTACTTTTTATTGAAAAAATTATATGAAATACCTATTATACTTTTAATAAAGAGAAAAACCTTATCAATAAATTTTGATGGCTTAAGGATATTTTTGAAAAAAAAATTCCAATTCTCAACTGATGGAAAAGTGGCTTTTCCATGTCTCCAATGAATTTTTCTTTTTTCTTAAATATATAAATTTTATTTTTATAGAAATGCAACTTTCCTATTTTCTTTCTTTGAAACCTTCAACTAAATAAGAGGTATTTTTTTGTTTTTTCATGGACCACACTTTTTCTTCTTTTTTTCGCGAACCAAACAAGTCCTAAAAGTTCTGTTTATCGTACACATATAGAAAGCACATATACCAAAGATAGCGTATCGTCCTCGTATCTTATATATATTGGATAAATATCCGATATGACAAGTAAATATCTATAATATTTTAATATTTATTTGTGGATGAATATATTTGGCTTAGGATATTTCTTACTTAAATATTGGGTCATGAAACTCAGGTCAAGAGGGTTTTGGACCCGGATTTGCATCCATCTGGTCCAGTAACTTAAAAAAGCCACCAAAATAACTTGATTATCTTTCTTTCCAATACCATAATCTAAGAAGAGAGCCAAACCTTTTGTCTCATGATGCTAACGAGAGACAGCATTTGTGATTCAGACTCGCCAATCTGCATGAACTGGTATTTGAATAATTAACTTGTATATGGACTAATTAAGACCAACCGAATTATAAATAGGTTATGTATGGGATTGGCCCTTAATTTCGATCCTGTGGCCCATCATGGAATGGAACAAACTTTTTAAATGTTGATTCAAATGTTAAGAAAGTCCACATAGTTAATGTTTTTTTAAAAAATGTAAATAATATTGCAAAAAAGGCACATGAAACATAGTGCCTAAGACTTGCCATGTTTGCTGCTCCACTTTAATTTTTTCTTGTTATTTTTTTTAGATACTCCCCCTAGTGATCATAATTATTTTATTTAATGAGACATACAATTGACAAGTCAAGTTGTAATGATTATAAAATATATTTGACACTTTTTTTTTAATTTGATTATAAATGGATAGGATATAGGTGAAGAAGAATTTTTAATCTCAACTAAATTAGATCAAACCTGAACCCAGTCCAACCGGACCCATTGCTCAGATCAGCCATAGCTCAAAGTCCAAATTTTTACGATCAAACATGTGACGGATGGCCTACGAAATCAACGGCGTATGTTTCTCAGTCAATTTTTGGCACGTTTCATACGGTGTCACGCTTTTTACGGCCACCGCGTCCTCCCCTGAACCCTAAACCCTAAACCCTTGGAGCCATCGTCGACGGAGACTTCGTCTCTCTCTCTCTCTCCACCCGAAATGGCTTGGCGCGGGTCGATCTCCAGATCGCTGCTCGCCACCGCGCGTTCGTCCTCGTCCACCCTCCGATCGCCGGCGGCGGCCCCCCGCCTCCGCCCTCCGCCGCTCGCCGGCCCTCGCGTCCAGCGCCGCCGTCTCTCCTGCGCCCCTCCCAGGTGAAACCCCAGTTCTAAATCTGTCTGTTTTCTCTTTCTTTCCTATAATTTTCGATTGCTGAAGTGGTTTTCTCCGGTAGGACTTTGGGAGAGCTGGCGTGCGCCCAGTCTCTCCTCCCGCTCCACAGCGTGGTCGCCGTGCCTTGCCTCACCTCGCATCTTTCCGTCAGCGCGAGAGCGTGCTGTGAGCTCTCTCAGGGTACCTTTCGTCGCACTTGTCAAGATCGCTAGTTATGTCCTTCTTTGTGAGTCTTGTTATTAGTCTAGTCTTGCTTTTCTGGGATGTGAATCGCACGATAGAAAGGAACAAAAAAAATGCTATATTTTTTATGTTGTTTTGAATCTATAAGTCTGATATGAGGGGATCTTGAATTATATGATTAGGGTTTTGTAGTTTCCTATGTTTATTGTTTTCGGGATTGAGATTTGATAGGGAAAAATGGAAAAGATGGTTGATGCAAGAGACAGGCTGGCATTCGGTGGGAAGCTTTGACTTCTAACTTGATGTAGGTTTCCTCTTTCTTAATTGCTCTTCCTGCAGTAAATGGCTAGGAAAGTTTAAATTCAGGGAGAAAACCTGGAAATTTGAATAATTTGAAGGGAACAAAGAAAAAGAAAACACAGTCCTGTTCTGTGGGTTACATGCGACTGATATATCTTGTTTCTATCTTTTACGTTATCAGTAATTCAGTATTGATCTTAATGCAGCTTTTAAGTTTTTGACATTTTTAAAGTATTATATATATGCTTTATTTTACATTTTGGGCTTTGAATTCGATGCAGTTGGTTCACAGATAAATCAGCATATTTTTACATGTACTTATGGATCCATTCTCATCTTTTTCTCATTCTTGTATTAACTTGCAGTCGGTACTTGACTTTGATATTTTCCCTTTCTTTGCAATATTTTAAATGACTATTAGGATGAACTAAGCAACTGAAGTACTTGGGAGACCATTTGAGGTATTGTTTATTGACTGACAATGGGATGTTAGATAGTATGTAATGGGATTTGCAGAGACATTCTTTACTGCTATCCTTTATTGATCCTTGTTATATGTTTCTGGGATGGCGTATATTAGAAAGTTATGACCAGTCTACTCTTTTTTCAATTTTTTTGTTTCACTTGAATTGATTTTTGGTTGATTTGAGTTAATTGGGATTGAGATTTGATAGGGAGGAATGGGAAAGAGGGGTGATGCGAGAGAGAGGACAAGATTCAGTGAAAACAGGGGGATGGTGATGTTTCAACCACTGTAGGTTTTCCCTTTCCTAATTTTTATGCCAAAGTTAAACAAATATATTAGGTATAAAAAAAAGAGTGGGACGGGGGAAAGAAAATTGAACAAATGAATAAAATGGAACTCTTTGGTAGAGATGATGTTATTGATATTGTATCTTGCTTTTGATATTGTACTAAATTGGTAGCTCATGCTAGTTTAGAATGGATTTTTTGATTTGGTTAAGAGGTTTCTGTGCATATCTTTGGTTCTTGCCAATTGAAAAATGTGCAATTCGGAGCATGATGTAAAGGACTTGGATATTAATGCAGTAGAGTAATAATGTAGCACATGAATATTTTCTTTTTTCTTTTCCTTTATTTTCCTGAGCTGCCTTGTGGAAGATGCTGTAATAGAACATATGCTTCTGTTTTTCAGATCTTCAAAAAATTATGTTTCAGAAATGTTATTTTTTATCTTTTTCTTCAGATATGAATGTGGAGTGGTGAGCTTTCTTGCATTCAAATTGATCTTTCCCTTATCCATGCTCCCACCTGGACCTTTTGTTACATTCCCCAATCTGAGTTTTATGCTTTGAAAATATGAAACTCTACATAGCATTTCGTCATGAGTTTTAGCAAAACATTGAAGAGCCTGTTTATTCATTTGATGAAGTCGATATTGTATGGCTATTGTTGGTTTGAACTTTAATAATTTGACATTTAATGGTGAGGACCGTCAATTTCAACAAACATTTGGCTGATTTCCATGACTTTTTGCGGGAAGGCAGAAGAAACATCCATATCATTAAATAAAAGAAACACCCTTGGTTCCTATTCTGTCAGGTTCCTTTTCTAAAGCTGATGTGCAACTTAACTTGAATGAGCCAATTGCCTTGTTTCATTATCATGTAGTACTTATTATGAAGAACCAAGTAGCAGTGTTTCAAGATGTTGCTTTATGTTTTCTTACGGCTATGGTGCTAATTGGTTAGACTGATATTGCTATATGCTTTTTTTTTTCAAAAAAAAAAGATGGAAAATTATGGGCAATGAGATTCTACACTTTTTTTGGAACTTTAATGCAGTGTCTGGTGCAAGTTTGACTGGAATTGTAATCAATGTTGATGCCTAGGATGCCTTGTTCTGTTGTTGTTGCTATTGTTTAATCTATTATTGTTCTGATCATGGAGAGAGAACAGGGCATCTAAAAACGAAATGGTGCCTAATGGATAATGTTGGGTGTCTTTTGTGGTAGAGGGTTCAGGAAAATATGTGCATTGTGGCTGTTTTGATACTATTGATCCTGTTATCTAATAAATCTGGATTTGAGAATATTTGAAGTTTATGTGTTGCCCACTCGTGGATATAAAGTGGAGCAGGATCTAGACATGCAATAGGCATACGAAATGAACTTTTAAGGAGGGACTGTCAAGGAAAGTGGCAAGGTTTTAGAATGCCAATGCCAGATAGTTCATTTACAGCTAACATGTGTTTCTATGCTTCAGTCATATGCAAATTATTTGTTCATTTAGTAATAAATTTTGTCAAATCAAAACAAAGATTTGTGACATAAAATCTGTTAGGCAAATAGTTAATCTGTATAGTTAACTGGTAGCTTTTCACTCTTTGGCACCTCAAGAAAAGAATATTTAACATTATGGAGGAGAGTTGGCTAATTGAAAGAAATGTTGCTAATTTGGTGGAATGAGTGCATCTTTGTGATTTCTTGCTGATGTATTTTTTGTTCTTTCTTGGTAGCTTGGGGTTTGAACATGGTTTCTCTAAAATCATTTGAGATGCAGAGGGGTTACTGAGGCTCCAAGTTTGTTATGGGCAATCGGCATGTGTTCTGGATGAAGGGTTATTAGTAGGCTCTTCGACTTCCAGCATCTTTCCATTTATAATGAGTAGTATGGAGGTAGAAATGATTGTACAGTAGTCTGCACTTCCCCTTAAAAAGTGCATTTTTGTTGTCCCTTTCTCGCCTTTTTGTGTATTCTATGATGTCTTTTGCATTATTGAAAACTTTGCATTTCTAAGAAACTTGAAAGGTATTATACTTTGTAACTTTATGGGACTATTGCTGGTTTATAACTAAATTTTGGGGTTTAGGGTGATCTTCTTGTTTTGAGATTGTTAAGCCTTGAAATGTATTTCAATTGAAGGTGACACTAATAATTGTAGTTTTAGGCTCACATTTCCTTCGTTTATTTAGTTTCTGAATGTAATAACAGTGTCATAACTGCATATCATGTGATAAATTTCTATCAAATGTCAACCATGAAACCTTACACATGAATTTGGTAGCTATACTCGCACCATCACAATTCTCTTTGAGTTTTCTATGCTTTGGTGTCAGTTTCATTTTTATTTATACTTATTTGTGTTACATGGACTCGGTTTGTCTGGCCGGTGCGGGCGTCTAAAGGATCTGATCCTTAAAATATCAAAGAATCTTTTCTTGCAGAAAGCCGTTTTGAAGTGTCACGCTAATGCCCGTGTTGAAGTGTCTGAAGACTAGGTGTTACCATATTGAATATGAATAATAAGTAATAACAGCATGACACTTCGAGTTCGATATGAGCAAACCATTATTATCATTTTTTTCATAACGTGAGATCTTATGTTGAGATAGTAATATGAAACAGAGATCATTTTGGATTTGATCTTGTGTCAGGGGCAAGGTACGCTGTACTAGCCCGAATCGGATGGTACGGAACGTACCATACAGGTTCGATATCGGTATCTGGTATGGGTGATATACCGACATTCGGTAGGTCAAAAAATTTCATACCGTATTGTACCGACACTCAGTATGCCAAAAAAAATTTTGTACCGTATCGTATCGACACTATGCTTGTGTGGCATCGATACGGAGTCCAATACTGAGACGGCAAACCTTGGTTAGGGGTACATTTCAGCATCACAAACCATTCTTTTCTCCACCAGAATTCTCTTTCTGATATTTATATTATGAAAGAAAAAGTACAAAAATAAAGAAAAGATCATTTTTTTCCTTATTTGATCATATCAGAAAGGAACTACGAAAGTAGTTGTTACATTTGGGGAAATGAAGATTTAGAGTTATGGTTCTGGCTGAGAAGTGATAGAAGATTAGGGTTATTGTTTATAGGAGTTTCATAAGGGAAAGGTTAATGATATTTGCAACAAGTCAAGCCTGAGATTGGGTAAAATGCGTCTATAAGTTATTGAAGATTAGGGTTAGAAATAAAAATAGAAATGGGCCTCTAAAGATGCTTAAAGGTTGTAGGTGACGAAGTCCTTTGGGGAACTTTGAGAATATTTATAAATAGAAAAGATACTATTTTTTTAATTCAGGTTTGGTAATGAGCTTTTAGTTAAAGATATTTTTGCATATGGATGATAATAGCAGATCAGGCTTGTGCAAGCAAGCTATTAGATCGAGACTTTCAAGTCCGAAGTGAGTTAAGGTTCCAAAAGTAGATGAAAAGTGCATAATGGATGGACATAGTGAAGCATAGTCGATTTGGTTAGTGAATCATATTCTTTGGGTTTTGACAGACAGAAGAATGTAAGATGAAGTTAAAAGCACAATATATTAAGAGCAAAGGGGAACAAGAATTTTAGACTGTGTTCTGATAGTTAGCTATTTATATGATATTTTAAATCTATCTGGGAGATTAGTCAAACAAAGACTAAACAAAGCTATTTTGATGGATTAGTCAAACAAATGCTAAACTGGAGTATTCAAAACCTAGTCCTGATGCGTAATTGGAAGGTCACTCTTGGGGCAAATCTCCTACTCAGGTAGTTGGTGGATTATTGTAGCAATGTACCTGGATATGGTTTTATTGATAGCTTGGCATATTGTGATAATAAGACAGTGTATTTGGAGGTTAAGTGGAAGGGAAAAGTATAGAGTATATGTGTTGGTAGTGTGAAGGACATGAGGAGCAACTCTATGCACTACATATGGAGCGGTTAGGAAGCTTCCAGCATGAAGAGGTCTTAAGAAAGGGTTAAGCTTTAACTGCTTATCTTAGCTAGGTTAATAATGATGTTAACTCTTTGATAACATAGGAGGTCCCAAGGTGCATGTTAATCAAAAAGATGCGGTATTATTTGGCAAATTTTAATCTTTTATTTATTAGAGTAGTTTTGTAGGAATAGATGCTTAGATGTCTGGAAAAATTATGATCTGTGGTAAAGTTTTCAAAGTCAAGATACACATAAGCTTGAGAGAGGGCAAATGATTCCTAAAATAAAGCAGAAAGATGTGGATATAGACAAGAATTTCTATTTTAGTATGAAGGCAATATATGGATGACGCTGAAATGGTAATTGAATGGCCCTTATGATCTTTATAATCATTGAGGCAAAGGAAACTTTTTAAGTTATGGATATGAATGGTCTTCAACAAGAATCAAAGTGCTAGGCCATAAAGATGTTGAGATTAATGTGTAGTACAAGGATGGATATAAAGAGAAACGAATCTTGCACAAGCTTATTAGATGAGGTTTATAAGTAGCACCAGTAGAGGATAGAGTGATGGGCGACTGTTTTTGCCATGTGAATTTTAGGATAAAGATGATCATGTTTAGGAGACTTTGGATTTAGATTGAAGGGGCAGCATAGATGAAAAGACAAACCTGATTGATGCAAGTGTGAAAAGGGGCATTGGAGATTAGTTGAATTTTGGTGTTGGATAGAAAGAATGGGGTAAATGTGATTCAGAAAGCATTCATAAAGTATCTTTATTCAACTTTGTAAGCATCTTTGTTTCTCTATCATGCTAGCACTTGATGATATATCATTACCTCTTTGATCTAATGATCATTTCAATGTCTTATGCTTTACCCTTGTCAGAGTCCATAAGCTGCTTTCCTGTTTGAAATAGTGATCTAATATGCAATCTGAGATTTAAGGAATAGTGATCTAATATGCAATCTGAGATTTAAGTTACCCAGCTTTGAGCGGAGTTGCAGAATTGTATTTGCACTTGACATAGCAATTGACTTGCATGTTTAAGTTCTGTTCGATAGATTTTATTGTCTCGTAAGCAGTGAACATTCTCTATGACATAAAACATTTTTCCTACCTCCAGCAACAGGATTGTAGAAACAAGAAACTAGGAGGTATAAATATCAGCATGTCATCTTATAAGTGCATAAGTTGAACTAGATGGTATAGTTAATCTTCATCGATATTTGTGACCATGGAAATCAAATTGAAGATAGTCCCATCACTATGGAGTATCAATTCTGCCCAAGACATTTTTGTGGAAATCCATTAAGCAACATATATGTGCTATGTCTTGTTCTATTCTCTTGGTATTTGGTCTTTGGTTCCATGTAAGTGCTGTGGCTGCAGTTAAGGCACTTGATTGTGCTGTATCCTTTCTCACTCCTTGGATATTTGGTACATGGGGAGTCAACCTACACCTGTTATTGTGGCTTGAATTTATGATCTTAATTATATGATTGTTGAAAGATATTACTCTTATGACCTCTTAAAAGCAATAAAAAAATGTTTAAATGCAAATATAGAATTGTACCAATTGTTCTATACATGGTAGTTAATTTGTAGTTGCATTGAATCATAATGATATTGTGTTTCATATATGTAGGTCAGAGATCATTGAGATAAAGAGTAATTTTTACATTGAATCTAATTACAGTGTTGCATATATGTAAGCCAAAGATCATTGAGAGTAATTTTTTACCCAGGTCAAATCCCTATACATGCTACGTACTGCTCATTTTTTTAAAAAATTTTATTTGTATGATATAAGAGCAGTTAGATGTCAAACATGCCTGAAAGCATTAGAGTAAGTCATGTTTGTGCTATAAGGTTTAGCAGCATCAGCATAAATTATTTATTACAGGAGCTTGTCCGCACAGTGGAAGTCTTCATCATGATTTTTTGAGATCACATTAAATCACAACTAATATGTTTGTCTGTGCTTGATTTAAATCATTTTGACTAAGTCATGATTTAAATTACTTGCTGAAAGCTACGTTCCCCACGTGCAGGTACTTGAAGGCAGTAGGATTGATGACAAGCTTGTCAAGAGCATTTGGAGCAGTTGTCATATGGGGTGTCTTTGAAACCTTTGAGCTAATATCGTTAGCTGCAGGACTAGAACAAACATACAAATGATTCTGCTTGTTTTTTATAAAGTTTGAATTCTTCCCAACTCTTGGATTCCCAATTCATGTCTTAGATGCTGTCTGCTTTTGTTTCATGTGGAACTCTGAAATTGGTGGCTTGCATGTTTGGTTGTTTAGTTCAGTCCTTAAAATGCAATGTTAAGGGAAATTTTGAGGTCCAGAGACTAAATTAGGTTCCTATATAATTAGGTTACTTTGTGTCATTTATTTATTAAATTTCATTTTGGAGAACAACTTTAGGTTTGCCAAATCTTGTAGTATAAGATTAGAGACTAGGAAACAGCGGTTATCGTGGAAACGAGCTTCTCTGTTCATTCCATAGTCTGCTTATTTTCCTCCTGACAATTTCAAATTTGCACTTTCACTTCTGTAAGCATCTACTTCTTTGGTGAAAAGAACTCTAAATGTTTTTGGGATGAACAAAACATTCTAAATGTTATGCCTCAGGGTCTGGACTTGGTTTCTATTTACCTTAGATTTGCAGAGAATGCAGTATGCATTGGTTGGTGCATTGCAGCTGGTAAGCCGTGTTGATTGTTTATTGATGGAAAGGGGTACGCAGGCACAGAGCTTGTTATTAGACCTCCTTAATAATCGAATCCGATGGCTAAACCAAAAGAATTTTTGATAAGTAGCTTTATGCTTGGATCATTGATTACCCAAGGGGAAATCAACTTGCATTCATTTATGTGAAAAGATGGGTGGTCGATGTGTGGGCGAGAGACTTTCAAGCTGTGGTCTACGTAGATTGCCAAGGTAAAGACAACGGGCTAGCAGCAAGTTTTTCAAGTTAGTACATAATGCTTTTCAGAGTTTATCCATGCTATCAATATGTCGTTTCTTCTGAAATACAACATAGTGCATTTGGAATCATTATGCTTCATGTTTTGATATGTTTTATTGATCTAAAACAATTTGTGGTATGTAACAAGAACGTTTGGTAGCGTAGTGTAGAATCATAAGGAATGAATCAACTGCTATGAATCTCAATGGGGTTTGAGGATCTCTCGCAGTATTCTGCTAATATTCATACCATATCATTGAGAAGTATAATGGGTTAATTTTTGCAAGCATTGTGTATGTAGCACTTTCGCACTATAATCGTTGCTATTCTCTTTTGATTTTTTTTTTAATAAAACAAAAATATGGAACTCTCCATTGTTCTAATTACAGTTCTTGTTGATAAAAATAAATCTGAAGTGTACATAACCAAGAATCTAATGTATAGTTAATAATTCTTATAGAGACTGTACTGGTCCAACTAAATTTTTTATTGAATATAAAAATTCAAAAAATAAATAAATAGAATGGATTTGGATTTATGTAAAATAAATAGGATGGGTCAGGTCTGGGTTAGATGTTTTTCTTAATTAAATCCGCTTTGATTGATCCGATCCAAACCCTGACTTGACCCATTGCCACCTCTACTGTAGTCTGTGGTTTTGTGGAAGGGCATACAAAAATTCATAGGCCCACAACTGGCGACCTAGTAACTCCGCATTTAATGAGCCATGACATATGGTAAAAAATGGTTGAATTGCATCAATTCCTCTCTCACCTAGTAAGAGGATTGTCCATGTAAATTTTATAGGAGCTGCATAGCATTTTTTGTATGCATAAAGTACTGTCATTAGTTTCTGACATAATAACTCAGAGTTAGGTGGATTAAGACATCATATTATCAACAAAGCAAGAGAAGATTCGAGGCCTCTCTCTTTTGTACTTGTTTGGAGAGGGAAAAAATCTTCCAACCAATTTAGTGGAGCCCAAATGTAAAATGAAAGATGAAGAGAAAAATATATGGCGCAAATATGCTGTAAAATGACCATTTCTTCGGCATACTAAAATATAGTCGCAACCTCCTTTGATGTAAATCTTCCTAAGCTTTGTTACATGACAATTCTTTCATATAATGAATCAAGAGTAAATAAAAACAACAAAGAAAAGGTCCCAGTCGATAAAGAATCAGAAGCTTGTTGTATTGGAAGTGTAGAACTAAATTAAAATACCTTTAGGCCCTCTCGGATCTTTTTATATGGCACCGAGAGGCCAGTTTTACTCATACCCTTCCCATCCGTGGGCCCGGCTCGGTTACCCCTCTGAGCTCCGACACGACCCCTCCGTGGAGTACGTCACACCTGGCACTACCAAGGCTATCAGTGGACCAATAAGCCCTCCCATTCCACGTGTCCCAGCGGGGAGCATTTGATCTCCATATTTAATCGACGCCCGCGTGTTTCGAACTCGGACTGCACGGGTGGCTGTTTACTATCTCTTCTATAGCTGTATATATATATATAAATATAAATATATATATATATATATTATATATATATATATATATATATATATATATATATATATATATATATATATATATATATATATATATATATATATATATATGCACACATACATAAATATGTATGTATGTATGTATATCCATTGTTACACATCTCTAAACAAGCCTTTTGCCTCGAAAATCCTTCCAACTAGAAGATTACAAGAATGTATCTTGCAATTTTTGTCAAACACTTCAAATGTTACAATTGGGGTCCTTTAGTGCGAAAATTTGTGAAAAATTCTCTAAAATGCTTCTCGAACTTCTTCTTTAGCATACACTCTACAGGCCAATCATCAACCCAGTTGAATGTCACATTGTTGTAGAAGAACGCAATTGCAAGCGGATGAGAGCATGGTTAGTGATACATGATGCCGTTACCATCTCGCGAGCGTACGTGGTATCGTATCTGTGATACGAAAAAGATCCAAGATTATAAGTGCAAGTTGGGTACCAATTCTGAGGGCATTTCGGTAATTTCAATAAGATGGTGCGGAACACACTGAAGATCTCCGATTCGAGGCCAGGCAATGCTAGTGTTACTATTGTTTATCAGAATAATATGTATATTTTTGCCTCCGTTGCTAACGCATCTCTAAGTAAGCTTTTACCCTCCAAAACCCTTCCAACTATAAATAATATTACCAGCATGCATCTTGCAGCCCTCATCAAATATGCCAAATGCTTCAATTTGGATCTATTACTGTTGGAAATCGATCCGACTAAGATGCCGAGCTAGTTGAGCTATTGAAGTACTTGGACAGTCAGCTGTTTAGATGCTCTGTTGCTCAGATTGTGGAGATTGGATGAAGATTGTGATGTGTATCCAAGATGATAATTTGGTGGCTGTTGTGCTCGGATGGTGATGGCTCCGTTGCCGGTCGCTCCTAAGGTGATGCTGGATGGAGGAGATCGTGTTCGGACCCTCAATCCGATGTTGGATTCGATCTGAAACAATAAAGACAGAAAGTCCGCTTGCTAGAGAGTATCCTATAGAGGATCCTTTGATGTTTAAGTCGGACTCTTAAAAAACAACGGAAGTGCTGAGAAAGGCAGAGTGGCAACCCAAGGGTGTAAAAAGGTGCTTGAGGGTATTTACTGGGAGGATCTTTCAGGAATGATTTATATAAGCTAGGATCGGTGTCTGTTGCTGAGAAATTTAGGTGTGCAAAATTGGCCGATTTTGGTAATCGATTGCGCATCTTGAAGATCATGCGCAAGTGTTTTGCCTGTGCATCTCACTCGTTCGTCACGCGGTTATGGAAACCATTCGCGATCATGGCCAAGCTGTCACCAATTAAGAAAAATATTTGAAATTTGAAGACCTTTCTGCACATTACCTTCATTACCTTGTGTGAAATTGCCTTCATTACCTTCATTACCTTAGAGAGATTACAGTTATGGAGACATGAATTCTCTCTTCATCCAAATGGCTCGAGTAATAACTTTTCCTCTTATTGTGTGAAGCTCCAACAACCCACATGCATTTGGAAGTGGTATGAACATTTTAGTTGTGGAAAAATAGAGAAAAATAAGCATTTCCCCCCTCCACTCTTCTTTGACAAAAATAAAAAAAATAAATATAAAGAGTTTTCTTTGTTGATGTAAAATAACATATCCTCCTCTCAGAATACTCCTTTTAATGAGATTGGTCTTCCTATAGATTTTTTTTGTTTGATAAATGCCTATAGATATTTTTATAGGACCCCTTTTTTGTTGAGATGAAGGAACTAATACATGTTGAAATAGGCAAATATGACTTTAAATCTCATGGAGAATCAAATGTTTGCATATTGAGATTTCATTATTAAAACGGTAAATGGAAACCAGAAAAGAAAGAGATTGACTGGCTTATACTTTTTTTACTTTAGAACTAAGGACGAAAGTATACCAAGTAATATCCATTTAGATTTGCTTTTGTATCCAAATCTAAAAAAAAAATAGATATGATATAGCAAAACAGTTACCTTATTCATATTTAAAAGTCCTATTTGATATTATTTGTAATTTTATTTAGTTTTATATAGCACGAACTTTAAAGAAAAATAAGTGATTAACTTGTTTTTTACTTATTTATATTCTAGTGATATCTTTTTGGTGGTTTACCTCTATATATATATATATATATATATATATATATATATATATATATATATATATATATATATATATATATATATATATATATATATTAAGGTATAATTTCTCCGTCTGAGCAGCGTTAAATCCACCACGACCCACAGTACCTACTCGAATAGTGACCCAATAATGGAGGTACGTATATAGGCAAATAATGGAGGTACTAGTTAGATCTGTCGCGGAATGGGAAACCGAGGCCCAAATAATTCCAAGAAGCTCCCCATCGGAAAACGACGTTTCTTCACCTATTTCACTGTTGTTGCATCAACGGTACGTGCCTTGAACAAAGAATCAGGCATAAAAGCAGTTTGCAGAGAAGGGGAAATTGAACAAACACTAAACGCTGGAACCATGCCGCATCTTTACTGGTATCGGTTTGGGTTGCCGCTCGCAGCTCTCGCCAACAGTAGCGAGCATGCATCCCATGGAGCTCTATTTCCAATCCGGCAATACTTCCATGAATCACACCCTTTGCGACGTGCACCATTGCTGCCATTTGCTACTAGTGGCAAGCCAACCCATTTCCCCTCCCTTCCCTTGCCCTCGATCCCACATAAGCCCCCCTTTTCTTCTCCTCGACACCACTCCAAAGCTTTCCTCGGCAAGTTGCTGAGAAGGTCAAAACATCCGGAGAAAGAGAAGATAGAGGGAAAAGAAAGTGCGAGAAATGGAGATGATAGCTGCGAGAAGCTGCCATCGGGCGTGCGGCGAGAGATGCTGCCAAGGCATGTGGCCGTGATCATGGACGGCAACTCCCGATGGGCGAGGACGAAGGGACTGCCAACTTGGGCAGGGCATGAGGCTGGTTACAGGTCCCTCCAGGAGATGGTCAAGCTCTCTTGCCGATGGGGGATTCGGGTTCTTACCGTCTTTGCCTTCTCCTTTGAGAATTGGCTCCGACCTAAGGTCTCTTACTTTGGATCCGGAACTACGCAGTGCATGTTTTGCACCACAGAGATTGCTCATCTCAAAAACGGAGAGCTCTCAGTTTCCAAGATTAGCAAAAAGCCCTCCGTTTTCGAGACGAGCAACACGACTGCTATCCGAGCATGCATTACCCTCCGCATTGCAACTCATGCATGCAACGTAAAAGATCTGGATTCCTCGCACTCCTCCCACTCCACCATGCAAAGTCTCTAATTTACTTGCAGCTTAATTACGTACGCATATTCTTGTTTCTTTGCAGGTAGAGGTTGATTTTCTGATGGTGCTAATTGAAGGTGCTCTCAAGGAGAACATTAAGTATTATCTGAGGTAGGTGTGGTTTGAAGATTTTAAAATATATATATATATATATATATATATATATATATATTGCGACCTTTATAGCAAATTTGGAGGCTTATCCCTTGCATATATAAGAGTAGAGTTTAATAATGTAGTTATTTTTTAATATAGATTCAAAGATCTTGATCATAATAATTATAAGGGTCGATTATATACTCAGTGTAGGTAAGAAGCGAGATCCAAGCCAAGATATTGGTCTGGAGGAAAATCCTGATACAGATGATGGGATAAACGTTTTTGAGTAACAACTGTTATTTGTTAGAACATAGAATGGGAATATTATACAATGTGAACAATAGATGTTAGTTGATATTTTAAACGTGTATAGATAAATATAAAATTTTAAATTGTAAATCTTAATATCAGTTTTAGATAACATGTATGCACCATTTATTATACTATTACAAGAAACTCTCTATGTTAATGAGTCTCCAAAATTCGTGAAGGCGATGCCCAGCAGGGCTCAAACCCTCTCTCCCCTCTTTAATTTTAATAGTAGGGGACCATGGATGGCCCATAGGAGGAGTTAGAGAAAGGACTGCCCACAAGCCCATAATCTGTCGGCCATAATTAAAGCGACCATGTGAAGCGGTCGTATGCCATAATTTGTTGGCATTAATTCTTCCTAGCCCTTGTATAATGGGAGGAGTTGCCGGTTCATGCCACATCAATTCAAGTAAACAATAAAATAAACTTTTTTATATAAAGAGATAGTTTGAGAAATCTTAGGTAGGTAACATCATTCACAGATAACTCAATTCTGCTAAAATCTCTTCCGTCCATACTGTTGTTTTTCTATTCTAACTTAGACATCGGAGGGTCTCCTGCTAGAAACTCTCCGACAGACGGACTTTTTGTAGGTTATTTTCGAAGGAGATTAACTTTCTACATCTCAGCCAACTACTTCAGCTTGGCTCCTACCGACTTCAGGGTCATCCGAGCTACGCTCCGACTTCAGTTCGGAATTCAACAGCAACAGATTGACACTAGAAGAAGGATCCCCAACTATACCACAGATCAAGTGAAGGAATAAATCGCCAATATGAGGTCGTGTGGAGCTCACGGTGCATCTCACCCCTCGCAACGCCACTCTTCGGCCTCGCGAAGCTCACTATAGAGCCTAGAATATATTCCGCCAGAACAACCTGCCGCACCGGTGAACAACGAGCAGTTCATCCTGCTCATTCAATAGGTGCAGGCATTGATTACAGCGGTTCAGGGGTTGCAACAAGCAGCAACACGACCAGAACCAGTTCGGCCGGAATTCGGTCAACCTAGCCACCATTCTTAGTCGTCGGTGCTCCACATGCCCCTGGATAGTCGCCACTCTCAAGGTCAGGACTCGGAGTGGTCCCGTTAGGGTCGGCCCACTCAACAGAGTAGTCCTAGTGGGGGCAAAAAATGGTGTACTCTAAGCCCCCATTCTGGCAAGGACTCCACTCCAAGCCTCTCGCCTCCTTGCCACATGGAGCTTTCGCCCCAGCAGGATGCCAACCTTGATAGGAATTATAGCATATGCTCTCATGAGGAGTCATTTCTCCGACGCTCTGATGATGACCTAGGAGCTGTAGTCATGTAAATTTACGGTGTGGGCACCATTCGCATGGGCGGCTTATGGCACTCACTGTGCGCTGGATATAGAGCTGCCACAACTGCCAGTTGCTGAAATTATTAGTTCTTGCTGGCACGTGTTGATTGGCTTCTTGGCAGGGGCTGAAGTTGTTCACCTCGATTTATGCCCAAGGTGAAGGAGGTTGATCCGGTCCGAGGTCGAGGTGTCCAATATTTTCTCTAGTGCATTAACATTTATAGAGTTGTCTAGAATAATATGTCTCACTACTTGATTACTTGCACTGGCATCCTGAGCAAACACTTGTGCATTTCCTTTTGGTTTATAATCGGCTGGTTTGGTAAGTTCTAGATTATCCTTTTTCTTGATAGGGCAATCTTGTACCATATGTCCCACCTCGCCGCACGAAAAATATGCTCCCAGCTTCTTAAGATAAGGTCCATGATGATTCTTATCACAATACCCGCAAGTGTTCGATCCATTCTTTTGGTTAGAGTTGTTTTCTAAGATTTTGCCCCGATCATTTTGGGTTCTTGTTATTCATTTTCTTCTTTGATCTCTTCAACTCTGATTCGACCTTCAGATCTCTTTCCAGTACATCTTTATAACTACTGAATAGGTGAGATGACAAACGCAACTAGATCGGATGTCCTAGGCCCTGCTCAAACTTATTAGCCTTGCTCCTTTCAGATGCCAAGAGTTGGGGACAAAATCGACCTAACTCATTAAATTTGTTTACATATTCTAATACTGTCACGTCATCCATCTGCCTCAAAGACAAGAACACATTCTCTTTTGCTAACTTTACTGACTCAGGAAAATATTGATCATAGATAATTTTCTTGAACTCCTCCCATGTCAATTGATCATCCTCATTCTCGTTTGAGGCTTTCATAGCCATCCACCAAAATTCAGCATTTTTCCTCAATATTGGTATTGCCATCCTGACCTTCACACTTTCGGAATATTGTAGTCCATTGAACATCTTCACCATCTTCTGAATTCAGATATTTGCGGCTAGAGAATCAGCTCCACCCCCGAACATTGATGGGTTGAGCTTCCTAAATCTCTCATAATAGGACTCTATAGGTGGTGCAGGTCGAGGAGTGGCCTGCATCTACTGCTATTACTGAAGGAGCTGAGCCACCACCTGGCATACTCCAGCAATGTCTGCTTGGGTGGCTACCGCAGTTGGAGCTTGCTCAATCAGCTGGTTGGCATCTTTTCTCATTGTAGCTCCTCTCCTCCTAGCAGTAATATTTGCCAAGACTTTATCATCTCTGTAGCTCATTATCACCTATTAAAATACTAACATTAATAAATTTTCTATGGTTAATCAATAGTAGAAATCAGAATATCTATCTTTCCTTATTCAATTACGCGGAACCTAACTACACAAGACCTAACTACCCATAGCTATATTTTAAGTTTTACCCATAATCAAACCTATTGCTTGGATACCATTTTGTCGCGACTCGGATCTGAAGTTTGTTCTGTCGCGCTCTAGATCCGGAATATGACATGGTCGTGTTACTGTAGAGTATTGCCCACAATAACACGAAGCCCATGATAACAATATTCTTTCATATAGCATGATAGAATTTGTTCGATTCCATTTGCTAATCAAAAAGAAAGGAGTACAGAGCATCTAAAATCCAACATCATGCCTGTAACAATCTGGAACCTTACCCAAAATGGCTAGTCGGAAGATATTATTTGGGTTCTTTGATTTTGTATAGGTACCCAAGATCTACCAAGCGAATAACCAATGTGGAACTAAACACACATCCGCACGGGTCCTCACATACCCTCTCCGTTCAAGTCCTGACGTCCTCGTTAGGCTAAGGGTTCAAATTCATTCCAATTTCATCACAAACACCACGATTGGCTTATGGTCAGCCTCAATAAATTCGTGCCGCAGTGTCCTCTAGTCTACATAGGTTATGAATCGGATTTGCTCTGATACCATTTGTAACAACCTATAATCTCATCCAAAATGACTAGCTGAAAGGTATTATTTGGGTTCTTTGATCCTGTATAAGTATCCAAGATCTACCCAGTAAATAACCGATGTGAGACTAAACACACACCCGCACGGGTCCTCACAATGCCTAACCCATCATTAGCTACACCACTAAAACTTTTCCATAATATTGTCAAGCTTGCTAGTGCGACCTCCAAGCCAACTTTCGTCCCTACTGATCTTATTTGCCTAGGGAGAAAAATAAAACAGAGGTATATAAGCGACACAGCTTAGTAAGTAAACCTTTTACTGTCTTACCGGATCAAGTATAAATTTAAGAAAAATAATAGATATTCTAAAATAAGCATTTCATAATACCGTATATTAAAACAAGTCATAAGCAAATCATGCATGCATAAATCATTTATAATTCATAAACATAGCTTCAAATTTATTTTTCAAATAAATATATAGATTTTTTTTTCCATTTAGCCATATCGTAGTTCAAAACATTCCTCGTAGATATTTGTGCTATGGTTCTTTTATATCCGTAACAGAGCTAGTGTTCATAATCGATATAGATTTATGTTGGTATGCTAATTTTATACTTGTTGGCAGGGCCAGTGTTTGTATGGATGCTAGATCCGAATGTCGATTTTTTCAATTCAAAGGATCATACATAGCTATCTCAGAGCCTTTCGAAAACTTATATATTTTTTTAAAACATACACATAGATAGGTGAAAAATACTAAATGACATGATCTAATTCATAACAAAGTTATTTTTATCAAAATATTTATGAAACTATTTTTTATAATAAATCATGATTTTTATAACACATATGTTGATCCATAATTTTTAGAAAAATATGATATTTCTACAAGTAGATTTTATGTATGAAAAACATAATCATAACTTTGAAAACTAGCAAGGAATATAAAATTTACTTACCTCTATTCGCTCAAAGATTTCTAGATTCAGTTGAACAACTCCGCTGCACCTATCAAAATTGTTTTAAAAAAAATTACTCGTTATTCACCATTTAAAATCTAATTAAAATATCTAAACAATCCGAAATGGACTTGAGCAGACTTCAGATCCTGACTGGGTAGGTCGGACCTAGATCTACAAATCTAATAGAGAGAAGATGATTTCACCGAGGACGGAACCTCTCTCTCTCTCTCTCTTTAAATATTTTATTTATTCTTTCCTATTTTTTTCTTTTTTTTCTTCTCTTCTTTTTCTTCTTTTCATTTTCTTCGTTTCTTCTCCTTCATCACCCTCCCCTCTTTTCTTCCCATAAAACAGAAGGGGGAAGGGCGAGAGCCCCCCATCAGAGGGCAAGGGAGAGGAAGGGCTGAGGGCTTGCGCTGTCTACAGTGTCTGTGGCCGAGGGCCGTAGCGATTGTGGTCGCTGTGGATCGACCACCGGTAAGTCCTTCCCCTTTTTTCTTCTTCTTCTTCATCCTTATGTTGGTGGCCCTTTGTCGGATTCCGGCCATTGCTAGTTGATCGGAAGGAGGGGAGGTAAGGGAGGAGATGTGAAGGGCACAGGAGGCCTTACCTTGCTTCGATGGCATCCGACGGCCCGATTTCCAGCAGACACAAGTTCGGGCAGCCGTGAGCTCAATCAGGAGAAAGGAGAAAGGAGAAAGAAGAGACAAAGAAGAAAGGACGGAAGGAAGGAAGATGGAGGAGGAGGAAGGAAGGGGAAGAAGGAAGGAGAAAGAGGTTGTGGGAGCTCGGTGGAGTCGGAGGTTTTTATAACCCCCTTTCAGAATGGATAAGGATGCCAAATGGCTATAGCAGCCATACTGGCCATACCGGTCGGCCGTTGGACAGTTGCAATTGCCTCTAACGGCCGTAGCCTTCTTTCGGCCAGCCGTTCGGAAGCTCGGATAGGAGATCATGCCTCTGTTCTTTCCCTCTTCTTCTTATCTCTTTTTTTTTAGCCTTTGAATCAAAAGCTGGCTGGGCTTACCGACTTTGGTCCAGGTGAGGCCTAACTAGCTTGGTTCTTACATATTTAGAAGGCAGCTTCCTTCCATAAAAAATAATTAGGAATACATTCCTAAAGATTATAATCCTATCTTGTGCGTAAAAAATCCTCTCCCTCTAAACCTGAATGGGAATGCACGACACTTCGACTAATAAAAAAAAAAAAGCTTTTCAAAACTCCTCCAATGTTGACATAGCAACTTATAGTTGAATTTACATGTATTGCACAAATTTCCACCAGGCACACCAATCCCACTACCATGGGGCACAAAAAAAAAAAAAAAAAAAAAAAGTCATGCAACTGAATAAGCATCCCCTCGCTATCGCAGTCAACTGTAGCAACAAAATTTATATTAGATTTAAATGTCATTGAGTCATAGCTTAATTGTGCCTGATTAGAGGATGCCGATATAAGAATTTTGATTTTCAACTGAACTTCCGGTACTTGTGTTTTCAAAAAAATTAAAAAAAGAAGCAAATAACCTTATGTTGGCAGCAGCGTTTGGACGACAGTAATTGGAAGGTTGCCTTTACTTGCAACTCATGCGCAAATATAGTTTTCCTTCAAATGTCAAATGAGATTATTTTCATTCATACATAACATAAACAAACATAAACGTATTTAAATTAATATTGGATAATTTCTAAATGTAGAAAATCTAATTCTTTCAAGATAGAAATGCACAAATTGAATGCTAGCAGAAAATTTTTACAATAACAATATATAGTATCACCAAGCACTTGCTCACATACTATCATCTCTTGCCACTTGAACAAGAAATCTAAGGGCTCAGTTCTGGTAGGAGTCAGCCCTCAAGATCTGGAGTGAGTATACAAGGTGGGGATTAGTCTCCTCTTACTCTTGAAATGACAGAGAAGGAAAGAAAAGTAAGCGGAAAGAAAAGAAAAGAAAAGAATGGTAGATTTTCTTTTCTTTTCTTTTTTTTTTGGTACAACAGCGATTCACATCCTGCAGGTATGGATGCGGCAACAAATTAGAAAACAATAAAGTAGATAAAAAAACTCGACACTCTATCAAATTAGAAAACAATAAAGTAGATAAAAAAAACTCGACACTCTATCAAGCTCCATCCATGCAACCCAATCAGCTGCATCATTCGCTTTTCTGTAGGTGTGTGATCTGATGGGTGCTACACTCCTGCAGTAGTTTGCGAATATCGAGGAGCAGCGGCCTACCCTTATTTGCACGGCTCCGATTTCGGATCCAATCAATCACTGTGGCCAAGTCGCCCTCGAGAATGAGCCGATCTGCATCCAGTGTCCGTCGAGTAAAAGAAATGCCCTCCCAGGCAGCTATGAGCTCGGCACATACCACCGAAGCATCGAAGATCCGCTGACCCCCTGCCGCTACTAGTTTGGACTCGTGATCTCTGATGACGAAGTTTACGCCTCTGTATCTCCCATTGTCGGCTACATTGCTATCGAAATTTACCTTCAGGAAGCCAGGGGGTGGGGGCACCCAAGATACAAACATATAACTGGGCACTGCAAGAGCTGGAAGGGGGACCCAGATATCCCTGGCTAACCCGATGGGTGAAATCTCAGCAGTACTAATGAACTCTGCTGCATGTAGTAATGCTCTAGCTGCTACCACCCTCGCAGGCGAGCTACTGCTCTCAAAGACTCAAGCATTCCTGTCCAACCACGAGTGGTAGGTCAGGTAGGCAGCACGAGTCCCTCTCTCCTCCCACCTAGATCCTGATGCTGAATCCTTCAGAAAAAGCAGGAACTCGTCAATAGACGACTACCTCTGCTACTGATCATGATGTACCCCTGCACTCCTCCATATCTAACTAGCCCGTGGGCACTCGATCACCATGGTATATGGACTCCTCCACCTTTGGGCATGCTCCACAAGCTGTAGCAATCCTCACTCTCCGTCGGGGCAGATTTTCTTTGATTGTGTCATTCATGACTGCATCCTTAATTGACATTGTATTGGTTTTAAATTAAATAAGAAAAACTGCCCTAATCCATCACATTTTTTTTTTTTGCCGTTGCCTATATGTGAAGGGCTAAAATCCAAATGCTGCTTTGAAGAATAACATAAATTAGACTGCTTTTGTTATTGACAGCGAAGGTATTCGGGTACGCATAATTGGTGATTCCTCAAGACTCCCAAACTCTCTACAAAAGATTGCCAAAGAGACACAGGAGAAGACAGAGACCAACTCACGGCTTGAATTGAACATTGCAGTAAGCTATAGTGGAAGAAAGGACATAACACAAGCATGTCAAAAGATTGCGTGGAAGGTGCAGCATGGTTTGCTGGACTCAGCAGACATCAGCGAGTCTCTAATCGACCAAGAACTGGAAACGAATCGTAGTAACGAATTTCCTTGCCCTGATCTACTTATCAGAACTGGTGGTGAGCTGAGGTTGAGCAACTTCTTGCTGTGGCAGTCTGCTTACACTGAGCTTTTCTTTACAAAGACGCTGTGGCCTGACTTTGGAGAGCCTGAGTACATTGAGGTTCTATGCTCTTTCCAAGAAAGAGAGAGGCGCTTCGGCCAACGAATCACCTAAGAACGGTATAACATCCTCCAGTTCTCTTGATCAACATCTTTTGTTTGACACTTTCCTCGGTCAATATTTACCTCATGACTTGGATGTCAGATTTTTCCTACAATTGACTTGTTTGATGCTTCTACAGAACACCATATTATTTGGCCAACTAGATCCCGAGTGAAGCTGTCAATGGATATACTCAATAAATTCAGTCAGATATACATTGCAAGTCCAAGTAAACCATATATGTGTAACTTTTCACTATGTCCTTGATAGAGGGTGGAGGTGTTCATGCCTCTCGTAATGCTTTATACATGAGTGCCTTCTTTTCTGAATTAATCTGATAAATGAACTCAGCTTGCCTGCATGCTTTTCTTGTACTGAAGCATGGCGTGGATTAATTACATTATCTAAATTGGCGCCCAATTCTTTAGTGTTGAAATGGTGTTCGATCTCAGTATTGTTGGGTACTTGAAAATCTAACAGCTTAGGGTCCTGGATTGCAGTTTACTTGGCTCGTTTTTATTTTCCTTTATTTTGTTTAATGAGCAATTCTCTCCACGGAAGCATGGGATAAGATATTATAAGCAGAGGATGGTCATTTGAAATTGCATGAAGGTTTAATTAAAAAAGGTTATGAGAGGAAAAAGAATAAAAATGCTGCCTTCTCTCTCTCTCTCTCTCTATGTGTGTGTGTGTGTGTGTGTTTCCCTCTCTCTGCACACACTTTTAGCGATGGACTATGCTCTTTTGAGAGCACGTATTTTAATCTTCAGGGAATTATCGGGTACCCAAAGCAAAAATCTACATGATTATGATTAATATGATTGGAGATATCTATAAACTAAAAGTTAAACGTTTTAGCGGTATCTAAACTATACATCAAGGAGGCACAAAAAGGAAGGTTTTCATTATGCTAGTGCGCTGAAATACGAAAATTTGTATAAATTAAAAATTAATAAATTTTAATGCTTAAACCATAGCAAAACATAATTTTATATCATCTTAATTGTATATTTTTCTTCTCGTTTAATAAATAGGTTTAGAGACCACCAAAATATGCGATTTTTATTTCAGATACTTTTAGCGGTATTAATCATGATGAACGTGTAGATTTTTAATTTAGATGCTTGGTTATTTTCAACTTGAGAGGAGTAGTGCACTCTCCTCTCAAGAGCGGAGTAAGCCATCTAATATCCTACTGATTCTCTGTGAAAACATTTCAAGCCATCCCTCCTATTTTAACTTGGTATATTTGAGCTAGTTTCTATAAGAGGAAATTTCACGCCAATAAGATCTAGTAACATCTTACCAAACCTGGGGTTTCATGTGTGACGGCCTAGATTTGGAACATAACATGATTGTGCTATCGAGAGGTACAACCCACGAGAACACGAAGCCAACATTACTTTTAGCTTTCAAATTATCACAACAAAATATAATAATTAAATATCTAATTTTATTATTTATTAAATAAAAAAATTGGTTCAGAGCATCTAAATTCAATATCAATATCAAACCCATCACCCTCAACATTCAGAAGATCATTAACTACAAATTTGTAGTCAATAATAAAATTTTTCTACAAAATCATCAAGCTTGCTAGTGCGAGTTCCAAAACTAAACCAACCTTTGTCCCTACAGATCCTATTTGCATAAAGAGAGAAAAATGAAAATAAAGATATATGAACGACACAGCTCAGTAAGTGAACCTTTTACTACGTTACTAAATCAAGGATAAGTTTTCTATGCCAATGCATCATTGAAGAAAAATAACAAAATTTTCAAAATAAACATTTCATAATACAATATATTAAAAACGGGTCATAAAGCAAATCATGCATGAACAAATCATCCATCTTTCACAAACATAGTGCCAAGTTTATATTGCAAATAAATTCGTAAATTGTTCTTCATGTCATGTAATTCTATTATGGATCAAAACAATGCTCACAGATATTCATGCTATTGTCACTATAATCCGTGACGGGGTCATCTTCGTAATCGACAAGATATCATAGTTCATATCCGTTACCAACTTTAACTCGTTGGCAGAAGGTCATTTTCATTGGATGCTAGCTCTAGAATGTCGATTGACCCATATTTCTAGAGACGGTCATAGCAATCTGTGAGTTTTTGAAAAATTATATCTTTTTGTTAACATATACCTATAAATAGATGAAAAACACTAAACGGCACGATCGGATTCATATTTCATAATAAAGTTATTTTCATCAAAATATTAATGAAACAATTTTTTATAATAAAGTATGATTTTCATAATATATATTATGATCCTTAATTTTAAGAAAAGCATGATATTTTCATAAGCAAATTTTATGTATGGAAAATATGATCATTTAAAAAAAAATAAGGAGCGCAAGATCTACTTACCTTCTCCGTCTTAAACCATCTAGGTAATTTAGTTAACCTTATAAAAATATTAAAAACATAATTAGTTTCTATTTGACAATTTTAATCGAATTAAAATAATAATAAATAGGGACAAACGTTCGATGATTTTAGGTGGATCAGGTCTGAATTAACACCAAAATAGCGCATCATCAGTGGATTCCATGGATCTTGGCAAGGCTGGGTGATCAATTCAGCAGGCAGCCTCGGGCACCAAAGCAGTTTAAGGTTTTTTTCAGAGTCCAACTCCGATTCGAGATGACTCGCCTCTCCTTGGGCATTCTAGAGAGAGAAAGTGGAGAGAGGAGAGAGAAAGTGGAGAGAACAAGGGAAGGGGAATCGTGAGGTCCCTCTCTCTCTCTCTCTCTTCTTCTTCCCGTGAAGTGGGAGGAGCTCGGCGGCAGAGCCGGTCATGGCCGGCGACCCCACGAGCCTAGGGGTACCGGCGGGTTCCCTGCCTGGCGACGGCCGGCCGGAACGGGAGAAAAGAAGGCGGAACAGAGGAAAAGCAAAGAAACTTGTCCGAGACCAATCCGGTGATTCGCCGACCAGATTCGGGGTGGTGACAGTGGCCCATAGGCCGGAAAAAGGGATAAAGGGGGCTTACCTCGTCTCTGGCGAGCTTCCCCGGTCGGATCGACGGCGAAACCTCCCTAGATCTGCTGCGGAGAAACAAGAGATCTCAACCTTTAATGGGAGATCTTCCGAGGTGGATGCCAAAGGAGAGGAAGAGAGGTCCTTTTATAGATGAAATTCAGTCCGAAGATGGTAGGTTCTTAAGCTGCCAGTCTCTCACCTTTTTCAAATTTATTGATTCATCAACGTTTTATTCATCTTAAAAGTGACAGTTGGTACTGAAGTTATCTTAACAAAATTTGCAGATATTCTTTTTTCTTTTAATAACAGAGCCCAAGAAATATCATGCTGTAGATATGAAGCTGCCCTCAGCCTAAATAGATTTCTTCATCACACTATTTTGCAATCCAATTATTGATTTTCTGATCATTAAGTTTAAAGAAACCCAGACATTCTAGTTGAAGCATAGTCCAAAAAAAAAAATGTTGTAAGGTATCTTGGCAATTACCATAAAGCACCCATTCTGATCTATGTTTCATTATTGTGAAAACAATTTATCCCCTTGTACTGAAAGTAGACCAAGGCATTCGCAACCCAAGCAATGTAAATGAGGCTCTTTTAGGCTTGCCTCCCAAGATTACTTCCAGTTGAATCAGTTGAAGTTTCTTTGTACCTTATCATGAAAGGAGATCCACATGAGTTCAATATTTTCTGAATACAATTACTTTCAGTCTTCTAATTTAACATCTTTTGGAACTTCTTGCCTAATGCACCTCCTTGTCTAGAAAGAAACCTCCACTACAGCTTTCCTATCAGGTGGTTCAGCCACCTGATTGAAGCCATGCAAGGAAACATCAAAAAGAATATAAGGGAGAGTAGGAAAAAGAAAACAGAATCGGGAAAGTTGTGCGCACTAGCCTAGTGTAAGCAGTTTCCTTAACAAGCTAAAATCACTAGAAACTAATGCTTGTTGAATTCGAATAATATGTCACTCACCTTATCCACACAGAACTCATTTGCTAAGTAGTATTGATTGCATAACTCATCCTCACATATGGACTGCCCACAATTGTTATCTTTGTTGGTTGGCACTGCTACGCTAAGGGCTTGCTCCTTAGATGAGGTCCAGAGTTCAAATCCTGCTTATTTCTCAAAATAAAATAAAACAGAATAAAAGGCTCATGTATGTGCTACTAAATTGGTGATTTATAGAGAAGCATCATTTCTCAGGGTCACAATGTCCGCATAGCATTGCTCAAATGTGTTATAACTATTACCTTAAAAAAAAAGAAACTGTCATAACTAAGCTTTTGATTGTTCAATAACAAACATCAATCTAAAGTAATCCTAGATGAATAAAGGTGCATACAAAACATCACTATTTTTTTGTAGATGGCCCAGCCAACTTAGCGGGTGATATAACCTATTATGTCATACTCAAAATTATATGTTAGACACACATCTCATGTTGGTTTTGTAGAATGTCATTCTGATGCAATTTATGTGTTTGCACAATTTTATGGTATACCACCGTGTCTAGTTTACAGAAACAAGAAAAAGGACTATATACTAGCATTTTTGGGAAATGCATCTAAACAATATTGTTAATGTAAATCTCCATTCATAGGAGACTAGCTAGGCGCCGCCCAAGAGATTTATCAAATTTGTGTAATTTATGCAAATTTTACAGTATTACCAAAAGAATCATTTTGAGCTAGCCAGCAATTTGCTATTTAATAGAAGTGGCCTTAATCATTAGTAGTATGAATGCGGCCTCTTGGGAATGATTTTAATTATTGGAGGTCTAGCTGCATATCTTTGGGCGAAGGCAAAGGAGTCTTTAGCATCGGAGAGCAAGAACTCACAAGAAGTTTCATATCAAGCCATAAGAGAAAATCTTTGAGGGCATGAGGTAAAGTAGCCAGCTTAGTCTTTGATTTTAAAGCATCTTCATGATTGCGCAAGTTTTGCCATGTTCAGGAAGCCTACCTAACAAATGTCTCAGGTGAAACTCAATGAGAACTTGATTGGAATTATCCTAAAATACTATGATTCGATAAGATAATCTAATCACTGATAGGGGCTTTTCCTTTTCTATTGTAGACTTGTGATGTTGATTTCTTTCAATCTTAAACATTAGTGTAACTTTTGATAATTATGTTGTTAACCCATGGAGCAGTTTAGATTTCAGAATATGATTGGATTTTTGGACATGAAAAAACACCATTCATTTTCAGATTGGGCATCAAACCCAGCCCCTATCATACAGCCTCAGGTCAGTTTGCCCTTTTGCCTTGCCTGAATTAACTTCCCTAGCCTATTCCCTTCTTCACCTATCTACGGATAAGTGGATAGTTTCCAATTCAAAGGGAAAAGTCCCACCTGCTCTAGCTTTGCTAGGCAGTACTGGAAACAAGGCTTGCATTTTAGTCACTGAATGATTTCAGTTAAGCTGATTCTTCTTCCCATTTGTTTCTTCCCCTTTTTGGCTATGAAGTTTACCATCTAAGTTTTGATGGATAGAAGCATAGGTGTTGAGCTCCCAGCTTTACATGTGCTTTTAAGAGAAAAAACTTTGTCAGTGGTAAGAAGAGACTAAGAAAGGGGGAGAGATTCTGCTGGATATATGCATGTACAAAGTTTGTGCTTATATGCGCCCACATAGATGAGCATGTCTTTATGATAAATTTTTGCATGCATGCTCTTTTAATTTTTATGGCTTGAGTTTTATTTCAAATTCGTAATTTAGATCAGATCTCAAAGAATGCATCAAATCAAGTCATGAACAGCTTATCTTCTAGTCATTCAGGTCAATTGCATATGTTAGGCCCTGATGCTTATCCTTGGAGGTGTCCTTAGTGCATGGAAACCTATGGACACATCACAGTGCATAAAAATGAAATATTGCCAGTAACTGATGCCCAATGCGGTGGACAGTGTCCTAAAGAGCATATAGTTACCGATATACTGAGCCACTTTTGCAGTTATAGGATTTGAATATACTCGACTATGCTGATTAATTCTTGCTGCCTTGCATGGTATGCAGCATGAACTTGTTGCAGCTTAGTCACATCGATTTGTATTCATAGTATTCCATCACCAAGCACATCCAATTTTAAAGTCACCCAAAACATCCTGAGTTAGTAAAATAAGTTTTCTTATCTTTTCTTTATGCATTTGTAGAGGATCCATCCCTGGACAAGGCTGCATAGGATTCCATTTTTTATGCTTGTATCAAGTGCCAATATAGTAAGGTTGCTTCATTCTAACCTGAGTGTCGCGGGTTTGAAACACAGAAATGGTGTCATTGGAATGGAAACAACCTCTCTGCATATGGGGGTATGGCTGCATATGTCTGACCCTCCCAAATCCCGTAGTGGCGGGAGTCTTGTGCACTAGGCCGCCTTTTTCTATCAAGTGCCAGTATGGTATGACTGAACATATAAAATTGATCTCATGTTTCATTCTATCTCGAACATTAATGAATATCTTCTGCCAGTGTCTTTGATCTGATCTTCCTAGTACATTTCTGTCACTTTGCTGGGTAATTTTCCCTTTTTAGATGGCTGCAACACCCTTCTTTACCCTATTTTACCTCTCACTCCTGTTGATTTTGAAGAGTTTGGCTATCCTGTGGATTTTCTTGCCATCAAGAAGTATTCCCCCTATGATAATATTTCAGAAGGATGTCCTTTGTCCATCGGTATTGGTACATCATCTTTCAAAACAGGGCAAGTTTCATCTGAAATTTGCAAATTAGGAGTATTAAAGTTATTGTTTAAGAACTGAAACACTTTTTTCCCCATCTTCACAAATAATAGGTTTGTTTTATAAAACTAACTACTTATGTTGTCTATTGGCATATATATAGGTAATATAATTTCCTAAGGTGGTTTATGTCTGAAATAACATTAAATGCGTCCACCTTTGCAGCCATCTTAATGTTTTGCATCTTATGGAGTCTCACCTTGATTAGTCAAGTGCCCCTGAATATAGAGATGATACGCCATGGTTCTGGAAATGACTATCCTTTCTTCAAGATAACTGCAGTTTAGACTTGTTATAGGCATCAATTAGATTAAAGGAAGCACTGGAACCAGCAAACCTTTATCAGTTCAATTAATCGTTTGTATAAGACTGTATATGATTTAGGTTTTAGCCTAGAAGAGTACACGAGTAACAATGGAACTTCAAACAAGTATTTCTTTTTATCAAACTTATTAATATCTATAGTTAATTTTCTTTAATAGTATATTTGTATTTCTTAATAATGCACCTAATTCATGGCTTAGTCAAGTGCCCCTGAATATAGAGATGATACGACATGGTTCTGGAAATGACTATCCTTTCTTCAAGATAACTGCAGTTTAGACTTGTTATAGGCATCAATTAGATTAAAGGAAGCACTGGAACCAGCAAACCTTTATCAGTTCAATTAATCGTTTGTATAAGACTGTATATGAATTAGGTTTTAGCCTAGAAGAGTACACGAGTAACAATGGAACTTCAAACAAGTATTTCTTTTTATCAAACTTATTAATATCTATAGTTAATTTTCTTTAATAGTATATTTGTATTTCTTAATAATGCACCTAACTCATGGCTTAAGTAGGTTATGTGCAACTTAGAAATCCTTGATTGGAGGCCATCCTACCTTAGAAACATTTTCTTTTTCTCCCTGATTGTTCCAACTTGTTAGAGGTTGTTGATGATGACCCACTTCATTGCCATTATATAATTTGAGCTACAGTAATTCCAGTGGAATTTGACTGCAAGTCCTATCAGTACAATTTGCATGATGGGCATAATAACTGAGATTGTATCCACTATTAAGATCTACGACATTAAAAGTTGCCTAAAAATCGAAGTTTTTGGAGGTTTCTATTAATGCCTGAACTGTAAAATGGGCAGAAAATGTATTTTATTGGTATGGCTTGAGAGCTGGAATGCATGAGGGCTATATAAATTTAGAAGCCGCTGCGTGAGCTCTATCATCTTAAGCATCCAAGGACCAGGTTTTAGAGGTTTTGCCATAGTTACAAGTGTAGCCATTGGGAAAAGTTAAGCGGGATGTAATGATTTGGAATTTAAAAAAAAAAATCCAGAAAATTCATTAAAAGTTCAGAAAGAATTTGGATAGCAAAGAATTAGAAAAGAAAGAGAAATCGAAAAAATATGGACTCTCTAAAATTCTTTTAAGTGTGCTTACTTAAAAGTAAATTTATGAGAGGAAAAAATATCAAATGATAGGAGAAAACATCACCCCTGGCAACATTATATGGTATTAATAATTTGTAACACACAAAAATTTCTTAAATAAGCCATCAACAATTCGTGAATAAATTGTAAAATTCATGTTTAATTGGAAAACAATTGAATTGTTCTAGATTAATTTGTTTTTGGATAATTTGTTCTAGATTAATTTGTTTTTGGAGAATGAAGATAATTGGATAATTTTTCAATAATTTGGAGAATATTGTAACTATGGGTTTATTTAGCTTCTAAATCATATATCAAATTAATATTGTATATTACTTATACCATAGGTGTTATTTATTTTGAGGCCGCTCTATGCATAGTTAAGAAATCCCTAAATACGTGATCTTTTGGCATCAAGCATTTTAAATGGAGTAGATCATGATAGATAAGGTGGAATGGTCATTCAAATGGTTCATCATATATTTTGTGCTCATGTTTTCAAATCCTATTGGTGGGGAATCTACTAGCTAGCGAAACATTGGCACAGCATGCATGCACAGTTATACTAGCCAAATTGTATACTTCCAAATCAATTGTGGAAATGATGATAATTTTGGTGCATATATTATGCAATATATCTATTATTTGCATCTTGTTTTATATAATTCCCCTCTCATGCTATTAAAAAGTAGTTGCTTTGTATTTTAGCAATATAAAACCACTTCCCTCTGAATGTTAATTGTTATCAAATCTATTACTATGCATAAATAGACTCATCTATATGCACACTCAGAGACAAAAAAATTTTATATCTAAATGGGTCGCAGAGGTACGTGAGCACGCTATATATGACCTACAACATCCGATACTGCTCAATTTAACAACAGATACAGTTAATAAAAACAAGTATCTACAGTCCAAGGAATCGGCATTGGAGACTGCTTTTCTTATCAGATAGGTTACAGAGAGCTAAAATTTGGGCCATCCTATGCATCTCTCGACAGCTAAATCTTTCAAAGTTTATGGGGCAGTTGTGCTATATGAGAAATTGTTCTTTGAAGGGCTTCATATTGCGATCCCAAATCAAGTGATGCTTCTGCCACCAAGCTAAGTTGATTGATGGCCTGATTTTGCTGCTCTGCTCAGCCCAGAATTGTTATGAAGAGGATGACAATTTATTCATCTACTTATGATTCGATCCGCAAGATGCTTTTGCAAGACTTTGTAAAGTTTCCTTCCATCATGAAGTTAAAATGGGTTCATCATCTCCACTGTCGTCATCACCAAAATCTTTTCCTGTCATATATAACTAAGTTGAGTTCGCCCCACGTAGGCAACTGGTTCTTTCTACAAGAAATGTTGAAATTGACGCAAGAGCTCGATTGCGAAAAAGAAAAAAGGGGACCAGAGTGATGCTGTTTGTCGTGTATGAATGTAATGTATACTCAGCCTTTGATGTCTTAATGGAAGAAAGAAAACATCGAAATAATTTGAATTCAAATGGCTACCTGGTTTGCGTGGCTGTTGTCAATGGCTGTGAAGGGCCACGCAATTGCCAATTGCCATCCGTGGAGCTGGTATTACAATTAATCCTTTGTTATCTCATATTTTATTATGTTCGTTTTGTTTGTCAATGCCTGTAAAGGCCCACGCAATTGCCATCCATCGAGCTGGTATTATGGGAGGTCTCGGGGAGTTGGCATGTCGATTGCGCAGTAAAAAGTCTGATGATCTCTGGAAAAAAAAAAAATTTCTGTCAAAATATGCTTTTTAAAAAAATATTTGATTGATCATAAAAAAAAATAGCCATTTCAAAACAGCCTACGTTTGGGTGAACATTTAATTTCTTAAAAAAATATGAAATAACTATCATACTCTTAATTAAAAAAAATATTATTCATAAAATTTGATGGCATGATAATAATTTTTTTTAATACGCAAGTAGTTTTTTCATATTTATCATAAAAAAAATTTTATAAAATATGGCAATATCGTTTCTATTATTTTATTTTTGAAAAAACTCCAACTAAATATTTTTTAATTTTTTTATTAACTATACTTCTTGTCTTCTTTCCTCGGAGAACCAACCAAACAAGTCCTATCCTAGAAGGTATCAAACCTCCCCTCTCTTATCAACGGCCTACCGTTCTCTCCTAAAATGTCAACTTTTACCGAATTCCTTTGTACGAGAAAGTATGGAGGAAAGTGCTCGGAAAGTAGCTTTGCAAAGTCCATTTCAACTTTGAATAACAGGGAGTTGACAGGTGGATCACGACAGGTTTGTTTGTCTAAGCTGCGTCCAACTTCCAATCAACAGACCACAGCATTCGCGAATCCAGGAAGAGCATTGGCGAACTTCGGAAATGTCAAAGAAACGAGAGCGAGACTTTTGGACGCTGGTTTGACTCCAGTAATTAGCTGTGAAATGTGATAACAACGGAGGCACACCTTCACATCATAGCTGACCTCCACTGCTGCATGCCGGACACAATATGGAACCGAACTTTTGCCGTTTAGCTAGATATCAAGTATTTGTACTTCTTTGACTTCAATCCTTGCTGATGCCAGTGTTTTTGACTTGTTCTCAGCAGCGATTTCTCAAGCAACGACTTCTTCCTGTCTTCCATGCTGTAAAATGTGTTTTGACTAACATCTCTTAAGCACACAACATCCAAAGAAAACAAAACCAGAGGTAGCGAGGGAGATTCCAGTAGCTGTATCATCTAAAAGGATGTGAGAATGGAATACCTCAACAAATGGAGGAAAAAGAAATGATGCTGCAATTGACTGCCACAACTGGTGGGGGGCTAAAAAATTCCATGTTGCTTCCCATTCAGTGTTGCAAGTATGTCTTCTAAAACATGCAATTGCCACCTGTTATGAAGATTATTTATAATCAAGTGGAAGATTATGTATAACCAAGTGGTGCATCTTCTGGTTGGCCCTGCAAAGTATCTTTTATTCCAGAAGGGGAACTAAGCAAGCTCTACAATCTTGTTTTATCTCTCGGCTCTTCCTCTCACATCACTGGAGTAAATGTTTTGCTCCTCTCCACAAAACAAATCTACTAGAAAAGTTAATCAGCCATTTAGATCCAGGGGCCCCCTATGCATGTGTCAATGAAATAGATAATTCAAAAATTTTCACAAGTTCTCATGTCACGATCTCTTACAATAGTTCCCAGCCATTTCTGGGAATGAAACTTTGGCACCGGCTAATGGAGAAACTGACCTCAATGTATGTCCCTAGGAGAAAGAACAAGCAAATTCAGAATATAATAATTATTCAGACAAGTACATAGACAAACAAATAAAATAACTTTCCTATCATATATGTGGTTATTGATGTGCCAGCATTGCAGGTTATTCCTCCTTGAATACAGGTGAAGCTTGTGTGCTCTCGCTTGAAGAATAAAACAGTTTATATGCAATGAGACGTTGGACGATGAGAGGATGACCATATTATCTGTATCTCATTAATCAATTGCCACTTGTTAGTGTGTATCATATACCTAGACTTAAAGAAAAACTTGGCCTACAGAGATTTATATATTGATCCTTTCTGGTCCGCACAGAATCTGACAAAAGAAATCAGTTCTCATACTCTGTTAAAGTATAACCTCAGGACCAGCAAATTGGACTGAACACATGCCTACAGGTATCTTTGCACACTAGGTTACAAGCAACAAAATTTTTATAAAAGCCATCATGCCATCCTTCCTATCAACTAATTTCCATTTATATCAGCAAAATAATGGAATTAAGGTTACTGATGGAAAAAACTTACCCTGAGATGGTAAATGGAGTATAGTTCTGCTTGGCATTCATGACCATGACTCCAACCAATTGATTCAACTTAAAGAAACAGATAAACTGCACTCCGATCTCTTTTTAGTGAAAATGCTAGATGACATCCTAGATAGTCACAGAAAAAAAGTGTGACACAATAGGGATAAAACACAAAGTTAGGGAAAATCAAATATATATATATATATATATATATATATATATATATATATAGATATATATAGATATATATAGATATATATATATATATAGATATATATATATAGATATATATAGATATATATATATATGCAAACAAGTGTACTTGAAGATCTCTCTGAATAACCGATACACTGAAAACATTTGATACATCACCGATTGCAGACATGAAACCAAACCCATAAGAATGGAAAGAAAAAGGGTTAAAATTGTTTGCTTCATCTTCCTATCTAAGCAATGAGAATCTTACAATGCAGCAGAACTGTTCCTGCTCATTCACTTCTGCTTTACAAACATATTTGACTGAAAAGGTGCTCCACTGGTAACTTGGTGATACATAGCTTTTAACCAAACTCTACATGAAACAAAATGATACATATCCAAGGAACAGTCCAAGAATAAGCAAGTTCACCTGCGGAACCATAAACTATCACCCCTTTCTGATGGGGAAACTCCTCTAGGATGCAAAACAAACAGATGAAAAGTTAAACTACCCCTTTGGTTCTGTTACTGCATCCCCCAAACAAACCATTACCAGCATTCATGATTATTCTTGTATGTTCGAGCTAACCGGGAGGCCGCAGGCCTCCATAGAAGTTTGACAGAATCTGCATACCAAATTGTGATGGCTATGTTTTCGATGCCTCCACAACTGTGGATAGTCTATCACTTTCAAGAAAGGCTGGATCCAAAAATTTCGCCACAAAAGCCCACATCCTGTACACATCTTCAAAGTTTGTGAGGAACCCAAGGGAAGCAGTAACAACCTCCACTCTGATAGCAGCATTCTTAGTTTTGCTGTCATGGCGACCATTTGATGTAGGCCGGCAGAATGAAGTATCAGTCAAATCCACTGCCCCGTGTAACTGTTTCTGGTTTTCCATGACCCTTATATGACTAAGAAAGCCGATGCCCAAAGAAACGCCATTCTTCTCAGCCAGCCTTTGAACAATTTCTGGGTTAACCAGCGATCCACTGCTATTCTTCACACTGAATGCCACAGCTGCACCTCTTTCATACTTGATTTTTGGACCATAGATCTGGACAAGAGGCAGGCCATTGCCCCCACCTGCATCTGGAAAGCGCAACTGCAGTAATGAGGTAACCAGCCAATTGATCAGATAGCGCAATCTAAGTGTGGTCTTGTTGAGACCCATCATGTTCACATGATCAAGATGCCTACAAATTATTTCAGGCTCCCTTCTGCTCCACTCTTGAGCATCCTCATCATCACCATCACTTACGGCATCATCATCACCCAGTGCATGCGTAGAAGCTTCACCAGCATCTGAAGTATGATGTAATCCTTCTGCATGCTTGCCGTCCTCCATGCTGAAGGATACCCTACGTCCCATGCTTGTGACCCCTTCACTCTCTTCTACACCGAAAAATCTACCTCCAGCAAATCTGTTATTATTTCCTTCTCTCCTTCCCAACAGCCGAAACTCACCTTCTGTTTCCCTTCTTATGGCACTTTCTTTTGCCTCAACATGGCCGTCTGGGCATATTTTAGATGTTGAACCATTCTCATGACTACTGTGGCACCCAAACACAGAAGCCGAGATGCCGGTTTTCATTCCATTGGCAGTAGCAAACTTCACAGCTCGTGTACGTGCTGCTTCTTTGGTTACAGGCTCTTCCTCAATCTCACTGATATTCTGGAAATCTGCATTCATTTGGCCTTTTTCTGGATGCTCTTCTTCAAGATCTTCCTTAACATGGTCTAGTTCTTGTGAGACTGATAAGACAGCTGCATCAAAAGATAACACATGATCATCATAAATTGGGCTCTTTGATATCTTGGACATTTTTGGCGATACCTTCTTATGGTTTTTCCTCCCAGCAAACCAAGTAGGTGGTAATGGAGATCCCAACTTCCCTTTCTGCAACTGCCCTGAATTGTCTGACCCATACGGGCTCTGGCCCAAATCAATCCAGAAGGAGTTCTCCGATGACTCATCCTCGCTAAAAACTGGGCTTTTCATGACCTCCCCGACAGAAATGCTCTCTGTCTCCTCGAAGATGGTACTCGCCTGATCCCTGTCAGAGCTGTTATCATGATCTATCTCACTTTCAAACACATCTCTTACTTGAGCCGATGTGAATGCACCAGAGAAAGCTGGCAATCGGGATCCTTGGTGGGCATCAGACTGCAATGATTCATCATTTCCATTGACTGTCTCATCTTCAAGCCCATCCAGTCCATCCAGACCATCCACAGAGTCACTCAGATACTGGGGAAACACTGGAACAATCCTCACCATTCCCGACCCTGTGCCACCACTTGGGTTATGCAAGCTTCCCATCACTGACTTCTTGATAAGGAGGCATCCGAAACCAGTTGGGTCAGAGCCGAACACCCGGTAGAACGACGTTATAATGAAATCTGGCCGGAAAAGGGACAGCCCGAGTGAATCCATGTCCTTGGGACCCAAAGAACCGGCGTCAAGCAACACATGCCAATTATTCTGCTGCGCTAGTGCCATCCACTGATAAGAATACTTAGCTCCAGTAACCCTAGACTGAACTGGGAACACAAAGAGACCAACAGCCGAATCCCGCTTCCTCCTCTTCTTGGTTGAGATCTGCTTCCTCAACTCCGTGGAACAGATCTTGAGCGTCGGCCATTTGAACCATGCATTGCATATCTTCGCACCCTTCTCCCTTGCAGCCTGAGCCATCCAATTCACAGACTGGCTCTCATGATCAAACATGGTCAACAGCTTCTTGTTTGTGTGAAATGGGTAAGATTCGGCAAGCAATTTAAACGCAGAACCTCTGCTGACAGTAAAGACCAGACCATACTCGCTCTCGGGAATGTTCAAGTAGTCCATTATCCGGGTCTTGATATCATGTTCGGCAGTGCCCTTCTCAGCACCACCATAGAGAGCATGGTTGCTCAAATTGGCGGTGATCTCTGATAGACTAAAAGCAGAGGACTCCCAGCTCTCAAAGCTCTGGAGGTTAGAGAAGAGGCCAAAGCCACAGTAATCGAGGCATACCTTGGCGCCGCCATCGGAGAGGTGAGAGTACTCGTCGGATCTCAACTTGTCGATCTGGCTGGAGGACTGGTACTTGGGGTACATGGTGAGGAACTTGGAGAAGGCTTCGTCGAGGTCGGGAATGGCATCGGCGGCGTGGAAGGTGCGCTCCGCAGCGAGGGCGGTTGCTCGGAGGAACTCTCGCTGGGCGTGGAGGCGGGCGAGGGACCGCGACCGGCCGATCGAGCCGTCATCAGGGTTGCCGAGCTCCGAGTCGACGTCCTGGGACTTGAAGAGGGAGCCATCGTCGCAGGCCTCCTCGAGGGCCTCCCGGAGCTTGCTCTCCTGCAGCTGCCGGAGCATCGAGGGCCGCCGCTTGCCCTCCTCGGACAACCCGGACGACCCGTCCCGCCACCGGTTCTTCTTCTCCAGGATAAGGGCGGCGCAGTGGGATATCGGCTTCCATAGAGACAGATGCATGTACGCCACTCCTTCCAATCTCCTCAGAAGACCATCAAATTTGGATCAAAACCCTAATCCTGGAAAGCACGGAGGGGGTCAAAATCCGAGCTTTCGTTCAAAAACCGAAACTTGAGACGGTGGGGTGGGGATTAGGGAAAAGGAGGGAAGGAAGCGCTAGAGATTCAACAACATTCCCTAACTTTTAACGAAGTTTGAGGACTTTTGGAAAGAAGAAAGAAAAAAGGGCATTCAAACCCTAGAACCAGAGATTCCCATTGACGAAACCCCCAAAGATGAGAACTTTGAGAGGATCAAGAACCCATTAAGAGGTAAAGAAGAGAAGAAAAAAAAATAAAAAAGAAGCAAAATGGAGCAAGATTTGATTTTGATTCCAAAACTCCCTTCTCTCCTTTTCTCATCAGCTCAAGAAGTCCAAGAGCCAAACCCACGTCAGTGGATTCAAATCAAAGGCTTTTACTTCCTCTCACAGAAGCCTCCGAAACCCTAACACCTGAACCCCATTCAAAAGCAAAGAAAAATACAGCTGAGATCCTGCAAGAACTAAAGAATCCAAAGAAAAAAAGAAATTAAGAAAAAAAAAATCAGCAAAAAAGTGTCCAAAAACAAGTCCCAAGAACCCTATTTTAAGCCCCTCAGAGCAGCCAAAAGAACAGATCTTCCCCCATCTCAACAGAACCCAGATCCCCCAAACCCCTTCAAGTGAAACAGATACCAACCCCTCACTACTCTCTCTCTCTCTCTCTCTCAATCTTCTCTCTCTTCCCCTATTTCTGTTTGCTTTTCTCCACCAACCTCTTCCTGCATCAAATTAAAAGATGGCCAGCTCCATTACTCCATTGGTCAAGCCATTACAAGTTTGCATTCATTATTCTCTCCTGTTCCCCTCCCTTTGCCCATTATAACCCCTACCACAGCACCACCTACTCTCTCTCCTCTTTATCAACTCACAGTAAAAAAGAGAACAAATAAGAAAAAGACAAGTAAAACAAGGCTTTTATTAACTAACCCACAAGTAGAGAGCATGGTTATTGACTTCCCATGACAAAAATATTCTATTTTTCTTTGTTATGGCCCCTGCCACATCACTCTCATCAAACATCCAATTAAATACTTGTGGGGTGGGGGCATATCTTGCCACCTTTTATTGCTAGGCCAAAAGTCAATCACCAGCCTTGGTGCAATGCTGGGCGCTCTCATGGGGATGTCCATGTTATCTTGCATGTTGTTGAAGAGATCTTGGCACATGACATGGCTTCCAAGTTCCATTTTTCCTGTTTTTGTGCTGACAATTCACGATTCGTGGGTTAGCAATTAAGCTCCTTTGCTTGGCAGCAACGCATTGGTTGCAGAGTCATCTCATTGAGCATTAGAACAGGCTTGTTCCTATCTTTGTAAGCACGGTGGAAAACTATTTTGGGATGGTAGGTGAAGGGTTGGTTCCTATCTTTGATATCTTGGTGCCAGAAGCAGAGCTGAGAGCAGCCTAGTTAGTGTTGAGATATGTGCGACACGTGTTGCGGGCGGAGATGTTCTCCTGGAGCACGACTTTGCGACGATCATTAGATGGTTTCTACAGAATTCAGGCGGGGTCGGAGACTACCATCTGTTGGTGAGAGATGTTCGGGCCATAGTGGGTGATAAGATGATTATTCAGCCAAAACATGTGTTCAGAAAGGCAAATGCGGCTACGGATTGGGTGGCGTCCTTTATCGCCAACCATTCAGGAGACCTTCTTTGGATAGGAGAGACGGAGTTGCCTAGTGCCCTTGCGATGTTTTGCTTTTTAATTTTTTTGGCTGCATCCATATATGTTATGTATGATACTTCTGTTCTAGTGTTAAAAAAAAAAAGGGAAGAGAAGAAAAGAAAAGAAAAGAAGGAAGAGAGAGGCTGGTTATGGTCGCAATTTATGGATTGAAGCCAATTGGGTTAGAGGTCAAACCATGGCAGCTTGTTATACTTGGCCCGTTGGTGGCATGAGATGGTAACTGAGCTCATGCCCATTTTTTGAAATGGATAAAGATATCACTTTACCAGCACTTTAGTAGCAGCATTATGAAAAACGACCACATGAATATGTCGTACCTTCCTGTGGACCAAATTTTCAATTATGTTATAGTTAAGTGAGCATGATTTTTTTTAGGTTGCTGTTGTCACGAAACTGCACTTATTTAACCACTATAGATATATTGGAGATATATATTTTAATATGTTTTAGATATATTTAATATATGAGCTATATTTTAGATATATATTGTCTAAACAATATCTATTGGCTATGCTCAATCTTGGAATGCGACCACTGCATGCCACTTTTTTTTAAAAAAAAAGGGAAAAAAAACCTCAAGAAAGTAAGAGAGTAGAGAAATTATTCATAAAATACTACATACATACATACATATATATACATATATATATATATATATATATATACATACATACATACATATATATATATATACATATATATATATATATACATATATATATATATATACATATATATATATATATATATATTAGTTTTCATGTAAGTTTCAAAGCCACAATGATGACCAGATAAGATCAAGTAACCTAGTGTTCCAGCATGTTTCAAAGCGGCAATGATGACCTAATAAGATTAAGTAACCTAAATCAAGGCCTCCATGTTCAATGTGCATCATCAAATTTCGACATCTGATAATCTACAATCTGTCTTTAAAAGCTGAAAGTAAAATTTGTTTTCTAGTTCTTCTAATCCAAGGTCCTTCATTGGTCATTTTCACTTGGTTACAAGTATATAAATTTCTATGAGTCAAAAGTGACACATCTAGTTGAATTAATTAGCACTGAAACACCCAATCAGCAATAAATTGGAAGCTAATACAGGACCTTCATTCCTATCCCATCTCATTGGATCATTTATTTTTATCACTATCATCCATGCAATTATGGTCATTTTTTAACCCAACTACTCGAAATCACAGTATAATTAAAGCATATAAGTCAGTTTCAACTGTGGAATACCTTCCATCACAATTATATATCATATGCCAACTTTATTTTTTCCTATTCCCTTCGGCATTGATGAGTTAACAAACATAGTTCTATTCTTTTCTTCGGAAAAATACAAGCTTGGTGGAGTGTCAGATATTTAAGTCACCTGTTGTTGGTGAGGATCTTTTGAGATGGGAGAAGTTGTGTAGGTCAGCGCATACTTGGAAGGAGGTAGGCAAGTTTATTCATCCATCCAAGGAAGAAGCCTTCTCTAGCCTTGGGACAAACGTTTGACCCATTTTTTACGTTTCCCATGTACAAAAGTAGCTCTGATACTTGAAACAAAATACAGCTGGGGGCAGTCCAATTTTTGCATCATAATATGCAAACGAGTACCAAAGCAATTTGACCGTTGGAAAGGCATGTTCTTTTTGTTACTAAAATAATAGACGGTAAGAAAAAACTTATCGATTGAGGCGTGATATCACTGTCCTTAAGAATAGATCGCGCCTCTCGAAGAATAAATCTCGGTGTAGCAGGTAATGACGGCCTATCCTTCGGAATACAACAACCGGATCACTCCAAACATATACTCGCAGGTGCAGTGACGCTAGCAAACAGCCCATAATCGCTCAGGAACACAAAAAACAGAGAAAGTATGAAGAGAAGAAAGAGATAAGATTTACTTCTTATAGTCCTCGGATCGAATATAGAGTAGAGAAAAAAGAGGCGTTTATTTAAAAGACACGATGTTTTACCAAGAGACACAAAAAGTTATAAAATTTAAATTCAAACAAACCAATTTTGAAGATTATATAAAGAACTTTTGAGTTTCATCTCTTTTCAATGTGGGACTAAAGAAAGTACACTAGACAAAAAACAAAAGAATGGTAGACTTGTAATTTTGAAATACTCCAACACTTTCACCACTACATTGTATGTATATGCAAATGAGGTGTAGGCTAACTTCAGTGCTCTTTTCCATCTTTTCAAGTACATAATCTAGACATTGATCGATGAATAAAATTCTTCTCTCTTAACCAAGTGACCTATTCTTCTCTAGAGAGAGAGAGAGAGAGAGAGATAGATGAGTCTGGTTGCCACTAAAAGTTAATTTGATTTAGGCACCAAGCTAACTGAATCATTGGAGAACTTGACAATCGATTGTTTCGATCGTAGAAATCGGCAGAAAGTTGTAATGTTCCGAGACCATATGGTAGTCGATGTGCTTGGATGGCGACGGCTTTACTTCTGATATAGTGTTGGAAAAAGAAAATCATGCTCAGACTTTCACTTCAACATTAGATTTGATCTGAAACGGCAAAGATGGAAAAAAAAAATTTGTTGAAGAGTTTTCGACGGAAGACCATTCGATATCTAATATAATACAGTAAAATGACTTGTATATGATTTTCGGAATGACCTACTTCTTGTGAACCAGTGACCAGTCAATGTTGTCACGCGGCAGATCTCGTTATCTTTTTTTTTCTCGATGAAGACAGCATATCCCATTATCAAGTTTTGATATTCATTTCCATCAACTTCCCAGAGACTATTTATTTTCTCTTTTGTACTTCATTTTTTTGTGTCAACGTGACATTTAGAAGTTCTCCGCCTTGGCTTATGCAAGGACTCAAATATATAAAGAGCATTCTTGGTCTTAGCAAATCACTGTAGCTTAAACAATTGCTACGTTGCTTTTCAAAACGTGTGTTTTAATAGTGGGCCACATAGTTCAAAACTTCAGTTACGTACACGCAATTGTGAAGATTCCAAGAAATGAGACACATTATCTTGCAATTATACTTCCAAAGTTAAAGCATATATAGGCTTGGTCTCCTGAAAGAGAGCATATAATCTTGGATGGAATTAGTAAAAACTATCTAAAATTTTATAAACTGATTTTGCATTGAAATAATTTGATTCCTTTTTTATGCTCATGCGAAGGTGAAGGCATGATAAAAGTTGTGGAGTGAAAATCATGAGCTTGCAAGGGCCTGGAGAACAAATTATAATTTATTTTGACTGCGTATTTGGGTGTGTTTTGTGAAGGAGCAAGCGATTTCCTTTTGACTTGCAACTGGTTCTCTCCACTTTACCTACTAATTAGCTGGAAGATGCCGACTGGTTATGCTTACATATTTTTTCATTTTTTTGGGCCTCAAGAAGACTTGTATTATATGTCAGATACGAGTGAAAATATCTCAAAAGGGATTTACATGGACACTGGTACTTCAAAAATTTAGGTGTTGCACCCTCTAGTGGGAAGTATATTACATCTGAAAAACTTGTGATTGGGACTCAGCCCAATCCTCTACTAATTTATTAACTCAAATAAGTCAATTCAATGAATCAATATATATAAAGAGAGAGAAAGAGAAAGAAAGCTAGACTTTGCTACACTCGAACCGACATTCATTCAGATCTGATCAAGTCTATATTGGACAATAAAAGTGATCCGTATCATTAGATATAATATATTATCTCTAAATTACTTATATACTAAAAATTATATAATTTAGTCGCTTTGCCCTATACATTAAGTAATAAAAATATATGTAATTTGGTGTTATTTAGGCTGTCCATTTTGGACCATTTAATGCATAGGTTAGGCCTTTCCAATTTATATGATTTTTTATTCATAAGCAATCTATAGGTAGTTGGATGTGAGATTTCTATCGTCCAAACTAAATTTAATCAGATCTAAATGGAGTTAGTTTGTTATAATTTTATATACAGAGAGAGGGACTTGCAAGTTTTTTTTTTTTTTTTCCTCCTTGATACTCTTGCATGGTGAAGTGTGCCTCTTGTGAAGTTTCAATGCTAGAATATTTGGATATCTACCCATCTTCTCATTTTCCAGATCACAAGGCAACCACAAAAAAATAACCGTGCGACGGAGTAGACTTAATTTTTTCAATGGGAGCATGTCCGGGAAAAGTCTCCACCTTGGGGGATTTTTCTCTAATCGAGGCGTTTACCGTTTCTTCGCTTCCTCTTTGTTCTCATGTGCTTGCTTATAGCTCATGTCCATTTATGGTGTGTCGTCTAAGGCCTTCCATTTTATTTTCTCAGTTCCTCATTTCCTAAGCAAAAAGGTGGCGTAAGCGTAAGGTTTGCCTGTGTTGAAGAAAGAGGAGATAAGTTTCTGATACCATTCCTCTAGAGTGCCGAAACTCTAGGTTTTCCCACTTCTTGTTTCCTTAGAGACCACAACATCTCTTCAAATCTTTTAAGGCTACTCATCTATCGAGATTATCCGATCTTATAGGGTGTTAGAGAAACTACGACAGAGACGAAAAATTGAGGAGAAATGTTTTCTCTATATATTTCATAAAGAAAAGCGTACAACATATATACACAACTCTAGAGAACAAGGATTTCTTTAATGATGATTGAGATATGGGATATACAGTAATGATAAATTTATATATAGAGGTTCGATTTGATGAGCTGTGCTATTTGTATGGCTATAATATATCCTTTAAATGGTGGCTAAGATATGGGATACATAGTAATAGTGGATTTATACATGGTGGCTGAGATATACCTGGGATATATCCCTTAAATGGTGGATTTGTACAGCTGTAATATAGAGGAACAGTTTAAACTGTGGCTTACTCATCTATCAGCATCTGTGATCATGGGTGCATATGTTTAGTGGAAGGTGAGAAGCATCACTTTTCTCTTTGGGAGTGGAGCTGAGAACCAATCTCAGTGCAATTGAGCGGTAGACCTGTAGTCCCTTTTGCATCATGCTTCTTTGAGTGCTTTCCAACTTGCTCTTTTATTCTTTTCCTGTAATTGCTGTACAGTTTAGGGGTTTAGTCTAAAAGTTGGCATCTAGATGGGCTCCTCTACAGTATTATTATGCTCACAATTATAGCACATCTAAAGAAGAGAGAATAATTTGATTGGCATTGTGGTGAATGGAGGAAAAGAAGAATGGCAGCTTTGGCATTTGACCCAGACTCTTGAGGAACTTGGACCTCGATATCTGGGCTTAAAAAAATAAAGTGGCCTTGCTGGCTGCTCTACTAGGCATAACCTTAAAGTGATTGGCTGGACTTGTCAAGAGGACTGTTTTCTTCAAACAGATGGCATTTGGATCTGTATACATTAGAAGTACGACCCCATCCAGAAAAATAAAAAGGTTTCTTTCATAGACCATAAAGATGACCTTGGAATTATTTATGGGGCAAGGAAACCTGAAGAACTACAGGTGAAGTCTTAAGATGATTCCTGTCCTCAGGTTAGGAAAGAGTACTCTTGTGTTCATTTTTGCAGATACAGGCAGGCTACATTTATTTATATGTTTAATTGCCGGAATTGTCTGTTTTGAATCTTTTACCAAGCCATTATTCTTCTGTTCCTAAATGAATACACTTTTTCTTTCAACATTGGGTGCACACATTGGTAATGGATGCACATGTACAATATGTATCAATTCATATTCAAAATGTTCTTATAGCAGTCATAAGAGCACAAGGTTATATTGGTTCGACGAGGTTAATAGTAAATCTTTATTGCAGAAACTTAAACTTGATCCATTTTCGCAAAATCTTCATACTGGTACCATTTCAATTCATTTGTTCTTTTTGCTCTAAAAAAAACAATTTTTGTAAAAAATAAAAACAAATTAAAATTGTTGCCACCTTTTTTTTATTAACTGGAGCTGCAGTTATGAATTATGCCCCCAACAAGCAGGACGGATCCAATTTGATATTCTTTATTTAGTTCTATAACATTCTTAGCATGACTAAATATGGCATAATCTTTATTTAGTTCTAGGCAGATTTACATGAAGTAGACTAAAATGATCAAGGAAAAGCTTCGTATGTATGGATAGCCAATTGATGTTAAAAGAATTCGAGGAACAATTGCAAATCCTATCAAGATTATAAGCATATTTTCCGAGTAAGAAATGTTTAGGTTCCCGTAAAACAAAGTAAAGATGATTTAGAGAAAGACCTAATTCATCACCAAGATGGTGTTCTCTCTGGCATCAAAAATAAGTGGGTGGTAATACTATAGTCCTGATTCTAGAGTGTCCTCTAAGTAACAAAACAGGTATTGCATGGATATCAGACATGTTGATGGTATGAGAGTAAGAATGCTTGGGTATATTTGAGTAGTGAAAGTGGAAACATGTGGATTAAAATGAAGGGGTTGAAACTATCCTTGAGGTATTGAACACAGTTCATGGGATTTGGAGTGATCATGGTCCCCTCAATTGAAAAAAGTCTTCCATATTGAGACAAATTACAACATTCCCACTTTCTTTGGTACCACTGGCAATTTAGTAAAATTTTTAGACCATTTTTGAGAGAAAGAATGCCCATTCATTTTAAATGGATGGTTGGTTAAAAATAATTGAAATTAGCAAACAAGACCCCTAAAATATTATATAAATGTACATTGGCAATATCCATGATGTTAATTTTGCTAGTATTATTCACTGTTTTATTAAAACAACAAATTTCAATGTTATCACCTATTATTTAAAATATATATATATATAATTATTTATATTTTTCCTATTCTAAAAACTATATAAGTGTGTTGACAATGATTTGAATTTTTTTTATTATATTCAAGATTTGGACCTAGAACCTCTAGCTGCAATCAGAATGGTATAACCACTAAGATGAGACTTATTCCTCAAAATGCCCTACCACCGTTGCTTCTACCATGTTTTTTAAACCTCTCGATGCTCCTGCTGGATTACTTATACCTCGCTAACTCTTCTAATCTTTGCATCTCCTCCCATCTGATGAAGCTCCTCTATTATTCTACATGCAGCATTTTTTTTTTTTAAGCTCCTCTATTTCCTTCTTTGTTTCAACTTATTGCTTGCACAATCTTGTAAGATGAATAGTAGGAATGTTTTCCAACAAATGAACAAGGATACAGAAAAATTTTGAATTTTTCCATGATCGAGATCCTAAGAGGAACGATTCTGAGGAGTCTATATCAAGATTAGTGGGAATGGGTCAGGGCAAGTCAGAGTTAAAACAAGGACCAAGGGCTCATTTGGTTTGCTATAAATGGGCTGAGCAGGAGCCACTTTGCTAAAATAGGTCCTGGGCCAAAGCCGTTTCAGGCCACATAAATAGGTCCAGTGTGGGAACTCATTACAGCTTCACTTTGGACCAACCAAATGTCTCAAGTGGGCTATCTTGGGCCGATTTGAGCGCGGATGCCAATCAAACAGGCCTTAAAAGAATGCTTCATGATGGGAATTGATGGGCCTTATGATTGCAAGATAGACCTAAGGGGTAATAGATATGGCATTTGTTGGCAATCCATGAGCAGGTATTAATGCACTGCTATATAACCTTCTCAGCTAGGAAATTTCCATGGCAAGAAACATGCCATTAGTATACTAATATCAAACTAGATCATAATATAGTGATTGAAAACCTTATGTGTGAAGGGTTATAGTCTGGTTTTCTGTGACTAATTCATCTCTAGTTCCAATTGAGCGAAATCTTAACTAAAATATTTGATGATCAAACTATGACTATTTTGGAGGAAAGGTTATTAGTTGAACTAGTTCCATCATCACTCAGCTAGTGAACCAGTCTAACTGCGAAGCAACATGCACAAAGCCATAATAAGAATGTAGTTCTCAATTTTGAATTTGATTAAGATCTTGACTATTTTTCTTTTCTTTTTTTTCATCATGTGCACCACATCAATATATTTAATATCTATTTTAATATATAATGAGTAATGCTATGACAAGGGAAGACTAGGAAATCATTGTTGCCACCGCTGTATCCAGTTACTACCCTTCACTCAAGCTTAATTGTTGCTAAACTCCAAGCAAGTAATACTAATCATGTCAAAAACAAATAAGATAATATAAAATCCTATTAAGTGATTTTTAAAATTGAGATTAGTATATATGATCATTATTAGGGGTTGCCATGTATCTTCATGCAGAGCCCCACATGTGGAATTTGGATGAATCAACCTTGTTTTTCATAAATACTATTTTTGCATTGTTCTTGTACCTCCGAAGACCACTACACAATCGAGAGGATTTTTTATTCATAGCATGAATGATTCATATACTTGTTTGTTGCTATTTATTGCAGCATAATGCTTGTAATTTTGCTTTGTACAAAGTTTTCCTTCTCGCTCCGATAGCATCTAGGAGTTTGGTCCAATTCTTCTTAAAGATGAGATATCAGCTATAGTTGGAGAACGTAACGTACAGTATGAGGATATATGTCAACTAAGAAAAAAATTGAAAACGTTCAAGATGCGTCGAGATAGCAACTGATATATTTCATTCAGAAATTAAAATTTCAACCGATATAATAGTCTAAAACTGTTGCTAGATATGAGCTTTGAAATTTATTGGTTAATATAATATCAACTGAGATAAAAAAAAAAAATAGATCAAATTTTCCATAATTATACCGGTAAATTTCATATATCGAGATAAATCAGGATCTTGGGCTAATTTCTAAGATATATCCTTGATCCCCATTATCCATTGTAATACCTTGTATATGGGCCAGTCCATTTGACTTGCCAAAGTATTGGGCCTGGAGGATTTGGCCCAACAGAAAGAAAAGCAAAGAAAAAAAATGCACGTGCCGCATGCGTGTGAGGAGGGAAGAGACTCCAGATGGGAGTTTGCTTCCTCAGTTTGTCAGACGGAATCCAGCTTCAGGTTGAATTCCAGTCGCAACCGAGCTTTATTTATAGGTTCCCCTCATCCCTCTTTCACTACATCGGAGATCACAAGTCCCCGATTGAAGCCGTTGTTTGAATTCTTCGATTTTCTTTCCAAATGCCAGCCGCCATCGATGTTGTCATCACTGCAAATTGTTGCTAGAAGCCATGTAAGAACCTGACAATCTCTAGTTAACTCTTTTCTCTCTCTTTTATGACCTTTGGGAAGCTCGACTCTAACTAATAATTGCCGGATTTTAACAAGGAAGAGCGATGACCTATCTTTTCTATTTTCAGATACCACCTCTTCTTCTTTCTTTTTCGGGCTATTTTAGCTGCTAGCGCTTGTCATCGTTGCCTTCCTTCGACCTTCTGCAATGGTTGGTGACCATGGTCAGAGTCTTGGCCGCCGGAATTTGTCGTTCTTGAATTTCAACTGAAGCCCTATTTTGAACATTTCGGTTGATCTCTCCGCCATCGGCCGCCATTTATGGTGGCCCAACCGTCGATCCTCCTGCCGGCAAACACCACCACAACCATTGAACTTTGGTTCCGGTTCTAATGGGGGAACAAGTTCCCCTATTTCGCTAAAAAAATTATAATAGAGATAGAAAGAGAGAGTTTAATTTCTCTCTTATTTCAGCCCTTTTTTCTTTCTCTCCTCTCTTCCCACTTTCTCTCTCTTATTCTCTTCCTTGTTTCTCTCTCTACCTGGACTTTCTCTCTCTAGGATTGTTGGACCTTGTAAGTATACCTCTTAGTGATTTTTGGATCGATCTTGATAAAGGGTCCTGATCTATGGTCATTAGGAAGTGTGCCTACCCCTACTTTGGCCACTCTCGATTTCTATTGAACCACCTATATCCTAGTTGAGCATGATCGGATGAAATTTGCCTTGATCGAACAGACCGGGATGTTGGACACTTCCGTTTAGTCAGCCCTATAAGGGTCTCAAAACTTAAAATTTTTATTCTTAAATCAATTATGATTAAATTATAATAAAATGATAATGCAATTTCGAATATTAGGTTCTGAAGGAGGATTTAAGGATTAGTTGGATTGTCTGCTCGTTGTTTGTGCAAGATAAGTAATGGTCACCTTTTCTAAATTTTTATTTATAATATATTATTTTTATATCAAACAAATTGTTAACTGATTCATACATGATTTCTAAATTGTATGAGATAGTGTTTTGAATTGAAAATAGAAATATAATTTGGAGTAATATTTTTAGAATCGTTGTTATATTATTTACTGATGTTACATCATACATGCATATTTTGATTGGATTATGATATAAATGCTATATTGTAAAAAGAACTTTGATATGTGTTAGATTTGAACTCTCAGCCTGACTATATATTGGACTTTACTAATTAGAGGTTATGCATTAGTACTTTAACTATTATTGTGCTTATTGATTCTGCTTGTGACCCCACCACATAGTATAAATATGGTATTCTGATCCACTCTATAAGGTATAAGTGCAGTATTTTGTCCCACTTCGTAGGGTATAAGTGCGATTCTATTTCTGGTCTAATTAGAGGGTATAAGTATGCCTTAGTTAATGGTTGTTGAGTTGATTATGATTTGTTTCGAATTAGATTTATGATTACGTATATGAATATTTGAAAAATATGGATTCTAATGTATTTGTATTTTGAAACAAAATTAGTTGTCTTTACACTGATTTGTCGTAAATTATGTTTTACTATTGTATCTTATTTTAGTACATTAATTATCTAGTTAGGGTATTCATTACTTACTGGACCGTCGAGCTCATTATTCCTTCTTTTCTTCACATATGCAGTTACTTAGTTCTAGATATGGGTCTTACTATGCGAATGAAACTTATCTACGTAGTTTAGATTTAGTGCTATTATAACCTTTTTATTGGATTATTGTTTGAGGTTTAATTGAGGTAAGATTTTTAAATATTTTTTGTTAGTTCGATTTGGTAGTTAATCAAATTATGATTTATGATATCACGATGAGATGTCTTGTATATTTATAGAGAAAGTTCTGTATAAATATGCATAAGTTGCCACAATCCATGACTCGCGAACTTAGGGACATACCTACAATAATTTTTTTTGGCATATGGATTAAATTCATGATAAAGCCAACTCATACAATGGGACCATTGTTTCATGGACCACTAGCAATATAAAGCCTAGAAGCTACCAACAATTAAAAAAACAAAAAAATCGAAAAAAGGGCACAATAGTCCAAGTAGATAGTGACGTCCGCAAAAAAATCTTTCCTTATGCCAAAATATCTACAACTCAGCAATGCGGCCAAAAATCTATTGCTACATACCATGTGGCTGTATATGGAGCCGATAAGAGCTGCTGATTTATGTGAACCTTTTTCATTATGCGTATATTTTAATACATCATTATAAAGACCAACGGTAGCTGATCAATGCTCTCCTCCAACCTCCAATATGGTGCACATAATTTTTTTATGCGAACACCAGATCTACAGTCCCTATCCGCATATCGTCGGATGGATCCATCCAATCCGTAAATCCATAGCGTCACCGATGAGCAAAACAGGCGCCTCAACGCAACGCTGTGTATTAACAGATAGGTTATGCATCATGCCCTAACCCGAATCCTAATGAGCGACGTGGCTGAGATACGGTATTTCCATCTTTCCAAGTTTCGGCACCTTCAGCTTTCTGCGGATTTGTAGTCTTTTATTTTCTAATTTTGCTAGCCATGAATGGGCTACCGATGTTAAAAAAAAATAAAATTCTCTAATTACACCTCAACTAGGTGCTCTTAAGTAAAATATCTTGCCACGTCACTGTCACCTGCCCTTGGTCATTGTAGGGGTTCCTTTCTAGAGTCGATACAGAGCTTTAATATAAAGAAATAATAATTATCTCTGAATCTTATCCGTTTTATCCCCGGCCTTCCGCTATCCGTCTATAAAGTCGACCCTGAAACGGAGTTTGAAGAAGACCGACCAAATCGTTGTGTGATACGAGCGGAAGGCGAGAGAAATGCTGCGATCCGTTGCTATCCCATCTCCCTCTCCCTCTTTTGCTTCGAGTTTTTTATTGGAGCCCGCCGCCGTCGATCTCTTGCGGGGTCGGCCGGCGAGACCGAGCGTGGTCTGCAACGCGCAGAGGAGCAGCGCCTCCATCCCGAAGCTCGAGCCTTTCAGCAGGAGCCGGATTGATAGGCGGATGAAGGAGCCGTCTTTTTTGCAGAAATCCGAGAACGATCTCACAGGTACTCACCGCCTTCTTGTACAAAGTTTAAACCTTTACTCTTTTTTCCCCCTTTTTTTGTCCTCGTTATATTCTTTGAGTTTCTAGGGAGTTTTGAGTTGAGGTATATGATGGTGCTCTATGTTTTTCTTTATAAATTCATGAATTTTTGGTACTAGCTTCTTTTTTTTTTTTACATCTCGGGATATGATTTGAGAAATATGTTGTTTTCTTTGTTTTTAACTCCATAATCATGCATTATTTTTTCATATATTATGTGATTTATTTATTTTCTTTCATGATAAATTCAATTGTAGATGTACAATAATAACTTCCCCTGTTGTGTGAGAAGGAGTTTAAAATTAACAAAGAAATAAATAAATAAACAAGAAGTTATGAGAAGAGAAGAGAAGAGAATAAATAAATAAATAAATAACTGGGGGGAGGTGGGGTTGGAAATCACAGTGATGCATCAGAGTCTGAAGAGAGGTTTAGGAAAATTAGCACTGTCTCCAGGACAAAGGGATAGTCAAGGGAAGGAAAATTAGCACTCTCTCCAGATCACTTGTTCAAAGTCAGGGTTACTGGCACCTTTGATTTTTAGCAGATAACTGATCAGGGTTAAATAAAAACTTTAAAGAGTAAAAATCCTTCAAAACACCAGAGATTCAACTTGATGAGGTATGTCTTGTTGCTACTTTTATTTTTTTTACTCTTTGATATAAGCAAATTGAATATCGTAGAACCATTTCTGGCCTTACTTCGCTCTTTAATAGATTTCAAGTTTGGTGAGACCTATATGATTCGGTTTGTATATGGACACAGGGATCACCATCATGTATCTTGGGCCCCTTCTTGGATGGGGAGTGAGAGACTGCTCGAGTCCCTCTTCAGTTCTGTTTTATTTTATTATGTTTTTTCTTGAATGTTGATGGAGAGGGCAACACCAGTTTTCGATTTATTTGATTAATCCCTGTGTGTATTTGATACATGGAGAGGCGATCCACATACCAGGCCCTAAAACCTTTCCGAATGTTGGAATAAAAACCTGACCTTTATTTTATGCCCTGGAAAGAGAAAAAAAAAGTGTGCATCATTCTTTTAGGGTTTCTTGTGATTCCCTTATTTCTAGTGATTGTATTTTTTACTGCCATTATTTGTTAAGAATATCTCCTACAGTGTCACAAATCAAGACCTCACCCAAAAAGGCTAATCGGAAGATAATATTTGGGTTTCTTGGTCCTGCATAAGTACCCAAGATGTAACCAGTACATAGCCGATGTGGGATCAAGCATGGTTGTATGGGTCCTCGCATGCAGGCTTATAAGCTTTTGGGAAGATATTCATTTTCTGTACCTATTTAAAACAGAGTTTCTTGAGAAAGATGGTGCTGTACTTGTATAACATCCTATCTAGCATAACTAATTGTGCTGTTTGGCTACAGTACTAGGAATAGAACTGCTTTTTGGTTTGAATGACATATTTACCCTTATCATCTATCACTCACCTATAGATCTTTCTAGATACTTTGTTTAAATAAATAATCAAGTAACCAATGAGTGCACAAATAATATGTATGTAGAAGCATGAAAATTTATTTAATGTTCGCTGACAAATACCTTACCACAAGTGATATGTTTCTTAGATGGGTAAATGACATGCTCACCATTGTCACTTGCCTTTTGTTCAACTTTATGAGTTTTTTTTTCAGAGGGGAGGGGGGGCTATCAAAGTCCCCTTTGTTATAAGAAAATGTATCCATTGCTTGTAGTTCAATTAGAAATAACAGTTGTCCTTTGCATGGCCAAATAGCTAATAATAGTCCAATTTAGAAGTACAAGCATTTACAAAGGACCAGGGTGAAGGATAATTTTGTTGAAGCATTTATGATACGAATAGCTTGTGATAGTGTTTTTTTTTTTTTGGTAGAACGGTGAATCATACTGATCTAACATGAGTACAACCAACAAAATCAGAAAAAATGAGTTGTCTGAGAGGAGGGGCAACCTCATGGGTCTCCTAGAGGACTCCACCTGAATGCTGAGCAACGAAGGAGGCAACCTAGTTGGCAGCTTTATTTGCCTCCTAGTAGATATGAGCGGCCTGAAATACGCCGCAAATCATTGTCAGCCTACGGATATCCTGTAGTAACGGGTCCCATCGTTGGTCATGTGTTGGCCCTGGATTCACTCGATCACCATGGGGGTCCTCTTTAAGGTGGATTCTATCCACTCCCAAGACGAGCCTCGCATTGGTAAGGCCTTCCCAAGCGGGTCTCAGCTCCGCTTGAGAGACGGACGTATCCTTTTTTCCGAGATGGAGAGTTATCCGTATCCGAGATGGATGATACTGCAGCTATCTAGGACCGACTTTTGTGTGCTACATTGCACATCATGAGATAAAGGAGAGTCGTCCATCTCTAGCAACTGTTCAGGCTGTACAACCTTCTGCAATCCAAAGCACACACCACAAAGGATTGGGATAAGCCTTATTCCAGACCTTATGGCCGCCTAATGCCAACCAAATGCAACCAGCATTCTGGAATATCATAGCCATGTTACACCAATAAGATGCCTTTCCGCCAGTATTGGGCAAAAGTTAAATTAAGTGCCTTTCTAACTAAAGCACCAATCAGGTTGTATATATTTGCATAGACTAACATCCTATATGCACAAAATCACATTGAAGGCGTTCTGTGGAACTGGTTCATGAATGGTACAGTATAAAATGCAGATATGTGCTGATAAAAATATTGAAAAAAGTATATTTATACTCTAACGAATATTTTGTACTATGTTCTGCTACATTACATTTATGGCAAGATATTATGGAAGTTTATTCTAATACTTAAGTGGATCAATTTTGGATCTAAAATAGAACAGATGATTTTCTTGTGAAGCTTCTATATGAAATTATGCATAGAGAATGCATTGATATAGGTTCCCGGCTAGGTCTGAGGCTTTTGGCAAGAGATCTGTTAAACAAACCATTAGTGGTTGAAGTAACTGTAACTTATCTGAGCATTTATTTAATGATATTATGATAAGTTTCTTCTATCTTTATTTATTTTTCTTTTCCTAACTGTCTTCTTCATGGTCATAACCTTATATTTTTTTTTGTCCCATTTCAACCATTACTATTTATTTTTTGGCTCTGCAGATTACTGTTCAATACTTGAAGGCGATGAGTCCTACAGCTGTTGGAGGGCCTATTTTGAACTTAAGGATCTTGAGGTATGTCTTCCTTCGGTTGTCAAGCTGTGGAATGCTTCCCTTGTGGTTTTAACCTCATTGTGGCCATTCATTTATTGATCTGCTGGGTCAATAACAGAAGGAAATGCCAAAAGAGGATGTGGAGAAGTTGGTGAGGCAATCTGGTGGAGTGAAATCCCTCATCGACTGTTTGCATGGGATCACAAGAATGCAAAAGAAGAAAGATAAAGAAGTCCAAAATCCCACATTATTGAGAACAGAGACACGGGGGGGAAAACATTTCCCTGTGCCTGATGGACTGCCCAAGACCCCTGAAGAGCTGGAAGAAGAAGAAAAGGCTAGAATGCCGGACTCTCCTTTCACCAGACTACTTAGAAGCAAGGGTAGACTTCCTGCTTGGTATACACAAGCCCCAGAACATGAAACTGATTTGAGTTGCTTCTAGTGTTAGTGACTGAATCATTGTAAATAAACCTTTGCATGTATGAGTTATCTTCAAGTGCAACTTTACAGCTTGGGATTCAGGTTAGTGCAGCATCTAGAATCAATCATAAATCTTGTCTCAAGTAGACCAGCCAAGTGTAATACCATCAATGGTATATTTGGTGGTTACTTTTTACCGATCAATGATATATTTGGATCAAGTCTTCTCTGTCCAACATAAATCTCATCTTGCTAAATATTTATATATGTTTGAAGTGTTGAATGTGAAAATCTATAGGGTGTGTTTTCCTAATCGATAATCTATGCTTTGTCATGTGAAAATTTGGGTTTGCAAAACAAATCTTGCATATTGGAGATTGTTCAATGTGTGGCAGTCCTGTTTCTCAAATGAGGTTTTACGATGCGTTTACTTATTGGATAGCTAATCAAGGATAATTAAAGTTAAGCAATAATAAGCACCAGTTGGTTAGCTAATTGCAGGGCTGGTTAAATTGTAGTTCAGTTGCAGCTCAGTTAACCACATTTTTTTGTTGAGCTGGCAGAATTGGTGTTTGGTTGCCAAAAACATGGTCAAGTTCTATTTTAGCACAACAATGTCTTTGGATGAGGCCTTCACTTCTATAAAATGGTTAAGGACTTCACCATTCGCATAATTTTCATACATATTGTTGTCCAACACAGTTTGATATAGCTATGGCTCAACCATGATTGTCATCATCGGGATCCATGTTATTTCTCAGATGCAAATACATAGGGCTATTTCAAACATTGATCCCTACCAACCATTCTATCATCATCTCTACTTTGTTCTATGATGCCCACAAATCAAAAATATGAAGTATGAGATGCAAAATATCATATAAGCATAGGGGCTCAGATTATAACATCATCACATCGACGCATGGGCTGCACAAGTATCATACAAACATGCACCCATCTGATACAGACACATCATCATAGCTAGGGTTAAGTAGATAACCACATCTTAATCAGGGTTTATCCAGGAACTAACGCAGCTTAGGGATTGTTCATTAGTTAAGTGTTGATCGAACTTCGCATAATTAAAAATCTTTGGCATTGAATAAAATCTCATCCTAAGTAATTCATGATTGATAGAGTTATGGGTTGTGCAAAAATATTCCTCAATTAAAATGATTACATGTGATCAGAAAGAAGTGAATGACTGAAACATTCCATCATGCATCCAAGCATACAATAAAAAAATCAAATGGGAAATAAATTCAAAAACTTACATAGTAGATCTATATATCATATTATATATTATCTATAAATATATATGTTTAATATATGGGTTTTTAACAGCAAATATGAAAGGAAACTGAAAAGGGATGGCTCAAGGTGTAAAGGAACAGCCATAATAGTCTCATGTTACTGTGTAAATTAACAAATGAACTGCAATCTGGTCATATGTATCCTGATGGATGGATGGATGGATGGGAAGAGAGGATGGCAGGGAGAGAGAGAGAGTGCAAATAATCAAATAAACTACATGCTTGTCACTTAAAAAATATTAGGCCTCATACTGGCATTTTATTTCAACTAGGGAGGAAGCATGCGTGTTGTACGTGCAAATTGTTTTTTAGTAATAGTATTGGCTATTAGCAAACCAAAAAAAAGTTGTTCAAAAATTGTAAAATATTTCGATTTTTTGAAGTAAATAACTTTTTATAGTCTCAAAGGTGCTGTGATATAATTATAATTGTATGGAAAGCATAATATACCCATCAACAATAATCATGAATGACTTGCATCCATTGCTACTAATAAATGCAAACATGAACCACATTATGACTTGCATCCATCGCTACTAGTAAATGCAACCATGAATCATGGACGAAGAATTAAAGAAGCATGACAAACTATGCTTTCTGAATTACCTTTAATTATCTTGCAAATATTTTCAGTGGCATCATGGAGGACACAACTGGATGAATGTGAATGATTCTAGAGAATCTTTGAACTTGCAAGGGAAAGCTTCATATTATAGTTAGCAGTTAGCTATAGCAAAAATACCAATGGTTGAAGATATAAAAGAATAGAAACTTCCATTTTGCAGAGATAATGATTCAAGACTCGAATGGTTTCGAACTTTCATGATTTACTTGAAAAAAATTGTCACAACCCAGGATCTCATCCAAAAAAACTAGTTGATAGTATTATTTAGATTCTTTGATCTGCTATAAGTGCCCAAAATTTACTCAGTATATAGCCGATATGAGACTAAATATAAGTTTGCATGGTTCTTACCAAAACAAAAGAGAAAAAAAAAGAGAGGCTAAGTTAGGCATTTGACAAAACATGTAAAAGGCCAATGTTGCAATTAGTGCTGCAAATGGGTCGGGTTGACCTGTGACCCGATCCGAATTTTAGGACCCGCGGAGCCGAGTCGGGTCTTAAATTTAGACCCGTTCTATTTTTCGAGTCGGGTCGGATCCACCCAATCTCGACCTGGATCCGGACCCGACCCGACCCATTTTTTTTTTAGGTTAACCTAATTTGCACATTTTTCTTGAGATCTAATTATGATCAAAAGTTGTAGGTATGGACCCGACCCGATCCGATTTTCAATCGAATCGGGTCTGGGTCCAAAATTAGAATTTGAATAAGAAATCGAGTCAGATCGGGGTCACTCAGGACCCGATCTCATCCGATCTATTTACAGCCTTAGTTGCAATGAATGGAAGGTTGTAAAGTAGCAAGCCAAGCAACCAAGTGTCCTATTTCACCAAGAGTTGTGGGCTCAGACCTTATTGATAATGCAATGATTGGGAAAGAAAAGTCTAGTTCGACTTACAATGAAAAAGATGCAACTCTTTGAAATCCAATGAGTAGACTCCAGCTCGGAAAGCAGAACTAAACAAGGATAAAAGTCACTTGCCTCTGTCAAACCGTTGCCAAGCATGGAGACTTTTCCAGCATGAACAGTTTTATTAGCTTGATCTGCTCCATAAAGTAGCATGGGTCCAGGCTGTAAATTTCATATGATATCCGACGGTCAAGATACTAGGATGATAGCGGGACAGTATCCTATCTTGATATCCCGCGTGATGTCGCACCAGGATCTGAGATCATATTATAGGATATTTAATAGAGTAGAGGAAGATGGAGAGAGTCGACCGCAAGATAGAATTGCTAAGTAAACCTAACAAGTTTGCCTCAAGCCTAGATTCTACGTGTTGGATCCACTTGCCAAACTCATTTGAGGCGAGATCCATTAATTTTATTCTTATTTTTCATATATATTATAGATAGATTATGGTTAGAAGCGACAATCAAGTTGGGTTAGATCAGATACAAGTTGAGATGGATTAAAAGTCTCCAAATCCAAACCTGGCATATTTATTAAATAGGTCAAAAATTTAAAGTTGAACTTGACAATTTTATTGAACGGGTTACCTAACCCACCTACAAAAAGATAATCAAGTTAAATAAGTTAAACGGTTAAGCATTATCATCCCTTACTATAGTTATACTAATTATAATTTAGACATAAATGAAAATCATAATCTACATTAAATTTATTAACTTAACTAAAATGTAACGAACTTCTTAAAAAAAAAAGTCAGGTATGTATAAGGTTCCAATCAGCTCAACAATCAAAAGTCCGACATGATAATCGTCAAACAACTATACGACGGATGACCAATCTGAATGGTTATCCAAAAAAAAGTTCCAAAGGATACTATCGCAGCCACGCCAAGCTTCCCACGCCATCCCACTGGCCACTCATAGTGTGAGGATCCGTGCGAGTGTATGTTTTGTTCCACATCGATTATTTGCTAGGTAGAGTTTGGGTACGATCAAGTAATCCAAATAATATCTTTCAAGTAGCAGAGCCGATCTGGTCCATAGCCTATGTGGACTAGGAGACACTATAGCACGGATCTATTGGGGTTGACCACGGGCCGATCATAGTATTTGTGATTCAATTTGAATGAATTTAAACTTTTAGCCTGACGAGGATGTCAGAGACAGCCATTTTGAGTGAGGTTTTGGATTGTTGCACACAGCTGGCTTAAAGAGAAAAATATATTTTTTTATTGTTTTAACTAAAGAAAATTTTATTTCCAAAAAAAAACCCTTCGCAGAAACTTCATCATCTCCTCTTGTCCAAACTCCAATCTTGCCTTCTCTCACCGACTTTTCCCTCCATGTAACCCATCTTGGAATGGACCATTTTTAAGATAAAATCACAATGATTAAGCTGTCAAACCGGACTTAACGGAGGAAATCACGATCATCCTTAAGCTATAGCAGAATAATGTTTGAAAAAATGGCCGAGGTATAGCTTCCAGCCTTCCCTGATGCGGTATACGGCCATGCCAAGTTCCATGTTGCAGGTAAAAGCTTGAGATATTAGGCCTCGACAAGTTGGGAACGCAAGGAAAGATCTGAGGCTCCCAATGACAAGACTTAGAGAAGAATCTCATGGTCATTGTCATACATACGGCCATGGGAAGGAGCAGACATGTACATCATTGAAGGCCACTGGGCCCAAACAATTTTGCTTGTAGCACAGTATGCTTATCTTAGTTTCTCTTTGGTGGTAATAATATTATAAACAAGTTTTGTATCTTCTAGATTGGAAGCTGGAAAAAACTTTGATTCTTTATCGACTTTGTGAGGACCCATGTGGATATATATTTAGTCCCATATCGATTATTTACTAAGGAGATCTTAAGCACTTATACAGGACTAAGGAACCCAAAAATACTTTGTGACTAGTTTTTTTGGAAGAGATCCCAGGTTGCGACAAACTTGATGTGGTTGATCACTAGGTACCCCCGTATGAAGACAAACATGGAATCAATGGAGTGAGATAAAATCACTCCATCGGTCCTCTTTTTATTCCTACATATAAAAAATGCAAATGTTTGATTGATCATTATATTGCTAAATCTGAAGCATTTTCAAAAATGCTACATATTTTCTAGATATAATGATTATGAACAAATAGCAAACCATCCCACATATTGGGTTAACCTATTAGGCATGACATTGCAAATGGTACTAGATTCTAATTTGCAAAGATTTCATGATTTATTAATAGCAAATGACACAAGAATTTTATTTCTTTTACAAGGAAAATGGCACAAGTTGCTTGTAGCGGGGAATCCTATGGCCTGCCTCTCCTACCTTGTCTAAAGAAAATACAAATAAATAAAAGTAAAAATCTCACTTAAGTGACTAAATATAATCTAAAGATTTTTTTCTTTTACCATGATAAGGGCCTATTTGGAAAACTATGTAAGATATAATTGGGATGGACATATATAGAGTGAAATAAGAAAAGGGCCAACTAGGAATCCTCTGGATCTGCAAAGGGTCGGGATAATCCATTCTTTTTGAAAGGTGACTTAAATTACACAAGTTTGAATAAACAAAGTTTTTTCTTATTTGATTTAGTTCTTTCTCTCTATCAGAAATTTCTCCTCAAAGTACCAATTGTTTTGCTAAACAAGACCTAAATGAAAAAAAATGGAATGTAATGTTCGCAAACCTCACCAAGAAAGGAGAGTGGCGAGAGTCAAATTTATGTTATCTGCCAAATGATTTAGCACCTAGATTTTGTTTGGCACATGGAATAGTGGAGGATGTCTCAAAAATCATTTTGAGATATCCTACCTAACATCATTTAAGAACTACAGAATAGACTTATTTGACTAGACAGGATAAGTTCCAGTTAGTTGGGATAAAGTAAACGGTCATGTCCGATTTCCTTGTACCCCATATCCGCTTTCGAGACACATGGCAGAAGTGTAAGACAATTTTATTCTTGTAATTAGAAAAAAAGAAAAGGTGTTTTATGCGCTTATCCTTCCAACTAAATACACAAAAAATTCTATCTGGTGAAATATTATTCTATCCTAATCAGACAGGATAAGTTCCAGTCAGATGGGATAAATTATTCCATCCCCCGCTCCAAATAGTTTGAATCCATAGAATAAAGGAAGTTATCCTTTTTTTTTTTTTCTTTTCTTTTTTTTGCGTGATGGTGGTGGTGGTGGTCGTGGTTGTATTCTATCCTCCAATGATATTTAGATAATTTTTATGTATCCCTTTCAAATGTATTCTACAGCTAAAATCGATGATATTGCCCCATTTGGCAAAGTTTTTGGTGGGCTAGAAAGTTCTTTCCGACCCTCCAAAAATACTTTTAGATTGAATGGAGATGTTTGATAAAAAAATCGAAAAGCTATTTTAGCTTTGCCAAAAAGCTAAAATAGCTTCTCAAAAAAAGCTTCAAAATGGAGCTTCTTCTAAAAAATACTTTTAGCATTCATCAAAAAGCTGTTTTGATTTATAATTTTTTATTTTTTAGACCAAAATACCCAAGATAAAATATTATAATTACAGAAAATATTCCTTTGTATTACAAAAATCTGCAGAAATCCCAACAAAGCAAATAAGAAACCCCAAAATTAGTTCCTAAAAATATTATATTAATAAACTATTAATATATAATAATAATAATAATATTTTATATCTTTATTATTGTATTATAGTATAAATATAATATTATATTACATTATATCATAATACATTGATATAGTATGTTATAAAATATCAAATTATATTATATTATTATGCTATAGTATACAATATTATATTACTATATTATAATAATATTATATTACATTACAGTAATATTATACTATATCATATATTTATATATTATATTTTATTATTTTCTATTGTACAATATTGTGTAATATTTTTTATAGCTATTTTATTATATAAAATATATTTTCTTAATTTATTTATTAAATAGTAAATAGTTTTTGATAAATGCTCAGCTATAAATTTTTTTCCGGTGAAGAGCTCCGCCAAACCGCTTGATGAAATACTATAAATATACTGTAGATCTTTGAGTACGGTCTACGGTGGCACTACAGTAGTTAAGCTTCGCAGCAGTGGCGTTCATACAGGGACCATGAAAGGGATTTATCCGATAGAATAAAACACCGTACCGTTTACCTGTACGCCTCCACCAAAAAAAGCCACCGACCCTGGGACCGACCACAAACACCCACTGTAGATCGGACACGCGTCCACTCCCCCCAACGTACGCCCCGCTCGGCCGCTCCCCTTCCCGAGACCCGAGAGCGCCAAGCTGGGGACGGCCCGCTCCGGGCGCGGCAGCGAAGCACCTGATCCCGCCCCCCGCCGTACGGTTCGCGTAAGAGAAACATAGCCTCGGGAATCGGTCCGGTACGGCGGCGACCGGACCGAGAAACCCGTGAACGGGGAACAGCGGCCTCTGCCACCGCTTGCGACTCGTTCACCGCGCCGTACCACATCCTATCGGCAATCGATCCGGTCGCTGGCTCCGTCCCCCTCGCCGCATTCCCCAACAAACTCAATTATTGCCGCGGGGTCCCTTCACCGCTTTAAAAAAACCAGGGGAGGAATATAAGCCCGGGACTGTAGATGGAGGGTTTATGATGCCATCATAACGCAAAATTTTCTTCAGAATATTACAACAATGTTACGTAACGCTTCGTTGCTCTTCTATCTCGCAGAACTTGACGTGGGATAATTGAACTTTTCCTTGTGATATTTGTGTTACTGAATTTCTCTCTCCTGTATCCCTTGTCTCATTTGACGTGCTCCAAAACAACACATATTACAGTCATGGCCGCCACTGAAAGGAGGAATAGGAGTCATGCAGAAGTTGCACATCTTTAGACTGCATGCATGAGATCCAGGTGGGCCATTCGAGCAACTTGCACACGTCAGCCTGCAAGCCTATGAGCACGTAGCATCACTAATGCAGACCATGCATGCATGCATGGCGTAGAGGGGTTCCTTAGTCTTGCATTGATGAATAACAAACAAGTAAACATTTAGTTAGAGATGCATCATAAGTGTTGGTGGAAAAATGGACCACCCCACAAATGTAATTATAGCGCCCAAATCCATCAGCAAGCTCGAGCTCATCCTAAGTGATTGAGCTCTTCCGCTTTCGAGCTCATCCTAAGTGATCGGGCTCTTCCGCTCTCGAGCTCATCCTAAGTGATCGGGCTCTTCTGCTCTCGAGCTCATCCTAAGTGATCGAGCTCCCTAAGTGATCGAGCTCTTCCGCTCTCGAGCTCATCCTAAGTGATCGGGCTCTTCCGCTCTCGAGCTCATAGACCAGAGAGCCGAGACCAGAAGGCCGAGACCAGAGAGCCGAGACCAGAGAGCCGAGACCAGAAGGCCGAGACCAGCAGGCCGAGCACAGCAGGCCGAGCCCATGCCTTAGCCAAATATCCAATTTCCACCTAACCCTCTAAGGGACCTGACAACTCCACTATAACCTGCCACTATCTCCAAGCCATCAAGGCATAAGATCTTCGCAGGTATTCGGCACGACCTGCCATTAATGCACGAGACTCTCTCAAGTCTCCGATGCACTTAGTCATTTAATGAACACGGCCCAAGACGATCTCCGGATCACTGAACCATCAGAGCGTATGGCTCTACCTGGCCGCCGGTTCATTCGGTAATAAATGCACTTACCATCCACAGACCCCAGGCCCGCTACGGCCGGCGGTTCAACCACTCCAACAGGTCCGATCGACCGTGACAACTCTCTGGTTCCGGTCTGATTCGGCCCCGTTCTCCACTATGCCATAAATGGGCCAAATCGTGCCCAATTATCACAGACAGGGACAAATCCCCCGGTTACCTCCCAGGTAACGTAATCCCCTCCTATAAAAGGGAACCTGGGGAGAACCAAGGGGGGAGGACAACAAAAACGGAAACAGACCCCCGGGACTGAACCCTCCGGGAAGCACAGACACAATTGAGGACATCATCCTCTTCGTCTTCTTTATCTTATCCAAATGTTCTTGCTGCCTTCTCCATATACTCTCTTCCCTGCTCTCTCCACATATTGGCCCCCTCTGACTTAAGCATCGGAGGGCCGGCGCCGGGGAGCCCGGCCACCGGCTTTTTGCAGGACTTACACCCTCCAGGAGGACGTCGCCGGCCGGCGCACCGCCGTCCGCCCCCTGTAGCAACGGAGCTCCTCCTTTTTCGACTTCGCGGCGGTCCCGGGTCCAATTTCCAGCAACAATAAGAGATATCGGAAACGCATTCAGCTCTTCAAAACTGTTCGTGCTCGCTTGCTGCTGACACGGCAGTACATGGTTGCCAAAGGTGGTGGCCCACCAGGGAAAAAAAACCCAGACGTGGCTCGACATGACTTGGAGCCATCAACGATTACACCATGTCTGGCGTGTCAGCGGGAAAGCCAGGTTGCTGTCCGGCGACATGCAACTCGCACGGGTTCTGATCACCCTTCGTGAGGTCCTTACGAGTGCCCCGTGGCACCATGACCGTCTGATACTTCGATCAAAGGTCTTGCGTACGCGGTAATGATACCGCCTGAGTTCTGTTTCCGAACAGGATAGCGTCTTTCGGCCGCTTGCGACCAAGGGAGCGGTGGGGCCATTAATCTCAATCTATCTCCGTATCTAATATGGAGCGCATCACTCCATATGGTGTCAGAAAAATTCCAAATGCGAGCGGCCAAAAATGGCCGCAGCGGTGCCGCCTGGTCACGGAGCAACCGGTCAGCTGCGCTGGCGTGTCAGTCAACAATTGGGAACTGAGGTGGGGTCCATGGGTCCTATAATTGGGCTACACCCCGAGGGGCTTGGGTCCCGACGGTCTTGGATGTTGCAGGCTTCAGGGCCCCACCTTGACTGCCGAGTTGCACTCGACAACAGGGATGGTTTGCAAGTCCTGTAGCTGTTGGCCTGGCTGACCTTTGGGTGGTCTTGGATATGAGCTCATTTAATAGGCTGTGAACTCGGATTTCGGGTTTGTATTTTAGACTTTTAGTTGTGGCGTTCGCAGGCCTCTGATGCTAGCTTTAGCTTAGTTTTCTTTCTTTCTTTCTTTCTTTTTTGTAAGGAATATTGTCATTAATGAAACATTTACAGTATCTTCTTTTAGCAGCATGTGCCTTAAACTTGTGAAGTTCATGTTTAGTGCTTGAAATAATAATTGCAGCTTCTTATACTTACTAAAGACTGAAAGTACTTGATCGGATCCTTAGTGAAGTGGTTGTGAATTATCCAACTCTACATCAAAAGAAAACACCAGTTTATTTGTTGAATTCAACTAAAAGTATGAAGCTTGAGTTTTCCAAGAATAGTTTCTTCCCTGTGCAAATAAAATAGTTTCCTCTTAATTACATGGATCTTACAATATCTCCTTCAACTGCTACTGCATACATTAGAAGGAAAAACGAGGAAGCATCAGGGCTTACCAGACTCATTTCCCAGGAAAGCTATCCAACTTTAGATGTTTCATATATTTGAATCATATCTAAAATTAGGGGAGAATTGAATTACGTATAATCCAAATAGTAATATCACATTGCTTTTGTCAGATGAAATAGTCACTAGAGGTATTATTGTTGCATGTTGCAATCGCTTCACGATCGATGGTAGCATAATTCCATTATCCTCATCACATGTGAATCACCACTAATTAAAAAGGCGCGGCATAGGCTAATCAATTCTAATGAACAAGCTAAAGGGGCGTTCGGTATGGGGTGATAACCCCAGGATCGGGGGTGATTCGGATGAAGGTGATAAAATCAACGTGTTTGGTTATATCTTAGTAATCCCACATGGCAATGATATCGGATCACCCCCACTTTTCAAATCACTGTTCAATCTAGTGATTGGAAACCCGTCCTTGAGGACGGGTATCCAACATTAACGAAGCGCGGTGATCTTAGATTAAAATATGCTGACCAAACTATCCTTCATAGCTGTGGGAGACTCCACGAAAAAAATAACAATTTTTTTTTTTTGCTGCGAGTCGTTTGGGTTACTTGTGCATCATCCTGTCGTAATTAATAAGAGGAGAAACCCTCCTCTGTGTGTTGTCCTCTTTTTTGATTAAAAAGAAGAGAGATCGTGGAAGAGGGAAGACCATGGAAGTAGACAGATCAAGAAAGACGAGAAAAGGAGAAGACCATAGATGAGGTATGCTTAGATCTAGTGTGGATAAAGATCTAATCTTAGGTTTTCTTGTTATCTTTATTATCTGATCTCTTGATTTCTTATTTTTTGATTTTTTGTTTCTTGATTTTTTTGTTTCTTGATTTCTTGTTTTTTGATTTCTTTCGTTTCTTAATTTCTTATTTGAAAAATAATATAGGATTTATTTTTCTCTCAAGATATGTAGGTGCATTCCCGTTTCCCTTTTTTTTTTTCTTGGTGCATTCCCTTCTAGATCATAGAGATGGCAGACATGGGAGAAAGGGAAGAAGTGGAGCCGAGACACACCAAAAAAAAAAAAAAAATCAAAAAGTTAGATGACAAGGCATATCTTGGATACGGTAGACATGGGAGAAGTTAGTGATAGGAAGCCTTCTTTTATTCAATTAAATATGTATAATTACTTGTGTCCAATGTGTGCAATATATTATTGTTTCTATCTAATTTTTAGGATGGAAGAACAACTTTTTCAAAAAAATAAAAAAACAAACTCAAGGGCAGACAGAACTACTTTCTTGAAAAGAATTTGGACAAAAATTGAAGATGCAAAGCTGGTTGAGTGCCTTATTGAGGTGGTGAATGCTGGTGGTTGGAAGGGTGATAATGGCACATTTAGGCCAGGATTTCACCAGCAGTTGGAGAAAATGATAGAGAAAAAGCTCCCTGATTATGGACTGAGAGGAACTCCATACATTGAAAATCATGCATGTGAAGTTACTAAAAATGCAATGCAATGCAATTGCAGAAATGTTACATCCAAACTGCTTGAGATTTGGGTGGAATGATAGAGAGAAATGTGTGGTGGCAGACAAAGATGTATATGACCTATGGATGAAGATATTACATAAATATCTGTTTTCTAAGTTGGTTTTCAATTTATGCCTTTTCAATATAATTCTTCACTTGTTTGTATCTCTAAAATTGTTTAATAATCTTTATTTTGTTTTGACAGAGTCATCCCCATACAACTGGCCTGAGAAACAAGCCTTTTTCTTATTATGAAGACTTGTCAATTGTGTTTGGTAAGGATAGAGCAAATGGAGAGGGTGTAGAGGATCCACCTGATGCTTGTGAACAAATTAAGAAAGAGAAGGAGCCTTAGGTGATACTATGAGTTTGGGAGATGATATGGATGCTGAGGAAGGTTCTCCTAATGCAATAGATTCACCACCATCTATTTGCCAACCTACAGGTGTTGATACTAGTACTGCAACAATTGGAAAGAAGAAAGGAGATTTACAAAGTAAAAAGAGAAAGCACAATGATACTATCATAGAGAACTTGGTCATTGAGATTGGAAGGATAAGCAGTATATGTGAAGGGAGTAGGGAAGACTTCAAGAGAAATGCAAACTTTTTTGAGAAGAAGGGACAAAGTGATGAGAGGCGTATGGCTCTATTCAAGGAGACTATGAAGATTGAAGATTTGAGTGAGGATGATATGTTGATTGCCGGCGAGGTCATTAGCAAAGATAAGTTAAAAATTGACTTCTTTTTTATCCTACCTCAACAATTCAAGAGAAGATATGTGCTAAAGCAGTTAGAAGGCGGTGCATATAGACCCTCATTTGACTTTGATCCAGTGTGATGCTACCTAAACCTCCTCACAGTTATAGTTGGTGGTGGTTTCTCTCATTTGACTTTCATGTTTAATTTTGCCTAGTGTAAATCTTATGGTTTGTTTATTATGGATGCTTGTAGTGAAAAGAATACTTTAGATGGTTGTGGATTTGGTGGAGTTTTGATGTTTAGCTTTTTAATGATTCGGGTGTTGCAATTCTTAGTCATATCCCATTTTATTCATGTGTTGGCCACATAGATATTATACATATAGATAATATCCAATGGAACTAGTATACTGAATTTTCACATTTATTTACATAGACATTTTATTCATGTGAAACCTGAACCAGCTAGATGAGCATATAACATCCATTCTATCTTGAAAAGATCTTGAATTCCTTCTCCTTGAATAGTTCTTAACGACTACAATTTTTTTGAATAGGACCCAAACCATAAAACTAAATTCTTTGGCACTTGGGCCGAGTCATGGTAGTCTTAATAGAATAATAAGAACATGTTGGATATTGTAACAATTTAACTATAATTCAATTTGTTCAAACTTAACGTCATGAAGAGTATTGTTGATAGAACGAGAATATGGTATGATTTTCTTGTGATAAGGGCTACTAAAAATAGAATATGTAACAAAATTATGGAGCTATTATAGGACTTAGCATATTGACTTATATTTTTGATTTATGAGAATTAAAAATACATAAAAAATCCATCTAAGATATATCAGGAATATTTATGGTATTATGTGGTCGGTGATCTTGGATCCCCGTACCATACCAAACAAGTTATTTATGGATATTCGAGGATTTTTAATCACTGGACTATGGCCTACCAAACACATTGATCTTAGATCACTGGAGATCAAATCACTCCAGCATTCAGATCACCGGAGATCTTAGATCACTATGGTGATCCTGTTGGGGTTACAAACGCCCCCTAACGGGAAGAGTTTAGTTTTTTTTTTGTTCACATCTGAATTGGATGTCCAGTTGAAATCACGGACCACTAAAATATCACTGAATGAGAGGAGTTAGGACAAGATAAGACATGTAAATCTTGGTTTCCCCTATCTGCCATTTCATTCACCTGCGTTGAACCTCTTTGGTGATCGGAGAGTCTTGATGCCAAAATTTTCTCCAACTATGGAGATTTGGAGCGTGCCAATCAATCTGCAAAGAGATGCCGATCTGTACATAAAAAGAAAGGCTCACCGGATTGGCTTTGGCCGGACCCTTCGATGTCTATGTCAGAAAGGACTTTGGAATAATAGTAGGTGTTGCCGTAGAATCTAGACCAAGGTTGAGATGCACCTCGAACGACCCTAAGGTCAGCTGAAGATGAGTTGAGCAGTTTGGTTAAGGCATCGGGCACTGGCCTCCTTCGCAAATAATTTATAGGAAGTCCGCTTGCCAGAGAGTTTTCAGCAGCGAATCCTCTGATGCCTAAGTCAGAATAGTGAGCCAACAGTATGGAAGGAAAAAACTTCAGCAAAGTATAGTTCTGATATCATGTAGTATGTATGATTGCATAATTAAGGTCCCCAAGACTGCCTCTTTATATAGGAAAGCTGGTTTTGTCGCTACCTGGGTTGGCGCACACTAGTGGTCTAGTAGCAGCCAATAGTATGGCCTCGGCATGGGCGGCGGATGGTACTGGCCATGTGCCGAATGCAGGATTGTTGCAACGACCCGTTGTTGTCACAATGATTGATTGCCAAGACTGTCAGTCCTTACCGGCACATGTCAATTAGTTCCTCGGTTGGAGGTGAAGCTGTTCATCTCGGTCGGTCGACTCCTCGGATGAGGCCGAAGTTGTCTGCCTTAGTTTATACCGAGGTTGTCGAGACCGGTGTGGTCCAAGGTCGAGGTGTCTAATATTTCTCCTATCACATGCCCTCCACTCTTGAGGCCGAGTGGCATTCCAATTTGAGCAACGAAAGTTAGATCGTTGCCTCAATCGAGGATAGGGCTCTCGTCAAGGGGCAATAAATGTGTCAATTGGTCTTATCGAAGTGTAGCCGCGTACGGGCTATCTCGAGATGTCATTAGTGCAAGGCTTTTTAGAAGCGTCATTATGGTAGCGATCCTGGTAAATCGTCTGCACCGTACCTCGAAATGACATGTGGCTCGATCTACCCAAGTAGCCGAACCGGGACTCTAATTAGGGTAGTTTGCGCCTCTAAATAAGGGTGGCACCTCCCTTTAGCATATACTTCTTGCTTCATTTGCTCTTTCGCTCGAGTGCTCAAGCGTGTAGGCTCCCGGGTGGTGCTCCGGCGTAGTCCCTCATTTCCAGCTCCGGCATCCTCTATATTCTCTGGTTTCTAGTGGGTACTACCTTTGGGTGCTCGTCCCTTCTCCTTATCTTCTTCCTCACTCCTTTATCTTCTCCTTCATATTTTTCTTTATTTTTTTTCTTCATCACCATGAGTGGAGTCTAGGTTAATGCCCCAGAGGAGATTTGGTTGTCCAGACACTCTTCTCAAGTTTTCAGGAGCTGTCACCTCTGAGTGAGTCTGAGTCCAAGGTCCAGTGTGGCCCAGATTATGAGGTATCCATCCTTACCCAAGAGGAAATGGACCTCATCCAAGCTCAGCATTTCGTTCTCTCCAAGTTCACCTTTGAGCTCGCTGGTCCCGATGTTCAGGTGACTAGTCCTTCGCCTTCTCGGCTCGGCCTATACGAGGAAACAATAAGGGCCGGGCTGAGATTACCTCTCTACCCCTTCTCTGTCCAGCTGATGAGGGCCTATAGCCTCATACTGACACAACTAGTCTCAAACTTATGACAGGTTCTCGTCGGCTTTTTTTCTCTTTGTCTTCTTTGGAATATCCGAGCCCCGATTTTTCTCTTTTGGGCGTGCTTCACTCTGAAGAGACTTCCTTGGGACAGCATCTGGTGGTACTTTTCTTCTCGGAAAGACTGTCAGTTGATCCAAGGCACTCCCTCCTCTATTCGTTGATGAAAAAGGAGAGTTTTCTTTGTTTCTTTCGAGTAGTCATGGCGGTTCGAAACCATATGGAGGATGCCTTGGAAAGAATTAAATCGACCTCCAAGGTTGTCTGGTGACGACCAAGAGGCCTTGAACAAGCTCCTAAAATTCCAATGCAAGATTTTTGCCCTATAGGAGTTGTTATCCGAGGAGATATTGATCGGCGTCAGTCTGAGCCCGACCAATCCCCAAGATAAGCTTCTTCTTATTTTTTTTCTATTTTTTCACCTTAACATTATTGACTAATATTGTCTTTGATTTTGCAGCTCTTTCCACCATGAAGACTGACCTCGCGTTGATTCATCAAAGGAGGAAATGAAGAAGAGGTCGGCTGCAGCAGCCAAGGCGAGACCCACCCAGAGAAAAAGGTCTAGGGGGGAGTTCTCCTCGACCCCTGATGCCAAAGCTGCCATCAAGGTCACTGTCGAAGCCCTGATTCTTGAAGTCTCCCCCAAGGTATCCGTACCTCGGGTGGGGACTGTGAAGCTCGATCCCGAGGTTGAGTTTGTAGAGCCAATCAGGTCAGCCCCTCCGGAGGGGGTTGTCTTCAGCTGCCACATCGGTCATCCCTTGAGGCCTGTGTCCTGGCTCGGTCCGATTTGAGCCGAAGAGGCCCCTCCACTTCGGCCCGCGCCTCCGGAACCTACTTTCTAGCATGGTAGGCCGAAGAGTCCAATTTGGCCTTGGAGTCTCCTGGGGTGGTGAGAGAGCTAGTCCGAGCCTTGCAGCTCCGAGCCGATAGGTTGCTTGTACGTTCCCTCAGCCTTGCTAAGTTCTTCAGTGGGGCCTTTGCCACGGTCATTCAAATAAGTTTCTAATCTATAAATCTTCATTAAGTCACATACCTTGGTAACTCACTCTCCTTCTTCTTCTTAGCATGCCCTTGAGATTGGCTGCATGCATGAGAGGATCATAATACTTTTGAGGTGCATCTCGAAACTCGGGGAGAGGGTGGAGGGCACCAAGCAGCTGACCAAGGAAGGTCAAGAACAGGGCAGAGGCCGCCAAGCAGCTGACCAAGGAGAGGGCAAAGGCCACCGAAGACAAGGTTGAGTTGGCAAAAGCCAACGCCTCGGCTGTGTAGGTTTAGGCGATAATTAAGGAGAGCTACCTGTCTGCAGCCAGAGTGGCCTTAAAAGTCGCCGAGCAGAAAGTCACGAAGCTTTCCGCGAAGCTAGTCCAGGCGGAGCGGAATGCCACTAAGGCCTAGAAGTTTGCTAGCCGAGCTGAGGAAAAGTCACCAAGGCCTAGAAACTCGTCATCCGAGCCGAGCAGAAAGCTAGTAGAGCGGTTGAAGAGTACCACGCCTCTGAGGAGCTCCAAGAGGAGACCTTGGAGAATGGGACTGATGCCTTCGAAAAGGGCTTCAAGGAATGTCGAGCTCAGGCTCAGCGGATCTTCTTAAGGTTGGATTCTCCGGCCTTGACGACGACAATGATGGCGACGACGGCACAAGCGGAGGCAACAAAGATGGTAACGTCGATGGTGGTGGCAAAGGCGACGACCTCGACATCAGCAAACACAGTGAGGTGGGGGCCAACTCCGACAAAGGCAAAGGAGTTGATTCAAGGAAATACCCTCCTTATCCTGAATCTTTGCCTTGATGTTGTGGATCATGTCCGAGGAGTAGGCCTCTAGGGTGAAGGTTCTGCCGGCAAGGGTCTTCATGAAGATCCCCATCTTGCAAGGTCGGATCGAAAACTCTTCTTTTCAACCAAAGAAAACTAGGTATTTGACAAGTCAGGCGATGGCGATGAAGGCGAGGAATGAAGTCCCACCTTTTTACCTTTTTTCTTGTTTTTTTTCTTGCTCGAATAAATCAAGCTCAATGTATTTTTTTTGTTCGGCCTCTACTGAGGTCAATATAAAAATCCAAAACTAATAAAAGCATAAAGTACCTGACTTCGACTGTTGTCATTATTGTCTCTTTTTCTTGCTTGAGTTTAGGTCGTCATCCCAAGCTTCAACCTTCTTATAGCTCTTTTCGCTCAGCTTCTACTAAGGTCAATGGGCATACTAAGAGCCCAGGTCAATGTTTATACTAAAAGATAATAAAAAGTAAAGAATTTTCTAAAGTACCTGACTCCAGCCTTTACTTGTGTTGTTTATCTATTGGTTTGAGTTTGGGTCGTTGCGCCGAACTCTTCCCCTTATGTTTAATTTTGTCCAAGAAGAAGTAGCATGGAGTTTGGGTCGTTGCGTCGAGTGAGCTTAGCTGAAGGAGGTCCCGGGATGGCCCAAGACGTCTACTTAGTTGTTGATCTTCTCTGAAGTCCTACTATAATGAAATTCTGAATGAGCTCGGTTGAAGGAGGTCCTGGGTTGGCCCGGGGTGTCTCCTTAGTTGTTGATCTTCTTTAGAGTCTTGCTCGAGAGAAATTCTGAGTGAGCTTGACTGAAGGAGGTCTTGGGTTGGCCCGAGGCCTCTCCTTAGTTGTTGATCTTCACTGGAGTCCTGTTTTAGAGAAATTTTGAGTGAGTTCGATTGAAAGAGGTTTCGGGTTAGCCCGGGGCATCTTCTTAGTTGTTGATTATCTTTGGAATCCTGCTCTAAAGGAATTCTGAGCTCGACTGAAGGAGGTCTCTGGTTGGCCTGAGGCATCTCCTTAGTTGTTGATCTTCTTCGGAGTCCTGCTCCAGAGAAATTCTAAGTGAGCTCAGCTGAAAGAGGTCTCAAGTTGGCATGAGGCATCTTCTTAGTTGTTAATCTTCTTCGGAGAGAAGTTCTGAGTGAGCTTGACTAAAGGAGGCCCCATGCATCCTAAGGTGGCCCAAGTCGAATATATTCATCATAGTCATCCGATCTGAAAAAAAAAACACAATCAAGAGAATTCTTATTGAAAATAAGATCGGACTATAATATGCCTTATTGATAATTGATGCGGAGGTTAGCGGAGTTCCAAGTTTGTAGGATCGGAGCATCGTGGAGATGCTCTAGTCTATATATGCCTAGTCGCATTGTTTTAGTTATCCAGTATGGGCCTTCCCAATTCGAACTCAAGCTCTCCTAGTCGTGACACTTCGATATTTCTCAAGATGAGGTTACCAGGTTGGAAGAGCTTGCCTTTGACCCTAGAGTTATAGTATCGGGCCGCTTTCCTCTAGTATGTCGCTAGGCATACTTAAGATTGTGCCCTAATTTCTTCCAACATATCGAGGTTAGCTCGGAGCCAATCTGAGTTCATTGGTTGTTGAAGCTTTCTACATGGTATGATGGAAGTCCAATCTCCGGTGGGATCACCGCCTCTGCTCCTAGGTGAGGTTAAACGGCAACTCTCTGGTGGGAATCCGATGTGTTGTGCAGTATGCCTATAGGACATTGTATAGCTCTTCAGCCCATAACCTTTTTACTTGGTCAAGCCTTGCTTTCAACCTCTGTAGGATAGTCTGATTGGTCACCTTAGCCTCCTCATTGGTTTGTGGGTGTGCCACCAAGATGAATTGGTGGGCGTTCCCGATTTCGGAGCAAAACTCCTTGAATTAGGTATTGTCGAATTGACGTCTATTATTTGTAACGATCACTCGAGGGAGTCTGAACTAGCAAATTATGGCCTTCCAAACTAAGTCTCGAGCCTTTCCCTCGGTAATCCGGACCAGTAGCTCGGCTTCTGCCTACTTGGTGAAGTAGTTCACTATCACAAAGAGAAACTTGTACTGCCCTATTGCCAACGGAAAGGGTCTGAGGATGTCGATTTTCCACTGTGTAAATATTCAGGGGATGCTGATCGACCTCAACAGTACGGCCCGCCATCATTCGATGCTCGCATGTCATTGACATCAGTTGCACTTTTTAATGAGGTGGTTGCATCCTTTTGCAAGGTTAGCCAGTGGTATCCCTGGTGCAGGACCCTGCAGGTCAGAGATCTGCCCCCAGATGATTGCCACAAATGTCCTCATGCACCTCCCGAAGTGCATAATTTACTTTGGTTGTGTTGGCACAAGTATGGCGCATCCCAAGCAAGAAAATACAAGAAACTGCAGTGAAAACAACAGAGGGGTCGACTCATGCTGATCTGGGGTCAACCCCTGAAGAGTTGGGATCGACTCATCCAGAGCTGAAGTCAACCCCAGAATTGGGCAGCTAGGAGTTGTGGCCTTTTCTCTAGTACCAATCTATTGTCGTAGAAATCAGACCGAGGTTGGAGCGTAGCTCGAAGAACCCTGGGATCGGCTAGAGACAAGCTAAGCATGTTAGTTGAGGTGTCGAGCGCTAGTCTCCTTTGGAAACAATCTGTAATAAGTCTGCTTGTCGAAGACTTTTCGACGGGCAACCCTCTGATGCCTAAGTTAGAACAAATAGGCAACAATATGGAAGAGAGAGAATTTTAGTGAAGAGTAATTTTGATATTGCGTAGTGCGTATTATTGTGTACTTGAGGTCCCCTAGACTACTCCTTTATATAGAGGAGCCAATTTTGTTGTTACCTGGGTCGACACACACCAGTGGTCAAGTGGTGGTCAATAGTATGGCCTCAATGTGGGCAGCATACAATACTGTCCGCGCGCCGGATGCAGGACTGTTGTAATGGTTAGTTGCTATCACGACGGCCGATTGCCAGGACTATCAGTTCTTGTTGGCACGTGTCAATTGGTTCCTCAGTCAGAGACAAAATTGTTCACCTCAGTCGATCAGCTCCTCGGCTAGGCTGAAGTTTTTTTGCTTAGGTTTATATCGAGGTTGTCGATGTCAGTCTGGACTGAGGTCGAGGTGTCTAATATTTTCTCCATCAGTAGAAAATAAAATTATGGAAGCAAAGATTAGTATAGAATATTTCTTTCTTCTAGTTGGCCTTCATCTCGGCCTTCTCGACTTAGCCTTTGCAGGTCGGCCTTCTCACCTCAACCTTCTTAGGTTGGCCTTCTCAAGTTGGTATTCTCACCGTGGCCTTTTCAGATCAGCCTTTTCACATCAGCCTTCTCTGGTGGGCCTTTTTAGGTCGGCCTACTAGTTAGCTTTAGGAGCTCAACCTTTGAAAGCTCAGCCTTTAGGAGTGGGCCTTCTCACCTTGGCCTTCTCGGGTTAGGCTTCTAATCTCGACCTTCTTAGGTCGGTCTTCTCACCTCAACCTTATCAAGTTGGCCTTCTCACCTCGGCCTTGGACTTTATCTTGGCCTTGGACTTCACCTCAGCCTTGGATTTTACCTCGACCTTGGCTCACCTTGGTCTCGGAGTTCACCTCGGTCTTAGAATTCACCTCGATCTCCACCTCAGACTTCATCTCGATCTTAACCTTCACCTCAGCCTTAGCAGCTTATTGACATGCTAACCTGCTAAAAGAAGAAGAGCAGAATGATGGATAAGGGCTTGAGAACCTTTTACCATGAGAGCTTTGAGCTATGAGAGCTTCTAGCTATGGGAGCTTCTGGCTATGAGAGCTCCTCTTTTGGGGTCCCTTGACCCTCTTTTTATAGGCATGGGAGTCATGATCCATTACAATTTGAGGCGGATGGCAATTTAGGGATGAGCCATAACTTCTTTCTTATGAGTCTTAACCATTTTTCTATTTCTCCATTGTCTTAAGTGCAAAGCTATAACCGCCCAAAATTCAAATATTTTCAAAATTGTTTGTCACGTGTCCATCCATAGTAGGAGAGTCTGTTTTATGCCCTACTAGAGAGTATCCAAAATTTAATCAAAATATAAACAACATAGAACTAGCCTGCCTTAAACCTGGCTCAACCCAACTAATACCATTCTAAATGATAATTTCATCAACTCGTGATTGTTTCTCTTAATTAAGTGATCAGAGAAATATTGGACACTTCGACCTCAAGCCAGACCATCCTCCTTAACCTCGGACCTAAACTGAGGTGAACGACTTCAGTCCCAGTTGAGGAGCCATAACCAAGGAGCTAATTAGTCGAGGAGAACAATCAGAAGTGTCAATGACTGACGACCCTAACAACCTAAGCCCTGGCAGCCTGCAGCCTTGGCAGCACTACAGTCTACACCCGACCAACGTTGCACGCTGCCCACGTGGACTTACCTCACACCGTAGTCATACTACCGGCCGTTATCTGGCCATCAGTGCACGCTACATCAGCCTAGATAACGATAAAACATGTTCTTCTATATAAAAAGACAGTCCGGGGGGTCTTAGGTATGTTATTCATTTCTAACAGAAAACTACATTGTTGAAATATCTTCCGTCCATATTGTTAGCTCTTTGTTCTGACTTAGGCATCGAAAGGGCCTCTGCCGGAAACTTTTCGGCAAGTAGACTTCTTGCAGGCTATCTCTAAAAGAGGCCAGTGCCCGACCCCTTAATCATCTTGCTGAGCTCATCTCCAACCGATCTTAAGATCATCTGAGTGCACTTCGACCTCGGTCCAAATTTGATGGCAATATAAACAATGTAGAACTGGCATGTCTTGAACTTGGCTCAACCCAACTAATGCCATTCTAAATGATAACTTCATCAACTCATGATCGTTTCTCTTAACTAAAAAGAGTTCGCCAAGCCCGACCCACTTCTTTTAGGAAAATGAGCAACTGAATGCGGCAGATCACTCTCAGCTCTCGTGATAGGTCCTACTCATTCTGAAGTACAAAAAAAATTAAAAAAGAGAGAATAAGAATGGAAGCCCGTTGATAAGGGCCAAAAGTTTGAAGCCAAACGAAACGCTTCACCACCTGATCACCCTGGAAGAATTCCCTGCAAAGCTCCTCTCCTCATCACCTCAGCCTTTTCCGACCCTCCGTACAACCCACGACAACGACGTCGAATCTCTCCCCCCCCCTTCTCTCTGTCCATTCACCGTTCCTATCTCCTTCATCCCAAGCTGAGACCACTCCCTATATAAATCCAAACCACCCAAAACCTCTTAAACCCTAAACCCAAACCTCTCCTCCTCATACCACTTCCAGAGAACAACTTAAAAGGAAGCAAACAAAGAAAATGCCGTCAGAAACTGGAGAAGGACGTCGGCGGCCGGCGGAGGGGCTGGCGGAGGAGGAGGCGGCGGTGGAGCGGGGGAGGGAGCGGTGCCCCCGGTGCAACTCCCGGGACACCAAGTTCTGCTACTACAACAACTACAACACCTCCCAGCCCCGCCACTTCTGCCGCTCCTGCCGCCGCTACTGGACCCTCGGCGGTTCACTTCGCAACGTCCCCATCGGCGGCTCCTCCCGCAAGCGTCTCCGACCCTCCCCTGCCGCCGCCGTCGCCGTCGCCGTCACCTCAGCCGCCGCCGCCGCCGCAGTCCGTTCCCTCCGCCCTCTCTCGTCTCTCGCCTCGCCAGCGCCTTCCTTGGACCTCCCTGCCACCACCTCGGCCCCCTCTGCCTTCGGCTCGTTCCTTCCCGGCCCGGTCTCGGCCGGGTTCTTGGCGCTCGGTGAGCCGTTCCTGGGGCGCCGGACCGGGTTCGAGCTCGGGCTCGGGCTGGGGCTCCGATCTGGACCTGCGGCGTCGCCGTCCATCGAGGAGCTGGGCTTCGGGCTGGGGACCACGCTGCTGTGGCCCACCGCGCTGCTGGACGAGGAGGGGGTCATCGGCGGCGGGGACGCGTGGAGGGTGGGGAGTGGTGGAACGGACTGCTTCGCTGCTCCGGCACCGGCTGCCGTTTGGCCGGATCTCGCCATTGCCGCGGCGCCCGCCGAGGGGAGCGGCAGAGCTGGAGGCGACTTGCGTTAGAGTGGCATCGTCGTGAATATTTCGGATTTGGGGGGCCTTTCCGGTTTTTGTGCCCCCTTGGGGTGGCCCACGTTTGCTTCTGATTGGTGCCTCAGGTGTACCGAAACGTTAGAAGCCCAGTTCCTCTGTTATTTTTGTAATCAAACGTTAGAAGCCTTTTCTTCGAAAAAAAGAAAAAAAAATGTTTTTGCCGTAGAAAGTGAATGATTTGGTTCATGGCAATAGAGAACAGCTAGAAAATCCTGACATGTGAAGCCAGAACGAGGGACTAAATCTATAATAGGGCGTTCGGAAATATTTCTTTTCGACCTTTTTCTTTATTAGAATATGCACATGAGCTGCACGTGGTGAGGAAAATAATATGTAGAACCTCAATAATGCAACATCTAGAGTTTGAAGCATATGTTTTTCTATCATGCATGGCGAATCCTATTTAGGTGGAGTTTTCTCCCATTTTCGTTATATCATGCTTGATATATCCAGGACGGCCCAATATATTTGGAGGCCTAAGGCGGATTCAGCGAATGAGGTCAAGGTAATGGAAAGAATTTGTCCAGGAAGAGGCTTCTCTATAAGAGAAAGTAGGGGTATTATGGAAATTTCACTCCATCTAATTAATAAAAGTCCCATCCCACCATCTTTCCTTCAAGGGAGTACCCAAGCAGCAACTGCAACATCAGCGGCCATTCAATCCCCAACCTCCCTCCTTTTCTCTCTCTACCAACCAAGAGGGGAGAGGGGAGAGGGGACCGAGAGGAGAAAATTAAAAGAATCTCCACCCTCCAAGATGTCCATCTCTAATCCCCCTATCTTTCTTCCTGATGGCCCAGCTGGATTAGGAGTAATGTGAGGGAAGGAAAACTAAGACCAAAACCAAAAAAGAGAAGGGATGAAAGATACGAGCAGCTTCAGACGTGTATCAAGCCAACCAATTCCCTCCTCTCTCTTTCTCTCTACCTAAAACAAAACTACTATCCCCAACTTCCCAAATTGCCCCTCTGCAGCCAGGAAACTCTCTCCACGTCCCTTCCATCAAGGGGGAAGACTCGCAGCCAGCTCCTGTTCCCGTTTTATATGGAGCCTTTGCTTCCTTGGTCATTAGCCCGAGGCCTTAAGCGACCGCCTCGGTCGAGCGGTCGCTTAACGCTCTGGCCGGTCTTGGATATATCTTGATCATAGCCGACATGGCAAATCCACCAATGAGAGCTCGCTATGAGATCTTCGACCAACTAGTCAAAGTCCGTCATATGGTTGACTCCAAAAATGTGTGGAGAGTCCTTCGAATTTCAAACTCTTTTTTTAATTGGCGATGACTCGGTCAGGATCGTGAATGATTTGCATAACTGCGTGGGAGGAATGCCTATTTTATAGTCTTCGAGATGCAGCATCGGGGTACGAAAAACGACCCATCCTATGCCTGATTTTCTCGGCGACGGGTACCGATCCTCACTTACACAAACAATTTCCGAGAATCCACCAGCTAAATGCTCTTGTGCTTTTTTTTATTTTCTTACGCCGCCACTCTGCTGCTCTTATAATATCTTCACTGTTTCTTGAAAGTCTGTCTGACTTAGACAACGGAGGGTTATCCATCGAACACTCTCTAGCAAGAGGATTTTTTTTATTCTTATTGTTTTAGGTTGGATCTCATGTCGGAGTGAAGGTCCAAGCATGATCTCTATCATTTAACATCACCTCTAAAGTGATCGACGTCGAAACCATCACCATCCGAGCGTAGCAGCCATCGAATCACTTTGGTAAAATTAGATTGTGATCTTCAGCCAGCCTTTATGGTCTCAACAGACAATTGTCTGAATACTCTAGCAATTCAGTTAGCTTGGCATTTATTTTTCACTAAGACCGAAAAAGTCATTCAGTCCCTCACGGGTTAAAGACTCCGCTCCTCCCTCCGATGCCGGTAGATAAATTCCAAGACCAAACCCAAAGTTTCTTAAAGGAAACTTTCAACTATTCACTTTGAATTCGAGCCGCAACCATGTTCAATAAATGCTTATTAAAATGTACATATGGATTATACCATGCAATTGGTTTGGACCTTAATTAAGGCACAGCAATCCTTGATTAATTTTTTTCTTATTTAATCTTATTTTAAAATAAAATATATTTGTTGGGGATTATAATGACTTATCCCCGGAACTGAATATCTCGTTATGAAACCATACCCAAAGACTTGGAAGTCAACACGGGTGAAGGCCATATTGTCCCACGTGTCATGCCTAATTGTGCTGCACAGCATCTTTCACTCATTGCACCTTTGCACCTTCATCAATGAATACTATTCTTGCCTATATCTTATCTAGGATCTAATCATATCTTTGAAGCCTTATACTTAGCTCTCTAGGATGCAAGCTCTAGTTCTTCTCATAATCCAATCCAATCCAATCAGAAGTTGTTTCTCATTATGACTCGAAATTATGCATCCAATATTATTAGGATATGTTTTCCAAAAATAATTAAAAAGGGTGGGGGATAATTCGATTTTTTCCCCCGCATTCTTAGCTAAAATATTTTTTTTTCACTATCTATGTAATTTTCTTTGGAAGGAAAGTTTTATACTTTTCTAAAATAATTAAAAAGACTTGTGCATGCCTAATTTTCCCAAAAGAAAAACTTTTATACTACCATATTTTTTTCTACATTTTTTTTTTTGCATGTGTAATTTTTCTTGAAAAGAAAAATAATTCTTTCTCGAATAAATAATAAGAGTCCAATCAGCATGGGAATATTTCGATTTTTCTATTTTTCTCTGTGTGTAATACAATATTTTTTTGTAAAATAATTAAGAAGAGTCTACTTGGCATGAGGATATTTAAATTTTTTTAATATTTATTCCTTTTTCCAAAATGATTAAGAAGCGTGGGTTCAGTAATGGCATGGATCATGGCTCACCCATCAGACCCCTCCAAGAACGGACCAGTGGGCTCGTATTTTTCACCAACACGGTTGGGTTCGACCACCTTTTTGAACCGCTTTTTTTAAAAAATGAAATAAAGGCGCTTCCGAGGCACTCGATCCCCTCCACAACCGTAGATCCGAGACCCGCACCTAAAAAGACGAAAGAACCCAAGAGTTTTCCAAGAATCAAGAACCAAGAATCCGATCAACTCGGGGAATTCTTCCCCTGATATAGGGGTATATCCGTCCATCCGTCGTGCCGCGCACCGAAGATTTCGAAATCTTTGGGTTTAGCAATGAAGGAGGTGTTCATCTACCAAAAGGGCCGATTCCGAGTGACCGAAGAGGTTGATCCCGACTACTACGCCCCCCCGCCGGCGCCGGCGCCGCCGGAGTCCTCTTCCCGGACGGATTTTACACCCCGGCCTCCGACGACGTCGGGCCTCCCCCTCGCCTGCCGGATAGTCGGCAGCGCTCCTCAGCCCGCCCCCCTCGCCTACCCGATTGGCAGCAGCCCTCGTCGTCCCGCCAGCCGGATCACCCCCAGAATGCCGATCAAAACCTTCCGGACGCCGACGCCCCGAGGTTATCCCAGAAGAGGAAGCAGTCGCCTGGGCAGTTGGCCGGAGAGGGAGAGCATAACCTAGCGCCGCCGGTCACACAAACCCCGCCGGCCGAGGACAGCCTGGGGTTAACCGAGAAGAGGAAGAAGTCAACGGAGTTGTCTAGAAAAGAAGTCCAAGAACAACGACCCTCCTTTGTCCAAACCCCCCAACCCGAACAGCAGCAGCAGCCGGCGATCTTGCACCACCCGGAACCCCAACAGCAGCAGCAATCTTCGCCGTTCCCTTCGTTTGTTCAGCAGCCGGCGATCTTCCAAACCCTCCAACCCGAACAGCAGCAGCAGCCGGCGATCTTGGACCTCCTCCAACCCCAACAGCAGCAGCAATTTTCGCCGTTCTCTTCGTTTGCTCAGCAGCCGGCGATCTTCCAAACCCTCCAACCCGAACAGCAGCAGCAGCAGCCGGCGATCTTGGACCGCCCCCAACCCCAGCAGCAGCAACAATTCTCGTCGCTCCCGTCATTTATTCAGCAATGTTCGCCGTTCTCTCCGTTGATCTTCCAATCCCACCCACAAATGGCGTTCGCCTTCTCCACTCCTCAACTCCAACAACAGCTGCCCTCCCTCTTTCAAACCCTTCAACCCCAACAGCAGAAGCAGCCGTCGATCTTCCAGACCGCCCAACCCCAACGGCAACAGCAGCCGTCGATCTTCCAGACCCCCCAACCCCAACAGCAGCCGTCGATATTCCAGCCCCCCCACCCCCAACAGCAACAACAGCAGCCGTCGATCTTCCAAATCCCTCAACCGCAGCAGCAGCAGCAATTCTCGCAGTTGCCTTCGTTCGGTCAGCAGCCGCAGCAGCAGCAGGCGCCGCAGTCGCAGCAGCAGGCGCCGCCGCCGCAGCAGCAGTTGATGCTGTTCACGGCGGATGGTTCGCCAACGAGTAATAATACTAAATTTGTGGATTTACATCCGGATTCGCAGAAGCTTCTGCTGCAGATCGAGTAGGGGTTTCTTGGCTTCTTGTTTATGCTTTCTTGCTGAAATTTGGCTTTCTTTTGCGTTAGGTTTTATGAATTTTGGTTACAGGAGTCTTCTTTTTCTCAATGGCTGTTGCTTTCTTGCCCTCTTTCAAGATATTGTGGGTCATATGCCTTCTAGATTTCTTTTCCTTTTTTTTCTTCCTCACTTTGTTGGTTTATAGGGAAGAAGGAAGAATGTTTCTGATATGTTTGCATAATTTGCACTGGGGTTTCGATATTTGTTTCAGAAACAGGCTTTCTGCTCCTTTCCTGTCATGCAGGTTCTTTATCTTTTTTATTGTCTGCATTGTATTTAGTGTCTTCTGTTGTGTTTTCCTTTCAGTTTTCTTATTTGAGAGGAGGGAAAAAAGGAGTGCTTTTAAATTCTTTGCATCGTTTCAGTTTGGGTTTTTATACTTTGTTTTGGAAAGTGAATTTTGTTCATCTTCTTTCATGCAAGATTCTTCTGCAATATGATTTCCTTCATTTCTCTTGTCTTTATTGACTAAGGGTAACCATAGATGTGGTTCATGATGCAGGGAGCGAATTCAGGAGTACAGGGCCGAGAGCGAGAGGCTGGATCAATGCTTCCGACTTTATGATTCATCAGTATCAAGTGACCATTTCGAGCTTGATGCTAGTCGTATTCTTCAGGTTTTGCCATTATCCTTTCACCTTGTTTTGTCCATTGCAGTTTTGTGAATATTTGAGCTTTTATATATATCTGTATCATTAATCTTCCCCTTTTTACATGTCATGCTGGATATATCATTTCATTGTTTGCTTAGTCTGAGGATGACATTATTAGTGAATTTCATATAGAAAAGAATGCGCATTTTTATTGGGTTTACTCTACTTTCCAAATAGTTGTATAAGTCGAGGTACACTGTTGGGCTATTTTAAATTGAATAGCTCAAATATTTTTTTCAATGTTCATTACAATAATTACTTTGTATATTTGTATAGACTTGGAAGCATGGAGCTGGAAGCACATCTAATTGAGAATTGAAATTTGGACGGAACATTTTGATTTTACATGTTTCATATTTGTAAATGGGAATAAGAATGGGAGAGGCTTTTGGAAACTGGCCCACCACCATAAGTAAGACATAGATACCCTACCTAAATCAAATTATTTGAAGAAAATGTGGATGTTCACTTAAAATTTGTTGCTTTATTAAATGAAATAATCCTATGTATATTTGAGCGCATTCTTGTGAAAACCCATGCTTTTGCGTGTGACAAATGAGTTCTTCAAATGAAGAGAATGTACAAACATCTTACTGCAATTTAAATTCTTCTGTTGATGTCCTAAATAGGGAGGTAGACTGTACTATGTTCGTATTCAAGAACATTAGAAATCAAGAAGACAACAATGTGCACCGTTTTCCATTTTCATATTGTAGACAAATATAGATCTTTAAACAACGAGTCTAAGTCATGTAGTTTAGTGTTCCATGGTTACTGGGGTAATGTTGTCATGAATAATATAAAAAGTCTGGTTCACTCGTCCACTATGGAGGGTACCATTTGTTAGCACTATAAAAAGAAGTACCTTCTTTTCTTAAATAGTTTAGCAAGGCTGTTCGACCATTTACTTTTGGTGTGTTGACCATATAAAGAAACACTTCTTATTCATGAAGGGTTGATGGATGGAGTTTAATGTTTTAAAACAAAGTTGCCTAGGCACCCATGTCCATGTTCTTCATCATATTTGAATATGGAGGAAGAGATTGATTTATGTGTTGGCCCTTTTTGGATGTCAAATGGCTAATCGGGGGTAAATACTTTTAACTCTAGGTAATCATCCTTTATTCGGTTACCCATGGGATATTGATATCCCTTGTTTGGTTGACGATTGAGGATTAGTGGATCAGTTATGGAAAAAAGTGAAAGAGTAAGAAGGGAGAAGAGAGAGTTCTGGTGATTAGACATATTCCGCCTTCCACCATGAAATATACTTAACCAAGGTATGTGATTTTTTAGGGTGTTGACTAGATAAACTTTAAATACCACCTTTTTGCTTGTGCATGGCTAGTTAAGTGGATAACCACCACTTAACCACCCTGATGACCCAAAGATTGATTCATAAATTGATTTTGATGATCACAAAACCTTGAAGTATAGATACTAATGCTTATGTTGCAAGGAGAAAGATATTTATTTTGCAAGGAACATAGCAAGTTGGGAGAACACAAGAAGGCCTCCAAAGCTCTCAAGTTGGAAGAAAGCTACAATTTATTGGCCCAAAGTTTAAAGTTCAAAGGATTCAAATTGGAGGAGTAAAATCAAAAGAAAAATTCAAAAGAACAGTCTTCGAGTCGACTCCAGTGGAATTCGAGTCGACTCCGGAGAAGTATGAGTCGACTCCGGAGAAGTATGAGTCGACTCCTAGGAGTCACAGGCAGAAAAGTCAGAGAGCAGTTTTCGGGTCTGAGATTCGAGTCGACTCCAGTGGAACGCGAGTCGACTCCGATGGTTGGTAGGTCGACTCCAAAGAAAGCAAGAGTCGACTCTCAGCGGAACACAAGGAAAAAGTCAGAGAGCATTTTTGGGACTCTGAGATTCGAGTCGACTCCCGCATTGCACGAGTCGACTCCGAGACTCCGCGACCATCAACAGACAGAAAACCAAGTTACTGCCTCTGAGATTCGAGTCGACTCCCAGACAGTTCGAGTCGACTCCAAGGCAGCGCGACCCCAAAAATGCAGAGGATCAGTTTTCGGGCTCTGAGAGCCGAGTCGACTCCAAGAGAATCCGAGTCGACTCGAGGAAGAAAATCAGAAAGTATGTCCTCTGGATTCATGGGATGAGCCGACTCCGAAGATGCCAAGTCAGCTCCAGATGTTGGCGAGTCGACTCCGGGTTAAGTCGAGTCGACTCCCAGTCAAGGCATGCACTTTAATTCAAATTTGGAACAGTAGCCGAGTCGTCTCCAGTAAAGCACGAGCCGACTCCTGCAACAGGCGAGTCGACTCCTGATCGCGCGAGTCGACTCCGATCCCAACGGTAACATTGTCAGGAAATGCAGACTGTGTCCAACGGCTCTTTTTCTTGTCTCTAACGGCTATATTCTTGTTTCCACGCCATCTAAAGCTATAAAAACAAGAAGAGAGCTAGGGGAGAAGGCATGGAAGTGGGAGAGAACTTTTAGGGAAGAGATTCCAAACAGATTACAAGGGAAATCTCCCAAAAGCACAAAAGGGCCATTCAAAGTGAAATAGAGGGAAGAAGAGCATCCAAGTGAATCCCAAAGCTTCCTCTCCATCCGTGTGCTGCCTCAGTGATCCTCCACTTCGTGCCAAATCAGAAGAGGGTCAAGTAAAGAAGAAGCCGAGCTCCTCCATCTTCAAAACTCGTTTGAGGGCTTCTCTTTACTCTATTTGTTTATATTGTCATATCTGCTTGTTTAAGAAGCTTTGATTTGTTTTTATTCTTTGTTTTAATATCTTGTAACTTGATTCAATCAAGGGATTGAATCAAGGGGTTAAAGGTTTGTTGGTGAGCCAAAGGGAAAACCAACGGTGTAAGGTTTGTTGGTGAGCCAAAGGGAAAACCAATGGGATTAAGGTTTGTTGGTGAGCCAAAGGGAAAACCAACGGGGTTTAGGTTTGTTGGTGAGCCGAGGGTAAAACCAACGTGTAAGGGTTTGATTGTGATCCCGGGAAAACAATCGGAGTGGTTCTAGTCGGTGAGCCTGGGAAAACCGACCGAGTTCGTTGTGCGCTCGTAAAACAACAAGTTGGGTTGTGAGCTTGTAAAACAACCGGCTGTAATCGGTAGGATTATAGTGAAATTCCCAAGAGGTCTTGGGGAGTGGATGTAGGTGCTGGAGTGCACCGAACCACTATATGTCCTTTGTGTTTGTAATGCCTCTAGTTATTGTCTAACTAACACACTTACTTACTTAGATAAATTGCTTGCTTAATTCTTATCCGCACATCCTTTAGTTGCAAGCATATTTAATCAAGTCGAAGTCTATACATCAAACCCTTGCTAAGTTTAACTTTCACTGTGCATCTATACAACTTAGCATAGTTAATCAAAAAGTTTTAGAAGTAGCATAAAAGTTTTGAAAGACCCAATTCACCCCCCCTCTTGGGTTGTATCTACTGGGCAACAAGTGGTATCAGAGCAGGTGCTCAAATATTATTTGTAGTCTTAACCGACTAGAGCCAAAGATCATGACAACTCAAATAGATAGTTTTCTAGGAGAAGGACAATCAATTGATACACCTCCACTGTTTAATGGTATAAACTACCCACATTGGAAAATACGCATGCGCATTTTCATTCAATCACAAAACTATTATCTATGGAAAATCATAATAAATGACCTTCACACACTCTCTCATATTAATGAGAAGGACTTAGCACAATTAAATGCTAATGCTATGAACATATTATATTGTGCTATTCAAGAAACAAAGTTTAATGAAATTTCTGCATGCTTATCTGCTAAGGAGATCTGGGATACTTTAGAAAATATTTATGATAAATCTCAGATTAGCTCTCATATGCTTCAATTATTAATTTTTGATATCATGTCTATATGTGTATTGACTGACTTATACTTTTAGAAATTGTTTCATGGTTTGCTCAATCTAAAATATTTCTATGGCTGTATCATAACCATGAAATACACAAGTATATGATTAAAACTCTGATTTAGAATGACTTGTGAGAAGCTACGAATTCTTGGGCATAATGAAAATAGTGTTTGCATGATATACCTCTATACGATACATTTCATTATTTCTTTATTCTGCTCTTTCATGTAGATTACTTGAGAATAACAAAAAGAGAGAGAGATAAAGAAAAGAAAATGGATATTATTCAAGAGAAGTAAAATCCAAGTAGAGGCAAACACTTCAACCTTAAGGAAAAGCAAAACAAACTTAATATATTCGACACATTTGTGAGACTTGTGTGAGCTTTCTTTTGGAAGGAATAAAATCCATAATTAATTACACTTAAACAGGGAGTTTTTGAAGTAAACATTTTAACCTTTCTATATTGCTTATCATAGGGATGGTGCCAATGGGGAGGCTAGTGGTAGTACCCGGCACTATTTGACCCAACTATTCGGTGTAGGGCATATTAGGGACGGCACAAGAGGGAGGCTAGTGGTAGTACCTCGTGCCCCTTCCCAACTCCACCGGATAGGGAGCAAATAGAGTATAGAGCATAAGAAAGTTATAAATGAAAAACAAAGTAAATGAAAGTAGAATTAAGTCAAATTTTTAATCACTTGAAAACACACTTTAAGGATGAAATCATTGCAAGATTATATTTAAATAGGGGGAGTTTATTTGAAAAGAATTGATTTTGATCCTTGACATTCTTGTACTTAGTATTTTAATGCATGACTTAACACATGGTATATTTTGCATATGGTATGATGTCTTGATTTATGGATTCTCAATATTTTGTAATGTTTCATACTTGGACAATTTGATTGAATGTTTGAATTGCTACATAACATCTTTTGTTTAGTTTTATTGAAAAGAAATTTCAGATTTGTCATTCACAATCATTGTTAAAATCTGAAAGCTAAATAAAATTGCAGAAAGGAGAAGAGAAGAACATCTCTATTTAGGAAAAATAAACTGATATTGATCTATCTTTCTACTTGCCTAACTTTGATACATAATGTCCTAATACTTGTTAAAATATCCTTTATTTTGTATCGAAACTCAAAATTAAACACAAAGATTCTGAAAGTGCCTTAATGTTATTGAAATATGTATTTTTCAATCGTAACAATTTAAGATGAGCTACATTGTGAAAGATACATATCTCATATTATGACTTAGAAAGCTTCTATTGAAAATCCTATGTAATTCAGAATCCGATTTTGTATAAAAGTTTAAACTCCATATGATTACTAAATAAAATGTTAATGTAAGAAAAACAGAATTTATTTTGATTGCTCCGATACGCATCCGAAACATATCATTTCTTATCTTCAAAGTATACTAATTTTGATTCAAATGATGTGTCTTACGATGATCTTGATTGCAAGTAAATATTTTTAAAATATATGACTTTATTTTAATATTTAAAAAATTTTTTGAGCTTCATGTATACATTGCTGAAGAACTGTGATTAAGAAATTGAGTTCTATAAATACACATACCTCAATGATCATCTATATGTTTTTCTCTCCTACATTCTTAGAAACTATCATCAGAATATATATATATAGAGTGAATACTATAAATTTTGAATAATTCTAGATCACTCTACATTCTCGATAACATAGAATTTCAGTTTTATTCACGTTTATTATTAAATTCTGAAATTCAACCAAAGAAAAGAATGATTAAAGAAGAATGCATCTTTTGAGGGGGAGCTTTAGATATTCAGTATCTTATCCTAAAGAAACTTTAATTTGATGCATACCTTGAATTTTATGGATTGATTTTGATGAACCTCCTTATATTGCAAGACATGCTTTAATTACCTTGAGATGAGTTCTATAAAGGCTGTCTTATCTCAAACCTTGAGTCTTATGAAAATGAGCTGAAACTTATAGAAAATATATTTTTGAGATTGACAATTTTATGAACATTATCTTCAAATTCTAAACTCTTAAATGGAATGATCAATAGAGGGGGAGAAAGAAAATTTCAGAAGGAGAGGTCTCACGGAACTTAATTACATAAATCTATAGAAGAGGGAAAGAATACTAAATGAAAAGTGATCCTAATACTCTCCAATATGTATCATCTGAAATTTAAATCTGAAAATCTTTATGATACACCTTGAGGCATGTTATTTGGTTAATATATCTTCTGCACAAATCATGAACCAAATTGCAATTCAAATAGTTGATCTTAAGAGCCTCTAATTTAATGAAAAAAAGGGGAGAATAACGTGTTAAATTTTCTTGAGTATCTCGTAGAAAATCTATTTTGGAATTCACTAATGAGTCCTAATTGGCTTGCTCTTTAGAACTTCAATATTGTGCCAATTCATATTTTTATATATGTATCAAATCGTGCTTATTTTCTAAAGGAATAAAAGAAAGTCCTTAAAAGAGCTCTAAGATATATCATAAATTGCATGAATTCATATTTTGGTATTTGTGCCCCAATGCTCTTATTATCATAAAAAGAACTTTGAAGTCATGATCCAACATGATGATATGTTTTTCAAGTATATAAGTTTTGATCTTTTACTCTGAAAATCAATTAAATTGCTCTCATGTTGATAAAATACTTAATAGATTGGGCAAACGTTCTTCAATGAACAAGCTTTCATACTTATTATTAAAGAGAGGTTAGATTTACACTCATGTTTTTCCTTGAATATCATTTGTGGTACTTCTTGAATTAACCTAAGGAAGATTCCACCTACACTTGATTAGAAAACTATCTGTGGTATCAAATTAGAAAATCTCTTGAATTCACACTCGATGTGTTCTGATCTGATCTTTGTACTTAATGTTTCACTATCTTTTTGATGTTGTCAAAAAGGGGGAGAAATATCTAAGTATATGCTATATACTCAGAATGCTTTATTACTTTGAATTGAATACAAATCAGCTTAAAATTTAAATATGTTGATTGTGTTAAGCTGATTAAATCTAAAGCATTATCATGAAGTATGTTTTTAAATATATATGTTTTCTACTTCATGCAACTTAGCTATGTATTACTTCTAGAAATCAATATCTTTTATATTGCATATACTCCAAGTTTTGTCATCATCAAAAAGGGGGAGATTGATGACCCAAAGATTGATTCATAAATTGATTTTGATGATCACAAAACCTTGAAGTATAGATACTAATGCTTATGTTGCAAGGAGAAAGATATTTATTTTGCAAGGAACATAGCAAGTTGGGAGAACACAAGAAGGCCTCCAAAGCTCTCAAGTTGGAAGAAAGCTACAATTTATTGGCCCAAAGTTTAAAGTTCAAAGGATTCAAATTGGAGGAGTAAAATCAAAAGAAAAATTCAAAAGAACAGTCTTCGAGTCGACTCCAGTGGAATTCGAGTCGACTCCGGAGAAGTATGAGTCGACTCCGGAGAAGTATGAGTCGACTCCTAGGAGTCACAGGCAGAAAAGTCAGAGAGCAGTTTTCGGGTCTGAGATTCGAGTCGACTCCAGTGGAACGCGAGTCGACTCCGATGGTTGGTAGGTCGACTCCAAAGAAAGCAAGAGTCGACTCTCAGCGGAACACAAGGAAAAAGTCAGAGAGCATTTTTGGGACTCTGAGATTCGAGTCGACTCCCGCATTGCACGAGTCGACTCCGAGACTCCGCGACCATCAACAGACAGAAAACCAAGTTACTGCCTCTGAGATTCGAGTCGACTCCCAGACAGTTCGAGTCGACTCCAAGGCAGCGCGACCCCAAAAATGCAGAGGATCAGTTTTCGGGCTCTGAGAGCCGAGTCGACTCCAAGAGAATCCGAGTCGACTCGAGGAAGAAAATCAGAAAGTATGTCCTCTGGATTCATGGGATGAGCCGACTCCGAAGATGCCAAGTCAGCTCCAGATGTTGGCGAGTCGACTCCGGGTTAAGTCGAGTCGACTCCCAGTCAAGGCATGCACTTTAATTCAAATTTGGAACAGTAGCCGAGTCGTCTCCAGTAAAGCACGAGCCGACTCCTGCAACAGGCGAGTCGACTCCTGATCGCGCGAGTCGACTCCGATCCCAACGGTAACATTGTCAGGAAATGCAGACTGTGTCCAACGGCTCTTTTTCTTGTCTCTAACGGCTATATTCTTGTTTCCACGCCATCTAAAGCTATAAAAACAAGAAGAGAGCTAGGGGAGAAGGCATGGAAGTGGGAGAGAACTTTTAGGGAAGAGATTCCAAACAGATTACAAGGGAAATCTCCCAAAAGCACAAAAGGGCCATTCAAAGTGAAATAGAGGGAAGAAGAGCATCCAAGTGAATCCCAAAGCTTCCTCTCCATCCGTGTGCTGCCTCAGTGATCCTCCACTTCGTGCCAAATCAGAAGAGGGTCAAGTAAAGAAGAAGCCGAGCTCCTCCATCTTCAAAACTCGTTTGAGGGCTTCTCTTTACTCTATTTGTTTATATTGTCATATCTGCTTGTTTAAGAAGCTTTGATTTGTTTTTATTCTTTGTTTTAATATCTTGTAACTTGATTCAATCAAGGGATTGAATCAAGGGGTTAAAGGTTTGTTGGTGAGCCAAAGGGAAAACCAACGGTGTAAGGTTTGTTGGTGAGCCAAAGGGAAAACCAACGGGATTAAGGTTTGTTGGTGAGCCAAAGGGAAAACCAACGGGGTTTAGGTTTGTTGGTGAGCCGAGGGTAAAACCAACGTGTAAGGGTTTGATTGTGATCCCGGGAAAACAATCGGAGTGGTTCTAGTCGGTGAGCCTGGGAAAACCGACCGAGTTCGTTGTGCGCTCGTAAAACAACAAGTTGGGTTGTGAGCTTGTAAAACAACCGGCTGTAATCGGTAGGATTATAGTGAAATTCCCAAGAGGTCTTGGGGAGTGGATGTAGGTGCTGGAGTGCACCGAACCACTATATGTCCTTTGTGTTTGTAATGCCTCTAGTTATTGTCTAACTAACACACTTACTTACTTAGATAAATTGCTTGCTTAATTCTTATCCGCACATCCTTTAGTTGCAAGCATATTTAATCAAGTCGAAGTCTATACATCAAACCCTTGCTAAGTTTAACTTTCACTGTGCATCTATACAACTTAGCATAGTTAATCAAAAAGTTTTAGAAGTAGCATAAAAGTTTTGAAAGACCCAATTCACCCCCCCTCTTGGGTTGTATCTACTGGGCAACACACCCCATTACCAGCACCCAAACATGGCCTAATTGTTGCAATTACCCAGTTGACTTATATCTTACGTGATATTTATGTTTCATTTTTTGGACTCAACCATTTTCTAGATTTCTACATATGTTTGTTTGTTTTTTGAATTTGTTATTTTATGGATGCCTTGATCTCCATGTTTTTGCATAGAGCCTAGATGCTAGACAATCACCTAGCTACCTTCCTACCATCTACAATCTTTCAAAACACTTGAGTGAAAAAGGATTTTGCTAGTTACATTCACTTGTGATGATGACCATGGCTCTCATAACTCTTATAATACAATCAACCAGCCATGTGTGATTCCAATCATCTTTTTAGCGTGAAGTTTAACTATTAGGCATTGAAAAATATCCCTTATTTATGCAAACTTTTTTTATAAAAACAGTTATCCCTTGTCATGTCCAAATCCCAACCCTTAGCTAAGAAACAAGATCCTTAAATGCTTCATAATGATGTGGGAGAAGGTGAATAATGTGTAAGAGTTCTTTCAGCCTATCAATCAGGCCTAGTCCTTGTTCTTAATTGTAATGTCCGGGCCCACAACCTACTAGGCCCAATAAGAAATAGGCCCAGTTAGGGGTTTGGGCCCAAATTTTTACTGTGGGCAGTACTATCAGAGTGGCAATCGGAAAGAGGTTGCCACCTCATGCCGGGAAGAGAAAGGATAAGGCCACAACTGGCCGACAGGGGAAGGCCACCTCATGCCCCACGTGGCAAGGCCAGGCCCAAAGGCAGAGCAAGGGGGGGCAGCTGTTAGTCCCGGAACCAGAGGGCAGGAGAGATGGGACTTCACAGAAGAAAATCCCCAGCCATGCAAACCCTGGGACGGCCACCTCACCCCCTGCTGGCAGCCGATTCCGGCGGGCCTGAGACAAGGGGGGCGGCTGTTAGTCCCGGAGCCAGAGGGTAGGGGGGATGGGACCTCACTGAGGGACCCCCAGCCATGCAGAACCTGGAGCCGCCACCTCAACCCCCCTGCTGGCAGCCGATTCCGGTGCGCCTGAGACCGGGGGGGCGGCTGACAGTCCCGGAGCAAGGAGAAAAGGAGAGGATGGGACCTCTCAGAGGAGGTCTCATCCCTTAAACAAATTATTTAAGCCTCTGCCGGCAACCCCAAGTCACAGACCCCCTAGAACACTGAACGAGAGAGAGAGCCGAAGCCCTGGAGCCGAAGGCAAAGAAACCCTGAAGCTCTGAGAAAGGAGGGACTACTAGGGAGGAAGCACTGCCCGACTGCAACTGGCCAAGGTAAGGAGTTTTTAGGGTTAGAGTTTAACAGAAGTAAAGAAACCCCTCAGTGGGGTGCTCTCCCCCTCTGTGTCAACAGTGAAACAGAGGGGAGGAGGCCGGCACAGGAGAGGGAGAAAAACCCACAAGCCCCGGGTCGGGCCGGACTCACAGGCCGCGTACTCAACGGCCACCCGGGCCGAACCCAACCGGGCTCGGCCTGCGGACGAACCGGACACCGCGGCCTCGGCCACGGGTACCCTAGGGCTCGAGGGGCAGCCCCGGGCCGCCGGTCAGGTTGAGCCGGCAACCGGCGTGGCCACAGGGCTGCCAACCCCGGCCGGACCACCGCCTCTTCTCCGGCAAGGGGTGGTGGTGCCGGAAGGAAGGACCAAGGAAAAATTAGAATGAACTCACCGGACTGTAGAGGCTTCATCCTCGGACTGCGGCCTTACCTCACCGCGGTCGGAGCAGGTGGAGACCTCCCGGAGGAGATCCAGCCGTGACCCCACCTCCCGGCGCTTCTCCTCTTCTCCGGCATCGCTTTGGAGAAGAGGAAGGGCCGGCCTTCCTTCCGCCGGCCCTCCAGGGGGGGAAGCTCCGCCTCGGTCGGTGGATCGGGGGGAGCCTCGCCTCCCCGGCCGCCTGCAAAAGAAGAAAGGGAGAAGATGGAGGGCTACGGAAGGGATGAAGGACCAGGATCTAGGGTTTCGGTGGGAACAACAAAAGAAAGAAAGGAAAAGAGAAGGAGAAGGAGAGAGGGAAAGAAGGGAAGAAAGACCGGAGCCGGAGAAAGCCGAGGGCTCGGCCGGAGGCTAGGGTCTCGGCGAAAACAAAGAAGAAAGAAAGAGAAAGAGAGAGAGAAGGAGAGGGAGTGACCGAGAGGGAGAAGGCCACAGATCTGGCCGGAGGAGAAGAAGGGGGCCGGAGGACCGGCCGGAGGCGTGGGTTCCGGTGGAGACGAAGGAGAGAAGAGGGAGAGAGAGCGGCCGGAAGAGAGAGAGGGGAGCCGGGAGACGAAGAGGCGAAGCCTCTGGAAGGGAGGAAAAACCCGGATAGCGGGTTCGCGGGTCGGATCCAAATCCGAACCCGCAACCCGTTAGGCCTAAAAGTCAAATTGGGTTAAGTAAACCCAAATAAACCAAGTCCAATCTGTTTGGGCGAACCCAAATGACGAATTAGGTGAAATCTGAACCCAATTGAGACCAATTTAAGCCCAGTCCGAACCCAATTAAGTATGTGGGTCTTAACAGACCCGATTGAATGTAAATCAGGCCCAATTCGAGCCCAAACCAACTAATTTGAGGCCAAATTGACTTTGGGCTGACCCTGACTCAGGCCCAAATAGGCCACATTGACCCTTAAACCCAAAATTTGGCCCAATTAAACTTGGGATTAAGCCTATTGACCAATTAGAAGGCCAATTAACCCATATGAACCCAATCAAGGCTCCAATATGGACACATTAGACTTGGGCTATAATTCGGGTAGGATCCAAACAAGTAAAAAGGAAATAATATGCTTATTATGATGTGATTTTAGGTGACTCAGGATCCGTCACCAGAACGTAAGAAACTTGGGAGAAAGCGAATCACTGTAAGTAACCTGTCCTAATCTTTTATGGATCATGCATGAAATTTAACGTTATACTTGTATTGTAGGTCATGTACCCTAAATTATAAGCTGTGCATGGTGAATGTATATGGCATGCTTTAGTTATACAAGTTATGATTGTATGTGCTTTATGATTTCCATTATGCCTACGAAATAAGTAGATTACATTATATCCTAAGATATGGATTATGAATCATGTGTATGAGTGGCATGTGTGAGCCATATAATTGGTGATTGTGCATATATCATGCTTATGTAGATTTCATGATGCATGTAAGGTGAATGGAATTACATGTCATAATTTTCATTAGCATGAGCATAAAGAATGATGATGAATTGCCTCCAGTTATTTGCACATCTTGCAAGGGGTACCTAAGGGTTCTCGATGCTACGGGCCGAATGCAACTGAGCCGGCCTTGCCAGTGGCCGATAATGACTGAGCCAGCCCCGCCAGTGGCCGACTAATAACTGAGCAGGCCCCGCCAGTGACCGATAATGAATTCGCCGTAGCATCCATGAGGTACCACCTATAAGAAGTATTGTCTACGAACTCTTAAGAGCTACTGATCGAATGCAACTGAGCCGGCCTTGCCAGTGGCAGAATGACTGAGCCAGCCTCGCCAGTGGCCGTCTAATAACTGAGCTGGCCCCGCCAGTGGCCAAGAATGACTTCGCAGTAGCATCTGAGAGTATGACCACGGCATGCCGGTGGCACGATTTTCTTTATATATGCATGTTACAAGATTTCTTGATAATGTAGGATACTGATTTATTTACTCAGCATGAATATTTTATTATAATGATTTATTCAGTAGTATACATGTCAGCTTCTCAAACCCTGATTAAATATGATCAGTATGGTAGTTGATCCGATAAGATTATGCAGGACCACTTACTGAGCTGTGTAGCTCATACCCGTGCATTTATGTTTTTTTTTAGATCCCCACCAGTGACCGCTGCTAGGAGCATTTTTCTTTTGTAACAGGGCTTCCTTATTTTGGGTGATATGAACATATTTATGTACATAAACTGTGTAGAAGCTCTGTACCTTATATGAACCAGTATGTTGTAATACCTACATTTTGATATATGTAAGTTTGACTGCTTTTGACTACATGTTGACCATGTACGAGGCTGCGTGCTATTGTGGGCAGTAGTCGGCAATGGCACGGCCGTGTCACGGATCCGGATCCAGGGCGTGACATTAATGGTTGTATAACTTAGGGATGATTGGCAAGTGCTGATAGTTGTGATAAAGATTTTTAAATTGTGGCATAAAATTTTATGGAGGAAGATGATGTTCAACTAGTTCTGGCTCTGAATTTTAATTTTATATTAAGATATTTTTAACCTTGTAGTTTTGAACAGTACCAAAGGGCATAAAAATGGGTGATGATTGTGGAGAAGCAAGGATTTAGAGCCGTTCAAGGAATTGCTTACCTAAATGAATAGAAAGGCCATGTGTTTTGAGGCACAATTTTGAGATACATATATATTGTTGCTGAAGGAATGCTACTATTTCTCCTTGTCTTCCTCCTCCTTGCTCCTTTTAATAGTGATGGCTGAAATGTCAACGGTTGTGGCCTTTGTTGCTAGTGTGCAGCGACGTTGGTCGAAGTCTTTTAACAATTGCTGCCTTGAAAGGTATTTATACTAAAAATTTCCAGCTACCTCATTCCTGAAGTCTCTTGGTGGTTGTGCCAGAGACATAGGGTTAGATCTTCGCATTGTAAGTGTTGTGGGAGATTAGGGGGATTGGAGGAGGCCGACAGCTCATTATGTAGCCTGAAATTACGAACAAATCTTACCAACCAAGAAAGGCATTTGAACATAGTCAAGCAAGTAAAGACAGAGGTAGGTGAACCAAGTGAAGTAGCTATCTTGCATAAAACCGTACTAACAATGATACATATGAGCTAGTTTGTGATAATCTGTTTCTTGTTGACGATGTTATATCCTTTGTCATGTTGAAGCTTGTCATTATGATTGGAAAAATGTTCAATTGAACATGGAACTGAAAATGACTGTGTTTCTCCTTCCTATCAAGAAGGTTATTGTCCATCTATTCCTCCAATTCCTCCTTTTGTTCTTGTCACTAGTTGTTAAGTGCTGAAGGGTCTTTTAGCACCAAAATATGATTTAATTGATACCAGTCTATGTGCTATAGTATGGGCAAAAATCGTGGATTTTAAGTTAGTTACAATGTTTTCTTATATAAGATGGTGATAGAACTCAAGCTCGACTACAAGTGACATAGATGTCAAGTGTCCTAAAGAATCCTACATAGAAATCTTCTAACAGCTTTATATGTGTGTGTGTATGTATCGGTTTATGCTGTTATGCATATCATAAGTAATAAGCTAGATTATTCTCCTTGAGTGCTTGAAGTTTAATAAAATGGTAGCTGACTGTTATGTTGGTATTGATAGCTTTCATATAAGTGTCAAAAGTAGACACATAGTGATGCTGACATGATGGTTTGATGGTATGAAGTGTCAAGAAGTGTTATAAAGTGTCCCAAGTATCCAAGTGCTCGACATGTTGAAAAGACCCAAGATTTTGAGTGCCTAGGTAACCATACTTGACAAGGAAAAACATCATGATGTGCAAGTTCAATTTGTTCATGAAAGTGTATGGTAATAATGTCTTGTTCTTTGGGGGCAAGATATGGCAACTTCCAATATGTGCTTTAGGGCCCCTCTTCTGTATTTTATTGTTTTTGACTCTTCCACACGTGTGGGGGTTGGAATTGAAACGTGTTGGTTATACCCCATCCTTTTTAGAAAAAATGCAATGAAGTTAACATTATTATTGTGTGGTGTACGATAGATTGGGTGGTTTTGCTACTCTACTACATATTATTATTTAAGGTTTTTGTAGGGAGTTGTTTAGAAGCTTTTTTTTTAAAAAAAAAAATTATAGTTTGTTTCACATTTTATTTGTAAGGAACAAGGTTTTTCGTACCGGTACCGGACCCCATACCGGTGTCACACTATCATAGTGTCGGTATGGTACGGTACGCGGTACGCCTAGCGTACTAAGTGTTGGTACACCACTGATATCGGTACGGTACGTCCGATACCGTCTGTTACAGTACAACATACCATGGTAAGGAAGAGGCCAAAAGTGGTAGATGGACATAAATCATTGTCCACAAAAAAGGATAAGAGGGAAGGAGATGAAAAGAAACACGAAGCAAAAGTCAAGTAGGTTTAGCCATTCTTCTTCAATGTCGTCTTCTTTCCCTTCGCAATTTCTACTGAGTGACTCCTAGCTTTTCTCTATTTAATTGTCGTTTAGTGCTATGCGAGTCCCCTGTTTCCATATTGCACTCTATGGCCACTATGCCTTGTTCTAGGTTTTGCTAATCTTGTAACTTAGGTCTGCTTTTTGGGGCTTTTTCCTTCTATTTGTAGTTTGGGTTTATTTTGCATGGGCACTTTTTATATATATATATATATAAAATATGTATGTATATATGTATGTATGTATGTATGTATGTAAGTAAGTATGTACGTATGTATGTATCTATATATATATATATGTGTGTGGGGGGGGGGGGTGTGGGTGTGTGTGTAGATATATGTATTTGTGTGTGTATATATGTATATGTATATGTATATATTTATACATGTATACACACACACAGATATACATACATACATACATACATATATATGTGTATGTATATTATGTTCATATGTATATGTATGTATGTATGCATATATATGCATATATATATGTATGTATGTATATGGATATTTTTATGTATATATATGTGTGTGTGTCTCTCTCTCTCTCTATATATATTTATAAAAGTGCAGCTTAGCTTTTGTTTTGATAACTTCACTAAAAATTTTCTCAGGCTAGTTAAATAATTGATTGGATGATTGAGTTCCAGACTCACTTGGGACATAAAGGGGCTAAAAACTATATATTCATTATTAGAGGCGAAAGCCAAAGCTTGGTTTAATTGGTTGGCCTAAACTCCAAAAATATGTACATATTTTGTTAAAATTAACTTGAAAGGCTATGATATTGTAATATAAACAACTTGTGCTATGTATTTTGTTGTTTCTTCATTTGATTGCATTTTTGGAAGCATTTTGTCATAATCAAACTTGAATCTTGCAAGTTTATAGGAGATTTGGGAGTGCGTATTGATGTCAAAGTTTAAAAAAAGTTGAAAGGAACACTAATTTTTTTGACCTTACTAACATTATCATCAAGCAATAAAATGATATATACCAAAATGAAATATTGCAGATCATATTTTCTTATTGTTATTGCTTAAACTGTGTTTTTGATTATTTAAATGTGAAATCAACGAAATTGATGTGCCCTTCTCGATCAAAAGCAATATAAGATACTCAAATGGTGTCTAATATTTTCCTTTATTAGGTTCACCTTTTGTATTGTTTTTAATTAGTCTTTGAAGACCCGGTCGACTCACTTAAGTCGACTGAATAGACTTGTCAACTGGCACACTTTACATGCTTGTTTGGTGAACAGCCTAATTGTTGGACAAACCCATTCACCATTCGACTTAGGTGCTTCAACCATCCGAACTGCCCAGATTAGATGGTAATGGCCTGTGGGTTATGTAGGAGGATAAGAATCCATCCTGTCACCCTTTGTCTTGCTTGCGCTGCTAGATCTAGTGGTCGTTGATGCCACAAGAGATTAAGTGTTGATCTCCTCTCTGCCTTTTTCTCGTTGAGTTGCTGTAATACTTGGAGAATAACACTGTTGCTGGAAATTGGACCCGGGGGTGGCCACTTGGCTGAGAAGGAGGAGCTCCGGTGCGAGCGGTACGTCGGCGGGCTGCATCCTCCGGTAGACCTACAAGAAGCCGATGGCCGGGGTTTCCGGCGCCGGCCCTCCGATGGTTAAGTCAGAGGGGGCTTTTGTGGAAAAAGAGAGAGAGATTGCAGGCAGAGTTTCAGAGTCAGAAGTTTCCGATCCAGGGGAAGAGGTTTCCCTTTTATAGGAGGGATACAGGCTTACCTGTAAAGTGACTGGGCGAATTAATGAGTCGCCGTCATGATTGGGCGTGGTCGTGTGAATTAATAAATTGCCATAGGTGAATGGACGATGTTGAGTGAGTCAGCTAGTTGCCATGAATGGCCTGAGGTTTTGAGTAAGCAGGAGATCTGTGGAGACCATACGCATTAATTGTTGAGTAAGCCGGAAATCTGTGGAGACCATGCGCATTAATTGCTGATGGTTGTAACAGAGCATGGTCCCTAGTTGAGCTGGTGCGGTGAGGCTGCTGCAGGGTATGGCCGTAGCAGGTGGACGACAAGGTCGGCCTTCTGAGGTCGGCTTGGCCTGCTGAGCTGGGTTCGGCCTTCTGAAGTCGGGGATGCCGAGATCAGGCGCCTGGAGGTTGGGCGCTTCGGGGTCGGACGTTTGGAGGTCAGGTGCCTGAAGGTCGGGCGCCTCGAGGTCGGGCGCCTCAGGGGTTGTTGCCGGGGCGCCTGTCATCACGTGCCGGCGATGCGCCCACGTGTTTCGGGGCGATCTGTTTTTCTCCCCAACAAACACAATGGTGGAAGACGTGATTGGAGATGGCGATCATCATTAGAGGCGTAGGAGATGGGGAATGGAAGGTGGTTGCTGATCCAACTTGCCATTGAACTGCAGTTGAATCGTTAACCCTTGACCCATTCACAAAAATGGGTTGGTCTTGGTTGATGGGTTCAGAACATTGTTTCTAACTTCTTGACCTTTTTAATGTTTTTCAATATTTTTTTTGTTACCAAACCAATTGAAAATTTGAAACTTACCGAAACTGGAACTCGTTTGCATGGTCAAATTCAAATTAAATCTGAGATTTCAACCTTACCCAACACTATAATTTCTACTTCACTATGTAAGATTTTGGAAGGCCTGTTATGCGTTGTTGGTTTATTGTTTCCAAGAGTTTAAATTTTGCAGAAACCGATCTGCTCGCTGAAACATATTGGTTTAGACCAATTTGATCCAGATTCTGTCGCTGATTTTAGGTTTTGGCTGGTTTCACTTTCTTTGCTGAAACTGCTTGGTTTCTAGTCAATTTCTCTTTCTCTGGCCAGATTCTTTTTTTCCTGGGGGGATGTTCGTTTATTTATTTCTCTATCTATATTTAACTAATTAGTGTAAATTTCAGGCGGTTGTTCTTTTTCTCTTGAGCTAGATGAACAACATTCAATCTCCATGGTGGCATTGTGTTTATGTGAATGACTTGTTTGTTTAAGCTTCCGGATCTTGTCAATTATTGATGAGCTAATTTAAGTATAAATATAATAACTAAATGGATATATATCCTCCAATGTTCTAGAAAGATAGGAACTGATACTGGCAAAGTTTATAAAGATACTGATGTGATTTGGTAATGTTTATAAAGTCTCGTGTTAATTGATGTTCTGTAATAGGTGCCTATTATAGACTGCAGCAAAAGAATATAAAGATTCTGTCCTTTTGAGGTAAAAAAGCTTCTCTTCCCATTTGATGTTTGAGCATTGCTTCACCTTTTTTTTTTGTATAACTGTACTTCCTATTATCTTTATAATAAATCTGATTTGTATTTTTCAAAACGAGTAAAACTACCCATGCATGCAGTTTTTATCACCTCATCATCATTTTCCTTTATATGCTTTTAAAATTTGACCACCTATTTGTGCATCATTTCAGTGGTTTTAGGTTTTATTTTGTAATGATGATCATGGGATCTTTTGTTGCTTTATAGGAACTAGGAGGGATCACTACGTCAATAGAAAGAGAGAAGTTCTCGGTGCAAGATCTGATGAAGAAAGTGAACGATATGATGTGGCATACAGAATTTGCTGTCCGTTCATATATGATGCTTAGGCCAAGGTTTCTTCGTCCAAATGTACCAGCTGCTTCAGGTATTGGTTCAGCAAGTCAGACTGTGGGTGCAGCAGGAACTTCTGGCCAAACCAATCAACTGATGACAAGCTCCATATCACCAAGTTTTGAATTCTATAGTGGGATTCCAAAAAGACCTTCTCAATTCATGCACCACACTGCTGCTAGATTCAAGGAGTATCTTACTGAGTGTTGCCGGTGGATTGAAGAACTAGAGCAGCTGGTCCTGATGGATACTGACAAAACCTCATCAAAGTCTTTAGAAGCTCTTCCAAGAGTAATGACAAATGTATATGATTACTTCATCCATGTCGCTACCAAGGTAGAATTCTGTATGCTTTTCCTGTTATGCTTACTGACACTCCAATAAAGGAGTCAAACTTAATATCCTAGATGCACATCAACTTCCATAAAAATCTCCAGATCATGCATATTTCTGACCAATCATGTGTATATTCGCTACAATTTTGTGGTATTGATTGGAATCTCTTATTTTGGTTTTAACTCTCTCTCCGTCTCTCTCTCTTCTGGGAAATCCTATGTAACTCCAAAATTGCATAAGAGACTACCATAAGGTGAAGGCACTTGTATTATGGTTCCTGACAGTCTTATGATTGGCTTTCGTAAATATTTCCATCAAAGTTTTGTTTCTAGTACCGGGGGACTAATTTGAGTATGAAGTTATCATGCTACAAATGCTTGCCTTATTTTGAATGCTTTAGAAAGAAAATATCTTGCTATTTATTATTTTTGTTGTTACAGGTTGAGAACCTCCATCAGTATGTTGAGTCTATGAAGATGGCCTATCTTGCTGATCACCAGCGTCGGGGTGATGGTAATGATCCATTTCTTGAGGCCAATAGAAGAGAAGCAGCTAAACAAGAATCTGCTGCCAGAAGAGTTCATCCAACATCGCATTTACTGGCTAATTATTCACGACCAGTCACCCAAGCTGCTGGTATCTTTGCCAGCTCAACAGCTTCCATATCAAGTGCACCACAGCTGTCTTCAGGGACTACTGCTGCATCCTCTGCTTCATCTTCTTTTCTCTTTTTGACTCCAACCGCATCTGCTCAATCATCCAGCCTGTTTGGCTCTGCTGGGTTTACACCTCAGTCAACTCCATTTGGGACTGCATCTACATCTCTATTTGGGTCCACTCGAGCTCCCTCAGGATTTGGAATTAATACTGCCTCCTTCTCATCCACCCCTGCTGTGGGTAGCTCTCCACTGTTCACCACACCCTCATTTGGCACAGGTATGCCAAAGTACTCATGATGTTTATTTTATTCTGACATCACTAGTTTAAACGTGAAGATAGTACATGCATCAGTGGTGTTAGTGCTCAGGTGAGGCCAGGCTAAGATCTGTTCTACCCTGATTATGGCAAAGGCTGGTGGCCCTACAGTTTTGAGGGAGAGCCCCGTATACTCACAGCCAAAGTTGTAATTATCTTAAAGTGAACATAGATGAAAAGTAGGCTTATACTGAATAATCTGACCTGTTTAAAGTTAAGAATGCATGCACACTGATTTGATTATTATTTTGTTCTTTTTTCTCCACCTAAGTGGTAATTTCTATTGCAAAAAATAAAAACAGAAAGAAGGTGGCAAACACAACGGGCACTTCTTATTGGTGTTGTTATAGTTTCTTCTCTCATGATATTGTAATATTTAGCTTTATGTGTATTCCCATTTATTTATTTCTAGAACTGTTTCCATATCCTGGTTTGTGCCAACATACAAAAAATTCCCAGCCAAATCATTGACAGTGGACTTATGAATACTATGTTATCTTTCTGCCTTGATTAACTTGTATAGTATTAGGTATTCTCAAATGATGCAAGCTGCCCTCCATGTGTAAAGACTTTTTTTTTTGCCATGCACATGTTAAGATTAGTTCTTATGGTTCTTCCCTGGCTTAACTTGATTATGCTTAACTTTAGTATGCTATCTACTATTAGGTGCTGCAACTGGTTCAGGTGCCAGCTTTGGTGCTGCATCTGTGAGTATAACTCTGTCAATTAATTTATCGAGAAATTTAATTTAATTTTTTGACATACTTGTCTTACATATTACTTTTTCTTGCTTAATAGTATAAATCGTCCAGGCCAGAGTCTCATTCAACCCGGCACTGATCACTTCCAACAGAAAATGTGTCCAATCCCAAAACCTTGCTGCAGAATTTTGTGGACCTTAGCATTTTGTGCACCATATTGAGATGATTATTCTCCCAAGTAGATGCGCAGCAATGATTCTTGATAGGCTCCAGGATTTTTCTTCTCTCTTTTTTTTTTAAATTTCTGCAGTGTCAGCATCAAACGTGTAAATAACTTCATGGTAGTGCCATCTCACTTTCTTTTTGCCTTCCCCTGGAATAAGGTTGCGTGGTGAGTGTATGTAGTAGTTGCGGGTGTCATATAACAATATTTTAACATTTTGAAACTTGTAGTGAGCAGATGTGAGAACTGAAAAAATCTGTAGATTTTCTATTGAGGCCATTTAGTCAACCAAAATTGGGGTTAATCTATTTCCTACGAGCAATACTGTACCCTGCAATCCTCAAGCCCATAATGCATGTAATTTTGAAATGGGTTTACTTGCGTTTACAGGACTATTTTTTGCCCCTTCAGCAGTCTAGCAGTTGTTGCTGGCAACCTGGAAATAGGTTTTTTGATCAAAAGAAAATTTGGAGATTGATTTAGATGCATACGTATTATTTTCCTCCATCAGTAATTGCCATGACAGTTCTTCTTGAAAAGTAAAGTTTGTGCTTGTCTTGCAAAAAAGAAAAGTAAGTGCCATATGTTTGGAAACAGAATATTGACATTACTTGCAAAGGTGGTTGCATCTGAGTCTAACAGGTGGTACATATTGTTATGTAATATTGGCATGAAGCCATTAAAGTCTTAGTTTAAGCCATTTATATTCTAAGTTTATGCACCTTTCATTTAATGCAAATTATATAGTTGTGGACCAAGTTGGTATCACCTATAATAACTATTTTTTGAATGTTTATAATAAATAGTGATCTTTAACATGTGCTAAGTATTGATTTTGTCCTGTATCCTCGTTAGATATCAAGTACTCGAATGTTCTTCATTCAGATTAGGCTAATCAATGTTTTATATTGTCACTCCATATGTACAGTATATTCAGATTAGGCTAATCAATATTCTAATTCTTTATAAACACTCTGCTCTCGTGGATTTATTGTTCAAGTATCAACAACTTCGGTCTTTAACAGGTTTGAGAAACATGTGTGGAGATTGTCAAGTTGGCAGAGCAACGATACGGTGTCACCTACTTGAAAAAGTTCTCTCAAAGTTTCGTGGAACGTTTCCAACCTAAGAGAACTCATGCATTCTCTCCTGCAAAATTTATTAAGCAAGTAAGCGATATCGGGAGCTATAGGTAGGTGCTCACCAAATTGAAAAGGCATTTGGTAAAAGGTGGTCATTCTAAGATTAAGAATGATATAGTTGGTGGCATCACGGTAATTCTACATGACAATGATCTCAGATCATCCTCACTTCTCAAATCATCATTCAATTAAGTGATGGAATATCCATTCTTGAGATTGAAAATCCAAAATCACCCCAAAGCAGTGATCTTGAGCTAAAATTTCAGGATAAAAATATCCGTTAGTCCAACAAAAAAATTGGTACATCAATACAGTTAATATTTTATATTGATATTATTTTATATTATATTAATATTATATATATTGTATTTATGAGATATATTATGTTATAATATATTATTAATCATATTATTGTCGTATTATTATTCAATAATAATTTTAAATTATTGTAAAAATATATTGCTGTACTTTATATTTATATGATAAACTTATTTAACATATTATTTCTATTTGCCCTATTTTTCTAATCAAAATAATATTAGTATTAAAAAAATAATATATTTATAAATATAAATAAAAATATTAATTCTATAATAGCAATTAATATATCTTTTAGAATGAATAATTTATAGGATTAATAAATATATTTTTATAAAATATATTAATAGATATATCAATATTTTATTATAATATATTTATATTATTAATAAATATATTTTGATAGAATATATTAAGGATAATTTTGGTATTATATAATCAGTGATCTTGATTTCTATAGAATACTAAATAGATTTTTTTTTGTAGATATCTAGAAATTTTAATTATTAAAATATAGGATAATAAATTATCTTAGATCATCATAGATTATACTATTCTGAGATAAAGATCATAAAAAAAAGCTGAAAAGAGACGACCAACTCTGATGGTCAAAGCCCTGACAATCGGGAAAATGTCCTCTCTGCCTAGATGGATGGATGGTCGTGATACATTTGACGCTGGATCTTCCTTCTGCTCAAGGATTTGAATTTGATCCACGAGGGGTTGAAAGCCTCATCCTGACCATGTCATCATATGTCCGACTCGACCGATCAAAGAAATCTTTGGATTTTATGGTGACATGCTCTTTTTTTGTTTTTTGCTAGACGTTGACATGCTCTTTTATTGGTCAAAATCTCCCTCGCTATTGTTTTTATTGCTGTTTGACAAAGCATGCAAGCTTTGGTTACGCATGTGCTTACATCAGTCTTTCGGTAGTTCCACGCTCTTCTCCCGTCTTTTAGTTAAAATGGGTTTCGACGGGTTTCCTCGTTCTCGGGGAGTTGAACATCATGTGGTGGATATCTTGGGCTAACTGCTAAGCTTTCCAGGATGCCAAGAAGTGTGTATCTGGGTAACTTCTAGGCACTCACGAGAGAAATTGAAACTTTCCCAGCGTTGCACTTTTGATGCTACTGTTGTTATGAACAGTGCTAAAATATGAATTGCGTCGCTTTCTTATTGACAATAAGCATTCTCTTTGATGGCCAATTGTGAGGTTCTAGTAAGCTTTTTAAAATCCATGCTATTGAAGAAGTTTTCATCGAGTATCTAATTTAAATTATAAGTGTTATATTTTTTTTTTATAGAACCTTACTAACCTCGAAAAATTAGATTTCCACTTGATTAATTGTATGTAGAGTTCAAGAAAGTATGTAACCATAAACCCTTAGAAGTAAAATGTTTTTTTTTTTCTTTTTTTTTCTGTGAGAGTTGTTTGCTATGTTAGCATTCTTTCGGTATTATTCTAAATATGTAATATAACCTAAAAATTGAAAGAGAAAAAAAAAGAAGCTTATGTTAGTATTTTATTATGAATTATTTTATTCATTCAGAATATATATATATATATATATATATATATATATATATATATATAATTCTTAGCATTACTAGTACTCAAGATCTATACAGTGAATAACCAATTCAGTCTTCATAGATCCGTGTTGTAGTGTCTTCTAAAATATATAGATTATGGGTTGGGTTCACTCTGATACTATTTGTAATAACTCAGGACCTCACCTAAAATAGTTAGCCAAAAAATATTATTTGGATATCTAAATCTTGTATAAGTATCGAAAATCTAACCAACGAATTTCCAATGTGGGATTAAACACACGTCCACACGAAATCTCACCAGACTAATATACCAATTCAACCCCACAACGTGGTATTGGAAAAAATTTTGCAACATGTGATTTTACTCTTTATAGCATCATTATATTATTTAAATAATATTATAGAATAATAAAGTGATGATGGAACGGAATATTAACTTCTTTTTTTTTTGGCTAGGAGGAATATTAACTTTTAGAAGCAAAGATGATGCCGCATCGGAATCTAATTACTGGGCCGCGGCAGTCATTTAGATCTTGAACACAAAAATGTAAATATCTTCAGAATTAGTGGCATTTACAGATCTCCTTCCCTCCTCCCCAAGATAAAACCCGGGTGGTTCTATATACACCCCCCCTATTGCTAAGGACACCCCCCAAAAACCAAAAAAAAAATACCCAAACTAACCTTTAGTGTAATTACCATATTGCCCTTGAAATTTTCTCATACACCCCCCTTCCTCCTCCGTTTCGTTTTGAAAAGAAAAAAAAAAAACACCCCTCAAACCTCCCTTAAACCCCTCGATCCATTTACATCGTTTAGGCGATCTTTGAAGGAGATTTAAGCCCCATTCGAAGCATGGACAAGCAACTAGTGATTTGGGACGAAGAATCGGCCGCAAAGGTACGTGTTCCACCTTGTTTCGAAATTTTTTTTTTTTCACGGTTCGTGCTCCGTTCGGCATTGGATCGCCGAACAAAAGGCTTCTGTTCGGCTGAACAGTGCCGAACAGAAGCCTTCTGTTCGGCAACCCTCAACCGAACAGATCTGTTCGGCTGCACAGTGCCGAACAGAAGGCTTCTGTCCGGCACTGTTCAGCCGAACAGAAGCCTTTTGTTCGGCGATCCAGTGCCGAACGGAGCACGAACCGTAAAAAAAAAAAATTTCGGGAGAAGCCGGCGAGGTGGTTCCGGGAGAAGCCGGCGAGGTGGTCGGAGATCGGGAGAATGCCGGCGACGAGAGGGAGAAGGGAGAACGGGGGGGTTTTGGGCGTTGGCGAGGTGTTTTGGAGGGGAAGAGCGGGGTGGGGGGGGGGGGGTTTGGGGGGTGTAGAGAGCAATTTAGGTGAGGGGGTGGGGAGAGTGGGGGGTAATTTAGAAATTTTTAATTTTTTAGGGGTGTCCTTAGCAAATGGGGGGTGTAGAGAGTATTTAATTTTTTTTTAATTTTTGGGGGGTGTCCTGAGCAATAGGGGGGGTGTATATAGAACCACCCATAAAACCCAGGAGGCCAAAACCCCCCGTGTTCTCCTCCTTGTTTGCTCCTTTCACCTTTGACCCCCATCGCCTCGCTCTTTGCCTCTCCTGAGCCCCCCTCTCTCTTCTTCCCTCCGAGGGAAGAAGAGCTCGGGAAACCAACCAAACCCTAACTTTAATCCCCTCCTCCATCAAACCCTTGTCTTCTCGCAACCCCTTTGATTGCCCTTTTCCGATCTCGATCCGGTGGTCTTTTCCGCAGAAAGGGCTTATTCTCTGTGATCTCGAGCCTCCCCTCGATCCCTCCGCGCTCTCCTCCAGACCCCGTGCATCCGACCTTGCTCCGTTTCTCCAAGATCGCAGCCATGGCGATTCGCGCCACCGTCTCCTACTCCAGCTACCTGGCCCAGTCCATCGCTGCCTCCGCCGCCCTCCGCTGTGGCCACTGCCGCCTCTTCTGCGACGTCGCCGGACGCAGCCCCCTTGCCCTCTTCGCCGGCCACCGCCGCTCCGACAATGATGATCCCCCCGCCCCGGGCCGCGGTCCCAGTCGATCTAGGGTTTCCGATTGGTCCAAGACCCCGGCTTCCCGGTTCTCCTCCTCGTCATCCTTCTCAAAGGACTCCTCGGTGAATGATCGCTGCGTGCCGAATCTGACTGTTGGCTTGCTCTCTGTCATGGTTTCCGGCTCTGGCTCGTCGACTGCCGGCGTCGGATTTTTCGGGATCTCATCTTCCATGGGGATGGGGTTCAAGCCTTCGTCGCTGCTTCCGTTCTTGCAGGCAACGAAGTGGTTTCCTTGCAGTGAATTCCTCCCGGGGTCGGCGAGAAGTGCCTCGGTGGATGAGGGAGGGACCGTTCCCAGTGATAAGAGAGACATGATTCCTCTCAACAGTAATGGTGGGATGGTTTCTTCTGAGGGAAGTGGGGCTAAGGAGAGTTCGAGCTCCATGATGACTGCGAAGGGGTTGGATAGCAAGCTCGGGGAAATGAATTCGGGTGAGAGGCATGGGTGGCTTTCGCGGTGGATGAATTCCTGCTCAGATGATTGTAAGACTGTTCTTGCAGCGCTGACTGTTCCGCTGCTGTACGGGTCGCTCATGGCAGAGCCGAGATCGATCCCTTCTAGGTCTATGTATCCGACTTTTGATGTTGGAGACAGGATTCTAGCAGAGAAGGTAATGAACTTTTTAAATATGCCGATTCAGCTGGTAGATTGTCATTGCTTGTTTACATAATTTTGGTTTAAGTTTGATCCGTTTCTCGGTTTTGGTTGCACAGTGTGATGTTGATTGTTACAATTAGGAATTAACAACTCAATTCTATGGAAATTATGTGTTCCTCTCGAGGGATAAAGTCAATCAAACGCTCCATGAGGGGAAATTTGCTTTATTAGGAATATATAACTTTGTACTTATTGAATAACAACTTTGAAAAATGATTGAGGAATCACTTAGATCAATTAATTATAAATTAGATGAGTCACTAAAGTGTACAAAAGGTTTACATATTTTACTTGCTGTATGTGGATGCTATGTACGCAACTCTTGTATTTGTGTTGATGCTGTTTCTTGGTGATTAATTTTGTATTCTGAAATCTTTATGTTGATTTATTTTGTTCTTGTTGTTGAAATTGCAGGTCTCTTATCTATTCCGAGAGCCAGAAGTCACAGACATTGTTATCTTCAAAGCTCCTCCAATTCTTCTGGTATATTATAATTTTTCAATTGATGCAGTTATTTACGCATCCTATACCTATAAGCATTAATTGTGCTATCTGCCCTGTTAGGTTCACTAGAAATTTGCTTTTTATAGGAAATTGGATACAATTCAAGCGATGTCTTCATCAAAAGGGTTGTGGCTAAAGCTGGGGACTATGTCGAAGTAAGTTTCCACTATTGATGCGGGCCCTTCCTTTCATTTGCATATGTTTCTTCTAAATTGACATTCCACGATCGAATGATAAGCTGATGATGTATGCATTTTCATTCATGATAGGTGCACGATGGTAAATTGTTGGTGAATGGTATTGTCCAAGATGAAGAGTTCATATTAGAGCCTCTTGACTATGAAATGGATCCAGTGGTATGACATCTTTATTGTAATCGTTTTTTTTGTATGTATTTAGAACCAATGGATGTATGTCTTACATTGGATATATCCTAGAGATATTGTTATGTAAATCTCCTAGTTTAAAAGTTTAGTCATGGGTGAGTTGAATTTCACTTGCAATACCTCAAAATGTAAGATCTTTGTTCCAAAATATGCTGGGGGTTTTCTTTTTCTTCATCTTTTCTCTCTGTTTTTTTTTTCAGAGAATCGATGTTGATTTGTATTCCTAACTGGCTGCCGTTGCTTATGTAGCTTGTACCTGAAGGTTATGTCTTTGTGCTGGGAGATAATCGCAATAACAGCTTTGACTCTCATAATTGGTAAGTCCTGAAACCCAAAATAAAAGCTGTTCATTTCTCCATGCTGGAATTGTTTAGAAGTGTTGATCCTAAAATTGGAACAACCAAGATCTGCAACATACCGGCCATATATCCTGTACGCACAACTGTACCACCCTAATGCTCCACTCGGTTCAGATTGGTATGGACCAGTTTGGCTTCGATACTGAACCGAACCTCGTTATCGTATTGATACTTTATCGGTATGGCGGTATGGCAGATCTTTGGAACAATTAATGTCTGCAATGCTTGCTAATATCTTCTATCGGATCATTATTTCATTGTTATTTCAGGGGTCCACTTCCTGTCAAAAATATTCTTGGAAGGTCAGTGATTCGATATTGGCCGCCATCAAAAATATCAGACACTATTTATGAACCAAATGCAGTGCAAAATGTGCTGGTAGTTTCTTGACACATGCCCTTCCGCTTGAAGAACAAGATCTGACTGGTAAGGTGGATTTTTCAAGAGCCCTCCCCAGAGCTTTCTTGGACTTTTTTTTTTTTTTGTTGTTGTTGTTTATCCCTGGAAAATTCCTAATTATATTAAGTCATCCTTGATTTTTTGCCTGCCTGCCTCATTGGCAGATGTTTGCTTAAGCATCTCTCATCATTGTCATTTGGAGCACACCTTGTGTTAATTGTGGCCAATGAAGGAGCAGTGCATTTTTTATTAATCCTGAAATTTGACGTTGCAGGATGATTCTGATGGTTGCCTGAGATGTTAATAAGGCGGACGTTCTACTTCCAGCACGAGTTGTTGTCTCTCTCAATGATTTGTGCACCATTGGGCTTTCTTTTTTCTTGAGACGGCTTAAAAGATGATGAAATAGACCAATGGACGAGCCACGTGTGATATGTCTCTTGGGATTATGGGGATTTGAACAGGTTCCTTCTGTGCTCTCGAGCCCAAGTCGAGGAGCAGAACAATGGGCGGACATCCTGAGGGGGCGTTTGGTAACCCAACATGATCACCACAGTGATCTAAGATCTCCGGTGATCCGAATGCTGGGGTGATTTGAATTTCAATGATTTAAGATCAACGTGTTTAGTAAGCCATAGTTCAGTGGTTAAAAATTTCTGGATATCCCTGAATAACTTATTTGGTATGATGCGGAATTCAAGATCACCGACCACATAGTACCACAAATACTTCTGATATATCTTAGATGAATTTTTTATATGTTTTTAATTCTCATGACTCAAAAATATAAGTCAATATGCTAATTTCTATGGTAACTCCATAATTTTGTCATATATTCTACTTTTAGTAGCCCTTATTAATATATTCTATAAAAATATATTTATTATTCCTATAAATTATTAATTTTATAAAAATATGTTATTTTTCATTATAGAATTAATATTTTTATTTATACTTATAATATATTTTTTAATACTAATAATTATTTTGATTAGAAAAATAAGATAAATAGGAGTAATATATTAAATATTTTCATTATATAAATAATATATAATAATATATTTCTACTATAATTTAAAATTTTCCTTTAATAATAATATGATAATAATATTATTAGTAATATATTATAATATAATTTTATATCATTCATATAATATATAATATCAACATAATATTATATATATATATATATATAAATTTTTCTGCTAAATTGAGGAATATTTTTATCTTTAACTTTAAATTCAGGATCACTGTTCTGGGGTGATCTTAGATTTCCGACCTCAAGAACGGATATTTCATCACCGAGTTGAATGGTGATTTGAGGAGTGGAGATAATTTAGGATTACTGCCACGTAGGATTGCCGTGGTGCAATCAAACGCTGTGATATCATCACCTTCACCCATATTATTCTTGATTCTGGGACGATCATTCTATACCAAACATTCTTTGAGTGTCATGGCTTTGTTCTACAGATGAAGAAAGTGTTCCAAGTTCTAAGGATGAAGGCATTTGGGGTATTTCATGGATACGTGCTCTTGTAGGGGCTATGATGCCACCTTAATGTGTCTGCCATTGCCATCTGGTTGCTTCATGGGGATCGGTTTGGTGGTAAAATGGTTTTGCAGCATTGTTACTAAAAAAAATTATGCAAGATTGGAAGATTTGCAATGCTTCTTGGTTCCGTTCTCTATTTTAGCCGGAGGAAGTGAAGCTTTTCTTTTCTGGGTTGAAAAAATTGAAGCCCTTCAAACTAACCGAAAAATCCTAGAAGGATATCCTCCTCTCTCTTTCTCGTGAAATCTCAATCTCTCCCCTTTCTCTCTCGATATATTCTGGGTTTTAAAGGAAATCAATGCGGGAAGGAATTCAGCTGCGAATCCGAGCAGGTGAGCTTTATATGCTTTAGAATTCTTGGTTTATGAGGATGTGGAAGCATGACATAGGTAATGCCACTAATGTGATCGTAGATAATGATGGATTGAAGACATCAAGGTTGGTTTTGTGACTTAGGATTTTCTAGGCTTTTAGACATGGTTCTTTGAGTGGTCTCAGGTTGATGGGCATATCTTTGTTGGCTAAGGCCATGAAGAAAGGCATCCATGGATTTGAAGGGTCTTTTGATATCTCAGGTGTGCGGTCGCAGGCCAGACGACGGATGGGGATAAAACTTAAAAAAGTAAAAGCGGACAAAGAGGGGTTGACCGCTAAATGGCCATAGGCAAAAGATATAAAGCAGCAAAATTCGGTCCATTAGAGAGTCAACCTATGAAAATAACGAGTCAACTTCTAAACTAAAAAAGTTGAACCCATAATGGCTGCAAGAAAAAGATAGAACACAACAAAAGTAACAATTAGTCTGAGTCGATCTCTGAAGATCACAAGTCGACTTTTAGAGATAATGAGTCGAGACTTGAAAATTACGAATCAATCTATTTGCGCTTGACAACAGTAACAACTGATTTTTCTGTAAATCAAAATGGCTATTTTGTCTTACAATGGCTCTTCAATCTGCCTAATGGCTGAAAATGTCTTTAATTGTTTCTCAACGGTGCAAAATAAACACATGTTATAAGAGCAGCAGTCCAGATACAACAAGCCCAACACCTATGAAACAACCCAAGGCATCAAAGAGAAGTTACGCTTATGGGTTCGCCAGTGGATGGAGCCTTCGCCCAAGCCCCTAAGCACCGGCCCAAGCCCCCCATCTCACCCTCCATGCCCCTAAGCGTAGTTCTTCTACGTATTTGTATAATTTTCTGGTATTCTATTTCTTGGTATTGCTATAATAAATTTTTCTACACAAGCCAGCTTCATCTGCCTCAACCACTACCCTCCATGCGGGAACTTTATCTTCTATAGATTGCTAATTTTTCACATAACAGAACATGCATCTAATTTATCAGTATTTAATAAAAATAGAGTGTTGAGTTTGACAAGAAGCATTAGAGCACCAAAGGAATTCTAATCACGATCATTGAGTCCAATAGGTCCATTGATGAGAGTTGCCATCTAAAATCTCGTAGAGATATCAGATTTTCAAAAAAAAAATGTTGAAAATAGACATCATATGCAAAAAATTATGCCCTTCAAAGTTCTCAAATCTACCCAAAATGACTAAATTGATCCATAAGGGTCCATTGATTATCCTTGATCAAAATGCTCCACCATCCAGTTACTTGCTAACTAAATTACTTGGAGAAGTCACCATTTAGTGCAAGTCTAGTACAACCGATAAATCGGCCATTCATTTCTTTATTTCTCTAGGAAGATTACGAGATGATAGATGATGGACACCGAGGGCTATATCACACTTGTACCTTCAATGATTGTTATTATCTTTGAAAAGAATGCTAAACTAACATCAAGCCAGACAACTAACCTTGAAAATTTGGGTTGGTACCTAAATTGGATGGCCTCTTTTTAAGAAAAGAACTTTTTTGGATGCTAATATTAAATTTTTATAATTGTTCACCTGCCTAATCTAGTGCAGCATTATTGATGATCTAAATTCTGGCCGACAAACAAGTTGACTCAGGTTAATCACTCTGCTTGATCTGATTTCTAAGTTTTGATCAACTAAATATAAGATGGTTGTCTAAGCATGTAGGAAATAATCTGCTTGTCATGATACTTTGGAATGCTCTTGCACTATGACCATATATGCATAGGGTTGTAAAAGACCTAAGTTGCTTATATTTCGATATGCTAAGAGCTCGTTTAATCTCTACTCAACGAGCATAGATTCTTTGCAATGCAAGATTTATATCATAGGGTGTTTCGTGCACCTGAGAATGATGTGCAGTAGTACTTGGTGCTCTCCATTAAGAGATAGATGATTATTAAGTAAAAAAAAAAAAAAATAGATACCATATAAGGTCCATCATTATTAATAGCCATCTATTTTCTTATAGCTACTATCAAATATTTCACAATATTTTTAGGTGCAAATCCTATTTCCTACACCTAACTACCATATATGCCCAAGAAGAAGAAAAAAAAAAAGAAGCAGATTTATGATCCACTGTCTGTATTTATTTTATTTTATTTTATTTTATTTTGCGCTAAGGTGGACAAATTAAACTATATGAGTTCGGACACATGTAAATAAAACTAAAAATAACACACCGCAAAATACTCTAGGCAACCCTTCTTTTCGGGTCTACGATCCCTATTTGCTCCAAGAGATGCGTATAAGCTTGAGACTTGTTTGATTGGTAGAAAATAAATTATAAAATAGTTATTTTGAAAGGAAAATATAAAGAACATAAATTAGTAGATTTATTTATTTTTTACGTTAGATGTCCAGATTCATTCCTGAATGGGGCCAACACGAGGGTCTAGATTCGTGGTGGACGTTCTTTTTGTCTGTTTTAAGAGGTGGATGCTGCAGCCACTACACACACCGGCGGCGGGTAAGGGAAAGAGGTGAGATGGGACTGGAGGTGGATCCAGCCTTCGTCCAATCCCCCGAGCACCGATCGGACCCCACCGTCGTCGAGGCCAGCGGTATCCCGCTGATCGACCTCTTCCCCCTCCTCCACTCCCCCATCCCGGACGCCGGCGACGCCGCCCCGCCGGCCCTGTCGGGTTTACTGGCGGAGGTGGAGGCCGCGTGCCGAGATTGGGGCTTCTTCCAGGTGATCAACCACGGGGTTCCATCGGAGCTGGTGGAACGAGTGGAGGCCGCGGCGAGGGGCTTCTTCGCCATGCCGGCCGAGGAGAAGCGGGCGGTCAGGCGGGACGAGGTGAACCCCTTAGGGTACTACGAGTCGGAGCACACCAAGAACGTCCGCGACTGGAAGGAGGTCTTCGACTTTGTTGTCGAAGAGCCGGCGGTGATCCCCTCGCCGGCAGAGCGCGCCGGCGTTGGGGGTGGTGGGTTGATCGAGCTGTGGAATCAGTGGCCCAAGTATCCTCCGGAATTCAGGTGAGACTTGATCCTTTTTTTCTTTTTTAAGATCAGAAATAGCCGTTGATCCAAGGGAGACAAATCTAGCAGTTTGGGCTCAAATCTGGATCAAATCTATTACTTTTTGCTCGTAACTCAGGGGTCTGAACTTTTGGTACAACCAGAAGTGAGCGAGCACTTCCTTCTGTTCGTTTTTCTATAATCGAGCAGTTAAATCCCTTTTTTTTGGGTACAAATTTTGTGCAAATTAAGAAGAGCTTTGTTTTATATTTCCTTGTATCTTTTGGAACTTTTCATCTGCAATGATTTCTAATATACTGCACTTTCTCTCCACACCGCCCCCCCTCCCCCCCCAAAAAAAAGATTTTAATTTTGGTTATTAGCTTTGAGCTACTTTTGATCATAATCACAATGTAATACTTTTCTGGTCCTGTGCTATGCATAAATAAATCTAAGAGTCTAAGTCGACAAGTGATAATCCAGGGGGATTAATCTCACCATCAATTCCCAAGGTTGACAGGACTCGGACACTTCCAGGAAAACCAACATTGGAAATTGGCAAAACTGCATCCTCTGAATTGACCCTCCAAAACAAACAATGGCAGTAGCCAAAATTTCAGTGCAGTAACATGAAACAAACACATGATCAGAACTCTTGTTCTTGGAATTCGAGTTCTGGGAATCCAAATTCAGAAACTTGCAACATTCACGAGCACAAATGCATGCACTAAATAATTTCATTTCAGAAAGCTCTCTATATGGATTTAAAGCTACGTCAAAACTTAAACCAAATGCTGACGTTCATCAATTTTTCCAAATGCTTGTGTGTAGAGAAGCCTGCGAGGAATATGCCGGAGCTGTTACAGGCCTGGCTTTCAAGCTGCTCGAGCTCATTGCGCTGACCTTAAAGCTGCCAGCGAAGCGATTGAACAGCTACTTCAAAGATCCAACCAGCTTCATCCGCCTCAACTACTACCCTCCATGCCCCTCCCCGGATCTTGCTCTCGGTGTCGGCCGCCACAAGGACTCTGGAGCCCTGACCGTCTTGTATCAGGATGATGTCGGCGGTCTCGATGTCAGGAGGCGGTCCGATGGCAAGTGGATCAGAGTCAAGCCCATCCCCAACTCTTTTATCATCAATATTGGTGACATTGTTCAGGTGCCCATGCATCAATTGAATGCTTGAACTTATATATATATATATATATATATATATATTTGATGATGCTATACATTGATTTCTACCATATAGTTTTCATGAGTAATTTACTCTGTTGTAATGGTGACAGGTTTGGAGCAATGACAAGTATGAGAGCGCAGAGCACAGGGTATCGGTGAACAGAAAGAAGGAGAGGTTCTCCACTCCATTCTTCTTCAACCCTGCTCATTACGTGATGGTGAAGCCATTGGAGGAGCTGGTGGATGATGAGAAGAGCCCGGCCAAGTACAAGGAGTATAACTGGGGAGAGTTCTTTAAGACGAGGAAACTTAGTGACTTCAAGAAGCTTGAGGTGGAAAACATCCAGGTCTCTCATTTCGCTGCTACACTTTGTCATTAATAGTGGGTAGGCTGTCAAATAATCAGTACAAAAGAGTTGGTTAATGGTTATTAGCTGAGGTGATATGGTAGCAATAAATTTTATAAATTTCATAATCTTACAAACCAGCTGTTTGTTTGTTTTTTTTTTTTTAAAAAAAAAGATCTTGGATTATAAAAAAGTAATACAGGAAAATGAGACTGCACCGAAATTCTTCATAACCAAGTAAGCATATTTGATGATGAAACTCCATTATGAAACATAAACAGACCTTATAATCCCCTTGTCTAAGCAGTCATTTAGACATCAATGATTGTGTGGGTATCTTTGCTCTTAAGAGTATGACGGATGGTTTTATGATATGAAAGAAGTAGAACTTGGGAGAGTTTGATTGCCCGTGGTTCCATTGGAAGTACTGCAATCCAAATTGCTGCTATCTTGTATGGTTTGCCGGCATTTGTTGTTGTGAAAGAGTGTTGTTAGATATCTCCAACTTAGGCTTATATGGTTTCGCTATTTGGTTGTCTAATACTGAAAGGGATGTAGATCCTGCAATTAAAGTAGGTAAAGTTAGCTCTTAAAAGTAGTGAACTTTTTACAATTTTAATATTCATGAAAAAGGAAAACGGACAAGGTAAACATAAATAATAATAAATAATATATGTTTAATCATTACAAGCACTCTAATTTATTCTTTGGTGAGGGTTTAAATTGAGTCAAGAATTTATACAAGGTTAGTTTCTATATTGAGTCAAGAATTTCCTATATAAAACTTATAAATATACTAACACCTAATGTCTTTCTTGTTTTTTTTTTAAAAAAAAAATTGTTTCTATGCAGACTAAAGATAAATGTCTGCTATTGTACCCTTGAGGTCTAAACACATCTAATTTCAAAACTTGTTTTAGAAGATCTATTAGAACGCTACTTTGTGTATGTAGCGAGATACACACTAGCTACGCTTTAAAAAAAAAAAACAAATTTATTTGCTTTTTTATTCTTATTTGAAAGCTGCTCTTTTCAATGTTATTCTAAAAATTAAGCTCTATTTTCATTATTTTCTCCTTTTTTAAAAAAAAAATTATACTTATAGGATATGTACAATGCACATACTAGATACTAAAAAGATATAATCTAAAAAATTATTATAACGGAAAGAGTGCTTCACAAGCTAAAGCCACGACAAAACACGTTGCTTCACCGCAAACTATATCAACGCTATCGGATCACTTTTAAAAACCACTCCATGGATATTCGTTATGTATGAAATGCCCGTTTTAGCAAAAAAAAAAAAAAAAACCACTCCATGGCCCCAAAGCATCGGCCCAAGCCCAAGACCAAGCCCGGGCCCACACATTTCCGACTCTGGTGAAGCCCCATCGATCGGCCCCTCCCCTCTCCTCCACTTCCACTTCCCCATACCCAACATGGATGGCTCCACCTCACCGGCAAGTGGCGGAGGTGGAGGTACCACGCCAGCAGTGGGGATTCTTCCATGGGATCAACCATGGCATTCCGCCAGAGCTCCTTAAGAGCTTCATGACAAGATCAAGGACGTTCTTCGCATTGTCTGCAGAGAAGTAGCATTTTTAAGAGAAACGACGTGAACCCACCAAGTTACTGCAACGCAGAGCACGCCAAGAAAATATAAAATATATAAATAATTAAATCTACCTTATGTTATTAATTTAAGCTTTTGGGACAAATAGTGATTTTAATATGGTATCAGAGTAGAGGTCCTGAGTTTGAATCCTGTCTCTGCACTCTTTAATCCCATTATTAAAAATTTCACATATTAGGCTCACCCATTAAAGAAAAGTCAGGCCCACATGTGAGGAAGAGTATAAAAATATATAAAATATATAAATAAATCTACCTCATTCTATAAAGAGTTTCTTAACTTCGTTGTTGTTTCCACCCAATATTTATTTTTGAGTGTAAAGTGTTTACACCCAAAAAATGATCAGTCATCGTCCAATTATAGTAAATAGTTCAAAAATATAAAACTGATCAGGATGTGATTAATCATTTATGCATAATATAAACTTGAAGGTACTATACTAGGCTATTTATCAGTTATACAAGGGACCATAACTTGGATACTTATTTGCTAGAATTAACTTATCAAAACAAGTTGCCGGTAGAGGGAGTAATTCATGCAATAACTATTGACAACCATCAACAAAGTAGTTACCACGGCAAGCAACCACCAAAAAAGAGTGGCTGTCGCAGAAATAACTACTATCAACTTTATTCGCTCTCTCTCCCATCTACATACATGAATACTTAACTATTTAGCTATTGGACAAGGTTTTTATGCCTACCCAATGTAACACAATGAGCATCGAAAAGATTCTACATCGATGACCTAATCTAAAATTCTGTAGCATGACATCTTATTCTATCTTGGGGGGAAATCAACCGAGCATCTGGATCCTTGTTGGTTTATCCAGTTCTCTAGCACGACGGCAATTCTATTGTAGAAAATATTTGTCAATATACTTAAGTATATTTCTTCTTTATGATCATTCTTTTTATTATTTTATCTCATGAGATATTACTTTCTTAGCAACTTTTTTACAATATTTATGTCCTATTTGAAAGCTTCATTCCTTTCTTAAGATGCTTTTCTTGATCCACTATATCTATCTAATCGGCCTGATTGGTATGATATGCTTGCAATTGTCAATCCACAAATTTATACTCTTTAAGGAAAAAAAAAATTGCTAAAGTAGATTTTTCATACAACACAGGTACAGACACACTCAATAAAAATCATAATATAAAATGCCACAGAATGGCTGGCCACATAAGCAGTCATCCAACCGCAGCCCCATTTGCTTCCTTAAATACATGCTTAGCCTGAAAAGCCACGCTATCTTTACTTATCTTTCAGATGTTTGGAAAAAATTATTGGGAGCCGGTGGTGCTCCTCTCTCCGGCGTCTTCTCTTCCTTAGCGTTAAGCGTTTGGTGAGAGAGTTGCTTTAACGCGTTAATAAGGGTTTATTGCACCCGCCTCATTCCCTTGACGCGATCAGGTAATTTCATTAATGTGCTTGGATTTTTATTCATCAGAGGTGCGGGCAGACGGATAAGCCGCGAGTGCACGAAGGGCGGGAGAGGGGAAGAGCGGATCTCCCGTGTATGTATAGCCACTTCAGTCGTGCTTGTCCTTTCTCGAATGGAAAAAAAGTATCTTTTTTCTGGGAACATGGTAAACCAGAAATTCTTATGTTCGTGATTCTTCATCCACCGATGCAGAAAATGCTCCAGTTTTCCATTACCGAGGGGGTGGATCGAAGCGATTGCAGCGAAAAATTGACCTGAAACGAAGCACTTCGTCTATTGGCATTGTAGAAAGGATCGAATATGACCCTAATCGTTCTTCTCGGATCGCTCTAGTACGATGGATCGAGGGGGTGCTGCTACGCCGCACATGAAGAAGATCCCTGCTCTGATGAGCATTAAGGATTAGCTGCGATTCTCGTCTGGGGCTCGTCTCGGCTTGCGTTAAGCTTTCTTTCTGCCGCTTTCAGTTCCGCACCAAATCGTAGCAAAGCGCAGTACCCGATCTCGCCCTCGTACCATTTCCTTCTGCTGCTATAGCCTCCATTCCAGGTTGGCAGAAGACAATTCCTGCTGCTAGAAAGAAAGAAAATAGATGAAGTGAACCGATCTCCTATTTTAGTCCCCCGCCTCGCTTCTCTTTAGAAGGCCCTTTGTCTTACTTCGATTTCATTTCTTCGACCAAAACAACTACTTGTGAGGAAAAGTCCCAACATCTAGCTAGGGGGATATGGGTCTCTCCACTACCCAGATAAAAAAAAAAAAAAAAGAAGTTCCCCTTATCTTATTTATTCCTTACCGGATTCCATTCTTTCGGTTAGGAAGGATCTGTTTAAGAAGAAGCAGCTCTTTCATACAGTGTGCAGAGTGCTTGCTTCAGCTCCAGCTACTAAAGCCAATCGGGATACGTTGGACTGGAAAAAGGCAATGGCCTCCTGTACTTGGCCCGAGATTCGTTGCCAAAGCTAAAGCAAAAGCATCCTTTGGTGATTAATTGGAGTTACACGTGTAAGCTTGCGGCTTCAAAGTCAGGCCGTAGCGTGTCAGGTTTTTGGTAAGGTTACTTAGTCTTATCCGAAAGCGGCGGAAGGCAAGGCATGTTTTAATCACTTTAGTCTAAAAGCCGAAGCCGGAAGTCGAAGGGCGAAGACAAAAGCTACAGAGGCACGTGGTTATGAATTCCAACGTGGCGGATAAAATCATATATCTGCATGGCCCAATTAATAGTTCAAGTCACACACTCCCATAATCCATCCTCTCTTCGAAAAATCCACTTCAACTATTCAGATTTGTGCAGGAGCTGGCCTCTGATGGACTCAAACTCTAGGCGAAGGTGCATGAGGAACTGAAATAGACGTTGCTGATCTCGGGCCTTCTGCTGCTTCTTGGCATATAAGGCTTTCTTCAATCGGAAAAAAGGGATGGATCGGAAGTCTGATAGGGCTTTAAGAGATAGGGACTCCAGCGGTAAGAAAGACTCACTCAGTGAATCGGTGGATCACACACTTGGAGACAGGGACAGGGACACGCCTGACTATTTCGAAAGTAGACAAGTGTTGAAAGAGTGAAGTCTGGGGACAACGGTAAACGTGAGGAATGGGATCTCCAAAGCTACCCGCCCTACTAAAGAAGTTCGCGAGCAAGGGACATGCCGTGATTCCTACTACACTGCCTATGGCTTACGGTAGTTTCTATTCCCTTGTTGCCTTCGCCCTCGGAAATGGCTCGAGGGGAATCCGGGGAGAAGATTTCAAAAACTGTGCTTTAAAGGGCAGTCTCACTACTGACTAGATCTGGCGATATACCTACTTGACTAACTAGGCACAGGAAAGGGCGAGAGGGTTTTCCATTCAGTCCTTTCTGAACTCACAGTACTGAGAAGGTTGGGGTCCGTACACATGTCATTACCAGACGAATCCAATGGGAATAAAATCCCTTTTTATATAGTATAGTCTCAAGGAAGTCCAAATTCAGACTGTCGTATGCCTTTTCGATGTCCAACTTGATACACATACAACCCTTCTTTGCCTTCGACCGTCGTAAATGGGAAAAAGGCAGATCCAAAGCCAGTGGCTTACCTAAGAGCATGACCGCTAAGCATTGCTGCTTTCTATTCTCGCGCGGATCTTGAATCTAAAACACTCTTCAATACTGTTTGGAAAGTCGTCTTGTATTGATCTTCTTTTTTCCTGGACAGATGCTGTGGGGTAGCTCTTACTCCTCATCTTCATTCTACTAATTCTTCTCGGTGTAATAGACAAAGGTGTAGGCTTGACATCTCAGCTAATGGATTGGATACCCGCCAGAACATAAGACTCAAAACGATCCTCCACCCCTCGGTCTGTAGAAAGCTGAGCCTTACAAAAATAAAAGGTCGATAGATCTTCACTAAATGAGTAAGTTGCAAGGTTGGGAATCCGCTGTGCGCCTAAGTGCGAAAAGACAGTGCAAGCTTTGTTATGCCGAAACCTAAATGTAAAGTCAGCAACACTTCTAAATGCAACAACCTTTCATTGCCACTGAATCCCCCTTTTTGATCAGCCGAACTTTCCTTCTGCTTGACTTAGAGTAGATTTCATTCGACATATGCGACCAACTGCCCCAGTAAGGACACTAGTCTCGGGGGCATGCCCAGAATCGGATTGATGGCAGAGAATGCGCAAAGTGACAAATGTGAGAATCAGCAGCAGGAGCAGTAGGAGGAAAGCGAATAGTGCCTCACTTGCCTGAAAGCAGGAAGCATCCCTATTTCTTCGATAATAGAGTTGGCTATCTCTGTGGCATTGATTGTACAAGTTCGTGAAGAGGGCTGGACGAGTAGAATGAGGGAAAGCGGCTCGATCGACAAAAAAAAGGTAAAGCAGCGGAGGTAGGGAGAAAGAGATTGAGTGGTAGCGATCCCTCATTCCATTCTTCTTTCATTCTCGGGTAGCAAGGAGCTCAGCGAACGGATAAACCCCAGAAGTAAGGGACCGCAAGGCGCGAAAGAACAAGCAACGGCTTTCGCCGTTGCGCGTTAGCGCAGCCGTTTTCTTTTTCCGACGCTTCAATCGCCATTTCGACACCGGGTCATTTTTTTATGTCTTTACCGGACGATCTCGTAGCGGTGGCCATATAATTAATAGGTTCCCTCGTTCGTAGAAGGGCACGATGATTGAATGCATAACCCATTCTTGATTAAAGCAATCATCAAACCGTAGGAGGGGACTGCTTCCAAAATCCTGTCTTGAAGCGGGTTCAAAAGATCAACTCTATAGTATAGGGTTTCGGTTGGTTGTTCCAAAGCAGTTCAAAAGCTTAGCCGATGACTCTCTCTCTTTAATAGATTCCCAACCTTGCAACTGCGCGCTAACCCGAGCGGGACTCAAAATCTTCCCCCTCCGATTAAACATATCTTCCCCTCCTTTGAGGGATTGAATATTCATCTCTAAAAGTCTTTATCAATAATCCTCAATACCCTCCTAGATTTATGTAAGATTCAGTCCGTTTAGAAAACTAAATATGCCACTTAGAAAGCTTAACCCTGAGCTCAGAAACCAGAACAAACCTTAAGCCTAAACTAGCAAGGTGTAACGAGTTTGGCTTTTAAGCTGCCGAGCTTATTACACCAACTTTGGACCTGCCGTTTAAGCGACTAGATGGCCAGCCACTTCGAACATCAAACCAGCTTCATACGCTCAACTACTACCCTCCACGGCCTTGAGGTCAAGAGGCAGCTCGGTGAGAATGGGTCCAAATCAGACATTGTTGAGGTGCCCAGAAATCACCCTTCATGAATAATTGCAGTGTGTTACTGGTGATAGGTTTGGAGAAATGTCAAGTATGAGAGCTCGGAGCACAGGACGCCGGCGAAGCCGGAGGGGCACAGGTTTTCTCTCCCACTCTTTTGTGGCTGTTAAACAACAGGGAGGCTGTCCCCGATCGGTTGAAAAAAAATGGCTAAAGGTAGAAGAAATTATATCCTACACCATATGCACCACTTGGTTTAGTCATGAGAGCTACCGGAGATTGTCTATTAGCAATCTAGAGCCCAGTCCCATCTTTACTGCAATTCATAATCCCAAACTATGTACAAAAGAAATGGCAAATGGTGGTAGATATAAAGGTTTATTAATATGTTTGTGTTAATAGATAGGAATGGCTACCAGATGGAGGAGAAATTATGTTCTGCACCACGTACAGCATGTGGCCATGTGCCATGGCAATGATGCCATCTTATTTCTGCAAGCTCCATTTATCATGCGCTTGCCTTGATGGTTGGTCTATAGGAATGCGATGGTGTGATTGATACAGTGCACAGTTATGTTGCTACGTGCCCCTAGTTTAGTTGGAAGTGAACGGTGGCTCTGATACCATGTTGAAATGAAAGAATTAGAGAAGAAAAATATATTTCTGCCTATCAATTATAATATACAAAAGCAGCCCTTATATATTACTTGGAGGCTGATGAAATTTAATAAGGTCGATTATATTCGACACAATCAATCACAAATCAATCAAGGTGAAGTTTGGTAAGACCGACTAAGTTTGACACAATCAATCACAAATCAATCAATGGTCCTACAATAATTCTAACAGAAAGTTACTTGAGCCCGTCCCGTCTTTTGCTGCATAATCTCAAACTGCCAAGGAGCCACGACCCCTTCTCTTTCTCTCTCTCACTGCCTGTTTCCATCAAAAGCCAAAATCAAAATACGCCGTTGACCAACCCCCCACTTCAGTAAACGATTCCCCTCTCCCCTGTCTCCTCGATAAACTCTCAGTCTTCTAAATGCCCCCATTGCCACCCTCAGGAGGGCCCAAGCTTACAGGAGAAGAGGTTGCATCGAGCTCCAGCAGTGACCGAATCCTCTTTTAACCATCAGAGTTATAATAGCTCATCATCTTTATTCTAGATGAGCCAAGTTTTGGCAGGGTGATGAGAGGAGCGCTTATGTCAGGGCTAATTCGGTTGTATCTTTCCAGCGAAAGGATGATTGATCCTTCTTCTTTTTTTCTTTTCATGACCGTTGGATCATGAACTGCACAGATCTTCCAAACTGTCTGCACATATCTCAAAGTGATCGATACAACCATGGATTCCCCAGCCCCTAATGTCGAGAACAGCTTAGAAGAAGAAAGTTCTATTTCAATCCAATCCTCTCCCCTTTTTTTTTTCCTTTTGAGTCTCATAAGGATATGTGTAAGCCAGGAAAGTTTCTGGAGAGTCAGAGAGACAAAAATCGTTACAAATTACTGTTAGCAAAATTACTAAAGTATTTCTTGAAGGGAGTTGCTGCGGAGAAGCCAGTGTTTTCTATTGATCAGAACTTGACTGGCTCATTTGTCACCTAGTGCCCATGACTAGGAAAGAGCACGGATCCGCCATGAGCAGAGTACTGTACGATTCTTAATATCTACCATCAAAAGATAGACGGCCATCAAATAAGATGGTCCACAAGCATGTATCACATTATATATGATGTATTGTCTGACAATTGTCTATCTCTTGATAGCAGCTATTGAGAGCTGTACGGTACTGTACAGAGCTGCACAGTACTCTGCGATGCATTTGCACACCGCAAAAAAAGCACAGATCTTTTATGGTGCATGAGGACCCACTGCAGAGTGCTCTGCATTCCTCAATAGCTACCACCAAAAGATGGACATCCATCGAACAAGATGGTTCACAAGCACGTATCTTATTATATATGATGTGTGTTATCTTATAACTGTCCGTCTTTTGATGCTGCTATTGAGAGTTGTATGGTACTCTGCGATGCATGCACACCGCAAAGAATCATGATTATTGTGGGAACCATGTCTGCATTGACTTCTCGTCTTCATGTAATAAAGCTGCAATGTGACATTAATCATCTACCTTGGCTCAAGTTATCTACCTATCCCATCAATGTGACAGTAATCAAACACTTGGCCAGAGGTTTCTAGCTGCCCCAGCAGTGTAAAACACATTGACTCCCCCTTCAAATTCCACTGTTTAAGAAAAGACCCCATCACTTGGAAGAACGAAGCTTTGGCAAGTGATTGGAGTTAATACAAGCTAGCTAACATAGGACCTGGATTCTGAAATAAACCAACCATCGGCATTGCAAGTTTGTGTCATTAGGCACCTCAGGTGTGAAGCTTTTGTTAGCTATTATTTTTCTCCTAGGGATGACAACAATGATAGCAATCCAGAATCTAAAGCATAAAATTCCCAGCATTGCAGTAACCAAATTTGACAACTTTGGCACCAACACAGAGAATTGTTATTCAAGCAGTGCCGACATAAGACAAATATTTAGATATTCATATAAGATTGAGCTGAAAATCCTATGAAAATCGGATTGGCCCATCTAGGCCTATCCAAATTCAGCCCAGATCCTAACCTCTGAAATACAAAAGAAGAAAAAAACCTACAAATACCTTTTTTTTATTCTTCTCATATGATTTGGGCTAGATGATGCTTGGTTGATATAAGATCACGCTTAAATAGACGCCAATCTATGAATCCTATATTTTAGTCCAATCCTGTAGGAATTTTCAAACAAACCCTTAGGTGCAAACTTTCCAACAGTGTTGAAAACAAACCGACTATAGCTGACCATCATACCAATCTTCTCGAATCAAATTCCTACAACTTGATGTGACCGAGCCACTGAACTTCTAACAAAACTCAGCAAACAGCATCTCAGATAAATGGAATCAATGTGTTCTCCCGACTTGATTTTTTTTTTGTTTTTCATTTAGAGAAACTCGCTTGATGCATGTTGAGGCCAGAGGAAAACAAAATAAGCATTATCACTGCATACAGCATGACTGGGTCCATGATGACGAATTTCATCATGCCAGCAGATGCTGAGTAAAATACACTCTCAAAATCAGTAAGCAACCAACTCAGCTCCAAAGGTTGGTTTAGTAAATATATTGTGTAAGAAATTGCTGAAAGCTATCAGTCATGAACATGCATGCAATTGCTTTTCGTTCATAGCTCATTTATTTTATATATTATGTCCAATATATACAAGACTAAAACTCCAGAGACTGTACAGAAGTATTGAGATCAGAAAGCAATTCTTAGATGCCAAACCTCCCCTCGGGAAACCTAAGTCCAGCCAATGTCAGCTGTATTCCACAAAATCCTGGATCAGATGCACAAATGGTGTTTATGTGCTAATATTTCTTTTTACAACAGATTCAATCTGAAAAGCATATTGCGGGAGAACAATTAAGATAGCACACAAATATGACAAACAATGAGAGCTTACACGTATATGGTCAGCTGATCATGGTTGGATGCCCAGTCTGTAACATCCTCTTGAGCACATCCGTGTGCCACCCAAAGGGAGAATCCGATGAACTGGGCAGCATTATGGGAAAAATTAATCAATGAAATATGTAGAGAAGTTTTTAAGAAGAGAAATTAGGTACAACATGATGTCAAGCAAAAACATCTAATACGGAAGTCATATTTTTGCTGCTACAATAAAAATATGAGATAAAGATGAACACATACCTCAGAATTGTGATTTCATATGGAAATGATATACCCTCTTGATTTGGTATTGGAGGTAAGTGATCCTTCTTCTCATTGACAAATCTTATTATCTGAAACAAGACTTCACGGAGTGATGACTCCAGTGCAGCACGTCGTGAGGTCCTCTCTTCCAAAGCTCCTCCTAAAATCAAAGGACAGCAAGCATCTCCATAATAAAAATTGGCAGCTATCTTACAAAATGAATAGATGGGACATGTAAAAAAAAGAAGCAAAGATGCCATTAATGATATTAGTAAATCAAACAAAGAGGCTCTACCTCCAAGATCTGTGGTTGCTTTATTGTGATGAGACTTGCCCTGTGCTTTGGGATTAATCACATGCAAATTAATATACCACTGCTCCCAATATAGGCGCTCAACTTTGTTGCTGAACCATGTAGCCTGCTTGTTCTTGATCTCGTAGAAAGATAGACATATCTGCACAATCATTGTTATAGGTAAGATTGAAGGAAACTAGGGAAGGCATCCATAGAATCCAGATATACTGTATCTTCACAGATAATGAAAACAACATGCACGCATAACTCAAAAGGAGACAGACAACTTCACTTAGCTGTAGAACAGTTTACTTGTTTATAACATTTTGGCAACCTTAGTTGAAAACTGCAGGATGTTAAACACTTTTTATGTATAACTAAAATTCAAGATTGTACTTAAACGAGTAAAAGGGCATGATTTACGTATAAATTGCTCCAACAGTCATATAGCTGGTACAATATTTTACAGAATTCTCAATAGGCACCAAGCATAGTTGCTAGCAGTCAAAATAATAGATAGACGTCATTCAAATGAATGACATCTTAGGTCAATGTCTCACAGTAATGATCTCTTCATATTAAATGATAATAAGGGAGTGAAAGACACAGCTAACAATAAAACAAAAAAGCCTGTTATTATATGCCAATCGCTCAATTCACTGACTTTGGATAGACTCAGATTGCTAGAAAATAGCTTTCCTAAGATATGCATTGTTACTTAGAGATAGAAATCAAATTTAATTTAAAAAAACACAAACCTGGCTCTTCCTGTTTGGATGTTTCTCCACTTTATTCATGAACTCACCAATCTTTTCCTCAATTTTCCTTTCTACTTCAGCATCTCCACATTGTACCTGTACAAAAGTATTCTAAGTTTACGCAGGTTTGGTTTCAACAAACATCAAGTACAATGAAACATGTAACTGTGTAAATAAGGAACAGTGGAAATTCAACATGCTAGAATTCTTAGAAGCATAGACAAGAGAACACAGGAATCTTCACAAGCCACAAAGTTAAGTTTAATTAGCTGATTCATAAAATGTTCACCCAAAATCCCAGATACCAGAGATTTTTTATATGTACCAGAAGGATGCTTTTTTTTAGTAGACTAGGCAATAGACATTGCACTCATCCTTGTCGTCACTCTATTCGACAGTATGGTGCACCATAACACATGCCTTTCTCTTGGTAAGTATAAGAATTGAAAACTCAGTGGCAAATGTAAAGCAATAGAATTGGTAAAACATGCATCAAAGAGTGATTGCAATTTTAGCTCAAAAGTGAGTACAGAAGAAACTTTATTTCCAACAAAAAGTTTCATTTCAGCCAACATATCTTATCTTTTTAAGCCATCTTTGGATGCGGGAAGATATTATCAGCCTGATCAGACCGTTCAGGCAACATTGCTGTTTTAAAGATACATAAGAAGTGGGGCAGTTAAAAGAGATCAGGCAGCCACAGCAAAATCAATCCCTGAAAAATAGGGATAAGTTAAATCATCCTGGCAAAAGGATTCAGGTATCCTATTTTTGAGCAATATGGTGCGTAAATCCCACCAATATTTCATTAAGATGAAACGAGAGAACACAGCCAATATAGCCTGAGAAGGTTGGTCGGAGAAGCCTATAAAGAAAGGAAAAAATTAGGGGACCATGCAGCCCAATACAAGCTGGACAACAATCCAGAAATCCCAGAATAGAAACATAAGCCCGTATACAATCCCTAAGAAATGCAAAAACAAAGAAATTAAAGGAAAGTATTTAGTTATCCCTAAAGGCATGGATTAGTTCTGTTTCCAGCTTCCACAAACTCATCTAGAGACCTCAATTCCAATGTGTTTTTACATAAGCTTTCTTTGCGGGAAGATCTTATCGGTCCAGAATCCTAACAGGGCCTTAAGTAACAGTCTGATACTTCAAATTGCATGCAGGTATTGAACCACTTTCTGAACAAAACTTGTTGAAGCAAGCTGTTTCATTTAAGAACTGGTATTTTTCAATTAAAATAGTCAAACATGCAGAAGTTTCACTAGAATGACAAAATCATTAGGTATGGCATAAAAAGGCAGAGGATGAAAATTAAAGTTTCCATGCTGCAAACTTGAAAGTTCTTTCTTAATTTTAATCTACCATAACAAAATAAGTGCACATGAGATGGAGCCCAAACTATAGAAGTATAGTTGAATCATGAGACTTTCAGACCAAGAATCATGCAAAAATTTCAACATACCTTTTTGTGTGTGCGGGCATGCATGTAAATCTTCACAACAACTGCTGTTTCACATTATCATCATGAGGGACAATAATATTACACATGCTTATGACGCCATTTTCTTGTATGATTTAAGATCAAGAATTGACAATTTTATCTGCCAAGATATTATGACAACTAAAAAGTATTCAAATGCATTAACAAAAGTACAAAAATGCTCTATTATATGCTCCATTGGGAGGAAGCATTGGAAATATTCTAATTTCAGCATCTGAAATTAGTCAAACACCCTGAATAGGGGGGAGGGGAGAAGAGCTAGAATATTTGCTATTTTGTCCAAATGCCAAGTTCTTTTTCTTAATCATGTGTTTCTTTAAGTGATAAAAGTGACTAAAGTGCAGCTCAAGAATCTATAGAAGAAAATATTAGATGGAAGAAATAATTTTGCAAATCAGACAATTATTTTAAAGACTGCAAGCTGTAATACTTGCCCAGAGAACCTCACAAGAGAATTTGAATGTGCAAACATGATGAAATACCATTAACCTTCAACAAATTCATAGTAATAGATGCATCAGAATGACAATCAGTTACATGCAACTCTAAAAATTCCATTCAGTGTGAGCAGCTATTGAAGGTTTAACCACTACTTACATAAGTGATTTCAAAAAGTTCGCAGTCGATATCTTTTGGCCGGATGAGACCTAATGCCCTGTGAAATATAATAGTGTGCAGAATACCTGCAGACAGCTTCACACATTTAATCAGAAAGAAATGTAATGCGCTTGGGAAAATCTAGTGAAAAATGGGAACTAAGAAACACAGCAATTAGGAAAGATGAAAGGCACTACTAATGTGTAAGTCAAGCATTCTATAGCACAATTAGAGGCAGCTTTGAGGAACTGAATGAAACCAAAAAAAAAAAAGAGAACCTGTGAGGCACTAATGTTGTATTGAAAATTCTCTGTCCGTTTTTCATTCTTTTGCGTCAAGTAAAACTATAACGATCAACAAAGATATAAAAGAAAAGTAGGTACATATGGTTATCAACAGTTGAAAGTAGTTCACTTACAGCGCAAGACTTCTCGGATCTCAAAGTACTCCACCTCCTACATCCAAAAATTTTACAACTGGTCGGCAAAGTACAAAAATTGTAACAAAAATTATACTTGCAACGCAATGAATGGTCACGCTAAAAAGTAAGCAGAATCATTTCTTTCCTCCAAAACACGACACAGACCGATAAAGCTAGAAACAGAGATATTTCACCAGCGATTTATGCAAATAGCAAGACAGAAACACCATTAAAAAAAAGAGAGAGAATTTACAATTCTTATTAGAGGCAACTTAATTAAGAGTTCCAATGGAAACGGCATAAGCAAAATCAAATCTTGGTTATAAATATAGCGTAGATCGAACCAAGAGCAGAATCTCACCAGTTCTTTAAGCTCGCACACTTCGCAATTCATGGCGTCTCCCTCAAGCTTTCGCTCTGGACCAGACGACCTTGGAATCACAAAAAGAGACCACCAAATCCAAGACTTTGGATCAATAAAAAAGTTTAAACGAGAAAAATACCAAAACGCACGTTAGATCCAGAGAGGGAAAGACAAAGTCGGGATCCCACGATCGAAAGAAGACGAATCTCTCGATTCGAAAGTGGGCAGCAAGTCGGGGGAGAAGGATGGTTGAGGGTTTTCTCCGCGGCGACGCACGCAGAAATCTAGGGCCTGGGGAAAACTTTGGAACCCTAGCTCATCGATCGCATAAAAGCCAGAGAATATGAATAGTTGGGGAAATCGAACGGGATATGGAATGGAGCGCGACGTGTTAACGATGAAGTCGCCCTACTGCGGGCACTTGCAGCAAAGGGAAAGGAAGAGTTGCGTTGCCGCAAAAAGAGTAATACAATATTAGTTTTATAGTCTTTTATGAGTCTTTTCCGATTATAGGGTAACATATCCATCGGCGGTTCCTTGGAGCTGAATTAACTGATGGTAAAATTAGCGGAATCTGCACCATTTATATTTAGGCCCCAAAACTTTAAAAAATATCAATTAGCAAAGTAGAGAACTTCTAAATCATTAAACGTGCCCAACCGTCTATGGGTTCGAATTGTATCTTTCACACAAAAGGATGACCGCAAACGGATTAAATGCTTTAAGATTTATGCATGTGTAGCGTATTGCAATGAGGTCTATGCAAGTAAATAATTGATAAAAGATAAAATGCTTTGAGATTTGCGAGTGCTTTTGAGATTTGTGCAGCAGATGCATGATAAAGGATAAATTATTTTAGAATATGTATAGGTAGACGGATGATAAAGGATGAATTGCTTTGAGATATATACAGGCATATGAATGATAGAGGATGAGCGCTTTGAGATTTGTGCAGGACGGATGGATAATAGAGGATGGAGTGCTTTGATATCTATACGGGTGGATGTATAATAAAGGATACAATGCTTTGACATTTGTGCAAGTGAATGGACGATAGAGAATAAAGGGCTTTAAGATCTGTGTAGGTGGATTGGCATCAGAGGATGGAGCACTTTAAGATCTGTGCAGGAGGATAGATGGTAGAGGATGGAGCGCTTTGAGATATATGCAGACGGATGAATGATAGAAGATAAGTACTTTGAGATCTATGCAGGTCGATAAATAATAGAAGATGGAGTGCTTTGAGATATGTACAAGTGGATGGATAATAGAGGACAGAGTGCTTAGAAATCCATGCAGGTGGATAGATGAGAGAGGATAGAGTGCTTTGAGATCTATGCAAGTTGATGGATGATAGAGCATAAAATGCTTTGACATCTGTACTAGTGAATGGAAGATAGAGAATAGAGTGCTATAAAATATGTGCAGAAGAATGAATAATAGAGAAAGAGTGCTTTGAGATCTATGCATGTGGTGGGTTGAGAAAGGGTGGTATGCTTTAAAATTTGTGCATGTGGATGGATAATAGAGGATGCAGCATTTTAAGAGTTGTGTAGGTGGATGAACGATATAGAATATGATGCTTTAAGAGCTGTGCAAGTGGATGATGTTGGAGAATAGATTGCTTTGAGATTTGTGCTGGAGAATGGATGATAAAGAATTTTTTGAGATCTATGCAAGTGGATGGATGACAAAGGATAAAGTGCTTTGAGATTTGTGTAGTGGATGGATGACAGAGAATGGAGAGTTTTGAGATATATGCAAGTGGATGAATGATGGTAGGCTTAGCACTTTAAGATATATGTAGGTGGATAAATTATAAACAATGGAGCACTTTGAGATCGCATGAACGCCAAGATCTAGTCTTTCTGAATCAAGAATATTTTGGTCTTTTTGCTTCCTCCATTAACAGTGTCAGGATCCAGATAACATTCATCATTTGTTTCATAAACATCATGATTTAGAAGTGCTAATTAATTCAGTTGATAATTTTACCAAAAAAAAATCAGTTGATAAAATATTGATAATTAAAATCAATGACTTGGCTTTCAAATCTTATGTATATTTAAATTTACTATTCAACAAATTAGATGGCAGCTTGAAACATGTTTCTTGTAAAAAAAAATCATATATTTTCAAGACCAACACATGTCGGATTTTAAAGTTGCATGACCCTAACATTCTGTTGGCTATGTAATAACAACATTACAAATTACACTTGTGTGATAGAGTAAGGTGAGTGGAGCAAAGCCATGTTACAGGGTCACATAATTTACTTTCATGGAGAGTAAGAATTCTTATCACTCATGCAAGAAGTTGGGGATTCAATTCTAGTTGAAGTTAGCCCCCTAAAGGTGGGATCGAAATAGAGTAAAAAAATGGTGGGAATTGATCCTTTTTAATCTCAAAAAAAATGTTGCCGATCATGTGACCTCATTAATTAAAACTATCTTTCAACTGCTCATGTAAAATATAGCCTTTTCTCACGCCAAAGAACAAGCAAAGTCAATGATGACAAATCTTCAATAATGTATAGAATATTTTGTTAATCTACATAAGAAATCAAAATTTTGGATTCCACGAGAAATGTTGTTGCTAAGTATAGACTTCCAAGGATTGTTAAAAGTCACAACCATATGTTGGTGTTCGGTGACCCAAATAGGATCACCGAGGTGATCTTAGATTTCTGATAATCCTTATTTGAGGTGATTTAATCTTTGATAATTTAAGATCACCATGTTTGGCATGCTATGTTTGAGTGAATAAAGATCTCCGGCTATCCACAAGTACTCTATTTCGTATTCCATACGGATCCAAAATCACTAACCATATATATCAAAACTGCCTTCGATATATTTCATAAAAATATATTTATTAATCCAATAAATTACTAATCAGATAAAGATATATTAATTGTTATTATAGAATTAATATTTTTTATTTATGCTTATAGTATATTATTTTTAATACTAATATTTATTTGATTAGGAAAAAAAGTAAATAGAATAATATATTAAATGATTTCATTATATAAACATAAAGCACAATAATATATCTCTATTATCATTTAAATTTATCTTTAAATAATAATATGGCAATAATATGGTTAATAATATATTATAATATAATATATCATAAACACAATATATGTAATACAATATAATATTATATTATATTATATATTGATATAATCTATTAATTGTATATTAATATACCAATTTTTTTTGCTAGATTGAGGGGCATTTTTGTCCTCAAATTTTAGGATGATCTTGGATATTCGATTTGAAGGATGAGTATCCCATCATTAGGTTAGGTGGTGATTTGAAAAGTTGAGGTATTTTGAGATCGCTGCCATATAGGATCACTGTGGTGCAACTAAACACGGTGATCTCAGCACCTCTACCATATCACCCTTAATCTTGGGATGATGACCCCACACCAAATGGCCCCTACAAGTATTAGTGGGAGGACAACAAAAAAAAAAAGAAAGAAGAAGAACAAATTTGCACTGAAGTTGAAATCAATTCATAAAAATTTGCTAGGTATAAACCCATTGAAGATTGATGGTAGAAGAAGTCTTTTTGATGTTATGGACAGTATCATATGCCACTCTTGGTTACAAAGACATTTGTTTGTTGTATTTGTCAATAAAGGAGACCAAAGCCTACTAGTTGCCTATGCCAAGGTATCCCACTAAAATGAACTTTCTTGGAGAGGAGGGGCTACTTGAATTGGAAGTTTAAAGCAATCTCACAAGTAATGGCTGTAGAATCAAATAATTTTAAGTACAATGATTAAAATGGATAATGAATCAAAAGTTGTTTTTACCGTCACGCATGTTCACCGTATGGAGGTTGATGAAGAATATAAGATATAAAATGATAGAAGATAGGGTTCACTTCACTTAACCTAACACAATTTTGGGTAGATGGGGAGGAAAATGTATAAAGGAATATTTGAACTATATTGTCTAAATGGTCACACCAATCAAAGATTCTAAATTCATGCTTTAGTTGATCCATCTCCAAGTATTTAGGCTTGGGTAATTATAATGTAAGTTGATCTCTTTTCCTTTCTTTCTCTAGTTTGAAAACAAAAAAAAAAAAGGAAAAAGAAAAGAAAAGACAATGAAACCTGCAACTTTTTAATAGTGATAATAAGAATTATGTAGAGAGATTGATCACAAGCTATCACCATCCTTAAGAATAAGATAGACCTTTATTGGCTAAGGTGAAGGCTAAAAACACAGTATTTGGAGTCTAAGAGGTGGTAAAGTTGGTTTTGAAAGTTTCAATAGACGGTTTTGTAGATTCACGAGATTTGCTTAGTTTATTTATTTGATACATAACATCTGAAAGAAAAATTATGGTATGATGTACACATTATGGGTGGCAACTAGGGTTGGTCAGACCAGATACAGATTGGGTGGGATACAAGATAGGTCAAAAGTTGTAACCCGAATCCGATATTCTTATTACGTGGATCAAAAATCTATATTCGAGTCTAGACATTTTATTAAACTTGTCTCGATCTACAACAGGTTGAATTAAGTTAAAAGGGTTAAGCATTGCCACATAGTAGACATGTAGATGGAATTAAACAAAGTTCTACAATCAAATAATTTCTTGAGTTGGACAATGCTAGCATGTAAGTATAAGAGCTCAAATCAAGAGCCTTGTTGCCTAAATTAAGCAAATACATGTGACATCTACTAGGTGCAATCAAGATGATTTAAGCACAAGTTAAATCCATGACAATCATTCTCTTTTTTTTTTAATGCCCAGTACATTTTGTGATAAACTATTTTCATTTTGTATATATAACAAAAATTAGATGACATGAAAATGACTAAGTCTCTGCAAGTTCTGTCAATTTTCTTGATCACCTCCTTTGTGTTCCTTAAGTAATAGTTATTCATTAGTGGTGGAAACAGTGGAGTGGAGCAAAGCCACATAAGAAATGAGGGTTCTTGGGTTAGAGATAAGGGGATGGTAGGAGTTAAGTGTGGCATAAAAGAAGAGAATGGAGGAGAGAAAGGAGGGATTTGAGATGGTAGTGATGGTGATAATGATGATCTCAAGAGGATAACACAAAGGATGATTGTGATTTGGTTGATTTGGATAAGGAGAACAAGCTTAGGGCCAACAAAGAGGAGGGGGAGAGTGAAGAGGAAAGGGGAGGGGGCCAAGGTGGTGGTGAAGATGGAGATTGTAGAGATGAAAATAATAGTGGTAGCAATGACAATAATAATAAAAAAGAGATTGGCAAGGATATGAATAATAAAACAATGTTTAGGAACAATAGAGAGGAGAAAAGTTCGGAGAGGAAAGTGCTAGTAGGCCATGAAGGTAATGGTAGCCGCAAATCATTATGCTATTAATAAAAGAAAAGGAAAGTGGTGATCTACATAGTGGAGAAAAGGGATTTAGGAACCAAGGAAAAGAGAGGGGGGGCTAGAAAGATTTGATTTCCAAATTTTTTATTAAAAAGGTGAAACAAATTTTTCTTGCTTTTACTTTTTCCAAAAATCATAAGGGTTAACTAGATCAAATGGTGAAGTTACTGCAGTTCTCACAATTGATTGGCTTCAAATTCTACCTATATTACTTCAAAATTTATTACCTTGATAAATTGAAGGGAGGATAGAAAAGACAATTAGATCCGTAGATTTTAATAAGTATAATAAGAATTATGATGGGCTCAAGTCCTATCACTTGCTTTTGCTTCTCTCTTCCTTTAAATGTACATTGCATGTGCCTGATTAAAGTTAGATTTCAAATAGTGCATGAAGATGAACAGACCTAATTGCTACTTAGCCTAGAATATGATTTTGTAAATGGTCTTGGAAAGTTATCATTCATGGGTGGAGACACAAACATTTATTCCAAACACCAAATACAAAATATAGGCTTGAGGGTAATACAATCTTTTTTGTTGATTACTTTGAAAGATGTTTTTAGCTAGATTCCAAATGTTGTGTGGGCAATATTGCACCTACTAGAGTTTGACGTCTATATGTTAGAACTTATAGAGATCATGGATAATAAATCTTGTCAAATGATTAAGCTTTTCCTCTTTTTTTGGGAAAAATCATGGCATGTGCATATGTCAATTCCTCTCCCCCAAGCTTACAATCAAAATATGGTATGTTTATTTAGGATCACACCAACTGTTGCAGTTTTGGACGTAACAATGTGCTAGAAAGGAGCCTCACCAATGTCATGGTACTCAAAGAGTTTTAATTCAATGTTACAATAAAAAATAGCTCTTTTTTAATATATGTCGAGAATTAGAGGACTCTAGGACAATTCATTAGCTCACAGCCGAATTTGTCCTAAATCAAACAATGACTAGTATCATTAACAAGTACAGTGGCATAATTTATATCTAGATACAAATCATTGCATAAATGTAACCACCAACAGAAAAAGGCACATAATATCCTTGTTTGAACAAAAGCAAGCCAAAAGGTCTGACTTGGGCCTATTTGTATTTTGCTTAATACAGAAGGGCAATCCATAGCGCACGGACCGGAATAAATTTGAAAAGGTTAAAAATACTCCTTCTCAATAACCCTACACTCTTGTATTATTTACCTGTTGGAAAGATGCAATCACACAGACGAGGAGTGCATCACGAACAGATGGAGTATTCTTAACAAAAACTCAAACGACAAACTCGATGTAGCCGTTGGACAAGGCATCTCTTCTAACATAAAAAAAAACGGAAAAAAAAATCCCATCCTTCCCGAAGTACCCTCAATTTCAAATCCCCGCACCGGGCCGTAGGGACCCGGCACCTTCAATTTTAAATCCCATCAAATCGCAGCCGTCCATCTCCTGAAACCCTTCGTCTAAGTTTAAAATTCCAATAGTCTCGCTCTCTTCCCATAGTGAGCTAAAAGAGAGCACAGAGAAAGCGGGGGCTTCCATTTTTTGACGAGACCGAGACATAGATCCCGTTCTCTCCTGCCCGTTCCAGGGTTTCTTCACCCAAACCTGATGAGATCCGTGGATCTCCTCAACAAGAAACCCTAGTAATCTGATCTCAGATCTTGTTCTTGAATTCCTCATTCAGGATTTCAGGGCTTCGTCCGCTCAGGATCTTGTTCTTGAATTCCTCGTTCAGGTAATTTTTGACTACAGTTATTTTTATTTCTGCTAGGTTTTTTTTTTGATCATTTCTTGATCTTCTTTGAGATTTTCCTGTAGAATGCTGAGGGATCTGAGGATATTTCGTCGAAATTCCGGGAAGTTCCAGGAAGGAAACAATGAGAACGTTCCGGTTGGTGGATCGGAGTCCACGGCTTCTCAGGTGGACTCCGATCCGTCCAGGGATCCTCTCAACGCGATTCAAGAATGTGTGCAAAACCCTAAGCCGGGGGCAGATCAACGAACGATTTTGAAGAGGAAGACGGAGACTACCCCTTCGAAGAACCAGATAAAGGGATCTGATTCGCAGCACTTTCCGTTTCGTACTCCCGAGAAGCCAGCAGCAGCCAGGAATAGATTTGGTTGGGTCGCGAAGGGTGAGCATGGGGCAAATGGTGCGGAGAATGGTGATGAGTTGAGCCACCAAGGTCCCAGCCAGCTGCCGCCCCTGAGCCGTGGCCCAAGCTTGGGAATTGGGGGCAGTTATGGGACTCCTCGTTCGTATCGGGTGGCTGGGAAGGCTTCGTCGGTCCACTCCGATAGCAGTTCCACTCAGAGCACACCAACCAAGAGTGTTACAAAGCCTACTTACTCTGGGTTCAGCGGCTCCCGCCCTCCTATGGGCTTGGGGAATCGGATGATGAGCTTCTCCATGGCATCAAAAGGGATTCCGATTTCATCCACGCCACCAACAGTTGTTAATACAGCTGAAGTGCCTCGTTTTGAACTTAAAGAGGACCCCTCCTTCTGGATGGACAATAATGTACAGGTAATAATTCCTCAAGTTTCTTTAACCTATTTCACTTTCACTCTTAAAAATATATGGTAAATGCAAATATCAGTAGCCACATATATGTATCCTGTTATAAGTTAATTAGTTAATTTAAAATATAATCTGAAATCTGAATAGTTGATACATTAAAAAAAAAAGAAGCAAGTGTCCAAATTAGAAGAAGTATGCATTTCTATTTAATATCAAAGCTATACCTTAATTACAAATATCAGTTGTGCCACATATATGTATCCTGCTATAAGTTAATTTAAAATACAATCTGAAATCTAAATGGATGATAATTTTAGCAGAAAGCAGGCATTGAAATTAGAAGTATGCATTTCTATTTTATATCATGTGAGCAGTTCTTAGTCAGACATCATAATGCACATAACACCAAGTGGGGTGCCATACTTGATTTTGGATATTGTTATTGCTTCCTTGCCTACTTATTAATGACTCAAGCCCCTTTTTATCCAATTACCTTTCCTTGTCACTAAATAGTCAATTTTAGTCTAATATCAACTGTACTCCCTCCTCCCCTTTTCATTCTCTAAATCTCTAACAATACAGTATCCAAAAGAGAAGTTTATATACTATTATTTCCATAAATGCTTCCTAGGTGTTTGCACATCCCTATAAATTCTAAGAGCTCTGCTTCCCTAGCCTTGCTCCTTAATCCCTTATTGGCTCCCTCTCTAAGAAAGAAAGAAAATACCAGAGCTAAGTTTACATTTACCTTGTTCGTGCGTTCCAATTGAGGTCAAAACTATTTATGGACAAAATTCACAGTAGTCGCCGTTCAACTTCTTGTCCTAGCCTTAGACAAAATGAACTTCCAACATAGGTTTAGTTGGGAGCTTGTGCAAGAGTGGGAAAGTAATTCTCTCATTTACACTAATTAACTTTGAATATTATGTTAATTTAAAATTGAATTATTTGTTGGTTACATTTTTTATTCTTTGTAAGTGATTTTGTGTATACAGTTTAAGGAGGAAATGTTATAACGATTTGTGATAACGATTTCTGATGCTTGCTTGAGTTTGTGGTTGGAAGTATTAGGAAGATGATGTCAAAGAACAAGCAAGATTTTGGAGTGAGCATCCGCTCCAGGTAGAAGATTCCAGTCTCCCAGTTGTTATGAAATCATTTCATGCTTCATTTATCCACCTCAAAGATATTGGCTGCATTTAGTGGTGCTAGTGTCAAACTGAGGCTATCATTTGTGATCAATAGTTTCCAAATATCTATCTTGAATCAATCTCGTGATTGTTTGTTGGCAAGACCATTCAACAACCAATGTAAATAAGATCATAGTGCAGTATGTCCATTTTTCTCTCAATAAGATCAATAATAATCTATTAGTCAAAAAGGAATTGGGCAACTGCCACAGCGGTCACATGATCCTGGTGTATACGGAGGATCAGAGGTGGTTGAGGTTTTGAATCTTGGAGGTCATTTTCCCCTTACCCTCCAAAAGAGATATAGAGAGGAGGACAAGTGGAGATAGAATGCGAACAGAGGACATATATCAAAACACGGACAATACTTTTGTGGTTCTCCAACATAAAGAGTTCAAGTGTTTTCAGTCCACTATGGAAGCTCTTTGTACTCCATTTATTGAATGGAAGATAAACCCAACATTAACTGAGGTTTGTGAAGAACCAATGGGAGATCACTTGTGAGGCTTGCTAGGGAAGAAACTCTTATGAATCAGATCTGGGATACGTCATGACTGTGCATGGGAATCTCCTCCAAAATGTTGGCATACAGGGCATATACCAAATATCCTGTTCTTTGTTCCATCCATCAATGATTTTTTCTTGCAATAGTACTCCCTGATTTCGTAAACAAGATATAAATCTAGTTGGTCCCCTAAAATTATCCTATATTAGTTTTATAGGGAACCCTAGAGGCTCCCAATAGAATACATGTGCCCAAAGATTGAATTTCTGCTTTCCTCCTTTAATCTCTTTCTTTTCTAGAAGTTCCATTCCCCAAAATATGCACCAATTTTGTTGATCTAGAGTCTTTGTTACATGGTGAACTCATTCTTTTATGATATCTGGAGTGTTGATACTTAGACTGGACATGCATGACATAGTATGGCTCTTATTGACACCTGAAAAAAGAGAATTTCTACTTACATCAGCTGAAAGTTACATTTTTTCGATTTTATTGAATTTTATTCGGACATTTTATTCAATCTCTGAGATTCCTAGTGAAACCGCCAAAAGTGAAGATCTATCCAGGGGACCCAATTAATACCGGAACTGATTTTTAAAATCTTAAATTTGACATGTTAGCTTATTTCTATATATTTTTAAAAAATTATTTAATGTACACAAGTTTCCCGCGTTAGGTATTTAGTTAGGTGTTGAGCTCTTTGGGATGACTGGCTACTTGGCAATCATGCCGATTGCTAGGCAAGATTGGCAATTAGTCACTATCATCTTTATAGTAAGGATATTGGACCTTTCCTTTGTAAGCAGCATGCCCAATAGGAAAAAGTACAATTTAGAAAATCAAAATGGATGAGGCATAGGCATCACTAAACATTAATTTGATATTTGTAGGTTGTGATCCGTGTCCGTCCTCTCAATAGCACAGAGCAAAGCTTACAAGGGTACCACAGATGCCTGAAGCAAGAGAGTGCGCAGAGTATTACTTGGATTGGACAACCAGAGACCAGATTTACTTTTGACTATGTAGCATGTGAAACAATAAATCAGGTCCGTGTTTCTGCATCTAAGAAGCAAACTCAAGCATTCCAGCTTTTTTGTCAACCGATTTGGTTCTTGATATCTGTATGCAGGAGATGCTTTTTCGGGTGGCTGGTCTGCCAATGGTTGAGAACTGTATGTCTGGTTACAATAGTTGCATTTTTGCATATGGTCAGGTATTCTTAGACTTCTGTTTATACATTTCCTCAGCAATTGCTCATTTCATGGCCTTTCTTGAACTGTTACAGCTTAGCATGGTATAACTTCTCACAGCATCAGTACTCACTGGTAATGATATTTCACATTTGTCTCTGACTGTAGACGGGGAGTGGGAAGACATATACAATGCTCGGTGAGATTAACGAATTGGAAGGGAGTCCTAGCCCAGATCGTGGGATGACGCCACGGATATTTGAATTCTTGTTTGCAAGAATCAGAGCGGTAAAGTGTTACATGTGATGTTGAAATGTGTTGACCTGTCTAAATTCACACGGATCTCAACCATGCCTATATTTTTTCCTATTTGTTGTAGGAAGAGGAAAGCAGGAGGGACGAGAAACTTAAATACAATTGCAGGTGTTCCTTCCTAGAGATTTACAATGAACAAATCACCGATCTTTTTGACCCTTTGTCTACCAATCTTCTTGTAAGCTCTCTTTTTCTGTTTTTTCAGCATTTATAGTTCTTTCTATGCTTCCACCTAAATGTTTTGCTGACTGTTTTCAACCTTTTTCATCTTTTCTTCTTCATATATAATATAATTTCTTTAAAACATGGCATATGATGAGCAGTTACGAGAAGATATACGGAAGGGCGTGTATGTTGAAAATCTCACCGAATTTGAAGTTGAGAATGTAAATGATATTCTTAAGCTTCTTATTCAGGTAAACCATATTTCTGATCCTCATATCCTGTTGTCTTGGGGCTATTAATTGGTTCTTATCTTTCAAAAATCATTTAACTTTAATCAACAATCCTGCATCTCTTTTTCCCTTGTAAACCTTTATATTAGGGTGCTGCAAATAGGAAGGTGGCGGCAACGAACATGAACCGTGAGAGCAGCCGTTCTCACAGTGTTTTTACATGTGTCATTGAGAGTAGATGGGAAAAAGATTCAACCAGTAACTTACGTTTTGCAAGGCTGAACCTTGTGGATCTAGCTGGTTCAGAAAGGTAAACAATTACAATGGTAAAGTTGTAGAAATTAATTGCCTTTGGATAATTCATGTAAGGCTAGACATTTTGATACATATTATGCATTTGAAACAGGCAAAAGACATCAGGTGCTGAAGGCGAGCGTCTTAAGGAAGCTGCAAACATTAATAAATCATTGTCGACACTTGGGTATTTATGCTGCAATCTTTATCCAAAAATAGTTTTCTTGTCCATTTCACATAATGGTCTCTACTTTATGCATCAGTTATAAAAGTCCTTGTTTCTGGGTCCCTGATAATCTTATTGTATTTATGGATTTCAGTCATGTAATAATGGTTCTAGCTGATGTGGCACATGGGAAGCAAAGACACGTTCCATACAGGGATTCAAGGCTGACATTTCTTCTCCAGGTCGGTACCTATTTCAGTTATTCACTCCTTTTTTGTCATCTTACCACTCTCTCTGAGGCCACGTATGTTTATTCTGTCGCAGGACTCTCTTGGTGGCAACTCGAAAACCATGATCATTGCAAACATCAGTCCTTCGATCTGGTATGTGGTCTTGCCTACCATTGCTGCATTATTTTCTTCGGTAAAATTCTTCTTGATGTCTATAATACATATCGATCCCCTTCATCTTGTCTTGAAGCTCTGCTAGTGAAACACTAAGTACCCTCAAATTTGCTCAGCGGTCAAGGCTCATTCAAAACAATGTAATTGCTATTTTAATTATGAAATGCTTGGGTTTGTACTCTTGTTTGATTTGATTAAAATGTACTCAATCTGGCTTATTTGGCTTTCTTACAAATTGGGTTTCTGTCCTTCACATGTAGGCCGTTGTGAATGAAGATGCTTCAGGAGATATTATAGCTTTGCAAAGTCAAATACGTTTGCTGAAGGTTGTATAAAATCTTGAAACGGTTTTTTATGTTTTTAAAAAATCAATCTTTCTTGTAAACCAAAAGTTAAAATTGAGGATCTTGAATCAGGAGGAGCTCTCAGTCCTTAAGCATCAAAAAGTCTCAAGATCGCTATCATTTCGTAAGGCAGTATTTGAAGATTTTGAGAATGAAGCTTGTGATGCTTCTGATGTTGAAAAATTGGAGGGAGTGGCTGAAGTGGATGCCAATGAGCTCCACCACGATGAAACTTTGCACATTATAAGAGTTTCAACTAAACAGGTATGCTGCTTATCTTAGAACTCAATTGCTATAAAAAATGAAGCAACCTTGGTTGTTTAATATGCACTAGACTTTGAGTTTTCTGCATCAAAGAGATGTATGCTTGTCATGGCAATTGCATGTAACATTGTATTAAGAATACTAACTTGGTGAATGAATTGCTGCTTGTGAGGTCTTTGTCTAAATGCCTTCTTTCTTTCTGAAAAGGTCTTGGAAATTTGTTGAGTTGGATGAATTTTTCTTCTGATCATTCAATATGAGCAAGGCTTTGACATTATATTTAGAATAAGACAGAGAGAGCTTTTTGATATGCTGCAGTTGAAATCACTGGAAGCAACATTGGCCGGTGCACTGCGAAGAGAAAAAATGGCAGACAATGCTATCAAACAACTTGAAGCTGAAATTGAACAGTTGAACCGCTTGGTAACTCCTTAATAAATTAAAAGTGGAATCAAAGTTTTGCTGCAATCTGCAGCAAGGTTTTCTTTGTAGCATATATTTGCTGATATTGTTCGGCAGGTTCGTCAAAGAGAGGAGGATACTCGGTGCACTAAGATGATGCTAAAATTTCGGGAGGATAAGATTCACAGATTGGAGAACCTTCTGAAGGGCGTGGTGACAACAGACTCATATTTACAGGAAGAAAATAATGCTTTATCCGAACAAGTACAGTTGCTTTGTGCAAGAGTGGATAGGAATCCAGAAGTGACTCGCTTTGCATTGGAGAATATCAGGCTCTTGGATCAACTCAGAAAGTAAACATCTGAAGTAATAGGTTCAGCCTGTATTATACCAACTTTCTGATGTACTCATAGCTTTCACACTATGCTTGTGTTACAGGTACCAAGATTTCTATGAAGAAGGAGAAAGAGAGCTTTTATTAACCGAAGTATCAGAGTTACGCAATCAGGTATCCATAAATTTCTAGTTATCCAATCATAGTTTCCTGTTCATGCAAATAATCTTCTTTCTGAAATATTAAATGTTTGGTAATGCCATGTCTCTACAGCTCTTACATGACCTTGATGGAAAGTCTGAACATGTGCAGCACCATAAGTTAGATTTGGAACCAAAGGTTTGGTTTATGAGCCACACACACTTTCTTGATTTTTCTTGATCTTCTCTTTACATGTTTACTAAAATCTTGTGATGGTCCAGGAGGCTGGACAACCTCAACTGGATAGTTTGGCCAGAGAAAAAGAAGCTTTATCTATAGAGGTATTATTTGTTTGACTTCCAAGAAAGCAAAAAATGCAGATTGTGTATTTGTTTTTCCAAGAAAGCAAAAAATGCAGATTCTTTATCATGCCGTGTGATCTTTTTATTTTTTAACCAAATAATATTTGTTCATTTTCAGCTAAAGAAGACCTGTCAAGAGTTAGAAAATTGCAGGATTGACCTGAAATCTTGCTTAGAACTAAATGAAAAACTTACGAGGTAATTGTTGCCTCTAAATTTTTGTATCGTTTTCAGTTAATGCAGCAATTATCTGTGTTCTTTTTCTCACTAAATTGATCAACGCTCTCTTTGGCAGGGAGATAAGCAATCTGCACACTGAAGTAAACAACATCAAGTCTACAAGCAATGCTCAACATGTTATTGTCAATAGTCGGAATATCGTATGCACAACTAAACTAAAATTGGCTGCTGAGATTGTCATTTTTCATTCTTTTACTTGTATATCATGCATTTTATAGGCAAGGGTAAGTCTGAATGTTTCTAAAATATTTCAGGCATCATGTTCAGAATCAACCCAAACAAACGCTCAGGCTCATGGAAATAGGGTACAATGCCCACTTGAAATGAAGCATGCTGAAGAGATTTTGAACTTACAGCTGGAGTTGGATATACTTAAAACAATTCTAGGTGAAGAGAAGTCATCTCGTGTAGAGGTTGAGAAGAGGGCTACTCATGCAAATGATCAACTTATAACAGCAAATGGAAGGATTTTGCAGATCAGCAAACAGCATGAAGATATAAGTAATGAACTAAAAGATGCAAGATCTGTCATTGAAGCTCAAGAATCCCAACATGTCCTTTTGATAAATGAGCTGGAGAAACAAAGGGATAACAATAATCATTACACAGAGTTACTAAAGAATCAGGAGCAGGAGATCTCTACATTGAGAAAGAAGCTTGATGATCATTTTGAAGGGAAAGAGAAACTATACTTTGCAAATGAAGAGCTTACAGATCAGCCTTTTAAACATGTTGAAAATGAGGACTCCCCTTTGCAGGTGAAGCTTAAAAAGATGCAAAATTCCCTTGAAAAAGCAAGGAATCTGAACATGAGGTACCAAGGTGATCAGGCATCTCAGACATCTCTTGAGCAAGAAATGGATGAAGTCCGTAGACAGGTTGAGGTGGAGACAGCTGAAGTGATCGTATGCTTGCAAGAGGAACTTATGGCACTTCAACAACAGGTCGATGATAGTAACAGAAATGAGTTAATGGCTAAACAGAGCATGGTGGTACTGGAAAGGGAGATCAAAGATCTTCATGAAAGCCTATGCTTGGTGAAGCAGGAAAATGAAAGGCTGTGTGAACTGGTTGAAGAGAAAGACAGGGATCTAAGATCCATGACCAATGACTGGGAAAGATTAGCTTATGAGATTGCGGATATTCTTACTGATGGAAATACAGCTCTTGAGGAAGCTTCTGAACAGGTTGCTTCTATTTCAGAGTCCTTTCCACAACGAAGTTGGATCTGTGAGAAGGTTGAGAGAATGATAGAGAGACTTTCTCAGAAAGATATGTTGATTGAAGAACTTCAGAATTGTTTGGAAGATGCACAGAATGTAAGATGCGATATGGAGTGGAAGTTGAGGTCCTTAAGAGGAGCAACACTGGCTATAACTGAAGCACAGCAGCAGGAAAGCATGGATAAAGAAAGAGAAATTCTTCAATTGACATCACAGTTATCGGAAAAGACTTCTTTAATAATTGATTTAGAGAATAATATTAAACTTCAAAAGGAACAGATTAGGAAAGCCGAGGTTTGTTCAACTGTTGCCTTCATAATAGTGAACAGATTATCCAAGATAAACACAGCGCACCTCCAGGAACTTGAGCATGTAAAACTTCTGCTCGATGAATCCACAGAAATGATGTTGCAGAAGGATTGTCTTTTACAATGTCAAATGTCTTTGCATGCTGATGCAGAAAAACAAATTCAAGATCTCAGCTGGCAGCTAGAAAAGTCTCAGGGAAAAATTGCTGAAATACTAAGACATGTCCAGGAGAGGGAGCAACCTCAAGCTTTGGAATGCCTAAAAAAGGAAGAGGAAGAAGTTGCTTTGTCTAAAATTGTAGAAGATCTTTCAAAAGCAAAGAGGGTGATAAATGAGTTTGAACTGGGAGTGAGTATGCTGCATGCTTGTATGAGAGATAGTGTTGATCTGGCTGATGGCCTTGCAGAAGTACATGACTCTGGGAAGAACTCTGATGAAGGGGCAGGCAACAGCTCCGAGGACCGGGTAAGCTAATGCTCTTGTTATTTGATAATCAAGCTGAACCATGTGAACCTGTCTGACTCCTCTTGTCAGTAAGTTCCTAGCATTTATCTGTCCAGATGCTTTATTATATCTTAATTAAAATTTTAACTCATCCCTAAAAATTGGTTTTGTTAACCAAATGTCTATTGTGTCTTGCAGATTGAATCAAATCGAGTTGTTAACAGCAACATGAAACATAATGCTGGATGTATGTCTGGATGTAGCACAGGGAGTGCAATTGGCAAGAATGCAAATGAGTCTGAGTGTAGAATGGTTTTAAAAGATGATTCTGATAGAGAGACAACCATTCTCCTCCTAAGGAAGGAATTAGAGTCTGCACTTGACAGACTACAGGAAGTGCAGGTTCAAATGACTAAACTACTAAATGAAAAAGACGAGATTAAGAAATCTGAGAAACAAGGCCGGACAAGCATCGAGCATCTTATTGATGAAGTATTTCGATTGAAATCAGATATTAGTGATAAAGAAATACAGTTTGACCTTCGCTTGCAGGAGTTGGAAGATAAACTGCAAGCAGTTAAGGCAAATGCAATAGCATCTAGTGAATGTTGGTGCAAAGCCAAAGAGGTATAAGAGTTATAGCTTCTAGTTCACATGCTATTGTTCCAATCTATGACATTATAAACAATTACTGTGTGCAGTATTGTATATACTATGCTTCTAACATCCATATGAGGTATTATGTTTATAATGACATTCTAAGAACATTTTTTCCATATATGTTTTAGTTGGCTTCTCAAAGAGGCATTATTGATTCATAGTTATCTTTTTTTTTTTTTGTTTCAAAACTCAAGCAAGAATTCTTAGTTTGACTAGTTGGGCAACTTATTACTCATTAAAAGTATCAAATGATACAATAAATTCTACACTTTTTGTAATCTTTATTAGGTGGTAGCGATCTAATAAACCTATATTCTTGGGCTGGAAGTGGGTCCAGGCTGACCCAAGGCCATCGAGCCAGGCTGACTTCGGGTCGGGCTATGGGCTAGGCTCAAAAAAATTGGACCGAGTTTGGGCTTAAATATAGAGCCCATATATTTTTCAGGTTGGGCTCATATATATCATTGGCCTGGCCTGGGCCCGGCTAGAGCTTGAGCCTGGACAAGGCCCGAAACAGAGCCTGAATTCAAGCCCGAACCTAGCCCAAACTTAGGCCTGAAATGGAGCCCAAATTTAGGTACTTGTTTGTGAATTGCTTAGAAAATAGGAATGCCATTTCCAATTGTGTTATCAATTTGCTTTTCTCATAAACATATTTTTGATCATCAGATGGTTGCTTACATGAAGCTACAGTATGAAAGATTGAATGATTAAACTTCAATCATGTTCGGACCATCCCAATTTTTAGCCCAAATGGGTAATTCGGGCCCATTTCCAGCCCTATATATTCCTTAATCTTAGCCAAGTTGTGGGATGTTTCTCTCACAAAGTAATACTTTTTCCTTGCTTGAACATAACAGCAATGTGACATCATGATGAAATGCTTAACTTGTCTCTGTTATTCAACTTGAGGACAGAAAAACACAATGGATGAGTAATTACTGTATAGGATTTAAAAAAATTCTGATCCCTCCCTGAAGTTTGATATATGTTACATGTAGAACCAGTATCTCTGTCACTTATGAGATGAATTTCAGTTTAGTTTTCTGGCAAATGCTATCTCTTATCTTTTCATCCATGTTGTTACGTTCATCATCTCACAAGCATTCATGAATTATTTACCCTATAATTGTTCATTCCAGGCACTTGAGCTTGAGATCAAGGATGCAAAAGCTGTTGCTGCCCAAAAGACAATTGAGGCTTCCGTTCTTCTCACAAAGATTGAGGAAGCACAAGAAACCATGAGAGATGCTGATGTTACGATCAATGCACTGATGCAAGCAAATGAAATTGCAAAATTTGATATAGAAAGACATCAGGAAATTGAAACTACATTAAACTATGAAAGGAATAGTTTATTGAATAAGGTACAAATTCTGCAATCTTCAATTCATACGCAGGAACAGGAATATAACTTCATGGAGAAGAATTTCCAGTCAAACCTTATGGAAGCAAATAATTTCGTTCTGGAGCTTATGGATAGTTTTAAGCATCTACAGATGGCTTTCACAGAAAAATTCAAATTTCTAGTCTGTGATCTTGAATGGCTCAAGGCTCAGGTTCAACACTTTGCACAGTCATCAAGGACTTGGTTGGAAGAAATTTGGTCAGAGATTATTGGAAGAGATTGTGCTGTGTCTGTGTTGCATCTTTGTCACATGGGAATTTTGTTAGAGAGATTAACTGGGCTGAATGCTGAAAATGATTTTCTTCATCGTGGGCTGTCTGAATCTAATTCTGTAATTGCTGACCTGAGAGAACATAATATCAAAGCAAAAAAAGAACTTGAAATGTGCAGCATTCTCAAGGGCAAGTTACTTGTGGACATCAATAAGAGTTTTAGCCGCATTGCAAAGAAAGAAGATGAAACAACAGAGTTTAGAGCAAGGCTAAGTTCATTTGAAAAGAAAATTTTGCATTTACAATTGCTAGAAGAATCAATGTTGGCTAGGTCAAATTCTATGGGCACTGAACTTGCTATTTTGGTGAAGGAGTTGGAGGCTAAAAACAGAAATGCCCTAACAGCAAAATCAGTTCAGGATAAAACATTGAGGGAAAAAGAAGAACTATATAAACAATTGGAGAATGCATCAAGAATGCTAGACAGTGTCCAGGGTATTAATGAAATGTTTAGGGACTCACTCCTTGAAGAGTTGCCTCTGCTTGCGGGTGATTCCCATCCTGAGTGTCAATTGAAACTAGAAGCTCTGAAGTCCAGCAACATGGGATCTATCAAAGAATTTGAACTGTACAGGATTCTCATCAGTTGTCGAACTGAGTCTGTTGTGATTAATTTGTTTGCAAAAGATATTGAGCTACTTGTTGTGCAATCAGAGATGGAGCACAATATGGAGGAAATTGATCATATGGCTTCACAGATAACTGACTTGGAAAGCCAGAGAGACAGTTTCATCATAATCATTGATAAAATTAAGATGGAAATGATTCTAAATAACATAGACAGGGATCAGAAAAGTAGTGAAATTCATTTTTTGCTTCTGGAAAATGAAAAGCTGAGAAATGACCTACTGAAGATGAAGGAAGACCATTTCAGAGTGACTGAACATTTGCAGGAGAAGGAAACAGGATTCGCAACTTCTCTTAGCCGTATAAATGCTATCAATCAGGAAAATCACAGGTTACAGGACAGAATTTTCTCTTTGGAGACCTACATTACAAATCTGCAAACAGATTTAGACAGGAAAAATACAGAACTTCAGAAGGTACTTCATTCACATTCTATCATATCTAAGGAACTTGATTTGAAAACTGAGACGACTAAAGTTCAAATTGAGCAAGCAAAGTTTATGAAATCTGAGAATGATTTGTTGCAAAATGAAGTAAGGGCATTTATGACCAAGAAAGATGAAATCATTGCGGTGCTTGGGTTCAGGCTTAAGAGTGGTTTTGATTTGGCTCAATCAATAGACATCATTGCGGACAGGATGTTCGATTTGATAGATGACCGAATTGTTCTCATGATGGATAGAATGGATCAAGAAAATTTTGAGCACAAAGAAGCAGCATCAAAGTTTGTTGATGAGTTAAATTTCTTCGAGCTCTCAATTGAAAAACTAATGTCTGAGATTTCTTATCTAAAGTCTGAGTTGATGCGGAAGGATGAAGTCTTAAAAGGCCTGCTATTTGATCTGAGCTTATTGCAGGAGTCAGCATCTATTGCAAAGGACCAAAAAGATGAACTTGAAGAGATGGCTACTGCATTGGAATCTGTAGAAGAGGAACTGGCATCAAAATCATGTGAACTTGATGAGGCCACTGCTCATGGACGGGTGCTGGAAGCTGAACTACTTGAAAAAAATGAGAAAATATCTGCTCTTGAGTTAGAGCTTGTTGAGAAACTTGGTAAATTGAAGTTAGTTTCTACTGAGAACCTTGGGTTAAAAGCCGAACTGGAAAACATTATAGGGATAAAGAATTCTACAGATGAAGAGTTAAGAGAGAAAATTAAGGCTACTGAAAGATTAGAGGAAGGGCTACTTGAAATGAGCTCTTTGCTTGGCCAAAGGAGTCATTTGCTTGAAGAGTTGCAGAATGACATGACTAAACTTGCAGATGACAGGGATCATCTTGATTCTGAGGTTCTTGACCTGAAAGAGAAGCTGAAAATGGCACAAGCTCTTGTTGAAGAAAATGAAGCTATCGCTACAGAAGCTCATCAGGTGCCTGGAACCTAATCACCATCTAGTTTTCTGAAACTGTGATACAGTTGTTGTTTCTTTTGTTTATTCCTTTTATTTTTGCTATAGTTAGCAGAAGCAAAGAAGGCTTATGCTGAAGAAAAAGAAGAGGAGGCCAAGCTATTGGAGAGATCTGTTGAGGAGCTTGAATGCACTGTATATGCATTGGAAAACAAGGTGAGCTGTACTGAATCTTTTCAACTATATTTTCAGTCTCTCTTTCATCAAGTTTTCATTTTACAACTGAACACACTTATTGCTTCTGAAAGGTGGATATTGTAAAAGCAGAAGCTGAGAGACAACGATTGCAGAGAGAAGAATTAGAAATGGAACTTCAGGCAGTGAGATGTCAAATGCTGACAGTACCTGCCTCTAGTAATATTTGGAATACAACAGGTGACAATAATGACCCAACAAGGTTTGTATGTTTATAATATTTCTTGTCCTATGTCAGTGAAGCCTTGAGGCATCAGAGTAATTTGCTGGCTTTTGCTTTCTCTGCAGGCACCTTAAACAGAAAATAACCGAGCTAGAAGAGGCCTTGCGGAATATACAAATTCTTCAGAAGGAAGTTGCAGAAAAGGATGCAGAGGTGTGACTTTTGTATACAAATTATAAAAATATGATACAGCCTTTTTAAGAAATCTTATTTATGGCAGTTAAAACAGAAAGCTGAATCTAATTTCTGAATTCACTTCATCATGTTTAAGTGTACATCAGTCTCATTCTTTTATCATCAATGAATCTAATTTCTGAGTTCACTTCATTGTGTTTAAGTGCACAGTGTCATTCTTTTATCATCAATCTGGGTGGCAGCGAGTGTTTTTAAAACCAGGTCATCTATCTCTATTATAACGATGCAAACTGCTAGGGTAGAGCCCATGTGCCTCCACCCTGTTCATCTCCATTGTAGTGCTGCTAGTGGAAGCAGTACCATCAATCTGATCTTCTTTCCACATTTTGTTATTTTTTATAAAATTTAGGTAGTATTACTATATTTTTATTATTCATGTGCATAGTGCAAATAATTTGAACCCTTTGAAATGGAAAAATGAATTATTTGGCTTTGGTAGATTCAATGAAGTGAATAACATTTCCTTTTTAAATGTCCACACCAAAGAGCTCTCAGAGAATGAGCATGACAACATAAAAAGAAGGTGCTTAATAAAATAGTTTCATGTATTGATTCCTAGATTTCCTGTTTTCCTACAGATTGTCCAATGCAAAGCACACATATCTGAGCTTAACATGCATGCAGAGGCACAAGCAAGAGAGTATAAACAGAAGGTATTCTTTGCCAGAGTCATGCGGATTATAATTCCATATGTGTGATATCCCAAAATGACAAGCAGTAATTGTGTAATTACTTTTCATAACTGATAAAATGTGAAACTTTGTTCCAGTTTAAGGAATTGGAAGCCATGGCACAACAAGTTAAGACTGATCCTGCCTCCTTCAACGCTACAAGCTTCATGTCAGCAAAATCAGAAAAAAGTGCCCCAAAGTCCAGGGGATCAGGTTCCCCATTTAAATGTATTGGCTTGGGACTGGTACAGCAAATGAATTCGGAGAAGGATGAGGACCTGATTGCAGCAAGGCATCGAATAGGCGAGCTTGAAGCCTTAGCTGCAAGCCGACAGAAGGAGGTGTAGTATTTCTTTCAATTTGAAATCATTTATGCTTCAATGTTGTCTATCAGGAAAAAAAGAAAAACATGAGTTACCTGCCTTCCAATGGGATCCTTGCTCTTTCCCCAGATCTTCATGCTGAACACACGACTGGCAGCAGCAGAGAGCATGACTCATGATGTTATCCGGGATCTGCTAGGAGTTAAGTTGGACATGACAAATTATGCAGTAAGACTATCAAACTTTTTCTCATATCTGGTAATCTTTGTTGGTATATTTGTCTTGATGATCTATGCATTAGCGAGGATTCAATTAAAAATGTTATTAAATCTTTTCTATTAGGAATTGTGGAATCTCCAACTTATATCTAATTTTCATGTCGCTTTATCTTTGTTAGTCCATTCTATATTCTCTTCACTTCTGTTATAATATGGATTATAAGTAACTTCAAATTGTGTTAATTTGCAGTCTGTAGCGTATTCATACTATTCATGTTGTACATATAATTTTTGAAGTGTTCTCATTTTACTTACCATCTTTGTCGTTTTGATGCTAGTCATTATTAGATAACCATCAAACTCTCAAGGTAAAGAAGACAACTCGCCATGATGGTGATGAATTGCAAGAAAAGGTTTATTTCATATCAGAGACGCGTTATCTTAAAAAAATCTTTTTTTTTTTCATGCTGTTGACTTTAGGAATTTATTTTTAAAGGAACAAGAGGTAATCAAGCTGAGGAAGCAGCTTCACGAATTCATTGCAGAGAGGCAAAGGTAGATGCATCTTCAGTCAACAACTACCTCCTTGAAATTTTATAGCAATTATTGTGTGTATCTGGCTCGTATAATTTTAAGTTTCTTTCATGTTAATTCTGTAGCTGGTTGGATGAAATAAATCAAAGACACAAAGAATTGGTAGCTGCACGTGTCACAGTGGAGAAACTTCATCAGCGGGACCAGTTCATTAGCACTGAAAATGAAATGTTGAAGGTCTCGAAGTTACTTCCATGAATTTAAGCATTTTAGCCCCCTCTTGTTGAAGTTTTTTCATTTTTAAAAAATCTATACTGTCAACTTATACAATTTTGTAGGTGGAGAATGTGAACTACAAGAAGATGACCATGGAACTTGAAGATGAAGTGAAAAAGCTCTCCAGCCAACAGAATATCCAGCAGCGCATTCATCACCATGCAAAAATTAAGGCAGGATATAAGGAACTCAGAATTTATAGATTGGATATTCCATATACATATTTCAGCTTCATTTTTTTTTAATGAAATTTATTTCACCAAATGTGACAGGAAGAGAACAGACTCTTAAGATTACAGAATGAAGACCTAAATGCAAAGTTGCATCGATTTGAAGCAGTCCTTTCACGTGTGGAAGAAGAGCTTGCTCGCTATCGAGCTTCTTGTGGAAAGAACCCATATGTTGACATAGACGAGGAGGAGCAGTTGAGGAAGAAACTACAGGTATGTCTATTCTGGTGGATTGACTAAGTTAAACCAGCAGATAGGATTCTTTTTATGTTCAAGAAAAATGAGAATTTGGTGCACATATGACAGGATAGTGAAGAGGACAGAATTCAATTGGCCCAAAAGCTATCGAGCTTATGTACCAGCATTTTGAAGGTTATAATCAGGACTCTTTAATGTTTAATGGCCAATGATTTCCAGTTTTCTGTATCTAATGCAAATGGTATTTCAGGTTGCTGGACTGACACAGTCTGCTTCCGATATAAGCCCCTTGGCAGCACAAGATGCACTAGACCAAATAAAGGATCGTATTAGAAAACTGGAAAATGAAGCGGAATATTTGAAACTAAAGGTGACTGGTTCTCTACCACACAAAATTCACAGTTTAGTTCAAAGCTATGTAGAATGTAATAGAAGGCACTAGAATCACCAGATGAACTTTGGAGTAATGACAAGATGCTTTGGTTTCAAATGTCAATGGGCTTTTGAATTGGTGCATATCTTGAGGGGATAGGGTGCTTTGTTTTGTCAGCTATAATATATGGTTATGCAATTACAATTTACACTGACATTGAGGATGCTTCTTTTGCAGTGTAAAATATTATGCGAAAAGATTCGGCTGTTGGAGCTTGGGCAACAATCATCACCATTTCGCTTGAATACAGACAAGAACTTTCTACCATCAAGCACATCAGAGTCGTCTCCATCTTTATCGTCTTCATGACGGGCAAACAAATGTTATACTTATACATGTTAGCAGTTAGCTAACGAATTAAGGTACTCTGATGGTCAAGTTGTTAAGGAAGATTAGCTGGTCAAATGACTTTGCTGATTCTTCTGCAATTTGTTCATATTCCTTCCTACATTATAAAGCAATGCAATTATATTCATTTTAACTCTGGTGTATTTGTAGTGGACAAATGTTACACTGTTTTAGCATACACAAAGATGCGGAAAATGAAAAGCATGGGAAGGAAATGCCTATGAAAACGAATGTCCATCCAGACCACCAATCTTTATCATCTAAATCAAACATCCATGCATAATGTAGATTTTTTGTACAATAAAAGAGGCAAATGGTCCTACTGCAAATAGATAAAATAAAAAAAAGGGGGAAAGGCCAAAAAAAAAAAAAAAAGACAGAAGAAGCACCCATGTGGTGCCAGACAACTTTGGACTCGGGTGCATTTAAAGGTATTACTTCCACGGGCCGAGAGTAGCTCTACTTGCGCTCGGCCCTCCGCTCCTCACAAATTGTAATGACAGAATTTAATCCTTCTTGAATTCTATATTATCATTACTTGATCCAAAAGGATCATTAGATGTAGACTATTTTAACCACTATGGGAGGATCAGATAGAGTCTAGGAGTAAGATCCATTATATCGGGAAACTGGATTATCTGTCAAACTTCAGACGACCATAACTTAGATATATGATGCTCAATTAAGATATTTTTTTTTTATAAAAAAAATCGAGCTATTTCCCAAGCTCTACGAGGTAGCGCTATCCCATAGAGGATGCGGTGCACCAATAAATCAAAACCAAATTCCATCATTTGGACTTCAAAACGGATAGATCAAACTAAAACTTTTCTTTTTGAGAGATTTTGAATTTTTTTCAGATTGGTTTCTAACCCTGCATACTGTTGTTTTTTATTGTTTTCTAACTGATGATGGTTTCCACTGGATACTGTTTCTTAGGAGAAATGTTGTTGGGATTTGTTGCAGGTGTATGGTGATCTTTGGATTTGCATACTCTTGTATCTCCTTCGAAAGCTAAGGATTCAGTGATTTGGAGAGGGTCTCATGGTGTCTTTACAGTGAACAACAATTTTTTGAACTTTGGAGGCAAACTAGAGGCTTTCACTTCGGTTAGTTGGAAAGTTCAGGTGTCAGAGAAGGTCAAGGTGTTTTGGGGATAATTCTAAAGGAAAGATTCTTACAGCTGATAAGTTGGTTTAGAGATCTTGGCTGGCTCCTTCAGAATGTGTTCTTTGCTATTCTGCCTCAGATACAGCTTCTCACATCTTTCTTCACTGCTCTTTTTCTCTGAGTACATTTGGAGTCACCTCAAAGTCAGAGTTAAGTAGAGAGGTTGGGTAGGATCCTTGGCTACTTTGGGGTGTTTGGAGGCACAAGAGAATAACGAGGAAGTCTAGATTTGGATGGGACATTTTGGGTACGGTTGTTTGGTGGGAAATATAGGAGAGGACTGCTATCTGAGAAATATCAACAGGATGTTATCTCTCTTTTTTTTTCCTGCCTTATTAAAAGCTATGTACATTCCATATTCTCAATGAAATGTCTGATGGGCTGATTGCCTATCTTTTTCTCCAAAAAAAAAAGATAAAGAAATCCATAAACCCCTTATTGTCCGCCACATTGCCATAGATAAGATACCAAGACTATTTATTTATAGACTGAAGGTTCGATCCAGATTGAGTTGTGTTCTTGTCAATCACATAGCATAAATCCCCATTGAGACCTTTTCAAAATTTGTCATTATTGGTTTTCTTTCTATATAGCAAACAACTGATGTTTTTTATCTGGACCTAAACCTAGATCCGTCACTATGCAGATCGAAATGCATTGAGTTGGTTTCGGATTGTGCATGACCTTACCTAGTTTGAATGATCATTGGGTCCAAAGAATTATGATAAAACCAAATCAATGGGTTGGGTTTGTCTAAATTGTGGCAAAAAGAAAAAAAAAGTTAGGCTTTGAGTCATGGTTATGCTAGTTCCAATTAGCCTGGTTGTAGCCGTAGAGGCGGCAAAATTTGACCCGATTTGGTGAGGTTTTTTAAAATCAGGTTAGTTTTGGATCAACCCTAAATCAGTCCAAGTCTAAATGGGTGGGTTTGAGTTTAAGCTCCAAATACTTGGATCACCCGACTTGACCCTGTCAAAAAACAACTAATTCCAAGACCATACCCAACTTAGTTCATCCTTCTCTAATTTTTTTATATGGTCCGGTTTAATAAAAAAATGTGTTGTAAAGCGTGATGGGTAGGACAGATCATGGGATTTTGGGATGTGGATTTCTATTTTAGCTAATATTTTCCTTAATTAGTTTATGAATATAATATGTCCTAAAATTTTCTAAGTTAAATATGATTTGGTATATTTAAAGTTATATGCAATTTCATTGTTTGTAATCTCTAGATACCATATTGTTGTTATTCTTTAGTTGTACATATAACTGACAAGTAAAAACTTAAATGGGTTGGTCAGAGGCTATGGGTATACGCAAAATAAATAAATTAGGTATGGGTTAACATTTTCCAACCCATTTATAAATGGAATTGGCATGAATTGAGGATATTTTGACTTAAAACTAGCTCAAACCAACCCAAACCCAGCATGACTGGACCGATTGCCTCCCCTCGTTGTTAGGCCCTACCCAAAGTTCATAACTATCTTAGATCGATCCAACAGTAAGATGTCAGCACATCAAGTATTTTTCATAAACAAGATCTACCTAAACAAATGTAAAATAGTGCCAAATTATTCAAGTAAGATCCATTCAATAAATTTCAATACAAATTTAACAAATAATGTGAAAAAATGTTGTAAACCAATCTTATTTGTTATGATTCTTAAAAATTATTTTATAGTGAGAGACTTGGTTTTCTTCCATCTTTATTATCATCTGATAGTATCATATGTGATTATCCACTTGCTTTGTAGTTACCCTGTTGGCACAGCTTATGAAGGATGCAGATGCTTATTACCATGCATAATAAATAGGTTTGCACATGCTCAACAGGCTTGCTTAACATATCCACAACAACATGGAGACCTCAACAGCATACATGGAATGCATGATCAATGTTCCTTTTTTGTTTTTTTTCCCCTTCAATTATAGGAGAAAGTACAAACTAAAAGCCATGCAATAGCCTGGCTTGGGACTTACAATTAATGGAATCCTTTCACTGTGCTAATTTAACATCTACGATATGAATTCAATGGAATTGAAGCATGATCATAACCATCAATCCTCGCACCACCTATGGAAGATCAGCTTTATGGATCCTTCCCTAGAATTCCTATATCAGATTACAACTGACATCCACAAATATTACATTTGGATCTTATTTTGTTATTTGACATACTTTTTCCCAACTGGCTGTCAAACTAACTAGAATCCTCTGTCTTCTCTATCCAGACTTGTATCAGCATTGATAGTGTTAGTTAAATCATAAATATAGACAGAACAAACAATGAACAATATGGCTTATTCATCTTGCAATTATTCCTTCACTTGTATGTTTAGTTTGTTGTTTTAAAGCAACCTTCTATGCTCTTTGTTATTGCTGATTTTCAGAAAACTAAAACATTGCTAGTGATGGAAGAACAGGATACAACAATAGGTTGCTCTCCCCTAGATGATGTTAGTGAATGAATATTTCAGTAGTATCTGATTCAAGGACATAGCAGTAGTCAATTAAGAGCAACCAATAAAATATGCCTACAAGCATTTTTATTTGATAGACTAACAAACTTTTCTTTTTGAGGAAAGTCAGATATTCAAATTAAACATATTCAACTGCAGCATCGTCCGTGAATTTTATCCACTATAAGTGTACAAAAGCATCTGCTATAACTTTAGGCTCATCATTGTAATTTCTAAAGTTGCTTAACAAGCAGAATCAGTTGCAGATGTTTGTTTACCTGCTCTTATTTACAACAACCATGGTGGGTTTCAGAGGAACGAAGAAAAACAGAAACAGGAAAAGGTCGTAGATATACATGTTAACCAAGCTCTAGATCTGAACCTGTTCTGATTATAGTACCTTTTAGATAAAGATATGTCTCTTTTCTGCTACCAACCTTCAAGTCCCTATGAGTTCCTTGATTTTTTTTCTCCCCCTGTCTTATCAATCTTTTCTTCCAAATACGGCACTCATTCATGGATTTCTTCATACCACCACCTCTTTACTCACAGCAGCTGCCAGTGGGGTCTGCATTCTTGACAACCCAGGGATGCTTCAAGATATTTGTAAGAGAGAGTCTTTTTGATGAATCCTTCACTAGGAGCTACAAATTTAATATCAGACGTCAAAAATCACAAGTGCTTAATAAACTTTCGTATTAGACAAATATCTTTATGCCTTCAGACTTACTTTGCTTATGAGATCCTTGGCTTCGGCAGGCACATGAGGAGTGGAAGGAAATTTTAGGTCAACCTTCACTATCCTGGTTCAAAGTCTCATTTAGTGTAACATTTCATAAATTCATGCAGTACAGGTGCGGCAAACTAAAGAAATTTACCTGTTCAAGGTATCTTTCTGGTCTTCAGCTTCAAATGGTGGAATGCCATAAAGAAACTCATAACAAAGAATGCCTAAAGTCCAGTTATCAACAGCATAATCGTGTGCTTTATTTTCCACCATCTCTGGAGCAAGATAATCAATTGTACCGCACATGGTTTTTCTCTTAGTATTTGACTGCACAGCCCATCCAAAATCCGCAATTTTAAGTCGACCCTGAAAGGTAAAAAAGAAAATCAAATCGGACTCCTACTTTTGTAACTTGAAAAACATCATTGCTAAAACCTGCTCTAAGCCTGCAGTGCAGTGTAGTTTCGTTCCAAACAAAATGCAGTAAAAAAAGTCCAGTGACTCAAAATGAGTGCCGCAGTGATAATAATGCTGAGGTAGATGTGCGTTTAAAGTAGGAAAGAACAACTATATTAGAGAAAGAATAGAACTAGCACCAAAAGACAAAGTGGTCATTAAAATCAGTCTCAACAATTGGTTCCAGGTTTACCTGCACCTAGTAATTAATAAATTATGTACAAGTAGCCTTCCATTCATTAGTTTTAATCTCTCTCTCTCTAAAAGCAAGGGATAAGTAATGCGCAAAACAATCAATGATCATTCTTATGTCAAAAATCAAAGAACTAACCTAGAAAAGTACAGATTACACATGCAGTCATGAAGGAAGAATCCACATAAACACGAATAATACGTAATTAATGTAAAAGAAGATACATCTCATTATAGTTTTGGTAACTTGAGTCACACAATTGTCAGACTAGAACTGTCTCAGTAGGAGGGTGTTAACACTTGATCTTAGATCTTGTGAGCTTGGACAATGTTCTATGAGAATGTAGGTAACGGACCAGCAGACATGGGGCCAACTCGTGCATCAGCAATAGGCAGGTCCCCCCCCCCCCCCCCCCCCAGCCAACAACAATAGAGAAAAGGAGAAATAAGAATAGCAATGATGGAAAAAATAACATGGTTCTCATCCTCCATATTCAAAAGTGATGCAATACAACTAACACAAGCGCCTAGGAAGTGCTGAGGCAGCCACTTTCCAAAATATTGAAACCAAATATTTGGTTGCCAACAGGTACACTTGCAATAATTGGAGAAGCTGAAATGGAACTCTGAATAGCATAATTTTTGTTTTATTCCAAGTGTATGCATGCCCCACAGCAAAGAGATCATACGTGCAGCAAGCCTTTCATTCAACACCCTAAGACACAAGTTTTAAATTTACAGAATTTTTATCCCTCGAAAATGAATTCTCTTTTTTGATTGTACTCAAAAATGAATTTCATTTAGGAAACAAATGCCTGCAATTCAACATTTATAAACAGAAAACAGAGCCAAGAAGATAACAAAAAAGGGGACTACGTTTAACTATAAATCAAGAAATATACCTCAATATCCAGCAATAGATTCTCCGGCTTGATGTCCCTGTGGATCACATGCTTCTCGTGGCAATACACCAATGCACCCGCAAGGCTCGCAATATACTGTACATTGCCAAACCCCAAATAGCCACAAAAACGGTAAAAGAATAAAATAAAATAAAATAAAAATCCAGATAAATGGCAACGTAAACCCTGCCCAAGGACTTCAAAGATCAAATCTTTTGTTATAATTAGCAGAAATAAACAAAAAAATCAGAAAAATCCAGAAAAAGGGCAGCATAATCTTGTCTCAGGGACTTCGAAGATCGAATCTTTTTTATCATAATAAGCATCCAACTCACAGTGGCAGCGCGCCTCTCGGAGAAATGGTGGAGCTTCCTAAGGACCTTATAAAGCTCGCCTCGCGCCGCGAACTCCAAGACCAAAAAGACGCGGGTGGCGTCGTGGAACCAGGCGAAGAGCCGGAGGACGTTGGGGTGGTTCAGCCCGTGCTGGATCTCTATCTCTCGTCGGAGGTGAGCGTGGAATCGGTACTTCTCCAGTTTCTTCTTAAAGATCACCTTCAAAGCCACCACATACCCACTCTGACCGCAGAAATCGAGGAAGAAGAGATCGAATAGATGAGCATAGAGGGATTGGATTCAAGAAATAGAGGATTAGATGATGGAATCGAAGGGGGGACCTGCTTCTCTCGGGCGAGATAGACCTTTCCGAACTTTCCTTCGCCGATGAACTTTCCGATCTCGAAGTCGGCGAGGCTCCATTCTTCCTTCTTCCTCTTCTTCTCCGTTTGGGGCGTCGGTGGGGGGAGAGAAGGGATTATTTGGGAGGAGACGAGGGGTCGAGAGAGTGGGGGACGGGGCGGCAGTGGCGAAGGGCGGGCCATTTCGGGGTTCAAAATTTCACTAGCGTCCGAGGTCGGGTTCACATATAAGAGGGTATGGAACTATGGATCATGGACTTTATCGGATCTGGATTTGGACCCGATCCATTTCCAATAACTGCTCACACTAATCTCAAAGAATGAAGACTACACGGGAAGCCCCCACTTCACTCGCCCGGTCGTTCGTCAAAATGTTATCTAACAATCGCGCGACGGTTTCGACTCTGGCCTCTGTTAAGCCTCAAAACCTCGGTTCCAAACCTCCTCCGTCTCTCTACTTGGGCTGCGGCCACCCAAGACCTACTGAGAGCAACTTGGAGAGGAGTGATGTCGTCTCTTTCTCCACCCTTCCGCTTTCCTTCTACTACTCGGCCCTCTTCCTCTGGTACTCCATCTCCGAGACCGTACCCCTTCATTTTGCTCCAGAGATCCACGGTAAGTCTCTCCAGTTGCTTCAATCTCCCGCAATCAAACCCTCCACTCTCTTCGTTTGTTTTTAGTAATCCGGTCGATATCTCCTTCCCTTCCTTCCATTCGCTTTTTTTTTTTCCACTGAAATATTTCTCTTTTTACACGCTTAACAGGTCCCATGGCCAGTGCTATTTCAATCACCGAGAACCACACCAAATTGGTTTTCTCGGTCTAGTGGCTGTAGAGTCATCGTTCCTCTCGCGTTCAGTTCAACATCTGGGAACTCTGATGGCCATGGGAAGCTATATATGGATGCGTTAATTGCTGCACGGAAGCTGTTTGATGCTTTTCCTCAGCCAGTCAAGAGCTTTCCATGGAGGAGAGCGTTGGTCATTTTTCAAAATCTCATCTTTGAGCTTGCTCGGGCCGTCTCAAAGTATCTCTGCGTTCCTCTTCTGGCTGTCACGTCTCTGAGCGAGATGTCTTACTGCGCTCATGAAAGAAAGATGGGTCTGATTCCAATCCCTTTTCTCATTGGCCTTGTTCTTGCTGGGGTCTTAAAGGATGCGGCTGTTGAGCTCTCTTCAGACCTCAAGGTTCGACTGATATCATGTCGCGCTATATCTATGTGCATTGTGTGAACTTCATTTTGGATTTTCAGTGTAGTAATGAGCTGTGATTTCTGTTAGCAGGAAGGTGGGTTCCCTTGGCATTTGCTTCTGATTGCGATCTTCTTTACGTTGCTCAAATTACCTGGACCATATTACCCATACTGGGGGCGTTTGTTCATTCCCCACTTTGCTAATGGTGGACTATGGAGGACTGTTTGGCTTGCTCTAATGTGGTATAGACAGCCTCATGTGGAACCTGGAGTTGCATCGAGGAACCTGTAGTTTGATGTCAGTTTTGTAGAGAAGATCAGTTGCCTCCTCTGTGTGAGATGTGTGGAGCAGGTATTCAAATTAATGAAAGGTTACCCATTTCTCCTTCCCTTTTCCCCTCCTAAGATAGAAGTGTATTTTGAATAGCTCATGCTAGTTGTATTGTTTTGGATATTATGAAAACATATTTATTTTTACCTCCATGATGTTCTGTCATATCTGCAAAATAGTGCCTCGGTTTATGAATTTGACATCTTTGTTTGCCAAGCAGTTAAAGATCAATGGATCCTTAAAACACAGGTAAAGGACTGCTTGCGTAGCTATAGATTTAAATTATTTTCACCGTGCATGCTAATTATCTTGAGTCTCTTGCAATTTTGATACTTAGTGATATTAGTAGAATGAAAATAGGTGGGAAACAGTAGAATTGCCTTATGAAACGTATTGTAAGAAAGTTTCTAAACATTGTCCAAGGCTCAAAGCAAAGTTCTATTGCACAAACTGGTTTTTCTGATGTTTTCTCGACCTATTCACCGCAACTTGCAAGCGTTTAGTATGGTATACACGTAGGTTGATTGGTGTTTTGCTCCAAGCAACATGTGCAGATATTTGCACAAATGTTCGTTACGTAGTTGATAAACACTAAATATTTCTTGGAATGCTAGATAGCAAGAACACGAACTAAATCTAATTAAGAAACTTGAAAATGTCTGTCTCGACTCTCTAGTACGGAAGTAACAGCTGATAATGCTATAAGTCAATTTTGCATGCAAGAGGAGGGTACGAGAATACAATGTGTTCAAATTTCATCCATGAAAAGGTTCTGAAAAGGTTCCTATTCTTCTGTGAAACTCAACTATAGTTGATCCTTTGGCCACCTAGGACTCGGCCAGTGAATCGGCTTCCAGTTGCTCTCTTCTGTTGGGTATGCATTAAAAGAATAGTTTAAAAAAAAGAGCCTCACAGCAAGACAACAGAAACCTCATCTATTTAAAAGATCATTTATTGCCTCCCAGATGTTTGCTTGAGCTTGACAAGGTGGGGGGATTCAGATGTTGGGGCTTGGCTTGTTTCTATTCTCTACCAAACAGTCTGCTTATTGTAGGAAAGGCATTTATTTTAACAAGGGACTTCAGTGGTGAAAATCCAAGGGCATAATAGCTGAGTGGTGTGGCCTACAGAAGGTACTATTTTATTATTGAGCTCACTATGCTTCAATGCAATACTTAAGGTCTTCAAAAGGTTGTTGATAGTGGGTTTCATCACTCTTAGTCTCATCTTTATGAAGCAAGGATCCATATTATTTAATTGATAAACAGAGAATTCATAGATCATAGTCATTGGTGGTTCTGTTTTTGACCTGTTATCACAAAGATGATCATTATCTAAATTTGATAAGTCAAGTTTCCTGGGTATTTTCCATGAGATTGTTTACCACTCATCAAGCATATTTCTTGCATGATCAGTTATACCTTGTGCCATTGGATACGAATACTTGGCATGGAGTGATATAATGTTTCTTTGTGCTGAAAAATAGAAGAATTAGTTTTCCTCCAAAAATGAAGCATAAGATTATGCTATAATCCTCATGCTAGTTTGCATCTTGATTCTGTAATTGAAGCATCTAAAGTTTTTCTTTGATCCTTTAAGATTTTTATATAGGACGATTCTTTGTCCATTTTTTCTTTTGTTTTTTGTGGTTTGGTCTCTGCATGGTTCTTTTGAAGGCGTTCTCAAGGGGATTGATTAAGGAATTTTAATGCTTGAGGCTTTCAAGGATATTATATATTAAAAATCACCACCCTATACCCCCGCTGCCCCCCCCCCCCAACAAAAAAAAGGGGGAAAGGCTTCCATTCACTCAAATTAGATGGCTTTTCTTGTATTTCTGTAGGGTTTTGCATTGATTAAGCCTTCAGATCAACATTTTATATTCTGCCATGGAGAGTATTTACATGAAGGGAGTTCCATTTGCAGATTTATAACATTAAAATATAAATGTGACTTAAGGAGTGGGTGGTTAGCTATCAAATTTTGAGATGATTTACCTCTTATTGGGTTCAAGAACTCCTATGGTGGGCGTTAAAAAAGAAAGCAGTCTCCTTTAGTTATGTTAATGTAATTAAGGACATGTATCATGGAGCGGTTACTAGTGTGAGGACAATTGGTGGTTATACTAGTAAGTTTTCAATCATAATAAGTTTGTACCAAAGATTTTTAGTTTTAGTGGATGAAACTAAAGTTGGTGTTAATTATAAGTTGAAATTATGGAGAAGTGCACTAAAATCCAAGGGTTTAGGTTAACTAGGACAAAGACAGAATACATAGAATATAGTTCTAGTAAAATTAAAAATAAAGATGAAGGTGGACGAAAATCTGGGGATTATGAAGTTCCTAAAGTGATTTCCCAGTTTTAGTATTTAGGAACGATTATTCTAAGAAGGGGAAGATTGAAGAGGATGTTATCCATAGGATTAAAGTAAGATGGATAAAATAGAGAAGTGCACTGGAATATTACGTAATTGTAGGATACTTACCAAGTTGAAGAAAATTTATAGGACAACCATGCAACTATTATGCTTTATGGTACAAAATTTTAGGCAGTCAAAAAACAACATCTGCACAATATTAATGTGGCTGAAATGAGAAAGTTTGAGATGGCTGTATGGTTATACAAGAAAAGATGGAATAAGAAATGAAAGTATTTGTAATAAGGTAGAGGTAGCACTAATCGAGGACAAATTGGGAGGACAGCTAAATAATTTGGACATATAGAACATAGACTGAGGGATGTACTAACACGAAGGAGTGATTTGATACATTTAGAAGGAAAGAGGGGCAAAGGTAGACCAGAATTACATGACATGAAGAGTATGGAAGGACTTGATCTTGCTACATCTTTCGGAGAGTATTGATCTAAACAAAGCCGAATGGAGAAAAAGGATTTATGTAGCTGACCCAACTAGTTTAGGATTAGGGCTTGGTTGAGTTGAGTTGGGTTCAAGAATTATCCTATCAATTCAACTCTCACCAACCTGCAATGTGAACCCATTTCATAAGAACTAGACCTTTGCATGTGCTTTGCATGCGGTTGTGAAAACCGAGAGTCATGATAAAGCAAAATTCCAAGAGTTGTAGCATGGAGCTTTTTATTTTTTTTCTTTTTTTGAGAGAGAGCTCCTTGAGAAAGGGGAACTACACATGAAATCAACCAATCTGGAGCTTTCTTTTGAAGAAAGAGAAAGTGAGTGCCTCTTGGAAAAGGAAACCGTTCATATATGGAATAAAATCTTAGTCGAACATAGGGTCTCTAGCATCGGGAAAAGAGGGCATGTGGTGTGCCTCCATTATCGGGAAATATATTGGAATAAGTGGAGTCCTAATTTAAGGTAGAGTCGAAATAGGAGATTCAAGAGACAGTGGGTAGGAGTGAAGGTGCCTGCAGAAAGTTATTTGATTTGGTAGCTTCATGTGGGCCAAAACAATAGTGAGTATTGAGAACTAGGTTTGATAGATTCTCGTTATTGATAAGATGTCTAGGATAGGGTATGGAAATGAGTTCGCAAAGAGATAGACTTAGGTTCACATGGGAAAGGTTGGGTGTGGTGGCTATACTTCCAGATCCTTCAGTTTGGGTGAAGAGTATTTGGGAGTGAAAGATTTTTTTTGGTTGATTCACAATGGCACAGATAAACTGTATTATGCAAATACCTTCTTTTAGTGAATCTACCGTAGCTCGCCATTAAAAATCTGAAGAGAAAAGAGGTGCTAAACTTCCAGTGACATCTCTGGAAACAAATGAAGAAGCAACTTACATATGGCTTGTATAACACACAGCTCCCTTTGCAATTTTTGGAACAACTGTTTGCTGATCAGTAAGGTGATATTTATTAATGTTAGCCCAACTGCTTTTGGTCCTCTAATCGGAATATCCTTGATTTGTGGGTTTCTTTTTTCATCTTGAATGTCCCATTGGGTCCTTTCAAATGTATTAATGGACTGAACCATTCTTCGTCTTAAAGTCTTTGATCCTCAAGATGTTTCTCCTTTGCTGTCAAGGCAAGCTTTAATTTGTCTGCTAAATGCTGTATTCGAGAAATTGAACTGTTCATAGAATTCCAAAGGTGACTTCATGATTTCCATAGCAGTCAAGACTGTTAATGTTCAGCTTATGTTTCAATACCTATTCTTGGCATACTTGCTCTCAGTTGTTCTGCTTTACCCGGTACATCGAGCACCTATTATTACTTTCTTTGTCAAATTCTTTTGCTCTGGTCTGCAGCCTCATCCATTGATTCTTTCAGAGGTAATTCTAATAATTCACCTGACAAAGGGGTTTCACTTATCTGTATCAGAAGGCAGACTGGGCTAAATCTATTAGCAAGTTAAAAATGTTCCCTAGCCATTTCTGAAAAGCAAAAGCAACCCTGATGTCTTTCTTTTGTGGCTGCAAACTCCAGACAAAATTTGTATTAGTTCTTTCAATATGTCTCGTTATGTAACTATGAACATTTGTATCTTGGAGATAATGCTTTCACTGGAAAGTGCTGAAACCACTTGTTAGCTGAAGTACATTAAAATGAAGGATCAATAACGAGGCCAGCAATGACCAGAAAAAATACACTCCATTTCATAACTGCTGGTTGGCATGGACACTTATTTGTAATGTCTTCTTCCATTTGCATGTAAGTAACAAGATATTAGAACGACATACACATCACTTCCTACTGTTTTTTTTGGAGAAGATCCCAAAACAATTTCACAAGGTTATACGGTTGCTTTGATAATCTAGAGGAAAAGAGAACCCATCATTATAAGCTACAAAAGGTGTTTATATCTGCAGAAATTATGTTGCAATTTAACATCAAGGACATGAGAATCAAATGGCATTCCTTCCATCAGCCTGATCTTGCTTTCCCACAGGAGGAAGACAAGAAATCCTTGCCACCTCAACTTAAAAACAATAAATAGACACAAAAGAGAGCCATCCGGTTAGATTCACAAAATGGATTCAAAATTCCAAATTAAAACAGACTACGGATATTTGTTTGGAAAAAATATACATAGTATATCTGATTGAAATTTATTTCTACACTGTAAAAAATGCAGGGTGTTTAGAGGTACTACATCAGAATCTTTTTTTTTTTTTTTTTTTTTTTGCTAATACGGGTGGATCATTACTGTCGGGTACGGATACACCCAATAAAGTCAAAAAATAGGATACCTCGGAGTGCCAAAGGCAACTCCCCATCTCCAGTCCACAATGTGCCTCCGGAATGGCGAGCTACAAATGCAGCCACCCAATCCGCAGCCCCATTGGCTTCACGGTAGATATGCTTGGCCTGAAAGGCCCCTCCATCCCTCGCCATAGCCCATATATCACGAAGCAGAGGGTGGTCACTACCATCACCCTTAGGATCCTCACGGATCCAACTGATAACGGTGGCAGAATCACCCTCTAGGGTGATAGACCTAGCCTGTAGCACGCACCGGGCATGTCGAAGGCCTGCCCAGGCAGCGCTCAGCTCCGCACTCGGAACCGAGGTATCAAATAAGTGACTGCCACTAGCGGCTACAACCCTAGCAAAAGGGTCCCGAATGACGAAACCCGCACCTCCCCTCGTGCCACCATCCAAGACTGACCCGTCAAAGTTGACCTTGAGGAAACTCGGGGGTGGGGGCTCCCAGGTGAAGAACACCGTGTGAGATGCTGCCGAAGCATGGTGGGGGCCCCAGATGTCCCGAGCTGTCAAGGTCCCTCCGGTGGTGGAGGCATAACACATCTCTGCCGCCTGACTACGGGCCCTCTCGACCACAAATCGCGGCGACATACAACGTTCACCAAATATACGAGCATTCCTGGCCAACCAGATCTGGTAGGCAGTGCAGCTCACTCGAGTCACCTCCTGACGAAGAGCCGGGGACACCGAGGCCTGGCGCATGGCCTGTAAGAACTGGTCCCTACAGATCCATACCGGCTGCGGGACCCCTGCCAGACGCCAAGTGTCCCTCGCCCTAGAGCACCGAAACAAGGCATGGTCGACCATCTCGGCCACACCGCAAACCCCACACTCGAGGGGGATCCTCAATCCTCGTCCACCTAGTACTGCTCTCGTTGGAAGACGGTCCCAGACCACCTTCCAGAGGAACAGCGCAACCCTCGGGAGGAGGCCCAATCGCCAGATCCAGGCACAATTAGGACCAGGTTCGTACTCCCGCCTAAGAATGCGAGAAAGGACGCTCATCCTGACTCTGGGGCTGGTCGAGAAATTCCACACACGTACGTCTGGTCCACCGCTCTGTGGCAGGGGGAGGGAGCGAATCCGCTCCGCCAGATGCTCCCCGAAGAAGCGGGCTAATCGAATCTCGTCCCAACCAGCCTCCCCGGGAATCATAAGATCACAGACCTGTAAACCCTCCCCAGCCTCAACACTAACAGTAGTCGGCCAGCGGCACAGGGGGAGGCCATCAACCCATGAGTCCCTGGTCACGTCGATGCTGCGGCCATCGCCTATCAGCCATCGAGTGTGATCCGACACCATGGGCACATATCTCGCAATCTCACGCCATAGAAAAGAACATCCCCGCCCTCCTCGAATCCCGCCCTCCCGGCCTACCCCCCCATAGCGAGCGGTCATAATCCGGCTCCAGAAGCCCTGCGGCTCCAGGATGAAGCGGGAGGCATGCCGGGCGAGGAGCAGCTCTCGTCTCTCCCGGAGAGACAACACCCCAAGGCCACCCTCCCTGAGGGGGAGGCAAATACTCTCCCATGCCACCAGGTGCACCCCACGGCCCCCACCAAGCGAGCCCCATAAGAAACCCCGAATCAGTCGCTCAATCTTTAGTAGGACGGATCTTGGTACCACCGTGCTAGTCATGAGATAGATAGGCATAGAGCCCAAAACAGATCTAATCAGCAAAACTCTACCCATCATAGATAGAGACGCTGCTCGCCAGCCCTCTAGCCTACTCTGGACCCGTTGCACCATCCCGGAGCATTCAGATACACGCAGTCTCCTACCTGTGATCGGAACACCCAGGTATGTCCAGGTCCCGTCCTGCTCAGGCATCTCCAGAATCCTCCGAATCTCACGTCGAACCCCGGGTGGCGAACTCGGGCTAAAGGAGATAGAGGATTTCTGGGCATTCACTCTCTGACCAGATGCATAGCAATAGGCGGCCAAAGCCCGCCTAATAGCCAGGGCATCTGCTACGCGGGCACGCGTCAGGAGTAGGCAGTCATCAGCAAATAGTAAGTGGGATATCGGCTGGGCCCCTAGAGCTGGGACGTAAGCCTCCAACTCTCCAGCGGCACATGCAGCCCGCAGCAATCGAGACAAAACATCAGAACAAATAATGAATAGGTACGGGGATAGCGGGCATCCCTGCCGAAGCCCCATAGTAGAACTAAAGAATGGGGACGGAGAGCCGTTGATCAAGATGGAGAACCGTGGACTCCGGACACACCCCATGACCCAACCAATCCAGGTCTCATGGAAACCCAGACTCTCCAAAGCTCGCCTAAGAAAACTCCACCTGATTCTATCGTAGGCTCGTTCCATATCCAGCTTGATAGCCATCAGGCTTCGACGCTTCGGGGCCCGTCGAAGATCCCACATAATCTCTTGGGCCACCATAACGTTATCGAAAATACTCCTACCTCCAACAAAAGCACCTTGCTCTTGACAAATAATGCCGGAGAGAAAGGGCTTCATACGATCCATCAGTATTCTTGCCACCACTTTGTACAAAGTAGTGCACAAACTAATCGGTCTAAAATGGCTCGGCTCAGATGCATCCGTTCGCTTAGGTATAAGCGTGACAAAAGTGGCCTTCCAGTCGTCAGGCATACCTGACCGACTAAAGAAACACAAGACCGCTTCTACCACTGCGAACCGAACGATACTCCAGTATCTCCGGAAAAAGAAAGGAGGGAAGCCATCTGGGCCCGGAGCCCTGTCCTCGCCCAATGCCCAGACAGCCTCTCGCACCTCCCCCTCCGTCACTGGTCGAACCAATAGTGCTTTCGCAGCCACCCCGATTTGGGATTCAGCTCTCGGGAGCAGGCCGGCGAAATCCGACCCACTATCCTCCGTCCAACGGGAGCGAAAGAACTCGAGTAGGATGTGGCTAATCGCCGAATCATCATCCACCCAATGGCCCCGCTCGTCCCGCAAGGAGCGAATGGTGTTCCTCTGCCTCCTAATAACTGTCGAGCGGTGAAAGAAACTAGTGTTCCGGTCACCCTCTCTGACCCACTGAATTCTGGATTTCTGTCTCCAGAAGATCTCATGTTGACGTAGGGTCGAGTGGTGGGTGGCGAGTAATCCCCGGAGGCTCACCATATCAGCCTCGGGGAGCACGCCCACCTGATCCTCCCTACTTTGGAGGTCAGCAATCGCAGCCTCCACATCCTCCAGCTTCCTAAAAATATCACCTACGACCTCCCGATTCCAGCGACGTAGCCGTCGCTTGGTCAATTCCAGTTTTCGTGAAACCCTCTGCATGGCGTCGCCGTGGACCGGCAGACCCCAAGCTCCCCGGACAATGTCCCAGGATTGAGGAAAGGATAGCCAGACTTTCTCGAAACGGAATGGGCTACGGTGACTCGAGCCTGATACCATCGAGAACAGCAAAGGACAATGATCCGAAGCAATCCGAGCAAGATGGCTGACCCTATAGGACGGGAATCAGAATCTATATTTAGAACATGGCTTTATGGTTGAGTTTATCTTATATTTGTCTGCCTATTGCTCGTTGTGACAGCCAGAGTCAAAGAATGTTAGTATAATACTTTATTCAGAAGATTGAGATTAGCTGGAGAAGTAGGCATAATTATTTTTCTCAATCCTGGACAAAGCCTTCTCAACTTAAAGGTATGCTTCAGTAACCCATGCTATCAAAAGGATAATTTCTAATCGTTCTTCTCATTGGTTTCCGTGTCTGAGCCAGAAGCATCCAAACAAGTACACATCTCCTCTCAAATCATGAAACGGCATGCCCAAATTTGCTCCAAAGTGTTCCCTAATGATGCTTCGCACTGGTAAATATAATAAGAGAGAGCACTTAGCTACAATGAGGTCTACTTGCCGTGTGTGATGGGTCCACCAAAATAGGCCACATTACATCATGCACAGCTTGGGAATGTGGAACTTTTCCAAAGGGCCACTCTGACCCCTGCGTGACGCTTGGACCTTCTTGGAGACCAAGTGCTTGTTGCCCACAAATTTCCACCTTAGTTAGCAATATTTAATTTAAAAAGTAAGGGACTATATCATCCTTTCATTAGGATTAACTTATCCAATGTTTTGGGGGCCATGATTCAAAGATGGATAGAAAGAATTTTTTAAATATGAGTCTCTCGGTATACTTGTAGGAAGGAAACCCTAGTACATTTCTTTGTTCTTGGTTATCCTTCTTCTTGCAGAAATTGGATATCAGAGTTATGCAGACCCATTTGAAGTCCTATTTTCTGGTTGCAAGGCCCGCCCTCTATCCCCCTTGTCTTGTTGATTGGAGATTGGAGTGGAGATTCTATAAATTTTCTTTAGAAGAAAGATAGTTGGAGCACTGCACTTATCTTTTTGTATTGAGACACACAACAATGGACAGATCGTCCCTTAAGAGACCCTATTTTGGGTGATAGTCAGAGATGGAGAGGCTTTCTAGGCCAAGCATATATTTAGAGAGGCTAACAGGGCTGCAGATTGGGTGGCTGCCTACATGGCCAGTCATTCCAGAAGTACCATGTGGGCTAAAGAGGGAGAGTTGCCATGAGCACTTCGCGATCTTTTATTTTCTGATTTTATTGGATGTATTCGTACACGTAGTGTATGAAATATCTGATTTAGCGCACAAAAAAAAAGAGAGACCTGTTTTATAATTATGAAATCGTGTTTGACTCACTTTAGCACCAAGTTTGCATTATCCATAAATCAGAAAACAACAAGCATGAAATTAACATATGTCGTGGGACAAAATTATCATCAGGGTGAGTAGATATGCAACAAAATTAAAGAATTAGGATAATTGGTATCACCAAATGTTTGCCTAGGGGAATGACATGTTCCACTTGCTATTTAAAGAGGTTTGATAATGTTTTTGCCATATGTGATGTGCTTATTAATAAGTTTATGAACTTGGAAAGAGCATTAATAATTTTGGCACGTTGATGCAGACTTGCAGTGGTTTAAATGCAAAGTTGCAAACAGTGAATTGGTGCAGTCGTTGGGCCAATGCCCCCAGCCGAGTCCATATTCACTGGTCCGTATGGCTTTTTGACAAAAGGAGCCCTTGAAAGTTGAAACAGAATAAAAGGGTAACAAAAAAAGAGAAGGGGGATGTGCGACCATCATTACGGATGTAGTGACATATGCTTGGCATTGTTAGGAAGAATAGAATGGATCTGATAGGAACTACCATCCGGAAATTGCTAGGAACCATTTGAGATAATGTCAATACAAATAATAAAGATTCAAGAGGTCCTGCTGACTTGCGCCGATGATTCGAATCAAAGAGAAGATGGATAATGTAATGGTGTTATGATAAACAGTTTGAGAAAACTTGTGGGAATCCCTAGCTTGATTTGAATTCATTACCATCTCTAAAATTTGGAATGTTGATCATAGGCATAGCAGCATTGTTGATTATTAGCTACTCCACTATAATGAAATGCATGCATTATTTTATTTCAAATGAAATAAACGGAATTTTCCATCAAAAAAAATCCTTTTTTTTTCTTTATTATCTAGTTTCGAGGGCGGCTATCGACTGATCAACTTGTGATGTTATAGGGTGAGACATCCCTCAAAGTTCAATCATCTAAATTAAAATTTTGTAATTTTTGTAGATAAAATATTTGTTCATCTACTTTAATTTATATGGTAAATTATTTGTGAGAATTGGAATACTAAAGGATAACTAGAATGAGAGTCATGTAAACTGAACAATGCTACAACTATTGTGGTTAGGGATAATTATGTGACATCTAGATTTTGAACATCATGTACTTGTTGTATCTGAATTAACTTGATGTCCAAACCGATCAGATTATGCTATGCCAGATGTTTACTTTTGGTATTCTCATCATACATGGATAAAAAAAAATGCAAAAAGAGATATCTTTTTGAAATTCATCATACACTATCTCAAGAAATTAAAAAATTATATGGCACATTATATTTTAACCATAATCAGTGGATGAAAGAAAGCAAGAAACAAGATAATCTTTTTTACATGACGAAAACATGTGGAACTACCTTTTTATTTATTATTTCTTATATACTTATTTAATAATTTCTCTATCAGATCTCAAGCATTCTCTAGGATAGTGTTTGGTGCAAAAATAAGCAAAAGGTGGAATAGGAATAGTTATTTTTGTTGAAACGGTAATTCATATATTTCATGTCCCCAAATTTTTTGAAATAACTCTAGAAAGAGGATTTTTTTTTGTCCATATATAAAGGAATCTGATAGATTATGCTCACTTTTCCTTGGAATGTTTGTGCTTGGTGTAAGTAGTTTGGTTGGAATAACTATTCCTTCCTAATTATTTTTTTTATAAATTATTTGTTAAGGATAAGGCTTAGCTTTGTTCTCCAACCAAATATTGCTTAGAGGTTTTCTATATATTATCTTATTTTAGCAAATTTACTTGAATTATCATCTTAGCCTGAAATGCTTCGTCACATGAAATAGAATTTTTTATAGTTACTAGAAAATCATATTTGTATCTGATAATTGGAAATTCATTGAGCAAGGAGTCAATAAATTGACTACAATATTGAGAATCCACATGTGAAAGATAGTCCCGCATTGGATGGTAAAAGAAAGAGGAGGAATTATATACTAGTTTGGCACAAAACTCGATGGCTTAACCTTTCAAACTCCTTGGTTCTGACTCTCTATCTCCTCAACAAGTGGTATCAAAGTTAATAGTGATGATCTCGAGCACGACTTTTGAAGTAACAAAGCGTGTCAGCATTAGATGGTTCTTAGAATGATGACATGTGGATTGCAACACATTATCGATGGGGCAAGTGAACTCAATAGAGCAAGGTTTTGGATTTGAGTGCAAGCTTGAAGCGGCAAGTGGACTCAATGGAGCATGACTTGAGTCGGAGTAGAAACTTGGACGTGGAATGTCTCTTGGAAGAGTTGGTTTGTAATATAGCAAGCGAACTTGAGTATAATTAAAGCATACATGATGATATACCTGAAAGAGTGCATAATAGGCCAAGTAGTCGATGTGGTGCACTAGAATGGAATCAGTTCAAGAGTAACGATTTACACGCAAAGGCGAGTTGTGAAGATCTGAGCTGTGTTCACATATGAAGATGACATTATTGGAAATCTGCAAGTGAGAAGGTAACTGCATATAGGATGCTATAAAAAATCGCCTACCAAAACACTTTTTTCGATCTCCATTCTATAAAAAAAATTGTTGGGGTAGATATATTAGTGAGGCTTAGAACTCAAATGATTTAAGCTTTTGTATCAAATTGGATTCCAACATATATGTCAAAATTCTTTGGTTTCAACTCCGCATCTCCCCAACATGCACTTTCGATAATTAGTAAGTATATTACTCTCTGTATCACAATAACAAGAAACATGAGTTTTTTTTAGAGGAAAAGGAAAATAAAAAGACAAATTACAGACTCATGCACAGCAATTGGAAGGAAAAGTGTGTACTCATCATGGAACGTAAAACATGAAAAGTTTTCACATCATGTTCATGAATAACCACTTAAATCATCAAAACACTCTCTCCTGTGACATCACAGTGGCCCATCTGATTAATTATTCATTGAATTCGTCCTCTTTATCATGGATCACTACTAATCAAGATACCCTCCTAGTGCATGGCACGTGCGAATGCGTGTATGTACGCATCAATGTCATGAATCATGATAGATGTGATGCCACATCCTAGAAATCATCATATCCATGATCTTTTGTTCCCCCCCACTTCCATCCGTCCATGATGCCATCATTCCTCGAGGAATTCGGTAGGCAAGTAGGGAGATTATTAAAGTGGGGGAATACGGGAAATTTTTGCAACGCTGAGGACAGCAATGTGGGGTTTTGTAAGCCGAGGGATGGCGTCGTGGGAGACTCGGTCATCTCAGCCTGAGTGGTGGTGGGCCCACAGATACGCTTTATTCCCTCTTGGGACGTAGAGCCAACGACCACTTTGGATTGTTTTGAAAATTCTCATGTTGGCTGTCTTCACTGATACGTGTCATTCCGCCGTCCATCAATCACCTCATCTCGGATCCTCCCCTTCTAGGTTTGGACTGCCTTTGACCGGCTATAGCCCGTAGGGCATTCTTAGGCTATGATGCTTATGGACTAGGTTGGCAATGGGTTGGGCTAACCCATTTACCTGTTAAGATCTCAAATTAAGAGAGTTGTCTCTGGTCCTCAGTCAATATGTTGAGCCAATCGGCACCTTCGACCTTTAATTTGATATTAAGTTTTGGTTTCCATTGTCATGAGTTGTCTTGCTAGATTAATTGCACCCTATGTTGGGTCTATAGATAAACAAGATACACTTTATTGGTATTTCTTTTCAAGACTTGCACTTTATTTCCACTATTTCTTTACAAATCTAAGTCGAGCCATTTAAGAACGTTGATTAAATAAACTTTGAAGAATTTCGAGGTTAGCTTACAATATACTGAGTGGATAAGCTTTTCTGTTAGTTCTTAATAACAATTGGGATCATTGGGCGATGAGATCAGCCGATGGATTATTCGAATTAAGAACATGCTACGAGCATGATGTCACATTCCAAGGGAAGATTCTTGGTGCATCTCATTTCTTTTATGTTCCTAGTTCAGAGAGCCCGAGGCTGATTCACAAAAATAGAGAAGCTAGCTAGCAATTGAAATGGGGTGATTAAACAAGGTTCCAACAAGATCTTCCTGCAAGAATGTTTTAGGGTTTGTTTCCTTAGCCACAAGGACACACCTTTAATCTAGCCTTGGTCGCTGTGCTTGGGTCGAAGCTCGAATATTGATCATGGGGTCCTCCCCATGCTAAAGAGGAGTATTCTCTCTGCCATATTCATCATTGCTGGATCTTTTGCTAGCTAAATTTTTTCCTCCACCCTGCCCAATAGTAGCCCTAGCATACACCGGTTTGTGGCCTATGGCATGATTCGCGGCCATCCTGTCAGGAGAACCTCCATTGGAGTTGCTGTCTCCAATTATCTATTCTGCTCATCCTGATTGAGGTGGACCCTCATTGGGAGGAGGAGGAGCTCACAACCCTCCATATTATTCCTTTCAAGGGCAGCTCCCCCCACCAATTTTAGCACAAGGTGTGGGCCACATAATAATCAACCAATATCATTGTTTTCATATGAATGCGAGAGAGAGAGAGAGAGAGAGAGAGAGAGACTATAAAGGCTATCATTTGGTCAGGGACCATCGAAATGGAAGGGGTAGGAGTAGGACTCCTTATCAATCGAATGCTATAGTAACTCTACTTGATAGGAGAATAAATGACAGTGGCTTCATGATGTGCCAAGCTTAATTAATTGCTAAGAACCACAGGGCTGCAATAATGCCAATCAAACTGAGTTTTGGATTGCTCTGGCTTGCCTAATTATAGGAGAGTGGAATTCAAATGAGACTTGTCTGAGCTCTTATTTATATTTTTCAAGCCCATAATGTGAAGTCCTGGCTCGTTTATGATAGCTTTGTTTGCTTCCCAGTGAAACCAGCTCAAATGAGCCAAGGCCAAACTGTTCATGGACAGGGCTGGCTTCATTTGCAGCCCTGTGCAAAAGGCTTCCTCCACCACCCCCGAAGCATCCATCTTTCTGCTTCTTGGACAGGATCTTTGTATTGGCACTCTTCATTTGAACCTTTTCTTTCCTCCTTGAATAAAGGAGAAAGCTACGAAAGGATTAAATGATGTAGAAGAAAAGGGTTAAAGAGACAACACCGCCCCCCAAGGCTCTCCTCAGTCCACAGTCCACAGTCCACAGTCCACGCACACCAACACAGCGCTCCCAGCCATACATGTGCGTGCGTGGAATGGCTCGGAACCCGAGCAAAGGTTCCGCTGCCGGCTGGTCAGGGGGCAAGCCCATCAATCTCCCCACCCACTAGAATTTAACTTTTTGCGTTTATGCATGTAGAAATATACGTTTTCCATGTTATGTCATGTCATGAACGGGCACTGACGTGCATGCATGGCCACCTTGTCTCGCCAGCCAGCCCATACGGACCCAAATATCCATCCAATCCAAACAACTCGAAACACCGTCACCTTAAAAGCCCTTGTTTAATATAACAAAAACAAAAAAGAAGAAGAAGAAGAAGAAGAAGAACGGAAGACGGAATCTTTCCTTCTGTCTTTCTCTCTTCTCCTGACCACAGTTGTAGAGTAAGTGGCATGGAATAGAGAAAGAAAGAGAAAGAAGAAAGAGCGGCACAGAGAGAGAGAGCCCAGTTCCCAAGGAGAAGAGGGCCTTTAGCGTTGGCCACTCTCTCTCTATTCTTCCATCTACCTCTCACTCTTTTTCTCTTTTGACGGAGACCGGGGGCCGGGCCTTGTGGACGAAAACACACACTGTGAACACTGTGGCTGGGCAGAGGCACGGGAGAGGGGGGAGTGGGGGGATTAAATGGTCGTTGTCGATCGGCCCCTGTCTCGCCGGGGCGGTCGGCCGGGGCAAACGCTGGCCCTGCCCTGGCTCCGGACGGCACGCGCGCTCAGAGAGAGGAGGAGAGAGGTGGGGTTTAGAGAGACGGGAGAGGGTCGTACAGAGCTGGCCACAGGAGAGGGTCGGCGTTGGAAACGGACAGGATCTACTGGGGCGCGCGTCCGCCATGTGTTTGGCTGTTCAGAGATTGCGGTGCACAGGAGTTGGATACTGAGTGGAGCCCACATGGGCTTCTGCTTCGAAAAATCCGGTCCCCTGAAGTGGTGGACTAGTCAACGTTTAGAATAACGGCTGTTTAGATGTCATAGAACGGTTTCAGTGGCCTCCTGCTGCATTATTATTATAACGGGCATAACTAACTGTTATAAGCTAATATAACTCTTATATCATGGAAACAACTATTATTTTACTTCCAGATAATCGAGTCTACTGTGGAACCTGAGAAATGTCGGAGTAAAATTACGAGAACTTCGTTTTGATGATGTAAATGATAAGTGTAGCTGCTAACAAGCAATCTGTAAATGGCCTTGCAGAGCAAAACCAGGTGTTGTAACGGGTTTCACTCAAACTGCATCCTTTTTGGTTTATAGCTTGCATTAGAAACCAAGTTTTGCTAATGCCATGTGAAAATCCATATTATGTTTTTTTTTTTTTTTGATGAAAAAAATCCATATTAGGTTGAGCATAGACTTCTGTTTAACGAATGCATTGAAGAGAGGGGTGCAAACCGGCACATATGATTGCCGTATGAAGAAGTGTTTGTCTTACAGAGCTCGCATGGCCATCCTAACTATGGGCATCCAATGTCTCCCATTACGTAATCCCTGCTTCAGTTCACAAGAAGTTGTTAGTGTCATAAAATAATGATGTTTAACTAAAAGCATCGTAAAAATTCATTCTAACTTGCCGACACTTTAAAGCATTGTCGGAATCCAATAATAAGTCGGCGCAATTTGGCGCGGTTTTTCTTTTAATGATGCTTCTTTCTAGCGTCGGCAAATTTCGTCGGGTTTAATAATTATTGTTGTAGTGATCCAAATCATTGAAATTTTAAGAAGCAAGGCTACATTTTTTATACAGTAGACACCAAAAATAATGTGGAAGATTTATTTCTCTTCACCAACTACCAAGTCCAATGTCTACACAAATTGTTACTCCATTAACATTTATCTCACCCATAACAACCTGATAAATCATCTCTAGGGACCCACTGTATGAAGTGTGGGCTGGTTTGTTCCTGTGTCCTAGTTAAACCCATATATTTCAAGATCCTAATTCATAAATTACTAGGTGAATTGGGTTAGATTGGAGTAGGATAAGAAAAATATGAGGATTAAAATTTATATAATTCAATACCAATACTCTTTTTTATTTATACTATATTTTTATTTTTTTTAGCAATAAGAAGGAGAACAAAGAAAGTTTTCCTACGCTACTGGGATTTATGATAAACTTTTCATAAAATGGTTTGGATTCATTAAGATGTATGAGATAAACAATATAGTAATATTCCTTAACATATTTAGAAAGAAAGAAAAGTGAGATTTAGTGCAGATAGAAATTGTTTAGCTCAATCTCATAAAGATTTGTCCATTGCTTATAACGAAGCAAATTGATATGTTTGGTGGAAATGGCTCCAGATCTTGTCGCCGATCTGCACAAGATTGCATGCATTAGAATATTGCATATATGATCAGCCTTGACAAATTATCTTATTTCATCAATTGCAACTTCGGCACTTGATATTTCCATGTGAAATATGTGCTGCTTATGTGCTTCAGCAAAGCAAAATCCATTTGCTAAGCTACCTAACATAAACAATTTCTTTTTAGATATTCAACTGCTATATATGGGAGATTCAAGCAGCCTTTGTCTCCAAATATCAATATCTGATGGAAGGTCATAAGATGGCATGCAGTGATAAATTAAGCATGAAAAAGAAAATGCACTAAAAGCAGTGCACAACAGTGGTAGTCTAAGTTTCTGGATTTTGGTACTTTGTTCAACTGTTAAAGCCTTTTAAGGAGCTTTCCCATTGACAGCAGAAGCCGACAGGCGCATTTGCAACGCACGACGAAATGCGCAGAGGCGGAAGGTGGAGGCTAAATCTTTGCCGTAAGTTCCGTCAGTGGGATTACGTCCTGCCCTTTAATTATGCTCACATTATTATATGAATGAATCACACATTTAATTAATGATGTTAGATAGACAGAGGAGTAGATAGAGGCATAGGGGACATTCTCCTTTACACGTATTTCAACGCAATGAGCCTTCCTTCCCCCGAGCCGTAATCATTGTCTTTGAAGTTTCAAGGACAATGTGTGTGTGTGTGTGTGTGAGAGAGAGAGAGAGAGAGAGACCACTAATTCTAAGTACCTTATCCTCTTGTTCTAATCCCACTATTCTTAGTTCCCACAACCAAAGTAGCTAATTTACTATATGTTATTGTATCCATTCGAAATCACAATTAACCAATAAGCTCTCTGAGTTATAGCTTAATGATGCTGCTTTAACTATACTAATAGCCTATTGCCAGACAAGACATGGCGTTCACATCTGTCTCTAGTCTCGAGACTATGACAAGATGCCCACTCTCTGCTAAACTTTTCTACAAAATCCAACACGTATGTTTACTGATTTCTTATCCTTCTAATACTTCTTTGAGGAATTTTTGCTAGTGAGTGTTGGCTACAATAAGATCACAACCGCAATTGGGAGCTAAGAGACCATCTCGGCTTCGCCATTATTTATTCTTTCAAAAATAATACAATAATGGATGCATTCCTACTTAGTTCTAATTCATCATAATTTGGTTTTATCTCTTAGCCTAATGGGAAGATGACCCTTCATGCATCCAAATAGAAAGTTTTCCTTTTTTTTGGGTGGAATTGATGATAGAACATACTCGCTGACTATGTCAAAGATATTAAGGTTCAGTATATATATATATATATATATATATATATGTATATCTATGTATCTATATATGTATATCTATATATGTATGTGTATATATATATATATATATATGTATGTATGTATATATATATGTATGTATGTATGTATGTATATATATATATATGTATGTATGTATGTATATATATATATATATATATATATATATATATATATATATATATATATATATATATATATATATATATGTATGTATGTGTGTGTGTGTGTATATATATATATATATGTATCTATGTATATACATACATACATACATACATATATATATACATATATACATACATACATACATATATATATATATATATATATATATATATATATATATATATATATATATATATATATATATATATGTATGTATGTATGTATATGTATGTATGTATGTGTATGTATGTATGTATGTATGTATGTATGTTATATGTATGTATGTATGTATGTATGTATGTATGTATGTATGTATGTATCTATATATGTATATATGTATGTATGTATATATATTAAGGTTGTATGTATCTTTATGCACATATGTACAATCAATCAAGGTGAAGTTTGGTAAGACCGATTAAGTTTGACACAATCAATCTTTATGGAGGCCGACTATGTTTGGCACAATCAATGGTCCTACAATAATTCTAACAGAAAGTATATCGATCATTTGTATACGTGGGTTCAACACCTTGAGAGGTTGTTACACATTGGAAGACAAAACTCAGCTGTTATGAATGTATGAATGTGCGGTGGTGATGATGACATAACTCATTTACAAAGGGCCAAGACAATCCCAATTGCACCGACCATGGGAATTTGCAGCATAGCTTTGGCAATCCAAAGGCACCAATCAATGCATCACATAATAAATGAGCCAGAGGCCCAGATTTTCTGTGTCGAGTTATTGTCGATCGCCAGTTGATGACTTCTTCTCTAAACCTATCGGTAGTCGAAAGCCAGGCACTTTGATGATTGCTACTACTGCTTCTGGATCATGAGAAGAGCATTTTGTCTGTGGCCAATCCATGATGTGATCCATTGACTGCAATATGGAATTCCTTGACATCTGAAGAAGCTTTCTTATCATGCTCCCTCTATTCTGATTGATCAGGGACGTAATTAATCACATGTTGCTCCTACATTCCCTCAACATAAACCGCCATTCTCTGATGGATTCCATCTAACAGAGTTCAATACTATTGCTTCAGGGTCCATCTCACCATTGCTCGTCCCCAAGTATATGAATAGTATATGCCTGTTAGTTGGCTGAACTGCTATGTGACGATAGTCTTCTAAGGCTACGGTTTGTGATAATCTTTTCAGAGCAAATATGGATAAAGATAATTAGGTAAGAAGTTAGCACAAAGTAACAGAAGATGAGAAGGCCATTACCTGCAAAAGTGGTGATCTAAGACAAAAACTTGCTCCAATAGATATCTCCCAAATCAGTTTCCAGTTCCCAAAACTGCTTTGGCTAATCGGACAAAGTGGTTTCTTTCTCCTTCTCTCTCTTCTTTTCCTCTATAAAAAGCTACCATAACTCCATTCCTCCACTCCTTTACTCCCTCCTCAACATCCCAGCAAACACCCAATCAACAAGCCCCACCCCATCTGATTACTTGCCAAAGGCCATTCCTGTTTCGACCTCCCCCACGCAGCAAACTACACTAAAAACACCCACTTTCTTTGGCCTTTCTCCCCTCTCAAATCTCCTCATCTTTTCTTCTTTTCCATCCTTTGTTGCGCCTCACACTCCTTTTCTCTTGACTAATTAGCCTAGATTTCAGGAGGCAGGGAACAAAATGATTCAAGAGTTGTTGGGTGGTGTGGTGGAGGAGCGGAAGATCTCCATCCCGGGAAGCCTTCTAATCGATCCATCCTCTTCCTCAACTTCCCTTTCCTCCACCTCCCTATCTTCTGCCTCATCCTCGCCTTCGGCCACCTCGGAGCCACATCAGAACCTGAGGTGCCCCCGGTGCGACTCCTCCAACACCAAATTCTGCTACTACAACAACTACAACCTCACCCAGCCCCGCCACTTCTGCAAGACCTGCCGCCGCTACTGGACCAAGGGCGGCGCTCTCCGCAATGTTCCCATCGGCGGTGGATGCCGCAAGGCCAAGGCTGCCCCAGTTATCGCAGCTGGGGCCAGCAAGTCAGGTGCCACCAAGGCGAAGCCTTCATCACCTGATCTCTTGGCAAGGTCAGGCATCAGCGGAGGGCTTGAGCATGAGCTCCCGTCGAGCCCGTTATTCTGGGCTTCGCCGCATACTTCACACTTGATGGCCTTGCTCAGGGCCACCACCGTCCACAACCCTAACCCTAACCCCCATTCAAGCTCCACACTCAGTTCTGTAAGAAATAAGGAGGATGGGGCCATGATGGGCACACACATGGCGGCCGACACGGTTGGTCATGCATTAAACTCACAAGGCCTGAGCTTGGACCCTTTAGGTCAGCTCCCAGTAGCGCCTTGTGGTTCCTTGTGGAGGAATGGCAACCAGTATGCATATCAGCAACAGCCGCAGACGCAGCCGCTGCAACAGCATAGCAACATGTTGTTGGGCGAAGTACCGAGCTCCGGAATCCAAGAGCTGTACCAAAGGTTCAAATCATCCGCAAATTACTGCAATGACCAGCTGCAGGCGGTCATGAGCAATGTGGGTTGTTTGGATTCTTCTTGTTCTTCAGCTACTACTGCTATGACAACAGCGACAACGACTGTGGGCACTGGTACTGCCACTTCGATCATGGAGCCGATCCCCCTCTCAGGAGGTGAATTCACTTACTGGAACCCAGCACTTACTTGGTCTGATCTGCCCACAACTAATGGTGCATTTCCCTAAGGATGCTTCTTCTCATACCTAAGTTAGATTAGTGGCTTTTGTTCGTGGGGTTGTTTTGACATTTGTGTTATGAGTTATAAACGCCGAGAGTAGTAGCAGAATATTTTGTTGTTGGTTGTGTTTTTCAGTGGTTTTATGTGTGTTTTCGTTTGTGGAAATGTACTGGTTATCAAGATCATGAACGAAGTTAAAGATAGTGTTTTCCTTTCACTCTCCTTTTTAGTGTTTTTGTTTGAGATACAAAGAAGTCATGTAGTTTATGGCACTCATGTGGCATCAGATATATTGTGCAGACAGAGAGAGCGACTCTTGATCAGGGTTTTATTTGTCTTGAGTGAAGTAAAGGGAAGATGATGGGAGGTAGTGCTTGGAGATTCCGTCTTCTTGTTGAGCAGTGTGAAAGTGGAGAGCCAAAGGGGAAAGAGCAGCCTTTGGAAGGACTGTGGCCGAAAACAGCAGGTGGATTCGATTCTCCACCCACCCAAAATTGCAGCCTTATGCTCGTGTCTGTGCGCGTGTGCGTGTGCTGTGTATGCTGTGTGTGTGTGAGAGGGAGGGAGGGAGGGAGCGAGGTTGCTGTCGACCTCCAATCACTTCATGACTCCCTCCTCGAAACTTGAAGCATATATTCCTCCCTCCTCTTAATTCGCAAAGCCATTAGGCGACATAACATCGAGAAGTATGCGTTGCATATGTCCGGGGTTTCCATGACAGGATGGAAATAAGCTTGGTTGTAGTGATCACAGATTTTCTCTGGTCTTATTTTCTTCCCTTTTTTCCTTGATGTAAGCAATTCCAATCAGATTAAATGTTCTTCTTCTTTTTTTTCCTTTTATCATCGGCTTATGCCATCTGAGGAAGTGTGTCTTTTACTTTTGTTACCCATTCTAGAGTTAGTATATGTCGCAAAGAATCACAAAGATAGGAGTTTTCTTTGCTAATTGGTCCACTAATAGAGCACCCAACACATGGTTGTCCTTGTTTAAGTCTTTTAGCTAAAGCTTGGTCGCATTTCTTTTTCTGGTTCAAGGCCAACTACATTACATTATAATAATCCAATGCATAAAACCTTCTCATCTGAGTGCATTATAATGATGAGACCGACAAAAACATTTGCCTGGACTGGACAAAACTACATGGGAAAATCTTCTATGCAGTTTTGTGATGCTGAAATGAAAGTCCACAAGAAGTTCAGAGAGAAGAAAGTAGAGAAAATGGAAGATGAAACAAGAGATATTGGGGATTTTCTCCTGTGACAATTTTCTTAGACCTGCCTTAGTAGCCAGAATATTATTCTTGATAAATCGGATATGGTACGAGCTCTGAGACCAGGTCAGAGTGCTAGATCCGACTCCAAGGACAGCCTTTTCGGACCCCAAACCTATTGGATGATGACAACCAAATATATGAGGGCACCAGCTACTTCATCTGCTTGCACATTACAAAGAGCAAATACTGCAATGCAAGCGAGTAATTGGGGTAGCCCAGTAGTCATATACCTCATGCTGGACATCTAAGGTTTGTCTTCAGATGTTTGTCCAGATTGAGACTTTGTATGGCGCAAAAACTCTGAAAAGAATAAGGAGATAACATGATATGAAACATGAGCTAATTAAAGATTGGGTGGGTAATGGAGATTTCTTATAATAATCAGACTAAGCTAATTTCAACTCATGACATTACAAGTTGGACAAAAGCATAGGTATGTCTTGCCATAGGCCGAACCTTGAGAAGTGAAGGACTGGCCCCCAAGCAAAAAAAAAAGAAAAAGGACTGGCCCAAGCCAACTAGAACAAGCTATAAAAACTTGTTGGTTGAAGACTTGATGCAGGGATGAGAGATCCTTATGATTTCTTTTATAATCGGGTTCTCGCTTTAGATTTCTTTTTTTCCCATGATGATCTCTTAGATTGGATTTACAATTATTTAGTAAGAGAAGAATTTCTTTTCAAAAGAGTAGATATTACTCCAAGGAATAAATATCATAAAGGGAATTTACTGAACTTACTTTCTTTAATGAATTATCTTTCTTGGCATCTTTGGACCATGGACATGGCCCGAATTTGGATTTAAACTATATAAGGCCTGGAATTTGCTGTCCGTTTTCTTTTATTCCTTTGTTGGTTTTTTTTTATATTCTTGTCATGTTTTGTGCTATGGTCTCAGAATTTGGGTGGCTATTTCCACACGATTTCCTAGGATCGTCTTCTCCACTTTAATGTCTTCTACAAAAAAAATATAACAACATAAAAATATCTCTTCAACTTTTCACGATTTACACATACATCCAAATTTTTTTATTTTTTTCGATTAGAACCTAAAACTTAAGATTCGGTTGCAATGCACCTTAGCCACCCATCAGTGTTAGGATTCGTGGACACATGATTGCCATGCCATAACAACATATTTTTAAAATTTCAAAAATACCCTACCAAGTAAATTAGTAGGAAAGAAACAAAATATAATTCGGAGCCCTTCTTAAAATTCAACTGATGGGAGGAAACACAATTCAAATACTTTGTTATCTGTTTTCCTGTCTATTGCTCTGTTTTTCCTGATACGCCTGACAGTCCACTGATACGCCACTGTAGATGCTGATGTGGACTGTTGCAGGGAGCTGGAACTGAGCTGGAGCTTGCGTGGCAAAGGAAGAAGCTACCTAGCAACTGAATTCAGTTAGTTGGTTGAGTTAACTGAATTCAGTTGATGAATCTTGTATACACTATGAACAGTAGTAGTAAGTTTATAAATAGGGACTCGATGGGTGTAATGTAATCAGTTTTTTGGAATGAAATAAGAAACAAGTTTTCTCTTCTGCTATCACTTCTTCTATCTCTTGCGTGATCTAAATTCAGGAACCTTTCAGTTCTTGATAATCCACCTTTCTTGATCATCTGCAGCTTCTTAAACAAGAAGCTACTTACTTTGATATGCTTCTTTGGGTTGAAGCTACTTCATTTTGATATGGTATCAGAGCAAGTATCCATGGCTAATGCTGCAACAAACTCTGTTCATTCATCCTTTTCTTCAAGTGCTTCGGATGAACAATCAAGCCCATACTTCCTACACCATGGAGACAATCCAGGTACCATATTAGTCTCACAAACATTGTCTGGGGAGAACTACCCAAGTTGGTCCAGATCAATGGAGATGGCCTTGAGTGCAAAAAATAAAATTGCATTCATTGATGGGTCATTACCTAAACCAGATCCATCTGATCCATTACTCCCAGTATGGATTCGTTGTAATGACATGGTCACTTCATGGATCCTCAATTCAATTTCAAAAGAGCTAGCCGACAGTGTCTTATACATCAATTCGGCTAGAGAAATTTGGAATGACCTATGTGAGAGGTTTTCACAAGGCAATGGACCAAGAATCTTTCAGATTCAGAAGGCTATTGCTTCTTTGACACAGGATCAATCCAATGTCAGTTCATACTTCACCAAACTTAAGGGTTTTTGGGAAGAATTATGGAATTACAGACCAAATCCTGTATGTTCTTGTGGAGCAATGAAACGTTTGATAGAATATCAAAATCAAGAATGCACCATGCAATTCTTAATGGGATTAAATGACAGTTACTCCCATATCCGAGGCCAGATTCTCTTGATAGAGCCTCTGCCTCCCATAAACAAAGTGTTCTCCCTGGTGCTACAAGAAGAAAGACAAAGAGAAATCACAACCTCTGTTGATCCAAACATGAACACAGCAGCGTTCTTAAGTAGATCAACCAACAACCACAATGCAACCTCTTCAACTAAACCTGGAGCAGAAGCAGGTCAGTTCCAAAGAAGGGATCGACCAGTGTGTGGTCATTGTGGCATAATTGGGCATACAAAAGACAAATGCTACAAATTGCATGGATATCCACGAGGATATAAATTTAAGAACAGAAGTAATCAGAGTTCTGTGAATCAGGCATCATCAGAAATGGAATCAAAACAAATCAATGGTGCTCCACAGCTTCCTTTCACAGTGAAACAGTGTCAACAACTGCTAGCACTGATCAATCCTTTGTCTTCATCAGATGATGGTCAAAGCGGGAATTCTAAAGCTCCTCAGACATCTGGTTATTCCTTATCTGGCTCATCTAATACCTCTGGCTCAAAGATAGAGGGATCTAAAATCAACATGGCAGGTATATCTCATCATCTCTTTGCTTGTGCCTCTGGCCCAATCACTGAACAATGGATAATTGATACTGGTGCTACCGATCACATGGTACATTCGGCCTCTATGCTAACAGAAATTAATTCCTTGGTTTCCACATTTGTTAGCCTTCCAAATGGAATCTCTGTTCCTGTAACTCACACAGGAACGGTGAAACTCTCAAAGCATATCACTCTTACCAATGTTTTGGTTGTTCCCTCATTTTCTTTCAATTTGATTTCCGCCAGCTCTTTACTTAAACAGAAGTCATGCTGTTTAATTCTCCTATCTGATCATCTCTTCATTCAGGACCAGTACACCTGGACAACGATTGGTTTGGCTAAGGAAAGGAATGGCTTATACTACATGGTTCAAGATCATGAGTTCAATAAGGATAAATCTTGTAAAGCCTCTGTTCATGCAGTCTCTGCCGACTTGTGGCATTGTAGGTTAGGACACCCATCTCCATCTAGAATGCAACTTTTACATGAGTATATTCCTGAACTAGCAAGATCCAGCTTACAGCACTGTACAGTTTGTCCATTGGCCAAACAGCATAGATTGTCTTTTCCAGTTTCAATGAATAAAACTGAATCTCCTTTCGAACTCATTCATTGCGATGTGTGGGGGCCTTTTTCGGTTCCATCACATGATAATTCTCGATATTTTTTAACTGTGGTTGATGACTTCAGTAGATCCACTTGGGTATTCCTAATGAGCTCCAAATCACAAACACAGTCCCTTATCCGGTCATTTTTTAATCTTATAGAGACTCAATTTGGTGCCAATATCAAGGCTGTACGCACTGATAATGGTGCTGAATTCAACCTTCAAGAGTTTTTTGCTTCTAAGGGAGTTCTTCATCAGCATTCATGCGTTGAAACTCCACAGCAAAATGGCACGGTGGAAAGAAAACACCAACACCTTCTCAACGTTGCTAGATCGTTGAGATTTCAATCAGATGTTCCCCTCAAATTCTGGGGTGAATGTGTGCTCACAGCTGCTTACCTTATCAACAGAATGCCTTCTCCTTTGTTGTCAAATCGATCTCCCTGTGAAGTGTTGTTTTCATCAAAACAGACACCGAAACTTACATATGATCATCTCAGGGCATTCGGATGTTTATGTTATGTTTCTACTCTCACACGGCACCGAAACAAATTTGATTCCCGGGCTGAGCCAGCTGTTTTCCTTGGTTATCCTTATGGAGTGAAAGGATACAAAGTTTACAACTTGAAGTCCAAAACCATTTCCATTTCCCGAAATGTTATCTTTCATGAACATATTTTTCCATTCAAGCAATTCCCTTCTTTAGCTTCTGAACACACAGATTCCCATAGTATAATTCCGAATGCCATTCCTGATGAAAGTTCATATCCAGATAACATTTTGCACACTCCTGCTGCATCCGTTCCATCTAACCTTTCTCTTCAGAACCTTTCAGATTCTTCACCATGTATAGAAGATGGTATAGAGGACACTCCCATATATTCACAGCCCATGCTTGAATCACCCCAACCAGTTAGAAGGTCAACTAGAACCAAGAAACGACCAACCTACCTTGAACAATATCATTGCCAATTGGCCACTAACCTTTCTACTTCACCATCAAAATCCATGGTGACTGGTACTGGGTGTAACATCTCTCATTTTCTCGACTATAATAAACTTTCCTTATCCCACAAAACCTTTGTCCTAGCTGTTAGCAATGAGATTGAACCTACCTCATACAAGCAAGCAGTTCAGTGCCCGGGATGGAGGGAAGCAATGACAAAAGAGATTGCTGCCCTTGAAGAAAATAATACCTGGACTATCACTGATCTACCACCCGAAAAGGAAGCTATTGACTGTAAATGGTGCTACAAAATTAAATTCAACTCTGATGGCACCATAGAACGCAAGAAGGCCCGTTTAGTTGCAAAAGGATACACTCAACGGGAAGGTTTTGATTACTTTGAAACCTTTTCACCAGTGGTAAAAATGACTACCATCAGAACACTCCTTGCTGTTGCTGCAGTAAACAATTGGCACCTTCATCAACTCGATGTGAACAACGCCTTCCTTCACGGTGATCTAAATGAAGAGATTTACATGAAAATTCCTCCTGGTTTTGCTGGAAAGGGGGAGTCCAAAGTATGTAGACTTAATAAGTCTTTATATGGTCTGAAACAAGCCTCAAGGCAGTGGTTCTTCAAGCTCTCCCAATTCCTTTTGGAAACCGGGTCTATGCAATCCAAAGCTGATTATTCCCTCTTCACAAAACAATTTGGTTCATCATTCATAGCACTCTTGGTGTATGTTGATGATATTGTATTGGCTAGTAATAACCTTACTGCAATTGAAGATTTCAAGACTGTCATAGATCAGAAGTTCAAAATCAAAGACTTGGGGAAGCTTAAATATTTTCTGGGAATTGAGGTTGCGAGATCAAAAGCAGGAATTTCCATCTGTCAACGCAAGTTCACCCTTGACATTCTCTCAGACACCGGATTCCTCGGTGCTAAACCAGCTAAAACACCCATGGAACAGAATCTAAGGTTGATTAGGGATACAAATTCACCTCTTGCTGATCCCACTATGTACAGACGACTCATTGGGAAGCTTTTATACCTCACCATCACAAGACCCGATCTCTCCTATTGTTTGCAAGTCCTTAGCCAATTCATGGACAAGCCACATCAATCTCATCTTGAGGCTGCTCATCGGGTACTTAGGTATCTTAAAGCTTCTCCCGGCCAAGGTTTATTCTTCTCATCATCCTCACAGCTACTTATTAAAGCGTATTCAGATTCTGATTGGGCTGGTTGCCCAGAAACAAGAAGATCAGTTACAGGATACTGTGTATTTCTTGGTGATTTCTTAATCTCATGGAAGTCCAAGAAGCAGTCAACTGTTTCTAGATCTTCGGCTGAAGCTGAATACAGGGCAATGGCAACGACCTGTTGTGAGATAACCTGGATTAAATATATTCTAACGGATCTTCAAGTTTCTCATAATGCACCTGCTTTGTTATTCTGTGATAATAAAGCAGCTTTAGCCATAGCTGCAAATCCTGTTCACCATGAAAGAACAAAGCACATTGAGCTGGATTGTCATCTAATTCGAGAGAAAATACAATCTGGCATCATTCATACTTCACATGTTCCTTCACAGTGTCAGCTGGCTGACATCCTCACCAAAGGACTTAGCTCCACTCAGTTCCATTCTCTTCTGTCCAAGATGAGCATTCACAACATTCATTGCTCCTCTTGAGGGGGAGTCTTAAAATTCAACTGATGGGAGGAAACACAATTCAAATACTTTGTTATCTGTTTTCCTGTCTATTGCTCTGTTTTTCCTGATACGCCTGACAGTCCACTGATACGCCACTGTAGATGCTGATGTGGACTGTTGCAGGGAGCTGGAACTGAGCTGGAGCTTGCGTGGCAAAGGAAGAAGCTACCTAGCAACTGAATTCAGTTAGTTGGTTGAGTTAACTGAATTCAGTTGATGAATCTTGTATACACTATGAACAGTAGTAGTAAGTTTATAAATAGGGACTCGATGGGTGTAATGTAATCAGTTTTTTGGAATGAAATAAGAAACAAGTTTTCTCTTCTGCTATCACTTCTTCTATCTCTTGCGTGATCTAAATTCAGGAACCTTTCAGTTCTTGATAATCCACCTTTCTTGATCATCTGCAGCTTCTTAAACAAGAAGCTACTTACTTTGATATGCTTCTTTGGGTTGAAGCTACTTCATTTTGATAGCCCTTACGGACGGAAGAAGACGATCTCATCTCAATGCTTGCACCCTCTCTGTCTCTCCCACAATGTTCTTATTGTGAAAATAGTACAAAAGCCCCAAAAAAAAGCCCAAAACCCTAATCTCATTTGTGATATGAATCCCAAGCAAACACCACCAGAGACCGATCTCTAGGCCCTAGCAGCAGTGGTAGTGGCAGTCGTGCAGGCGATCCAGCCTTCCTCCCCACGCTTCTTCTTCTTGGCCACGGCAGCGGCAAGCCCGAGCTTGCATTGCCGGATCACTATCACCATCGACTTCAACAACGAGAATGCCCCCGCCGTACAGTGGGCGGTCCAGAACTGCCTCTGCCCCGGCAACGTGGTGATCCTCCTCCATGTCCGCCCCATCAGTGTCCTCTACGACGCCGACTGGGGCTCGATTGACCTCTCAATCTCTACCGCCGCGGCGGCGGCCGCTGAGAACCCCGACTCCATCTCCATGGAGTCGCAGTAGAAGCTGGAGGATGACTACGACCACGACGGCTCAGGACCAAGCGCATCCCCTCATGGCCTAGGCTCAAATCCCCTTCAAGATCCACATCATCAAGGACCACAACATGAAGGAGAGGCTCTGCCTGGGGGTGGAGAGGGTTGGTTTTTTACTGTAAAATTCAAAGAGAGTAAAAAAAGGAAGGAGCATATGCTTCTCTTTAAATTTGTCTCTTGAGACTCAGGAAGGATTTAATTTCTTTTAATTATCATGCTAGTTTTGCGGTTCCCTTCATTCCATTAGCAGTAGAAGCTTCAAGTGGTGATATTAGAATGTTTCACCACTAGCTTTAGAATACATAGTGCGAAGAAGAGGGAGGGAAAGGTTGGTGCCGTTGACGTTTTCAAGTTGGTATGGTACTCTTGGGATTCTTGAAAATTTTTAAGCTCATCATCACCAGAAAAGAATGGATGTTTTCTTAGTGTTTGGTAGCTGAAGTCTTGTTTGGGACCTATGGAATAAAACTGCAGTGCAATGACTATCCCGAGAGCTTGAGAAGAAACTTCAATAATATAATGAGAGCTTGAAAAGAATGGATGTTTTCTTCTTCTTATTCCGTTTTTTTCTTTTTGAAGTATTGTTCTTCAAAATCTCCTCAACATTCACAATAATTGCAAGGGCTATTCCAAGAGCTAAAGTTCGACTTCATTATGCTGTTGCGTATGCCTCTTGGCAAGGTTGTCATAGAAGAAGGGAGGTTGCTTAGTATGAGAGATCTGGATCTGATTCTTCTTGTTTAATTAGTGACATTGAGATTGTTCTCGCCTTTCTTGATCTCCTTCATGGGAGGATTTGATTGGGAAGAGAGAGAGAGAGAGAGAGAGAGAGAGAGAGAGAGAGAATGCATAAAGAGGAGGTTTTCTGCTGAGATTGTTCACGCCTTTCTTAGTTTGAACTCGGATTTGTTTGGTAAAAGCTCTTCAAGCAAGAGGTCTTCCGAAGTCTATCACCCATTGGATTCATTGTTTACTATTTTCAATTGCAATGGCTCTCCTTGTGAACGGTAAACTAAAAAATTGGATCAAGTGTTGTAAAGGTCTTCGACAAGGTGACCCTTTATCTCCTTTCCTGTTTATCTTGGCTACTAGTGTTTTGGCAAGGCTTCCTAAACACGGAGGATCTAAAGAGCTAGTTGAAGAAATTGGAGAAATTGATGTCTTTTACAATATTAAAAGCCTTGAATTTGCCGACGAAAAGAAAAAGAAAAGAATTGTTGCAGCGAAAGCCATTCTCCTAGCCTTTGAAGGGTCTTTAAGGTTGAAAATAAATTTTTATAAAAGCTCTATTATTGGCCTTAATATGCATGAAGAGAAATCTGATGTGATAGCTGCCTTGATGGATTACAAGAAAGGCACCCTATTTTTTACTTACTTGGGCCTGCCACTATTTGACAAGAGAATGTTGGAGAAGATCAATAGGAGATTGGCTGCTTGAAAAGAAAGATTTCTCTCGTTGGGGGGTAGGCTTACCCTTATTAATAGCTTGATGTCAACTCTTCCTTTCTGTGTTTATTTTGCCAAAATGGGTCCTTAACAGGATTGATCAGATGTGTCGTGCCTTCCTTTAAAAAGAAGTGGACAAAGTTAGTGGCTTCCATTGCTTGTTGAATTGGATTTGGTGTGTAGGTTCAAGGAACAAGGAGGGCTGGGGATAAAAAATATTAAGCAAATGAACCTAGCATTTCTTGCAAAATGGGCTTGAAAGTTTTTGCAGGGCAGTGATTCTCCTTGGTGGAAACTTATTCAAAGAGCTTACTATCAGAGGAAAAAATTTGGGATAAGGGATTGCAAAAAGCCTCAAAAGCCTATTCTCTATTTGGAAAGACATCAACAAACAACTTGAAACATTTTGGGACTGCCCGTCATTTACATTGAGTTGGGAGGATAGCTGACTGGGGCCCTTGAAGCTCTTCTCTTTGTTTACTGAGCTCTATATTAATGCAGTAAGAAAGGACTACACGGTTGCCTCGCAGTGGTCATGGAGAACACTCTCTTGGAAAGTTAAATTAAGAGGACCCTTATATGACAACGGATGGATCAACTATATACCCTCAAAGAATCTCTCTCTCATATAAAACCATCTCGAATTTGCGATATCCTCCTGTGGAAACTCTCACATGGAGGTTATTTTATAGAGAACTCTTTTTACAAATTTTTTAATAATGGTGGCCTTTGTTGTCCTTACTATAAGAGCATGTGGAAGGTAGCTTTACTTAGGGGTTCAAATTCGTCGGGTTGGATCGGGTCTTGAGTGACCCTGACCTGATCCAGTTTCTTGTTCGGATCCTAATTTTGGAGCCAAACTCGACCCAATAGAAAACTGGGTCAGGTCTACGGTAGACCCAACAAGTCGTTTAGGTCGAGTCGGGTCCATGTATAACCTGGTTCCAACTCAGAACATTCGAGTCCGCTTCTTGGGGTCTGGTGCATCACTCAATCCATTAAAGCTTGTTCAACTAAAATCAGCCATATCCCTTGCCTCGGTCCTTTTCCTTGCCACCCTCTCCAAAGCCCAGTCCGGCCACTGCCGCCTCCCATCGAGACATTCTCCCTCCTTGTCATCGGCCACATGCACCTCCTCCGCCCCCCATCCACCAGATCCTCTACTGCCTTGCCACTCGCCACTGCCCCCTCTTCAGCCTCTGCCTTGGCTTCACCCTCTGCATCATCACCTCCTCTCTGAACGTCGCCCGCGAACTCTTCAAGACCCACGAACTGCCATCTCCAACCACCCCCAAACCGCCTCCACTGGCCACTTTGCCTACAATGCTGCCGGCTTCGCCTTCGCCCCCTACTATCCCTACTGGCTCTTCATCAAGCGCCTCTTCATGTTCGAGCTTCTCGGCCCCCGGACCGTCGACCTCCTTGGCCTTCGGACCCGTCGACCTCCTCCACCCTGTCCGCCGCGTTGAGCCCCTCGACCTCTTGCGCTCTATTTTTGACAAGTCGGCATGTCGTGAGCCAATAGGAGGATGACAGCTAGCATGACGTAATCGATCCCAAAGGGGAGACCAAGGCTCGAGAGTTGGTGAAGCATGTGGCGGAGCTTCTCTTTCCCATCAAAATTTGGAAAGAAAAAATTAAGCCGTAGTGCCATGACCATCGAATCATTTCAGCTACTTTTTGTATAAATTTGGCATCTTTTTTCATTCTCTCACGTATATTATGTGGCTTCTCTCTCCCACTCCCCTCCCCCTAATCGTTTCAGTTCTTTGTTCCGTAGCTGTAGCAAAAAAGATCTCACCGACACACCGCGCTAGCTATCTCTGGGAGGCTATGGTCTCTCTCTACCCATAACCATAAATGCTCATCCCGCGGCTACCTAATCTACCTCATAAAGTCAAAATGGGCATTTATTACATTACGTGTATTGGAACTAGCCTAGAGTGAAGAGCGGATTCTTGGAAGCCAAGTTATTTATTATTTATAATAATATTTTAATACTTTATATACGGGTTTGTTCAGGTCGGGTCGGGTCTAAATTCAGTAAACTCAAATCCGACCTAAAAATAGAGCGGATCTAATTTTAGGATCCAACCTGGCCCCACGGGTCCTCCAAAATGGGTTAGGTTGGGTCTAAGCGGGTTTGATAGGGTCAAATCATGGGTCAACCCAACCCATTTGCAACCTTAGCTTTATCAAAAAAAGTAAAAATTTTTATATGGCTTGCACTTAGAAATCGACTGCATATAGAAAAAATTCTTGCTAAGAAAGGATGACAGGTTAGTGATGGATATGTGTTGTGTAGAAGAAGAATCGAAATGACCTTCCATCTACTAATTAGGTGCTCATTTGTCTGTAGTTTATGGACAACAATTAAAGTATAGATAAATCTGAGAGGATGACCTACTAGCATTAGTGATCTGTGGACCTAATGAAGAAACAAAAAATTTCAACAACCAATAAGAAAAGCTGTGGATTAGTTGATTGTTGCTATCTATTGGAAAATATGGAAGGAATGAAATGTTCGAATTTTTTAAAGAAATCAAGTTCTATTTATTGTGTTTTGTACAAAATCTTATTAACCTTCTTCAGCTAGAAACATTTATGTTAGAGAAACTACTTGATCCTCATTCCAAACTTTAGAATAACCTCACAACATTGGTATCACACGTTAAGAGACGTTGATCTATCCTTTTATAAAAAAAGCTGACTCAAATCAGAATACAAAGCTTATATAGCTACATACTAAAATATAGAGATCCTTTAAATCACTTATGAGATTGTTCAACTTGTTGAATTGTTTAACAGGTCTACTTATAGACCTATCTTTTGTAAAATAAAGATGATTTGCCAGGCCATCATGAGCTTGACTCAAAGCATATATTCAACAAACCATCGATGTATCAGACCCTCATCGTTGCTATAGGTTATAATCTTGGTTTTTGTAGACAAAGGAGCTTTGTGGGACAAACTATATAAGGCGGACTAGGATACACTCGAGTATATCTTTATTCAAATCTGATCATGGTCGGATAATAGGGGTCGAGCATTAATGATCGCCTATTGGATATATTCTACTATTCTGTTGGTTGGTGGCGGCGAACACGATAGGAAGAGTAGCCGAAACAAGGTACCCCTGTTTCGAATGAATGCCAGTGACTTGCCGGCTTAATTTAAAGAAAAACATGGCTAGAAGACCGGAAGAAGAAGAGAGGAGGACTGGCTTGGGTCTTACATTAGTCCGACGAAGATCCGGCGAAGTCTTGAGTGAGGAATCGAGAAGGAGACTCGAAAAGAAGGCTTGGAATCGGCGGCCATTCTCGGGTGTTCATTGATGGAGTTAGGAGGAGGCAGGAGCCTTAAATAGAGGAAGTCCTCAAGGTTTTTGGCCGGTCTTTGGGTTTTTCTAGGACTCCTAGAGCCTATCGGAGTGGTGGGAGGAAGAATTCTCCTCCATCGCATGCAACAGGCATGCCTTTGGGCTAATCGGGCTTAGCCTCTTCGGGCCGGCCATAGAGCCACAAACTGGGGTGCGCGGGATCGGGCTGGGCCTAGCCACTCTGGGCTAGCCCACGAGTCCCAGAAAATTTCTGGGTAATTACAGGTACAACCTTGCCCCCATTCCATACCTGAGGTTTTACATTAAAATTAATGACCAACTCAATAGAAATCCTATAGAATTAGGACTTGGCAATAAATCTCAACAAGTAGTTGAACAAACAATGGGCTTTTCTCTAGGTCTTACCCTCATTGCAGACCTCAGGTTCCACATGCCTTGGTTATCCAAAGAAACAAAAAAAAAAAAAAATCTCTCGGTGGGTGACTTCATCACCCTTGAATCACATCTCAAAAAGTCACACACATCAGATTTTGTAATTCAAATCCAGAGGAAATCAATCATATGCAGAGATAATGAGAAAGGAACGCAAGCAACCATGTGTAACTCCAGGGACTTGAGCTCCAGTCTTCACCAATAGTAATAAACTTGCCTGCATGTGCTTCAAGTAGCCCGCAAAATGATCCATTGTATCTTGAGAGTGCACTACCAATAATAATACTCACTTGGCCACCGTGATTTTAACTTAAAAGACTGTATCCAGCGGAACTGTGGATCGGTGGATGAAACATTTAGTATGATTACTTGTGAACTTCATTATTGCTACAGGCTGCCATCTTGGATTTTGTAGATAAGGTGGACTCATGGAAGAAACTGCAATCTCAGTTTCTCAACTTCCTGAGCACCGGCCTAGTAACGATTGAATCTAATAAACTTTCAAGATCTGCAGCAGATGATTTCGGTCCTGTTTCACCGGAACTAGCCTAAATGAGCAAGATCAGATCAAACCGATTCGTCGGGTTATTTTGAATCTTAGAGAGAGCCCAGAGATGTACATGGAGATTTCGGTTTTAGACGTATAGCAATTTGTCTTCCTTCAATGTGATAAACCAATGTTATCTCATAACAAAAGGCCAACTAGTGATCCATAATATTAAACAAAGCATGGATCAGCAGGAGGAAGGATAGTTAAATCCTCTGATCCCGCAAAAGAATTATATAAAGAATAATAACACAGAGCACTTCAAAAGGGTGAGAATTCAGAAAGGAAACAACCACATTTGCCTATGTAAATTAAATTTAATTCTAAAGAACAGATATATAACAATTATTCTGTTTGATACATTAAAAAGATGAAATGAGGGTAACAGAAGCAAAAATCTAAGAAATTTTCTTTTTTGAGGAAAAAATGCAACACAATGCTACTTCCAGCAACACTGCCATTGTTTTTCTTTGCAGTCACACAGAAAGTAAAGTACGAAAGCTGTTCAATTGATCTCAGTATCAGCGAAAACCTACGGCCTTCCCACAGCGCAGGGCATTTGAAGGGATGTCGTACTCATTGGAGAAGCTTTTCTCTAAGGTCCATACTCTGTTGTAAAATTGCTGCCCCAGGTACTGCCTCCCCCACATTGCAGATCTTAGGTTCCACATGCCTTGGTTATCCAAAGACACAAAGATTGCAGACCATCCCTTTGGATAAACCTAGAATATTAGAGAAGAACAGACATATATTAGAGTCTGAAGAGTAGCTTTCCACAAGTCCATGCATAATAAGAAGGCAGTGGATGCAGCTCCAAGTTACAGAAACCAGTAGGATATATAGCATGCTCACCTGAACTGTATGTCTGGTGACAGCATCAATTAAGTTATATCGTCTTCTGAACTTCTCTGTCCAGTTCCCAGCACCATATCTGCATACATCCAATGCCATAGAACCAGCAAACTTCAGATTTGTGAGTTGACCAAATCGCTAGAAACAAGCATATAATTACCAAAGATCCTTCCATGGCAATTACAATTCAAACAATACTTTCCATACAGACTAGCATGGGGTGGTCAAATATATATATATATATATATTTGAACTATGACACCTTCCTTTGCTCGAAGAAATATCGATCTCTTCATGAAGTTGAAAGAAAATTTTATATTTCCCTCCACCCAATATTACTTCATTGTTGTGATAGCCAGCAAAAACATAGAAATGGATCTTCTTCAGGTCAACTAATTAACAGGATCTTAAGATCTATAAGCAACTGATGCCTTCATACAAGCTTGTAAACCAGTCATTGTTTAGAAATTGGATGATAGGAAACATTTAGCAAATTATAGTCTAAAAGGTTCTATTGCACATAGAATCATACTAGTACCTAAAAAAAATATTGTAAGAGTTAGTTATTTATTTGACTTCAATTGTCATAGCTAATTATTGTGGGAGCTATCCTGAATATGGTGCATTTGCTAAAATTTCTCAAAGGAGTGCATTATATTGTGAACAATATCTTTTAGAATTATGAACATGAGTCCTATCTCTAAGAAAACAAGTAGTTGGTCAAATAAATACAAATGTTGAGCATTATATCAGATGCAATTCGACAGGGAATTGGAGAAGGGAAAACCAAATGATTGAAGAGCTTACCCAACAACCCAGAAGTCATAGCCATCAAGATGCCATGATTGCATGGAATCTTCAGTGTTTTGGAAGACGATTTCAATGAAGTCATGAAGATTAAACCTCATGACCGGGGTACCCAGTACAGCAGAGCCTTCAGGGGCCGGAATAGGGATGCTATCCCAGGTGAAGATACCAGGAATATTGAAGTTGTCGGCGAGCTTCAGAGGCGTATCAGGAACAACAAAGGAAACGCCATTGACAGCGTAGCGCTGCTTTCCATTGATCAGAGGGGCCGAATTCTTCAAGACGAGTGACCTTGTCCTCGTTATGGTACCGTAATGGTATGATCCCTGAGGATTAGGCCTGGCTGCACTAGCTGTGAGATTCCACCTTCAAGGAGCGATCAACCAAAAGAACCACCAATCAGAATCTCGCCAAGCCTCTAATGGTGGCACAGTTCGTCACTGATGTCAAAATGGATAAAATAAATCATTACCTAATGGTTCTGGCTTGCCGCATAGAGATGTGAGGATTGCGGAGAGGTGGCGGAAGTGGTCCAGATGGAGGGGAGTTTGAGTTGCTGTAATGCAGTACTCCAGTTGCAGTTAACACCCTTCTGGTGAATCGAGTCGAGGTGACGATGTAGTAGTCCTTGGGGGGCTGATCCAAGGTAACCAAGACCGCCAGCGATTGGCCGACATGGATGTCGAGGGAATCGTAGATGTTCTGAAGTGTGTGGGAACCTTCGACCTCAACGAGCTTCATTTGGTGGCCCTGGATCCTGAAGTTGATCGAGGTCATCAAGCCCACATTGGAGACCCTAAAGAGGTATGTCTTTCCTGCGTTGGCGTAGAAAGCTTCAAATGAATGAAATCTATGGATAAGAGAAGCAGAGTAGAACAGGGGAGGAACATTAAAAAAAAAAAAAAAAAATACTTTGATCCCCAGAGAAGGAAGTGAACTGCTGGGCGCCGTTAATGAGAAGCCCGTCAGGGAAAGGCAGTGATCTCCCTGAATCCAAAGTCTGCTGCAATGCCTGCAAGATATCGAAGAAACGCCTCGATGAGATGCTCTCATTACTCAATCTCCAAAACGAGAAACCAAAGATGATCGATATACCTTGTGGCCGGCCTTGTACCAGTCGCCGACGAGCAGGGAGAAATCGCCATCAGGCTTCGCATATGGCACCGGGATCTGCGGCCTCTGGTAGACATTCAGAGCACCGAAGCCACCGGCAGCCCGCTGCATTCCGGTGGAGAGAAAGTAGGTGAAGCTTCCAATCTGGTCCTTGGTTTGAAACTTATATGTATAGTTTGAACCAGGAGGTATGGGGCAGTTGGTCCCCAGAACTCCATCTTGCCACGAGTTCTTCCTCTGTTTGATCCCATTCCTATATATCACTCACCCAACATTAAAACCAGCACAACAAGAAACCTTCTTTTTTGTTTTTTTACAGCAAAAAGAAAAGGATACGATATAAAGAGAAGAAACCATACCAAGTTATGAGTATAGGCTCGTCGATCTTATTGATAACATCGACGATCATGTTGTCGTTGGTGACGCAGTCGATACGAGGCCCAGGGAACTGCCCGTTAATGAGAATCCCCTATAAAACAGTCCACGAAACAGCCTTTCTTAGTCCCATATGAACGAGATTAGCTCATAATACATTAAAGGTGGCGGTGAAGAAGACAAGAGAACGGACCTGCTGCTGGACGCCGAGAGGGGAGATTGGTCCATGAGTTACTGTCCAGGTGAAGTACCGGTAAGGGTCTTCGGCGGTCGCGACGAAGGCCAAGGCCAAAAACGCCATGGCTCCAAGGACCAAAGGTGGCGACGATGGCGTCCTCATTGCTTTCACCGAGGTCTCCTAAAGAGATCTCAGAGGACTTACTCTTTTTTTTTCAGATAAGAAGAGAAGAGAAGAGAAGAGAATAGAGGATGAGAGAAGAATGAGGCATGTAAAAGAGGGGGAGTTGGGAGGCGTTTTAAGAGAGTGCGAGCGGGAAAAGGGTGGGCGGGGGCAGGGATCCCACCCTCTTCCTTCCGATGCCAGCTTGGGCGCGGCGCGGTTGACGCGTTTACGCGTTAGGGATGGTGCAACGCAGGACTACGTAGATCCGACTTCAGGGTTTTTTTTTTTTTTTTAACGATATATTATATAGTTTTTACGTGATTACAGCCGGCCAAGTGAAGAAATAAAAAATGATACAAGGTAGAAGGGATAGCATCTGCCCTAGTTCGAAAAAAATATCTGAAATACCGAGTGACAAAGGAGGCAACCCAATCTGCAGCTCGATTTGCCTCTCGATACACATGTGCTGCCTGAAAGGACTTCATCTTTCTGATCACAAATCAGCGGATGGCCATCTTCAAAACGATCCATTCTTCGATTCCAGTCAATCACCATGGAACAGTTTTTCTCAAAATGTACCTTATCAGCTTCAAAAACCTATCAATGTTCTCTTGAGCGGATTTGGGCCATGATGCAACATGCCACTATATTATTGGTTTGCTCGTACCGTAACCCCACCTGGCTCATGAGCCAACCAATCATCTAGAGACATGTGGCGTGGAGAGAGTTGGGACGAGTAAATTACCAAGCCAGGAGCAAACCATGTGCATGCACTCAAAGCCCACCATTGTTCTCTCTGCTGCTCATCAATTTGTTTCTTTTTTTAATTTTATTTTTTATTTTTTATTTTTTAGTATGAGTGCGGCTAATAAAATTAAATAAAATCACACAAAAAATCATGCATGCACACATATTCTTCTTTTTTATTAATTTTATTATTGCATTGTAATACTAATTAATATAAGGGACTTTAGTATCCAGCTTAAATGATTCATTCTCTAGGGATGGGTGCAGCTGTGATCCAAAGAGGACTTGATGGCAGCAACAACAGCTGGGAGTTCTCACGGCGTGATGGTCGCAGGGTGGGGGCAGCTTTTCACATGCCCCCTCCTCGAGGCCATTACGGAGTCCATGCTCACCTTTATGGCTTCATCTTCTAGGGAACGACGTAGTGGATACGTTTCATTGCGGTGGGCCATTGCATGGGTGGAACTGTGGGTTATAATCCGGAGCTTAGTATTGTTTTGGGAATAGAAAGGGATTATTGGGGTAGTTGGCTCATGGTTAATTATGTGCATGGACACGAGGAAGTGGTGGATGAGTTTTTCTTTTGTTCACGTTGGAGGGCTAGTTGTTATAATTTGTTTTCTTTTCTTTTTTTTTCCTTTTCAATCACTGGTTTGCTATATTTTGGGGTTCTTGCTAAGCTTCTCAATTTTAAATTTGGTTTGAGAGTTTATGTTTCATGCTCACCTTGTGAGCTGACTAAAACCCAAGATTACAAGCTTGCACCTTTTTTTCATTATACTCCTCTATTTTTTGTAAATAAGAAGTGCTACCGCACATATTTAGAGCACTTCTCATTCTTTACTTAGACTATAAGAAGTCGGAATGTAAATTCAGCTAAGCTAGACAGGCAACCCGAGTTTACGAGAGTTGGGATGCATATAAAAATATATCAACATTAATTTGAAAAAAAAATTAAGATAGTCCATAATGTTGATCCTGTTTTGACCGCCCATTTTTTCAAGGATCCTTGGATGCATATTTAATTAGTTTGTCTTAAACTTTTGATTCTTCAATGCAATCAGGAGCGAGAAGTAAAATAAAGGTTGAATTGGACTGGTATATGGTTGTTTGTTGTTGCAAATAAATAAAATTACAATGCACATATTATATCATAAAATTAGAGCATATATCTAAAGGGAAAACATGTGTGGAGACTGAAAATACATGTTGTGACATATGAGCCTAGCCCATGAAAGTTTTAAGGAAAAAAATAAATTATGTACAACAATCAATTAATAACTTATTTTACATCATTCAAGCATGTAATCTGTGACACATAATATCTTTCTTACAAAACTTTTTTTTTCAAAGAAAATGCCTTTTAAGAAAACTATTATCTATTATCCAATGAACCTACAACTTAAGAGAACAAATGCGCTTTGTAATTTCGGCAATTGCCTAAAAGTTACTTGCATGAGTTTACACAAAATTTTGCATCCTCAATCACATAGGGTAAATTCAAACAACAAAATGTTTAAATTTAAATCATTTTCATCATTACAAATTACCATATATCTTATTTCATTCACCATTGTTGGTCATACTCATGGATTCTACTTAAGAATAGAGGGAACAACTAACATGACCACCAGGAAATTAAAGGTTTCAGTATTTCTTTTAACTTTTCTTTCAGTATGGATTCATCTCCATGAACAAGTGCTGTTTTGTCAGGATTGAGAAATACTTCAGCACTCAACCCTACCAAAACAAACTTGCACGTAGTGCAGGGTTTGGTGGCTCCACCACAGCCCCTCAAATTGCACTATGAACAGCCCTCCTCATGCCAGTTTCTCCCTCCCTCTGCTGTCGATTTCCTTTTGGTAGCGTGGTTGGGCTCCATAGCAGCTTACGAATTGGATGCCACTGCTTGGGAGAAAGCGGAAGACCGCGTGTCTTTTTGTTTGTGTTCGTAATCGTTACGCTGGCGTGAACGCGAGTTGGTGGGTGATGGCGGAACTTGCGGAAATCCGCGTAAGCTGGGTGCTGGCCAGGGATTTCGATGTTGTTTTTTTTATCTTTTCTTTAAAAAGATAACGGTATTGTTTTTTTTTTTTTTTTTTGTTGAACATAGAATTTCATTATATATAGATTGAAATCATTATTGATATTATTTATTTTAAAACAAATTAATTTATTTTTTAAGTCTTAATCATTGTGATAATGTTTACTATAATCTTATTTAATAAAATATTATCTTTTCAATGGTGTAACCATTATTCGTCTCAGAACATGTCGTTATAATGTTCAATAATGTATTCCAATGGTTATTATTTCTTTCCCCCAAAAGAAACCTCAAAGTGATATGATGGCTGTTATATATATAAATAAATATATAGATGTAAATGATGGCTGTTGTAATATTACAATGGCCATTATTCAAATATTTTTGTCGAGCAGAGGAGATTATGGGCCGAGTCTCGAGTCTGCACTATATTTATTTTTAATCAGGCTTTAGATCAAATTTATTTAAAATTTAATATTTTTTATGCCCAAGCTCACCCCATGATCCATTATAGTATTAAGTCGAGTAATAGATTACAAAAAATTGACTTTGTATAAGTACCATCCTAAAATTTTAAATTTAGTCAAATTCAATCATAGGCACTATAATCAATTTATCTCAGTATGTCTGTGCTACAATGTCTCCAAATCCATATAGGCCATGGACCGACTCTAATACCATTTGTCGCAACGTAGGATGTTATCCAAAAAAATCTCATTTGAAGATATTATTTTGAGTTTTTTAGCTCTGTACAGATATTTGAGATTTATCCGATGCATAGTCATGTGGGAGTAAACATTAACAAAAATCATATGGGACAGGCACTAAAGAAAAAAATATAGGACGAACTTTCTATTTTGCCACGTTTTCTCTAGTGTGCATTTTGAAAAAGAAATCCAAAAGTCATAGATTCCTTCTACTAATGGAGTCGATAGTCCTATGGTTAAAAAAATAAAAAATAAAAATCGTGGTACATACTACATGGTTAAGTAATACCATCAAATAAATTAATTATTTAACAAGCCAATACATATATTTAATAAATTGATATATAGCTTCTAGAACATGGTGTTCAGCGATACATAGTACATGGTCAAATAGTACATACTTAGCAAATTAACTATCTAGCAACCAAATACACACTTTTAAACAAATTACTACATAGTTTTCAGAACATCATATTCATCAATACACACTATATGGTTGATGATATACACTCATAGATCTTCCGACACATATTGGAAGCTTATTTAATACATATCTAGCAATGATACAATACGTACCTCTAAGTAAATTGATACAATTTTTAAAACATATTTTTTACTAATACACACTGCATGGTCAAGTGATACAAACTAAGCAAATTAATCATCTCGCAAGTCGATACACATCTCTAGATAAATTGATACATTGTTTTTCGAATATAATGCTCATCAGTACTGATACACAGTTTGTGACACTCGTCGACTTCTCGATACAAACTGCAAGCTTATTTGATATACCTAGTAGTGATCCAATATACACTTTTGGATAAATTGAAACATAGTTTTTAGAATATGTTTTTTACCAGTACATACGATATGGTCAGGTGATATACACCAAGCAAATTAATCATCTCGTAAGCCAATATACACATCTAGATACATTGACACATAATTTTCAGAACAAAGTGCTCATCGGTACCGATACATATTTTTCTAGTTTTGTCTAACATAAGAAATTATATATATATTATTCCTTAGGTTCCATAAACTCTTCGATGCTAAGATCTCAGAAAAGAGAGAAAAATTTATAGGAGGAGAAAGAGATTTTGAAGGAGAAGAAGGACCTCACGGATGTGACAAATGGCTCGACAAGAAAGAAAATAGATGGAGAGGTTGAATAAGAAAGAAAATAGATATGGTCGATGATCTCCCTATGGACGATATCTCTTAGCATATATAATTTATATATATATATATATATATATATATATATATATATATATATATATATATATATATATATATATATATATATATATTAAAAGTTACAAGATTGATGGACTTCTTTAATAGAAAGAATCCTATATATCCTATTTGAGTTTTAGATTATCTCTGTTAGAGAAAATATATATATATATCCTATATATATATTATCCTATTTTTGTTCACCAAACATATGCTTCCACGGATTCTCACAACCGGACTTCAAAATTGGACGGCTGGCTTCTCCAAAAAAAAAAAAAAAAAAAAAACTTCTCAAAAAAATCTGACGGCTTGGGATACAACTATGGCAATTCGTCAAGCGTTTTCGATTACAGAGTCTCGTGCGGGCCCTGGCACGGACGAGCATGCTTGCATGCGCGAGTTTAAAAGTTTAAACCATCATTTGAACTCGAAACAAGTTAAACAATCAGCAATCATTGTGGCAAATGGATCGTTCGAAAATCTTAATCCCGTTTGATCCTCTCCATGAAATAAGTGGCGGTAACCAACCCCATCGTTTTGCTCAAGAGGACTTCAAAAATCTTATAATTCCGGGACTCACTAAAATCATTTTCTAGATCATGATGCGACGGGAATTTAATGGAAAACATGGTCGTAGAATCGGCCTCTTGGGCACGCAAAACAACAAAACAAGTACGCGTCTCGTGGATGCTTCGTATGTGAGACTTCCTGCAATCATGAAACGTCAAGGAAATGTGCCTTCTAAGCTTCATGATCCGAGATCTCTGCCGTGACACCAAAACTATCTGCGTTCAAGAGCGCTGCAAACCTAAAACATGTCTTTATAGATACAGATATTTTTTTCAAAAATGAAAATTCATCTCATTTGTTTAATTCTTGCTTAATGCAGAGAGACAAAGTGGATTCTATCAGCTAAAAGTGAGAGTGCGTTTATTGGATGATATCGTAACTATGATTGTAGTTATGCCAGTTGGGCTTCGCCGGCTGACTAAGATTTGTTTCATACTGCTTTCAAACTTGAACTTTGAGATTAAGTTTGATTTGTTTACCATTAATTATTTCAAGCTTAATGCAAGTTTAATTTTGAGATGAGTAGAATATGAGGCTACTTGATCAGCATAATAGTCCTAACTCCTAAGTTTAACTGAAATCAATCCAAGCTTGAATCGAACTTGGATAATTGCAGTTTGAGTCAATCTGAATATATTAAGCTTGGTTTTGAGTTAACATTTAATTGGCTCAAAGAGTAAACAAAATATATTTCATTAAAGTTGTATGGAACTAAGCCTGATCAAGCTAAATTGATCTTTAGCTCAGCTTGAATTTAATTTTGAGCTTGTTTTGTTCAAGATTGATTTATTTGGCTTTGCATTGAGCTTGATTCGAGCTTTTCTCAAGCTTAACTTGACCTATTCAATTCATTTAATGGCATTGATCCATCATAATCAATATTTCTTCTCACATGATTATGTTTATATATATATGCTTTTTTCTATAACATCAAACATGTAACAAATGACATATGAGCTCTTCATTTTTTTGATTTCCATATATAATTTGATTTTTTGTGTAAAAACTTATGCAGGCTTGTGTCTAGTCCCACACCGGCTATATGCTAAATAAATCTTAGGTACTTTTATAAAGTCAAAAAATCCAAATAACATTTTCTAGCTAGCATTTTTGGGTGAGGTCTAAGTTGTTATAATTAGTATCAGAGCGGATCCAACAGCCCATGTGAACTAGGAGATATTGTAGCATGACCCTATTTGGGCCGATCACAAACTAATCGTGGTATTTATGAGTGGATTTGAATGGATTTAGATCCTTACACTACAAAAAAAAGAATAATCTTGACACTTTTTAATGCATATACCGAAGCTTATAAGCGTCGGTATTTTTATTACCGATACTTTTTAAAGCATCGCAGAAGCGTCGGCAATGTTAAAGTGAAAATTTTATTTACCGACGCTTTTGAAAAGCGTCGGCAATAAAGGAGGCTTTGCCAATGATTTTAAATATCGGCAATACTTATTCTAACGATGCTTTAAAGTGTCGTTAGAGTTATTTTTTAAAATATATATATTTAAAAAGTCTAATTAATTTTAGGGGGCCAAAAAAAAAATCTGGATCTAGCTGGAGAGAGAGATTAGCAGACATTCTAACCTCTACCGAAAATAAATTTAACAAACTTAATTTTAAAAAAAGCCCAATTTTTGATTTTCTTATCTATTACTAGTTCCTTCTGATTCTTCTTCTTATAATAGCACAAGATAGATAACCCCAGAAAGTTAAAAAAAGAATAAAATTAGAAAAGAAATTACACAAGAAGAACAACAGATGCCCAATTTATTGTTTTTTTTTACAAATTACAATAGGAAGCATATTACAATATTTGCCCAATTTATATTATGTTTCTTTTTCTCCTATCAAATTATCTTTTACAATAGAAATAACACAGAAAGCATATTTACAAATTATAAATTAAAAATTACAGTAGAAATAACACAGAAAGTATCTCCTAACCCTAACCCCAACCTCAATCCAACCTCCACCTTCGACTCCACCGCTCGGAGCCCCGCGGTCGCGTGGATTTGAGGAGGTAATGGTCACCGATGGGGTTGTTGCAAGGGTTGGGTGGCGATCGGGTGACGAGGAGGATCCGGGACTTGCCTCCGGTGACCTAGGACAGGAACCTGGGTTCTCACTCAGGGGTCGGCATCACTGCTTGTTCCAGTCGGAGATCTTGGGCTAGATCACCATCAGATGAAGGAAAGGGGGTTGGGATCAGAGAGGAAAGGGGGGGTTGGGATGATGGAAAGCTGGTTGGGATCGAAGAGGAAAGGGGGGTTGGGATGATGGCGGCTGGGTTGGAAGGGGTTAGGAATTTCGTTAGAGGGGGGTACAATTGGCCTCTGATGACACTTTCTAAAGCGTCGTCTTAGTGGACGATTAGGCCTCCGACGATGCTTTGTAAAGCGTCGTCTTGGAGGGAGATTAGGTCGGAGACAATTGGGCCTCCGATGACTCTTTCTAAAGCGTCACGTTAGCGCACTAAGGCTTTCGACAACGTTTTTAAAAAGTGTCGTGTCAGGTTAGGCTTCCGATGACGCTTATAAATGTCATCGTAGTTCTCTTTCCACTTTTGACACTTTTAAATGTTGTAATATACTAATGCTACTCACTAGCATCGGCAAAATTTGGCGCGGTGACTAAATTAGCGACGCTTCTTTATAGCATCGGCGGATCACCATCAAAAAACCCTCTTTTTCCTATAGTGTAACTTGGCGCAGATGCCAATGCTTAAATGGGGAGAGCAGTGTGGACCCATGCAAGCATTTGTTTGGTCCTACATCAGCTATGTATTAGATAGATCTCCAATACTTATACAGAGCCAAGGAACCCAAATAACATATTCTAGCTGGTCATTTTAAATGAAGTCTTGAGTTATTACAAATAGTATTAGAATAGACCTAGCCTATTGCCTATGTAAACTAAGAGATACTATAGCACAAGTTCATTTAGGTAAGACCGCAAGCTTATCATGGTATTTGTGAGTGGATCTGAATGGATTTAAATCCTTGCCTGATAGGAATGCCTGGGCTTAAATGGAGAGAGAGAGCATGTGAGGACTTGTATAAGCATATCTTTAGTTCCACATCTACTATATATTGGGTAGATCTTAGGTACTACCAAAGAATCCAAATAATACTTTTTAACTTGTTTCTTAGATAAAATCTTGTGTTATTACAATTTATAATGAAAATCTTGACATAAGCGCCAATATTTTTTATTAATTAAGATTGGTAATAAAGTAAGATGATCAATATGGTGAAAGGATCTTAATCTTTAGAAGAGAATGGCTAATTCTTGTGAGAAGATGTTTTGCCATGTTGACTGCTGCTCAATGCAGCCAACTGAAAATTTTCAAATAGATAATGTATAACAATGAAAAGGTTTCGACAAAAGTATTCATTTAATAGAGGTGTACTCGTCCAATATATATTTGCTTTTGATGATATATCATCAAGAAGATCTCAATGAAAGCATCTAGAACCGTTCCTGCTTCATCTATAGCCAGGTTCATAAAATTGAGGATCGACTTATACCAACCAAAAGTAGGTACTGAAAAATGCAAAACCAAGAGTCAAAACCCATGAAGGGAGTCGATGGCTATGCATGGATATGTCCTAAAAATTCCTTGACATGGCATTTTCGGCCTTCATATTCTAATTTTGATTTTCTTATTTTCTTGTCTAAAATACCATATTTTTATAGGAAAGAATTATTAGGAGGAAAACAAGGCTCAGTTTCATGCATGGTTGGGTATATACAAAACAGGAAGAGTCTAGTTTACAGAATCTTGATTGCAAGACAACCCTACTGGCAATAAATCTTTGGATTGATAGTTGTACACCAAGTATTTTGGACTCCGTCAGGACCAGTGCAATAATCCGAGATCAAGATCTTAATATAACTAGACGCTGACCACATTCAGATCCAGCGAGTTGGACTCGAGAGTCTGATGAAGATCCACGAAGTTCTCTGTTGTGGTAAAAATTGACAGGTTTATAAGAACCGTCTACGCTAATGTCCTCTTGTTAGTTTAACATACTCAAGCCAACCCTAAAGAGGCCAAGATCATTCATTTTGGGCCCCAAAACTAGCCGGGAAGTAGTGGTCCAAAAGCAGTGAGCATCACCATATGTAATTATGACTTACAACCCTTGTAGCCACTTCAACGCATTTGGCTTAATCTCGAACTAGAGGGGAAAAAGAAAATAAAGTATCCATTCCACAGGCCAGTCACATAAATTATCCGAAAGTTATATTTTCATACAAATAAATCAGATTCAGCATGAGGAAAACACAAAGCAGCACACAAAAACAAAGATGCAGGCACTATGTCACATATAACATGTTGAAAGCTTGGACCTTCCATTCATCAAACATAGAGCTCAATCAAAATCCAGTGACCATCCATCCTACCTCACTTTCAAACCTTAACTTCCTTCTCCTCAACCTTCTCCAAGCTCTTCACATCCACCTTCTTGTGCCTATACCATGATGCGCAAGCCAGGTATATCCCAAAGTTCACCGCACTGAGTCCAGCCAACAGCCAATAGAAGTAGTCCAATCTATCCCTGTTCAAATTATTCCCGGCCAACCACCCTGCACTCACTTTGTTCACCACCTCCACCGCCACCGAGCTCCCGAAGTACCCCAACCCCAGGGAGCACCACGAGATCGCCGTCGACAAAGACTTCATCCCCGCCGAGCTCTCCGCGTAGAAGAACTCCAGCAGCCCCACCAACGTAAACATGTCCGCGGCGCCGAAGATTCCGTACTGAAACGATAGCCAGAAAACGCTCACCGGCAGCGGCGCGGCTGAGTCGACCAAACCGTGTTCAAATGCTACGGACCGACGCCGTCTTTCTACGAATCCGGCGACGGCCATCGAGATGGCTGCGAGCACGAGCCCGATGCCGATTCGCTGGAGGTGGCGGATGCCGGTGGGGATGCCAGTGAGGCGGCGCGCGAGGGGGACGAAGATGCGGTCGTAGATGGGGATGAGGAGCATCATGAAGACGAGGGGGATGATGGGGAGGGAGGCGGAGGGGATGCGGAAGTGGCCGGCGATGCGGGTGTCCATGGTGGTGCCTTGCTGGACCGAGAAGGTCTGGAGCTGAGCTAGGCAAACGTTCATGCACACCGTGCTGAGGATTATCGGCACCATTCGGAGGAGGATCTTGGTCTCCTCGACCTGCGTCACCGTGCACATCCACCATGAGCTGGGGGGGGTCGCGTACGGGGTGCCGTCAGGATTTGTGGCGATGGCGGCGCGGTCTAAGAACCTAGAGTGGAGGTGAAATTAGAAACTTTAGTTTAAGAATTCATGCATGCAGCTTCTTGATGTGATGGTAGTTGAGAGGTGAGCAATTGCACACACCCGAATTGGTCGGTTCTTTGGAGGAGTTCGGTGTTGGGGCCAGCTTCTTTGCCAAAATCGACTTCATGCAGCTCGTCGGTCATCGCCGGCACAGGTCGTCTCCGGTTCCGGACAGAGGCCACCAACACCTGAGATGGTGCACCAGTGAATTTTAGGCTTGTGGAAAATTTTTCAAAGCGATGCAGCAAATAGCATTGCATATATATATATATATATATATATATATATATATATATAGTGAACGACTTGAAATATCGCCAATACCTGGAGGATCCGTGTGAGGGCGCTGCCTCCGGGGACGTTGTTCCGGAAGGAGGAGCGGCCCATGGAGAGGAAGGAGACGGCGAATAGGATGGAGACGGCGCAGACGCCGAAGCCCCACTCCCAGCCCTGATTGGTGCTGATCCACACCACCAGCGTCACCCCCACCGCCGCCCCCGTGCTGAGGCTGAAAAGAAACCAGTTGAAGAAGCTCGAGAGCGAAGGAAGCTCCCTGGGGTCGTTCTCGTCGAACTGGTCCGCCCCCAGCGCCGGCAGCGCCGCCTTCACCCCGCTCGTCCCCAACGCCACCATGTAGAGCCCCGCGTAGAGAATGGCAGCTTGGCCTCCCTCGGCCGGCTTGCACTGGTTGGTGATCAGGCCGTGGCATGGCTCGGGTCGCCAGGATGGGAAGCTGGCTTGGAGCGTCAAGAGAATGTATCCCTGTTGTAAGAAAATTATAGAAGTGAGAATATATAACAACAAATGTTTTTTCTAAGCTATTATCACTTCAAGCAAATTGAGGCTTAGAGATGAAACAAACCCCTAGAGAGGGGCTTAAACTGCCTTGCAGAAAAGGTGAAGTCTGTGGGCTTCACTCCATACATGCAATAGCTTAAATTTTTGAGCTATAAGTATGTAATAAGGAGTATCAAAGCTACACCCAGTATACATCACAGCCTCAAGGGTCTCTCATTGAAGATACTACAGCCAGCTAGTTAGAAACTAGGGAGAACTTATTTCAAGAATTTTTTGGGGGGGTAACAAACCCTTCTGCAAACGAAATTTTTAGATAATAATTTTGGTTTTGCAAGGTTATTTGTCTACTTATGTATTAGCATAGCATTGCTCCTCGTGGTTAGCTCCGTATTTAACAAAAATTATCTAGCAGTTCAAAATCTAGATTTTTTAATTCTAATACTTATCTTCTCCCTCAAAAAATCAAAAAGATCTAATATCTCAGCTATTTAATAGGTGGATGGTATGGGGATGTATTGTGGCTAAGATGGAAGGCTTGAGGAATTCTAAATAATCAAAATATTTGTACTTTATTGCCAACATATATAGAAGGATCTAGATATTAATTATATCAATAAATATATTTTTTGAGCAAATATATTTCATGTTTTGGAATATTTTGCATCGATGTATCATGTTGTATCCTTCCATTCCTTATTTAAAGGCATTTCAAAACCAAATCGAAAGAGAAACTGCTATCACCACCAAAACTATCCGCACTTACCAGCAGCTCAATGCATCCAAAGATAACGCAGGTCTTAAATCTTGACAAGTAGGTATCGGATATGAATCCCCCAAGGAGGGTGAGAAGAAAGGAGGTCCCCATGAAGTTAGTGAGGGTGTTGGCCGACTTTGTCAGTCCAAAGTTCATGTAACCGAAGAAGTATATGACCAAGCTAACAGCAATTGAAACGAAGGACATGTTCTCAAGCCCCTCCATGGCTGTTTGAATCAAGCAAAGACATATGCAAGTAAAGAAAACAGAAGAAAAAAGAGCCCGGAAATAACCCAAAACATTTCGTTGCCATATAAAAATAAAAATGGTTAAGAGGCCTGACCATAGACAAATAAAGCAGCGCTAGTCCCTCCAAGCCTTTGTTTGCCATCTCCATCCCTGAAGAGGCCCTGTGCTCATAACAACAACTGAATCAGCAAACTGGGTAACATAATAATATTTGATAGATTATTGAGGTTTTGAGGCACACCATTTCTTTCTTAGGAATACTAGTTTTCTTATTACGAATAAGAGCTAAATGAATGATTAGTCACTCATCTATATTTCAGGATGTGGCTTTGCAATTTGTATCATCAGTGGTGTATATATACTGTGTCTGGGAATCTTTTGATTGATCATCTATGGAGAAACGGAAAGAAAACAACAAGGATGTCAGCAGCAACGAAGCAATTAAAAAGTCACAAGAATAGAAGTCAACTGCACACCTACCACTATTTTTCAGTTATTTTTTATGCTATTTCGCATATGACTATATGAGATGCTTCGGCTTGTCTCATTGACCTAATATTGAGAAGATACGAATCATTGATGCATGGATATAGTATAAGGGTGACGTTGGAATGTTGATAGGGTGCATTGAAGCGCACGCATACATCACATGGGAAAGTTTTCATGATACCTTCTGTCTATAGTTTCAGAGATTTGGCTTATAAGGTCAAATATCATTTAGTTTTGTTGAAAAGCCCAAAGGAGTTCATTATAGTATGTCATCAATAATTAAAGACCTAAGCTTTTGAGCCAGCCATCAGCCACCTGTTTGCCGACCTCCTAAATATTATTTCATCATAGACATCGTGCATTATAAGTAGTTTCAAGTTCCAACCATATGCGAATAGCCATGCAATGACATTGCTTCCGTATTAAATACATATTTGGTTGACTATAGTACAGCCATTTCCTTTTATCCTCCAGGGGTGGGGAGGTGATTGTTGACATGGAGACCTACCAATTTATTAACATTGTCTCTATGTTTAGTTGCATAGTACAGTTTTTTTTTTTCAATTATTAGATGCATGAAAAAAGGTCATTGCATGGTAAAAAGCTATAGTAGAAGAAATACTATTCGGAGTAGATCTACCATGTATAATCCAGAACAAATACCAAACACACACAAAAAAAGGAGAAATTTGCGAGAAAAGATAATAGTAGAAGAAAAAATTTGGCAGAAAAAATAAATTTATTCAAAGAAAAACAAAAGCCAAAAGAATGAGTCTGGCTTCTATCACAAAAATGGCTTCTATCACAAAAATGCCTTACTAAAGAGGCTCCACCCACAAAAGGAATTCTCTTTTAGTTTTTTTATGTAATTTTCTCCCCCCTATATATAAAACAACACTTTCTCTCCTGCTATAAAAACAATATCATCTTCTGCTAAAAAGCAAAAACATCCATATCCCACTTCAACAAAAATAAACTTAACTATATTAAGCTCAAGGCTCAACCTCACTAAATTAAACTAGTACTAAGACAAACTATTTCAACTAATATTGGAATAGAAAATAAAGATAAACTAAGAATAATATCCTGGCACAAATAGGACTAGCAATGGACTTCCGACAAAAGCTTGGACTGATAAGTGCAATAGCATGGATTTGACGCTTGAGATAATCACTTTGTATTGAAAAATGCCAAAGATATGTGTGGTTACAGTTCACTGCTTAACCTTTTAATTTGTATCTCAATTTAAGTGAACTATGTTATATGAATTTGGCGCTATGAGAGGACTAATTAAGCTGCACCATTAAACCATAAGGTGGAGGTTACAATACGATCTTTTGGAATATAAGTTAGTTTCATGTATGTGATCATTAACTAGATCTGGTTTAATCATCAAAACAATCTGAAACATCCAAGTCTCTCTACTAGAAAACAGCTCCAACAAAGTCATCATATATACTATTACAAGGAATGGCAAGTGTATGAATTCTTCCAATCTTGCATACATAAACTTTGGAGAAAACAATATCAACCATTGTACAAGTCACCCACTAAATTACTATTCAGTTTGACATGGCAAGCAGAGATTGGTGTGGTACATGGAAGGTTGGTTGTGTGCGTTGGGAACCAACCAATGAATGAATCCAACTTCTACATCATGTAAATGAATTGAGCGAGCTATCCGTTGGACAATCTCTATCTCTTTTTTTAAAAAAAATATTAAACACTTTCTACAGGAGAGAGAATATTTACGCTGTGGGATGTAACAGGCGTGCGGCAGCAGAGTTTGTCTGCCGGCTGAGCTAAAACGGTAATTAAGTTTCAGCCCAAGTGTTGTCCTATTAAGAGGACATATGGAATTGGAATCTCAAGTACCTAGATAAATTAAAATAGAGCAATTGCTTATTTCGATGAATGAATGCTCCGAACTTAATTTAATTGGTTCCTGATAGCATCTTGGCTGATGGTTGCCATCACGAGATGCTATTTGGCTGCAATACAGCTGAAAAAAATGTTGACATCCACGCAGCAAAACTATCCAACCGGACCAAACCTAATACCAATATGCCCGAGGCCGGCTCTTGCTGCTTTCGCCGTCACGGGTTGAATGATTCGTCTTTTCTTGCGATGTCTACTGTTGGATCGCACAATAGCTACTTCGAGATCTAAATAGATGAATGAGAAAGAAAAGTTCAGAATACTTTGAGTTTTGTACTGGATGCTATCTGCTGGTTGGCATTGTAAAGGAAGATCGACCATTCTTTCACACGATAGATACAACCCGAACCCTATGTTTTGAATTTTGATGGCAGATGGGGGCATACCAGTTTCTAGCTTTCTACATGGTCTTTACAAATACAAGCACATGCGATCAAGACAAGAAATTAGGTTAGGTAGACTTGTAGGTTGTTGTCAAGTTGACATGATGGGAAGAGAACTAATATGTAGGGTTGTACGTTGGAGAGATTAACGTTAGGATTATAGGAGGTCTACTTCTACTATCAAACTAATTAATAGCTTTAATACCCTCAACCTAACTTGCTAATGGGCTCGGCTTGCTTTTACCCTACAAAATACACTAAAGCAAAAAAGCAGGTCACAAGTAGGTTAGGTCTAGTTGGTTATTCTTAATATCACGCTATACACCATCAACTGTATATGTCTTGCTCCTATATATAGATTTGCTCCTATGGGGTCCGGCGGGAGGGCATACGGTTCTGAAGGGCGATGGTGGACTCCTGGGGTTGATGGAGACGAAGACGCCATCGTAGCGGATATCTCAGCTTTCAAGGTGAGGCTGATGAGGCTTCCGATGTATGAATCCACAGCTAAGGCTGCAAATGGGTCGGATCGACCCGAGACCCGACCCGACCCGAATTTTAGGACCTGCGGGTCCGGGTCGGGTCCTAAAATTGGACCCTAATCATTTTTTGGGTCGGATCTAGGTTCACCGAACGGACCCGATCCGATCCGAATGGATCCGAAGAGAGAAAGAAAGAGGAAGAAAAAGCAAAATAGAGTTTTTTTTTCTTTTATTTATGTGGGTCGTGGCACTATTGGTCCGTGAGGATCCTCTCTCGGTCCATTACACTGTTGATACCTCTGGTGTCTCGGTAGCATGCTTTTTTTTCTTTTTTTCCTACTGTTTTTTGGTTTCTGTTTTTGTAAACTTTTGCAGGGAGGAACTGAGGGAACACCGAACTGAATATGGGTCATGTGCCAGTTTTCTGCAATGGAATTAGATTTTGGAAGAAGGTCTGGGATTTTTTTTGTCCTCGTGAGAGGGGAGCCGGGAGACACCAAGTTCCGTCCAATCAGTCATATGGACAAAAAATAGTGTGATATGAAATTTGGCTTGTAGACCGACTTAATCAGGGGTCATCTGTTCTGACTGGAGGTCAATTGCAAGTCTTTCAAGTCATGGATCACCCAGCACCTCATAATTATGATATGACCAAATTAGAGTTGCGCAAATCCTTTCCCAAAAGCACAAAAAATTGGATCCAATTTGGACCCGAATCCGATCTAATTCGGACTCGGATCCGATCCGAACCCGACTCGGACCCGACCCGATCTTCAACCGGGTCGGATTTGGGTCCAAAATTAAGACCCGAACAAAAAACCTAGTCGGATCGGGGTCACCCAGGACCCGACCCGATCCGACCCATTTGCACCCGGACCACAGCCGATGAGGACGAAAACGAAGATGAAGACGTGCCGGAGCTAGATCACTCAGCGGACGCCATTGTCGGGCACTGCTCGCTAGGATGCTTCGATTCTTGCCCTAACCAGGGGGGAGAGGGGTTAGGGATTGGGAGAAGCCTCTGGAAGAGGCATCCGACGACGCTTTCTAAAGTGTCATCACACTTCCGGGAGGGGCAAGATGCAAAAGGTAGCTCCAACGAGGCTTTCTAAAGCGTCGAGGAAGCGTCGTCTTAACTTAGCATGGGTGGAAGGGCCTCCAACGGTGCTTTCTAAAGCGTCGTCTTAGCTTAAAGGCCTCCGATAATGCTTTTAGAAAGCATCATGTCGTCTTAGTCTTGGCTTCCGACGATGCTTTTTAGAAAGTGTCGTGTTAGCCAGATCAGTTTTGGTCTCCGACAATGCTTATAAGCATCATTAGAGGCCAAAGTTTTCTATAGGATTCCGATGATCCGGATTCCTCTCGACGCTACTGAAAATCGTTGGCAAATTATGGCATAGTGACCAAATTGCCGACGCTTCTTTTTTTGCATTGGCAGCTAAGAGTCGGAGAAACCCATTTGAGCTGTAGTGAATGATGGGCACATTAGCAATTTTTCCTAGAAGGTGGTGACTGTAGCAGCATTTTTCTAATTAGTTTTACGTAGGAGTAATGTTGCAGGGCCCAATTGTGATACCAACCAAGACGAACCCCGGATACTGGCATGGCATATGCCAGAAAAAGAGTTTGGTAAGATTCAGAGAGTGGGTTCCATCCATCGAGGAGGTGAAGCCATTTAGTGGTACTGTTTCTTGCTGTAGCATCTCCGAAGTAAGGGAATATGCCGAGTTGGTGGAAGGTCCATGTCATTAATTTCCTTCCCAAAGATTAAAATCATGCCAGTCCAAAGATGATGCTTTTAATTATACCATTGTGTATGGTGACCATTGGGAATATGCTCTCTCTCTCTCTCTGTCTGTCTGCGCGCGTGCAACGGACGTCGGTTGGCCGGCCTAGTTTGCTCGGATTGGAGATCCGACCTACAAGTAAAGATTAGATCAAATATTGTTGCATTTGATCCGGTATTAGACTCTCCAATGCTTAAATCAAATAGAGTTTTGATGCAACAACAAAGAGAAGATCTGAAAGTACGAATAATGTAGAACAAAGTGTAAGATATGTCTTGTATCCAAAAATCTCTAGCTCTATTTATAGAGACAAGCATGGCATCAATGTATATAGACAAGCTATAACTGTCCGTCTTTATTTGCACCACTTAACCATGCGGAGCTGTAACCGCTCCTTCTGATCCGCCCTAGCGCCAAGCATGCATGACATGTGGCATCTTGCCATCGGTCGGGTGGATCCAGGTGGCATTAAACTCAGGGCATGTTTATAATAACGGGTGAAACAACATATAATTACTCACTAATTTTTAGTGCAAGCTAGCTACTGCAAAAGTTCTCTTATGTTCCATTCCATGTTCATACCATCCATACACCAGTTTGTGTTCCTCCTGAGAGCCAACCACAGCAGATCAGCTCTTGCAATGGATGCTCCATCAGCACTGATATAGTCGCAGTCAAATAGTCATCCCGGGCTATAAGGTTTTGGTCACCGAGTAAGTGGTCCTTCCTTTAATAAATAAATGTTTTGCCTTCTTGGGAGGATAAACTAAACGATTTCAAAAGGAGATAACCAATAAGAAACTAAACGTGAAAATGTTTTGTCCAAACGTGGCATTGAGATTGACGATTTTTTTTTGTCCTCGATGATGAAAAGATAGGCGTGAACCACCCATTTTATTAATAAAGAAGAAGAAAATTCAGTGATCTTAGAGGATATCAAGGACAACTATGAGAAACCAAGCCTCAATTAATAGAAGTGAAGAGTGGACAGCAACCACAAAGAGAATAGCAATGAAATGTCTGCCTCAAAACCGAAAGAAACGGCAAAAGGGTATTCTAGAGACCCTCTCATCGCATCTGGAGTTAGGGTTGGAAAAGGATCAGGTAAGCCACCAAGGTGGTAGCCCAGTTGGAACGGAGCGTTTGCTTCCAACCAAGTGGTTCCAGATTCGAAACGCGCGGACGTCGATTAAATTCGGAGACCGGATGCCCCACGCCTGGATACGGGGTCTGAAAGCGCTACTGGTCGGCTGGTAGCCTGGGTGGTGCCAGGTGTGACGTACTCACACGGAGGATCGGGTCGGGTAACCGAGCCGGCCCACGGGTGGGGAGGGTATGAGTAAAATAGGTCGGGGTGCCCAACACACGACTCGGTCTACCCACATCGAACATTCTCCTGGCGGGGTGGGGGCCCAGTGGTCGGGGCTGCTACGCGGGGGTGGGCTTGTCCCTTCCTCCCCCCTTCCCCTCTTGTTAAAACAAAAAAAAAAAGGATCAGGTAAAGGTGTGGCCCGGTTTAGCCCAAAATTTTTTTAGAGCTTTAGGCAGGGCTAAGACTCGAAATTATTTGAGAAAATCAAGCACAAACTCGATCCAAATCTAATTGGGCCAGCCCGAATTATTTTTTTGGACCAAAAATTAGACTGGCACCGAACCTAAAAAAGAATTTTTTGAATGACAATCAAAATAAATTAGCTATAATTCAATATCTAGCTGTCAAATTAAAGCAAATATAAAACAAATGAAATATTCAACCACTTAAACATACTTTGAAACTCACTAGCCCACTAGCCTAATTGAACTCGTTGGAGACACGAAGTATTGAGTAGGCTCATTTTGGAATAAGCCAAAATGATTGAACTGGGCTAGGTTCGGGTTTGAATTCTAACTTAGGCTCGTTCTGAGCCAATGATTTATCCGAGCTCTGGCTAAAAAATAAATAAGCTCTATATTTATACCCAAACTTAGTCCAAAATTTTGTCAGGCATAGCCCCAGCCCGACCCAAAGTCAGCCCCGCCCGCTAGGTTTTCAGCATGCTTGCGCCCATTTCCAGACCTATGTGGAGTAAAGATTAGAGGTTCTTTTGAATAGAGATGCCATGCCAACTCGCCATGGACATTTCAACCAATATGGTTGGAAACTCCTAACAACATTTTAATCATACAATCTTTGGTAGTCTGAAGATGAATGCGACCAAAAGGCGTTTAGATGTTTTTCTCATGACTTTCTTGCAAGGTTGCATTTGTTTTTCTCACGTTGGCATCACTAGACGAGTAGGCATAAGTATTGCCTCATGATTTTTTAATTGTATTATTGAAGCATCAAATGGATGAGATATCTTGGGAATTATGATAAAGAATATTATGTTTATTTATTTTTAATTTGACTTTCTTAGGCAGCATCTCTCTTTAGGGAGGCTGGAGAAAGACAGCCACCAGGTACTTCATTCTTGAATTTATTTGCTTGATCAATGGTTTGATGTTCTTTTTTCTTTTTGAAAAAAATGGAATGCACTGCCACGAATTTGGGTAATCTAATTACCTATATCATGTCCTTGTCCTGGGCTTTCTGTATGTATTTTGAAATTATTTGAGGTTACTCACTGATCTTTGTTTTACTGATATATTTCTTATAGGAACCATTAACTTGATTTTGATTATGTTTTACTCTCCTGAAATGATGATATGAGTGTAATTTGTAATCCCTCCCGTCTTGAATTATGGATCTGGCGGCAGTGGTGGGATCTTGGAAGAATTTTAAATACGAATAAATTAGGGCGCATATCATTAGTAAAACTGAAATCGGAATGGATATGGATCAGATACTAGCATATTTGTATCCACATTTATTTTGTTTAACGAATATAGATAGGATTACGAATATTAGTCGGATGCAAAAATTTATATTCATATTTATTTTAAAGAGATACAGGTACAAAATGAATACCAAAAGTATTGTTATAAATACAAATATAAATTGAATAATTAAATTTTATTATCACAGAATCAAAGATATTACTAAGTGCGTAATAAATCAAGTTAATAACATATTAATGCAGTCATTTATTTTTGTAAAAGTTTATCCATATTTATATCCATTTGTTTTTGATAAATATAAATACTAATAAGAATATTAGTTGAATACTCAAAATTCTATCCATAGCTGAACTCATTCTAATAAAAGCTTGTTTGGATATTCCTATGAAATTGGGCTGGAAATCATATAGGAATCAGACGACCCATCTAGTTTACATTTTGTAAAAGCTGGTTCAAATCTAACCCAAATTCTAATTTTTGTACTGCAAATATATATATATATATATATATATATATATATATATATATATATATATATATATATATATAATTTTTTCTTTTCATGAGATTTGAGTAAAATATTATTATTTTTATTTTTTCTCATAAAAAACTTTCAAATTATGTCAATCAAACATTCAACCCTCTCACACACATGAAATAATAATCAACAAAAGTTTGACCAAGAAAAAAATAAAAATACATCTTTAGATATCCCAAATAAACTAGCACGCAGAAAGAAAAATATTATTTGGATGTTAAAAAAAATATTTCGGCTAAAAATATCCTCCATTAATTTGAATGATTAATAAAAAACTATCGTATGATTTCTAAGCCTACCTAAACCCTTGTAAAACACTTGAACTCCTCCTGATTAAATAAAAAATATAAAAAGAAAAATATTGTGAAAAAAACTGTAGTTTGGCTGATCGTAAAATTAGCGTTACTAACAAGCACAGCATCAATTAATTGCGAGCACTCGGCGTTTCTTTACTCTGTTCGACGTATTAGGCATAAATACCCTCGGTATTTTGGCTTTATATCTAGGTTACCCACTAGATAGATCTGTAAATAATTAGCAAAAGAACGACCATTTATATTACCAAAGGATCCTCTCACTCCTCACGTCTCTTTTCTTCCTGTAGGGAGAGAATTGTTTGAGAAATTTTATTCCCAAAATGGACCTACGCGAGTCGATCGGAAACCAGACCGCCTTCTCACTCCAGCTCGCGAAGCACGTCGGCTCGGCCGCCGCGCCCGACGCCAACGTCGCCTTCTCCCCGCTTTCCGTCCACATCGTCCTCGCCCTCGTCGCCGCCGGCGCCAAGGGCCCCACACTCGACCAGCTTCTCTCCTTCCTCCGATCCCCCGCCGCCGGCGACCTCAACGCGCTCTCCTCCCAGATCGTCGCCCTCGTCCTCGCCGACGGCTCGGCCGCCGGCGGGCCACGGGTCTGCTTCGCCAACGGCGTCTGGGTCGACGCCTCCCTCTCCCTGAAGCCCTCTTTCAAGGAGCTCGTCACTTCCACTTACAAGGCCGAGGCCAAGGCCGTCGATTTCCAAGCAAAGGTGAGAGTTTTGTTCTTATTTCTTTCGCTTTTTCACTAAAAGTAGATAAAAATTAGATTTGGGGGAGTAAATAACCTCCGAGTTCTTAGATTTTGTTATTTAATTTGTTATTTACTGATACTTTTTAATCTTTACATGATTATATAATTTTTCTACTGGATTTACAAAGTTTCTAAAAAGGAAATCTAGATTTGGGCGAAGCTGACAGTCAAAAATTTGATCTTTATGAGAAAGAGATTCATACTTCCCAATTTCGTTGTATTTAATCACATAATTAAAGATGCTTTGGGTAATATTACACCGTTAACATCTTGAGCACTGAGCTGCTATGATGTGAAAAGAAAAATGTCACACTGTTTGTTATGTCTCTAGTTCTTATTTGAGTAAATTCATAGCAGTCACTACCTTTTATTTCCAAAGATGAATATGATGTTAATTTTAGAGATCTAACGAATTTTAGAGATCTAACGTATCAGAATTAGCCACTGAACTAATCCAGCATCAAATAACTAGGATTTAGTCTTAGTACCTTCCATTATTTTTTGGTTCACTCTTCTATTCCGTGTCTTTGGAGAACCGTCTGGTTGGTTGTTTATATGGTGACTGCTCTTTATTCGGGATGTTTGGGATTTTCAGCCTTAGGCCTAGCCATTTACTGGTTCAAGGCCTTTCCGCTTCGGCTCCATGGAGCCTCTGTTTCTGTTTACTTACAGTGAACTGAAAGGTTAGATTCATATGCTTTCTAGAAGATAGAAAAAAAACTCAGAGTGGTCTTATAATTCATAATTTGGTACCTACGTTACTTAGTTGATATAATACTTGCAAAGGTAAACTGGACTTGGATGCATCATCGCATGATATAGTTAGATCAAGTTCTGTGTCTGCATAAAGAATTAACATGTTTTAATATGTGAAAAGAGATTAATTTTGATAGCCTTTGAGTAAATTTAATCTTCATTTGTCCTTATTTTTATTTGTGTCTGTAACTTATGAGATCGTGATGGTAATGCTGTAACTATACTAATCCATCTTGATCATATGTGAGAAACACTTGCCTTCATCATTTACTAATCTGTTATTAAGCAATTCTGCTACCTTGGGTTTTGTGCAGCCATTCTATTGTCTCTGGAAAGACAATCCAACTGCGACATCTGATGTTATTCCTATCTGCATAAAAGTTTAGGGCAATGTCACTCGAACATGAGTATCAAGTGACCAAGTGTCTAGAAGAATCCAATACATAAACCTTCTAAAAATTGGACATAGTTTAGATCTTTTGTGTATGTGTGTGTGTGTGAATACGTATTGATGTAATCAAGATTCGCCGTCTTGGTACCAAACCCCATACCGGTGTCATACTAGCACAATATCGGTATAGTACGGTACGGAATTTTTTGGCATATCGAATGTCGCTACGCCACCCGTACCGGATACTGGTACCGAACCGGTACGGTACAGTACGCTCCTTTGGACCTTCATATACTTTTTTTTAGTGCCTAGTTGTCCACAATTATTATCATGAAGCACTATGCCCTTTTAATTTAACTGTTTTGAGCTCCAAATTCTACCAATCGCTATATTGCAGACCCAAATAGGTTCACATTCTGTAAACTTGTGAGTTAGGCAATTGTTAATTCCATGGCATCAATCTTTTCTCATTTTACAGCTGCCACTTAGTTTGCCTTCTTTATTATCAAATTGGTATCCTCTTTTTTTTCAAAAATTATCTTTTATTCTGTTACCTTGCAAGATATCTCGAGTGATAATTTTCTGTTTGAATATGAAGTTTCCGGGATCCTGAAATCAGTTTTTCTGCATGTTTTCATATATTATATGCTCCAGAATTAAATAATCTCGAGTGTGATAGAAAAGTTCAAAATTCTTTTGATAACAATGATTATTACTGAATCCTGGAGAGTATAATATACGAGAGCATGCAGAAAATTGATTTCACCTTATTATTATTCTTTAATGATCTGGGTCTTTAAGCTAGCAAAGGACCAATTTGTCTATCAGTCTAATACACACCCGTGTTTACCAGGAATAAGGGCATTCTAATTTTTCAGTGGCTGTGTCCTTTTCTTTCAAAAGGAATATATGAGAATGCAAGCAGTACCAAGGTTTCTTGTTATTCCTTACATGAACGAAAGAAAAGTTATCACATATAAGAACTTCTTAATGACAGAAATAGGCTATTTTATGTGCTCACGATTCCTTTTTTTTGAAAAATAATTGGGTTTTGCTTATGCCTCTCACTTTAGGTGTCCAAACTTTTAGCATTATTGATAAATTGCTGGTGCTACTACAAAAGAGTTAAATGTTATGGATTCGATTATGATGATGATAATATGATGTTTTTAATGATGTTCACTTTTCTATCAATGTTCTGTTGTTGATGGTGGTGTCATGGCCCTCTTTTGCCATTGGTGAAGGCTGCTGAAGTCGCAAATGAAGTTAATTCATGGGTTGAGAGTGTTACAGCTGGTCTTATCAAAGAGCTCCTTCCTTCTGGATCTGTTGACAGTACTACCAGATTGGTGTTGGGTAATGCACTTTACTTTAAGGGAGCCTGGGATGAAAAGTTTGATGCATCTTCAACTAAAGACTCTGCATTCCACCTGCTAAATGGAAGCTCAGTTCAAGTACCTTTTATGACTAGTAAAAAAACGCAATTTGTCTCTGCGCATAATGGTTTCAAAGTCCTTAGGCTTCCTTATGAGCAGGGTGAGGATAGAAGGCAATTTTCTATGTACATTTTTCTACCTGATGCACAAGATGGTCTGTGGAGTTTGGCAGAGAAGTTGAGTTCAGAATCTGACTTCTTAAATTTGCACCTTCCGACTCAAAAGGTGAAACTGGGAGATTTCAAGCTCCCCAGGTTCAAGATATCATTTGGGTTTGAAGCATCTGAAGTTTTGAAAGATTTGGGACTGGCATTGCCTTTTAGTGGGAATGGGGATCTGACAGAGATGGTCGATTCGCCTGTAGGTCATAAACTTTCTGTGTCATCAGTTTTTCACAAAGCTTTTATCGAAGTCACTGAGGAAGGAACTGAAGCTGCTGCTGCTACAGCTGCAGTGTTGATGAAGTGTTCAGCAGTACGGAACCCTCTGGACTTCGTGGCTGATCACCCATTTTTGTTTTTGATCAGAGAAGACATTACTGGAGTTGTGCTTTTTGTTGGGCATGTGATCAATCCTTTGCTTGCTGGGTAAATCTCCAGATGGAGTTGAAAGTTCTTCCGAGTGTACTGACTGTGAGAGATGTATGCATTACATGATGAATGATATCATCTAGACATGTTATGATCGTATGATAGTCCACATCAATGTTTAGCTGACTCTATTTTTGTTGTTTAATAGTCTTCACTGATTATAAATAGCTCTAATCTCTATCTTCTATTTAGTCTCGTGGTCTTAATATTGCTAATTCCCATGGTTATCTTGCTGGGATCACTTATTACCTAATGCTAGACAGTTGGTAGTAGCTGCTAAGACTAAAACTTTGAAAATCGATTCAAATATCACAAAATTAATTGTTGCTTATTACATTCTTGCTTTCTTTTCTTTCTTTTTTTTTTTTTTTGTACACCGGCCCCTCAGACCATATGTATATTAGTACCGCCATTCAGATCAAACAAGAGACACTGACCTAACAAAAAGGAAACATCCGCCTAGGTCACCCAAAGGAAACCTTTTGAGTGATGCGCCGCGTAAGAGGTCACATAGTCGGCCGCTATGTTAGCCTCTTGGTAAACATAAATGGTCCTGAAGGAGCCACACTCCCTAGCCATCCGTTGTATGTTAAGGAGCAAGGCCTGCCCGTCCGACTCAGAATCTCATGCACGGATCCTCTCAATCACAGAAGCCGAGTCGCTCTCCAGGTGGATGCACTCTGCACCTAGAATGTGCCTCGCAAAAGAGATGCCTTCCCATGCTGCTCGCAACTCCACTCCAGTGATAGAGGTGTCGAAAACCCATCACCCGCCTGCCGCCACAAACCTAGAATGGGGATCTCTGATGACAAAATCCATACTCCCTCTCTCACCGCGTTCAGTAGTGCTACCATCAAAATTTACCTTAAGAAAGCAAGGGGGTAGGGTATTCTAGGAAACTAAGACAAACCTGATCGCTGACTCAGCTGGATTAGAGACCCAGATGTCCCTAGCCATCTCAGGGGAAGAGGATAGTGCACTGCTGATGACCTCTGATGCATAAAGCAAGGCTCTGGCCACCACCACCTTTGAATGTAGCCACCTATCCTCGAAGACCCGAGCATTCTTATCCAGCCAAGTATGATAGGCCAAATAGGTATACCGAACCCCCCACTTCACCGTGTCTGGCCTCCTCATGGCCACCCTCAGCCGCATGAGGAAAACCGCTGACGGAAACCTGCCTTGCCTAACGTCAAGGGCGAGCTCCGCGCATCGCCACACTTGAGCCGCCCAAGGGCAGCTGAAGAGGGCATGGTAAATGGCCTCCTCCACCGCTCGGCAAGCCCCGCTGGCGGGGGAGACCCTCATTCAGTTGTTCTACTATTGTGCATAAAGTAGTTGTGATTGGTATCCAAGGAATGGATGGAATCATTTGGTATAAGTAATTTTTCTGAAATTTGAATTAATTGTGAATTGATTGTCATTGGCCTTCAGAAATGCATGAGCACTATCAAACAAAGGTATCTCTGCAACCTTTATTTTTCCTTTCTTTTTTGAAAAAAAAAATCTGGCTAATGTCACTGTTGATGTTACGTAGTTTGCTCTGGAGGAGTAATCTTTAGCAGGCTCCTTATTTCCGAAAATTAAATTCTACATATAGTCAGCATTTATCTGTTCCGTTTGTATGTGGAAACTATAAAGATCAATCATCAAAACTCGGCATGTTCTTGTAGCTATGCATCTCTGAGCTTCAAATGGACATGTTTACCAAAACAAGAAGCCACATTGTCTTGGATCACTTCTGATCAAAATTCTTACTGCTCTCAGACATGTTTGATAACTGCTTTCGAGGGCAAGCATTCAGAATAATATATCATTAATTCTTACCGAAACTATTTGAAAGAACTAGGCACGAGCTCGGCCCGACCGAATTGGGCCGGCCCGAATTACTTATTTGGACTAAAAACTGGACTGGCACTGAAACTAAAAGAAAAAAAAATCTTTTAAATGACGGTCAAAATAAATTAGTTATAATTCAATATCCAGCTATCAAATTAAGGCTAATATAAAATAAATAAAATATTCAACCACTTAAACATACTTTAAACTTCACTAGCCCACTAACCTAATTGAACCCAGAGTATTGAACAAGCCTATTTTGGAATAAGCCTAAATAATCGAACCGGGGTACGTTCATGTTTGAATTCTAGCTTGGGCTCGTCTCGGCCAATGATCTATTCAAGTCTGGCCTGAAAAATAAATGAGCTCTATAATTAAACTCGAACTCAGTCCAAAATTTTGTCGGACATAGCCCGTAGCCCGACCCAAAGTTGGCCCTGCCCCCTAGGCTTCGAGCCGGCCTGATCCCATTTCCAGCCTTATATGGAGTTAAAGATTAGACATCATCTACTTAGCATTCATTATATGAAACTACTCAGATGCCAACTCGCCAAGGACATTTCAACCAATATGGTAGGAAGCTCCTAACAACATTTTAATTATACAATCATTGGTAGTCTGGAGATGAATGCGCCCAAAAGGCGTTTAGATGCTTTTCTCATGACTTTCCCTGCAAGGTTGCATTTGTTTTTCTCACGTTGGCATCATTAGACGAGTAGGCATAAGTATTGCCTCATAATTTTTTAATTGTATTATTGAAATGTTAATGAATCATCAAATGGATGAGATATCTTGGAAATTATGATAAAGAATATCATGTTTATTTTTGTAATTTGATTTTCTGAGACACTCTTTGGGGAGGAGAAAGACAGCCACCAGGTATTCCATTCTTGAATTCATTTGCTTGATCAATGGTTTGATGTTCTTTTTTCTTTTTCTTTTGGAAAAAAATGGAATGCAGTGCCATGAATTTGGGTAATCTAATTACCTATATCATGTCCTTTTCCTGGGCTTTCTGTTTGTATTTTGAAATTATTTGAGGTTATTCACTGATCTTTCTTTTACCAATATATTTCACATAGGAACCATTAACTTGATTTTGATTATGCTTTATTGTCATGATATGATGATATTGGACTGTCTTGGAGTGTAATTTTGTAAAGCCGCGAAAAAATTTTAAATACCAATAAATTGGGACTATATCATTCTCTAAAAGTAAAGTTGAAATCGGATATTAGTATATTCATATTCATATTTGTTTTGTTTGACGAATGCAGATAGGATTATAAATATTAGTCGGATGCAAAAATTTATATCCATATTTATAATAAAGAGATACGGATACAAATCGGATACTGAAAGTATAATTAAATAGGATTATAAATGAAATTATATATTTAGATACAGATCGGATGGTTGTTTATTCATATCCATTTTTTTTTTTTTTGACAGGTATAGATATGGATACAGATATTAGTTGGATGCACAAAATTCTATCCATATCTAGACTCATTCTGATAAAAGCTTGTTTGGATTTTTCTATAGAATTAAGCTGAAATTCCTATAGAAATCAGATGACCCAACTGGCTTGCATTTTTTTAAAGCTTGTTCAAATCTAGCCCAAATACTAATTTTTCGAATGCAAGAAGGGAAAAAGAAAAACTCAGAGAGAATTTTGTTTTCTTTCTACAAGATTTAAGTAAAATATTATTATTATTTTGTTATTTTTATTTTCTCCCACAAAAAATCCTAAATTATGTCAATCAAACATTCAATCCTCTTACACACATGAAAAAACAATCATCAAAAGTTTGGCGAGGAAAACAATAAAAATACATCTTTAGAAATCCCAAATAAACTAGCACGCAGAAAGAAAAATATTATTTGGATTTTAAAAAAATTATTTCGGCTAAAAATATCCTCCATTAATTTGGATGATTGATAAAAAGCTATCATATGATTTCTAAGCCTACCTAAACCCTTGAAAAACACTTGAACTCTTCCTGATTAAATAAAAAATATATAAAAAAAAATTTGGAAAAAAAACTGAAGCTTGGCTGATCGTAAAAGTAGCGTAACTAACAAGCACAGCATCAATTAATTGCGAGCACTCGTCGATTCTTTACTCTGTTCGACGTATTAGGCATAAATACCCTCCGTATTTAAGCTTTATATCTAGATTGCCCACTAGATAGATCTGTAAATAATTGCAAAAGAACGACCATTTATATTAACGAAAGATCCTCCGCCACCACCGAGTCCTCTTTCTTCGCTCCCCCTCTCATCTCTATTCTTCCTGTAGGGAGAGAATTGTTTGAGAAATTTTATTCCCAAAATGGACCTCCGGGAGTCGATCGGAAACCAGACCGCCTTCTCACTCCGGCTCGCGAAGCACGTCGGCTCGGCCTCCGCGGCCGACGCCAACCTCGCCTTCTCCCCGCTTTCCGTCCACATCGTCCTCGCCCTCGTCGCCGCTGGCGCCAAGGGCCCCACACTCGACCAGCTTCTCTCCTTCCTCCGATCCAACGCTGCCGGCGACCTCAACGCGCTCTCCTCCCAGATCGTCGCCCTCGTCCTCGCCGACGGCTCGGCCGCCGGCGGGCCACGGGTCTGCTTCGCCAACGGCGTCTGGGTCGACGCCTCCCTCTCCCTGAAGCCCTCTTTCAAGGAGATCGTCACTTCCACTTACAAAGCCGAGGCCAAGGCCGTCGATTTCCAAGCAAAGGTGAGAGTTTTGTTCTTATTTCTTTCGCTTTTTGACTAAAAGTAGATAAAAATTAGATTTGGGGGACTAAATAACCTCCGAGTTCTCAGATTTTGTTATTTACTGATACTTTTTAATCTTTACATGATTATATAATTTTTCTACTGGATTTACAAAGTTTCTAAAAAAGAAATCTAGATTTGGGCGAAGCTGGCAGCCTGGCAGTCAAAAATTTGATCTTTATGAGAAAGAGATTCATACTTCCCAATTTCTTTGTATTTAATCACATAATTAAAGATGCTTAACATCTTGAGCACTAAGCTGCTATGATGTGAAAAGAAAAATGTCACACTGTTTGTTATGTCTCTAGTTCTTATTTGAGTAAATTCATAGCAGTCGCTACCTTTTATTTCCAAAGATGAATATGATGTTAATTTTAGAGATCTAACGAATTTTAGAGATCTAACGTATCAGAATTAGCCACTGAACTAATCTAGCATCAAATAACTAGGATTTGGTCTTAGTACTTTCCATTATTTTTTGGTTCACTCTTCTATTCCGTGTCTTTGGAGAACCGTCTGGTTGGTTGTTTATATGGTGACTGCTCTTTATTCGGGATGTTTGGGATTTTCAGCCTTACGCCTAGCCATTTACTGGTTCAAGGCCTTTCCGCTTTGGCTCCATGGAGCCTCTGTTTCTGTTTACTTACAGTGAACTGAAAGGTTAGATTCATATGCTTTCTAGAAGATAGAAAAAAAACCCGGAGTGGTCTTATAATTCGTAATTTGGTACTTATGTTACTTAGTTGATATAATACTTGCAAAGGTACACTGGACTTGGATGCACCATCGCATGATATAGTTAGATCAAGTTCTGTGTCTGCATTAAGAATTAGCATGTTTTAATATGCGAAAAGAGATTAATTTTGATAGCTTTTGAGTAAAATTTAATCTTCATTTGTCCTTATTTTTATTTGTGTCTGTAACTTATGAGATCATGATGGTAATGCTGTAACTATACTAATCCATCTTGATCATATATGAGCAACACTTGCCTTCATCATTTACTAATCTGTTATTAAGCAGTTCTGCTACCTTGGGTTTGTGCAGCCATTCTATTGTCTCTGGAAAGACAATCCAACTGCGACATCTGATGTTATTTCTATCTGCATAAAAGTTTAGGGCAATGTTACTTGAACATGAGTATCAAGTGACCAAGTGACTAGAAGAATCCAATACAGAAACCTTCTAAAAATTGGACATAGTCTAGATCTTTTGTGTATGTGTGTGTGTGAATACATATTGATGTAATCAAGGTTCGCCGTCTCAGTACCGATTCCGTATTGGTGCCACACTAGCACAGTGCCGGTATAGTACGATACGGAGTTTTTTGGCATACCGAGTATCGGTACGCTACCCATACCGGATACCGGTACAGTACAGTATGCTCCGTATTGTCTAATTTAGACTGGTATGGTGTACCTTGGATGTAACTATGTATAATAAATAACGGGCAAGACCTATGCTCCTTAAGTTCATAAAGTTTGATAAAGTGCTTAGTAATTGTAATTTCAGACTCGATAATTTCATATAGAAGTGCCATAAATAGAAAATAGTGATGACAACATCATAATATGATGATAGAAAGTGTTAGGAAGTGTCATGAAGTGTCCCGAATGTTCGGTGTCCCAAAAAAAGAAGGATGAAACAGAATTTGGAGTGACCAGATAAGACTAGGTTCTGTAGTTGCTTCTTATCTTTCACCCTAGATTGAAGGTAAAAAAAAAAAAATCAAGCATGAGAAATCAATCAATGTACTTTATGGGAATTAGGGATTTTAGATTTCTTGGAATGGATTTTTTTCATGAGTCATTGTACAAATCGGTAACTATTTTGATGGCATGACTTCATGTATCCATTTTGAGAAACATAGATTTTACATTTCAAAGACAATTTTCAACCAACATTTATTATTTTATAGATCATTCATTCTTAATGTGAGATTTTTTGGTGGTGGAGAAACATTGGAGTTTGAATCGTATAACTATATTCCAACAGATATTTATAGCTTTAAGGAGGATGTAGGATTCTTAATGGAGTGTTTGAGGGGTTTGCTCGAGAATTAGTTTGGTTGGTTTAGGATATGTCCTATTGGTTTGCAGGGGAAGGCTGAGATGCGAATTATAAATCTTCTGAGTATCATAATACCTTTTAATGTTTTAAAGGAAATGTCAAGAAATCCTGGTGCAAAGTTTATAATTATCCATTTCTTATTCCTTAAATATCTTTTCCCTCCTTTCTTAACCAGTATTTTAAAAATGCCATTAACTGTGCGAGGTTGTAATTCTTGATATTCATTGTACAGTGTAGTAGCATCACTTGCTGATTTTCATGATGCCTCATTAAACCATCAAAAAGTGTGATCCACATATAAATCATACATAACTTTGCTTAATTAGATTAGAGGCAATATGCATGCTATTTCAACTGATGAAGCTCCAAGAAAAATCTGCTCCAGAATCTGAATATCTTTGCAGGAAGCCCATTTTTGAAGAAAAAGTTACCACGTCGGTCTTGTAGCCAGGCAGTGCAGCTAGTATATCTTATTCTTTGACATGCAAAGTGGCTATTTTTATGCATAAGTTCACCTTGATATGATGGACCCCTTCTATTAGTTGATGACGATAGCCTTCCTTAGCTTGTAAAGTGCCATGATGATAAATACCATAGTATTGTTAGAAACCCAAGACATCCAATGGTTATCTCATCTGTACTTAGGCTGCACGACTAATTTGGTAGTAAGTTCACTCCAACAATATATGATGAGATACTTGACAAAGCCACATCAAGGTCTGAGATGTAATTGAGATGCATGAAAAATATTGTGGACAAATTTGATGGTAACAAATAGAAAATCTAACTATAGTTTTGAGGGGGTGGTATTGCTATGGCGAGGGACAAAAATATAATTGTAGTTAGTTTTAAGATTCTATTGCTTTTTCTCTATCATAAAGTCATAATCCTTTTTCCACCAAATCTGTGGTCAAATGATGTGAATGGAAAAGGCAGGGCTGGAATGATTCAAAGTGGAGAACATGAACAAAGCTAGAACAAAAAAGGATCAATTTTTTAAGAGTCCACCATATGATTTCATGGAATCCACCATGAGGATGTTAAATGCTTATTCAGTATTATTTTAAAACAATAATTACTTCTAGTGATGTGACTGCCACCACATATAAAGATACTAAAATAAATTGTAAATCAGGTGTATTACTGGCCAAATAAGTTCGTATACATTATAAACAAACTAAGCTATTCTGCCTAAAAATTACATTATCTATCCAGAAATGTCTGAAACCCTGTGATGCTTAGAAACTAGTCCATGTTTTTCAGCATCAGAATAATGAAACTTATGTAACAGAAGTGGCAGATATGATTGAACTCCTATTCAGCTCCAGGCCTAGCAACTAGCCTGGGTTTTTACCTTGAAAATGTTTAAACTTCTATAACCACTAGGTTCGAGCTCTAAACAATAGCTTAGAACTGAGTATTTGTGCATTGAATCTGTAAGAAACATATGCTATGAGTTATTTTTTTTAAAAAGGACTGCTGATTAATTGTGTCAAAAAATTTGAATGTAAATTATTTTGATCCGAAAACTTTGAGAACATTTAATTCCCATCAGTAAATAATAAGCGCCACCACTTCCTCCTTGGAATAATTTGTGAAGTCATGTGAACTTCATCAGTAACTCCTTTGGACCTTCATATACTTTTTTTAGTGCCTAGTTGTCCACAATTATTATCATGAAGCACTATGCCCTTTTATTTAACTGTTTTGAGCTCCAAATTCTACCAATCGCTATATTGCAGACCCAAATAGGTTCACATTCGGTAAACTTGTGAGTTAGGCAATTGTTAATTGTATGGCATAATTCTTTTCTCATTTTACAGCTGCCACTTACTTTACCTTCTTTATTATCATATTGGTACCCTCTTCTTCTTTTTTTCAAAAATTATGTTTTATTCTGTTACCTTGCAAGATATCCCGAGTGATAATTTTCTGTTTCAATATGAAGTTTCCGGGATCCTGAAATCAGTTTTTCTGCATTTTTCATATATTATATGCTCCAGAATTTAATAATCTCGAGTGTAATAGAAAAGCTCAAATTCTTTTGATAACAATGATTATTACTGAATCCTGGAGAGTATAATATACGAGAGCATGCAGAAAACTGATTTCACCTTATTATTATTCTTTGATGATCTGGGTCTTTAAGCTAGCAAAGGACCAATTTGTCTATCAGTCTAATACACACCCCTGTTTACCAGGAATAAGGGCCTTCTAATTTTCCAGTGGCAGTGTCCTTTTCTTTCAAAAGGAATATATGAGAATGCAAGCAGCACCAAGGTTTCTTGTTATTCCACACATGAACAAAAGAAAAGAAATCACATATAAGAACTTCTTAATGGCAGAAATAGGCTATTTTATGTGCTCATGATTCCTTTTTTTAAAATAAATAATTGGGTTTTGCTTATGCCTCTCACTTTAGGTGTCCAAACTTTTAGCATTATTGATAAATTGCTGGTGCTACTTCAAAAGAATTAAATGTTATGGATTCAATTATGATGATGATAATATGATGCTTTTAATGATGTTCACTTTTCTATCAATGTTCTGTTGTTGATGGTGGTGTTATGGCCCTCTTTTGTCATTGGTAAAGGCTGCTGAAGTCGCAAATGAAGTTAATTCATGGGTTGAGAGTGTTACAGCTGGTCTTATCAAAGAGCTCCTTCCTTCTGGATCTGTTGACAGTACTACCAGATTGGTGTTTGGTAATGCACTTTACTTTAAGGGAGCCTGGGATGAAAAGTTTGATGCATCTTCAACTAAAGACTCTGCATTCCACCTGCTAAATGGAAGCTCAGTTCAAGTATCTTTTATGACTAGTGAAAAAAAGCAATTTGTCTCCGCGCATAATGGCTTCAAAGTCCTTAGGCTTCCTTATAAGCAGGGTGAGGATAGGAGGCAATTTTCTATGTATATTTTTCTACCTGATGCGCAAGATGGTCTGTGGAGTTTGGCAGAGAAGTTGAGTTCCGAATCTGACTTCTTAAATCGGCACCTTCCGACTCAAAAGGTGGCAGTGGGAGATTTCAAGCTCCCCAGGTTCAAGATATCATTTGGGTTTGAAGCATCTAAAGTTTTGAAAGATTTGGGACTGGCATTGCCTTTTAGTGGGAATGGGGATCTGACAGAGATGGTTGATTCGCCTGTAGGTCATAACCTTTATGTATCATCAGTTTTCCACAAAGCTTTTATCGAAGTCACTGAGGAAGGAACTGAAGCAGCTGCTGCTTCAGCTGCAGTGGTGGCGTTAAGGTCATTACAACTGAACCCTCTGGACTTCGTGGCTGATCACCCATTTGTGTATTTGATCAGAGAAGACATTACTGGAGTTGTGCTTTTTGCTGGGCATGTGATCAATCCTTTGCTTGCTGGGTAAATCTCCAGATGGAGTTGAAAGTTCTTCCGAGTGTACTGACTGTGAGAGATGTATGCATTACATAATGAGTGATATCATCGAGACATGTTATGATCGTATTATAGTCCACATCAATGTTTAGCTGACTCTATTTTTGTTGTTTAATAGTCTTCACTGATTGTAAATAGCTCTAATCTGCATCTTCTATTTAGTCTCATGGTCTTTATATTGCTAATTCCCATGGTTATCTTGCTGGGATCACTTGATTACCTAATGCTAGACGGTAGTTGCTGCTAAGACTAAAACTTTGAAAATCGATTCAAATATCACAAAATTAATTGTTTCTTATTACTTTCAGCTGTTCTACCATTGTGCATAAAATAGTTGTGATTGGTATCTAAGGAATGGATGGAATCATTTGGTATAAATAATTTTTCTGAAATTTAAATTAATTGTGAACTGATTGTCATTGGCCTTCAGAAATGCATGAGCACTAGTCAAACAAAGGTTTCTCTACAATCTTTACTTTTCCTTTTTTGTTGAAAAAAAAAATCTGACTAATATCACTGTTGATGTTTTGAAGTTTGCTCTGGAGGAGTAATCTTTATCAGGCTCCTTATTTCCGAAAATTAAATTCTACATATAATGATCATTTATCTGTTCCCTTTGTATGTGGAAACTATAAAGATCAATCATCAAAACTGGGCATTTTCTTGTAGCTATGCATCTCTGAGCTCTTAAATGAACACGTTTACCAAAACAAGAAGCCACATTGTCTTGGATTACTTCTGATCAAAATTCTTACTGCTCTCAGACATGTTTGATAACTGCTTTCTTGTTGAATAAGAGAGCAAGCATTCAGAATAATATATCATGAATTCTGTCTTAAGATGCCAAAATGTTTTGTCCTCTGACGCTTGTGAACTGCTTGCTGTGGCAGAATTAAGACAAGGTGGATGCTAGACTGAAGTGTGCTAAATTTACATGCAAGGAATGTTCCTCTATTAGTTATTTACTACCCTAATGGCTAGCTCTGATAATATCTATTTCCTGGTGGGAATAGGATTAGCTGGAAATTGAGAGGATTGATTATAAATGATGAGAACACTTCAGCCCCAAGGTTGTGGTGAGACAAGCTTTAACCCTTCTTCAAGCACAGCTACCTGCTCTTCGTCTCCGGTCCTTCGCTCCATGTCCTTCATCTCGCCACCGGGGACCTTCTACCGGCCATGGCACTTGCACTCGTCTTTTCTGGTGTCTGAAGGTGAACATTGATGGTAGAGTTAAATCTAATGAAAATGCTTTTGGATGCACCTTATGTGCACAAGAAAAGTCCATCACCTTCAATTCTTAGCAACTCCATAATTAACTCACCATGTTTGGCAGCAAATCTGCGAGCGGCACTAATCCTCTCTTGTCACATTGCATGAGAATTGTTCGTATGCATGTAACTTGAACCTTTAGCATTACTTCAAACTAATCGAGCTAGTGTCGTTTTATGGATTCTCATTTGCCGAGCATTCCTGTTGCTATCTCTATATTTATTCCATATTTTTTCTATATTCCTCTTTAGAGTTGTCATTTTATTTCTCAACAAAATCTTTATCTCATCTTTCATAGGGGTATCCAGCTGGTGGCTTCAATCAACAATGTTGTTAGACTTTGAGGACATGTTTGGTTCACGACCGAAATCGGAATCAAAATCGAAATGAATTAGAATAGGAATTAGAATAGCCATGATCTCTAACATGTTTAATTCGTGATCGGAATCGGAATTAGAATCGGAATAGAATTTAAATACTAAGGTAGAGTAGGAATTGGATTTTAGGCATTGAGGCATTCTCATTTTCCTTAGGATTAGAATGGAAATGGAACTCCTCCTAGCCAAAAGGCTAGAATGAGAGTCACTTATTTCTATTTCCATTCAAAAGTCCAACTCCTCTCAATCAAATATGCCCTAAGTTTCCACTTTTGGATGTGCATGCACATGCCGTGAAATGATAATTGGGCCATTCAGAAAATAGTCTTAAGCCCAAACATCCGAGGAAAAGATGAGACATTATTAATTTGAGGAGCTTTTGTAGAAAAAATACTTTATATATGCTGAAATTGGTTTTTTTTTTCTGCTTTGAATTTCTACTGGACCATTACTTCTCCCTCCTCTCAAATGAATGCGAAGATTTATCTTAGTCGATGCAAATAAACATTGGTAATGAATACGCATAAAATACATGTGGATGCACACTTGAAAGTTATTAATTATCAAAGCAAGGGCATAATGGTTCAATAAAATTCAAAAACTGGATTTTTTTTGGAAAATTCCTTTGATCTGAAGATGAAGAAAAATAAATATTTCTCACATATTGATACAAATATGAAAGCAATAACCAAAGATCACAAGAAAATAAAGGAAAATTATTAACTCAATTGATTATTAGTTTATTTAACCATTATACAAGGCGTTCAACGGTTTTCCCTGAAAAAGTATTTAGATAAGGGATTAAGGTGTTGCAGTATTTATTACTGAGTTTTATGTCGTGAGAAGATTATTAACTCAATTGATTAATAGTTCATTCTTATGGTACCGCTTTATTAGAAGAGTCCATAGATCTTGTCCTAATTCTACTAGCTCTTTCACATTTTTCATTCTGGTGTTACCTACAATCATGGTTAAAATGTTTACTAGGTTGTGCTGATAATATGTAGAGCTTCGAAAATGCCGAAAGGAGAAAAAGAACAGCATTCTTCTTGCATTTGATAGTTGGATGACAGATATATAGCTACAATGTAGATAAATATAAGTGATAATGTGATAATAACCTTATCATAGCATTGTTTACAAATATACAAGCAAAGTGTGAACAGAATGCGAATAGTCGGCTCACGGGTGGGAAGGGTATGAGAAAAACCGGCCGGAGTGCCCAACACCACGGTCATTTCTATCTGCATCGATCATCCTCCTGGCGGGGTGGGGGCCCAGTAAAAGCTGCTATGCGGGGGTTGGCTTGTCCCTTTCTCCCCCCTTCCCCTCTTTTTCAGCGAAAAAAAAAAAAAAGTCCATTGTGGAACAATGACTTGAAAGTGAGGGGGTTGCTATTGTTGACTCAATAGAAAAGAAGGAAACCGTGTGTTTGACGTCGGTGACAATCTGATGATGGTCGGTTGGCAACCCCACTCCAAGAAGGAGAAACTCCAACGAAGACCTGCTGTTCTCTTCCGTGGTCAAGGGTCACTTCCATGGCCTCAGCACTAAGAGATGTCTCCAATTACCTCCCTATGACGAGAGCTCGTAAATGCCCAGATTCTGATCCAAATCCTGTCTCACTCGAGTCCGAGACCAACTGAGATCTTCCAAGGAAAGTTTATGGGTGTCCTTGCTGCTAAACCTAGAAGTATTGGAATTATATGTCAAGATTGACATATGGCGTTCAATTCTAAGTAAACTTATTGTAGCCTGTGTTGGCCTATTCTTTGATCCAATCAGATAGAAGAAAGAGCTTCCTCAACCCGCTTAACTCGAATTTTTTGATTATAAAAAATTAAAAAAAAAAAGAATTGCAAAAATTTATCTCAATCAAACATCATATGATCATGTTATGGTATTTGGAAGTTTGGCATGCGAGTCAGCTTTCTGATGTGGCAGATTTCGCTCCTGAATTGCATCAAACCCTACTAATAGCAGCCAAAATGATTCACATCGAGTCTGGAGATCCTTTTAAATCATCTTTTTTGGGTGCAAAGCCCCGAACTAATTCATTTAACTAATACTCCTCCGCATAAGATGATGTATTTGAATCATCACCATCCGCTGACGCCATCCGGTAGCCAAAATAGCAGCAAAGGCAAACCCAAAGGGGCAAGTAAAGGGTTATTAATTAATTAATTAAACAGCCAGTTGTAATGGTAATGACTTTCTACTTGCTGCCAAAGACTGGCCAAAAAAGTTTGGCATCTTGAATCTTGCCATGTGATTGTGATGATCGATGAGTTCTAGGATGATGTTGAAACATAGCAACAACATTGAGGTTGGAAAAAGAAATGAGTCTCTCGGTGAGGCTGCCGACAAGATCAGAGGGGATGCTCGGCAATCTGACCCACAACTTGTGCTAGCACTTAATCAGCACCTTGGTTTCTAGGGTTTTTGTTGTCGCAGGCGACAAAATATTGTACCTCTTTATTGCCATACAGACCACAAAAATTAGATGAAAGATATTGACATTGGCGTCAATGTTGATATTGATTGACTGCATCTATGATCGGTCAGTGCTTCGATGAACATTACATTTTCTTATCTTATCTTTTATATATATATATATATATATAATTAGGAGGGGCTGTGATCCTACCTGCTACCAGGGGCGGCCCAATACATTTGGGGGCCTTAGGCGAACTCATTAGAAGGGGCCTTTTTTATTATTATTTAAATAATAATTTTTTTAATAAGTATAAAAATTTTTTAAAATTTTTATTTAAAAATAATTCGCCTAGCTTTTTGAGAAGCAAAATTACTAATTAAACTTTTATACTCAAGATCCATTAAAATACTATTTTCAATCGATAATATAGCTAATCCATTTAATCTTTCTTGTGACATAGTTGATCGCAAATAAGATTTTATCAACTTTAATTTTGAAAAACTTCTTTCAGCAGAAGCAACTGTTACAGGTATTGTTAATAATATCCTATATGCAATGCATGCATTTGGAAAAGAATCTGTTTTTTTTATAAAACTTAAAATATCAATAGGGGGTACTAGTTTCTGTTTGTAAAAATTCTTTTAAAATTTTTAACTCTGAAAACAGATCAATACCATCAATATCAGAATATTCACCATGCTTTAAAAAGTTTTCAAGATTAAGACAACACTTTTTCAAATCATCTTCATTCAAAGATTTTAACTTTCTAAAATTAAACAAAAAACCAAAAACATTTTCATATACGGTAAATTGTTCAAACCTATTTTGAATTGAAAAAATAGCTTGATCTACTATATATAAAAAGTAATCAATTCTAAAAGATTCTTCAGCTGATCTTGTTATCTCATCATCATTATTTTCATCAAAATATTTTTTTCTACGGATCACACGTTTTTCACGAAATATAGGTTCTATTTCCATTTCATTTGCAATTTCTTTAGATGAATTCAAAGCATTCATGAATCCATTTTTCCTATAACTTTTCAAATAAGAAAGAAGACCTTTTAATTGATCTATAGCAACATCAATATGCATGTCTTCAGATTGTAAAATCTTACTAACTGAGTTAACAGCAAACAATATATCATACCAAATATTCATGCCCAATAAAAATTCAAAATTTTCAATCTCATATGTAGCTAAACATGTGGCTTCACTCTTTATTTTAGGATCTTCACTAGTTTCCGCTAATTGAACTAAAGCATCTCTTATTTTAGGAGCTTGGTTTTTAATTGCTTTGACACTTTCAATACGACTTTCCCAACGTGTTTGTGATAAGGGTTTAAGAGTTAATGTGGATATATTATCTTGTAAAATTTTCCATCATTTTGTAGAAGAAGAAAATAAGGTATAAATTCGTTGTATCACTCCAAAAAAAGATATAGCTTTAGGACACGAGTTAGCAGTATCACATAATACTAAATTCAAGTTATGACATCCACATGGTGTGTAAAATGCTCTAGGATTTATATCTAATAATCTTCTTTGTACACCTTGATGTTTTCCTTTCATATTAGATCCATTATCATACCCTTGTCCTCTTATATCATTAACCTCAAGTTTATGTTTTTCTATTATATTTATAAGTTCATTAAAAAGGCCCTTTCCAGAGGTATCATCTATTTCTAAAAATTCTAAAAAATATTCTTCTACTTTTACTGAACTTGTTGAAGTATCTACACATCTTAAAACTAGGGTCATTTGTTCCTGATGGCTTGCATCAGGAGTGCAATCAAGTATTACAGAAAAATATTTTGCTTCTTTAATCTTTTTAAGTATTATAGCTTTAATTTCAGATGCTAACATTTGAATCAATTCATTTTGAATATTATGACCTAAATAATGATTGTAAATTTCACCATGTTGAATGCGTCGAATATGTTCTTGCATTATTGGATCAAATTCTGCAATCGTTTCAATAAAACTTAGAAAATTTCCGTTATTGCTTTGATAGATCTTTTCATTCTTTCCTCGAAATGCTAAATTATTTTTTGCAAGATTTTTTACGACAGCAATAATTCTAAATAGAACTTTTTTCCAATGATCCTTCTCTTGGTTTATTTGTTCTTGGAGATTTTTATCAATTGTATTATTTTTTAGCAATCTCACTTCTAACTCAATCCACCTATTCATGCTAATGATATGTTCATTAGTTGTTTCATGACTTTTAAGCTTGATACCTAGATTTTTCCAATCCCTACTTCCTTCATTGACTAATTGACTCGTGCTAGACTTTGAATCAAATAATTTACAGCAAAAACAATATACTCTATCCAAATCTTTCGAATACACTAACCATTTTCTATTATGTTTTTCACCATTAGGTAACTTACGAATATAATATATCGTAGAAAAGTGTCTATTGTTTTCATCCTTAGGAAAATGAAAATCATAATCCCTAATTGGACCTCTTTCCACTATTAGATCTCTAAATTTTGTATCAATTATTTTCCATTGACCAGGATCATATAAATTTGTAGGAATAGAACTAGTTTCACAATCTTTTTCCTTGTTTATCCTATCTCCATCTGATTCTTCATTGTGTTCTTCACTAGATATTGTTTCACTGGCAATCTCATTTTTTAGCTCTATTTCGGGTGCCTGTTCTATTGCTAATTCTTGAGTTGAATTTGATGTAGTGTTATGTTTGTTTGTAACAACAAATCTATCTAGAGCTCCTTTTTGAGATTGAATGAGTTTATCGATTTTTTTTTTTTTTTGAGTTTTTCATACCCACAGTCATATTTTCTATTAGACATTTTAATCTATAAATAATATTATCAAACTAAGCAATTAAAAAACCACCACAAACAAATCAAAATATAAATAAGTTAAAAATGATAAAATTTAATTGTGTCAAGAAAAACAAACTCGGGTCCCGACAAGTAGTGCCGAACTTAATTGTGTCGAGAAGAGGTGGAATAGTTCCGAACTCGACAGCGAGAAGAGGCCGAATAGTGCCGAACCGCTGAAGTAGTGAAGTCAGTAGACTCACAACCAATCTACAATTGAACCAAAAAATAACAAATTTTAAATTAATTACTTAACTAAATATAATTTAATTAAACCAAAAAATAATTAATAAAATCTCACCTCAGTGGGATTGGGGAATCGGGATCACTGGACTGTAGACAATGCCACAGTGGGAACCGGGATTTGGGAACAGCCGAACCTCGGGAGGTGGCCCGGTGGGACCGTGGGACTGGGAGCCTGGGGCTGGGAGGAGGTCGGGTGTCGCCTGTCGGGTCCGTCGGCCGTCGGGACTTGGGATTTGGGAACCGGGAACCCCGAGGCCCGAGGAGGCCGCCGGCCGGAGCGGCGGAGGAGCTGAGGTCTGACGAGAGGACGGGGCCACCGCCGGCGCCGGTCACAGCCTCACGGGAGGCCGAGGACGGCGAGTCGGCGACGTCGGCGAGAAGAGGATGGGACTGAGGCCTCACCGCCTCGGCCCTCGGTCGCTCGCCGCGGAGTCGGATGTCGGAGGAGCCGAGGACGGCGACTCGGAGACGGAGTCGGCGAGCCGGCGAGGACGCTGGACGCCGAGGAGAGGACGGAAGTCACGGGACTCTGCACGGACGCACAGTGGACCGGACGTCGGCGAGGAGAGCTAGAGAGGGTTTTGCAAGCCGAATAGCCGATCTGCCCTGCCGAGTGCCGAGACCGAGTGCCGAGAACCGGAGAAGGTTCCGGCATTAAAAAGGCAGAGAAGGGGAGACTGGAGAGTCGGACTGTCGGAGAGAAGGGGGGAGCCGGGGAGGAAGAAGCCGTTGCCCACTTGCCCGTTGCTTGTCGAGTGTCGACGACTCGACCGCTCGACCACCGACCACGCCATCGCCCGTCGCCCGTCGCCAGTCGCCGCAGTCGGCCTCAGCCTTTCACCGTTTTACGTCGCGTCGCCGCTGCCCAAACCCGCTGCCCACTCCGCTAGTGATAGCCCATAGGCATAGCGCCATAGCCAGTCCCCTCCCAGTCTCCCAGATAGGCGATAGCCTTGAGCTGGAATAAAAAAAAAAAAAAAACAACTGGGCGGTGGGGGCCTTCCCTGGGCCGGGGGCCTTAGGCGACCGCCTCGGTCGCCTAAGGCTCGAGCCGGCACTGCCTGCTACTCTATGCCCAACCTGTCTACTTAGGTTGAAATTATACGCATTTAATTCCACATCGGCTATGCACTATGTAGATCTCGGTACTCATACAAGATCAAAAATTTCAAATCAAATCTTCCAGCTAGTTTTTTTTGGATAAAGTTTTAAGTTGTTATAAATGTATCAGAGGTACAATACTAGAACATAACAAGGATCAAGACTGGGGAAATAATGTCTTATGATATGTTATGTTTTGAGCCTTGATCTCAAATTCGTGCATTTCTTGAACCGAGATTTATACCACAACTTGTAAATAAAATTAGTGATGGACCACAAAAGGAGGCTGTTGAACATCCACGTCTCTACTAGGATAGCCATCACCTTAATTTTCCTCAGAGGTTGGGAAAAGGACGAAACATTCTTCAAGATATGTGGTAGGAATTAAAACCAACGACGCATTTTATGGTCACCATCACAGCTTATACATATATATTATATATATCATTATTAGATATTTATGATATTTTATTAGAGGATAGATGCATCCGTGACTTCTTTTTCTCTCTTGAAAACCAAATAAAACATCCACAACATGTGTTTTTATTGGGCATGGCAGCATCTATGAGCGTGGGAGAAGCGAATTTAGAGTTGTATTACGGTCATAATCACAAAAGCAATGATTTTGATGGCCTCTAATTTATGTGTTAAGTGGATACAGAAATAAATGATTTTGAAAAAATGGTAAACTATTTTTCATAATCTGAATACTAAAAATAATTATTTTCTATTTATACATGTTTTAGTTTATATAGATTATGATCAATGAATGTATGTTTTTAATCTAGGTACTCTGTCATATATTTTAATATACTAGCAAAGATTTTGAAATCATCAACTTTTTTACCAAAGAATCACAAATCACTATATAATCCAATTATATATTCTCTAGTATAATAGAAATCAATTATTTATGAACAAAGTAATTTTGGATCTTTATATTGGTAGCTATTGTGATGCTATCACCATCCAATAATAGTTTTAGGCTATTCTATAGCCATAATTGTATTACTAAATTGTTCATTATAAACCAAAGAAAATGGTAGGATCTCGAACATCCCTAGTCCTCTTATACGTAGGCTACGGGGCAAGGTAGGTTTACACCATCGCAGCACTAACCCTGATTTAGATCCTAATAAACTAGCTTCATTACTCTAATATGTCTTTCTTCGGTCTATTCGGCTAGCACTAGCAGTGTGGTATCGCTCTATATAATTAAGATTTTATTTTATATCATGTTGATTTGTAGATAAACATGAAATAAATATGAATAAATTTCATTCACTCATGTTTATTTCATAAAATTCCTTTCCGATTACAATTTTTTCACTAATTACAATTTTCAGCAGGAGGAATCTCACCGAGATCTGAATCTCCAGCATTTTCCCGATACATGCACTCATTAGAAGTAGGATCTCAACCAATTGAGAGTTTGAAATTTTTTATACAGTTGGATAAAATTAGCGAAAAAGATTGAATAACTAGTTCTCAAGAACTTTTATTACTTATGTTTGTAATTGTTGCCCTAGAAATATTCACTTATTACACTAATCCAGTCAAAAAAGGGCCTGGGTCTCTAGAGCACAGAGACTTGAACATTTTTCATGCTTGATGGTCGTTCTTTTGAGAAAGATCCTTCTAGATAGCTATCTTCTTTCATTCCCTCGGCTTTGGGGTAGGCTTTTACTAAGCCATGTCTCATGCGCGGCTAAGGACATTAGAATTTAAGGGATGTGGGACCCTAGCCTCAAGGACACGTTTGTTATTTTAGCCTTTCATTGACATCCGGACAGGATGGGATTACGTTTCTTACTTGGATTCTCCTTGGGTGCGACCAATTATTTGCACCCATACAGAGAACCAAGACGGACTCAGAGGACTTAGAGAGAAGGTTTTTTTTTTTTTTTTCTTCCATTCATTTGGAACTCCTTTGGTTCATAGAAAGAAAAAAAAAAAAAGAAAGTATGATGAACGTGGAAATGAAGACATACCTCATATTTGGTTAATTTTTTTATAAGAAAAGAAAAAAAAATTCATGAGAATAAGATTTTCACATTTTATGAGCATGAGATATGGAAAAATCCAATTCCCACCAACTAAAAATTGAGATCAATTTTTTTTTCCAAAAGTGCTGTAAAGCTTTTAGATAGAATGGGATAAGATCTTCTTCTTTATTGAGAGCATTATAGGTATTTTACATAACTTTTTCAGAAAAATCGATGCTCAACCAAACATAAATCACTATGTAATATGCTATTTTTCATGGTCCACCAAATATGCAAAAATTATTTTTTCATTATCATATATCTAGGTATCAGTTTACTAAGGAAAACTATATCCAGGCATCATCTTACTAGAAAAAATATTCTTATGAAATATAGGACCGGGGAGAGAATTAGGAAGAACATGGAATTGACATGATTCTTGGTCGTGTGTAGAAATTTTCAGACTTGAGCTAATGATTTCTTCTTTATATGAATCCTCTAATGCTATGCATATGTGATAGCATTCGCATTGCAGAAGTCACATAAAATAAATATTTATAGATGTGATTCTCTTCAGATTAATTTATTCTCACTTTCAGATGATGCACTTCTTTTCCTATTTATCTTAAGCAAAAGCTGATTGATTGACCTGTATTTTTGCTAGAAGAAAATAGTTGTATAGTGCTTCATAAAGATGGAGAGGTGGCAATGTTTCAGAGTGGACAAGAGTTAAAAGAACCATTGACGAAGATTTAGACATACAAGGGTCAGAAAGAGCTGGCTCTGGCTCTACATGTACCAAGAGACAAAGGTAGCATAGCTAAAAAATATCACTCACTGCTAATCCTTTGTTGATTGACATTTATAAAATCTTGAGTGGAATAACTTGCACAAACTGCCACATCAATTAAATATTTTAGTTATATAAACGATGTTCATGTGCCACAAAATGGGCAAATGTCAAGACCACTTAAAGTATGGGATTGTTGATCTTAATCTTGTTAATTTAGGCTATGTTTTAATTAGAAGAAGTTTATTTTAATGTATAAGATATTGCGAGTTTCTCAAATCTTTGACATGCATGCAAGGATGATATGATTGAAGCATTACATTTTAATCTCCAACTTTGTTCTTACAAGAAAAAAAAAATTAATCTCAAGTATGGGCTGCGAGAATCCCTTTTCAATGTAATAAGTCATGTCACAAATATCAAGAGACTGTTCTGCCAGAAACTTAAACATTCTTAGGTGATCTTAAAATCTTCGGCCTCCTTGTCCGATGGTTCCCAATTTCCCAACTCTTTGACCCATTAATTTCAACCCACTAGCCAAGAAGTAAACAACCAATGCGTTACACTGCCTCTGATGCAACGCTTCTTAAAATCAAAAGCCCTTTTAAGTGGGCAATTCAACGATCTGAATCATTCTAACCTTCAACCGGAATGCAATAATGATAGTGATGGAAAAGTGTAAATGATGTTGAGTTTATGATCATCTATCAACAATTTTCTCAAAAAATATTATCATCTATCAATAATGTATTGAAAATGTATATATTATGTTGAATTTATGATCATATTTATACAATTTTCTAATGGATTTTCGATCATGATCGTAGAATTATAAGAACTAACAATTTCAACTTGATCCCAATCGGATATGGTTGGCCCATCTCCACAATGCTGCCTGTCAATAAGCATGGATGTAGCGGCGTGCAAAAAACCAGCGAACTATGAATCTAATTCAAACATGTCATTTCAGTTCGGTCTATACCGATTTTTTTATTTTAAATTCACTTTGGTTTTGGATTGAGAAAATTTTGAGCCGAAAAAATTTGGTTGGGCTCCGGTTTGAGTTTTCGAAAAACCAATCCAAACCAACGCGATCCAACCTATCCCCTCTCTCTCTCTCTCTCTCTATATATATATATATATATATTGAAACCGGCTCAAACCTAACCTAACTTGATCTGATTAATGTATATGTACATATAGAAATTCCATTTTTTTTAAATTATTTATATATGTATTATATATATATATATAATAGAATATCAACCCAATAAATGGAATCGAATCAAATTGAACTTTTGGATCAGTTTCAAGTGGTTTTCATAGATGATCCATTCAGTTTCATGTTTAGCTCCAAACTAATCTGATCCGATCCGTACACATCGCTGCAAGCATGTGCCCAAATTTATATAAATAAGCATGGGACAAACCAACTCCTTGCTACTGTAATGATCTCTTTTTAAATATTATCCTTGTGAACTTAAATTATTATAGCTTCCATGTCATTTGTTCATCTAGATATATACGCACTAGATTGAATCGTTCGCTAGTTGCTACTTGTGTTAACTTCAAACTTTCCTCCAGAAGGCCGTCCCCATCGGTTGGACTGAAAATATGCACCAATATGTGTCTTGTTATAGCTTGCACGACTTGGAATGAATCGCATAGTCAGAGACTATTTTCTTCGACAATGACAGTTGATTGCGATTAATATCTTTGGCCCATGCCATTGAAACAAAGTATCCTGCCCGCATCCGAAACCTATGTAAAAAGATTAAAACAAGGTCTGAAGGGCCTATGGCCGTTTGCTACCCGAATTGGAGGAAGCTTAATTATGGGTTTAATATATTGTTTTTAGGTGCTTAAGCAGCTGCACTCTTTTCTCCTTTTGAGAAATACAATAACAAGTTTACCTCGCCACCTAAGCGTAGATTGATCATTCAAAGCTTGTCACGTAGCCGGCCCAAAAGGCACGTGGAGAGTCCTCTGTATTTCAAACTTTATTTGCAACTGGCAAAACTTGCTAACTACTCCTTACAAATGTGATACCCAAACAAATCTTGTGACTGAGAAATGTGAACGTGATTCATGGGCGAGAAATGTAGTTTATTGCCTTTATCAACCAAAAGTCGTTCCTCCACTGCCCAATATCAGCTTGTGAGTGCTTGACATCAAGATCACCGCTGATTAAACGCATTGGCCACTAGAACATCGCCGCAGAGGCGTGCAATGATCCCATCCGATCTTTTCGATCTTGATAGCAGACAATCCGAGATCTTCAACGGCCCCACCAACTCGGTATATGTAGCCATCACTATCCATGTGGTTGTGGTGGATAGGCAGAGTGCTTACGGTATAGTGACAGACTTATAGATTTCTATTCTTGTAATTAGAAATGACTAGATGAAATTTTACGTCTAGCTGCTTTGATCTCGCAGCTTGATAAATAAAGATATATTTTTTATGCACTTGTATGTCTAGGCATTCGTCATCTAAGTTCTACACGAGTCGGAAAATACGCTTGAAGCGAGTCCAACATCAAGCACATGTTGCATATCTAGTGAACTTTATACTTTTTAAGTGACACAATTTTTTCCTGAAATGCACATGCATTGTGTAATGCTATTTTGATCAATCTATTTTATAGATGAAAAAGTTATTTTGGTAATGTTGCGACCCTTCCAACTATGTTAAAAATGAAAAAAGAGCTAGATAATTCTATGCATCCTTCTTGATATAAAAATCAGACGGCGATGGTAGAACTCAGTGTCAGTTGTCCTTGCATGATTCGCTGCTTCGGCAACAGGAGACTATGTGGAGGCAGAAATCAAGAATTCAGTGGATCAAGGAGGGGGGACGTAGACTGAGGAGCATTTTGCCGAGACTCGTTAGCCCAGAACAAGGAGCATTTGTGGGGGCATGTAGCATCTCTGATAATATCCTTATTATCCAGGAGTTTATGCATGACTCCTAGAAAGCCCCAAGTTGGAGGAGTCTTATGGGGATCAAGCTGGACATAGAGAGGGCCTATGATAGGTTGTGCTAGGATTTCGTGCTGAGATCGCTGTTGAGTTTTGGTTTTCGGGAGGATTGGATTGGCTGGGTGATGGGTTATATTAGGTATCCTTCCTTCTCCATATTGGTGAACGGCATGCCTACACATTTCTTTGAATCCTCCGTTGGACTGCGGCAAAGTTGTCCACTATCTCTGCTGCTCTTCATATTATGTTCGAATCCACTTTCCAGAGCCCTTCGACATGCAGCAGAGACCCAGATTTTGGAGGCGTACAGACGAGTGTCAGCATCTATTCAGATATCTCATCTTCTGTTCACTGATGATTGTATGCTCTTAGTGCGGGCCATGAGGTAGGCAGCTAGGGATGCACGGAGGATTCTGGAGGACTATTGCGCAGCTTCCAGACAGCAAGGTGAATTTGGCCAAGTCTGCGATTACTTTCATCCCGAAGACCAAGGTGCAAGTGAAGGCGTCCAGCGGGGAGATCTTGGGTGTGGGTGAGCAAGAGGGCGCTCTGCAGTATTTGGGAGTTCCCATTACAGAGCATCGTCTTTGTGGTAGGGATTGTGCGGAAGTCAAGATAAGCATCAGACATAGGCTCAAGGGGTGGCAGATGGAGGCACTCTCGATGATTGGCAGGGTTATTTTGGTGCGGTCGGTCCTCAGTTCGATCCCAGTCTACCTACTATCGAATACCATTATGCCGGTGGCATTACTAAGGTCCCTGGATCAGCTGCTCAGGAACTTTATCTGGGGTAGACGAGAGGGCAGAGGGGGCATCCACTTGTTGGCATAGGAGGCGGTCTATCAGCCGACTAAGCAGAGCGGATTGGGGGTTCAGTCTTTGACGGCGAGGCTAGAGGTGTTGGCGGTGAGACATATGGCCAGGTACATTTTAAAACTGGATAGTTTGTGGAGTGCCTTACTGGGAGCCAAATATGGAGCCCATAGGATGGCAGCGGATTTTCAGGCAGGGCGCCAGTGCTCCTTCATCTGGAGGGAGATCTGCTTACATGCTCCTAGGGTACTTGCAGCGATCAGATGGGCAGTTGGTGATAGGCGGTTGGTGATGGGCAGTCCATAGATGTACTAGGGGACAGCTGGATGAATGAGCAGCCGCTCGGCCGCATGCCAACCTTGATGGACTCTACCAGGTTGGAGGGGAGCCGAGTCCAGGATTTGATGGTTGCAGGGGAGAGGAGATGGAATGAGGTATTGATCAGGGAGACCTTTGGGGAGCAATTGGCTGAGAGGATCCTGGCTATTCAGCTACCTTCGGGGGCAACGTCAAATAGATTGGTGTGGGCGGCCACTAGTAGGTCCAAGGTGTGTGCCGAGACATTCAAGGGATGTTAGGAGGAGGTACTGATCAGCAATTGGAGGGCAGATGGATTTGGATATTGCGGGTTCATCCTCGGGTGGCCTTGTTCCTTTGAAAGATAGCTTGGGGATGGATGCCTTCCTACCAGGAGCGTGCTAGCTAGAAGGGGCATCAGGATTTTTCCATGTTGTGCTAGGTGTTCCGACATTGAGAAGACCATCAGCCACGTCCTACTAGAGTGCTTGCGGGCAGTACAGATATAGAGAAGGGCCTCCTTTCCCTTATCTCAGGCTGTCCGATCCATCGATGAGCTTCTACGCCAGATCAGGAAGACCATGCGGAACTCGAGAAGGATTGAGTGGGGGATCACTGGCGCCTACTTAGCATATCATATATAGTTGGACAGAAACGCCTAGGTCTTTGAGGACGAGCGGGCGCCCTTGAGAAATGTGATGGAGAGAGTTCTTCTTCAGACAGCCGAGATCACCAGGGCTATCACAACAACCTCAACTGGGATGGACAAATACATCTGGGACTCTCTTTCTGCTATCACAGCACCCAGGATTGTTCTTGTTTTGTGGGAGCCTTCACCCTCTAGCTGTCTTAAGGTGAATTTCGACAGAAATGTGTCCGGTGTTAGGGACAATACAGGTGTGGATTTTATGATCAAGAGTCATGACTCGAGCCTGATTGCTGCGGGGGGCCAAAGCATTGCTGGATTGACAGCCATTGGAGTGGAGTTCAGTGCAGCATGGGAAGGTATTACCTATGCGAGATTAGTGCTAAGGGCAGAGCGCATCCTACTTGAGGGGGATTTAGCCATAGTGATCAATTGGATCCGGATGGGGAGCCAAGGGGATGATAACCTTCTATTGAGTGACATCTGGAGGATAGCAGGCGATTGTAGGGCCTTTTAGGCCATACATGGATACCATGAGGCGAACAGAGCTGCGGACTGGGTCGCCTCCTTTGTTGCTCAGCATTCCGACGAGGTCCTCTAGACATACCAGGGGGTCTCTTCTCCATTGCTTTGTTATTTCTTGTCTCTTGATTCTATTGGATGTACTCATGCTAGAGTAGTGTAAGAAGCCGTTGTACCAAAAAAAAACAAAATAAACTCATAGTTACCGATCCTAGGAGAGTTGGTTTGTTTTTTATGGGTTGAGTAATTTTCTGACACTTAGTATTATTTAGATTCTTTAGTTCTGTATATATATCTAAGATCTATCTAATACATAGCCGATATGGGAGTGAATATACGTCTGCACAGATTCTCACAATACTCATCAAGAGTTATATTTTTTAGTTCTAAGAGCAGCCTTTTCGCCGGCCGGCATGCCATGTGATTCAGCATGATATAAGAGACTTCTTAGTGTAAAAGGCCAATGCTCTTGTGATATTCTTTGGTACCAAGTAAGACCCCAATAAAAAAAAAATCAACTGACCAATATGAAATGCTTGGTGGAATCTAGGGAACATGGTCATGCTTGATGAAAACGTGCATATCCTTCCCCTAACTTTAGCCTAGAACGATCCAGTAGTCAACGAGAGGCCTCTCTAATACATCATCTCCACTACTAAACGGCAATGGTTGATTGAAAAGATTAAGTCAAAAGCCGGTTGCACTGACCCATGGAAGAGAGATGTGGTAGAGGTCCAACAAACGTTCCCACGAAGACGCAAGTCCAAATTTCCTTTAGCTTGGAATTCAATTGAAGAGGTACATCACGACCGTTCATGTATTACACTATATCTTATTATTATTATTAGGTAATAAGGAAAGACAAATTTCCTCTGGCAATTCGTTAAATCTTTTACCATTGATTTGAGGATGGATGGTGGTGGACGCAAACTCCTAAACTAGATAACGAACTGGGGTAAAATTTTATTCCCAAAATGACCAAACTACCCTTCCTCCCGCCCTATTTCCTCCCCGTGCTCTCCTTCCTCTCCGTCCATTCCTCTCCAACAGCAGGGAGCGCGGGAGGGAGCGAGGAAGGGCGGCGGCGATGGATACGTTCTTCGCCGGTGAGATCGCGACGGAGCTGGTGAAGGAGCTGGTGAAGGTGATCCGGCGGACGGTGCTGTGCCGGCCGACGGCGGAGCAGCTGAAGCGCAACGTGGATGCCCTCCTCCCCATCATCCAGGAGATCCGCCACTCGGGTGTGGAGCTCCCGCAGGCCCGGCAGTCCCAGCTCTCCGACCTCGCCGAGCACCTCCACCTTGCCCTCGAACTCGCCCGCAAGGCCGCCGCCTCCTCACGCTGGAATGTCTACCGCTCCATGCAGCTGGCCCACCGCATGGAGAAGCTCGACCGCTGGATCGCCCGCTGGCTCGAGCGCCAGATGCCCGCCCACGTCCTCGCCGACGTCCACCACCTCCGCGTCGAGTCCGCCGTACGTCTCGACCGCATCGAGCGCCACCTCCAGAACGGCGCTCCCGCCACCGCCGCCGCCGCCGCGGCGATGACGATGATGAAGCCGGCGGCGGTGGGGGTGGCGCAGATGATGGAAGGGCTGGAGCTCGGGGGAGGGGGAGGCGAGGCGGCGGCGCCGGTCGGGGCGGCGGTGAGGGTCGGGAAGGAGAGGGTGAAGGAGATGCTCATGGCGACGGGAGGCAGTGCGGAGGTGGTGGGGATTTGTGGGATCGGGGGGAGTGGGAAAACCACGCTAGCTAAGGAGATCTGTAGAGATCCCCGGATTCAAAGTATGGGTTTGGATTCCTTTCTTCCCCTGTTTTTAATTCTTCTTCAATTTGGTTCCTGGGTTATTTATACTCCCCCGTCCCCAACTCCTCTTCTATGTCTCTCCCCAAGTTGCGAAAATTGCGATATTTAGTGGTTTATGTTGGTATTTTTCTTTGGAAGTTTAGAGTTTTACGGGTGCCGAGGTTTTTGTTCTTATATTTTGTTCCAAATTTCGACCCACTTAAGAAAGAAAACTATCTCTGAAATTTTAGCATCAGAAAGCTTTTTCCTCTTTGCCGTTGTGATCAATAAAAGCGTCAGTGCTTGCTTAAATAGATGTAGTTCTTCATTTTATATTTATTAATTTATGTTGATCGTGGAATCTGGGACTTTCTCTCCCAGCTTATGTGAAGTTCTCAAATCAGTCATTTCCTTGTGGAGCAAGATCAGTTCTTTGTTCCCCTTTGAATCACAAACTTTATAAATAACTATTATTATGTTTATCTTTCTGAGCAATTGAAGTCTTGTGGATAGTTTTACCTTTCAGAACCAGCAGACTAAGACAAGTTTCACTGAGTTCCTTGCTTTGGTAATTGGTTTTATGATATCAAATTCACTGATGTCACTTTCTGTAACTTGTTGTTAGAGATAGAATTGATCTAAAGAGTTCCTCTTTATTGTGGTTCCTTTTCTTCAGATTACTTCAGTGATAGGATTTTCTTCGAGACGGTTTCACAATCGCCAAATTTGGAGAGCTTGAAATTGAAGCTTTGGGAACAGATTAGTGGTAATATGGTTATTGGCGCTTATACCCAGATCCCGCAGTGGCAGATGGCTTTGGGGGCAAGAGACAAGGGGCCAACTCTCATAGTGCTGGATGATGTGTGGTCTCTATCTCAGCTTGAGCAGCTTATTTTCAGATTACCTGGATGCAAGACGCTCGTTGTGTCAAGGTTCAAATTCCCTACACTGATCAACAACACTTATGAATTGGAATTGCTGGGAGAAGCAGAGGCTTTGTCCCTTTTTTGCCAAGCAGCTTTTGAGCAGCAATCTATTCCGCCTACTGCTGATAAGAAGTTGGTGAAGCAGGTAAACTTAATTGTTTTCTGGCCTTAATTTCATGTTTGTCAAACAAGTAAAAAGAAACTGCATTAGAAAGGGGAAATAGAGGAACTGGATTGAGCTTTGCTGTAGTGACTAAGTTAGAAGATCACTTACCTGCAGAAGGAGAAGCATTTTGTGTCGAACATGCACCCTTCAACTCGTTTTTTTTTGTTCTTTTTCCATTTATAAAGACCTTTGTGCTACAGAGCGTATATAATAATAAGATGGTATGAATATTTTTTTTGTTAATCTTTGTCACATGTCGAATTCTTGATAATTTTTTGAGCTTTCCTGCTTGCCTTTTAATTCAAACATAGAGCATGGTTTTTAATAGCTACTATTGTTGACCATTCGCATATACAGCTTTAAAGAATTAGTTGTGAAGTTCTACAAATTTTTCTTACTGATTTTTCAGTGCCAGATCTCAGGTGTCTTTCTGTCGTTTTATACCAGACTGTCTTATCTATTTTGAAGACTGATGTGATTTCAACTGTAGGTTGTAGCAGAATGCAAAGGGCTTCCTCTGGCTCTGAAGGTGATTGGTGCTTCTTTACGAAGTCAGCCTCCAAAAATTTGGGCAAGTGCCAAAAATAGGTTATCACGAGGAGAGACCATATCCGACTCCCATGAGAACAAATTGCTTGAACGGATGGCAGCAAGCATTGAATGTCTGTCGGGCAAAGTTAGGGAGTGTTTTTTAGATCTAGGCTCCTTTCCTGAAGACAAAAAGATCCCTCTGGATGTGCTCATCAACATGTGGATGGAGATACATGATCTTGATGAAGAAGATGCTTTTGCCATACTAGTGGAGCTTTCAAATAAAAACCTTCTAACTCTGGTGAAAGATGCGCAGTATGTATTTTTGAAATCCCTTCCATTAACAGTATGGATTAATTTTTTATCATCTTAGTTGTTGCTCAAGACTAATGATCTTAGTTACTGATCATGCTTTAAGTAAAATAGACTCACCTTCTATCATTATGAATTCTCCAGGAACAGAGCTGGAGATATTTATAGCAGTTATAGTGAGCTTTCTGTTACTCAACATGATGTATTGAGGGACCTGGCTCTCCACATGAGCAATCGTGAGTCCTTGAACTGTAGAAAGAGGTTGATTATGCCTAGGAGAGAAGAAGGACTTCCAAGGGACTGGGAGAGAAACAAAGATCAACAGTTTGAGGCACAGATTGTTTCAATTCATACAGGTAACAGCTTCAACATTTAAATGACTGGTTTCTTTCTTTCCAAATGCCCATGTACTTTTGTATCTTATTGACATGGTACTTTAGACACGTCACTCATTTTCGGATCAGATGAGATGCCGGATCACAGGCCTTTAACTTGATATTGAAACCTTAATCATCTAATATTGAATAATGTGCAGAGGACAACTACTAAAGAGCCCTACTGTCCTGGTTCTTTATTAGGCCATCAATCCTTGAATATGGATTGAGGTCCTGTCAAAGGAATTCATTATATCTGACTTGCTCTATTATTGATTTGTTCAGAAGTACTTTTAATTAGAATATCATTTCACTAGAGGCATGTATGCCTACAATTCCTGCTTTTTCAATCATAAATCTATTTGAAACTTTTGCTTCTGGAGTGAGATGACTCAATGAACTTGTCCATATTACAGGTGAAATGAGAGAAACTGACTGGTTCCAGATGTACTTTCCTAAGGCTGAGGTTCTCATTCTGAATTTCTCCTCAGGCATGTATTTTTTGCCTCCATTTATGGACACTATGCCAAAGCTCAAGTCCCTGGTGTTGATCAACTATAGCAACTCGAGCACAGTACTGCAAAATTTATCTAGCTTCACTGCTCTAAATAACTTGAGGAGCCTCTGGGTTGAGAAGATAGTCGTCCCACCTCTACCAAGAACAACAGTCCCCTTGAAGAACCTGCGCAAAGTATTTCTTGTCCAGTGTGAACTCAACAACAGCCTTAAAGGATCAAAAGTAGACCTCTGGATGACATTCCCTCGCCTTTCTAGTCTCACGATAGATCACTGCATTGATCTAAACGAGTTGCCTTCCAGCATCTGTGAAGTCAGTTCTCTGGAGAGTATTAGCATTTCCAACTGTCATGATTTGTCTGAGTTACCACATGAATTTGGCAAGTTAGGTTCTCTACAGATCCTGCGGATATATGCTTGCCCAGCTTTAAAGAGGCTTCCTCAATCTATCTGTCAGTTGAAGAGATTAAAATATCTTGATATCTCTCAGTCCCTGAACCTCAGAGACCTCCCGGAAGAACTTGGAAACCTCAAAAACTTGGAGAAAATTGACATGAGAGAATGTTCTCTGAGGAATATCCCTAGGTCGTTATCGTCATTGAAGTCTTTGGGACATGTGATATGTGATGAAGAGATGGCTTTGCTATGGAAGGAAGCAGAAAGGCATATACCTGATCTTCGGATTCAGATAGCAGAACAATGTTATAATCTGGACTGGCTTGTAGAGTAATGATCCTCCCAAAGCCCTTTTGGATGGCTTCCCCAATGCTATGTACATATAATTTGTATCATATGTGTTTTAGATGAATGGTTATTAAAACAAAAAGAATCTAGTGACATGGGCTAGTAGCTTTGACAATATGCCATGCCATGGCTTTTGACCCCGTAAAAATTACTCGGGTAATCCTAGTGTTTTTCTTCCATAAAGATCAGGCAGGTGGACTATCAGTTGTGGATAAATGATGCAATAAGCTTCTCCCAGTTTAGGATAAAACCTTCCATTAGTACTACCACTTGAGCAGTTACACAAATCTTAAGGGATCCGAGTAACCTGTTAGTGATGAGTACCTAAATAAGATTATAAAGAGCTATCTGTACAGGTATCAACCATTATCCATTCACAGTGAGATTCCTCATGCAGGGAGGGCGGACAACCACTGCACCGGATGCCTTTGAGTGGAAAGTTCTTGGGAAGAGCCGTAATAACCTGCATTAACCTATAATATTTTTCTTTATCAACAAGATTCTGTATTGGTTAGTATTTTTTTTTTTGTTAGTATGATTTTGTTAGAATGATTTTAGGGATCATATAACAACTTATATTAGTTAGTATTATTTTCTTTTATTAGTATGATTCTATATCAGTTTATATTATTTTTTTTGTATAGAGTCCATACACAAGTATATATAATTCCTAAGATATACCGAACGTACTAGAACAGAGAAATAAAATTACTTCTCTCTCTTTTTTTCTCTTTTTTTTTCTTCTGCAAATATTTTAATATGGTATCAGAGCCACCAATCACCTAATCTATTCTCGTCATCTCTTCCGCCTTTGCTATGGTCATCGTTGCCATATCTAAAAGCTTTGAAGACTCATATTGCGGATTTATCGATCTCTATTTTCTAGTGAATCAACATCCGAAGATACTCTATTTTCTGGTGGATTCGCAAATCCTTTATTTCTCTACAAATCCTCTATTTACTAGTGAATTAATATTCAAAGATCTAATATTTCCTAGTAGATCTACATATCCTCTATTTTCAGTAGATTAGCATCTGAATATCTATTATTTTCTAATGGATTCGTAGCTCCTCTCCATCACTTTTCTCCTTAACTTCGATCTTCAATCGTCTCTCCTCTCCGTCGCTCGGCCTCTTTTTCTCCATCTCTAGTTTTATTTGCTGCCTTCGGCTCCTTCACCATCAAGTGGAGGTCTCTTGCTGCTATTCAATGATGCATTCGTCTACAAGGATCGTCAACCTTTGTTTGTCTTCTCTCTAAACTCTATCCTCGCTGCAACTGTTATGTTCTATTTATTTTTTATTGTCACATCAACAGACAAGTCAATTAATCGCATCGACAGAGATGTTAGCTAGTCACATTTGTCAAACACATTAATAGACACACTAGTTTACTATGTTAGTCAGTCATATCAATTGACGTATTATTCTGTTACATTAGTTAGCCACGCCGGCATTGTGAAACACATCAGTTTATTGCGTTTGCTTTATGATCTGTCACATCAGTTTTTAAACTACTCTATTAGCTTCTGTTTTGCTCTATCAAATTATGTATTATCACATCCACTTGACACATCAGCCTATCATATTGGCTTCTAAATTGCTATGTCAACTTCTAATCTGCTACATCAGCTTCTGAGCTGCTATAACAACTCGTGTTCTGCCACATCAGGCTTTGTGTTGCCATGCCTGCTCTTGATCTACAACCACATGAGCCTCTGAATTGTTATGTCATCTTCTAGTCTATCATATCAATTTCTGAGTACATTTGTGATCTAGTTTCCAAACTCAAGTTGGCACCTGTAGTATCATCTTGAGTTCCAGAAGGAAAGCTAGCGTATTTTTAGAGATCACATAACAACCTATATCGGCCCACAATATTGTTTTTTATTAACGTGATCTTGTATCGATCACTATTATTTTTCTTTGTTAGCATGATCTTGTTAGAGTGATTTTAGAGTCATATAACAACTTGTATTAGTGAGTATTATTTTCACTTATTAGCATGATCATATATCAGCCTATATTACTTTTCTTGTATAGAGTCTGTATACGAGTATATATAACCCTTGAGATATACAGAATGTATTGGAATAGAGAAAGAAAATCAGTTTTCTCTCTCTTCTTCTGCAAATATTTTAACAATGCAGGTTCTGCTATACCACACCAAAAAAAAAAAAAAACTTAAAGACCAGAGTTCAAAGATACCTGCTGCTACCTCCACAGAAGAAAGGGGTGTCATAGCGAGAGAGAGAGAGAGCGAGGTGATCAAACAAACACTAAACTTGAGCAACAAAATGTTTGTGGTTTACAGTTTGCTTCAGCTTCCTATCAACGCGAGGGTTTTTTTTAAAAAATTATACTTAGGTGTACTTAGGAAATGCATGCAGTTAGGAATATGTATGTGTGTGCGTGTAATTACTACATTTGCAACTGTATTTCTGTCATTTGATTCAATGGATTGGTAGCCGCGGTACAATAAAGTTTCTTGCCTGTTTGTCTGTAAATGGAAATTATAACAGTAATTAGTTATATTATCAAAGCAGCATCAATTATGTCTTCACCAACCACCATCCTTCTTAGGACTTAAATCTATCATAAAGATATATTAAAATCTTTTCAGTTGTAGTAGCTTGTGCTATGACTAATTTAGCCGCAAGACAATACTGTAAAAGACCGCCGAGTATCAACTTAACGGACTTTGATCAACTCGCAGCAATCTAAACCGAAAAAAGGACACCTCCTGCAATTGAAGTTCACTTGTACCCAGTTGTAGGTATCTGAATGTACCCTTCAGCTTCCTAAAGTTGACACTTCTTGCATCAAAACATGAAATCCACTTACAACAACAGAATCAAGAGACGGGGGAAAAAAATTACACAATGCAACTGCTGTAAGTTACAATTTTCTTTAGAAGTATGATTGCAGAGGAATGGTGCGGGTTTTAAAGCAGCACAAAACCCAGAGATAGGTGATTACACAGTTTTTTCCCAGAAAAAAACTGCATGACAATAAGCACAAATTGTTAATTATAACAGATAATAAACAAGCAGTGGGGCGCATAAACTGGGCCAGCCGAGAGTGGACATTTTCTCCAAATCTGAAGGCATATGACACTCAAACAGCACCAAGGTTGTGTTACTCTAGATAAATATATTCCCCTTCAAGGCTGAGAAAAGGTAAGTGGGATCGACTTCCCTGGCCTGCCAAGCAGCCATATCAGAACATCCTGGTTCCATACTTCCATCTGCAGCTAAAGATAACAGTGCCGTCTTTATCAACCAGGGCAACCACAAACTCACATTGCATACACTATCTCCCCACTGCTGTCCACATCAAGCTCAGGATCAGAGTCAAGATCCTCCATGTCATCATCCATGTCGAGGCTGCCCGTCAAATATTGGTTGAGCCCATGAGTACCAGCTGCAGGGACGGTTGCCTCAGCTATAATCTGCATTATCTCATCTATGCTCTGCATGGGTTGGTCAGGCTCCTCGTACTGGTTGCTCATGGCGTTATCCATCAGATCAGCTGGAAGATTCCTCAAGAACCACTCATGGTTTCGTATCTCGGGGATTGTTATCCTCTGCAATTTTAGTAAATTAACAAGATCGTTTTCTACCAAAGTTCGTGAAGTCAAAAATCAACAAAAACAAAGTGATCACATTTCCACATAATTGACCTGCTTTGTGCCAGTGATTTTTGCAACTTATTTCATGTATTTTTAACAACAATGAAAAAAATTGAGTCCATAGGTAGGAATGCCACTAACAACTACTTGATGCATGTCATTCTCTGTAATGGAAATGACTGGAGCTCCACAATTCAGCGACTTTCATGTCATTCAAAAATCAACTACAAATGCAGATATTTATAATGCAAAAGAATTATGCACCCAAGAAACCAAATCTGCAGATTGTTATGTTGCCAAAAGGGTAAAGGATGGTGTTTGACAGTGGAATAATGCAAAAAATATAGTTAGGCAGCGATAAGAAGTCTAGGAAACCCATTAATCAATGACTGCACAAGGATGCACTCTGCAGCATCAGTCTTAATTTTTTGTCGTAATTTTATGTTTTTTCTTGGATTGCCCAATTCTTCCATGCTCTTTAATACAAACCCAAATCCCCCCAAGGGGGAGCCAGTGCAGTTTTCCCCTGCACAAGCCCATATAATCCAAGTCAAAAATCTCCATCACCATAGGGGCAACTACTATGTTGTCTTTAATATTTTACGTTTTAAAGATCTCACTGACTTTTCTAACCTTAAAAAAATAAGCTAGGGGTTTTTCGATCATAGTGCCACCACTGCTTGAATTGACACAGCAAGGGACATTTAAAATAAAAATGTCCATCAACTCAATTTCCAGCCACAGCCTACACAATAGCATATACAGTACTAGTTCAGATTTGCATGCTTTCACTGTCTGACAAGCTTGTCCTAATAGAACTAGGCATTTCCAAAAGGATGGAGTACTTACCATAACAGGATCGGAAACAAAAATCCTTGAAATTAAGCATCGGCACTCAGGAGATATGTGGACATATTCAGGAATCGAATACTGAACTCCTAATATACGCTGCAAGACGAATTCATCAGGTCAGCTGATATTTTGGATGGTTATATGACAAAGCGTGTAGGAATTACAACTATATCAGAAGAGTGATCCAAAAACATTAAAAAAAAAACTTATACCTGTATTGTCTTCCGGAAGTTTTTGGGATCTTCTGAGTCCTCAAATGGATATGCTCCCACTAACATTACATAGAGAGTCACTCCACAAGACCACACATCAGCAATCTGCAGTGTGTTAAAAATGCTCAATATTGTAAGAGGAAAACACAACCTTCTGAGATGAATTACTTTTACAGTTTAATCATACAAGCAATTATCCATCAACACCTTGAGGAGCTGGGCAAACAATTAAATATTATTTTTACATAACTACAACAAACCCCCTTGTAGAAAATAAAGAACAGAATCATGATGCTACAGCATAGAGGAATTCAAATAGCACCAAAGGTGGGTTGTAGACGCTACCATTACCTTTCAAAGAAAGCACAAAATGCAGTAAAACAGTTACTTTTAACAATATCTTAATTATATAGCATGTTACCACACCTAGGAACTTCATTTCAGTTGTTATAATAATTTTTCTATCTAATCAATGATTTACAGTATCCAATGGGGATAAAAATCTTTTTGACCCGTTTTACAAGAAAATATAAAGATTTTATAGCAGTTGTCTCAAAACGTCAAATATGGCATGACTAACATTGGCTTGTACTTGTTATGGAGGTTCTCCAGGTCAACTCTACATTACTGTCAGAGGGCAAAATGCCATCTCCTATTCCAGATTGGATCCGCTATTTCCATGCATGTGATCAACATCACCATCCACCCTTCCACTACCACCGAACAATCATCCACACGTATCTTATCAACCTCAACCACCACCTAGCCCCTGCCTACCAGTGACCCAATAAGTATCTTTCTATCCTATAGCAATCAAATGAGGTATTGAGTTCCTCCTAAGAAACATATTCCATTTCCTCACTTGTAGCTACTTCGTCATCTTCTGCTGGCCTGTGCCAGCTGGTACTGGCACCCAGCATGGGCCAGTACAGCACTTATTAATTACTTTTTTACAATATGGATTGGCTAAGAAGTGTACTAAGTTCTTTTTTTATCTTTGAAAAAAAAGGCAAGGCACAGCATGTGCGAGCACAATGCAAATCCATTAGCACAAGAACCGATATCCTCAGTTCCTTACTACTTATTATGCTAAAAGAACATTCAAGGGTTCCTCATTACTAGAATCCTTGCTATAAATAAACATGCTATCATGACCCCATGCACCTATCACAATTTCGTTTAATAATCCTTCATAATTCAACTAACTCAATGAGGCAAAGAATGGAATAGCTAGAATAGATAAGGAAAAGTATTGAAGTCTCTCATAAGAGTTAATCAACTACTTAATTAGACACTTGGGATGACTTGGCACATACATATGCAGTTGCAATTTACTTCAACTGCAAGAATCTAAATAATTCTGGACCTCTAGTTGAGTCCCACGTAAAGCTTTCTTAGCAGAATTTACACAGGGTACGATTATACTATTTTCACATTGTTGTAACTTAGACCCACAAGGTATCTAATCCTAACACAGTAAAGGAAATTTTTATGCCTGCCTCAAAAGCTTTCTCAAGTGAAACTTTTTCAGAGAGAACTCTAGGACATATTGAAGTTACATAAAAACAGTACTCCCATATTCTTAATGCCTGCAGTATTTTCTACTGCTGGATCTTGTTCCTCAGCTTATTTTACACTCAAGACAAAATGGCCTAAACTTTGAACTTAAAACCTCTTTGATGAAATTAAACTATTCTAATAGATTATTACAATTGCATTTGTCAGCATCAAACTGAGCTAATATGTCATGCATGCATCTTTACCCCATGAAGCATTTGAAGATAATGCACTCAAAACAATCTATAGTCCAATGCAAGCTTTGCACTTCCTCACATCCTTGGTTTTAGCATGAGGTCCCAATTTTCTTTCTTGGACAGCTTGGGAATATCAACACTATCATAATAATTCACAGTCACCATTGCAGTAACTAATTTGCTAGGATACCAAAATGACATAAGCATTCACGTGGCCATATAAAATGGAAAGAAAGGATAAAGAACAAGACGGTAGCATGATTTCCACCATAAAGGAGCACTTGTGGTCCATAGAGCAAAATTGTATTGAACACACATATACATACATACACACATACATATATGTATATATATGTATATATATGTATATATATGTATATATATTATAGGCAATAATTTGTATAAAAGTTCTTCTATCTAAGCATAAAGACCATCCTCAGATTGCAGTTTTGTAAGTATTAACCAGTAAGGAACCATAATTTTATTGGACAGCTAGATAGCTGCACTAAACTGATGGTTTATATAACAGGGACAGAGATATTTTCAGTATATGAGATAGAAGAAAGGAGGTAGGATAGCTTAAGAATCCAACTATGATAAGGCTGCTTCCTTTGTCAAAACGATCTATTAAACAAAGCCACCACTAAATAAAATTAAGTAAATGTCTTGGTCCACAATGACAAGCTAATTAAAGAAGAAAGTCTTTTGTGAAATTTGTCAGTCAGAAGATGCATGGCACATCAGACCTAAAAAGATAAAGTGGTTCTTCAACCTTCACATGCATAGGTTTTTGGAAATTGCAAAGAATTTACTGTAGAAAACAAAAAACAATGGTGATGATGATGACGACGACGACAATAAGCTCAAAAACATGCAATGTCACAATTTCTCCTCGAGGCCATCTGAAAATGTGTTCTTTGGATTGGCTACATCTAGTAGGAGGCATAGTTGAAAAATCAAAGTGAATTTGAAAGAAAGATTGGATTCTAGTTCAGCCAACGAGGGATAGAATTGGAGGGCAGATGCATTAGACAATCTCAGCAATGGCTCACTCTGATGTAGGCACATCCATCATCATTCAACATGCAGTAATGAAGTGATAAAAATCTAAAATTGCACCAGCATCGCCAGCAGAAGCAATAACAGATTAAATTCAATTGCATGCCTCTGATGAAATTATTGTAATTTGTGAATCAATAGGTCCAAATTTAATGAAATGGCAGAGATACTAAGCAGAATTACACAATTAAGGAACACACTATGAAAAACTAATTTACCTTGCCATCATACTCCTTCTTGAGTAGCACTTCAGGAGCAATGTATGCAGGAGTTCCAACAGTTGACTTTGGTTGTGAATGCAGAACTGATGACTGAGAATTAAATAAGTGAAGGTTATGCAGAGCTAAAAGTTCAGAGTGACAACATAAACAAAAGCATAAATATAATGATGTATGCAGCGGATTTCTATCAGAACCAAACTTCAAGCTAAAATTGGCATGTAATTATGTATGTGCAAGTCATAAGGTCATTGCTTGTGAATCAATGCAGAGACTAGACAATGAACTTTAAAAGATGACTATCAAGGTACAGCATAGGTCAGTAATCCATGTCCAGTGACCTGAGAACATGTACCTTTGAATACCCAAAATCACATATCTTCAGACGAGGAGCCATGCTTCCATCCAACAAGGTGTTCTCCAGTTTTAAATCACGGTGACATACTTGCTTGACAACAAGGAAACCCAAAAAAAAATCATATGTGATAATCTAGAAGAAACCAACAGAAATGGAAATAATTCACATTAAATACCATAGAGTGGCAGTAGCTAACTCCTGATATAAGCTGCTGGAAGAAAAAGCGGGCCTGCAAGGGAAAGCAAAATAAAAGACCAGATTAAGAAACAAGTCAGAAAAATGAAAGGAAAATCAAGTATCAGCTAAACTTAAACCTCATCCTCACTGAAGCGGCCAGCATTACATATGCGCTCAAAAAGCTCGCCACCAGAAGCATATTCCATAACAATAGCCAGATGAGTTGGAGTCAGAATAACCTAAAGAAGGATTTCAGCAGAGCAAGACTAAATGATTTTTCCCACTACTACTCCTATCCAGAAAAATGTGAATAAAACTTCAAACTTAAAAGAATACCTCTTTGAACCTAATAATATTAGGATGCCTCAAAGACCTATGGTTAATTATCTCTCGCTGAACATTTTCGTCTATCTGTAGAAAAAAAATATAATGCCATATTAGGATAGCACAAATGGTGCAGTTGTTCCACGACAGCAGGTCTTAACATTCATGTATTGAGTCTAAGATCATCAAGAATATATCATGCATGTGGACACCATTAGAAAAAGAATTCATCGACTGGACTCCAGACTGTTAGCAAATCAATGAGGCCCTTGGTTCATGCAGTCGTATGATGTCTCTTTCTGCTTAATCTATTAGTTCTGGTCTTCTGGGTGCCAAGAATGTGCAGGCTTTCTTATTTCATTAGAAAATTAAAAAATCAACACCAGTCACAGATTTTCAAGGTCTAGCATGAACTCTATTCAATTGATTAAGAAAAAATTTAGTAGCCAAAACCTCATGTCACAATTTATAGTTTTTGGTGCAAGGCACAGCAGGACATGGAATTTTTAGAAAAGAATGGAAAACTTCCAAACCAACAGCTGTTGCTTCGCAGTCCCAAAAAAATGCTTTTACCATGAAAAAGAAACAGGTTCTGTTAAATCATGTCAACTTCAACAGTTTTAGAACCATGCCAATAATACGTGGTAAGAACCCATTAATACATCTAATCATACAGGAGCAAGAATAGCAGTGAAGTAGACAAACCCATCCGTAGAATAAATTCTGACATTTAATGACAAAAGGTTAAATTCACACCATTGAAAAGTTTGTCACTCATTTGCAAGATTCATTAGTTTTCTCAGAACCTGGATATTACTTGTCTTTCCAAAGGATTTGTGGAATCTAAACAAAAAGTACTAAAACAAAATGATTAATAGTTTCAACAACAAATAAGTCTGCCTAAGTGGATGAGTCATTGCATATGATACTAGATCTTACCGTCCATTTTGCATCTAAATTGATCAAAGTCATATATGCTTCCTATTATGACTAATAAAGAATTAATCTGAAACCACCAGCACCTAGTTTTGGGTTTTTAAAGTAAGAAAGTAGCTTCTACTCGAGGGGAAATCAGAACATAGAGGCTGAAAAACAAAACGGAAAACTTCTTCCCCGCACCAATTGATCCGCACTTCCAAAGATGATTTTTTGTCGATAAAATATGCTTGCGATGACGAATTATGTCAACTTCAACAATATCAGAATCTCATACTATAGATAAACAGTAAAAACCCGTAAATGCAATCACACCGATCAACCATGTGACAAAAACGCAGCAAATCCCTCGAATCTTAGCTCTGAATAAATTCTCAAAATAAACATAAGTAAAAGACTTTAGCTGGTTACTGAAATTTCAACAAAATTTAACCTTTGTTATGCATGATTGGTAAAAATTCTCACAGAAAAAACACGCTGAATTTTTGAAGGAAATCCAAGAAAACAAAGGAAAGATAGCAAAACTAGTAGGGCCCAAAGTTAATAATGAAGCAAATACACCAAAACAGCATAAAAAATTCGAACTTTATGCAGAAAAAGCTAGCGAACGACGGAAAAACCACAAAATATATAAAGAAAAAAGTAAAAAGAGACGATGCAGCTCTTCAAACGGAATGCCCAACCGACCTTCTCGCCCCGCTCGATGTACTTCACCGCCACCAGCTCCTGGGTCAGCTTGTCCCTCATCAGCCTTGCGATCGCGAAGTTCCCGGACCCGATGTCCCTCACCAGCTCGTAGCGGTCGCTGTTGTGCATTATCGGCAGATCCATCCCTGGCCCGACCGTCAGCGTTGCCCGATCCATGATCCCCTTCTCCTGTCCCCTTTCTCACATCACCACCCCTCCTCCCCGGCCCTCAGATACCCTTCCAGCGGACCCACGCCCCCCCCCCCCCCTCCTTCCCCCCACGCCGATTGCCTGAGATCGTGGCGCCGCGCCGGCCGCTCGATCCGATCGGGCCTGTCGATCAGAAAGCTGAGGGTGGGTGGCCGATAGAGACTGCCCCTGAGCTCCGACCCCGTGACGCCCTTCTCTGTCCTCCCTCTTCTCCTCCTCCACCTCGCTCTCGGCCTCAGATCTCTCTCGCTTCCTCCCCCTTTTTATCGCCTTTTTCTAGGGCTAGTGTTTGGGAATGGGAGGAGCTTCGCTTCGGCGATTGCAGGAGCTCACGCGTGACCTCCTTTTACTTTCCCTCCGCGAACACCCCGAGAGTAAGAGAGGGGACAGGACGCCAAATGCGAAAGGGTATTATCCGGCCCTTCGCCGACGAAATAAATAAATATCTCAAAAAGGAGCGTCCCTCAATTACCAAACTGCCCTTCCATCTATTCATTCCCCCGCCCAATCATCACCACCGTGCGATCCACATCGTACGGAGGCGAAGAGGTGACTCGTATAGGAAATTGGTTTACTACGGTGAGCGGAGCGCAGTGCCAGTGCCGATCGCACGGCCATGATTTTTTTGTCCATTTTTAAATAGCGGTGCCGTTCGAGAGAACCCGGGAGGTGAGCTAAGCGGGTGGGAGCGGTGAGTCGAGTTTTACGTGCACCGGGGATGACGGAAGACGGTTACATGGTGCCGGCGTTCTCACGTGCAGAGTATTTTGGTCATTTTACTGGACTTTCTTCGTCCTTTTTTGGTTTTGACAAGAAAAAGGGAAGGTGCCTGCTAGTGCGTGGGGACGTAGCGAGCGGTTTCCCGAGCCCATTCCGAGGGTGGCTAATCTTGGAGTGCTCCAGATGACGAAAATGCCCTCCAACGTTGGACGGAATTTCGAGAAGCGAAGAACAGTTATCATTGGTGCGACAGACGGAAAGAGGTCCCGGCTGGGACCTCCACGTCAACCGGGTCACGTCCAATGGTCCGCAGTTGACGTGACGAGCACCGTGAATGGCGGCGGTTTCGCGAGCGCGCGTCTGAACGGTGATGAGAAAAGCGATGCTACAGCAACTCGGAAAAGTCACTCGACAAAGCTACTTATGCTCGTTTGGTTTGCCGGAAAAGGGGGTAAAAATATAATTTCCATATTTTATGGAAAAGTCTTTCTCATGAAAAACATGCTCATAAGCTAGGAATCACTTTATTTTTATTTTTTCTCAAAAAGACCCTTCAACGTTAAAGAAGCATTAAAGAGGCATTAAAGATCTAATTTTTATTAAGGGCATAATAGAAATTATACATAACTTTTTTAGGAAAGTGGATGGTCAACCAAACATAAGCATTTTGCAAATTTGTCGCTTTCCCATGGTCAACCAAACATGCCAAAAGTACTTTCTTAAGCATTCTCTTCCTACAAATTTGTTTTTCAGGAATCATATTTCTAGGAGGGAAAATGCTTCTCGCGAACCAAACGAGCCTTTAGGGAGATGAGGAGTTAGGCCCTGTTTGGGAGAGCTGTTAGTAGTAGAGCTTTTGGAAGTAGAGCTGTTGAAAGTAGAGCTGTTTGAAGCAGGGCATTTATAAAAAGCTGTTTGCTGTTTGGTAACTACATTTCTAAAGTGCTGTGGCACTTTAACATGTGTTTGGTAAACAAACTGAGAAAGTACCTTTGTGTGACAAAATGACCATAAAGGACATTACCGGTATTATATAATAGAGCATAATAAAATATAATATGTATTAATACATAAATATATGATATAGTATAATATTAATGTAATTTAATATAATATTAAATTATTAACATAATATATCAATGTATTATGATATAATATAATATAATATTATTTATATAGTATAATATAATAATAAATATATAAAATATTATAATTATTAGTTTAAATTAATTTTCATAATTTTAATGACCATTTATCTCTCTAATAAATAGAGAGAAAGGAAGAAGAAGATTGAGAGGGAAAGGGAGAAAGGAAGATGCGAGATAAGGGTTTTGGGGGAAAAAAGTGTAATTTAAATGGGAATATTTTGGTCCAAAAAACAGCTTTCCGACAAAGCTGAAAACAGCATTTTCGGAAAGCTCCAAATTGGAGCTTCTCCCCAAAAGCTGTTTTCAGCTTTCCGCAAAAGCTGAAATAGCTTTCCGAAAATTTTACCAAATACCCTTTTTTTATCTAAAAGTATTTTTGGAGGGCCAGAAAGTGTTTTTTTGGCACTCCAAAAGCTCTCCAAACAAAGCCTTAATCGGTTAAAAAGAAAAAGTTGCAGGTATTAATGAGAGGAGACCTTCAAATAGAACTCTTCTTAAGAGAAAATAACATCACATGGTGGTACACAAAAGGATTTAAGAGGTCCTATTGCTGGGTTGCAATTGGGAGTTCCTTTTTTAGGGCCACGCTTTTTCCCTCCTCCTTTTACCGATCGGATAGGTCACCTTAAAACAGTAAGCTTGTTCCGCTTGATGATGTAATAGGCAGGTGCATGACAGCGCTACAAGAGGTGAATAGAAAACATGACGACCTACATCATTTGTGGGTCCTTATTTTATCAGCCAATTAGTAGTTAAGGGCAATAATTTTAGAGGTTGTAATTGATGGCGTGCATGACCTGTATAGAATATAATTTCTCATAATATAGAGGGTGAGTTAGTTCCTAGTATTGATGTGGCATGCAGTGATTAGTGCTCCAATTATGGCAATACTTTGTTTTCTTGATAAAATCATATTTATTATACCAATTTAATAAAAATATATGTGTGAGTCAGAAAATAAAATATACAAAAAAAAAAATCGATGCAGCAATCCATAAAGCTGGTCTCATGTGTGAAAATACAATTTTTTTCTCTTCATGCAACCAATCTGCATAGCATGTTTTGGCCTAATATGTCATTTATTGATGCTAGGTTCGTATTTATTGGTACTAAAAAAAACCATGCTTGTATTAATCACTTCTTCAATATAATTTTAGAGTGAATTCTTACTAGGTTGTCACTATAAATATTCAAAAAGAGTATCAACTACTAACTACCAGCAATCTAGCTACCATTGAATTAAGCCCCTTGGAGAAGGACTCAAAGTTCGCATTTAAAGGAGAGTTAGGCAAGCAACAAACAGAACAATATAACTTTGAAACATTTATCTTCTTTGTTGCTAGTAGAGTCACCGCAACTCAATAGCCAAAAATAATTTATGTGCTATAATTTTGAAATAGATTCTTTTTGATAGGGATGTTCATATCAAAGACTGTGCATTAAATTGATAAAGAGCTCTTAGTATTTGGCCCAACTACCATGTGACATTGGATTTTATCCATGTATTGTGATCTATTTAACAACTCTTATATCAATTCCATCTCGGTATTTTGTTCCAGTAAACTTAGAGTGATATGAGATAGGTCTGCTCAGTTAAGTTGCCAACTTCTCTCACGTGGAGATGGAAGATCAGAGTAGTATTTTTTTTCAGGATCTTGGCAGGTTAGGAAACCAGCATCTGTGTATAGGAGGCACCGTTCCCTTTCTCCACACACATCCGGATCAGGAGCGGCCCAATGTATTTGACAAACTAAGGTCATTTTGTTTTTGAGGCCTTTTCTGTAATGAGCCGGCCTAAGGTGAACTCACAGGAGGCTATTTTTCTTTCCATTTGGTCTTTAAGGCCTTTCCTGCGGTCGGCCTTCTTTGGGCCGAAGCCTTAGGCGACCGCCTAAGTCACCTAAGGGTTGGGCTGACCCCACATAGAATTTCCTATTAATATCCTGCATGAAGAAGAGTGAGAAGAGAGAAGAGTAATATGATTGGTGAAATTGTTCTCCATTTTGGCTATAGGTTTAGGAGTGTTGCAGCTAACATCTATGCAGGGTAAGCACTTTAACCTTGATATTATTTGTGATTTTTCTTGATTACGAGAACAACGATCTTGTGTGCTATTATCATATTCTTCTTTCAAGCTTTTTTTTAATATTATTCTCTCTTTTTTTCAAAAGAGAGATACAACATATGCCAATTATGCATTTTTAAAAAAAAATTTATCGCTATGTTTTAGGATTCCAACAAAGTATGTCGTCTATTTTTTTTGTATTTATAGTAAAAATCATTGACCTATGTGCAGGCATAAAGGTTATTTTTTTTGTAAATATATTATGATTGTCATCTATTCTTTTTTTTTTTGAAAAATAGAAATTGAGTGAATCATCTTAATATATTTCAGATCATAAAGCAAGTATATTGATTATGCCTTGCATCACTTTCACCTTTTTCTTAAAATAGCAAATAATTTTGAAAAACACATACATGTTTGAAGTCAACTATTTTAATTTTAAAAAATTGAAAACAAATACTTCTTCTAGCCTTTGATAAAAAAAAAAAGGCAAAGCCAATAGTGATGGCAGTGACAACGATGATAATGATAAAGATCGGAAAATATATTTAGGTTGCTATTTATAAGAGGAATTACTTATAAGATCAATGCACTAGCTGATTGGCCATTTTCCTCCAAGTTTGTCATGGATCATATCATGCCCGCTATATTCATTTGTGTTGCTGGAAATTGGACCCGGGGGCAATCTTCGGTCGAGGAGAGAGAGTGGCGAGGGGTCACCACGGCGGGACGGCGACCGGTCGGCGGGACGGCGACTGGTCGGCGGGCGGCGCCCTCCTTCTGGGGCGGTCGGAGAGAGGGAGCAGCAAGTCCACACGGCGGGGCGGCAATCCGTCGGCGAGCGGCGTCCTCCGTCTAGGGTGCCTGCAAACAAGCCGGTGGCCGGGTCTTCCGGCGCCGGCCCTCCGACGCTCAAGTCAAGAGGGGGCAAATTATGTTGAAGAGGAGCCAAAGTGTTTTTAGAGTATCTAATTTTTCCAACCCTCCGCCTGAGAAGCCAAGGTTCCCTTTTATAGGCGGGGGTCGGTGTACCTGTGATGTAACGGGGCGAGGCCGTAGTACGGCTCGGCATGCTGTCCAGGTCGGCGCACGATCAGGCGAATTATTGCGTCGGTGTCGGAGGTATGGCCGAGATTAGAGACTTATCACAGTCGACTAGACTCTGCTGGGCTAATTTGCCGTGGAGAGCTGAGAATCCGTAGATGACAGGAGCCATGCGCATTAAATGTGGAGTAAGCCGGAGATCCGCATTAATTGTGGAGTAAGCCGGGGATCCGCATTAATTGTGGAGTAAGCCGAGGATCCGCATTAATTGTGGAGTAAGCCGGGGATCCGCATTAATTGTGGAGTGAACCGGAGGGTTACAGTAGCCATACGCAATAAATGCCGGAGGAGCGTCAGGGTATGGTCCTCGGCCGGACCTCAGGGAGGTATGACCGTAGTAGGTGGCTGACAAGAGTAGATTTTGAATATCAAGGTTTTCCCAGACCGGAGTCCTCGAGGTCGGCCGTCTTGAGGTCGGGCGTTCCGAGGTCGGACGCCGACTTCGGCTGTCCAGGGTCGGTGATTATGTGGCTTCTTAGGGGCATTTGAGTCATTTGGGGAAAAATCTTATTCCCCCAACACTACCCCCCGACTTCCGAGTTCGAGCGACTTGCGGGCTCGGACGTGGGAAGTAGAGTTTATCATTAAAGTTGGGGGGGCGAATCTTGTCCGCGCCCTTGCGCTTCTCGGAGTTTTTATGGCGAAACCTGCACCCTTTGGCGCCTCGAGGTTGCTTTATTCAGCGAGCTTATGATGAAGCTCGTATCATTACGCTTCTCGAAGCGGGGGTGGCGTCTCTTGGATCGCCAAGATCGCTTTGTGCGGCGGATCAATGATGGGGGTCCTCGAATTCGTCGAGGCGGTGCCTCGATCCCGTAATCGAGACCCCTCGCTCATCAATGAGTGTGCCGTTACGGGGTCCAAAACGGACACGCGGCCTGACCTAAGGTCGGACGCTTCCGATTTCGTGTTACTGGATCATAATTTCGGGGAGGTGGAGGCCACATCGGGGCTCCACGTGTCCCAGATCTTATTAAATGAGGGGAGCGGGGGTGTCGTCCGCTCGTTCTTCAAGGCGATTCGATTCTGTGGACCCATGATGAGGCCCCGGGATCCGATGGGACAGGGCTTCGATTTCGTACCCAATTTATTGATCCGGAGTGAATATGGTGCCTCGGCCTTCGAGGTCGACACATGGCGCGACCCGGTCGGGGGATGGGAACCGACCCTGTTGATCTCGGCTGTCAGGGGGGTCTATATAAACCCCTTGAGGTTGCCCTAAAGGTTTTATTTGGCTGCCTCTTATTTTTGTTGTCTTTCTCCCTTGCTTCCTTCTTCAACCGAACCTTGCCGTTGGTGCCCGGAGCGATTTTCGGCGATGTCCAGTAGGTTTTCACCCTGTTTTAACTAGGGTTTTCTTCCTTTCTTCCTCCCCTATCTTCAGTTCCCCTTTATTTTTCTGTAAAAATGGGTTTGGATCCCGAGGAGGTCGGGTCGAGTCTGTCAGAGGAGGAGCTGGAGTTGATCCGCTCCCGCTTCTTCTTCCAGCCCGGGTTTCGCCTTGAAACCGCAGGGCCGGAGGACAGGGTGACGCAGCCGCCCCTAGGTCGGATCGCGGTCTACCGCGAGACGCTCTGGGCTAGTCTGCGGTTTCCCGTTCACGAGTTCGTGAACAACCTGCTGGCCGAGTACCAGCTCGTCCCGGCGCAGTTGGCTCCGAACTCGTGGAGGACGATAATCGGGTTCTTGTCCCTGTGCCTCGGGCACGGGATCCCGATCTCAGTGGGTCTTTTCCGCCGGTGTTTTCTGTTGAAGAAGAACCCGGCGGACGCAGGGTGGCTATACTTTGCCTTTCGGGGCGGTATGTCACTCTTCCAGGGCGCCCCTTCCTCGATTCATGAGTGGAAGAGGAAGTTTTTCTTCCTGGCGTCCGAGGCGCCTTGGGGGTTCGACCCGAGGTGGGGACACCCTCGGTTGAAGGCCCTCAACAAGCTCTCCGAGCCGTCGGGGAGGGAGCTGAGGACCCTAGACTCTCTACGAGCCCTCGGGAGGGGCAACGACCTGACCGAGCTCCTGCGGGAGGGCGCCCTGGCGAGCATGGGTCTGAGCTCGGCAAGCCCCGAGGGTAAGGGTAGTTATATTACTTTCTTTCCTTGTCCTTTGTTTTCACTGCTACTGGTCTGACACTTAGTGAAATTTTCGTTCAGACATTCCTTTCATGCCGACCAGCAACACATCGCTTTTTTCCCGCCTGAGGAGGCGAGAGGCCGAGGCCGGCGGAGCTATGCCTCAGCCTCGGAAGAGGGCGAGGTCAGACGACGCCTCGACGTCGGCCGGGACGAGTGGCCCCGAGGCGGGGGCCTCCACAGCCGACCCGAGGCGGGCACGGGTCGTCAGCGACGTGGGCCCATCAGCCCCTCCTTGCCCTGCCCCCATTGCCCAGCGGGGGGAGCCGTCCACGATCCGGCAGCAGCGCCCGGGACCTGAGCCGACTCGAGGCCCCGAAGCGAGCGGCTCCGGGACCTCGGGCTCGGGCATGCCGGGCCCTTCCCGAGCTTCCCGGGAGGAGTCAGTCGAGCCGGACTCCCCTATTCCCGAGGGGAGCTCGGCCATTCATAACGCCGAGGTCGCACGCTCCGTGTTTCGGCGTGCGATGCTTCCAGCGGACCGGGCCGAGTTCCGAAACATTCCACTGGAGGTGGTCGTTGACAGTGCTTACTGCTACACCGCCCGGGTAAGCTCTTTTTCTCGATTTCCTTAAGGTCGTCAGCGAGTCCATATGTTTTCAACTCACGATTATTTTGTCTTTTTCTTTACAGCATATTCACGAGCTCGACGCCCTGGTGTTTATCGCCCAGGGTTGTCAGGAAGAGACCCGGCGGGTCAGCCGGGAGTTGGAACCGGCCAAGAAAAGAGTCGCCGAGCTGGAGGCGGCGTTGGCCGAGGCCGAGGCTCGGTGGGCGGCCACCGAGGCCGAGCGCCTCGCTATGGCGGAAGGGCTCGGGGAGGAGAAGGCCGCCCACGCCCTAACCAGGTCGGCCTTGCGCGGCACAGAGGCGCGCTTGGGGGAGGTCCAGGCCGAGGTCGCGGCCCTCAAGTATGAGGACGGGGTTTTCCGCCTCCGAATCGAGCAGCTTGAGGCCCGAGAGAGGAGGGCACTTGAGCGGGCTGATCATGCCGTGGAGCTCTTCAAAGGGTCGCAGGAGTTCCGCGACATGCTCGAGGAGGAGACGGTGGACGGGTTCCTCCGGGGCTTCGAGAACTTCCGGCTGCAGATGCGCCGGTACTGCCCCCAGTATGACCTTTCAACGGTCCGTCCGAGGATGGACTTGGGTTACGGGTCCGATATGCAAGACCTTCCTGCCATTTTGACGTCCGAGGCAGGATTGTACGAACAAGACCCTGCCGAGCCCTCGACGACGGCGGCCGAGACGGATGACGTCCCGGAGGCGACACCGGCGGCCGAGACGGACGACATCCCGGAGGCGGCACCCGAGGCCCCTGCCCCCGACCCTGAGCCTGTGCCGGCTGAGGTCATTACTGTGCCAGACGACCCCCCGGATGTCGCCCCCGCAGCTTGAGACTTGTATTTTTTCTTTTTCATTGTATCCGAGGTCGGCTCTTGAATGGCCGACTTCTAATTTCGTAATTGGCCCTCCGGCCCTTTGTCAATGAAAAAATACTTTCATCATTCTGTGCTCGTCTTTCCCTTTCTCGTCGTGAATAAGGCTAGAGCCTTAGCTAATCGCCTTTAACTTTGTATCTTGGTTTTCGGGCTGCTTAACGAAGTTGCCCTTTTTCCCAAGTTATATCTTGGCCTTCTCGGATTTTAGTCATTCCGACCAAAGGGAGCTCCGAGCTTAGGTTTCTAGCAAATTTCTCTAAGTCCCACAACTCGGATCTTAGAATTGCGAAAGTCGTCATGTTCGGCCTTCAGGAAAATCCCAAGGCATCGAGGTCGGGCCTTAGCCCTTCGAGTAAGACCGGGGTCGGTCTGTCCGTGCCGCTATTCAGGGAGTTTAGTCGGGTTTCTGAACTCAACTTCGGACCCTTCGTGGGGAACGTGGGCTGATAATTAAGTTATTGCCGAAGATTTCCATAGTTATCGTTCTCGGAATTTACCGAGATTTCGGTGAGTAAGGCAGGAATCTCTAAAGATCGCCTTAGTATCTGTGTTCGGCTGGTATGCTCGTGGCTGAGACCACTTTCTCAGCTAGACATCGGAGTCTGTGTATGGGGGCCGAGTTGGACCCTAATTTATGAAGATTTCGAACAAATTGTGGGGACTCGGCGGGCGGAGCATGCATAATGTAGTTAGGAGATCGGTCTTAAGCCAACCTGTTGGGGTAGCCCGGCTTTGGGGCGAGATAAGACTCCAACGTTGGATGAGATCCCGCTTAGCAGAATGTAGATAAAATTTGACAGGGAGGGCGTCGAGTTAGATGTACCTCTTGCCTTCTCAAGAGTTGTGCTTCACATGGCGGAGTAGGCTGCTTCACTCCTTCGTCGACCTCCGGAGTCATTTTTGACTTGTAAAGGGGGCTCGAGCTTCCGACGGCACCCGCCGAAGTTGAAAGGATCTGGGAAGGCTTTATTGATTTGTAGCTCTTTTCGAGGTCGAGGGAGCTTGAGACCCTATGGTCGGACCTCGGGGCGCCCCAACCTTGGTCGAGGGATCTTGCGCCAGGTTGGCGGGTTTGCGGGCGCTCTACCGAAGTAGGATGCGCGCGCAGCTCAGTGGCGGAGCTCTGCTCCAGGAGGTATTGTCCGCTTTGGGGATCGGGGATCGTCGACCGCTCCCGGGGGTCCACTTTGTGGCGCCTTGGGTGGAACCACCCTTTCCACCCCTCACGGCTTCTTCCCGAGGTCGAGGGAGTCTGGTTCTCTATGGTCGACCCTCGGGGCATCCCGACCTTAGTCGAGGGATCGTTTGTCAGGTCGGCGGGTCTGGACACGCTCTACCGACCTGCGACGCCTCCCGAGTTCGAGGGAGTCTGGTTCTCTACGGTCGACCCTCGGGGCATCCCGACCTTAGTCGAGGGAAAGTATTGTCCGCTTCGGGGATCGGGGATCGTCGACCGCTCCCGGGGGTCCACTTTGTGGCGCCCCGGGTGGAACCACCCTTTCCACCCCTCACGGCTTCTTTCCGAGGTCGAGGGAGTCTGGTTCTCTACGGTCGACCCTCGGGGCATTCCGACCTTAGTCGAGGGATCGTTTGTCAGGTCGGCGGGTCTGGACACGCTCTACCGACCTGCGACGCTTTCCGAGGTCGAGGGAGTCTGGTTCTCTACGGTCGACCCTCGGGGCATCCCGACCTTAGTCGAGGGAAAGTATTGTCCGCTTCGGGGATCGGGGATCGTCGACCGCTCCCGGGGGTCCACTTTGTGGCGCCCCGGGTGGAACCACCCTTTCCACCTCTCACGGCTTCTTCCCGAGGTCGAGGGAGTCTGGTTTTCTACGGTCGACCCTCGGGGCATCCCGACCTTAGTCGAGGGAAAGTATTGTCCGCTTCGGGGATCGGGGATCGTCGACCGCTCCCGGGGGTCCACTTTGTGGCGCCCTGGGTGGAACCACCCTTTCCACCCCTCACGGCTTCTTTCCGAGGTCGAGGGAGTCTGGTTCTCTACGGTCGACCCTCGGGGCATCCCGACCTTAGTCGAGGGATCCTTGCGTCAAGCCGATGTTTCATCGTCCTGCGATACTTCTCGAGGTCGAGGGAGTTTGGGACTCTACGGTCGAGTCTCGAGGCATCCCGATTTTGGCCGGGGAATCTGAGGATCACAGACGGCCCAACATTAGAAGAGAATTACAGTCATCAAGATAAGAGAATTATTTGCAGAAAAGGAACTGAGTCCATTGTCCTGATTGTCTTGAACCCCTAGGGGTTTTACTGGTAGTACATTCGTAGATTCTTGGAGTTCCAGCTTCGCGGGATCAGGGTCCCCTCTAGGGACTTTAATTTATACGCCCCTGGTCGTTGCACCCGGGCGATTTGATACGGCCCTTCCCAATTTGGGGCGAGCTTTCCTTGCTCGGTCGGTTGAGAAGCCTCGGCTCTCCTGAGGACGAGGTCCCCCACTTTGAAGAGCTTGGGTTTAACTCTGGAGTTGTAGTATTGGGCCGTTTGCTGTTGGTATCTCGCCATGCGGACCCGGGCAACCTCTCTTGTCTCTTCGACGAGGTCCAAGTTGCTCCTGAGCTGGGAGGAATTGGTGTCGGGGTCGTAATGCTCCACCCTTGGAGAAGGCAGGCCGATCTCCAACGGGATGACGGCCTCAGTGCCGTATGCTAGGTTGAAGGGGGTCTCTCCCGTGGGCAGTCGGAACGTGGTCCGGTACGCCCAAAGGACATTGTACAAGTCCTCGACCCACTGTCCTTTGGACCGATCAAGCCTAGCCTTGAGTCTCTGCAAAATAGTGCGATTAGTTACCTCAGTTTCCCCGTTTGTCTGGGGGTGAGCGACCGAGGTGAAACGGTGATCAATGCCGAGCTCAGAGCAAAATTTCCTGAAATGAACATTGTCAAATTGTCGACTATTGTCAGATATAAGGATACGGGGTAGTCCGAATCTGCAGATTATGGACTTCCACACGAAGTCCCGCATCTTTTGCTCGGTGATCCGAGCGACGGGTTCGGCCTCGACCCATTTGGTGAAGTAGTCGATGGAGACGACCAGGAACTTTCTCTGTCCGGTGGCCAGGGAAAAGGGCCCCAGGATGTCGATCCCCCATTGGGCAAACGGCCAGGGGGCGATGATGGAGGTCAGCAGGGCTGAAGGTCGGTGCTGGATATTGGCGTTTCGTTGGCACCGATCGCACTTCCGGACGAAATCCGTTGCATCCTTCTGGAGTGTGGGCCAATAATATCCTTGTCGCAGGACCTTATGGGCTAATGCCCGACCCCCCAGGTGATTTCCGCAGATTCCTTTATGGACCTCTCGGAGGGCATAGTCCGCCTCGGAGGGGCGGAGGCATCTGAGAAGGGGAGAAGTAAATGATCGCCGATAGAGTCTATTCTCGTACAAGACATACCGGGGGGCCTGGCGCTTGATTCGGCGAGCCTCCATCTCATCAAGAGGTAGAGTCCCGTCTTGGAGGTAGCAGACGAGCCCATCGATCCAGCTTAGCTCAGAGTCGATGCACATGGTGGGCTCGGGTTCCTCCGTGCTGGGGATCTGAAGGTACTCGAGCGTTGTTCCCTTGGGAAGCTCGCTCATGCGAGAGGTTGCCAATTTGGACAGCTGGTCTGCCCTGAAGTTTTCCGCTCTGGGAATGTGCTGAATACTAAAAGAATTCAGGGTAGATGTGAGTTTCCGCACCTTTTGGAGATACTTTTGCATGGATGGCTCTTTAGCTTCAAAGTCTCCTTGAATCTGGTTCACTGCCAGTTGGGAGTCGCTGAAGGCCGTCAGGTCTTCCACTTTCAGTTCTTTCGCCAGCTTGAGCCCGGCGATGAGGGCCTCATACTCGGCCTCGTTGTTCGAAGCCGGAAACTCGAGGCGCAAGGCTTGCTCGGCCACCACTCCGTCTGGACTGGTGAGGATGAGTCCGGCTCCACTACCCCTCGAGGTTGAAGACCCGTCCGAGTGCAGGACCCATGGCTGCCTCGGGGCTTCCTCCGCGGATACGGGTGGCAACTCGGGGTCGTCCGGCAGGGTGCACTCCACGATGAAGTCGGCGAGTATCTGAGCCTTGATAGCCGGCCGGGGTCGATACTCGAGGTCGAATTCCCCAAGCTCGACCGCCCATTTGGCGATCCTCCCCGCACGATCCGACCTTTGCAATATTTGCTTCATGGGCTGGTCGGTCAATATAGCTATTGTGTGGGCTTGGAAGTAAGGCCTGAGTCTCCGAGCCGAGATAATGAGGGCGAAGATGGTCTTCTCGAGCTTAGAATATCGGGTCTCAGCATCCCTGAGAACCCGGCTGGTGTAATAAACCGGCTTTTGGAGCTTGTCCTCTTCCCGGACGAGGACTGAGCTTACTGCAGCAGGGGAGACGGCCAAGTATAAATAAAGGACTTCGCCCTTTTGAGGTTTGGTGAGTAGCAGGGGAGAGGCCAGAAGGCTCCGGAGCTCTTCAAAGGCCTGCTGGCATTCTTCTGTCCACCGGAAGTCTTTCGGCCGTTTGAGGCTCTTGAAGAAGGGGAGGCAGCGCTCGGCTGACCGAGAGACGAACCTTCCCAAGGCGGCAACCCGCCCTGCGAGCCGCTGCACCTCCTTAACTGTCTTTGGAGGCGACATCTCTTGCAGTGCCCGGATTTTCTCCGGGTTGGCTTCAATTCCGCGCTGGGTCACTATGAAACCCAGGAACTTGCCCGAGGTGACCCCGAACGCGCACTTCGCTGGGTTGAGCTTCATTCGATACCTCCTGAATTTGGAGAACGTCTCGTTGAGGTCGGCTATGTGGTGTTCTGCCGCTCGGCTCTTCACCAGCATGTCGTCCACGTAGACCTCCATGTTCCGGCCGATCTGGTCTTTGAAAATTTGGCTGACCAGTCTCTGATAGGTGGCCCCAGCGTTTTTCAGGCCGAAGGGCATCACCTTGTAGCAGTAGGTGCCCTTGTCAGTGATGAAGGCCGTCTTCTCCTCGTCTTCTGGCGCCATTCGGATTTGATTATACCCTGAAAAGGCGTCCATAAAGGTTAGCAGTTGATGCCCCGAGGTGGAGTCGACGAGCTGGTCAATGCTTGGGAGGGAAAAGCTGTCTTTCGGGCAGGCCTTGTTCAGGTCGGTGTAGTCCACGCACATGCGCCATTTTCCGTTGGCCTTCTTGACGAGGACTACGTTGGCGAGCCAGTCCGGGTAGGAGACCTCCCGGATGAAGCCGGCTCCGAGGAGTTTGTCCACCTCCTCAGCCGCAGCTCGTTGTCGTTCCGGGGCGGAGCCTCTTTTCTTCTGCTTTATAGGCCTGCTAGTTGGTTTCACCCGGAGTCGGTGGACCATGACCTCAGGGTCAATTCCCGGGACGTCCGCGGGTGACCAGGCAAAGACGTCAGCATTATCCCGCAGGAAGCTGACGAGGCGATCCCTCTCGCGGGCGCCCAGGCCAGAGCCGACCTGCACAGTTAGCTCGGGGAGATTTTCTTGTAATGAAACTTGAACAAGAAGCTCACCAGGCTCTACTTGCTTCTTCCAGAGGGTGTCCCTCGCATCGAGGGTTTCTATGGGCAGCGAAGGGCCTGTTGGCTGGGTCGCCGCCTCGATTGATTGCTTTACTCCGTGGGCCGCCACGTAGCATTGCTTGGCGACCAGCTGGTCTCCACGGGACTCGCCTACTCCTTGGCCGGTGGGGAACCGCATGAGCAAGTGGCGGGTTGAAACCACGGCTCGAAGGGCATTTAGCCCTGGCCGCCCAAGGATGGCGTTGTAGACCGAGGGTAGACGGACCACCAGGAAGTCCGTCCTCACAGTGCTCTCCCGGGGGGCGAGGCCAACTGTGACAAGGAAGCTGGCCTCACCTTCAACCGGGACCGAATCTCCGGTGAACCCCACCAGCGGGGCATTGATTCTCCGGAGATTTCCTTCTGTCAATCCCATTTTTTGGTAGCATGATAATACAAAATGTTGGCCGAGCTTCCATTGTCAACTAGGACACGCTTTACATCAAACCTATTTACAACCATTGAGATGACCACAGCGTCATCGTGAGGAGTCTCGACCCCTTCTAAGTCCTCGTCCGAGAACGAGATGACTTCATTAGTGCGGGGGCGTTTCGGGGATGCTTCCTGGGCGACTGCTCCTGCCGAGGCCCTCCCGATCATGTTAATGGTGCCGGCAATAGGCCTGTTGTCGTCCGGATCTTCGGGCGGTACAGTGTTCTCCGCCGGCCTTCTCTCCTCATGTCGGTTTCTTACGAACCGGTTGAGTACTCCCCGTCGGATGAGTGCTTCTATCTCGTCCCGGAGCTGGAAGCAGTCTTCCGTGTCGTGCCCACGGTCTCGGTGGAAGCGGCAGTACTTTCTGGGATTTCGGGGAATTCCCGTGTCTCGCATTGGGGGCGGGGGTCGGAAGAAGTCCCGACCCTCGATCTCCATCAGGATCTCAGCTCGGGGAGCGTTGACGGGCGTGTAGTTCTCGTACCTCCCTGGGTACGTCCGAGGCCGCGGTGGGGACCTCGGTCGGGGAGGTGTCCTCTGCCGAGGTCGCTCCTGCCGCCGTGGTGGGCTCCTCAGTCGGGGGAGATTCTTCTCTCGGCGGGGCGATCGGCTCCTTTGTCGGCCGCGCTCCTCGCGGCGCTTCTTCTGCTTCTTTGAGGCGGGCTCAATTGCTCCCCGCCTGGAGGCGACTGCCTCCTCGGCCTTGGCATACTTCCGAGCTCGGGCCAACATCTCGGTGAAGTCGGCCGGAAAGCTCTTCTCGATGGAGAAGAGGAATCGATAGGAGTGGACCCCTGTCTTCAGGGCCGACATGGCAATCGACTGGTCGAGCTCGCGCACCTCCCAGGTGGCGGCGGTAAAGCGGTCCAGGTACTCTTTGAGGGACTCCCCCTCCCTCTGTTTGATGTCCAGGAGGGAGTCTGACGTCTGTCGTTGGCGTCGGCTGGCAGCAAAGTTGGTGGCGAACTGCTGAGGCATTTTGAACCTCGCGGGAACCGGCTCATCCTCGATCTGGCGGGAGAAGGGGGACTTGATAGTGAACTCAAAATCCCCCTCTTGTCTTGCCTTCTTGCTGTGGAGTGCCGCAATCTGGCGCTCCAAATGCTCAACTTTTCGGTCGAGCTCCCCCACCCATGGGATCGTCGCTGTGGTTTGCGTCGGCTCACGGTGGCCTGGGGCTGATTCTGCTTTAGAAGGCTGGAGCCTCCGGTCGAAGTCTTCCCCCGGGAGCTCCCTCCGGGGAGAAGCTCGTTCTCCGTTGTTGGCTCTGGAGGAGCCATGCAGGTTCTGGCTTGGGAAGGCCGGGCCGTTGGGGAGGCACTCCGGCGGGACCTGGGCCCGCGGGGGAAGCGTAGGTAAGGCCTCCTCGCGCCGTAGGCCTTGAACGACGGCGGCCAGGGCCTGGACTTGCTGTACCAGGGCATCGAACTGTTCCGGCTGGACCTGAGGAATCGAGTCAGCCGGAGTTGGAGAATTCTGGACGGAGCGTCCAGGACTTTGCGGGGGGCGCCGGGAGACGTTGGAGGCTCCCTTACTTCTCAACTTCATGATCGCTACTCGGGCCCTTCCTCTAGCGCCAACTGTTGCTGGAAATTGGACCCGGGGGCAATCTTCGGTCGAGGAGAGGGAGTGGCGAGGGGTCACCACGGCGGGACGACGACCGGTCGGCGGGCGGCGCCCTCCTTCTGGGGCGGTCGGAGAGAGGGAGAAGCAAGTCCACACGGCGGGGCGGCAATCCGTCGGCGAGCGGCGTCCTCCGTCTAGGGTGCCTGCAAACAAGCCGGTGGCCGGGTCTTCCGGCGCCGGCCCTCCGACGCTCAAGTCAGGGAGGGGGCAAATTATGTTGAAGAGGAGCCAAAGTGTTTTTAGAGTATCTAATTTTTCCAACCCCCCGCCTGAGAAGCCAAGGTTCCCTTTTATAGGCGGGGGTCGGTGTACCTGTGATGTAACGGGGCGAGGCCGTAGTACGGCTCGGCATGCTGTCCAGGTCGGCGCACGATCAGGCGAATTATTGCGTCGGTGTCGGAGGTATGGCCGAGATCAGAGACTTATCACAGTCGACTAGACTCTGCTGGGCTAATTTGCCGTGGAGAGCTGAGAATCCGTAGATGACAGGAGCCATGCGCATTAAATGTGGAGTAAGCCGGAGATCCGCATTAATTGTGGAGTAAGCCGGGGATCCGCATTAATTGTGGAGTAAGCCGGGGATCCGCATTAATTGTGGAGTGAATCGGAGGGTTACAGTAGCCATACGCAATAAATGCCGGAGGGGCGTCAGGGTATGGTCCTCGGCCGGACCTCAGGGGGGTATGACCGTAGTAGGTGGCTGACAAGAGTAGATTTTGAATATCAAGGTTTTTCCAGACCGGAGTCCTCGAGGTCGGCCGTCTTGAGGTCGGGCGTTCCGAGGTCGGACGCCGACTTCAGCTGTCCAGGGTCGGTGATTATGTGGCTTCTTAGGGGCATTTGTGTCATTTGGGGAAAAATCTTATTTCCCCAACAATTTGCATTCTTGTTTCAAAAGATTTAAGACAAATTGATGTCAATGATTTTTTTTACTAAAAAAGCTCGTTTGCAGTTAAGTAGTGAGTTCTAGAGTTGAAGTTGTAAAAGAAGATTTTGTGATTCACTAAAAGGAGGTGGGATGCAATCACCTCATTGGCCACTTAAACCCCTTTCAATTCTAAATTATAATGCACTTCAGAAAATTCATAAAAATTGAAAATAAATCAACATATAAAACATAGTTTTCTATATGGCCTCAGAGATACCGCTTATATAGTTGGATGCTGCCATGAGACAAAAGAGATAGCAAGTCCAACATTTTTTTTTAATAAAAAAAACCCATCTCTATCTAGTCCGCCACCTTAAACAAATAACAAACAACTTGTTAGCTAACTGTTGGAAAACATAAAAAGAAACAAAATCCCTCTAAAAAAATGAGAAGGTCATTAAAGATAATGCTATCACCTCTATACATAACAAACATACCATTACTTCAATCCATGGAACCTTCATCTCTACACTGCCACGTATGTCAAAGATTTACCCCTTAACTAGTACCAAAGGGATACCTTACCTCAATTATCCCTTGCCTCCCACATCGCGGCCTCGTCCCCCATCCTCAAGGCCACCTCGTCATGGGTTCAAATCCATTTCCCCCAATCTGTCTCCCCGCAGGCCGCAACCGTCCGCCAGTAGAAGCCCCCAACCTCAACCTCAAGTTTGAGCCAAAAATAAATAAATAAATAAATAAATAAAGGCCAACGGAGGAAAGGTCAGAAAACTGGAGCCGATACCGAAGAGGAAAGAAAAGACGTGAGAGCGAGCGACGAGAGAGAGAGAGAGAGAGAGAGAGAGAGAGAGAGAGAGCGGCGATGGTGTCGGACTCCGAGCTCGTGGAGCGGCTCCGGGAGTTCCTCCGGGCCTCCGACCTCTCCACCACGACCACCGCCATCGTGCGCCGGAAGCTTGAGGAGGACTTCGGCGTGGATCTCTCCGACAAGAAGGCCTTCATCCGGGAGCAGGTCGATCTCTTCCTCCACAGCGAGCTCAACGACAACAAGGAGGGCGAGGAGGAGGACGGCTCTGGCGGGGAGGAAGGAGACCGGCATGGGGAGGAAGGCAGCGGGGAGGAGGGGGACCAGGAGGAGGAGGAAGACGACGACGGCGACGTAGACGAGAACGAGGAGGACGAGGGGACGAGCAATGGGGTTGGGAGCAGCAGGAAGAGGCGGTGAGATTTTACTGCTGCTACTTTTTCCAGATTTCCTCTCTCTCTCGGTCTCTATTTTTGGTATGTTCTTCTGGCCGCATTTGGAATGTCCGGGCTAATTAGGGTTTTATTGTTCCTGATCTCGTTATGTACGGAGTTTAGATTATCGGTTGTTTATGATATCTTTAATTAGGTTTTTGCTTAATAGCTCAATGTTTACCCTAAAAATGTTTTTTTTTTTTACTTCTATCTGCCGAGAGATAGAATGATGGGAAAGTTGGGTGCTTGAAGGGTTTTTTTTTTTTTCCTGTGCTGGGAATGAAGTCAATCTGCGTGGTGGTCTTCGTTGAAATCTTTTATTAATCATGGTCGTGGAGAAGCCAGACTGGCAATGTTCGGCGCTTTCAGTGGACATTCCTCTTCTTCAATTTGATCCTTTTTTTATTTTTTTAAATTAAAAGTCAGCGTGGCTTCTGAAATCATCTTTCATACTAGTATTTCAGATACTTGGACATGTTCTTTATCTCTAGGGCTTGTTATTAGATTTGAGAATGAGAAATCTTTTAAGGTTTCTTCTCATGTTGAAGTTGGGGTCATGAATCTTAAGGAATGCCTTCAGTCATTGCTTGAAGTAAATTGAAGGAATGGCATGATATTAAAGTCTTAAATATGTGCAATCTTGGAATGTCTAGATCCCATTCATTTTTTTTGTTACGTTGTAAACATCCGAAGAGAGCCTCAACAATTTCAGTGGTTTGAAAAGAGTCAATGTATGGCAGCATGGCATGTGCATTATCATGGAGAAAACTCTGGTTCGTGCTGTCGGAGGAATGATAGGACCCTGCAGTTATGGGGATTATGGTGCTTGAGATTGATCTTTGCCACCACCTGGAATCTTTCTTGAGTTACCCTGTTTCACATGTCAGTCAATTGCATTCAATATAGGTTGGCGACATAGTATGACATGACTGTATTATTCAGATTCAGATGAATTTTAGGGTTATGAAATTAATAGTTGATGAAGTAATGGTGCCAACAGGGCAGTGATATGCAAGACAATTTTATGTGTTGAATTCTGCATTAGTATCATTCAAAGAAAATGTCCTCTTCTAGCCCTCATCTAAGACCTCCATGACTTCTCATAAGTCCCTTCCTTCTGAGCTATTTAAGCAGAGGGACATGATATGCAATTAAAGATATTTGTCGTATAGCAACTTGTGGAATTTATGTATTGATCAACTGTAGAAGGGTAAGCCTGGCCTGTTCTAGAAAAGTAACATCACTCAAAGTATTTTCCAATGGTGAATTCCTTTCTTTTGAAGCTTTATCTGTCTTTGCTAAATTGCGTCGAGATCTGCTTCTTCACACACACACATATATTTTTTTAGAGCTAATTGCTGCTTTAAATTTTTATTTTGAGTAGAGTGAGCGAGTGAGCATGCTTTTGATTTTTTATCTACTTGTTGTTGGATATTTCATGCAATTACATGTTTGTTATGCAAGTCTAGCGAGGGGAATCAATTCTTATTGCTGATAATAGATGTCAAGAAGGTTGCACTAGGAGATCAAGTATAGGTAAAACATCTAGTTTTCCTTCTAGACAGAATTGTTAATTTTTTCTGAATTGAATTATAAATTCAAGAAATACCAACATACAAGCACATGATATACACATTGAAGCAAATCATAAAATTGATTTAAGATTAATTCATTTATAGAGAAAAACTCTAGGGGAGAAACTTAGATACAAAAGAAAAACTAGTGAAAAAAGTTAAAGAAAATATTTTTTGTAAGAAAGCAAAAAAAATGAATGAAGGATAAATTACTTATAAACTACTATGTCTTTTCTCGACAAGGTTCAAGTGAACCTAAACCTTTCAATTGTTCATATCCAATTGATGGTGCATTGATATAGCTCTATCTCGTATCATGTTTTTGCACATCCTCTACACTCTATAAGTGACATCCATGGAACATCAGGGTATCTTTCAATGTTTCAAATCATGTTTTTGTCCATCCTCTCTACCTAAAGATGCAATTGGGCAAGGCTTGGGCCTGGCCACTGATTTTGAAAATTTTAAATAGCATAAACCCAAAGACTCAAGCCAAATAATGTAAAATTTGACCCATAGGCTGGACATTTGCACTCCTAACCTATTGTATTACCCATTTCATGAGTAAGTGGTCACGAGCTTTCAGACGTAGAAATAATTTCTCTTACCCTCTTCTTACCCTTTTCCTATTGAGAAAAAGAAAGATATTTAGAGTTGGTTGGAAAAAGAAGGGATAGAGTCGACTGACAGAAAGAGGCAGAATCAAAAGGTTCGGGACAGAATGGGGCCATGGGGGAGATATGACTTAGATTAGCGGGGGAATAGGCTAAATCTAATATACGCTAGATAATATTAGATTTCTATTTGCATAAAAATATATTGGTTGCTACTTTTTTTTTAATTAAGGAGGTGTTCATGATTCCATAACAGAAAAAAATGATCTGATTGGAAGAGGATTAGAAAGTCATGGGATAAAAAGAGAGGTAGGTTGGAAGAAGCATGGTGAAGTCAAGGGTGTTTTGAGAACAAAATTTACTGACAGGCTATTCTTAAAATTTGATTCGTTAAAAACTAAGAGGATTATTTGGAGTAGAAAATTGGAAAAACAAACAGATGGAAAATGATAATCACATGGTTTGGTTAGATATCCATATTTAGTGGATACTATTTTTTCTTAATGGAGGAGGCATTCCATAGTAACAAGAAGAGAATTGATTGCAAAATTATTAGAAAGTCATGGGACAAAGAGAGAGGTCAAATGGAAAGAAAATGGTGGAGTCAAGGGCATTTTGACAACAAACACTGATTAATGAAATATTTCTAAAACTCAATCTTGTTTCTTTTTAATATCGTATAGATGAGTGAAACATTGAAGCAATATAAAGCATTTATTGTTGTGGGGCATATTTAGGGTCTGCCGAACTGGCCCGAACCGGTTTGGGCCATATCGAGCCGAACCAGTGCAAGACCGGGTTGGTTCGGCTATGGTATTCGTATCCCGTTCGGAATCACTTGGAACCGGATGGTTCGCACTGGTTTGAACCAGTTCCCCCCTCCCCCTCCCTTTTTAAGCAGTGGGAACGTCCGAGAAGAGTTCCCAAGCGTTCTCATGCCTTCACGATTTTTGAAACCCCCCTACCCAGGCAAAAAAATGCGCTGATTTCAATGATTTAAAGAGGATCTAATCGAAAACAACTTACATTTTTTCTCCACTACCTCATCTCCTTTTTTTTTAATGCCGAAAAATGTAGAGAAAGTTCCAAAATAAGAGAAGGTCATACCAACATTTTTAATTTTAGCATGATTTAATGATATATTGTAGATCTATGGATGATCTACACAATCCCACTAAAATCTTTAATTTTTAGATTATATAATTTTTTAAATTAAAAATATATTTTTCGATTAAAAATTAAAGAATAAAATTCAAAAAATCACTATAAAATTAGAGGTTTTTTTAGGGGCATGCAAGTTACTCTTCAGCTAAATTTAGTGTCCATTTATTCAAGTTTTAATGTGATTATGTACATAGTGGCCGAGGCCTAAATTTTTTAAAAATTGATATATAAGTAGTCTTTGATGCATGCTCATGGGTTTAGAAAAATATATGTAGCATCTATGGTAGGATTTTATATGGATCTAAGTTCAAATTAAAATTTTCAAATATTTGTATCTAAAATTATTTTTTAATTTAAAAATAATTAAAAATATATAATTAATACAAAAAAATAAAAAAAATAGTACTATATATTACATAATTCAAAAGTACTTTTAAAGTAGAGAACATATTTTTCTGAATTTATGATATTTAAACATATTTTAAAATTTAAAAATTATTAAAAATATATAAATAATCCAAAAGTATGAAAAATTATTATTATGTATTAGATAAGTTAGAAATATTTTTTGAAGTAGAAAATAATTTTTGTCGTAACGAAATTTATTATTTTTAAATAATTAATAAACTAATATGCTTGATAAACTCATAGAAATGGTACCATCAAAAAAAAAGATTTAGAGTGTGACATTGGTTGGGATCATGGGCAAATACTCTTAGGTCAGCACCTTTGGAGGTGCAATTGGTGCAACACAAAGTTCAAAGAGAAAAGGGTAACTAGTTTGAAGCAGCATCTGGCTGGTGATTATCCCGATGTATCTATGTTATCAGAAATGCTCACAAGAGGTCCGATAGCTGATGAAGAAATACTTTGCTAATTTCAGAGCAACGAAGGAGAGGGTTTTCAAGAAGAAGGATGAGGTGGACCGTCGAGGGGTAGAGCCATCTTTATATCACTCCAGAAATTTAGTGGCGTCATCCGTTCCAGATGATGAGAAGGCACAGATCCAGGCTATAATTCAAGTAAACTTGGATGATTAGTGGTGGCAGGATGAGGTGGTCAGGCTAGGGCTCGATTTGGGCTCTCAAATTATAAGTTGAGCTATGGTTCTGTGACTAGTAGAAAAGATCCAGAGTTCAGGAGGACCTTCTCAGTTAGAAAGGTTATCAGAGAGATGGTAGTCATACTGCATCTATGCCGAAGGCTTTTCATAGCAGCAAGAAATCCTTTAGAAAGATTTCACTAGGAGCCACCATTTATGATTTAGATCCATATGCCTTTCCTAATAAGGATTCTAAGCAGTAGAGGGTTGACACCATGCTAAAGAAGGATAAGAAGAAGAATGCAGCGAGCTATTGGATCATGGTTCCACTTCAGCCACATTCCAACAAATGCGGCAGACAACATGTACTATAGGTCAACCATTTCTTCTTTATAGGCTGACGGTTTTGCTGTAAATCTTCCAAGACTGAAAGATATCTATGGTGAGTTTTTTGGCAACAATAAGGAGTTAGAGAAGTGGATTGCCTCATACTAGAGCAAGTGGCCCACATATGAAATGATAGTGATGTGTGATGGTTGGATCGGCCCTACCAGATGGAGCATAATTAACTTCTTGACATACTGTGATACAAAAATTTTCTTTCAAAAGTCAATTAATATTTTCAATCAGGTGCACAATGCCATATGTATCCTCAGATTAATAGAGAAGGTGATTATTAGATAGGACAGAAAAATGTTGTGTAGGTCATTACTGATAATGAGCCATAATATAAGATTGCCAAGAGATCTTGATGGAGCGGCGGCTATATATTTTCTAGACTTCATGTGCTGCCCATTGTATTAATTTCATATTGATGGATATTGCGAAGATTCGTGGGGTGCAACAGACATTGTAGACAACCCACACTAGATATATTTATAACCATTCATGAGTCCTATCACTGATGAAGAGGTATGCAGGAGAAGAGATCTTGAGACCAGATGTGACAGTTTGTTGCTAACTATGTTGTATTTAATAGCCTCCTTGAGAGAAAAGCAGCCCTGTATCAGATGCTTATCAATGTCGAGTAGCAAGAAAGCAGATTTGCGAGTGTCGGCACTGAGGAGAGCAATGTGGAGGACTTGGTGACAAGGCAGATATTCTGGAAGCGAGCCGAAAAGATAGTAAAGGCTATCAAGTTATTGTACGAAGTGCTTCGGGCTGTGGATAACGAGAGGTACTCCCAGATGGGCTTCGTGTATCATATGATAGAGGGCAAAGAATCAGATCAGGGAGGTAGATTTGACGTATGCCTAGGAGTACATTAACATCATTGAGCAGTAGTGGGACTATCAGATGGGTAGAGACTTCCATCTCGCAGGTGAGCAAGAATATTAAAAATTAGTCTGCTCTTATATTTGTACAATTTTACTAAAACAATTATGAACTCTGTTTGTAGCTTACTATTTAAATTCAAGGTTCTAATACAACGTACCTGTAATCCATATGGATGATGAACTTCTGGCCGCTTTGCATAATGTGATTTACAAGATGGAGCCTGATTTAAAAGTCGTGGCCCTATATCTAGGAGAGGTAAGTTAACTTAAGTGATATGTGTAAGTTAACTTGTGTCTTCAATGATTAAAATATTTCAGTACGGTTCTTTTTTATAGACAAAAATATCTAGGGAAGGCATTGACAGCTTTGGAATCTCGACAGCTATCGTAAGTAAGAAAAGTATAAATTCAGATATATTATATTATCAACGATAGCTATTATCTGATGTTAGATGGTTACTAATATGATACTATTTTATATGTAGTTTTTTTAATATTTTTGCAGCTAAATGGTGGATTCATTTTAGTTTATCCATAAAAAATTTTAAGCGGCTAGCTATCCGAATCCTCTCTCAGATGGCCTCCTCGAGTGGCTGTGAGCGCAACTAGTCTATCTTCGTTCTTATCCACAACAAGCAGAGAAACTGTCTGACACAAAAGTGGCTCAACGACCTTGTATATGTTTACTACAATCTGAGGTTGAGGTTGAAGTGCATTCAAAAAGAAGTAACGCTAAAGTATATGGATCCAATCCACAATGCTTTTGTTGACGATCAAGATGATCCTATGATCAGAGGGCTTGTGGGCCAACAGTAGAAGCCGGAGCTTGATGAGCCAAGATTGCCTCCACAACTAGCTAATTTCGTAGCCAACGAGGCTAGAATGGATGCAGGGCAATGAACAGATCGCTACATTTTACGTATTATTCCAGCGGATCAGCCACAGCCATAGAGGTCACTGGGGAGCTAGTCATTATATGACTTCTTGTCTGAAATATCCTTATAGAGATATGACCAAGAGTTGCTTTGACGAGACCACCACGCTATCTGGTTGACTCAGTCAGGAGGGCGACATCCATCCTCCCAGCGTAGCCAGGCATAGAGAGGCACAAAGAAAAAGTAGGTATCTACTCGACGCAGCAAAAAAGAAAAAAAAAATCAGTAGTAACTCCGATGGAGAGTGTGGAGGAGAAGTCAGTTCACTCAGATTCAGAGATTAAGAAAAGCAGGATAGCCAGAAAGGGAGTGGAGAATATGAAACCACCATTTATGAGATACAGCTGTAAGGTGGTCTTTGATTCACCGATAAGTCCCATTTTTACGCGTGTTACATAGGATAGAGACCATGGTGCATGATCTGGTAGAGCTCGCGAGGATATGATTGCATATAGGAGACGGGCTCTTTGAGGTCGTTCAAGAGGATATGGTGTACTTGCAGATGATCTCGCACGTGGAGTAGGATTCATAGACGTATCAGATTTCAAGTCGTATGATGTATTCTATTATCCGTAGCTACAGGCAGCCTATGATCCATATGAATATGGTGTGTCTGACGCATCGTCTTCAATGACTACTATCCTACGTAGCTCAGAACATCTTACGAGTCGAATTTTGCTGCTGGTATATTTGAATAGGCCTCTCCATAGTTGTATTATCGGCCAGAGGATACCTTTTAGAGCCAAAGCTTCAATGAGAGATCCAAGACTGGTTATAACCCAGAGTGCGTTCTTTATGAAATGAGCGTATAGGACGACAATGCTGCTTGGTTAGAGAGGTGGGCTGATGTGCCTCCTAGTTATGCTAATGATTCGGAGATCTACAATAGACTTCGTAACTCGACGAGATTTTAGATATCAGTATATACGTTGTAATTTAAATATATGTAATTGATTGTATAATTTTATATTCTGTATCTGACTAATTAATTTTAGAATATTTTATGTTGCTTCTTCTAGCATGCAACATCAAGAGGTTTAGGATGTATCAGGATCATAGAAACATCAAAAAATATCAAATTATATTTAAAATCATTGAAAAAACTGACTACCATTTGTTCAAACTTAAAAAATATTGAAAAAAATTGGCCCGCCGATTTGAAATTGGCACGTCATTGCGTACTGTGTCGGTACAGTACCGAACATGCCACTGACTGGTACAAATCCTAGTACTGGTTCGACGGACCTTTATTGAGGCATTCTTAATTCCATAGTAACAAGGCAAAATGATTAGAAGGTCATGGGACAAAAAGAGAGGTAAATTGGAAACAAAATGGTGGAATCAAGGGTATTTTGACAATAAAGACTGAGGAATGAAATATGTCTAAAACTCAAACTTGTTTCTTTTTAATATAGTGTAGATGAGTGAAACAATGAAGCAATATAAAGCATTTATTGCTACCAGGCACATCTTTATTTCTATTAGGTGGCAATGTGTTAAGTGGAGTTAAACCTTTACTATCAAGGCATGCTGCCTTAACCCAAACCCGACCTGGCCTGCTCACTAGTCAAACAAGGCTGTTCCAAGCTTGTTGGTAGGTTAGCTAAGTCTTTCAGGACCTAAACCATCCACCAAAACCAGGGGGTGAAGAGCAAGAGCAGGAAAAAACGATAGGGAGGAGATGCAATATCACATGGTTGGATAATGGTGATGGGGTGGTAAAACGATTGTTTATTGGGTGGTGTTGGGGCTTAATGCAAGTGCTAAGGTGGTGCAAAAACAAGGTGACAAGGTAGAGTGATTGTGATGACAGTTGCAAGTCTAGATGAGATGAGAAGAGGGTGAAAGAGGAGAGGGAGTGTCACGCCCCGAACCCGAACCTAGGCCCGGGACGCGCCAGACGCCGCACACCCGCACGGCGGACCGCACGGGCGTGCAAGGCTGAATAATCAGACACTCAAGTCGCAACATCAGATCACAATATCAATACTAAAAATCTATCATTTATGATAATCAAATCAATAATTCAATTTCAAATGTCTCAAATAAAGTTGATAACATTTATTTACAAGATCAATTACTTATGACAAAATGAATCTAAATCTATCTATGTCCAGTGTCATAAGTCCTCTCCTCCCGAATCCCCCATCAATCATCTCCTGTAATTATGTCAAAAACAGGTATGAGCTACAACAGCTCAGTAGGTAACAACATGCAAAAAGTCACGATAACATGTATTAAAGCATATGCAATGTAACTACAGGTCATGTGCACAAAATAAATATGATGATCCGCAAACCAATCCGATACTCAAGTAATATATATATATACCATCTCAGTCTATCACATCACGCATAACATAATCCACAGATCAAACCGCATGACTACGGCCACATCACCCAGTGGCATGGTCACATCGAAGTGTCAACACTCTGCTCCTAATGGAGCCCTGCACCGCAGTGCTGCACCCCAGGGTGCCCAATCTCTACTCCTCAGAGCATGCTCCGCAGAGCCAAAACACCCCATAGTGCCGGAGCTAGTTCCTCATACAAGTCGACAGGGCCAACGTTTCCACCCCATTGGCGGGAATCCTAGACAATAGTCACGCGGTCTCCAAAATCACATCCACAATTTCCAACAATCAAACTTAATATAAACATAAGTTTTCAAACCAATATCTACATAATAGATTTTCAGATGATCGATTTCCAGTCAAAAACATGCTTCTAAATAATAATGATGCCAAGAATGTAAAACATATCAATATGCTGGAAATAACCATACACATATGCATAATACATGTAAATCATACTTTGAGCAAGGTTACCTACTTGGGCTCGCTTAAAAATCCCTGCCACAGATATCACGAACCCCTGATTAAACATAAATATTAATTATTTAATTAATTAAGAAACATAATTTAAACTAATTCCAATCCCCTAAACTCCTAAGTTCATAGATCCAAGAATAAGTAAACTAGATCCCAAAAATCAGAATTCTTTAGACCCAAACCAATTGTGGCCCAACACAGATTAGGCCCAAATGAACCAAACCAGATTACAGGTCCAAATCAGATCTCGGGCCCAAACCAAACCAGCCCACAAATCCAATCAGACCCAACTCATCCCAAAAATAGGTTCCTAGCCCAACCCAAACCAGATCTGATCAGACCAGATCAGATCAAATTTTGACGAACCAGATTGTACTCACATCAGGCTAACCCAAATTCCTGACTCAAATTCAGACCCTAACCAAAACCCATTCACTCAAACCCAATTCATGGAGTAGGTGGAACCGGTTCACAGTTTAAACCCGGTTCAAAGTCTGGTTCACAAGTGAGGCACGGATTTCAAAGCAAGGATAAACACCCAAAGTTCATTTGTATCAGGTTTGAGACAACAACAGGGCACGGAAAACGATGCAAGGAAAGCACCCAGCTGGAAGAAGAAGAAGAAGAAGAAGAAGAAGAAAAAGAAGGAGAAGAGGAAGAAGAAGAAGAAGAAAGGAAGAAGGGGGGGTGGCTGGTGGTTCCGGTCGGCCCTCGGCGGCCGACCGTGGCCCTCGGCGGCGGCGCTCGGCCAGCCGCCGTCGGCCATCCCACCTTCACAGGCGGCGCCGGACGGGAAGAAGAAGAGAAGGAGAAGAAGAGAGGGAGGAAAGAGAGGGACCGGGGCTGGGAAGCCCGGCCCCCGTTCGCCCACCTCCGGCTGAACCCGTTTCAGCCGGATTTGACCCCGGCCGGCCGCCGTCGGCCGGCCGAATCTCTCAAAAAGAACTTCCCCGAAACAGGGGAAGTAAACCCCATTGTTTCCCATCGTTTTCCTCCCCTTAAATTCAAAAAAAATAGGTCTATGTTGTCTTGCTCACCTCCGGTCGTCGACGAGTGTTTCCCCGGCGGCGATGGCGGCTCCGGCGACCTTCTCAAAAGAGGGAAAAAAAAAAGGAAGGGATGGGTTCTCAGAGAAAAGAGAAAGGGAGAGAGAGAGAGAGAGGGAGAGAGAGAGGGAGAGAGGGAGAGAGGGAAGAGGGGGGGGGGGGTGCGAAGATCCCGCTGGCCGTTCGGCCGGCGTGGTCTTCGTGGGGAGACCATGAAGAGAAAACTGAAGTCGGCATCCATTGCCGACTTCAGTTCTTTGGGCCCAATAACGGGCCCAAATTCAGATCCTTACACTCTAACCAACTAAAAAAAAATTTCGTCCTCGAAATTAAAACATACCTCAATCCGAGAACAAGGCAGGAAACTTCTCTCTCATCTCCTCCTCCAGCTCCCAAGTAGCTTCTCTCTCACTGTGATTGCTCCACTGGACCTTGACATATGAGATAGTGCGTCTTCTCAAGACTTGGTCCTTCCTATCCACTATACGGACAGGCTGCTCCACATATGTAAGATCGGCGCGAAGCTGCAAAGGTGCCACATCAATCACATGATTTGGATCAGCAATATACTTCCTCAGCATGGAGACATGAAATACAGAATGAACTCCCGATAGAGCAGGTGGAAGTGCCAGTCTATAAGCAACAGATCCAACTCTCTCGAGAATCTCGAAGGGTCCCACATATCTCGGACTGAGCTTGCCTCGAACTCCAAACCGCATGATCCCTTTAGAAGGGGACACTCTGAGGAACACATGATCTCCGACCTGAAATTCCAATTCCCGCCTCCTGATATCTGCATAGCTTTTCTGTCTGCTCTGAGCTGCTCGGAGTCGTTCTCTGATCAACTGAATCTTTTCCATTGTCTGCTGCACCATCTCTGGACCCAAGATCTTCCTCTCCCCCACATCATCCCAACAGATAGGCGATCTGCACTTCCTACCATATAGAGCCTCATAAGGAGCCATCTGTATGCTTGCCTGGTAGCTATTATTATAAGCAAACTCTACCAGTGACAAGTGATGATCCCAAGAGCCCCTCATATCAATAGAGCAGGCTCTCAGCATATCCTCTAGAATCTGGATGGTCCTCTCAGACTGTCCATCTGTCTGTGGATGAAAGGCTGTACTGAAGCTAAGGGTGGTCCCCAAAGCTCTGTGCAAGCTGCCCCAGAAATGTGCCACAAACCGGGAATCTCTGTCTGATACTATGGATACTGGAACTCCGTGCAGCCGTACTATCTGCTCGATATATAATTCTGCCAGCTTCTCCAGTGTCATCCCAGTCTTGATTGCCAGAAAATGAGCTGTTTTGGTCAGTCTGTCTACGATCACCCAGACTGAATCATGACCTCTAAGGGTACGAGGTAGCCCTGATACGAAATCCATAGTGATATGCTCCCATTTCCACTCTGGAATCGGCAGAGGCTGTAGCATACCTGCTGGTCTCTGATGCTCAATCTTAACTTGCTGACAAGTTAAGCATTGAGATACATGCTGGGCAATCTCCCTCTTCATGTTATTCCACCAAAACACCGCTTTCAGATCCTTGTACATCTTGGTACTGCCTGGGTGCACTGTATATCCCGTACTGTGAGCTTCATCCATGATTTCCTTCTTCAGACCAGGATTATCTGGAACACAGACTCTGTTAATAAACCTCAAAGAGCCATCTTCATGTATACGGAAATCTGACTGTGTACCAGACTCGATATCCCTCCTGATCTTCTGGAGTCGAGGGTCATCAACTTGCGTTGCCTTAATTCTATCAATAAGTGTAGGCTGGACTCGCAAGTTTGCCAATTTCATAGTAGCCTCATGTAGATACACCTCTATCTCTGCTCTCCTCAGATCTTCCAGAATATCCTTCTGAGTAGTAATCAAGGCTGCAATATTCCCTGAAGATTTCCGGCTCAGTGCATCTGCTACTACATTTGCCTTTCCAGGGTGATAGTGGATAGTCAGATCATAATCTTTTAACAACTCCAGCCACCTCCTCTGTCTCATGTTCAGCTCTTTTTGAGTAAAGAGATATTTTAGGCTTTTATGATCAGTATATACCTGACATGTCTCTCCATACAAATAGTGCCTCCATATTTTCAGAGCAAATACAACTGCTGCAAGCTCGAGATCATGTGTGGGATAGTTTTCTTCATAAGGCTTGAGCTGTCTAGAGGCGTAGGCAATAACTTTTCCATTCTGCATCAGCACACAGCCCAAACCCTTCTTGGAGGCATCACTGTAAATAGTATAATCAACACCCGTGACTGGCAGAGTCAAAATAGGTGCTGACACTAGCCGGCGCTTCAATTCCTCGAAGCTCTTCTCACACTGATCCGACCACTCGAATTTCACTCCTTTGCGAGTGAGTCGAGTCAAGGGCCCAGCAATACTAGAGAAGCCTTCTACAAATCTTCTGTAATAGCCGGCTAATCCAAGAAAACTGCGGATCTCTGATACATTTGTCGGTCTGCTCCAGTCAACTACAGCTTCGATCTTCTTCGGGTCAACCATAATTCCTTCTTTAGATACCACATGCCCCAAGAACATCACCTGATCCAGCCAGAACTGACATTTCTTCAGTTTCCCATACAATTGATTCTGTCTCAAAATTTCCAAAACAATTTTCAAGTGTTGCTCATGCTCAGTATGACTCTTGGAATAGATTAAGATGTCATCAATAAACACAATTACAAATTTGTCCAAGAAAGGTTTAAATACCCTGTTCATCAGATCCATAAATGCAGCTGGAGCATTTGTCAACCCGAAAGGCATCACCAGATACTCATAATGGCCATATCTGGTGCGGAAGGCAGTCTTGGCTATATCAGACTCCTTTATCCTCAACTGATGATATCCAGATCGCAGATCAATCTTTGAAAACACCTGGGCACCCTGAAGCTGATTAAATAAGTCATCAATCCGGGGCAGGAGGTACCTGTTCTTGATAGTCACTTTGTTAATTTCTCGGAAATCAATGCATAGCCTCATACTGCCGTCCTTCTTCCTCACAAATAACACTGGTGCACCCCAAGGAGAGACACTGGGTCGAATGAAACCCAGATCCAATAGCTCCTGCAACTGTTCCTTCAGTTCTTTTAGTTCAGCAGGGGCCATTCTGTAAGGAGGTCTAGATATGGGTGCCGTACCAGGGTTTAGATCAATGGCAAATTCCACCTCTCTAACTGGTGGTAAACCAGGAAGCTCATCAGGGAAAACATCAGGGTATTCCCTGACCACGGGTATGTCTTCAATTTTCTGTTCCGACTGCTCAGAATCCATGACGGCTGCCATATACACAGAGCACCCCTTCCTGAGAGACCGAATACCCTGTAAGGCTGCCACTATCTGAGGGGAGACACACCCTCCATCACCCACAAAATAAAACTCTTCAATGTCAGGGATTCGGAAAGTCACCCGCTTCGAGAAGCAGTCAATGGTAGCGTGATATATAGCTAACCAATCCATACCCAGAATTAAATCAAATTCATGTAAGTCCATGACAATAAGGTCAGCTTTCAAGTCTCTACCCTCTACAATTACTGGGCAAGACTTGCATATCAGTGAGGTGATCATCTTACCCCCAGCTGGGGTACTAACACATAATTCCCTCTCCAAGGGTGAGCAAAATATATCATGCTTATGCACATATGTAGATGAAATAAAAGAGTGTGTGGCCCCTGAGTCGAATAGTGCATATGCATAAGTAGAATGTACTAATAAGGTACCTGTCACTGCCGTGTTGGATGCCTGAGCATCCTGCTGTGTCAGTGCATATACCCGTCCCTGGGTGCGAGACCCTCCTCCTGTCTGCTGTCTGGGAGCGGCTGGCTGAGAAATCTGTGCTGGATCAGGGGGAATCTGTCGCTGAGGAGCCCTAGCGCTCGGTGGCCTCTGCACAGATCCGGCCCGGGGACAACTAGAAATCCTGTGGCCCGGCTGACCACACCCATAACAGACAATAGTCCTAGACTGGGTCTGAGGACACTGAGCCATCTTGTGGCCCTGTTGGCCACATCTGTAACATGCTCCAACCCTGGGCCGTCTCCGGGGACAATCAATGGCCTTGTGTCCAATCTGACTGCAAAAATAACAGGCTCCTGATATCACCCGGTGCTCTGGTGCAGTCCTCCCAGGTGGAGCTCGCTGTCCTGCTCCGTGACGGATCTGCACGGGTCGGCGTACATGCCGCTCACTATCCGAATCAGAATCTCTGGCCCTCTTCAGCCTCCCTTTATGTGCTTCCTGCGTCTCTTTCCAGATAATCTCCATATTCTTCGCTCTGTCTACAAGATCATCATAGTCGGTCCAATGGACAGCAGCCAAGCCTCGACGCAGGTGGGGTCTCAATCCCTCCTCAAATCTACTCATCCTAGCTACAGGGTCCTGGACGAGGGAGGGTGCAAAACGAGACAGTCTATCGAACTCTGCCTCGTAATCCTCAACTGACATACTCCCCTGAGAGAGACTCAGGAACTCTCTCTCCAACTCTCTGACACGGCTGGACGGAAAATATTTGGATTAAAAAGCCGTCCGAAATCCAGCCCAAGTCACAGTCCCGATATCCTGTATCATGGTCCGCTCCACTGACTCCCACCAGTGGTGTGCCCGGTCCTGGAGCATATAAGTAGCATATCTGACTCTCTCCTCCTCGGTGCATCCCATGGCCCTGAAGGCCTTCTCCATCTCGTCAAGCCAGTGTTCGGCCTCCTGAGGATCTGTGGTTCCCTTGAAGGCCGGAGGAGCCAACTTCCGGAATTCTGCAATGCTCCTCCCCTGATCCGACGAGCTAGCAGAGGGATGCTGTGGCTGTGGGTCCCTCTGCTGTCTGACCAGCCCAATCACCTCCCTGACCAGTTCCAATACTGGGGTCGATCCTCCCGCCTGATCCTGTTCTGGTCGGTCTAAAACTGTCGGAGCAATCTCCTCTTCCTGAACTCGCTCAGCTGGGCGAGGAGTCGCCGGATCATCTCCCATCGTCTCAATCAGACGACGAGGTGGTACACGAGCACGGCGGGGCGGCATCCTGATACAGACATAATACCACAAGTTAGGGTTAAGTCAAAAATCATCCTATGAGTTTACTACCCCACTCTCATTTCCTCACATGTGTCCCTATGCTCCTAGGGTTTTCATTAGTTATTGTTCTTTTGTTCTGATGTCCCTAGTGATCGTTAACCTATGCTCTGATACCACTAAATCTGTCACGCCCCGAACCCGAACCTAGGCCCGGGACGCGCCAGATGCCGCACACCCGCACGGCGGACCGCACGGGCGTGCAAGGCTGAATAATCAGACACTCAAGTCGCAACATCAAATCACAATATCAATACTAAAAATCTATCATTTATGATAATCAAATCAATAATTCAATTTCAAATGTCTCAAATAAAGTTGATAACATTTATTTACAAGATCAATTACTTATGACAAAATGAATCTAAATCTATCTATGTCCAGTGTCATAAGTCCTCTCCTCCCGAATCCCCCATCAATCATCTCCTGCAATTATGTCAAAAACAGGTATGAGCTACAACAGCTCAGTAGGTAACAACATGCAAAAAGTCACGATAACATGTATTAAAGCATATGCAATGTAACTACAGGTCATGTGCACAAAATAAATATGATGATCCGCAAACCAATCCGATACTCAAGTAATATATATATATACCATCTCAGTCTATCACATCACGCATAACATAATCCACAGATCAAACCGCATGACTACGGCCACATCACCCAGTGGCATGGTCACACCGAAGTGTCAACACTCTGCTCCTAATGGAGCCCTGCACCGCAGTGCTGCACCCCAGGGTGCCCAATCTCTACTCCTCAGAGCATGCTCCGCAGAGCCAAAACACCCCATAGTGCCGGAACTAGTTCCTCATACAAGTCGACAGGGCCAACGTTTCCACCCCATTGGCGGGAATCCTAGACAATAGTCACGCGGTCTCCAAAATCACATCCACAATTTCCAACAATCAAACTTAATATAAACATAAGTTTTCAAACCAATATCTACATAATAGATTTTCAGATGATCGATTTCCAGTCAAAAACATGCTTCTAAATAATAATGATGCCAAGAATGTAAAACATATCAATATGCTGGAAATAACCATACACATATGCATAATACATTTAAATCATACTTTGAGCAAGGTTACCTACTTGGGCTCGCTTAAAAATCCCTGCCACAGATATCACGAACCCCTGATTAAACATAAATATTAATTATTTAATTAATTAAGAAACATAATTTAAACTAATTCCAATCCCCTAAACTCCTAAGTTCATAGATCCAAGAATAAGTAAACTAGATCCCAAAAATCAGAATTCTTTAGACCCAAACCAATTGTGGCCCAACACAGATTAGGCCCAAATGAACCAAACCAGATTACAGGTCCAAATCAGATCTCGGGCCCAAACCAAACCAGCCCACAAATCCAATCAGACCCAACTCAGCCCAAAAATAGGTCCCTAGCCCAACCCAAACCAGATCTGATCAGACCAGATCAGATCAAATTTTGACGAACCAGATTGTACTCACATTAGGCTAACCCAAACTCCTGACTCAAATTCAGACCCTAACCAAAACCCATTCACTCAAACCCAATTCATGGAGTAGGTGGAACCGGTTCACAGTTTAAACTCGGTTCAAAGTCTGGTTCACAAGTGAGGCACGGATTTCAAAGCAAGGATAAACACCCAAAGTTCATTTGTATCAGGTTTGAGACAACAACAGGGCACGGAAAACGATGCAAGGAAAGCACCCAGCCGGAAGAAGAAGAAGAAGAAGAAAAAGAAGGAGAAGAGGAAGAAGAAGGAGAAGAAGAAGAAGAGAGGAAGAAGGGGGGGGGGGTGGCTGGTGGTTCCGGTCGGCCCTCGGCGGCCGACCGTGGCCCTCGGCGGCGGCGCTCGGCCAGCCGCCGTCGGCCATCCCACCTTCACAGGCGGCGCCGGACGGGAAGAAGAAGAGAAGAAGGAGAAGAAGAGAGGGAGGAAAGAGAGGGACCGGGGCTGGGAAGCCCGGCCCCTGTTCGCCCACCTCCGGCTGAACCCGTTTCAGCCGGATTTGACCCCGGCCGGCCGCCGTCGGCCGGCCGAATCTCTCAAAAAGAACTTCCCCGAAACAGGGGAAGTAAACCCCATTGTTTCCCATCGTTTCCCTCCCCTTAAATCCAAAAAAAATAGGTCTATGTTGTCTTGCTCACCTCCGGTCGTCGACGAGTGTTTCCCCGGCGGCGATGGCGGCTCCGGCGACCTTCTCAAAAGAGGGAAAAAAAAAAAAAGGAAGGGATGGGTTCTCAGAGAAAAGAGAAAGGGAGAGAGAGAGAGAGAGAGAGAGAGAGAGAGAGGGAGAGAGGGAGAGAGAGAGGGAGAGAGGGAGAGAGGGAAGAGGGGGGGGGGTGGTGCGAAGATCCCGCTGGCCGTTCGGCCGGCGTGGTCTTCGTGGGGAGACCATGAAGAGAAAACTGAAGTCGGCATCCATTGCCGACTTCAGTTCTTTGGGCCCAATAACGGGCCCAAATTCAGATCCTTACAGGGAGGACGAGGAAAGGAGATGTGGGGGCGAGGATGGCTAGAGTGCCTTGATGGTGGGTTGTGAAAGTTTCTGATTGCTGTGCTAATGAAGCTAGCGATGGCTGTGGGCCACTCTAATAGTGAGGGCAAGGTGGCTGTCGCACACCACAATAGCAATAGAGAAGCGGTTGTTAGGTGCCTCAATGGCAAGCAGAGGAGAGGAGATGATGGGAGGAGATGAGGAGAAGTTGGATGAGGAATCAGGTTTTACGTATTAGCCTGATTAGGGTCTACTCCTTTTCTTTGTTTGTTTAAGAAATGAAAGATCTGAACCATTGAATTTATATGATTATATGTAATATAATTATATGTTTTAGTTGAAGATCAAAATGCTTATTGGAATAATTTTAGGCCAGGCTGGGTATTCCCTGACCTGACTGGTTATAGCACATTAACTTATTTAAATCCAGACAAACTTACTGGTAAGTCGAGCAATGTTGATCTGTTCTCCAAAAAAGCAATCTTGACTTGTATCTGACCCAGGGAACGAATTAGTCATCCGAGGCAGGCTGATCTCTGTTTTGTTGTAGCCTGTTTAACAAGGTTTGTGTCAAAATTGCCAGCCAACATAATTTCCATCAATACCTCTATCTAATTGTTCATCATTTTTAGGGTACATTAACATCCGAGGAAAAAATGAAAAGTACACTTAATCCAAGATAGAACTGTGCAGAACTAAGAATCCTTAAAGGCTGAAAAAGAACACCAAGCTTCTCACTTTTGTTGATGAATAAAACTAGCTGACATGGTAATCATACTTCAAATATAACCTTGTAATATATACTTGATTGATTATTGGACTACATGCATTTCCTTTAGGAAGATGGAAAAAACTTCCTGGCTCAGTTTCAGAAAATGACATTTCTAAGATGTTTCTCCTTTTGCATTCATTGCTGTCTCTTTTTTTTTTTTGGTGGGGTGGGGGGGATGAGGGAAGTTGAGGTTCTACCTTTTCATTTTCCCTGCTATTTATGTGGTAAATAGAGCACTACTATGACTTCCTAGTTGGTTCACACTTTGAGAACTAATGAAATGAGATTTTGTACAAGCTGGCATAATATCTTTTCAACTTGCCTCGTGATATTCGTGCTTGCTAAAGTCCAACAAGTCACCTTCTGCAAGTGGAGTTAGCTTACTGATTTTTCTTCCCTAGTTGATGTAACTTGTTTTACTTTAGAGTATGCAAGGCATCCTAGTTATCAGAAGACTTCTGGACTTCAAACATTCTGCAACTTTGCTGATTGCATATGGATGAGACTTTTTTTTTTCTGTTTGGTTACATCGTGTTAGTTATATGGAGGTTGCAACTGTATAAGTCTAATTAATGCTTCAATTGTATGCGTGCTAAAGCTCAGTTGAATTGAGAATTTGATGTTCCTAATTAATATTAAAATCCCTGACACATTCTATTGCATCTGTATAGTTTTCTGGGCCTTCCACTTTTTATTCGCTTATTTTTTTCATGTACAAACTGCTGCTGTAAGTTCCTTACATGTATCTTCTGTATTACATTATATTAGATTTAACAAGCTCAATAAGGTGGTCAAGAGAAGGGGTGGTGGATTTACCAAGCTATGCAGTCTTTCTCCAGCACTGCAACAATTTGTTGGTGAATCTGAGTTAGCCAGAACTGAGGTAATGCTCATAAAATATATGGTCTTTTTAAATATATACCATTTTATCAGTTCAATTAAAAAATTAACGAACTTTCAGGACTTTAATCTTCTATATACTTGTTTTCCACAAATGGTTTCAGGTTGTGAAGAAACTGTGGGCTTATATTCGCGAGAACAGTTTGCAAGACCCAAACAATAGGAAAAAGATAATATGCGATGAAAGACTGCAAAACCTCTTTAACGTTAACACCATTGACATGTTTCAAATGAACAAAGCTTTGTCAAAGCATATTTGGCCTTTGACTTCTGAAGATGGTAATTCTGAATCTGAACTGACTTTGCTTTTCTGCATAGCTAATGGTTTGAGTCTCTAATTTACTTGTATTATAATTTTTTTAAAAAAATATGTTTGTGGGTGCATGTACATCCCAATGCAAAAACATCTGCTGCTGAGGCTTAGTGTCTCAAGGATAATCTATGAAGTTTATGCCTCAGGGCTTGAGGCTTTCTTGTTGCCTCATCAAGAGATAAAATGCCTCACCTGCGCATCCACCTCTCATTACATTGATTTACCTTTGATATATTGCTTTTTTTTTTTCTGGCACAGACCTTTGATACATTGCTTGATTTATTTTTTTTTAATACTATTTCCAATGGTTTAGCAGGCCCAGTGACTACAGTGAAGTCAAAACCGAAGGACAAACAACATAAAAAGGAAAGAGAAGGTTGGATGTTAGTGTTCTCATGTTTTATTAGTGTCGCCCACAAAATGTAGCAGCATATCACATATTGTACTTATCAAATTCTGATGACTTTCTTTGGACAGGAAAGCGGCAAAAAGGAGGGTCTTCTGGTCTTCTTGTACCCCTTCCACTTTCGGATGATCTGGTGAAGTTTATTGGTACTGGTGAGAATACATTATCTCGCTCTGATGTTGTGAAAAGGATGTGGGAGTACATAAAACAAAATAATCTGCAGGTATTTTGTTGTACTGCTTCATATATTGTATAATTGCTGGTTAGATAAATAATTGCATGAGAAATACAATGGTCTTCTCTGTTATATTCTCTTTGCATCATTGCTTATCTGATGGAATAAATAGCCTTCATAAGAGTGAAAGTGAGATCCATTTGCGCCCGGAGGCTTAGGGTTTAGATGTGGACTTTCCTCTGCATCATAGACCAACCTAAGTGATGAATTACATAGAGGAATAATGTGACAGTTCAAAACCATGGTTCTTAGGAAAACTACCTGAACCCAATATATATGCATCCAGAATATCCATAAAAATCTTCAAATCAAGGTTGTAAATACCACTAGCAAACCTCATACTGTTTTTCCATCAAAATGGTATGGTATCGGCTGTACGTGCCAAAACTGACCTCTTTCAAAAAATTAAAAAATCAACAGCACCAATATGGTGCCACCAGGATGCACTTATATGGATTTTAGACTGGTATGGTTGACATGCACTGGTACGACTCTTTCATCATCTTGGCTTCTATACCGCTGCCGTTCTCGTGCTGGTTTACTGGTTATGCCATCCCTTTTTGGTGGCTTTTAAACCATGCTTCAGATTATATATCCATATATGGTATCACATATCTAGGATGCTTGATATCTTGCTAATTTCAATTTGGAATTGGGTACAATCAAATTGTATCTGGATAATTCATCTACTTTGTATGTTTTCACCATATAGCTAGTGATGTCGCGTTACCCAACTGCTACCATAAGCTAGAGTGGGAGGTTGGCCCACTTTGCAATAGGGCCAAAGTTTCATGTTGGCTGAGGTCTTAGGTTGTGCTGATATTGGGCCCTCACCGATGTGATATATTGGATCATCTTGGCCCCTATTATCTCGGTTGATACAAAAGGACAAATCCCAGTATATCATCCAATATGATATGAATATATTGGCCGATATTTTCCAGTCACCTTTTTACTTAAATATTGTTTTGATTAATTTCCAAAATTAATGACTTAATACTTTCTCTGTTTCCATACTTACCATATCAGCCAAGATTTTAATATCTTGGTCCTAAATTATCACGGGAGATCATAGAGGATCTCGGGTCTTTCCAAATTTCCGTACCTTCCATCCTGGTCAAGATAAACCGAGATCTCAGATCATGTAATCTCAGTCATTTTTTACCAAGATGACTGAGATCTCGGTTTTTAAAAAACTTCGGATGGGGCTGCTAACCCATATGTCAACTCAACAAGATAGCTTTGGTTCACTTCTTCCAAGAAAGAAGGGCCACTTGCCACATATATGCCCCGTTCATCTGTTGCTGACATTCCCACTTTTTTGTACTCTTTACTTTCTTTGGATTTGGCTGGATGTACTCAAGTTAGAGCTATATGAATTGCCGTTTTCACCGGAAAAAAAAAAGCCTAGAGTCATTCGCACGAATCCTTGTTACAAAATGATTGGACATTTGAGCCCTGCACACAAGGTCCTTGTGCTTCTTACTGGTACATGTAGTATGGAGGCTCAGACATGCAGCACCTGCATACAATCTGCAGAACTTGTATGTCTTTCATGCTCGTATGTTCAACAGCTCTAATGGCGAAACCAAGACATAAATAGCCACACTTGCAGATGCATGAATGCTTTTTGCATTCACCTACATGTGCAGTTGTGCACGGTCAGCATTTAGAATTGATTCACCAGAAACTTGGTCAGTAGCCAATTTTTGACAACTAGGTCCAAATGGAAATGAGTCAAGCTCGTGCCATCTCAAATTGCATAGTACCCAATGCTCCACTTTGGTTTTATTCTAGCTGGCCCAGGTCCAGCTCCATTTTATGTCATGGTGGATCCTATGTTTCATCATGGCAAATTTCGTAACCTCCAAATAGGAGTGTTGTTGATAGGACAATGTGTGAAATGCAGTGTACTCTAAAGGCACCTATCTTGTCCGTTGCCCACAACTCGCTTAAACATGCATGCACAAAAGGTGCCAAACTAAGGATGAGTTTTGAACTCAAGTCATGCCTCTGGAAGACAAGGGTCTTGCTTATGCGTCATGATATGCGAGTCAATCAGGAACTAAACTAATTAGTTGTACTCTTTTCTTGAAATAAAGGCTAAATTTCAATATGATCTGTCAGCTTGTTGGAAAATATTTGGGATGTGTGATGGAGATCACTATTATACTTATTTTGCATGGTCACTTCACCAAACTTTAATATCAAATATCGAGGAGGCATTACTACCTTGTTACATGGTGATAAACATTGAGGGAGATAATCGTAAAGAGAATCAGTTATCTGATTTATATAATTTACTAATATCCTTGTAGAGGCATCGAATATGCAATATTACTAACTTTGCCTGCAAAAGATTTGAATAACATCCTCATTTGTTACTTTATCCAAATTTATGCTGTAGTATCTGTGGAAAAAAGGATATCAGGGATGAGGATGCTATTATAATGATGAGGCATGTACTAACTAAAGAAGTTTTTGTTGGATCATTATTTCGATAAAGTAGAGGGAATCTTGTTTTAATCACAGTAATTTATTTCAAGGGAAGTGGATGTGGTGTTAGATGGCCTAAACTAATGTGTATAATGGGAAGGGCTATTTAGAAATGACTGGTTGGCAGCTGGGAACAAGAAAAAATACAGCATATATCTGCAGTAGTCGATTTCTCTTGTAGTTTGAGCACCTTTTTTTTTATTTTTTTTGTTGCTGTTGCTATGTGAAAAATGAATTGCATTCTTAATGTTTGTTTTGTTATTGATGCTTTTCCACCATTCTTGTCAAAAAGGTTGATTTATTCTTTTAACAGAAATGGGGTGCTCTGAAATCTGATATTTCTCTAGCCAATTTAGAACATAGATAGAATGTACCATTATAGTAGTGGTTATTAAGAGTCTGAAGGATCCCTTTATTTGGTAAGATATTGTGAAGTAGTTAGTCTGGTGGAGTAGCCTCCAAAATTGATCTTAGGCGAGATCCTCCATGACTGCTGATACCTGCAGCTGATTGGGTTAATTTAGTGACTAGAAAAGCCTAGAGTACCACAGCATTGAGTTATCACAAAATTTTGGATGTCCATAAAGACTTTGAAAATAATTGTGGGGAACCGGATGAATCGCCATGAACATGCAAGGCTAAAAGGCCACAGTGACTTCAACTCTGCAAATCACTTGCATGACTCCCATAATTCCATGGTGACCGGCAGAAAGACTAGTGACTTTGCAATCTGGTGGGACTGCAAGTTTTGTATACAAGTCCCTTTCTGGTAACTAGGTTATGTTTTCATTGTGATTTCTCCCTAACCATGCTGAACCATGTAAATTTTGGAAGTTTTTTTGTTTTAGATACATGTAGGGCTGCAATTGAGGTGTGGGTGGATTGGGATTGTCACACCCAAAATCCAATGCATATTTGAATGTGGTCAAAACATTGGACTATGCCTAATCCATTTCCATTCTGGTTGGATTGAATTGGGTCAAACTGCAATCCAGACACAAACCATAATTAGCATGTGTAGTTGATTATCTGATTATATGATAAACACATTATGCAATAAAATAAAGATAATAATAAGTAGCACATATACTTTGTGAACAGCCTTATTCGATGTAAGATCTGATTGATAACCACATATATTATAATGAACAGTAACAATTAACTACATTAATCTTATCACTGAAGGAAAATTAATTTCTTATATTCAAGGGGTGGTCTGAATGTAAAGTATATTAGTTTTGGATTGGTTCAGGTTGATCCAGGTCTGGATTGGGAACTTAGTGATTCAAATCTATTATTTACTTAAAATGGGTTATAATTTTCAGTCCAAGCCTAATCCCGATAATTTAGGTTCGATTTAAACTTGGATTAATTTCAGGCAGGTTCCAGATTGGAAGCTGGTCAATCCAATTCATTTGCAACCATTAGACAGAGAGTTTTCAACAATTTAATTTTAAATTAGAAGAGCTGACTGCTCTTAAACAATATTTGCATCATTAAGTAACCTAGGAGATGTATTGGCAGAGTAATTTGCTAATGAACCTGTGCCTGTTGATGAAAAAGTTGTCGACGAAATTAAAGTTTGGCAACCATGTCATTTGGAGTGTCAAGTTAATATTTTTGAAGTTTGCAAGCCCTTTGATGCCAACTGAAAAATAAAGAAATTAATAAAGGAAAACACCTACAAATGAACGCTTGGTGTCAATTTACATGTTGGACGAGTTTTTCCATTGCCTGGCAAAAATTATGCGACGTAAAGTTTCATATATTGAGTTTTCAATTATAAGTGCATTTATTGTTTGCACGGAACATTTTGTCAACTACGTGCACTATTTGCTAGTGTTCCATGTCTTCTCATGTGGTATTTGCAAATTATGATCATTATTGTACTTCTCCTTGATAGTCCAGGTAAATCTTCTTGATTCAATGCTTTTTTTTCTTTTCAAATTAATGTTTTCCGTCATCTTTGGAAGGATCCGGCTGATAAGAGGAATGTTATATGTGACGAGAAGCTAAAGGAACTGTTCAAGGTTGATTCTTTCAGAGGCTTCACAGTTTCCAAGTTGCTGACAGCTCATTTCATCAAAACAAAATAGTGAGATGCCCCTTTTGGTATGTCTGTTGAACCCAAGGAAGTGGGCAATTTTGTTTGCAGTGTAGTTTAGTTTAGTTTTTTTTATTTATATATGACATGTTTTGGACTATTCTGGAGAATGGCAAAGAATGGAAGTGAATTCATTTATTCATCTCTTTATCTGATAGAATATGTATAGGGAAGTATTGTCATCCTGACCTGTGGTATCAAATTATTGCACTAAATTTCCTTTCCATCTCAGATAAAGAGATTCTAGCTTCTTGTGTTTCAATTGCACATCGAATTGTGTGCGAGTGACTGCAGAAGTATATAAATTACTGACACTAGTCCAAGGATATTGAGAGGTGCAACAGCTGCTAAAATTCTTACATGTTTGTTAACTGAGAAAGCCAGAGAAAAGAAAGAAGGAAAGCATGTTATCTGGCATTTGGCTATAAACAGAAAAATACAGAGAACAAGGAGAAACAGGGGTCAAATTTTTCTCCAGAGATCAGAAAATAGTCCTCTGCTTAAGTAGTCTTTCTGATAGCATAACAAGAAGCAAGGAGGTCAGGATATCTCACCCACATTCTAGATACTTTCTTTAGGACTTTCTCTGCAAATTTCTCAGTTTAATAAAACAAAAGTTTTCTGCATTCCATCTCCATTCTTTTCCTTGAATTATTTTCTTTTGTTTCATGTTCTCAACAACCAAGCAGAATCTAAACTTGCTGTTAATGGGCATGGCAATAGAAAAGGAAAATTAAAGAATGTTTTTTTTCTTCATCATAATTAATGTTATGCAGAGTGAAAAAACTCCAGATAATGCTACGGTTATGCTGACTTGTTGCCAAGCATTATTTGTTCGGTTACTTTGGTTTTGATTAGAATGGCGTTTTGCCCGAGCATAATTTGTTTGATTACTTTCGTTTGTCCAGCTTCAATTCAACATACATTGATGAGCTTTTTTCATCGAATATTTTCTGCCCAATTCTTGCTCGTTGGAGTTCCCATGTATATTAACATTCCTCTTCCCTTTGAAGGAATGTTGGGGCAGGTGCTCTTATATGCATTATTATTATCTAAAGTATATCTCAGTATTATTATATCAGTAATTCTCTGCAGGATATCTCTGTAACATAGCATTAACAATGGTTTCTTCTGCTACTTTATTCTTATGCACTTGGATTAGGTAAACCTGCCTCATTAGTGTCTATATTAATATATAGGGAAGTTCTTATGCGTAGGAACCAATTTAAACTGATAGCGTTCAGTGATATGAGGATTAATCCAAGGTCCAAAATTTTTCACATTAAGAACTCTGTTGGTAGTCAAATTCTGGGGAAGATGATGATTTGCAACTAGCATGGCTGTATGTTTTACATGTATATGCACGCATATATGTATATAGAAATTATGATTGTTACTGTCACATTACTATTATAATTATTTTTGTTATTACTAGAAGGCTATCATATAACAAATTTTGTTTTTTGGTGGGAAACTGAAACCATAAATAAATTCTATGGGGCTTAAAGTGATCTCCTGCATTCAATGAATTTTTTTGCTATCTCCTTTGTTCAAAGAATCTATAAACCATCCTTCTTGTACTTGGTGTGCGTATGTTGATTTGTCAGCAGCCACCGTGGCTTTAGTCCTATCATCATGGATGATCTTGGTCGGGTTTCAATTACCTGTCCACTGCTGTTCACCCGAACAAAACAAAATAGAGAGTGGCACTGATGTTTCTTTTCTTACAAATTGCAACAATTTTCTACCCAAAATAATTACAAATTTTCAGCTATAAATTCCAATGACTTCATTTTTCGACGAAGATGAAACTCTTGAAATTAAAGCGAGCCGGACAGGACAAAGATGGCACCAGTTCCCGCTCACTGTGTGAAGGGACTATGGACACTGTTCTTCATGCCTCATCAAATGTTTTATGTGTTGCATTCCTGAGCAACACAAAATCTTTCAATATATGATATGAATATAGATGCAAAGATTGTAAAATTGTTGCCAAGATTCTTTATCTTTCATTAAGTTGTGCATGGCTATATGTAACTTTGAATCTCCTTCACACAACTGAGATATGGTTAAGTCATGCATCTTGAGAGGTACATGTACTGATTTGTAGCAAAAAAAGAAGTACATGTACTGATTGCTTTACAGTCAATAATAACATTCCTAGCTTGTCTTGCCCCATTTTTATATGCTGATCTTGCTGTTCCAACTTCACCCCTACCTGTTATTATCCAAAGCCACTGAAGCAAGCATTGAAACATGAAAAATCTATTCGATTCCAGACCGAAACCTTCACAGATTGAGAATGCTCAGTATCAGTCCGCCATCATCTACAGAACTATTGACACATGAACACTTGAGAATCTTTTCACTAGAAAAAGGACATTTTGATAGCACAGGTTCGATGAATAAGTTAGAAATATGAGAACTGAATAGAAGCCACCATAGAATATGTAGATCAAAATCCTTTTCTTCTCTCATAGGTCAGTCAATGGCTTGTTCGTGTCCGTTTGTAACGTCGATATCATGGCAAGAGATTGTCGACAAGCTCGACAATGTCGGCCGAACTAACTCTCCTCTTCCTTATCCAAAACCACTTGAAAGATTTCACTAGAGATATGCAAATTAAATGCAGATGAGCTGCTCGATTTATTTGGGTCGCTCTATCAACCCCCAATCATTTGACAGAGAGGAGGAAACATTTGGATTCTAGCCCATGTGAAGTGGGCCATGGAAGGAATCCAAGAAAAGATTATTGAATGAGACGTAGATAACTAGATATTAGAGGGTAATTTCTCCATGGACAAAGGAAACAGACAGTTCTCAGAATATAAAGGAAATAAGAGCAACCGAGAGGACATCGCTTTCAGATTTCAATAGCTAACAACTACTCCAGGAATCTGACCTAATATCCTCACCTGTAGATAGATTCCAAACAACATGCTCCATTTGTCTACTATGAGATATATAGTGAATGATGTGTACCCTGATTTGTGCATCCTTCAATCTAATTTGGGTCTCGCAACCATCAAACTTTAGCTAATGTTGGACCCTTGCATCTTTGATCTTTCATTCAAATTAGACATGTCTGTGCCCTTGTGACTTCATGGTCACTCTGACTAGGGAGATATATCCAAGGCATCATATTAGTTTGGAAACTATATCCAAACCCGGGATATTATGTAAATTATTCGATCTTGTTGTATGGATGATGATATCTTGAGATACAACACCGATACAATTTATCTTCGTTTTCACTATTTTTTATGAATTTGATTAAGTACCGAAATAAATGATCGAGTAATTTGCAAAATGAATGCTTAAATATCAGGTTTCTCATCTACAGTGTCTTCTATTATATATTAGCAATATAGGATATCCTATCCTTGATAAAATTACTTGAGCCTTTCATCTTGACCGAGCCTATAAAAGCCTTGAACCAGATTCAGAAGGATGTTGGCTGAGAACTCAGAACACCTGCAAGGAAGTAAGTCCAGTGGAACTTCTACACCTTCCTAAAGAAAACTTATAACGAGACATAAGATTATCATTAGAATAAATATACTTTTAATATTAAAACTTATCTAGTAGGGGTTATAATTAGGCTGGGTTGGAGATGGGCAAGATTCTGGAAACCACAGAGGGAGGAAGTCAGAGATCTTTATGCGGATAAGGTTCGGGTTAACGCTGGTCTGAGAATTCATGGGGTTTGCCTGATCCAAAAGCCAAACAGTACTTCAAAAGTCAAAAGTGAAAGCCAAACATTAACTCCACTATCATACTCCAACATCATGAGACATGCAAGGAAACAAGGGCAAAGTCACAAACGCCAAATGTGGTCCTCTCTCTCTCTCTCTCTCTCTCTCTCTCTCTCTCTCACACACACACACACACACACACACATATCTCTCTATGATAGAGAGAGAGAGAAAGAGAGAGAGAAAGAGAGAGATGATTACAGATCAATGCACTGCATAAATTCAGATAGAGGTGATTACATAACTATATGTTGATCTCTGATTATTAAGTGCTCAAGTGAACTTTGCATTTATTTAGGAACTAAGGTCCGCATATGGCTAACCATTATCTCAGTTGTTGCATCTAACCTAGAAGGAATGCTGAAATTTTATAGAAGGGGAAAAGTTTTTCGTCTATCCCATAATATTTTTTGAATTCTTACAAAAATTTCAATCCACCACTTTTATGTAGATGTAGTTTGGAAAAATGTTGCTATGACGTCTATGGTGCCCCAAAAGGCATCTCAATCCACCATAATGGGCATCATTTAGGTATAATGCCCCCTCATGAGTGGATAAGATTGCTCACAAAGAAATCCCGGTTGGCAAATCAAGCATGTTTGTAGTAGCTTTTATATATATGTCCAAAATGAGGTCTTATCTTTGTAGAGGTTGGACAAGATGAAAACTAAAAATGATATCACTACATTAATTTAAAAGCAATTTTATTACTTGTAGAACAAGCTCATGCTGGTAGGGGAGAGGTGGCTATGTAAGATTTAGATCAAAGTTAATGGGCGACAAAAGATGGTGGATGATAAAGAAGGTGATGGTAGAGAATAGATTACGATACTACAAGAACCTAGTATCTACATTGAGAGTTTAGGGCGACAACGATAATGACTATGGCATTGAAAATAAAGGACAACGATATTCTGATATGTGCACGAGAGTGTGAGAATATAGGTGACCATGAAAATCAGAACTTGGGACTCTCTAGTTTTTGTAACCTTTGGATGAAAAGGATATATTTTTCTACATTTTTTGGATAATTAATTATCTTTTTGAATTCAAAATCTTAATTAATATTTTACAACAAATGTTTGTGTTTCTTTGTCTCTCCATGAAGCCACTCAATGCCTATTGGGAAAAGGCCCAAAGCCCATATGAATAGAGTGGGATCAATAGGAGGTGGTTTATGATCGTCTTGCACAAAATATATTGTGCTCTGAACCATCAAAGGGGTGACACATATTAGATGAGATTGGTTGGGCCTATGAATATGGACTGGCATGATAGAGTTGTTCTACTATAATTATATTCACAAAGTCCAACCATAAAGAAAAGAAGCTTATATTCCAACGAAAGTAAGGTTTTGGATTCTTTTGATTGGGATGTGGACAACCATGGGGTTCCTGCTGTACAAATGATACCATGCTCCTCAGCAGGTCTGTGTACCAAATATTCCTGGATTTAAGCCTTTTGGGAAGATAGCAAAATGCCCAACCACTGCTCACCCACTTCAAAAGCCTGACTGTAAAGTGAATGTGGAGTTTCTATGGCTATGATTGCTCTCTAAAAGCAAAAGATTTTTTATTATAAGAGGGAGGTATCAAACACTTAGCTACAGAATAATCAAATCCCATCTTTTACATAGAATATTTGTTATTATAATCAAAATATAGCAAGCTATTGGTAGATTTTATGTATATATATATATATAAGGCATATGGGATTTACTTAGTCTTGGAATCCTTAAGAGCAATAATAGCATCAGTTTGTGGACATAGGCCTTTTTGAGGGGGGTTGTGCATCTGGTTTACTTCTTTGTGGATGGTGAGATGGGGAGATTCCTTGACCACATCTAAGTGCCTTGCTTGCTTTAGAATCCATCCCCTCTGAAAATGATAAGATATACCATGATGTTGTTGGATTCCCTCTTGTTGGAAGACAACCCATCTTATATTCAACCATACCACACTTTAAGCATGTCCTTATCTTCTTGGACAGTTTAAATATTCCTCTTTGGATAAGTGGAACCGGTTTATAGAATCCCCCATTTTTCTTAATTATTGGTGGGCTTACATCAACCTATCCTTTTTAATATCCATATTCTGTGCATGAGGAGATTAGTAACATGGAATCCTGCCTTCTCTCTGCCATGCCAACTTATCCTCTCCCAAATCCATATATTAGTAGTACATCTTATATTCTCGGAGACTTGGTAATAGTTTGGGTTCCATCAGCTCCATTTCAAGCTTTAATTGATATTTGATAGTGCCATCTATTTGGCAGCAGATGTTTGGGTTCACCTAAAGTTTTGGATGGATCTCCTCCAGCCCTGTCACAACTAGAGCTGGTTTCCATTATGTGACTCCCATATGAATAAAGCATGATGCAATGCAATTTATTGATGTGCATACAATATATATATTACCAGATGACCTACCAATAAAATGACATCTAGTCTTGGAATGCACCATTTTGTGAAAGATATAGCAATAACAAGCTATTTTCGTCTTATAAGAATGCGAAATATGGTTCTAGCACAATTACTCTGCTTATAAATTATAATCAAAAGCAATGATTGATATTAAGTAGATTCTTAGTATAATATGTGCTAGAGAATTGGGACCATGGCCCAATGGTTGCATCCTCCTCCATTTGGGAGGAAATTTTTGAGTTCAAACATTGGGAAGTCTTTTCGGATCCTTAACCTGACTTTTTTTAAAAAGAAAAATTGAAGGGCAAAAAAAAAAACAACCTAGACAATCATATTGGTAGTGTTCCAACTATTCTTTTTTACATAGACATATGCAAGGTCATCAAATAATTTGTGGCACCATCAGTGCAGACACAATACAAGTAGTTGAGTCTACAATTAAACACGTATGTGTGATCCATTCTTGAAACTTGATCATGGAGGCATTAGATACCTTGGTGGATACAAATTCCATTTACTATTTTTGGATCTACTTCCTCTAGCTCCTTTCCTGAATTTTTGGACTCGGAGTACTCATTATCGTAGAGACTCGTATTTCTTTGAGAATTTATTTACACATGAAGGAACATATATAGTTATATAGCATCCAATCAGCTTTCAATATTCATTTTTTTAGATATTTATTAATTGGTTACTTTATAGCAGGATTTGTTTTAACTTGGAGTAATAGCTCATGTTGACACCGCGCTCTTCGTAGTTTTTCTCCTTTAATCAAAATTTTAAAAAAAATGCTCTTGGTCCCTTATTTGTGCAATCTTTTATAACTAGTTTCTTACATAATTAGCACATTCAATTAGCTTGTTCCAAAACATAGTTAAGTTCGTATTCAAGCACAATCATCTTTGATACATACATGCATTAAGAATGGAAACTTGAGAGAGCAAAGTAAATACGAGAAATATTTGAGCATTTTCTGCAAGGTAAAAGAAAGTAAGTGCGAAAACATCTCTCTTTAACACAATTTTAAGTAGACTCTTTATATTACTTTAGGTTTCAGTTCGCTATAATCTGTAAATGACCAAAAACTCATCATATCTATCCCAAACCAAATAAATTATAGTCTAGCAGAACGAAAAATTATTGACTGGACCAGGTCCACAAGGATCAATCAAACTAGGAAGCAACACGCGCAAACATAGAGCAAAAAAAAAAACATAGCGATATAGATATAGTTGCTTGTGTTGCTCCATGATTGGCCTGTTCCACCGTCGAGCTAGTAGATCTGATCCAATCAATATTTTCTCCACCGGATGAGGTTCCATGGATAAAAATGGTTGAACCACAAGGTCTAGCCCTACCAGTTACGCACATCAAGTGTTTCCAGAGTGGAGATGCGCCAAAAAGTCTTTCTGCGCGATGGAGAAGGGAGGTGGGGATAGTGGCCATGGTGGGCTGGCCTCTGGCCGATTGAGAGAGAGAGACAGAGAGAGAGAGAGTAAAAAATAATTAAAAAAAAAACAAAATAGTGGGAAAGAAGAAGGAATGCGAGAGAGAGAGAAACGGGGGACAGCGTGGGCCCACCATAAAGTTAAAAAAAAAAAAGAGAGAATCCCGGGAGACCGTGGAGCCCACCACGAACGACACTATTCCCCGTCGGGACGCGCCGCGCGCGCCCGCCCGTTGGTGATGCGGCGAACCGATTCCCCCCAGTGGCCGCGTCATCCTCCACACGCGGCCGACACGGCCACGTGGCCGCCCCTCACCCCCTCCGTCGGACGGCTTCGCTTCTCCCCATTGGAATCTTGTGGAGAAAAAAAATATATATATACCAATTCTCCAAACCCCCTTTAAATGTACTGGAATCTCATCGACTTGCCTTAGACTTCCACCATTCCTTTTCCCTTTAAGACTTCTTTATTAGTGTCAAGAATTCAATATTAAATTTTATTAAAAAAAGAAGAAGAAGGAGAAGAATAAGTAGCAGGGGAGGATAAGATAAGGGAGTGCCATTCAAGTCTCTGAGGAATCTTGCCTTTCTTTATATTATACTTGGACAGAGAGAGAGAGAAGAGAAAAGGGGTGCGTAAAGTCAATCTGGCTTTCCGGATGGGCCACGGCCACATTATAACCTGTTTGCCTTGGAGAAAGGGGTTTGCCCACTGCCTCATAGACTTTGGAATGTACCGTACTTCATGGAAGTGTTATTATTTTTAGTCACTAATGATGTGTGGAATCACCTGATTCTTTTCCCTCTAAAACGAAATAAAATAGTGCTGCATGGAAGGATGTCTCCTATACTGGACGGTTGCTGGACACGGACCGCATCATTCTTGAGGAAAATTCTTCTACAGTGATTCGGTGGATATAGAAGCCGGGTTGTGTTCCTAGGGGATGCGTTTGATCCATGATATCTGGCGTTTTCTGGATGAGTGCATCTCTCATTGGATTATTCATACCTATAGAAAGGCAAATAGTGCGGCGGACTTGGTGGCATCCTTTGCGGCCTAACATTCTGGAGGCTTCATCTGAGACGACCGCTCCTTGGTTCCGTCTCCACTGTACTCTGTCATCATTCTTGATCTTATGAGCTACGCCCACATCCTTTGTGTGTGAGCCACCGTTGCACCAAAAAAAAACAAAATAAAATAGTATGTGAAATCTCCAATTTCGGATGCATGCATGAAAATTTCTATGCGGCTGGTTCTTGGACATCGCTTTGATTGAGCTGGAAAAGTTTATCTTGTAAGAAAACTCAAGACATGATACATAAGCTGTCCATATTTAGACTATAATGATTTGTAGAGTAACAATAAATTAGGTTTTTGACAATTCAGTGAAATAAAGCCTGTATGTTTTTTTTTTTTAATCTTGATATTAATGCCTTTTATTCTATTTTAGCTTTCCATTATTTCATTCCTTCATCAACTCAAGCATGCTTCATAGTGCTTATGACATTTGATAAATAAAACGCGACAAAGGGCCCGCTGAGACCCCTCATTGGTTTCTTCAATTATCCTAAACCAATGGGTGACTCTTTCTTTCTCTCCTCACGGCCCCACTAATATATGCACAAGCTTTACATCTTGAGGAGGTTGCCACATATATATTCAAGCAAATTTTTAATAGAAGTTCTAGTTTTTCTGTGCTTGAGTTATTTAATTTCCAGCCATTTTAGGTTCATCAACTACAACATTTCCAGACCAAGACAAATTACAAGGATTTTCAAAGACAAAATGCAATTCTTATATATATATATATATATATATAAATTGCAAAAATGTCTGCGATTGAGTAAATAACTGTATGAACGAATGAATCGAATCAAAAATGGAAAGATTTGTACAAATTATACGATTCGTCACCATTTTGTGAAAAAGTTTTAGATATGAATATGTCAGATACCCATGACTCGATTGGTGAAATAGTCTCTCTCTCCAAAAAAAATATTTTTTTTTACCGACGCACAAAGAAGATATTTTATTACGAATGAACAAAATATTGAGAAATTGTTATATATATATATATATATATATATGAACTTGTACATTGATCTCTCGCGGAAGATGAGAACAAACATATACATTAGTAAAGTCAAAGAGTAAGTTGCTTCTAGCTCAAATATATAATTCTCGTCTATTGGGTAATGTGTGTAGTAATCATTCATGTGATAATGTAAGCAAATTGTTTGTAGTGCTTGACATTTTGCCTTTTTCCTCCCCCACAAAGCCAAGCCTTCGCACCTTTCATGCATGCTAACAGTTAGGCATTCTCTTGTGCTCTTTCTTTTCAGTAAAAGCTGATAACTCGTGGAAGAAGGAACATAATGGCCCAAGAAGACTGACCATCCACTTGTTATGCTTGAACAGTAGATAAAGAGAAGGTGTTTGAGTTAGATATGTCCAAACTTGACTTCTCAGTTTTAGAATGGGCCATATACCATCTTTCCAAAGTCAAAAGAAAGGCAAGTGCTCACATCTATTGCTAGAGGGAAGTCCAAGTAGACATGATGTGTTCGTATATATGCATGAGAAATTTTTTGTTTACAATACATGCGATGTGTATATGTTCATTTTGGTGTGATATATCGCAAATTCATCATGGTTAGGTTGAGGCTGACTGTTATTTAACATTGGAAGGTTTCTTGCCACACCACCATGGTCCAATTTGATATTAAGAATTTACCTCGATCTATTGTTTAAGTAAATCAATCTATACATGCATGCTTTCTTGCACATATGATATGTGTAGCGAATAAGACATCTTAATTCACCAAAAAAGAAAGAGAAAGGATACAACTCACATTTTGTCCCTTCCTCTCCTTTTGTGTGTGGTTGCTTGTGCAATTATAGGAAATTTTTTATTTGCTAGTCTGGGTTGTAGATAGATATTTCAATTTTTTCTTTTCCCACCTCAGTTGTGCCTAATAGTTCTCCAAATGCCACTTAAATGTTCTTTTTTTTCTCTTTAATTACCAGAAACTAAAATAATGGCAAAAAATTTTCTGAGAACTATTGTATGAGATTCAAAAAAAGGTGAGATAAATTTTCGATTCAGAATTTGTAGGTTACTGATTCGGGTTGTCAAAAGGAAGAAAGCTGGTACAGATCCGACCGAGTAGCTGCACCTTGATGAAAGGATTATTTGAGTTCTTTTGGATCTAGCTCCAACTAATGATTGAAGCACGGTGCGTAAAACCTTATGTTATGCCAATATTCACCTTCGAGTTGATTTGGCATGATGATACCCTGTCATGACTTTACCCATAATAAGCTAGCTGCATATCTATCCACATCATGGTATGAGGCATCCCATGCATGCATGCAGCACCTCCCAAAGGCGCCTATGACCCATTCTGATCGCTCTCATTTGGCATGGATGCATGACTCATGCATCTGGATAGACTCCCATCTTTAACTTTTTTTTTTTTTTTTTGGTTACATCGGCAGTTCACACTAATCTCGCATGAGCACCGCCATCTAAGTCACTGCCATCTTTAGTTTTCCAAACTCCTCACATGCGTCCCGCCATCTAGATTCTCCCGGCGATGACATCTTCGGTTGGAAGGATTCCAATGGAATAGATTCCAAACTCCCATCAAAATTCAAGGGAAGAAAGTCATGCATGCCGAGGGACCACTCCATCAAATTAAGAGCTCATCACAGACCTTTCCAATGGCATTTACATACGTTTTTTCAATACATCGAAACCGACAAGCGTTACGAGAGAGGATGGATCCCTTCCTTGGTCCATACGGCCACAATAAAGACTTTGAGACCGGTTCTATGAGCTCATATTAGTTCAATTTCCAAATGCTCGCCAATGGTTAATCCGATGTGGTCCATGATGTGGCCAGCTTCTAGCTGTGGGTCCACCGTTACATCTGGGATCACATGGACGCCACAAGCAAACACCTACAGATTAGTCTTGCACCTTGTGGGTAGTTGGTTGGGTCTTTGATTTTTTTAATTCTGGTCCGTCCGATCCCGATCGATGCCATCTCTCCGACCGGTGGTTTAGGTTTGTGGGATCTAGAATATAAGCATCCAATGCCAATCACAAATGGCCACTATGTGAGAAAAAGAAGCTTTTATTGAACCAGGGTTTGGATTCACTAGGGCTAGTTTAGCAGTTGGCTACGGGCACTTGTGCCATTTCACATATTGGTTGTAAGAGAGGCCCCTATGATATGATGCTTCTTGATGTAATGGAATCTAGTTAATCATGCATCTAGATTCGATTTGAGCGATCCACATTATTGGACATTATTAGTAAGGAACTAATAAAAAAAGGTTTAAAAAATTTAAGTGAACAGTTGATATGAAGTTTGATTTAAATCATCGATCATTTCCCGCCTTTCTGTGCATGCCCTATTTTGTAGATTTCATAGGATTGATAGATTTTATGGTTGAGTTCTACTGCATGGAATGTCTTGAAAGAGATGATGTGTAGTGTGAAACTTAATGAACCTAAAAATCTTGAAGTGTATCTCTAAATGAAGTCGGCAAGAGCTCGACTCTTTTATTTGCTACAAAAAAACAGAAGAAAAAAAGAAAGAAAGAAAGAAAGAAAAATTGCATATGTTTTTAAACTAGGGGTTGGCTTTTAAGTTTTCTTAGGGTTTTAATACTCCATTAGACCTACCAAGTTATAATTCAAAACTTTATAGTTTACAATTTTGATGAAATATAAGTCATGCTCTATTGACAAAAATTATTTCAGTCATATTGAGCTCTTATGACCTAAGTTGATATAAAACCGAACCATATTCCAGGAATTGCAAGATATCCCAACACATCCTTTGTGATGGAGATGGCATGATGTAATGGATTAACCACTCCAATTGTAGACTTCTTATCTATTTTTCTAAGAAAAAGTGATGAGAACGTTGCTTCAAATTGAAAGGTGCATACTAAATTCAAGAAAATATCGATTCCTTTACTCAAATAATCTAATAATCTTTTGTCAATGCTCTATGCAGCATAAATTGTGATAATGAAGAAATTCTTGGAGCAATTCCCATCAAAATATTGAATAATGAAGTGATAATGCCCAATGAGCATGCATAGCGACAATAAAGTCTTGTAGATATGCCTTGGATCTTCCTCAAACCACATCATTTTATGGTTTCTCTGGTTCTTGAAATGTTCTTAACCATTGACCACATTACCCATGGTTTAGTAAAGTAGTCAAAATTAATAAATTAGCACAAGCTGACTAATGCAAGCAAGCAAAGACCAAGGCAATTGACTCAAGCTAGCAAGAACTGAGTCAACTTAGACTGGTTCAAAGTTCTAATGTACGCTTTTTTTTTTTCCCTTTTTCTTCTTCTTCCTCTTCTCATTCCTTTTATATATAAAAAAAAAAATCCTTAAGCCGCCCCTTAATGGAAACTGTAGACTTTTGGTTGTTTGATTCCTTCGAGTCTTGGATTAGGTCAAGATTCAATCTCTTCCCTCTTCAATATTAAATTTGCTATTGCGACACAGGGGTGGTTGGCCCTCACGCCACATATCTCACCCTTCCAAGTTTTGACCATAAATTATGATGCATTAGATTCGGCCAAAAGTATCTCCACACCACCATTAAGTCTTCAAAACCATCTAGAATAGATTCGGCCAAAAGTATCTCCACACCAGCCATTAAGTCTTCAAAACCATCTAGAATTGACTATGGAAAATTTGCGTGATTGAATGAAACTTCATGCATGCCCCCAAGGGTTATCAACAATGCCATCAGTAACACCACAAAAATAACTGGCTTTAAGCTAAAAAAAAAACACTTGTTAGCCTCGAGAAATTATACCCTACCCGGCATGCTCCAATATAGTCGTGTACCATACCAATCACCTCATCTTCTTCTTACGGGCTAATCACTAGAACAAGCGCATGCATGATGAACCAAGCTCATAAAAAAATATGAGATGATTGGCATGGTGCAAAGCCATGTGATGCATATGGTGTAGAGTATAATTTTCCGTTAACCTATGATATAAGTTCGACATGTTGCCAAGATTCTCATACACATTATTTTCCAACTTAGAAAAAAATAAAATTGCAAAAGAAAAAAAAGGATCCATTTGGAGAAGGTTTAGATGATGGATTGGCGCAAACGGTTGTGATTGGATGGAGCCTAGAAGCATGACCCATGTGTTGCATTGGAGATCCAAATCCTTTGATAACATTATAATCGCATTAAGACAAGTCTTCTTCCATTATAACAAAAAGAATAGCAGTTTAGAATGAAAGTGTACATGTTATAATAGTTATTATAACAGTACAGTTATATATGCTCGTATTTAGACGACAGACGAATATATAATTTATAAAAGATTCTTAAATTTTAAAATGATAAGTATTTTTTATTTAAATAATAGTTGTTATTTCAAATTATGCTACTCAACAAATATATGTTGTATATGCATAACCGGAAGTGCGGATATCTTCAAAACTTCAATCACAACCATTATCTCACATATTTTTTGAACCCTATAATTTTTTTTTGGACAGAAATGCATATGTGATGAAGTACGTCACTCTTCCTATATTTTTCTTGGATTTGGATAACTTTCTTCCAAAACAAAATAGTGAATCTCAAAGTATTTTGCTATAGCACATATGTATATATATAGACATATATAGATATATAAATCAGCTTTATGCTATAATTTCTATATCATTCTTTCCATGTTTATAAAATGATGTAATGAAACTCTTTGCATTCGAGATGAAAGAAATATTCCATGAAATAAAATTGTTGGCTTTCGCTCATATAAACCTCTTTCAAGGTCTATATATCCTTCCCAAAAAGAAAAAAAAAATATTTTGTTGATGACTGCATATGCAGAAGATATGCATGTACACTACATGAGCTCATGGAGTTCTTCAATTACACTCCTGAAATTCCAATGTCTCAAGTTTGCTAGCGGAACTAGGGCATTGCCATAATAAAAGAGATTCCTTGATGTAATCATGGTTGATGTTGCATGCATATATAATAATTACCGGTATAGGCACCAACTGCATATAATTTTTGTTGCATTATTGCTAGATGCTTATATATGCAAGAATTGCAGAGCTGGAACTCTCTTCTCCCTATAATTCATCTAGGATATGTGATCCAAAAAATTGGATCAGCACAAAAGTAATAACATTTTAAATTTCTATAAAAAATTACTCATTTTTTTTGCTAGGACAGACATTTTACACCACTCTAGTATGAATGCATCTAAGAGAGTCAAAAAACAACAAAATCTGAAAGCTCTCGGAGCAAGTGTGGCATTGGTCCGTGTAATGTGTCTCGCCCCAAAAAAGATGCATTCTTTCACCAAATTTCGTATGTCCTAAGCAGGAGATGTGTACCCTCCCTAGTTTATCTCTAGATCCAGTCCATCATCATGATAGAATCACCCTCAACTAAGAAGGCACCAGCTTTCAGAGCACATCAAGCATAGCTAAAACCAACTTTGGCTGCCCTCAGCTTTGCTCCTAAAATTACTCACCTTTTCTCTTGTTAAATTTTAGTTTGAAATTTGTAGTAAGTCATGGACTTTTACTATTTAGCCTTGCAGGTAAAAGGAGCAGCAGACTAGGTAGCCTTGTATATGGCTAATTATTCTGAAAAGTCTATGTGGCTAGAGAAGAGAGGATTATTTGGTGCACTTTAGAATTTGTTATCTTTTAAATTTTTTTAACTATATTCATATATAATATGTATGAGATATTTGTTTTAGAAAAAAAAAAAGAAAAGAAAAAAAAAAAGAAAGAAAGAAAGAAAGAAGAAAGAAGAAGAAAAAGAAAGGAGGAGGAGGAGGAGGAGAGAGAGAGTGAGAGAAAGAAAGGGAAATATGGACGTGGAGGAATCTGGTGGCTGGGAGCCTGTGAGAGTTTTGTCATTTAGCTTCCCAAAAGCATCTTTTTCTTTCTCCCTTCCGTCCTCACAACGAAATCCCGCGGGAGATCGCCACCTGGGCCCACCCTTACCTAGAATCCTTATCCCCAAGGCCCTACTCATCTAAACAGGTCTAATTTAATATCCCGTTTTCCCCCCTCTTGCCTTCGCAAATATTCTTAAACTTAAAATTTCAAGACGCCTTCCGCCACGTGTCGGACAACGACCAGCTTGTAAGAAATTCCTATGCAATGATACTGCTCCCAACTTTTCCCTCACTCTTTTTTTTTCCTTCCTATTTTCTTTCTTTCACAAATAATATAATTAATTTAATATTCATTATTATTAATAATAATAATTTTTAGTTTTAAAGTGGGGTTGAAATGGGGATCAGATCATGAGGTCTGGAAGAAGCGATTCCCCTGAAAGCCCCAAGAAAAGCCTGATCGCCGTGGAATCGCGGATACCTCCACGTGTCGCAATCTGGTTGGCTGCGATGCGCCGCTCGCTCGTGGCCGGCGGACGTTCCTCGGAAAAGCCCCAAAATGCCCCCATGTCCACACTAAAATTACGGAAATGCTATCGTGAGAGGGGAATCAAATGCTCCCCTTTGAATGGAGGGGAGCAGGGAGCATCTCATGATTCTTATCTCAATCTCCACATGTATTTTGTTTATGTATCTAACGTACGGCTGAGAAAAAGATTTGTATTTCGGAATGGCACGTCACGATCCGAATCATGGACCGTCTAAATCACATGACGTTTCCTTGAGTGGGTTACTTTCTGGCCAGCATTATCCTGACCCTTCATTCCAAGGAACTTTTACAGTACACACCATCTCTATCTCAAGGGCCAGAGGCATCATGGTATTTCAATGTAAATGATATTATAACCGCAATAGGTGAGGGAAAAGAAGCGTTACCCTTTTTTGTCTTAATTTAGGGTGTAATTTTATGTTGATTAATACATAATAATATTTTTTTTTATATACCGACGGCTCACACACAACAGATGCGAGTACAATATATAAAATCAGAAAAAAAAAATGCAAAGGGAGACGAGATAGACACGTGGTTTTTCCAAATAAACTCTCCGGAGTGCTGAGCCGCATAAGCTACTACCTAATCCGCAGCACTGCTTGCCTCTCTGTAGACATGGGTAGTCTGATAGGAAGTACATTCATCCAAAAGACTACAGATGTCATGGAGCAGGTGCATCCCACAAGTAACGCTCCTCCGATTCTGAATCCACTCGATCACCGCGGTTGAGTCCTCCTCAAAGAGGATATGATCTGCGCCCAACATCCGCCTCACATAAGTGACGCCCTTGCATGTTGCTCTGAGTTCAGTGCCGCCGACGGTCTAATCCAAGATCCGCCGACCTTCGGCCGCTACTAATATGGTATTCTGGTCTCTGATGACTCTATCTTAATACCTATTTTACTTTTTGAAAGCGGTAAAGGCAAATTCCCCCGTCACTTTTGATGAAGCATGCATTTCACATAAGAAATCATCCAAGAAAGCACTTCAAGATTTTGATGTGATTAAGGAGAGTTTGCCATGTACCTTGCTTAAGGATGAGTAGTTCTTTTGTTCGCCCATAATTTTAGCATCCATTTTGTGAAAAAAAAATAATATTTTGATAAAATATGTACTTTTGGTATGTAAAGATATTTTCATGGAGCACCACCTACATTTTCTTAAAAAGAAATCTTCTTGACCACGCATGTACCACATTCTTATCCTTACATAATAAAGGATGAGAAAGAGATGATACCTAATGATAGTTGACATAAGATGGAGTTATCCACTGCAAGAGAAAAAGACCAAACTATCCACGAAGTTCATTAAAAAAACATTAAGGATGTCCAATCCAACAAGTTCTTTCATTGGCTGGGGAGTAAATCTAAGCATGATTCTTTTGCAACGAACAAATTAGGTATGATCAAGATACTAAGCAACATGCTGCAAGGAGAGCAATAAACAATATTTAGGGGGCTATCTCTAGTTTAATCAATATCATAGACATCCCTTAATGTGTGACATGTGTTTCTATATAAATGGTACCTAAACTATCTCCCCTTCATGAATAATGAATATTTAACATACATTAAACTGTGCATAAATGATATAGTTAGGCCCATTTGGTTCTTGCAATATAATAATATCGACCTAGCTTTATCTAGCTCACTCTCTTTCACCGAAAAAATATATCTAGCTCTTGCATAGATTATGATGTAGATTCTTATCTCAAATCATGTCAAGCAAAAAAATATAATGGTTGCACCTTGGTTTCTCAATTTTTTTAAAAAGCTATGAGAGAAAGTGTAGTGTTTCATGACATTCGGCTTGTTAAAAATAATTTATCCAACCATGATTACATATATAAAATTCCTCTTTTCCAAGTAAAGTAATAGTGATGCTCTTTGTCTCACTTCACAAGACTAGTACATGAAATAAGCCTTAAACCGACAGTATACCTTCCAGGACTATCTCGAAAATGTCGATTATTAGCAATATATCTTCAACTCTGACATCATCATTCATTGATGCACCAAGCACGCCTCTTGAATTGTCTGCTATCTTTTTTTTTTATGAAAGTTTTTCTAAGAAGTCAAAATACTTACAACAGAATGTAACCAAGTAATTCAGTTTTCAGACTCCATTTATGAAAAATTATTTCAGAAAAGCAAGGATAGGGGGTTAGAGCCATGGATGAATTACGTTACAACATGTTCCTATCTTGTCTCCTTTGCACTTTTTGATTCTTTCTGGTTTTATGGGCTATACTCATTCTTGTTGTGTGTGAGCCGTCAATATACCAAAAAAAAAAAAAAATCATAGATTGGGAAAATAAGAATGGGAGGGTTGAAACATCAATCCACTCATTAATAATTTTTTAAGGAGTTGAAAGCTAAAAGGTAAGTAAATTAGTCCAGTGTACTTTATTAAGATAATTACGCCCAAACTACTACTCCTGAAGAATCTTGGAAGTCGAGGAACCCGAGACATGCAAACAGGGGGGAAGGCAACGAAGGCAAGGAAAACCGGGGGCGAAGAAGATTCCGACTCGGGCGAGTCAGGAGTGCCGCGGAGAGCGGTATCTCGGAATCTCGACTCAGTTTTGGCAGCGAGGCTCGGGGATGCATTACGCGACGAATCGATCCCGCACTGGTTGTGGAGATCGCACGCCGCCCATGGTCTTTTCTGCCCCTGGTCTCCTCCGGTTCATCTGAACCGCCGCTCCAGATTCCCGGTCCAGTCGACCCGGCCCATTTCCTTCACGCCGCCCCTGTTCCCCTCGGTATATATCGGACGCATCTCTTCCTCTTTGGTTGTTTGTTTTCGAAGCTCGGAGATCTGAGAGAGAAAACAAGAAGCGAGAGGAAGAGAAGGAGAGAAAGATAGAGAGGAAAGTGGAGGGGAGATGGGTTCGGCAGCGCCGGAACTTGGGTTGGATTTGAAGCTGTACGCCATGAAGAGCGTGAGCAGTTTCTTGAGGGAGGAGGCCTCGGCGATCCAGAACGGAGAAGGCAGGATGGTAAAGTTGGAGGAGTGCGTCAAGAACTTAGAGCAGGAGAGGAGGAAGATCGAGGCGTTTAAACGCGAGCTTCCCCTCTCCATGCATCTTGTCTGCGATGGTTGGTCCATTTTTTTTTCTGCATTTTTTTGGATTAAAAATACGAGTTTTTTGTTTCAAAAATTCAATTTTGAAATTTTTCTTCGATGGTGGCAGTAATCCAGGGGTTGAAGGAGGAGTTGGAGCAATGCGGGGGGGACCGATACGCAAGGTCCTGCCATGTCCTCGAAGAATTCATGCCTGTGAAGAGTAAATTCGAGGAGGAGGGCAGGGTAAAGCTGGAAGACGATACGAAAGATAAGATGAACTGGATGAGCTCCGCCCAGCTCTGGAGCGATAATTACAGTGACGAGAACAAAAACAACGCCACCGACGACGAAAAGAGAATCGCCGAAAAGGTATAAAGGAGGAATTTTTCCGCTTTTTTTTGGGAAAAACGATCCTTTTTTTTGATTTTTTAATGTTTTTTCTAAATTGGTTCATCTTTGGTTCGATGGCAGAGAGGTGGAGAGGCCGACTGCGAGACCTCGTCGCTGGAATCCAGAGGTCGGAGCGGGGGAGGCGCATTTGTGCCGTTCAAAGGCCTATCGGCGCTCGCCGAGAACCCGATGAAGGAGGATAAACTGGCGGTGGCGTTGCCGGACCTCTCCCTCCTGTCCCCTGGGATCACGGCCTCGCGCCCGGTGCCAGCCGTGACTGAGGACCACCGCGGCGGTGGCCTGATCTCCAAGGTCGCCGTGAGATCCCCGGCGCCGGCGCCGGCGGTAGGCTCCCACCTCAGCTTGCAGGCCCAGCAGCAGTCCCCGAGGAAGGCTCGGCGGTGCTGGTCGCCGGAGCTGCACCGTCGCTTCGTCTCCGCCCTCCAGCAACTCGGCGGTGCCCAAGGTTAGATGAAAGGTTTCATCTTTTTCTCCCAAACATGTACAGTTTGAGTTGATGATGGTTGAATTCACGGCAAAGGCTTTCCTTTCTGGCTTCTGCTTTAAAGTTTTGCCAAAAAACTTAGTTGCTTTTCTGGTAATTTTTTTTTTTTTGTGCTTTGTAGCAAGGATTTGCAAATTATTTCTTTGTTTTGGTCTTAATTTCCGTACATATATGGAAAGAGAAGGAATAAAATCTAAAAATAGATTACGGAATGGAAAGGAAAACCTGATCTGCGATTGATAAGGGGATCGGAAGATTGGTGCATATACTTCTCTTTTCTTAGAATGGAGGAATGAGATGAAGCACCCAGGAACAGTATAATTCTGTCCTCCTTTAATCTGATCAAAACTTCTCTTGATGCAGTGGCTACTCCAAAGCAGATCAGAGAACTGATGAAGGTCGATGGGCTTACCAATGATGAAGTGAAGAGCCATCTGCAGGTAGATTTTGGATTCGACTTCGATTTCCTTTTTGCTTCTTAAATTTTCATCTGATTGCATTGATAAAATGTTCTCTTCTGCTCTTTCAGAAATACAGATTACATACTCGAAGGGTGCCGAATGCTTCGGCTGCAACGAACAGCCCTGTTGTCATGATGGGAGGCTTATGGGCTCCGCAGGAGCACTACTCTACTTCAAAGCAGAGTGCTTCCCAATCTGGCTCTCCCCAGAGCCCTCTCCAATTAGCTGGTGCTGCCCGCACAATCTCCATTACTGCAGGAGATAGTTGCGAGGAAGAAGATGGGAAATCGGAGAGCTACAGCTGGAAATGAGGGAAGTTTTTTTCTGGAAATAGGTGAGCAGAGGAAGTGAGGCCTAAGATATCTGTTGAAGAGACTGACATATGGGAATTGATGTACAGAGAAATCGAGAGTTTTACTGATACTGTACCAGGGACAACAATGGGGTTGTAGTAAAATCCTGTGATATAGAGGGAAAAGAGGAACAGCTGTGCTGAGAATAGGACTTGTGGAGGTCCTTAATTAAAATTTTGGGCAGAGTTTCAGTTTTTCCCCTTGGTTCTTCCTTTCTTTTCCTCTGTATTCTAAGTTGTTGTGACACCCAGTGGAAATCAACCGGAAGGGTCATTTTCCCCTTGGATAAGTCTTTACTGCTTTCAAACATGCTGGTTCTTGAATTCTTATTTGAGCTTCTGATAAGCTGAAACTCGATACTCTTTGCAGCTGTTTGATGAGTTCTAGACAGGTGGAGCAAGAAATTTTAGATCAGCCCGGCGATTGAGAATTGAATGTTCTTTAGGCAATTGATGAACACTTCATTAGTGATTTAGACTTCAGATTGTATTGTAGGTATTCATGTTTCAGACTCAAATTTTGGATATGTCACTATTATCTTCATCCTTGCAAGTCAATGTCCCTCTGATTATGCTTATGGTTAGTCAGGTGCCTCGGATGGAATTATCTATTTCTCAGTTCTGTCCAAATCTTCACTCTTACTGCTCTTATCTTTGCACCCCATTTCCCTTGTCATTTCTCAATCAGCTAAAGTCCATTTTTATTTCAAAATGTTGTTCCATTCATTCTGACTTATGCCTTTAACATTGACCCAGATGTTTCGAATGTAAGAGATCGGAAATTTACCAGAAGCCTAATCTAACTACCATGCCTTGGTCCAAGCAATAGGTTCAGCTTTATGATTCCTTGTTCACCAATAATGCATCTCTAGGGCCACTTTCTAAGGTCATCTCAAGCTTTTTTGAGGACTTCACTATTGCCCACAATTGACTTTGGTCTTCCTCTCCTCTTTCTACTCCATCCTTTTCTAGATACTTGGGCTCCCTTCCTGACCTACTGCTTACTGTCTCAAAATGTTCTGCGCAAGTGGTGGGAACAGGTTTAGGAGATATCTGCCTCCCTTGCATCTTTGTGCATTACTTGTCTTGCAATGACCAACTAAATTCGTGACCGTTTGATGACGATAACAACTTTAGTCAAATAGATTTTTCTTCCCCATAAAACATTCAAATCGAAATATAGCTTCTTAGCCTGCTATCTGTCTTTATTCTTCTTTGATCATCTGCTGGTGTGAGCCGACCAACTTCACTATCTCTGTTGTTGGTATCAACATCTAACTTTCCTCTTTAAACAAGCTTCATATAGTTTGGTGAACCTAGTCAGCATTCCCCAAGCACTATAGCCACTTAAATTCTGCTTGTGCTGGCAATAGGAAAAATTTTGGCCTGTGATACAGGACAAGGACCCAGCTCTGCTGATCAAAGCCTCCAGTACTGGTGTCATCTGCTTCATCTCTTGTTAACTTTGATACAGGAGAGGAGCTCTCCAGCTCCAGTGTCTCTGGGGGAGATAAAGCCAAAGCATCAAGGTTGTTTCATGTACAGTAGAACCTCCCCACAAGAATCAAAGTCGCCGACATAGACATAGAAACGGAATCTTAAATTCGGCACCAGTCAGTTTCATGGACGAATTATAGTCCTGTAATGGATTCCACTGCCTGTTTGGTAGTAGAATGCTATGGACTTCACATGCAGGGTGTTCCTGCCATTCAGGTTCTTTCACTGTCTTCTTCTGAGACAACCCCATTCGCCTTGTAAAGACTCCATCTTTGGGACCAAGAACCTATATAAACAGTTTTTTTTTTGGTTTTTTCTGGTAGAATATAGAATATAAACTGAGAGTTGGATCTGTAGTGGAATACTGGGTATGCAACATAATTCAGTGACAGCTCTTCCTCATCAGGAAAACAGAGAGACAGCAAGTACTAATCCTGTTGAAAGTAATAGTCAGTGAGAAACTCTCGGTTGGTCTTGAGAGAATTTAAAATAAGCTCTTTAATTGCTGCAGCCTTTTTATTGAACTTCTCATCAATTACCATTGCCATAATCCTAGTTTTCCAATACTAAAATAGAGAGATGAGAATAAGCTTTATAAGAAGAGGACTAAAGGTCTGATCTTGAAGATGGAATGGTTGTGACTTTTCCTCTTGTGAAAGTGATGCTAAAAGCCATTGGTGACCATAACTTCCAATTCACAGCATGGGCGCTGCAAAAAACTGATCACAAAGTATGATATAGAAGAAGATAAAAGGAACTAAAAAAAAAAAAAGAATTCGAGTGCCACTGCTGATTTCTTAACAAAGTCTCTTATGGGACACCCATGCAGTTGGTTCTATCCAAAATCTGCACTAGCTTGTTTAATCTCAGTGGGTATTTATTTTTTTTTGGTATATCGGCTGCTCACATTAATCTCACGAGAGTACAACTAGCTACATCACTAGCAAGAAGACAGCTTGCTTAATATTTTGACGGCACCAGCTTTGCACTCCAACGTACCATTATTTCTAATGGCAGAGAATAGTTTTATGTCGGGGAAAAAAAATCACATTTCTGATGAAATTCCCAGAGCTAGCATCCACGTAAATTAGAAGAATACCCACTTAAAAAGGAGGACAATGAGACAAAAGCGTCACTCTCATTGATGATTCATATAATTAGTGGATATCTCGGGGAAGATATAGTGAGCCCACATTGATAGGATAATACTTATACATATGAGCTGTTAAATATGTGAGTTCTACGATAAAGCTAAAAGGATAATTGTTGCCTTCTCTAATAAATATATATGATACCAAATATTGATGGCTTATTAGGATATAATCCAAATATTTGGCAATCTATATATATATATAACACCATCCTTTCGGTGGCATGTTAGTTTACTGTTTGGAAATCTAATATGACGAGCAATGAATCAATGCCAATGGCTAATGGGCCCACTAGGTAAATAGGCCGAATTCGGCCATATCGGCTTATTGGGGTTCAGAGGCTACAAGTTCTGAGTTTTTATAGTATGGACAGAGTTGCTAACAGGAAAAAGCCGGTCCAAGGTCTTTATTCATTGCAGCATCATACTATTCTAGTACCAACGATAAGCCGGCTTATTGGAGTATATCCAACAAAATTAGAAAAAAGAAGAAGACAAAAGGGGGGAGCGGAGAAGACTCCAAACTATCTCAAAATAGACCACCGGAGTGCTGGGCGATAAAGATCAGCTGCCCTATTCACTTTTTGGAATACATGAGCGACTCGAGCATCCCATAGGTGACCACGAATATTGTGCAGTAAGAGATGTTTGTCACCAACCCTGGCGTGACTTTAGATCCAATGGATGACAGTTGCCGAATCCCCTTCGAGTTGAATCCGATCGGCCCCTAGGATAAGATAAGCATAAGAGATACCCTCACAAGCTGCTCTCATCTCTACCTCAAGCACGAAAGTGTCATGAAGTTGATATTCCCACCACAATCAAGCTGAAACTAGAACTTCTGATGACAAACCCGTCCCATGGCCTTTTCGGGCATAGGCTACTGGCTAGTGGTTGCAAGGTGAAACTAAATTTTTAAGACCTAAAAGTATCTTTAACTGAGTTTGAAATCAATTCAGAGTCATTCTTAAAAAGAGAAATTAATCTTTTCGGATGCCACCGCTGGTTGACAACGCCCTTCCGACCGCTCTCTCTCTCCTCCAAGTCTCTTACGAGGTCGGCTCTCTCTCTCTCTCCCTCCTCCAACCGCTCCCTCTCTGCTGTGATTTCTCTATAATCATTCTAAGTTTTACGTGTTTCGAGTGACTTGGTGTGACCGCGGTTCAACTTGTTGATCCGGCGGTTAGACTGGTGATTTGGTAACCCGTCCAATATCCGGTCCGGTCCTGATAATAATCTCCATCCATGTCCATCGGGGAGTTGGTACACGTTATTGCCTTCTTTTTTGAATCAGTCATAACCTCAGGTCCTCAACCGTCCACTGTCCTAAATCATAGCGTTTTTTTTGATGGGGAAGCACAACATATAAAAGAAAAGTATTCATAACTTGAAGTGGTTAGCTCCCTCGAAGAACCCCCCCTCGTTGGTGTTCCGTTCCTCTTTCTCTTCTCATAGCTTGCTTCCTTCCCACCTCCATCTTCCTCATTCCTCCTCTCAGGCCGGGCGTCAGCCTATAGCGTTCGTGATAAGTATCTGGGCCGTACGGAATTCGGGCCTGGGCCCGACTACCAGTGGCGTGGCCCGGCCCAAGATTGCCCTATATCCCGTGGCCGTGGGCCGTGATGTGAACCGCCAACTGTTCGCCACCAGGAGTGTTCCCTCTCCGCCGCCCTGCCATCCCAGGTTCACCTCGAACTCTTCCTTCTCTCATCCTTTCGCCCGGGCTATTTTCTTTTCGTAGCAGTCGTGCTTTCGTCTTTCTTGATCTCAAGGTCGTGAACCAGGGATTTTTGTTCTCTCTTCCTGCGGCGGTGTTTCTGAAACCTAATTAGAGTTACGTTCTGGATTTTTTGTGGTTTGTTTGGATTTTCAAGAAAGGGGAGAAAGAGAGGTGCGAGGTTTAAGTTTCTTCTCTTTAATTTATCGTTCTGTATGATTTGTTTTAAAAAATTGCCATCCTATGTCTTTTTTGAGTTTCTTTAATTTAGTGCACTGGATGATATTCTAAGCGTTGTCTACCAATGCAAATCCAGCTTTTAGGGCTTCCTTATTATCGGTTTGTTTCATTATATTTTGTTTTTATTTTATGTACAATTGAAGCTTTCGTATCTTAGGGATCAGTTTATTACATGGACTCTCTATTTCACCAGTTTGATTTTTCTTTTTATTCTTAAATGGAAAACTTTTAGCATATTTGCTTTTCAGGATTGAAGAATATGAGGGAAATTGTGACAATCCAAGTTGGCAATTTTGCAAATTATATCGGTTCTCATTTTTGGAACTTCCAGGTGAGGTTTAGGGTTGCCAAATTCTCACTGTAATCTATTTCATGTTGCGACTTGCACGTGTATTTTACTTGTTGGTAATCTGATCCCTGTCAGATGATAACTTGCATAAGTATTTGCTTAATTTCTTCGATGACCTTGGTATTAATTTAAATTACAATGCTGCAACAATTTGGTGGGGTAGATTGTTGAAACAAAATTAGCAAGATCTTGACAATGTTTATCAGTTTCTTAATGTATGCTTATACATCTTTTGAAAGCCTATGGTGGTCCATTGCATAGATTTTGTAGTGCCAGAAGTGTATTTTTGTCGATGAGGAAGAATTTCACCAGCTTGTGGCATGTGCATTACATGTCACAGAGAACTTTGGCTCTAATGATTGAGAAGCTCTTTGACAATTTCATTCGCCTTATTTCTCTTTCTAAGATGTTGTGGAGGAAAATTCTCATGATGGGTGCTAATATTCATAAACTGAGTATACTTGTAAATTAAATCATCAAATTACCTGATTTAGTGGTGCTAGAGCATTTTGGGAAAGTGACATGCGACTCGCCAACAGTCATGGAGTTGGATAATTATGCAGGAATTTGAGCATAAGATATATTTTTACAAGATTTTTTTTTTTTTTTGTTATTTAGTATAGATTGAATGTTATATATAATATGGTGTTTTAGTTCATATATTTTCTTTTCTTCAGGATATCATGTCAGTATCATGCTATTTTCCTTATTGACATATCTGACTTTCTTTTTGCACTGTAGTCAATTTCCTTTTGAGAACTCCTTTTCTTTTCTTTTCTTCCTTCTTTGGGTGATTCATGTAGGTAAATGATTCTTCTGCTCTTGCTGTTTTTTCAAACATTAAGGAAAGTGCTATCTATTTACTATTTCTTGGTTCTGGCTACATCTATACATGAATAGAATTCATATATCTAGGCAGAAGGATGGCTGAGATATGCTATCTTTTTATCATCCCCAAATCATTGGATAAATTATAAGAATGCACATATTAGTTGTGAATGCCTTTATGTTTATAGTAACTTTAGAATTTGATTTGTCGTTTTCTATATGTAAATGACTTGAAGTAATCTGTTGACTTGATGACTCTTTTTCTTGAAGGATGAGTTACTTGGATTGGTTGAGGAACCCCATGGAGATCCTATTTTCAAGAATTCATCCTTGGATATGGATGTGCTTTATCGTGCTGGTGAAACACAACAGGTAGACTTGAATGCAATGCTTTTCTCCCATTTTTTGTGTCAAAAAACTACATGCTTTGTGCAATCAAGGGACATCTTTTTTTTTTTTTGAAAAATCTATTTTAGGACTACAAGTCTACATGGTGAATATATAAATCTCAATTTATGATGAGGACATCATCAAACTATATCTCAATATCCCAATGGTCTAGTCAAATTTGCAAAAAGACTGAAATGAGAGGGTGGCCTGGTGGTGCTAGGATGCAATTCTATGTTTACATTGGTTATGTTATTATTATTTACTTAACCTGGAGACTGAAATTTTAATGTGCATTATTTTTGTCTTCCCATATGTTCACATTTTTTTTCCTGCTTTCTCTAATATTCTCATTTGTTCCAACTATCTAGGCTCTGTTTATGTAGCCTAGCTGTAGGCTGTTGGGAACTACATGATGGAGGTAGGCAATCAGATCACTTTTGCCAATTTGATTCCTTCTAATTTTGAACATGTTAGATATTGATAAAACTATGGGCCGAACCGTGCGGTACGGAGCGTACCGTACCATACCAGTTCGGTACTAGTATCCGGTACAGATGGCGTACCGACACTCGGTACGCCAAAAAAAAAAAAAACTGTGTCATACTGTACCGACACTGTGCTAGTGTGGCACCGGTATGGGGTCCGGTACTGAGACGGCGAACCTTGGATAAAATTTTCTTTTTGTTCGTTTTCTTGTTTTACATTGTTTCAAGTTCTGAAAAATCCTTCCATTTATTATTGGAATTATTATTGTCATCCTTCCCTAGTACTCCAACCTTTGTGAAACAACCTCCAATTTCCTTCTTATGCCTACATGGCAATGCCATACCGAAAACAATTGACCCTCCACTTGCAACCTTTCACCTTACAAAACCTTTCAAACAGTTTACATCTCATCTTCTAAGTTCTTAGACTCACCAGTAAGATGCCCCTTTTCTAGAGAACAATGAATTGGCTTGTAGTTACCACTTACCCTTGGAAAAATCTGAGCAGCTAACCATTGTCCTTGCCATTCTTTTACCTAGAAGTGAAGGTTAAAAATCACTTTTGCAAATGAAAATCTATCTTTGATCGTCTCTCCTAGATATCCTTTGAGCCTCCATCCATCCACTAGCAAGACTTCTTAGGAGCTTCTTCTGCCTGAGTGCATGTCACAAAGTTATGAGTCTCATGACCTTAGTTCATCTCATTCTAAACATCCGAAGCTGATTTCTTCTTCAACCAGAGGTCCTTTTAGTTAATGGTTGGGAATAAGTTTTTGTTAGAATGGAGCCAAACTTGGAGGTTTGAAGAACTGCGACAAATCTTCCACTCCCTCCCTCCCTTATAATTCTTAGAAACCACTCAAGGGAAAAGCTTGGAGGTTGTATGGATGCTCATCTTTCCACACATAAAGTTCGAAAAATATTCTCTATTTTGAGACCTAATTCATAATTCTTTCTTGTGAAGATTACAAACCATGTGTACTGCTCCTAATTACATAATATGAGCTCTTTACCTGATTTCAAGGTCATCAGTGGGGTAACTAAATCCAATTATAGGGTCACTCATCATGGTGCTGTCGAGAAACTACATGGTGCTATTGGGTGCTTTCTTTTCTTGTGAAGCTTAGTTTCTGATTTTAATGCCTTTTGTGGATGTCATATATTTGATGATCTTTATGGAAGCTGTTTTCTTATTTTTCTTGATTTGTTGTGCTCGTAGTTTATACACCCTTTTTCCACCTTTTCTGTTACATATTTTACCATGTTTTAAAGATTCTTATTTTTCTCCTTTTTATAATAGTTTACACTTTCAATATCTCTTTCATAGTTATTATTTTCATTCTTTTTAATTCCTGTCTTATGGTATATATCTCATTTCTGGTAGCATTAGAGGAAGAATTGAAGCTACGTTATACTAAGTTAGATGGCAATAGAAGTCTTAAAGATGCTATCCTGTACTATGGTTCTGGTTCTGTATTTTTCTCATTGAACTTCTTCTAATAAGTTTTTAAAATGTAGATGTTCGAAACAGTTATATGTCAGAAAATTCGGTGAAGTTGATTTTTACAAATTCCTTTAGGAAGTAGAAAAATCAATATCAAAAGCCCCAGTTATCATACTTCATTATCAATATTTCCAGAAATTCTTACACGGTTAGTATTTGCAGGGTCTTCTTACATACAGCCCGCGTTTGATATCAGTTGGTTTTCAAGGTGATTATCCTTTCTTTTATCACTTTACTGATATGCATGGTTGAGTTTGTAGATTCTTTTGATAATTTATTACATGTCATGGAAGTGTATCAAGAATGGTCCTTGATGAAGGTAAATGTTGAAGTAGGATAAGTAAAACAATCCCAATGAATAGATTGTGTCTAGATAAAATCATGGTTGACATAAATTGCAAGATTATTTTCTTACCAAGTCTAATTATTAAACTTTAATGAGAATTATCATAGACTTGTACATCTTGTTTACCTTGTCTTAGTTTTTTAAATAGTACACTAATGGGAAAAATTGTCTGACACATAAAAAGTGGACAAATCCATTTTTAGCAATAGCAATGTATGTGCATAGGTTGCAAGTTATAACAGCCAATTAATGTACCTCTCTTTGAAGTCACACCAAACGATAAGCTGGCCTTTTCCCCCTTCAGTTAACTAGAAGCAATGACTATATGAGACTTCATATAGTAATTTTTTTCCTATAAGCATGATGATGGCAAACATTACCTTTTGGGTACATTTGGAATCACCATTCTTTTTTTTTTTAAGAAAAAAAACTGTTTAGCCTCCCTCATTAGGTGTGGTGCCCCCTAGGCACCTTGCTTAGTATTTGGTGACTTATATAGGCAGCCTGCTCCTAGTTGGGTTGCCCAACAGCCTGAGATATAACTGCTAGAGGTTTAGGTTTTTTTCATATCTGGTGCCCAGTAATCTAGTATGATGCTATTTCCTATTATTTAACCCTACAATACAATATTCTAAACCCTTGTCCTCAGACCCATTCTGATACTTTTATTCCTTAGCAAGATAGGAAAGGGAGAAAAAGAATGTGAAAGATGGGAAATCTGGTGGTTGTGGTGGTATTGGGGTAACATAGGGACTATGGTGGTTGATTTGGTGACTAAGGTGGTAGGTGCATCCTATTTCCTTTTCTTTATAACTCCCCCATTTCTCATATCTCTCTCTCTCTCTCTCTCTCTCTCTCTCTCTCTCTCTCTTTCTTTATTGACCCTTTCTCTTGTCATCTCTAGGTGTGCCACTAGGGAGAGAAGTGGGCATGAGGCAGGGCTCGAAAGAGGGAGGCAAAACTTTTTACATTTTTCTTTTTAAAATTATGGACCATCTGTCCATTTTGATGGACCTCTATTTGCCAATCTACTACCTATAGTAATGCCTTTCATAACTGAGTTGCTTACTATTTGAATAATACCATTGTTGTCACGAATAAGGGTGTAAGTGAAGAAAGTGTTTTTCTTGATATAAGTTGAATACCCCCTGATGCTGAAATGATTATTCCATGTTTTTTTGCGACTTTGGAGAAGTCTTCAGGAACATCTTTCAATGATGAGATTATCTAATAGGTTTTGCTTGCCTATTTTTTATTTCATTTTTTTAGATTTTAAAACTCAACTTCTCATATGGGGAGCTGAATATTGATATTTGTGTTGTTCATCAGTTCAGTTGGTTAAAGAATGAAATAACAATTAAATTTCTTCTCACATGGGAGAACATTTGATTGCCTAATCAATTCTATTGATGTAGCATCCTTTATTGTGACAGTAATCCAAGCCTAAGTTATCTTAGGGGATTTTGAAAGGTTTGATGGGTTTCCTAATAAAAAAAAGAAAATTCTTAGGAGATAGTGAATCTTTTTTCCGTCATCCTATCTTGCTTCATGATGCTGGCTTTCTAATTCTATAATAAAAGCCTTTTGGTTTGACAAATAAGTCATGATAACCTGGTATATTTATTGGTAATTATGAGGCAAAGCTGGTTATCATTGGTTAGAGGATGGATTTGATCATTCTCTTCAAAAAGCATGGATTATCCACTGGGTCTGAAATACCAAATGGACTTGCATATAGCACGCGGTATGTAACATATTAGGCCTTCTTGATGTAGGGATCCCCAAGTTGGTAAGGGAAGCCTGGTTTGGATGATAATTCTACAAATTGCTTGAAACGAGAGTGAATCAAGTTTTGAAGAAAAAAATAAGGTTGGTAGGCAATACATGTGGGCACTGATTGTGAAGTGGGCTGAGAGTTATTCTCTTGTATTTTCACAATTTGAAGGTGAAAACATGAAGAAGAGGGGACAAGTTGCTACAGGGTTGTTACTAATGTTTGACCATTTTTGCACTATTGATGTGCACATGCTACCAAAATTTGATTCACAATCAATACAAATAAGCAATTTGGACATGCTTAGACCAAAGCCAAGGGCAAAAATAATTATAGAATTTAAATAAATTATTTATTTTGGTTAATTAATGTATGTATAGTTATTTAACAACGTTGTTAAATCACCAAAACAAGAGAAGAAAAAATGATGCACCAAAAGAAATGAGTTGAATGCTTTAAGAACTTGCCTGCAATGAACTTGCACTTCACGACATTTATAAAAATTTTGAAAAAATTGAAAAAGAAATGAGTAAGCAAGCTAGTACCAAGTATGTGATCGTTGATGATGGTGGTGATTATTTGAATGTTCTGGGTTGAATGTGCTACTATTTTAAGTGGCATTATAAATATATTCCTTCTTTGTTTACTTGCATTTCAATTACTAATTCTAATATCTATCTTTTAAATGTATTTTACATTGCAAGTTATGTGATGTTATGTGATATTGTTGCATGTTATTGACTTCAACACATAGAAAACCCTGACTTGGGCATTTAGCTTGTTATGCCTTATTTATTGCTAAAACATAGCATTTAGACAAGAAAATCTGATAAGAATCCAAAACTAGAGTTTGAAGGCCAAAAAAGATCATACCAAGGGTTGCTGGTGCATGCACGTGTGCACATCAATACCTTTTATTGGTACAATCCTTAATACTGCACGAACCTTCTCCACCCTTGGGCTATTTGGTATTGATCCTCACTATATCAAACCTTGATGTTGTAAATATGAAAATGGTATTGAAGCAAATCCCCTATCTAATTGATAAGTCTAGAACATTTGGCAATACTGGGCAACATCATTTGCATGAAGCTCCAATCACTGGTGCTGCTAACAGCAAAAAAAACTGGACCATGAGACTTTCTTTAATTATCCATCAAAATATTTAAAATGCCATTGTAGAAAGTAATTGATTTCATTCTCTCCTACTTGGTACTATTTATGGAAACTCCTAGTCAGCTCACATAAAGAAGGTCCTTAACGTACTCTGCTTTTATTTATATATACTCCTAAATATTGCATTCAAGTGCCTGAAATATCAAAAATAATTATTGAGCACTTATTGAGAGGGAAGTAGGCCTGGAAATGAGTTGAGCAACCCTGATACTTGACCCACTTTTTATCTTGCTAGGCCTAGTTCACCCTGGTTTTTCTCTCGGTTAGGTATGGGTCTAAAGAATGTCCAGTTTGAAAATCTGGGTTGGGTCTAAGTAATAGTCCTATCCTACTCAGTCAGCTCGATTTGACCATGGTCTAAAATAGGTCAGACACTATATGACTTCACATAATTTGACTTGGTCTAATTTGACATGAAAACACGACTTTGAGATCCCCAACTCCTCTATCACTCACCTCTTTGCCATGTTTGGATGGTAGGTGGGCTGTTAACGTTTCTTTGTTTGTAGGTTGAGAGTCCAATTAGAGTTGAGTCGCATTCTTGTTGGTGAAATTGGTGATACATTTTGTATCAATACTTAGTTCTCTCAACTTGTCATCCTTGTCATTATTTGTCGTCCTTTAAAATGCTGAACAAATAATGTACTTCTCTTTTATCTTGCACTAGCCTAAACCTAGACCCCATGCAACCCAGATCCTGATGTATGGGGTTGGGTTTGGATCATGTTGTCCTAGCATCACACTTGAATGACCTAAAGGGCCTAAAGAATTTTTATGGATACAACCAGGCTCAGATAGCCAATATTTGCAATCTTGGTATTGGGTTTCATACCGATCTGGTACCAGTATGGTATGGTATTAAGCTATACAGTATCAACACTCGATGCTTAGAGCATGCCGGTACATTTTTTTATTTTTTTCTTTTTTTGTTGTTATGATTATTTTAAGGTGTAGGGTCTTCGAGATATGATTTTAAGCTGATTTATTATTATTTTATATTTATTATTTTATTTCATATTGATCCCAAGACTCTTGCTTGCTAGATATAATTGTAATAAATAAAAATAGATAATGGATCGCTTTTGGCTTGAATAGGGTGCAATCAAGCCGAGCCGAGTCAAGTAGCTAGATGCTCGAGCTCGACTCGATTCAAAATTCTCGGGCTTGAAACTTGATTCGAGATCGATCGAGCCTTAATATCTAAGCTCGAATTCAACTTGATATATAAAAAAAACAATACTCGAGATCGACTCGACTAGACTCGAATATCAATTGAGCCATTCTCGAGCTCAAGTTCGAGCTCGAATTCGAGCCTTGGTCATAATTAAAAAATATGATTGAAACAATATATAACATAATATTATATTTTAAAATACACGAGCCTTCGAGTCAAGTATTTTGCTATTTGAGCTCGATTCAAAAAATTGTTCGAGCTACTCGAGCTCTACTCCAGTTGCGTAATAGTCGGGTCGAGTTGAGCTTGGACCCAAGTCGAGCTCAAGCGACTCGTAAGTTGCTAGCTTATTTGCACCCCTAAGCTTGACAATACATATATCAGATAGATTTGAATTATAACTTGCTAATATCTAGTCCTGATGGAGTGTCTGTGCTGCTCATAGATATTAGGATCTTCTTCATAGTCAGGGGCTTGGACTTGAGCCCGCCGATGCATATGAAATTTGGGCCTTTTGGATAGCTACCTTGATATGGATCCTTTGTTTGATACTAGGATGGCCATCTTATTTTTGTGTAGTAGCTGCACAAATAAAGTGTTGCAGTTGAAGTGTGTATATATATATATATATATATATATATATATATATATATATATATATGGATCATATGTTGGTGTGTGTTGAGGATCCACTGTCGCAATTACCAATACACATAGCTAAATACTTCATTATTTTTAGTTAAATTAAATTTTTTAAGTTGTTACATATTTAAAAAATTGATAATTTATGTTGTACTGCAAAAAATGGCTGAACTGCTCCATAATATACTTCTAATTACCTATATGAACTTTTATATTTTCTATTTTTAAAATATTTTAATTAGCTCTTAGTTAAAAATTAATATTTAGTTCTAAAATATCTGAAATTTAATTTAAATTTGGATTAATTAGAACCATAACAAGGGCACTACATATATTTTTTTCAGATCATAGATATGCCTTAATCAATACTTATTTTTGAAATTTATTTGAATTTGGACTTAGATTTTGGGAGTGATAACCATACTCAAATTTAAACAATTGTTGCAGAAAAATGCAAGTTACATGCACATCCCTAAACAGGCTATCAATTTTTAAAATTTTTGAAGTTATTATTATTCTAAATCAAAAATATTTTTTTTTTTGATCTAAAAATTACATGATCAATGAAAAATCATGATATCTCTTCAATGCTAGATCACACTTAAATTTGTAGCATATCATGAAATCATACCAAAATAAAACATTCGCATGATCTCCTCCATTTTAGCAGCTTTTGGTCTATTTTAGGTAGGGGCGAAAGTGGATTAGATAATATCCATCCATATCTATTTTGGTATCCAAATCTATTCGGATATGGATAGAATTTGAGCATCCGACTAATATTCGTATCCGTATCTATATCCATAAAAAAAATGGATATGAATAGACAACTATCCGATTCGTATCTGAATATTCGATTCCATTTGTAACCCTATTTAATTTTATATAGCGGTCATAAACTTTTAAGAAAAATAAATGACCACATTAACATGCTATTAACTTGATTTATCATCCACTTAGTAATATTTTTGATTCTGTGGTCATAAAATTTAATTATCCAATTTGTATCCGTAATTATATCTATAATTTTGGTATCCAATTTGTATCTGTATCTGCTTAAAACAAATATAGATATGAGTTTTTGTATCCGACTAACATCCGTATCTGTATTCGTCAAATAAGATAGATATAGATATAGATATGCTAGAATCCGTTCCGTATTTGATTCTATTTCAACCCTAATTTTAGGCTTAAAAAAGACGAAGATGAAGGGAAGAAATTTTTTTTTTTTCTTCTTTGATCTAAGCTGTCCACTTGCAAAATCCCTCCTTTTCCTTACTCTCCCACACTCCCAAGCCTTTCGAAGTTCAAAAGGAGATGAGAAAGTGGTGAGGAAGGCCCTTTCCCCTCTCACTCTTCAATTATTAGTTTAAAACTAAGTAGGAATTGGTCCAGGCCGAGTGGAACTGGGTGGTTTCACTTAGTTTTAATTGCTTCGGACTTGCTCCTGCCGCATCTTGGACAGATCATCCGTACCTACTTGGTTCTGTACTTGTTCAGTACTATATGCCCAGAACTGAGCTGTTCATATTTGAATTAGATGAGAGTTGTATGCACATGTAAGCAAAGAAATACAAAATAATGAGATAAAGCCCTTTGACATCTATGTTACATCTTTAAAATAATTGAGTTTTGCTTGGTTTGCTGCAAAACCACTACGTAGAAGCCTTTCAAATTTCAATAAACAAATTTAGAAAGAAAGAAAAAGTTCTAGGGTGTACCTAGGCCATGAAGTGGCCATAGTGAGATAGAGAGGAAAAGGTTGGAAACAAATAAAAAAGTATCTTCAGCTATTGTATGAGGCAATCTTTTGCAACGAAAGTTTAAGGAAGGGCATAGTAGTACTGTAGCAGGGTGTTTTTAGGTAATGTGGTGCTCTGAAGAAGAGCCGAAAAATAATAATGACCAAGAAAAGTTGGTTCATATCATCTATTTAAATGATGCTTCTACAGAAAACAAAAGCAGAGAAAAATGTTATAGCGTGTCTAGGTGCTTAGAGAAAGATCTTGTATTTAGAAATAAATCTAGGCATGTAAGCATGCATACGATGCACATGAATGTTAAACATTCAATCCTAAATTTTTTATGGTATGGATACATGGAGAAAATTATAAGTATAATATTTTTTAATATACACTCACCCTTTATAGCTTCCTCTTTCAATAGGTTTTGGAGAGAGAAGGAAAGTGAATGTGGCTGAGAGCTAGGGAAAAGTATAAAACTAATGGTTGAACCTTATGCTACGCTATGCAAAATGTCCTTTGAAATGGATTAATTCCAAAAGACATTGGGTTAGAGTGATGACGTGATAAGAAATTGTCGACTTGATTCCAAAAAATGATAAAGCTGAGTGCTCCTTACAATAAGATATAGAGGAGAATCTTTTGCCATGTGAGAGGGACAAAAAATGAATATATTAATTGCTTACTATAAGAATTATGAAAATGACATAATTTTCTATGATTAATGTTGAATCTGGCCTATTTCTACCAACACTCTCTGTTCCCTTTCATTGAAATGGGGATGCCTCATGTAGTCGAGCTGCTTCTCATTGAATTTTTGCACATTTGGGTGTTGAAAATAGATCTGTTTATTTCATATATAACAAAGGAATGGTGGTTTCCTTATTGGAAGTTGGAGACATCTTCGCTCACTGAAAAATTGGTTATTATTTAATTGAATTAAATCATTAAGATGAGCATATCTGGATATATTTTAAGCATACTTTACTACTATAATATGTTCCAATGTGATGAAAATGATGAAGGGACTACATGATTTCATGTTGAGGTAATGTTGGAGATGTTGCTTCAAAGAGCTAAAGGTGGAAGGATAGTCACTGGCGAATATTAGCTTCTTGTTCTAGACAAGCGAAACTGCAAAATTCATGTGGCATGAGGAGACTGTTGGATTGCTTTTAGCAAACAGTACATAGCCATGACGGCTTCAACCCAGTGTGAAGTATATTGCGGAGTGAGCACTTCAATGTTGCATGAGGAGACTGTTTGAGTTATATATGGAAACATATGATCAAGGTTGGAAGTCACAAAAAGGTTATAATTTTGAGGGGATATTCTACTGCCTCTGGGTGTTGGGCCTATCATAAGTGTTGTGCGGTTGTGCTTGATATTGAAATCACATAGGGTGCATATTCTCATCGTTCTGGATTGCATCCCAACATTTTAGTTTTCATAAGTTTTAATACAGTGGGCCTAGGAGAAAAAGCATGAGGAATGTCTAGGTTTCTAATCAGGAAACTTTACCATTAGAGTGTCTCCAACTCTCCATAAAAATTGATAAGCCTTTGCTTTCTTTTTCTTGGCAACATTGGGCATCATTCCTGAGCAAAATGAAGTTAATGGAAGAAGAGAGGGAGATCCAGAGGAGAAGGATTAAGAGGTGTGTGACTCATTTCTATCATAAATTAACTCAAAAATCTTATCATCTCTCACCTTGAATGTTCTTTTATGGCCTAATGTGTCTCATGACTTTTTATAATTCAATCCAGTGAACTTATGTTATGGAAATAGCATAATAGCAAATCTTGAGTAACCAAACATTACAAATACTACATTCTTCTTTCGAAGGGGATCATGTTAATAGCAAGTAGTATTAACTAAGTAACCAGACCATTAAATCTAATGCTATCAGGTAGCCTTGTTAATGCCGCCCGAGAAATGGATGCTAGCTCATGTTAAAACCATGATTAGCTATGCTAAGTTGTGACAAATTGACTCACGGTCCCTTCCAACTCATATTGTGTTGTTGTTTTTGTACTTTCATAAAGGAGTCGATCAATTTTGCAACATAATTCACAGTATGTGTCTTACATGCCCATGTTTTCACTTTTCATGTTCATTTAACATGATTAATTTTCTCCAATCTAATGTCTGTTTAATTACAATAATGGATCAATGTGAAAAAAGGCTGGTATGAGGTTTTCCAGACCATCCTTAACTTGACAGCACATTAATATTCAGACCCATTTGGATACGTCAAGATTGTTTATGCTAGATAACTTCCAATTTTTTACAAGCCAGAAAGATCTGACATTTGGATTTGTGTAGTGATAAATAAAAACTTACATGGAATTTGTTTTTCTGATTATCTTTAGGTACTCCTTATATAGAAGAGAAAATGAGGTGATGTAGTTTTAGGAGGCATCATTATTTCTGCATCTTTGGTGGTATGTAGAGGCTTTACTAACAAGCCAGCCTAGTCCTGACAAGTGGCCATTAGGAGAAAGAAAACTATGAAGGGAGATAAGAAGAGGATTTGTTCAGAGGGTGTTGTTAAGGAGTCATCTTGGCTCTTTGTTCTGATCCATCGGGCAAATAAAGTAAAGGCTCTGTCCAGTCTGAACCTTGAGCTTGTGCTTGGCCTGGATTTACTTTTGGACCTAGTGATGTAGGAGTTGGACTGGCTAATGGGCCTAAAAGTAAAGTCCATGCCCTGTGTATCTTAAGGTTGTGCCTTGGGCTTATTGGGCTGGCCTTTCCTGATATATTGACATTTCTACTTGCAATTGTAAAGGCCTAATTGCTTCCCCTTACATTTCTTGTGTACTGTATTATTTTATGAATTCATGGTAGATCCTCATATCAACTTTTCAGTAATGACCACAAATGAACACTTATTACAGTTCCACTTGCTAGTGATTTGGTCTCTATTATATGCTTTAAATTCCTAATGTTTTATCAAAAGGCATCGATCTCGTGATCGGTCCATGATTAGATTTGTATTTATTTTATACTTTGAATGCCCTTACACTTGTATTCTATCACTTTCCCATTCACTAAGGTATCCATGTCATTTGTAGGATCTCTTGGTTCTCTAAGTTCATCAGGTTCGTTATTTGACAACATTTCAACATATGATCCCACAGATATTGTTACATGGTAAGGCATCCTTATTTGTTCTAGATGATTGGATAGTATACTAATGATAGCTCCAATGAAACTTTCCTCTCTCTCTCTCTCTCTCTGTTGCTCATCACTATATGCTAGATAAAGGTCATCTCTTAGTTACATTTGTATTTAATTCGCTTGTTTATTCCAAATTTGTTCATGCGATCCATCAAATGTAACAAAAAATGTTGTAAAATATGGCTATGACTGTCAGGATAGACTTCTCTTGATGGTTATGGTTACAAGAACCGAGCCTTTCTTCAGTTTGGGGAGGGAATCAGGTGGACGGATAAAATCTAACAAGGCTCTTGGGTGATACTTTGCTCAGATTGATAGACTAGTGTTTTAAGATCCAGACGAGTTGAGCAGGTTGGGCCATCAATTGAACACCTTTGTGGGTCGAATTGATTGAAAACTGGTAGATCGTAATAACCTGTTTGTCTTGGTGACTTAGGCAGTCGATTGCTCAATGTTCATGGGTTGAACTGGTTTTGACCTGTTTGAGTCAGTTCTTTAAACTTTAAATGATATAGAATCCCTTGAAACTGTAGCTCCTCTAGTTGTTTGCTTCTTCTTACCTCTATCATGAGCAATGTTCCTCTCCTTTTTCTGATGGCTAACTGGTGGAGGGATGAAGACAATGTTGCCTAGGAAGAGTAAGAAGGGTGAAAGTGGATTGGATAATATCTGACAGGATCTATTTTCGTAGCCGAATTTATCTAGATATATATAGAAATTTGAGCATTCAACTAATATCCATATCCATATCTATATCTTATAAAGAAAAATGGATATGGATATAGATAGACTACTATCCGATCTGTATTCAAATATTCGATTCCATTTATAACCCTATTTAGTTTTATATGGCACTAATGAACTTTTAAGAAAAATAAATGACCATATTAACATGCTATTAACTTGATTTATCATTCACTTAGTAGCATTTTTGATTTTGTATCATAAAGTTTAATTATTCGATTTATATCAGAATCTATATCCATGCTTTCGGTATCCGATTTGTATCCATATCCATTTAAAACAATTATGGATTTGAACTTTTGCATCCGATTAAAATCCATATTCATATTTGTATTTGTCAAATAAATAAAATATGAATATGGATATGCTAGTATCCGCTTCGATTTCAGCCCTAGTAAGAAGGCTTGTTGTTGGACTGTTGAGGAAGAGTAAGAAGGCCCCACCTGTTAGGAAACCATGCATGTCGTAGAAAATTAAAACTGCAGCGGAAGACACATGTACGGTCAGTTCATCGCTTGAACGTATTTTTAAACCGTTCGTAGATAGATTAAGATTAAATACTTTTGAAGGAAAAGATCTGATCTTCATCTTGTGCGGGTAGATGTTCGCCGCAATCTGATGATCGTGGTAATATTGAAAGGCTCGCTTGAAGCCGCACACGCGTCCGGCTTATACGGGTATCCACACAAGGAAGAGGACTAATCCAAGCTTTTGAATCTCCCTAGGGTGCTAGCTTCCTTGCAGAGATTACTTTTGATGGCTGAAATCCTCTCTTTCAATCAACTCTTGATTTCTTTGAGAGGAAGAAGGATGAAGCAAGAGGAAGAAGGCCACGCCCCTTCTTTTCTTTTTCCTTGTGGTGGAACAAGAGGAAGGGGAGAAGGAGGGCCGCACGCCTAAAACAAGAACCAAGGGGGGGGGCCTTTTCTTTTCTTTTTATTATGATGCCCTAGGCGTGGCTCTTCCTAAAAATTAGGAAGAGTCCCACGCCATCAACCCAAAATCAATAAGGGGCGCACACCTTAGTCCAATTTAAGTAAGGGCGTTGGGCCCTCCTTTCATTTGGGTGCGAATCCTCCAAGGAGGATTTGATTAGGTGGCCTCCAAGAGTCCTTATTGGATAAGAACTCTTAATCCTTATCCATAAGATCAAAATTAATTAGGACTCTAGGAGTCCTAATCCAATTAGGAGTCATATAATTTTAGTTCTAATCCAATTAGGACTTTAGGAGTCCTACTTCAAGTAGGACTCTAATAATTTGAGTCTTAATCTAATTAGGACTCTAGGAGTCCTACTCCAAGTAGGACTCTTAAATCTTATCTAATAAGATCAAGCCCAATTAATTAAGTTCAATTGATTAATCAAATTGCAATTTAATTGCAATTATTCCTTTTTCAACTCACTAACTCTTAGTGGGTGAAACCAATTATTAATCAAATTGACAATCATGAACTATTGTGATTCCAAATCACAATTCAACCATCAGATCGGTTAATACATCTAATATGTGTGACTCCATAGGTTCTATTCTGTCTGATAGTGAGATATATTGTGATCCTTATCATAATATCATTGAAAACTCTTTTTAGTGGGTTAGAACAATTCCAACTCATCTCACCAGGGATCATTAACTATCAAGATAATTTCTGTGAGTCTCACCATCCACCAGTGACATCTAGCAGCATATAGTAGCAACCTAGCAGAATGGAATAGATGAATCTCTAGGTGCAGTTATCATATGATACAGTCCTTCTATCGTGGATGTCATGGATAACTCGTCAAACCCTATCGTCTGTCATATGTCAAGATTTATTCGATTTTAATTCGAGAGTGAAAAACTTCTTTTCCACTTTACATACTATCCCAGCTGAGGTCTTACGAACTCAGTCTCATAAATCACATAGGACCACTCCTTATCTACCAATGTCGATAGATTCCTTGTAAGTGCACACCCTACTCCTACAGTGAATCTACTGCAGCTAATCTGCACCACAAGAATCTATATGGCTAGAGACCATGTATATGTGCAGTCAAACTATAGCAACCTCACTGTGAATAGCCGAAGCACCGCAGCTCAAAGGACCAGTCATACTACTACAACATCAAGTAAGTCACTGACGAGTGGATAGAAATCCAAGTGACTTCTTGTTTTGGTCACGCTCAGTGCCCTTGTTTTCTAACAAGCACCTGCACTATCACTCCAATGTTCCTATACTGTGGACTCGAGACTCGTCCATCCAAAAGGATAGTGATCTGTGCACTAATCTCATCGGATCAGTCACCGTCCTCGTGATGATCCATCGATCGGGGGCATTTAGGAAATCACCAATGACACATGGTCCAAATTCTCAACTCTTGAGAATATGCATCATCATTTTATTAATTCCTTGGACGATTCATAGACACATGCACAATATGAATGAAAAAAATGCTCATTTATTATTCAATAAGAATAAAGTCAAGTATAATACTATGTTTCAGAATAAATTGTGTGTCAGCCAGATTGGCTTTTAGGGCATACATCTAACTCCACCATCATATTTGATCCCTCCATGGAGTCTTGGATCTTGGATCCACCGAAATCTGACTCATAGAGCTCCATGTCAAAATTAGGGAGGGAAGGGGCAAGGTCTTCTGAGTTGTTATTAGGGAAGAAGGCTTGAAAAATTTAAAACAAAGGTGAGCGTTGGACATCATCAACATAGGTGGGGGTTGAGAAATTTAGTAGAGAAACAAAGTCTTGAAAGGAAAGGGAAGGGGATCATTGGGAAAGGAAAGAAAAGATTATGGGAACGGAGAGGATTTTGGAGAAAAGATTAAAGTGCTGTCGGGGCAAGGTGATCTTTTAGGAAGTTAGAATGAGATTTCAGAAATTATGGGATTTGAGGTATGGATAAACGGGATGGCCTGGTCAAAACCGTGGTAGTTGAGCTGGTGACGTGTGGCCTAGCCTTTGAAACAGGCTGGGCTTGGTCACTGGTGCAAATACATGTAAAACGAGACGAGGGGGGGAGGGGACAAGGTTGACGGTTTTGTTTTTACTATGTCAATTCAGAATTTTATTTGGCTCAAGATTTGTCTAGGATCAAAATAGTTTGAAGGATGATATTTTGAAGATTAAAGAAGGCATGACTCAAAAATTTTTAATAGGGAATGATCAATTGAATTATATTTTAGATTTTTTAGAGCCTTTTAGTACAACTTGTAGTTTTTCATGACATATAGTGTTTTCTAGATTTGAAATTAATGTTTTTATAAAACATTGTGAAAATAATTTGAAATGCTCACATTTCTTCAAATAGAGCTAATGCTTTATGTAGCTTAGATCTTAAAGATACGGGATTATGGAGGTAAAGAAGAATGAAATATAAACTTAAAATTAATACTGATGCAGTGCAGCCTTGTATGCATTTTTGATGAGCTTTGTATGCATTTTTGATGAGCTTCAAGTGAATTCATTTGATGAAAGCCATATTTGGGTCAAAACAACAATGTAAATCCATTTTGTTGTCCTTTTTTTAAACTTGCCAAAATATCAAAATTTTTTTGGGATCAATGCTTTTTTCTTTGATGAGTTGTTAGACCTTGGAAGGAAGGGGCTGAACGGATGGCTGCAACTAGCATCACAATGAGAGGCATGCATTTATTGGTCTTGGACACATACTTTTTATTTTCCATTGTATTTTTTTCACTATTCAGATTTTTTTGGGATTATTCATCCTATCCTGTAAAAGTTACCTTTGACCAGAATTGTTCCTTTACTGTTTGCCTTCATCCATCTTCCGCTTGTATATTTTCCTGATATTGTTCTGCTATATTTTAACAATCTGCAGGACTGGCAATGTCTCCAGATGCGCAGCAGAACCTCACAAAAAGAATTTATTTTTGCAAAGCTTATGTGAAGAAGACCAGCAGAAATCAGCTCTTTATGCAAATGATCCTGACAAAGAGAAGACCAGTCCTCAGAAACAAATTCAGGATAAGGATCTGGTTGAGTGCCTAGAAAGTGGGGTTCAATTTTGGACAGACTTTTCTAAAGTTCAGTATCATCCTAGGAGCCTCTATGAATTGCATGGTTCATGGACTGATGTCCAGAAACTTGACAACTATGGAATTGGAAAGGATGTTCTTTCAGAAGGGCTGCAAATAGAAGAGATGAATGAGAGGCTTCGATTCTTTGTTGAAGAATGTGACCATGTTCAGGTTTTCTCCCCTACATTAACTTTCTTATATGGGATGTCAGCACCTGAAAATGAAAAATTAAAATAAGCTAGCCATTAGTGAAGTTATTATCTTTTCCCCTGAAATTATTGCATTAATTTAACCTTTTCTCTTTATTCTATATTTAACATGTCAACCATGTAACCTGATTTTGCCCTTCCAAATCAATGAGATCTACACAGATTTTGCCCCTTTTCTCTTTGGGCTCGTTTGGTTCGCGGGAAATGAAGAGGAGAAAGTGTGGTCAACGGGAAAGTAATGAGATGCCTCTTGTTTGGTTGGAGTTTTCAAAGGAAAGAGATGGGAAAGTTGTATTTCCATGGGAATATAATTCCCACATTTTATGGAAAAGTTACTTTCCTATGAGAAACATGGAAAAGTTACTTTCCCATGAGGCGGGAATCACTCCATCTTTATTTTTTTCCAAAAAGGCCCTTCAGCATTAAAGAGGCATTAAAGACTTAATTTTTATTAAGGGTATAATAGGAATTACACAACTTTTTCAGGAAAGTGGATGGTCAACCAAACATATGCACTCTAGAAATCTGTCACTTTTCCATGTTTAACCAAACATGCCAAAAGTACATTCCCAGGCATTCTCTTTCTAGGAGTCTTCTTCCCAGAAATCATATTCCTAGGAGGGAAAATGCTTTCCGCGAACCAAATGAGCCCTTTATTCTATATTTCTCTGTCATGTTTGTAACCATCTTCACCTTACCCGATACTAACATCAATATGTCTGTTAAATCTAGAATTCATCTTTTTGCCCGAGAGTAACTAATTTAATAAAATTATGTTTGATATGATTTTCACTACACTGTTTAGAAGCATACTGTCCTTCAACCAGTTATCATGAACTGGTCATGATATACTATAAGATTTCCTCCTGTTAAATCATATGCTACTTCTACAGGGAATTCAATTCATTGTTGATGATTCAGGAGGTTTTTCCAGTGTGGCTGCAGAATATTTGGAGAATATTGCAGATGAATATACAAATACACCAGTATTGCTTTATGCTGCAAGAGATCCTGGTGCTTATGCATTTCCTGTGAGCCAGAAGGAATCTATAACAAGAGTTCTTCATGATGCCGTCTCTTTTTCAAGGCTATCTTCCTTCTGTAAACTGATGGTACCAGTTGGATTGCCTTCTCTAAGAAGTACGCACGCTTATGCTTAGATATATTAAATGCTTTAATGTTCTTTTAACTAGTTTTTTGTACCAGTTTAACACTAATCTTGTGGGGTTAAAAGAACTGCATGCATCAACAATGCTCTCATCGTGGCTCTATTTTCGGATATGGTATGGACTGGAGAACATATGCATCCACCTACCCAAGGAAATCCCTACTTGTCTGTACATGAATGTCTACCACCAAAAGTAGGATTTATATAATTTTAATAGATAATGTTGCTTATGCTTTAATGAGATATTTGAAGCCACCATACAAATTGGATATATATAAATTGGAATCTTTTTACTAATAAATGATTTAAATGCATCTATAGCCAATCAAATTGCATATACTATATGGGTGACAAGGTGGTGGTTCTTAGCACAGTTTCTTTTAAAAGATATTGGTGTTTCTTAATGAAGTCTACTTATTTATGTGTCTTTATACAGAAAATACGTTAGCTCCTTAGTTGGCCCTGCATTCACACGGGCGTTGGGTGTGTCACAATGCCAACATTGAGAGTGTCGCTAAAAAATCTGGAGGAAAACAGGAATCAAAAGGCTCGCATCTGTGCAACTTAGTGCGCAGACAAGTTGCTTTCTAAAGAATGCAAGGTTTCTTTGTCGGCACATTTTGCACTTTCTACACTTCTTCTTTGTTAAGTCATCTTTTTGTTCTTGCACAAGTGCACCTTTGGTGTGCATGAGGTTTAGCCATTGCCTATATGATGACTTTCCTAGCTATGACTGCAGCACAAAGCTAGGCATGCCATATGTCCTTGTTTGGTCTCAGATCTGGAGCCACTCGTGTTGCTTTATGAGTGAGCTGCACCTTGAGTGGGCTTCAGGTCAGAGCTTGGAATCAGGACTCATCGAGTAACCTATGCTGCATTCACAATGCTAGCAGGTGTTTCTTGAACTCTCGCACTTGCATTAAGGGTGCGAATTAGGCATGCAAGTGTGGCTCCATTGCAAGGTCAGCACATCGAAGGTAGACTAGTAATGCTCTGAAAGTAAATCTGTTTCTGCAACACCTGTGCTGTATGAGTAATTTATTGTCTTGAAAAACTTATGGTGAAATATACACTTTTTCCAGTGTCATGGATTTTGGAGAAGAGATTACTAGCATAGAACTTGTAGCTTGACATGTTTCACGAACAAGGTGCAGTTAAACTTGAATATGCTTAAGCATCACATCACCAACCACATCAAAGATACTGATTGATATAACAGAGTAAAGTGTTTTTTTGTTATAGAATGTGTTGTCACTTGGTCTCTGTTGGTCTATCACGGCTTTACCGAGAGTAAAACATTATTTGCACATGCATACTTATTTACATAGAATGGATTTTTCTGTCTCATCCTTTGGTCTTGCTGCTTTTCCCATAAAATTTCGATGTTGCTATATATATTTCTTTCTAGTGGTGTTGAACATATGGTTGCGTCTATATTTCTGCTTCCAGCTAATAGGTTCTGTATTTTACATTGTAAGGTAAACTATCCTCTGTACTTAATGTGGATGATCAGAAGCTTTTCCACAGCAGTGCTGTTTATGCTGCTTCCATACACTCAATAAGTATTCCCCTTCGGATGGAACTGCCTGGACCAACTGCAACCTCGGCATATGTTTCTGGTGCTGTTGATGTTGGTGAGATTGTACACATTTTAGCAGGTCAAGAAAGGCAAAACATGGTGACTATTCTGGACACGGCCATGCCAGCTCCATCTTTGACAGGTATTTTACTGTTGAAATTTATTGTTTGACTTAACAATTAAACAAGGTACTCACTTTTTCAACGTTCAGATGAACACAACCAAGGATCCATACACAGGAACTTGCACCCTTTGACCCCAGAAGTTGAAGAAGATGATGATGATTTGCATGCAGTAGAATCATTGATTATCCATGGAGCCCTTCATTCAGGTAGTCCTATCTATTTTTGACCACTATGTTGAAGTTTGCTCTCTTCACCATTCTCCACATTCCTAAGTTTCTCAAACACAAGCCACTATCCATTGATACGTACTTTGGCACACATCACAACTTGGTTTGTGAATTTTTGGTGTGGTAGTTTTGTTCTGCTATTATCATTATTTGTCTCTTTATACCGTGTTTTAGAAAATAAGCATTAAAATTAGATTATGGAATTGTTGAGTTAAACTTCACTAATAGTGTTAATTTCAGCTTACGTGCAGTACTATGTAAGATAATAGTCATTACAATTTGATTCCTTGATGTATATTAAGTGTCCAGTTTATAACTATCTCTTTCCTTGTTATAGGCTTCTTGATTTGTCTTTCTTGAAGGTCATGATGGAGATGATCATAGGAAGAGCTATATAGCAAGGATGGCAATCGGGATGGACTAGATTACACGAAACTAAAATAGAAATATCTGACCACTGAAAAGTACATATGATGTAGAAGAGATTTTGTCTGTTCCAAGGTCCGTAGTATCAAAACCGGCATGCCCCCATGCCATGCTGTTTCAGTGTGAACCAACAGGAAAACAAGCAAGGGAGGGGGAGAGGAAGAAGAGAGGAAAAGAGAGAGAGGAAGGGAGGGAGATGGAGAGTGAGGGAGCAAAGGACGCCGTACTGTACCGAACCGGACGGTACAGGGCGTATCGAATCGGACGATACGGGGCATTCCATACTGGTTCAGTATCGATACATGGTACTAAGGGTGTACCGATATTCGGTATGCCGAACCGGCTCCGTACCGTACCGTACCAACTGATACCGATATTGAGACGACGTACCTAAGGAGGGAGAGAGTGGGAGAGCAGCGAAGAGAGAGGTGGAGGGAGGGGGAGGGGGAGAGGGAAAGAGAGAAAAAGAGAGAGGGACGGAGAGAAAGGGAGGGAGAGAGAGGGAAAGGGCGGTGTTGAGCAGCGGCCACCGGAACAGGATCGAGGTAGGGGGAAGAGAGGGCTTTCGAAGCCCTCTCTCGTCCGTGCGTTAGAATAGGGCTAGAACCCCTGTTTTGAAAGAAAACAGGGGCTTTGGTCCCATTTTGATATTTTTTGAGCTTATTATTATTAAAAATTGCAAAAAGAAAGAAAATAATAAGACACTGCCAACTTAACTTAAACAAATAAAAAAAAGGACCGAAGCTCCTATTTCTTTTCGAAACAAGGGCCTTATTCTGATGCATGGAGGAGAGAGGGCTTCGAAAGTCCTCTCTCCCCCCTCCCTCGGCCCTATTTCGGCAGCTGCTGCTCACCACCTCCCTCTCCCTCTCTCTTGCTCTCCCTTCCCCTCTCTCTCTCTCTCTCTCTCTCTTTTTCCTTCTCCCCCTCCACCGGTTTTTCGATTTTATTGCTGAAATTGTCCTAGTCCGCCGTCAGTATGGCTCGATGTGCTCTGAACTAGGTAGTTAGGGATGGTTCCGCCTTCCTTGGAACTCTGTTCTATTAAAGCAATTAGCTAATTGAAATTCTGATGCAACCTGTCTTTTGGCACTGACCTGCTAGTGTTTCTTTTGGATCTGAATTATTGTCTAGGTTTGGAATAAAAGAGTTAAAAAAAACTTTGGGGAATTGAACCTTTATCCAAAATGCAAAACTCCAGCCTCAAGCCTTGCAATGTAAGAAGATAAGACATACTATATAGTATGTTTTGTCTTAATTTCAGATGTAGGATCACTGTTCAGTGTAGCATACTAGTATTTGGCCAAACTTCTTCAGTGGTATCCAATTCAAACCCCTTATTCTAATCTATAACTTTAAATAACACCATGGTTAGTCCTATATAGGAATGCTTGGTAAATGAGGATTCTTAAAGCTGACCACCAATAATTGATATAAGGCTTTTGATGTTTATGGTTATAACTTTGCAATCTAGTGCTTGGAAGATGCAAATTTGATGGGATTCTTAGGTTCAATATATGGATGTTTCACTTTTAACATGGATGTGTATGGCCTCTTTTAATACTTGTTCATGTGAGTGCAACCTAACTTGAATTGATATACACCCTTTACGTCTATTGATTTCCATTGTTTAGCGAGCAAAGGCAGTTTGCCTCATAAAAGAAGTGCACTTTCTCTTCAGTACCCAGTACCATTTGGGGAAGATGGTTACCGGAATGCCTTCGAACTAGCCTAGATTTTGAGTTCATCAAGTTAGGGATGTCTAATGAACCTTTCTTGATCGAAAATCAAGTATAAATCTAAGAGCTATTAAAGTAGAAGACTAAAAAGAGAGAACTGTTTTGAATATAATTTACTTGGATAATGATATTGTAACAATTAGCAGCCATCTTAAATTTTAATTTAATCCCAGGAAGAACAAATATGATGCATCAAGAAATTCCTGTCCATGACTTTCTGCAACTCCCCAACCCATAATTACAAGGACCATGAAAAACTATTGCATAAGTGATTCTTTCCATTACAATACATGCTCACCCTTTGGTGTCTCGGACCATGATTGTTCGCCCTAAATCAATTTATTACCTGCATCACATGCAATGGGGTCATAGCTGTCCATTGAATAATGCACCAAGCAATTCGTATATAGAAAAAGATGATGGCAAATCATACGGCATTCATTGTCTTTTCTGTTAGCTATATTGAGCATGATGGAATCATAGCCATCCATGATACTAGTCATGTATGCTATATCTGATAGTTCTTAGTTATTGTTAGGTTTCCCATTTTGTAACTACGCATTACACCAATAAAAAGTACCCCAAATATTTGCATTTAGGTGGAGGTATTTGGACTAGTAATATAGATTTCAATGAACAGCGTGGGTTATTGAAATAGATAGCATCTGCATGTTACTGTTGGGGCAGATGTTTCTCTGTGTGCACACCCATCAAAAGGTAGGGAAATATATATCTAGAATGATGCCGATCTGAAATGGAGCCTTTCTCTATGGCCATAATTTTTGCCTGTAAAATCTATCATTTCTATTGAGAAATCACATTCTTTCTTTCATTTTTATTCCAGTTACTGTTTCCTTTAAGCTTTTTGGACTGGTACGGGTAGTCTTGGTTTGGTTTGGTTGATTGCTTAATTTGCTTTTGTATTTTCTGATTCGGATGAAATTCACATTAACATAACTCATGCATTGCTCCTTGTTGATCTTGGATTGGTAGGTGATCATCGGGCTTCCATTTCACAAGTGAAGGATGCAATAAATGCTTCATACCTTGGTGGATCTCAAAAGCCAAAGTTAGCATATCTCTCGATAGCCCTTTGCCCACTTCCAATACCGCTGCCTTTTCCATCAATTTTTGGAAGCTGTGTCGGCCGGCATGGTGAGTTGTTGGGCAATCAAAGTGAAGGGGCTCACTCAAGAGGATCACTCGAAATTGATTCTATCCCAATGGCTGCAAGGCTACGGTCAAGTAAGGCTGTCATGCCTCTCATAGAGAGAAGGCTGGGGAACCTTCGCAAGCATGGGACAGCAAGAGGAGCTCCAGGTGCTGAGCTGCTTCGAAGTTGGGGCTTTGGAAAAGATGAGGTAGAAGACATGGGGGAGTTCTTGTCTAGATTGTTGATGGTATTTGATTCTCACTCCGAAACATCATCAGATTCAGATTAGTTTTTCCATGTCCTTCATGAGACATGCTTGCATGAAAAGCTCTGTATTCAGTTGAAGGATGATCATGAAATTTCATGGCAGAGTCTGAATTTACAAATGACATTGGAGCAAAGTCAGAGCAAGTCAGCATCGGAGATCCTAGCCCATCTGGTCATATTGGATTCCTCGGGATCAGAGCATTGTCTGCAGAGCTGGCACTCTAACCAAATATATGATTTATATTGTTATGTTATCCTGATTAATAGTTTTATGGTTATATCTTTGTCATTTTTGCTTGAACTGGGCTTGTGGAATCACGAGTTAAAGAGTATCATATGCTTGTGTACCGACGCATTCAAGGGCTGAGACACTGGTATCTCTCTTACATTATACTTGTTACATTTGAGGAATGACTTGTTCAACATATGTTTTGGTGAACATCAAGTTTTTAGGCGAATACCAATATGTCCTATCTCCTGGAAAAGTATGTTTTTTTGATCAGCACAGATGAAGTGGGAGAAACAAGATTAGCTCTCTCTTTCTCATCCTTCTTGAGGGGTCAAGTGGCATTCTTCAGAATGCAAGGAACTTGGCTGAGCACAAGCAAAAACTTAGCTTCCACAGACAGGAGCACCTTTTATGCTGCGCACCAATGGCAGAGCACTTGAGCTCGAGTCTCAGCGGTGAATCTGACAATGCATTGCATTAAGGAAGCATTTTCCCCTTAGCGAGGCACTTCAAATTAGCAAATGCTGTAATAGACATGCTATAATGAACTGAGGTTGTTCAGCTTTGCATATAGTATGAAGGCTCCAGTCATGATCATTTTAGCATCGCCTTGAACTTGATGAGAGACTACAAGTACAGAGGGACCTGTTGATGAGTGATTGGAAAGCCAACCAAAACCCAAATAAATTTCATTTCGGCCGACATAAGCCCAACTTGCGGGTAGTTCCAGATCTCATTTTAGGAGCCAGAAAGTTCTATTGGCTCCAAATTTTCTGACCACTAAATACTCAGTTCCATCACCTACCAATACATTTGTAACAATTTAATACCTTTTACACGACATGTAAAGCATAAAGATTTTACACATCAATATAACCTGTGCAGAATACATTGGAACCAAAATAAATAAATGATGGTTTGGAACACAATTCAATATTTAAACAGTGCATACTGTATTTCTGCCAAAAAAAAAAAAATTCTTGTCAGCACAAACAACATTGGTAGCTTGCAAGAATACAAGCGTCTTGGTATTCAAAAGAGAACTAATAAACTAAAGAGTTAATGAAGGAAAATTGTGGTGTCTGTCAGGTTTCATGCACTAGGTTCATCGATTTCGCTAATGGCCGGAACGGTAGAACTTACGGCAATCAAGTGAAGAAGGTCTACATGGCAGCATATGATGCCAAGGAGATTAGTACACAAACTGATGAACCTTCTCTTAAGTTCTATTAGTTGCACAAATTAAAGGACCACCTGAAAGTTATGGCCCACATATAGGATGATATAGATCAAATGTGAATTTACTAATAGAAGGGTTGTTTAAGCTTGTGAATGGTTTCATATTTCCTTCTACCTTGCAAAATGTAAAAATTGACCCTGAAAGAATTCCTTTTTTTTTAAAAAAAAAAAGAAAAAGAAAAAAGGAATGACAATACACGCAAATTACACCCTACAATAAGTGAAGGAACCTCCAAGACCTGAAATAATCAAGGGGATGCAGCCAATCAAGAGTATAAATAACTTGGGATAATAAAACAACCATAGTAAATGAGCTATTACTTACATGCCAGCATCATAGAATGATAATTAAAGCTGTTACATCTGTTACAGGCTCTCTACCATTTTTTCTCCCCAGAAAAAGGGCTGTAGGCAGTTCATTCATCTATAGAACTCCTTGACAATGGCACACAACAGTTCAACTCAATCGAATGAGACTGAAGGATGATTCAGTCAAACTCTATTGAAGCACAGAAAGTTTCCCAAGTGCAGCAATCCCTTTGTCCAATGCATCACATTCTTGATAAATATGACATATAAGTAATTTGGCAAGTAAACCCATGAGCAACCTAATCTGTGCAATATCTCTAGTTAGATAACAATGAGGAATAGTTAGACTCAAGTAGGATCCAATCAAAATCTGCTGAATGAAAGTCTTTCAAATGTGGCAACCAGATAGGTCAGTACATTGTGTTCTTGATAGATATGACATATAGGTGGATCACCAAGCAAATCCACAAGCAACTAGATCTATGCAATAACTTTAATCCCTTGGGGCTTATCATAACCAACAGCCTTGATCACAATTCTCTAGATCAATCCCTTCAAAGGTAAAGTCAAGCACAGTCAGGGTTCTTTCCTTCCCAGACCAACGTCACAACTTAATCTCCCAATCTGGTCTCCTTCCTTTTCCTTTCTTCATTTTAGTGTAAAATTTCAATACTTATTGGCACCAAATGCTTTGGTCCTGCTTGATGCTTCTATTCTTTTCATCCTGAACTTCAGCTTGATGTTTAACGCCTTGACATGCGTGCATTTGGTAAATTAGAAAGGTTCCCAACTCAGTGCAAGCAACAGGAATTCCTCTTCCTAGACCTGTGAGTTGAACTATACCAAATCCTATGGTTCCCATTCATGCACCACTCACCAACCACTGACATTCTTCTGATGGTTTCCTGTAACCTTGAGAGTCATATAGTTGAAGCTGCTTTCTTACCCAAGGAGAATCATCTGAACAGAGGCACCGAGCATTCATGAGTATCCTTGCGCTTAAAACCCGGGTAACCAAATTTGGCTTGTATTGCCTGCTGTCCCACCATTCATATGGATTAGCAAAGAAAACCTGCCATAAGTGAAGACAGTCACCATACTCCTTTTCATGATCTGGTGAACCTAACTCAAGTAGCAGAGATTAGTGAGACAACTGTAAATACAATATCATTAGATGAACAAAAGAAACACGTACAGTTGATGAGATTGCTCTCTCTTAATTGAATGCACCTGAAACAAAGAACAGTATGTCTGGATTGCTGACAACAGACCAGCAAAGTTTCATAAATTAAGGACCATGGACTAACCTGAGGTGGATCCCCATGATTCTTCTTCCCCTGAGATTGTAAGCTTATGGGAAGTTTCATTTTGATTGTTGTATTTAATATAATTCAAAATTTTAACTTACATCTGCACAGAAAGAATATTTTTACTAAATTCGAGTGTAGGAAAGGGGGAATCATAAACAATTTAAATATAGTACATCTATAACATATATTTTTGCTAAGGCTTTTCTATCTGCGCGCAAAAGAATATCCTATTCCCCTACACTTTGCCTAACCAGTTCAATTAGTTTTTTCTCAATCTGAGAAACAACATATGCACTCGTCGAGTTTTGATAAGGAAATATAGAGATAATTGAACAGAATACCAGTAATTCAAGATGCGATGAGGAGACAACAATGTGATAAAAAATCTAAGAGTGTGCATTTATTATGGCCTCAGAACCAAAGACAAGAGTTCAGTTGAATTATCCATATTTAGTGGTTTCCCAATACTTCCCAATAAACAAATGTTCAAAAGGTGGATGAAGCCTCAAGCTTGATAGAACCCTCGATCAAAATTAACCTTTATAGAGCCCGTCAAAAAGGATTCCTAATTAACGAGACTTAGAGGAGAAGGAGGACAAGGCCTCAGAATTAATAATAACTAAGATTCCAAGCAAGTGGAGGGACGGATCTGTCACTGTCACTAAATATTCCTTAGCAAGTTGTGGAAGATTTCGTAATTCCTGGCTTTTCATAATGTAACTTGGGTTGAGCTCAATAGGATAAGAATGTCAAATAGGATAATAAAGAAATTTTAGGATTTTTGATACAATAGTTGGAAAGTAGTTAGAGAACAACCAGATGGAGATTAGTTTACAGCGATACTCTCCAATTCAATTTCTAAAATCTTTAGAACCAGCAATGTTTATCTGTACGATCGATGGGTTTGCAGAATATCAGCTGCATAGTGTCATGTACTCACAAGGAAGACATTAATTATCTCCAAATGCCTTAAGGGGAAGCACCATATGAAAATTTTCTTGCCCAATATTTTTCATTCATGATTCGAAAAATCAAAAAAGGAAAAAAAAATAAAGAGCAAAACTATTTTTTTTTTCACAAATTGATACCAAAAAACAAAGCTAAATAAAGAATAAGATATGTAACCAAAGCCACTCAATCCAATGCACAGGCATACCGCCACATCCTCCCCGTTCCCCAAGCCATCACCGTGAAACTCCCAGGCCTCCCCGGCAACAAACCCAAGCCCACCCGCACATCCCCCCCAAACTCACACGGCCTGTCCTCGTCGATAGTCTCGAGCACCACCCGCCGGCTGAACGGCGCCCTCCGGCTTCCCGGCGCTTCCGCGCACGGCCGGGAAATCTCTCTCGTATCCCTAGAACTCATCATCTCCATCGGAAAGCCATAGCTCGGAGCCATCACCGGGAAACTCCCGCACCCAATGGCCGTCGCGTATTGCGCGCTCTCGGACAACTCCGTGAGGCTCCTCACGTACCAGTCCCGCACCCGGCACAGCGCCTTCATCACGCTCCTCACGCACCGGCCGAACAGTCTCGTGGTCTTCCCCATTAGAGCCAAGAGTTCTTCTCCTTCCTCTTCTTTTTTCCGCTGCCTCTCCTCTCCGGTGAAATAAGAAGAGCCCGATGGTAGAAGAGTTCTGGACTCCGGTAGGAAAACGGAGCGGAGAAACGTTTTGGACTTCGGCCCTGTTTGGAGGAGCTGTTGGTAGTAGGGCTGTTGGAAGTAGAGCTGGCTGAAATAGAGCTATTACAAAAAGCTATTTGCCATTTGGTAACTATATTTTTAAAGTACTGTGGTACTTTAACATGTGTTTAATAAACAAAATGAGAAAATACTTTTGTATGACAAATTTACCATAAAGGATATTACATAGTATTATACAACAAAGCATAATAAAATATAACATATATTAATACATAATATACGATATATTATAATATTACTGTAATGTAAAATAATATTATTATAATATAGTAATATGACATTGCATAGCATAGCATAATAGTAATATAATTATTAAGTAAATTAATTTTTCATAATATAACATAATATTAAATTATTTAACATAACATATTAATGTATTATGGTATAATGTAATATATATATTATATTTATAGTAAAATACAACAATAAAGATATAAAATATTATAATTATTAGTATAAATTAATTTTTCATAATATAACATAATATTAAATTATTTAACATAACATATTAATGTATTATAATATAATGTAATATAATATTATATTTATAGTATAATATAACAATGGTGATAAATTCACTGTACCTATCAATATCATAAAGATCAAATTATTTGCCACTCACTCATTATTTTTCTTTTTATTTATTTATTTATTTATACGTTCATTTGTATATATATTTATTTATGCATTTATTTATTATTTTATTCATTGAAATATATTTATTTATTATCTTATTTATTTATTAATTCATTCATTCATTTATATACATATTTATTTATGCATTTATTTATTTATTTATTTATTCTTTTCTTTCTTTTTTTTATTTTCTTTTCTTCTTTTTTTCTCCTTTTTATTTTCTTTTCTTTTTTTCTTCTCTTCTTCTCCTTCCTTCCTCTCCCCCCTTCTCCTTTCTTCTCCTCTCACGCGGCCGGCCGGCGGCGCCTGCAGCAGTCTCGGCGGCCGCGGCTGGCCCCCTACGAAGTGCTCTCCTCCTACGAGGTCAACGGCGCCGGAAAGGGGCCGAGCCATGGCGGATGCGGGAGGGGGTGGGTCGTGGCCGGCAGTGGTCGTAGGAAGCGGAAGGGCGCCCCTTCATTTTCCTCTTCTTCGGCACCTCCCCACAGTGGGGACGGGGACATCTACGGCGACCGGTCGATCTCCTTCTTCTTCGACACCTCCCCATCCGTGACGGGGACATAGTGGCCAGCGGCAGCTGCGGGAAGGGGAAGACCGCCCTTTCTTTCTCTTCCTCGGCACCTCCCCACCGTGGGGGCGGCGGCAGCGAGGGGAGGGGGGGTGGGAGAGGAATGGGCGGTGAGATAAGCGTTTGGGGAGGGATTTTTTTTTTTTTTAAATAGAGGTATTTTGGTCAAAAATAGATCTTTCTGACAAAGCTCAAAACAACATTTTCGGAAAGCTCCAAAATGGAGCTTCTGCCAAAAAAACTATTTTCAGCTTTCCGAAAAAGCTGAAACAGCTTTTCAAATTTTTTACCAAACACCATTTTTTATCTAAAATTACTTTTGGAGGGTTATAAAGTGCTTTTCGGCCCTCCAAAAGCTCCCCCAAACAGGGTCAGTAGAGCTGTTGCAAGTAGAGCTATTAGAAGTTGAACTATCTGAAATAGAGCTTTTATAAAAAGCTGTTTGCTGTTTGGTAACTACATTTTGAAAGTATTGTGGCACTTTAACATGTGTTTGGCTAACAAACTGAAAAAATACTTTTTTATGACAAAATTACAATAAAAAACATTGTATAGTTATACAAGAGAGTATAATAAAACATAACATACATACATACATACACACACACACACACACACACACACATATATATATATATATATATATATATATATATATATATATATATATATATATATAATATGACCGGTTAAGCATCGGGGCAACGCTATGGGCTCGTTTGGTTCGCGGGAAAAGAAGGGGGGAAAGTGTGGTCAACGGAAAAGTAATGAGATGCCTCTTGTTTGGTTGGAGTTTTCAAAGGAGAGAGAAGGGAAAGTTGTATTTCCATAGGAATGTGATTCCCACATTTCATGGGAAAGTCTTTCCCATGAGAAACATGGGAAAGTTACTTTCCCATGAGGCGGGAATCACTCCATTTTTACTTTTTCCCAAAAAGTCCCTTCAGCATTAAAGAAGCATTAAAGAGGCATTAAAAACCTAATTTTTATTAAGGGCATAATAGGAATTATATATAACTTTCCTAGGAAAGTGGATGGCCAACCAAACATAAGCACCTTGGAAATTTGTCACTTTTCCATGGTCAACCAAACATGCCAAAAGTACTTTCCTAGGCATCCTCTTCCTAGGAATTTGTTTCCCAGGAATCATATTCCTAGGAAGGAAAATGCTTCTCGCGAACCAAACGAGCCCTATGGGAGGGATGGGAGTGTATGGGATCGAAAAGAAAATTTGGGGAATCCCGGGTCTCGGGGGGGAAAACCTGGGTCTATAACCACCGCAACGCCTCGGCCGCGGTTCCTAGCCACGGGAAAAGGTGCCCTAGTTATGCCATCATGATAACATAGCATGAAGGAAACATGATCGACCAAAAGTCTAAGCTAAGCAGCCAGCTGATGGCTAGAACGGGACACCGCAATGTTATAAAGGAAATGGGTTGTAACTTTCACGCAAAAGAATAATTTACCACAGCTAGATCGTGCAATAATTACTTCAAAATTTGTGGAGCATATGAATAAAAGAGTTTTGATTGCTTTGAAATCTATGTAGAATATGATCCAATGATCTATATTGCAAAAAAGATTGATCATTCTTTCACATGAAAGATGCAACCCGAACCCTGTTACGAATACTATGCTGTTGAGTGTTGAGAAAAAGCCGCCAGTCCAACATATTTTGAGATAGTGATGATGTCCAATATTTTACTTTTTAAATAAAATTTTGAAAGTATTTTTTCGCAAACACAATCCAAGAACTACATTGTCTTTTCTTCTCTATCGCCCATGGACTAAGTATCCTAGAACATAGTTTCCATTATGCCACACTGCAATATCAATGTTAAAGTAGAAACCATGAAACATTTTCCTACAAGGCGCTATTGTTGTAACAACATTTTTCCAAACAATCCAAAAGGATTGATTAACTCAATCTTATTCCGTGGGAGTGCCCGTTGAACTACACAATCTTTTAATTTGAGTTGCAGATTATTGTCGCCAACAATGAAGCTGATACTCTTAAGTGAATCTGGGATACCAATGACTTTTTCTGTTAAAAGTTGTCACGAGACATTTATTTTTTGGTAGCGCCGAAACTCCTATATATTAAGGTATTTGGAGGGCCCCACTACCATAGAAAATTGAGTGTTTTAATGTCCTTGCATTCAAGCACATAATTCTAATTGCAGATAATCTAGGGGATTTAAACTGTCTACATCTCATGCTTTAGTTCTATCTGATGTATATGGATAATGTAGATCACTTATTTTTCTTTAGTTTTGGATAAATAGAAGATCATTAGTTCAAATTGTAGTTTTTTTAATCAGATTTGGAAATATTTGAGTCTACTGCTTAACCTTCCTTCTCTCCCTCTGAAACAGGTATAATGAATTACTCTTGGAATGGATGGAATCCAATCTAAAAGGAGATCCATTTCGGGTGAAAACAATTGCTTATGCAGTGAACTGGCAGATTTGGTTACGGAGGAATGACAGGATTAGGGGCTTATACCATGTGGGGTATAAGTGGGCCCATGGATGTAAGTTAATTCCACCAAAATAGTAGAATAGTCTTATACTATGACATAGGTTTGCCGCTCAATTACTATTTTACCTTATCCACTCTACAAACACTTATAAAAGTGATAGGGTAATCTAGTCTTTACGATAAAATCCAAACTATCATGAAGTTTAATGCATGTTAAATAAAAAAATTACTTAGAACTTTCTCAACTTAAGGCCAATTTCACTTAATACCCCTCGTATTTAAAAATTTTTACAACAGCCCCTAATATTAGTTAAGTAGTTCAATATGGTCCTGCTGTCTGCCTGTCTATCTTTGTTTACCTATGCTCATAAAATTCTATCATGTGATGGTTATGTTAGAATTTTAGGACCAAAATACCTTTAGTGCTATGGTTGAAGATAGGGAGGGCGGTATAGGGGATGTCGTATACAAGGTCGAAGGTGGTAGTAGAGCTATGAAGGTGGTGCTAAAAAAGAGGGGGTCAACAATGTAGGAGAGGAAGGGAAGGGGACAATGACACGGAAGTCAATGGAGAGGAGGGATGGGAATGAGAGCGAGCGGGTTCGAAAAGGTTAGATGAAAAAGAGGGATGAGGACAATGCTGGTGTTTAGAGAGGACGAGGAGGTGTTGAAAGAGGAGAATGTAAAGGGAATAGATGGGACTTGGCACTAGCTTAGATAGAGAGGAGGATGACAATGTCATCGGGATTTAGAAAAGAGAAGGTGTTGGAAGGGGAGGAGGTGATGGGAGTGGGTAAGGCTTGTGTCAATTTTGGGATCAAGTTAGATGGAGAGGACGGATGAGGAAGGTGGCAAGGTTTAGATAGGAGGAGAAAATTGTGTTGGAAGAGGAGGAGGTTGTGGGAGTTAATAGAGCTTGGGATCCAGTTAGATAAGAAATGAAGACAACGACAGAATTTGTAGAGGAGGACATGTTGGAAGAGAAGAGGTGGTGGGAGTAAATGAGAATTGGGTGAGATCTGGTTAGGAAGAGAGGAGGGATGAGGATGACAACAGGGTTTACAATGGAGGAGGAGGAGGTGGTGGGAATAAGGAGAGATGAGAAGAGGAAAAGAGGTGTTAGATGAAGACATGGTGACATGGTTTGAAGAGAAACTAAGAGAGGTTTGGTGAAAGCAATATTATCCTTGATGATGGCATCTTAATAGCACTAGACGTTGAATGAGGCTCGGGACTATATTGAACCACTAATTTAACTTTGGAGGCCACCTTATAATATTTTTAAACTCAAGAGATATTAAGTAAAGATGGCCCAAGTTAAGAGTGTCTAAGTAATTTTTTCTATACATCTTATTTTCTCAATTTATGTCCGGCACCTATTCCTTCAAAACTAAATATCAAAATATGTCTATTCCATAGAATAGGCCTATCGATCCCTTTAACCATACAAGATATATTCCTTCTAAAATCTATTCCACAACTAAAATCCCTGAGTCTAAAGGAGAAGAAGAACTAAAAAAATAAAATAAGCAAATGACCATAGCTGGTTACTTGTTAATTTCACACATTTCCTTCTACAATGGATGGACAAGATCTATTCGCCTTACCAATAACAATGAAAAGGCACAGTACTCAAACCAAAAATTATATATGGTAGAGATAGAGATTGTTGGCCTTTAAACCCCATCTTAGGTCTACATTAGACATTACAGCTTTTGGTACTCTCTTATGATATCAAACATTGTTTGAAGAGTTTAATTTCCTTGCAATCTAGATGGATGCAGTTTAGTATATTGTATAGACACATATTAGTACATCCAACAAATCTTATGAACTGCATCTATCTTCACTTGCATATCAATGTACGAGAATGATGAAAAATTTGCATGATGCCATTAAATCTGATAAATAACTTCAATACAACTATACATTTATAGGAATTTTTTTTCTCAAAAAACTTATAGGACTTTGTTAGGCGAGCCAATTCTATATTATTCTTGATTAATACATTTGATTGGTTTGGAATATTATAGGCATGCTTCTTACTATATATAAAAATGACTATTATAAGTATGCTTAACACCTAACTCGTCCATATGCATCGTTCCATACGACCCCGGATCCTCAGGTCCAAGTACATAATCAATCCATAAAAAAAAAAGTACATAATAAAATATTAGGCATGTCTCCTGTAGTAAGCTATGGCTTTGAACAAGGTATTATATTAATTTACTATTATTATATGGAAACTTTTACGAGGCGCCTCCCTTCCCAAAGTTCCAGCCCCGCACTACCATCCCCACTATTTTCTATTACAGCAGATACATTGCACCTATTAGATATTGACGAGCATCCAAACTAAGGCTGAGCTTGTTGCGATTTATTGCTAAATTTCAAATCTATTAAAAAAATTATTTAATTAGTCATTATTTTTAATAATTTCAGAATTTTATCTCTAGTTTTATTCTACTTAGTTATTTTTGCTAAAATAGTTATCCTTATTCTTTAGTAGTTATCAAGTTTTATTTTTTTAGTAGGCGTTGATTTTTGAATTTGAGTATGAATGGAATATCTCACCTATATGAACTATTTAAACGGTCCTTTGATGTCTCTTTTAATGTGGTGTGAGAAAATAGAGAGAAGGAGAGAGTGAGAGTTGTTCTTCTTAGTGAGGAGTGAGAGAGAGCTTTTTTGTGTTGCTTAATTTTTCTAATAAATTTTTTTCTCGCTCCTAATTAGTTTTCTTCCGGCATCTCTTTTCTATTTTTCGTTTGGTGTTTGTACTAAACCTTGGGTACCATCAATCTACTCTGCATAGTGTGCCAGTCTACATGGTATCAGGATCATAGGCTTGGAGATCGGTTATTCGTGTCTTCGTAGCTTAGCGTGGTTAAAGAGCTTTCAGTACTTCGCTGTGCGGCAGTGCAAGCATGTGGACTCTTGTTTAGTAATTCAAGAGGTGGATCATCATGGCTAAAGCTATTATCATATCTCACATTAGAATCAAAAAAAAATGAATAATACCAATTATGCATATTGGAAGGCCAGCATCAAATCTTATTTGATCGGGCAAAATTTATGAAAAATTTTGTAAATGGGACAGGTATGTTGAAACCATCAGAAACTCCTGACAATGTAGAAATGAGAAAAAAAGTGAAAGAAAGCCTGTTGTGTGGCTCAATTTTTTAATAAAATATATTTTTTCTCTTTAGTAATTATTTTTTTTAGCATCTTCTTTCTATTTTTTTGTTTGATATTTTTTCTAAACTTGGGCCGGCACGATCGATCTACTCCACATAGCATACCGTTCTACATGGTATTAGAGCGAGGTTGGAGAGTGGTTGAGCGGTTTGTAGCTTCAATCAAATTTATTCATAGCACAATTTTTAGAGTGGTGACTTGATTGTTGGTGGTTCGTGTGTTCGTAGCTCAACATGGTTGGAGAACTTTTAGTAATTCGTTGTGCAGTGGTGTAAGCGTGTTGAATCTATTTTTAGTGATTCAAGAGGTGAATTATTATGGTTGATGCTATTATTTTCTCTTTCGATGGGTTCAATATGCCTGAACTCACTAATATTAATAAGGCTGCTTTTTCTACTGCAGCTTCTCTCCACAAGTTGAATAACACGTATTATCCAATTTGGAAAGCTATTTACTAAGTTTTATTTGATAGGACAAGATTTATTGGATATCTTGGATGAGTCAAAGATGACACAAACAATAGATACTTTCAACAATGAGGTTACGAGAAGTACGTAGAATAAAACTAGAAATAGAATCCTAAGTCATTAAAATTAGTGACCAACTAAGTAAGAATTATAATAGGATTAGGACTTAGAAATGAATCTCAACACTACGTCTCATTGTGAAGTCCATACCAACAATATTAGACTTGTTAATGTTGTAAAACGCCATGGCAACCTTTGCCATTATTGCTGTAGTAACAATATGTAATAACTTGTCAAATTAATAATTGAAGAGTAGAATTGCTTCATTGCCTTGAACAATAACTCCTTAGCTGGCTTATCCTTTTCGAAGTCAATGATGTCCTCTAATACTTTTCTTCAACATTGACTCCAGGGTTAATGCTCACATTGATTGCAACTGACAACTTGATGTTCACGTTCTATAGAATCTCGACACAGTGACCGTAGAGGCAATAATGAAGAGAAGTATTAGAGGAAATCATCGATTTCAACATATGCATCAAAAAGAACAAACCAACCAAGAAGTTATTGTTCGAGCCAATGAAACAGTTTTACTATTCAATTATTGATTTGATAAGTTATATATTGTTGTTACTGTGGCAATAATGGCAAAGCCTGTTGTGGTGTTTCACAACATCGATAAGTCCAATGTTGTCGGCATGGACTTCACAATGAGGGGGAGTGTTGAGATTCATTGCTAAGACCTAATCCTATTAGGATTTTTATTTAGTTGATCATTAATTTTAATGACTTTAAGATTCTATTCTTGGTTTTATTCTATTTAGTTATTCCTTCTAGAATAGTTATCCTTATCTTTTAGTAGTTATTAAGATTATCTTTTAGTGGGTGTTGGTTTTTGAATTTGAGTAGAAATAGAGAGAATGAGAGAGTAATAGTTGTCCTTCTGTGCGAGGAGTGAGAGGGAGCCTTTTTGTCTGGCTTAATTTTTCTAAGAATATTTTTCTCTCTTTTAATTAGTTTTCTTTTAGCATCTTTTTTTTGTTTATTTGTTTGGTATTTATTCTAGATCTTGGGCCAGCACGGTTGATCTATTCTATACAATATGCCGTTCTACGGAGCTAGAGCATGTTATTACATTCTAGTTGCAATGTAGTGGATTATTTTCTGTAATTTTTGCTCTTTCTACCCACGCAAAAGAAGATAGAGAGAGATTAACACGAATCTAGAGAAAGGGCCGCAAAAGCCATGAAGTGAAAAAAGCCACGGGAGGCGTATCTTTTTGCTGACGCTATTACACACTCAGGGCTCGTTTGGTTCGCAGGAAAAAGAGAGGAGAAAGTGTGGTCAACCGGAAAGTAATGAAATGCCTCTTGTTTGGTTGGAGTTTTCAAAGGAGAGAGATGGAAAAGTTGTATTCCCATGGGAATATGATTCCCACATTCATGGGAAAGTAACTTTCCCATGTTTCATGGGAAAGTTACTTTCCCATGAGGTGGAAATCACTCCTTTTTTATTTTTTCCCAAAAAGACCCTTCAGCATTAAAGAAGCATTAAAGAGGCATTAAAGACCTAATTTTTATTAAGGGCATAATAGGAATTATACATAACTTTCCTAGGAAAGTGGATGGTCAACCAAACATAAGCACTTTGGAAATTTGTCACTTTCCCATGGTTAACCAAACATGCCAAAAATACTTTCCTAGGTATCCTCTTCCTAGGAATATGATTCCTGGGAATCATATTCCTAGGAGGGAAAATACTTCCCGCGAACCAAACGAGCCCTCATAGTCTCTTTTTTTTCTCCTGAGTAGATATCGGTCCCTCATAGTCATATTAGATATGAGGTTGAATGGCTCACGGACCCAAGCCGCTTCTTAGGCTGGGCTCTTCCATTGCAGATGAGCAAGAGCAAAGCAGACTCCTATATAAAGTGAAGAAAAAATCAAAGGGATAAAGAATATTGTTCCTATTCTGTGAGATTATAAATAATTGAACCTAAGTAACATTTTCGTATTTGGTTTTGCTGTGCAGTGCTAGTAATCAATTGTTCCTCTATTAAAGGATTAAGAGGGTCTAACTCAATATGAAGATCTATTTTTGATGCTTCATATGTTTAGATTATATTATGAGAACAATATTCCAAAGTCAGGACTACATAGTAAATTCTGGATTCAAATAACCTTGTCATGGGATCAATTGTTCCTTCCTCAATGAAGGATCAAGGGGGTCCGACTCATATACTCTTCAATAATTTGTACCTTGAGAAAAGTCGATAAGAAAATGACATACTTCTTTCTTTTTTGGTACAACGACAGCTCACACGCGACGAGTGTGAATGTGGCCAACAAAATCAGAAAAAAGGAGATCACACAAGGGCTTAGGCACAGACATGTGGTTCGCCCAAATAAAATCTCTAGAGTAGTGAGTTACAAAGGAGGCAATCCGGTCTGCAGTACCGTTTGCCTCCCTGCAAACATGCATGGCCTGATAGGAGCCACACTCTTCCATAAGTCTGCGGATGTCGTGGAGTAGCGGCTTTCCACTAGCAGTGCATCCCCAACCCCGAACTCACTCAATCACTATAGCCGAGTCTCCCTCAAGAAAGATACAATCTGCACCCAACACAAGCCTCGTATAAGTGATGCCCTTCCATGTAGCTCTGCGCTCAATGCTGACGACAGATATGTTGAAGATCCGTCGACCTCCGGTTGCCACCAGTCTGGCGTTATGGTCTCTGATAAAAACCCCATACCTCCACTGCCCCTTCCACGCCAACACTACTATCAAAGTTCACTTTGAAAAAGCTAGGGAGTGGAGGCTCCCAAAAAACAAGCTCAGTCCCAAACGCTACAAGAGAAGAATGGGAGCCTCAGATTTTTCTAGTCCTCCCTAAGGGTGACACCTTAGTAGTGTCGATAACCTCCGCCACATGCGGTAGAGCTCTATCCACCGCCACCCTTGGATGCGTATTGCCATCCTCGAAGACCCAGGCATTTCTATCTAGCCAGCATTGGTAGGCTAGATAGGCAGCATAAGTCCCCCTCTCCTCAAGGCCGGGCCCCCTTGAAGAAGCCTCTAGAAAACATAAAAAATTCTCAATCAATGTCCACCCTTGCCGCGGGTCGGGGGAGGTCGAGGTGCACCCTCAAATTTGAGCAGCCCGCAGACACTCAATGAGGATATGGAAGATAGGCTCCTCCACCTCCGAATAGACCACACAAACCGAGGGGATCTTCACTCCCCGCCGAGCCAGCACACCTCTGGTAGACAAGCATCCCCATGTCACCTTTCAGAAAAAAGGAGATTAAAGATTTTTTTCTTTTTTTTTTTGTCATATAACTCATAGCAAATTCTTCAAACCATTTTGCAATATTTTTCCTTGGGCAACTCTCAATTTTGATTAAAAAAATTACACTTGTTTTATAGGTGAAACTTATCTATTTAGACCATCAAGTCCTTCAGGAGAGGCATGAAATTGCATGTAGTGACAATGTAACAAATGCTCTTTCTTTTATCTTCATCTTAGACCTTTCTAATGTTTAAAAATGGTAGGCTAGGACATGCCAACAACATAAATATAGTGCATAAAAGAATAAAATTAAGCATAGCACCAAGATAAGCTGTCATCAATTGGGAATGTAGATAACATACATTAGAATAATGCTTAGATATGATGGTGGTAGAGGATACTTTCTTATATTTTTATAGATGACCATATTATGTATGGCTATGCTTCACTTATAAGGAAGTCTTTTGTTTGTAAGCTTTTAGGAAAGTAACATAAAAGGATATGGTTGGATAAGCACAACTCATATGACTAGCACCAGCAAATTAAATCAGGCAGATATCAGAAAGAATATGGCATGTCGGATGGCATCATACGAACCAGGAGGCCTAAACATTGGTAGGAAACTCACAGAAATTAGTTTTTCACATATCCTATTTAGGATGTTACAGTGACCCATACAAAGTTTATGCCATTATGATTTGACCCTTCCTTGTCGCAGCAAAATATTTTTCACCATTAACCAATGTCTTAATTAACGTATTAGTGACTTGGTACTGTTAACCATAATTTTTTACAAGAAGTTAAAGCTGACATGCTTCAATCAAGAATTCAAAGCCTAAATCATGGATAAAGGATAAGGAATGAATTGTCTAGATTACCTGATATTCAGATGGTAGTCACAAATGTATTATCTCATTGACTTGAGGCTTACGAATGGATGTAAATTCTGCATTATTTGAACTCTAACATTGCACATGTTATATACCGATCCATTGGCATTAGGTTAAGAGACATTTTCTGGTGTTAAATGGTTGCAGGAAAAGCTTGATAAATGAACTCAAAAAAACAGGAAATGATTTGATAAGGCCATTTTACTTGTTGATACTGAAGTCAAATCAACAATTCAAATATGTCTGCACAAAATATAAAAAACAATGGAGTGCAATAACATGCCTTTATCTATACAACTAATATATCAATATTGGTAGCACAGCATGGAATTCCTCAGATCATAAACAATCTTTTTTTTCTTTCCTTTCGAGTAAAAGCTCATAAACACCTCTAATGCAAGATGTTTGGCATGAAGGAATTAACAGCAACATGATATAGCATCGCCTAAAAAGCTGTAATAGCTCTTTTTTGGAATTTAATAAGTGCGCCATGCGCCACTTATATATATATATATAAAACAAAAAAAAAATACTATATATCTCACTAAACACACGCACTACCACTTTTGAACTTCTATAAGATTATATTTGTTATTCTAGAGAAATAGAAGCATGGAATAACTAGTGACATGTTTTCAATTATTAAACCCACAACCCGTTTTTGAATGGTTTAACAAACCAGACAAGCTAAACTCTCATGTGAGAAGACTTCACAATTAAAAAATGACCTTCTCTAATCTCCACGCTTCTTTCTTGACTTCAAAGCACAAGTGTCCCAGACGAAACAGCTACGACTGGAACCCAAGCAGGCATTCCCTCTTTTTGGCATGTTATATGTTATGTCAAACGCTAGTTAGCATCCATTGAGCAGACTAATCAAAGGCTGTCTTGATCCAGAGCTTCCAAAGCCTTTGTTCGATCCAAGTCTTCTTTCAACCTCCCCATTCCGGAAATGCCCCTCCATTTATGTTCCTTGCTGACCTTCCGTTCCAACTTGCTCGTCAGGGGCGCCCATTGCACGTGGGCCGAAGCCTCGGTTTCCCTTGCAAGGATTTCAAAAAAGTAAAGCCATCCACATGAGCTGAAAGCCTCCCCATACCATAAACTAATGCTTCACGACACCAGATGCACCAAACCCAAGCAAATGAGAATTACAGGCCTATATTTTATACTTGAATGAGTCCGTCCTTACTTAAGAATCACCTAAACTGTCATAAGAGTAGTAAATAACTCAGTCTAGTTGTTAGCACATCATGGATTTCCACAATCCAAGTTGTAAAACCTGTATTAAGAACCTTCTAAGTTCCCAGAGAGAGAGAGAGAGAGAGAGAGAGAGAGAGAGAGAGAGGGGGGGGGGGGGGGGGGGGGGGGAGAGGGAGGGAGGGAGGAAGGGAGGGGGCTCCACCCCTCTGTCCGCTGAAAGCTGACACTGTATGGAAGCATATATTTCCGGTCCCGAGCTGATCTCTTTGTTAATTTGGTAAAAGGTGGAGGACAATGGCAGTAGTACTGGGTATTGACTTTGTTGCTCTTTTAGGTGGGGGAGACCATGTGAAGGAAAGAGAAGGAAGAAAAATGCACTTAACTAGGGAACTCCTTAAAAATTTCATAGCCTCTAATGAAATTCAAGTCCAAATCAATACATCGTTTTTTTGGTTGCAAACTTCAAGTCCTGATTTTTAATATAAAACTTTGTAAGTCTCCTTCCTTACTGAAACGAAGTAATAACAAAGTTAAGCATTAACTAGCAATAAAAAGGAAGGTGCATCAAAAAGGTACTCAAACACAAAAGAAAGGAAAAAAAAATGATGGAAGCTTTGCTTTGAAGACCCAAAGAGAGATCAAAAGGCATTCATTACACCTAAACTTTCTCTATACGCAAGTCTATTTCCGCAGGCAGGCTGTGACCGGCCACAGCACAGAATCAAAACCCACAAGAAAGCAACATGAAATAAAAATTAAATGTTAACCAATAAGAAAGGAAGAAAAGGATGATCTCCGAGGAGGCATTACACTATGAAATCCCTAAAGGATAGGTAATGTACCCAGATAAGGATAAGGACCGAATGAATACCAAAAACATCAGCCCAGAAGCAAAAACTATTCTTAAACAGGTGCTAATAAGGGGAATGAGATCTTTTTTTTGCGATCGTATAAGAACAAGGAGTACTAGCGAGAGACTTTTCTTCTGATTTATTTCTCTGTGCTTTGGCTGCTACCCGTGACGCCACTGTTGCACCATTCCTTTTCTGTTTTTTGGTAAGCAATGCTGCCCCATTCTTCGCCATCTGCTGCTGCTGCTTTACAGCGTCATCTTTTCCTTTTTCCCTCTATCTCTCTGTTTATCAACTTTTCCAGCCAAGTGTATCTCTCTTTGCTTGCAGAAAGGCCCTGCCACCAGGTCCAGCCGTATAAAAATTTCAATCGTCAGCTTACGAACTCAACACTGCTACACCTAATAAAGCCAAGACTCATGTACTACAAGAATTGAATGGTTTATATGAGAAAGGGAGTGAGGGAATGACGGTCTTTCCGCACCATAGCAGTCTTTGCATGCATAAATAGGAAGCATTCATGTACTTCCCTACTTCAACTCACCACTCGACTGCATCAAATATCGCCTACTCGTGCTTTGCCCAAAATAGAATTTAGCCCTTTATACTACCATAGAATTTTGTCCCGTTAATGGATATTAGAGAGAGTGATATAGTGCTTATACCTTTGAGGAAGGAGAATACTCCGCGCCAGGAGTCGCCGGGGGGAGGGGGGTGGGGGGGGAGACGAGAAGAACTGCCTACAAATTGAAGAACAATAACCTTCTTGCTAAATTAGCTGAGATTTGAACTCTTTCTTCAAGAAGATGGACCAATGCCCCCCCTCCCCTCATGATCACTCCCAGCTCGTCGGTGATGCGGTTGCGGCTGTTGCAGCTGCTGTGGCTGCTCGGCATACTGCTGCTGCTGCTGCTGCTGCTGGGGGAATAGAAATGGAGTCTCAATTGGTTGTGGCGAAAACAGCGCCAGCACTGATGGCTGCCCGGCAGCCACTGCTGCTGTTGCGCTGCCGCCCACCATCTGATTAAAACCTCGCCCATCAGTGTACCCAGTACCAAATCTTGCGAGCTCTTGCTGCTGCTGCTCGTAGCTTCTCAGCATCTCTTGCTCTCGAGCGGCAGCAGCCGCCACCTCCGCCAGCTGCTGCTGCTGCTGCTGCTGCTCTCTCATCAGCATCTGCGCATGGTGCGGCGATGCAGAGGTACCTTCCCCGGCCGCCAAAGCCAGCCCCATTCCCATCCCCATCCCCATTCCCGGAACCCCGAAGGGTGGCGCCGATGATGATGAAGCCCCTTGGAAGTGGTGATACTGGGGATGGTGGTGGATAGCGCCGACAGGAGCGGCCTGGTGGTGGTGATCGGGGCCAGCGTAGGGAAGGAATGGGCCTAGGGCGGCGGGGCCAATGTAGGCCGAGAGCTCCTTTTTAGCATTGAAGAGGTCGTTCTGGACCTGCCTGAGCTTGTGCTGGAGGATGGAGATGTAGCCAACGCAGCCATAAACTGGGTCGCGCAACCGCGCCTCGGCCTCGTAGGCGAGCGAATTGACAGCATCTTCTCTTTGAACCGGCGGGAGCTCGTTCAAGAGCTTGGCGACGTTGCTCGCTCCGAAGACCCGGTGCACGTTGGCGAACTTCTGCGGCTGGTCCGGTGGGAAGTAGGGTGCAAAGACGCACCCCGGCGTGCACTTGCGCCGCAGGAACTTGCACGCCGCGCACGGCGAGTTCGATGACGACATCGCTTCTCCTCCTCTACCTCCAATTTTTTTCCTAAATAGGAAAAAAAGCACCAAATCTCAATCGTATTAGCATCTCCAAATCCGTAAATAACATCAGACTAGGGTTTTAGGCCTGTACAGTTTCTTGAAGAAAAGAAAAGGAGAACAAGAACAAGAACAAGAATTGCACGAAAAAGATATATGGAAGTCGGCAGGCAGTCAAGCTAGAGAGATGGATAGGGCTAGGGCTAGGATTAGGTTTAGGGTTTCCTTTTGTCATGCCCAGCGCCCGCTTTGCCTATCCGTACCAGGATCTATACCTAATTTGAGAAGGCCGGGGGATCTAATTACTTACTTGTAAGAAAGCCGCGCGGTCTTCCTTCAACTCCAAGAAACCTCTCTCTGTTCTCCTCGTTGCCACGTCCTTCTCGTCTCCGGCCGGAAGACAAATGGGAACTTAGAATCTACGATCAAACAATAGAGGATTAGATCCAAACCCTATCTCCTCGCCCTTCCATTCTACCAGTCTGAAAGCTTCAAAAGAGAGAGAGAGAGAGAGAGAGAGAGAGAGAGAGAGAGAGAGAGAGAGAGAGAGCACAAATCGTTCTAAAGACCTCGCCGGAGGAGATCTCTCGAACGATTTCGCCCGGCGCCGTCTTCAAAGAAGACGGCGACGAGTGAAAGACAGAAAGAGAGAGAGAGAGAGAAAAAAAAAAAAGAAAGAAAGAAAGACCGAGTGAGCGATCTGTTATTGGTTTTGATACACCGAGATTTTTCTAACTAAAAATATTTGTTTCCAATTTTCTCCTTCGGATTATAAATAAGAAGCAGCAGAACCAAGAAGGAAAGAAGAGAGAAGAAAGAAAAAGAATAAGAAACTAGCAAAAAAGAAAAATAAAGAAGGTAGAGGGAGTAGAGGTTAGACGTGGGCCGCTCTGAGATCGAAACCGCTTTGAGCGGATGGATTTCCGCCTGTTTGCAAGGAGAGGGGGTTTCAGATCCCAACAGCAGTGGAGAGAAGAAGATGGGCAACAAAAAACATAATAAATGCAACAAAAGTTTTTTAAACAAAACCGAGAACGCGAGGAGAGAAGAAGAAGAGAGATGGAATGAGGAGAGAAGGGTGGGAGGGGTTTTATTTACTTCTTTGTTCTCCATGGCGTCGACGTCATCTAATTATATATACTCGGTATTTGGTAAAAAAACAATGAAGGAGATTATGTATAATAATGACGATTATAATTTAAATAAGGAACGAGGGAGAGAGAGATGGTGTTCATGATCCGATGTGCCCCCGGGCCGTCCAGATGGGGCCTCGGGTTGCTGGTTGTCCCATCGGGGCCCGCTTGACGCGTGGGCTTGTGATTCGTTCAGGTTGTGTGAGCTCTCTGGCAGCTTGTGTGGTCCTTCCTTGGGGACCATCAAGTTGAATGAACGCCTAGCCAGGACGTTCTAGAGAAGGCGGCTCATCTGGAGTTGGTTTAATTCCTGGTGCAATTTTATTTATATATATATATATATTTTTTTTGCGTGGAGTAATTTCTACATCTACTAAGATTAAAGCAAGTTTCATCAATTGGTCCCTAGCTTCATAACAAGTTCTGTAACTATTGGGATGGAATCGATATGATCGAGACACTGCGCGGGCCGAGTCACTGGAGGAGGCGATAGTCAACTGTTCATACTATAGAGGTCGGCAGAAGGTTGCAATCTACTTTCCAGGTGGTGATCGATGTGCTCCGATGGCGATGGCTTCAATGTTGGTTGTTCTCGAGATGGTGCTGGAAAGAGGAGACCATGCTCCAACTTTCGCTCCGACGGCGGATTCCACCTAAAATAGTGAAGACGAAGAAGACCTTTTACTGGTGAATGTCGGCAAGGAAACCGTCCAATGCTTAAGTCAGACTTAGATAGTCTTCGGACTAACGACATACTATGTCGACTAGTTCGACCTGGCAAGATCATGCATACAATATGAATTAGAGCAGAAAGAAGGATGAGAAGAAGGCCGAACTTCATTTTGGAACAAAGGCTCAAGAAGAACCTACCGAAGATCAACTACAATGGAAGAACTTCGGTGAATCGATGAGACTCCGACAAAAGCAAGAGAAAACGGTTGGAGGCATGATCCTGGTCAGTCTGTCCCTAAGTTCCAGAACACAAGAGATGGAAGTGGAGAAGATGCAGCAGGCTCATGCCTTATATAAAGCCTCACGTGACCTGAATCAATATAGTGGTTCACCTACCCTAGCCGATCCTCGCCACATATTGCTTGAAACTTTGCTATCTGACGGTCACTCGGATTACAATCAACCCCTAAGTATCTAATCATGATGCCGATATGCCCTCCACAAATAATAACGCTTCGGAAAGAATAGAAGTCGAAACATCCTTTATGAATGCAGTATTCGAAAGATCTCTATTACAAAATCAAAGGGACAGCTACAACAGCACGATTCCATAGCTTGGTATGGTTTCACCGATCACCTCGACTGGTCGGCCCACATAAAAATCTTCTTCCATTGTCCGAGCTAAAGAGTTAGTTGGACTTTCGAAGTAGGGGGCAAATGATACGCCTAGGAATCGACCACAGCCGACATGGCAAATTGACCAATCAGAGCTTGCCATTAAGCTCCCAATCAACCAGTCAAAACTCATCACATGGAGAGTCTTTCAAGTTCCAAAATCTCTCTCTAGTTGGCAACATCTCGGCCAAGATCGCGAATGAATTTCGTAACCGTGCAAGCGAGATGCGCGGAGCATGATACATGAGCAAAACACCCATGCATGACATTCGGGGTATGCAATGTGTTACCAAAAACGACCAATCCATATATCCATATCATTCGGTGACGGACACCGATCCTCACCTATACAAACTAATTTTGAGATACCCTCCATGTAAGTACTCTCGAGCCCCATACACTTTTGTGCTATCACTCTGCCGTTCTCACAACACCTATACTGTTTTTTGAGAGTCTACCTGACTTAGACATCGGAGAATCCTCCATCGGACACTTTTTGGTAAGAAGGTTTTTCTTCTTTATTGTTTCCAATCGGATCCAGCATCGTAGCGAAGGTCCGAACACGATTTTTTTGTTCCAGCACCATCTTGGGAATGACCAACATTAGACTCATCACCATCCGAGTACATCGACTACCATCTAGCTATCTTGAAGGCACATTGTGATTTTCTGCTGACTTCTATAGTCTGAACAGTCGATGGCCGAGCCCTCCAATGACTCAACCAGCTCGACGTCTTGATCAAATCGATTTCCAGCAACAACAAGTCCTTTTCTGCGTGAAGAGGAGTGTTAGACCTTTCGGTGGATGTAAAAGAGTCTACTATCTAGGGTGTAATTTTGCATGAAGGGGATCAATAAATGAGATACACATTTGAGGTTTAATTTCTGTGACGTATGCTGTAACTCTACATGAAGAGGAACCGTAAGTCTATGGACATGTGAGTTTCTATTATGAATGTGGTTATTCTGCATGAAGAGTGCTAAACATATCTACACGTGTAAATGTCGAGCAATTGTTCTGTAGTTTTGCATAAAGAGGGATAATCAACCTATAGACATGTAAGTTATTGTTAATGTTGTTATTGTGCATAAAGAGGAGTGCTTGACCTATCTGCACATGTAAGTTTCAATCAATCATTATGTAATTCTACATGAACATGAATAATAAACCTAGAGAAACATGTAATTAAGTTTCTATTGTCAATACTGTTATTCTACATAAAGAGGAATGCTAGACCTACCTACATTTTCAAATATCTATGGATTATTCTATAGTTCTGCATGAAAGGAATAATTGACCTAAAAACATGTGTAGGTTTCTATGGTCAATGGTGTTATCATCAAGGAGTTGGAAAACCTCTAGGCGTGTGCAAGTCATAGTTGCTTGTAGATGGCATGAGTACTCACAAACTACGTTCACAAGCTCAAACTCTATCTGGGCTTTATGTGCAGCTCATATAGTGGTGCTGAAATCTATCAGAGGAGCTTGCAGCTCTTCGTCCATGCACATTGATGGCACAAACCTAGATGTAAGAGAAGATATTGATTATGGACATTTCAGGGTAAAACCTCCAGCATCATTAAGGCAAGCTCTTCGTATGTGAGAGTGGCACTCATCTCATAACACGTGCGAGCGTTAAAAAGCTAAATTTTTGTTAAGATCATTTAGGGCTCTAGAATTTTTACATAAGCTTTGGTATTTTTTGGGTTTTACCAATATCAGAGAGTTCTACCGATTTGTTCCTTTGCATCATCATTTTATTCTTCATGATGTGAAATGATAAGCCTACTCATATGCTTCGGTTTCTACTACATGCACTGTGCATATAGATGAGTCATAAACCTAAACATATGTATAAGTAAGTTGCAGCATAGGGCTCTCATCCTGAATGAGAAGAATAGATAAACCTATTGGCACGTGTTTAGGTTTGTTCCTTTGCATCATCTTTTCGTCACCTACAAATGATACGTGCCACACCCAATCCTAATTAAGGGCATCCTTCAAGGCCCACATCTGTGTCTGAAGTATACGATGGATGGTGTATAAGCATACGAGCATGTGTGTCAAGAGTGCCCCTTTCAATGTCCTATTGGTAACATGGAATGGAACGCACCACGACAATTAGTTTACATATGCTTTATACATGCACACGCACACATTTTTCCTTTTTGTTCACACAAATCGTTATTCAAGTGAAGCTTAATGCAGATGATAATGTTTAAAAGAATTGACTCTAATGGAACTAGTCAAGATTTTGGTGTATTTTTGTTATTGCATGTTTGTCCACGTTGGAGGAGCTAGCAAGAATATTGGTCGAGCTTTGAAGTATATGTGTTATTGTGATTTTGGATTTTCCAAGAGTGTTCCCTAATTGTTTGCTTGACATCAACATGTCATCATACGTGAAAAAGATTGGTGAGGACTTGCGTATGCGAGTAGATTTCTCTTTCATACGCCATTATTCTGCATGAAGAGCGGTTAATCTCTTGCTACCTGTCAAGTTTTCCATTGCCTATACGGGCCATGAGTGTACCCTACTGTCATAATGCACGCTCCTCTTTTTTTGTACTGGGCCTGCATCTGGGAATGGAGCTTGTGGCTCATGGCATGTAAGTGATACGAACATAGACATCAGAGAGGACATTGATAAGGACAAATTTTGAGTTCTTGGTTCCACATAATTCTCGATAATGTTTGGTCTTTGTCTTTGTGTAGTTTTACCAATTGATCCCTGAACATTAGCATATTATCTTGTATAATGAGGAGATCATTTCAAAGGCTTGACATTAAGACACTGCAAAAATGAAAAAAGAACTAGGATTCAGATATCTTGAATCCACAAGGGAAAAGCATGGATTATATATTCAAAACAAGTAGAGTATAATTAATACAATAACATTAGCTTGCACCTTTTTCTGATTTAGTGGCTCCATTAGTATGGCCCAAGTTCCTAATTTTCTTTGTTTCATAACTCAAATCTTATCTTGCTAATTTAGTTAATTTACCATAACATGTGAATCTAGTAGCTGGTAGATGACCTCTAGAGGACTATGTTCGTGAGTAAGAATCTTAGACTCTTCACCTTCAAAAATAACTCTAAAGGAACTCTAATTTTTTTTATAAAAAAAAATCAGTTAAATAAATATGTTTCCATTATTGGATGATCTGAGAGAATAAATTAATACCACGGCCCCCCAATATTATTTTAATGATGTGTCCGTGTTTGATTCGGAATTCAAATTGTTGATAAAGGATTATACTGACTATTTTTTTCCATAACATCGAACCTTCATGATCTTAATGGTCTAATATCAGAAATTTGAGACATTCCATTTATGCTTCACTAAATAAATTTTAACCAAATATATGGTAATAAAAAGGAATTGAGAGCAATATGGGAATAGTCATTTGTATGGGGAGATTACAGAATATTTTCTGAAAACAATTTTAGAAATATGTTTGGTAGCTAAAAAGTTAATTTAGGTTTGCAATGATTGGTGAGAATAAAATGTCATCTTCAGTCGTTTTTTTTTTCAAGGACAAAAGACTCATTCAACTAATCTCAAAAATGGGTCGCAAATATATTACATGGGATAAGAAAGAAAGAGTAACTCTTTAGCTATTAATAGAGTCAATCACCTCAAAAGATAAAGAATTATTTCGTAGATATTGCACAAGATCGGCCTGACTTTGGTTGTTTTGATTTTTCCTAATTTACATGCAATGAGACCTTTTCTTTTGCTTAGTAAGTTTTCGAGGTAGATACGACATTATTGTTATGTTCTCCGACTGTAAAAGCTGTACATTGAACTCAATCTCATTCATTGAGATCTTTCGGGTTTTGGTAGCTTCGGAAAGTTTTGTCCAGACCCATAGCTTCTAGCAAGTATTGATTATTGAGATGAGTTGCCGATGATGAAGTGCATCAAGAGTTAAAATATTTTTGAACACTATAATTACTTTGGTTCAGATAGGAGAGCATATTTTAAATATATTGTAACCGGTGTGATCACTGAGGCAAGTTCCAAGAAGATCTTCAATCTCCATTCATGACTCCTTCCAGACAAAATTAAAGAATTTATGACTCCTTATGATTTGAGTTTCAAAACAAGTTAACGATTGCAGGATGTGGAAAAAAGAAACTGGGTGCATATTTGAGCTTCTCATTTTGCCTTATAGCTCTTCATTTAGCACAAGGTTGATGTAGGCCGAGCAGCAAAGATATCTCCCCTATTTTTAATGAGAAAGTTGCCTCCTTAATTATTATACTAATCTGATAGCCTTTTAGTGACCATATATGGGAACAACATGAAGAATTAAACACCTGATTTGACATATGATTTTTTTCTAATATCTTTAGAACCATATCACAGTTTTCATTAGTAAGAATTTTTTTCCCCCATGCTCATAATCACACACACACACACACACAGATATATATATATATATATATATATGTAGACACACACACATATGTAGAAGTTAAACTTCAATCATATATATATATATATATATATATATATATATATATATATATATATATATATTCCATGACCATATATGGAATATCCACTATAGAAAAAGCTAGATTTTCCGACGCTTTTTTTTTCAACGCTAGGAGGAACCGTCGGGAAATCTTTGTTCGGCGCCAAACTTTGCCGACATTTCTAAAAAGCGTCGGTAAAACTGGACCTAAGACGACGTTTGAAAGCGTCTTCTAAAAAGCGTCGGTAAAACTGGACCTAAGACAACGTTTGAAAGCGTCGCCGAAGGTCTGGACCTAAGATGACGCTTATAAGCGTCGTCGGAGGTCAAATCCCTTCACAATCTCAATTGATGCCCTAGCTACACCTGTGCCAACCCAATCCCTTAAAATCTTTCCTCTCTTCTCCTCCTCTCATACCCCTGCGCCGACCTCAATCCCTTAAAATCTCTCCTCTCCTCTCCTCCTCTCATCGTTAGATCTCTTCCCTCTCAGTCCCAGCCGCCATGCTCGACTCCTCCCTCCTCAAGCTCTCCCTCTTCGTCGCTGGCGACCCCGCCGACCCTCCGGCCGCCTGCTCCCCCCGAAGCTTCGCCGACGGCGCCGTCGGCCTTGGCAACTCCATCAGGAAGAGGGCGTACTTCGGCGACGGCTCCGAGGTCGTCACTGGGGCCGTCCACAGGGTTTGTGTGGTGCTCTTCGAGATGCCACTGTCACTGGGGCCTTCCTCCTTTTGGGTGAGCAATCTGTTCTTGTTCTTCGTTTTAGATTTTTTATGATAGTGTTTGGAAAGAAGATTCATCTTTCCCATTAACTGGCCTCTTTCCCTTCCCAGCCTTCTTTGAGCAGAGAAACACCTTCGGTTGCTTCAGAAATGCTTTCTCGGTTTGCTCGGCTATGATTGAATCAGGTGGAGGAGGGCCTTCGAGTGCGAGAAGGAGACGCGAGCAGCGGCGGTGGTTGTAGCGGGAGGGATCGAGCTCCGGCAGCGGTGGTGGCTGTAGTGGTGGTGGCCTCCTGAGTAACCCACTTTCTTGGCTTCGACGCCGAGGTTAGGGCAGCCGTTGAGGGATCGAGCTGCGGCTCGTCTTCGTCCTCGCCGGTGGCTCATCTTCGTCCTCGCCGGCGGCTCGTTTTCTGAAGAAAATTATTTTTTTAAAAAAATTTTGAGGCTTTCAGCGACGCTTAAAGCGTCGCTAGAAACCGATCTTTTACAATGCTTTTCGAAAGCATTGGAAAAAACTTTTCCCACTTAGGTATCGCCGATGCTTCGGCGACGCTTTTGGTAGCGTCGGACGGACCTTTACCGACACTTATAAGCGTCTGAAAAGACCTTAAAAAGCATCGCTAATTCTTCTTTTTCTTGTAGTGATCTAATAATAAATTGATTTCAACTCGTATTAATTAAAACATTGTGACAGTCCTCTTTGACCAATATTCTCCCCTATATTTCCATCTTATAGCCTTGCAAAATATATATAATATTCAATCCGTCAGAAGATCAACCAAGCCAATTCTAAGAGAAGATTTCGGCTGCAAACCATTCTTCCATGATGTGCAAGGAACATGATGATCTATGACATTTTGGTCCATTTGTGTTGGAGACTTGTATATTTATTTATTATAATACTAAGTTTCCGTATGATGCACTGTTGACCTAAGAATATGTTGAACAATTGAAGTTGAAGCATGAGGTCTATTAAATGGAAACTTGAGGTCACTATATAGCTTGTAAGATTGAAAGGCCTTTGATGTTAGCTCTTGCAAGCAAGCAATATTCATGGATAAAAGTCAACGAAGGGGAGTCATAACGGGTATGATTAATAGCTCTAATTACTTAGTTTTCGGTTCACAACGGAACAGATGGTTTTTATAGAATAGTAATTATTTTTAAAAATAGAAAAAGGAAAAAAAAGGGAAAAAAAAATACATGATGGTGTTGTATATCTGGTGTAAATTTGGTATGTTTAGGATGCACCCAGCCATGAAAGAAAAGGAACAAAATGCATATATATTTAAGAATTATAAGGCCTGAAATGCATGGAAGGAAAAAAAGAGTAAGACAATACCCATGTAAATAAGGTTCTAATTAAAGAATATGACTATAAGAGACCTTACATCGCCATTTGAAGTTAGAGCTTATCAAGTTTGCAGGAAAGTTAGGAAATTAAAGAATATGACTTCCATGGCTTCATTCCTTTAATTCTATTCTCTAGCCAATATTGTCATCACAACAAGCTTTAGCGAACCATCTTAGCAAAACTTGGAATACTTGAAATATAGTTAGGATGAGAGGAACACGTTGATTAAGTTCCAATGCTGTTTCTTGAATCTACTACTGGAAGTTTAGCAACAAGGTTGACGGGTTTTTATTCGTCTCTACATGGATTGGATATAAAGTCGACAAAGCACGTCTATTCTTTGCTTTATTCATATGGAATCCTATGTGAACTATTCTATGCCATATGCGTCCAACAAAATACATGAACAAAGATGGTTGTCGAAGTGTAAGAGTGACATGTCGGCATGAAGAAACAAAATTATTCATTAGATCTTCAGGACCCACCTATATTTGATGCAACCTTGTGTCTAAATGTCGGAAAATCTATCACTTTTGGCCTCAAAAGAATCTGTACTGTCAGTTTACATTGAAAGAGCTTAATAATGCCGAACTAATGCTACATTAAATTTAATATTGTCTCTAGATCTGCTGTCCTCAATCTGCATCTTAGGACTGACTCCTGTCGTTTTTTTTGAGTACGTACTGATTTTTGTCTTTGATAATATAGTTTGCTTAATTTGGCCATCACTCCAAGGAAAAGCAACAAGGGCATTGGATCATCCAAAAATTAAAGTATTTATTGAGTTACACAAAAAAAAAAATGTCAATGAGATGGAAAGATGAACAGGCATCAATATTTTCTATCACATGCATTTAATATTCCCAACATCAATCAGAACAATTACTATTTAGACTATTTTATTTTTTGAGTATTTTTTCATGAATACCCTTCTAAAAATTCAAATTTGCGTGGATACCCTCTTAAAATTTATATTTATTTTTATACCCTCATAAAATACTATTTTTGCACAAATGCTCCTAACATAACAGTTTTTCTAACACCGTTAATAAAAACCATATTTATTTTAATTAAAAATAGAATAAAATTTTGAAATTATTTTTTTGTTCTCCATCATGATCGCCTTATAAATGTTTCTTTTTGCATATTTATCCATTAAGAGTATTTTAGTCATTTTAATTTGAAACCGTTAATTTTTTAGCCCGTTAGGTGGCGTGGGTACATATACAAAAATAAGGATAAAAAAGAGCAAAATAACAAAATAAGTATTATACAAGGGTATACATGCAAATATCACTTTTGGAAGGGTATTCACGCAAAATTCGATATTTCAGGGGATATTCATGCAAAAAAACCATTTTTTTTTACAGTAGCTCGTGATTTGCTTTAATTTTTCTCTTTTTTTTTATATGACAAATAAGTTTTAGATGGTTATGATGTTTTCAAATTTCATAGACAATATTTTTGCTAGGCCAGGACCAGTAGTGATCATTAGAGCAAATTGCTTTAGTCACAATCAAGGGCCTATATGGCTGGTTCCAAAAATAAAACAAAAAAAAGCTATAATGACTTATCTCTCAATTTGCAAGAAATAGTGCTGCACTGCACTTATGTGTTAAAATTTCTAGACAATCTTGAACAACCACAACTAAAAACCAAAAGCTTTTATCCCTTTGTGCCTTTTTTTTTTTTTTGTTTCATGTCATATTTGTATTCTTGTTGTCTCCTGCCCGAAAGGGGGAGGAGAAAAAGGAGGATCATATAGCAAAATATTGCTGATCATTTTTTTAAAAGAATTCTAACGTGAACTCATCAACATCTCCTCCATTCTTTGCAAGTCCTAACCTATTAAATATCAAGAATTTACTTTACTCTCAAAAAATAAAAAAAATCAAAAATTAAATTAATTTCCACTCCATTTCCTCCATCCCATGTGGAATTTGCTGGTGTAATACATTAGGAGTTGCTTCACAGAATTTAATTAAATATTTTTTTTCAGTAGAACTGATGAATTAATTATTTAAAACGAGTGTCAATACATCTAAAAGAATTAAAAAAATAAAATATTTAAAAAAATATAAAAGACGTGCAGAAAAATACTATAATGTAAATTTAGTATTGTTAGCTACATAGTTCACCATCCAATTCAGTGCACTATTAGTTTCTCTACAAACATGAAAAATCTTAATGGACGGCAAAGCACACACCATCTGCTAGAAACCATGTAAAAGTGGGTGAAAACTCGAGAAAATGCGAGAAGCATTCCATCTCTATGCAGCATAAATCAATCTTTTCCCTGCACCTCTGCTCAGAAAATCCTTTCCATTCATTTGCACACAACCTCAAGATAAATAATAAAAAAAAGAGCTTCGAGACATTCAGAATTCAGCAACTCCTGGATGCACCAGAATGCATCGTCTCGACCACAGGCGGCAGAGATCTAGCGCAGTTCATAGTATATATTACTCCAAGAATGAAATGCATGCGTCAGTCCAATCCATTATTTTCCTTCGACAAGGAGACATAGCAGCGCCGTCATTTGTGTCATCTAGCAGGAAGGTTGGCGGTGGGCCCAAGGTCTCGCATGGGGTACAGCGCAAGAGACGGAACGCTGGTCGAGTCGCCGTGGCCGGGGCCCGAGCCGGTCGGGCCCCTGCAACTGGCGCTAAACTCAGCGGCAGCGGCCGCGGCAGTGCACGTAACAAAGGGATGCACGTGAGTGATGGCCTCCACGACTCTCACGGTATATGCACGTTTCGAATCAAAAGTTGATGGGAATATGTTGCTGTTTAGCCTTTTCTTGAACCTATCCTTGTATGTGAAACAAAGATTTTAGCTGAGGTTATCATCCTATTGTAATGGATGATGGATCTCAACAAAACCAACAGTAACCATTATAGTATTTATTGTGGTTCAAATCTGACCCGAGGGTGACCACGCCGGTAGAGCTGGAAGAGCCGCCGGTGCTGGGAAGGGGAAGACGGGAGCCACCTCCTGCGCGACGGCCGTGGACCTGCACAAAGCCTCACCGATGTTTCCGGTGAGGGCCCTCCGACGATCAAGTTAGAGTGGGTAAATTTGGTCCAGCCAAAGGTCTCTTTGAAATTACCTGACCGAGCTATTTATAGCCTCGGTGGAGTGGCCCAGATGACGGAAGTAGTGTCAGTCCTCATCATAAGAAGGCATGGCTTTGAACCGGATGGCGCGTAGCTCAGGTTGGTTGGTGACGTGCGGTACAGCCCATTCTTAAGAACGGTAGGGTGTTGACAGTCACAGCAGGGTATGGCCGGAGTAGTCAAGATGTCGTCAGACTGCTGTTGGCCGGTTATGGAGACATGACACGGCAGTGTAGTAGAGTACAACCACGTAGGTGGGCGTAGGCCCGCACATGGGTGTGGTCGTTGACGAGGCCGAACTCGTTAAGTAGTTGTGTCATGCGTTTGACGAGGTTGGCTTGGCGGATACTGGGAGTAGCTCGGTTTTCCGGGTTCCGAGATATACTCAAGGGAGTACTCCGAGCTCGAGGTTCGGAGCGTATGCTGCGTATCGCTGGGATTGGTGCCCCGAGTTTAGCCGGGGCGGGTCAGCAATTGTCTAGAGGTTCCTCGAACTTGGTCGGAGGAGTCGGCGAATATCTGGAGTCGGTAGAGCTTTCGGCGGAATTCCGAGGACGTGCTGGCCCTGGCCGGAGTGAAGATTCAGTCATCCATCGTTGGTGTTTACTAGGCCGAAATTTGATGGTCTTTTAGTTGTGGGCTAGACGGTCCATTTTTTCCTCTATCAGTAGTCATATTGGTCATTATTTATATAAAAATATAATCTTTAGATAGTGGATGATAGCAGAAAAAAAATAGTGGTGCTATCTCACTTTGCTTTTTTTTTATTAGATAAAGTATTTTTTTTTTTGACTGTACAATAATCATGGAATTTTGAGATAAAAATTTAAATTTTGAAAATATTGTTTTATTTAGGAGAAAATACACATAAAAATAATGAATATTATTTATGTTATAACAATCAGTTATGATGGTAAATAACAAAAAAATAATAATGGCTGTTATATTTTACCATGTTATTTACCTCAGTATTGTAACAAGGTGCGACAGAAATTATTGTAATGGCCATTATAATGATTATAAAACTAATATTTAAAAATATAGTTTAAAATAATAGTTGTATTCTCCCTCAAAAAAATAACAGTTATATTATTAAAATATTATAGCAACCATTAGTTGGATATAGATACACATAATTTTTCTAGATTTGGATCTGAATCTGGATATCCATATAACAAGAGTAAATGAAAAAAAAAAGTTAAGTTAAATCAGAAAACCAATTAAGTGATTAACCAAATCTAAAATAAAAAAATATATATATCGGATGACCGTCACTTAAGATAATAACTCAAATATGGAATACCCGATTTAAATAAAATCATTCAAATCACCCCGTATGATTAAAAGGCTTAAACCTCTTGTTTGTCCGCTTCATCTCTCTTTTTTTCTTCATCATCTTCAAGCAGCTTGGGTTTCGAAGGTTCCACCTATTTTACAGTTTTCACCTAGCAATTGCAACCGTCTACGACCATAAGATGCCTTGGAAGTGCCATAGATCCCATCTACTTGGTGACAAGCAACCTTGAGCGGTATATCCTTTATAAAATTATTAATTTTTATTATTGATAAATACTTGTTAAAATTATATTTTTTTATTAATTTTTTCTTTATGATCATATCTTTATTGCTGGTTTTCATTATTGAATTTTGTTCAAATTTGATTAATATTAAAAAAAAAGTATCCGATTTATATCCGTATTTGGATAAGAAAACATAGATATGTTTAATATCTGATTTGTATCCGTATCCGTTCATAACAAATATGGAAATGCTCAATATCCGATTCGTATCCGTATTTATTTAGAACAAATATGGATGTCAATTTTGATATCTATTTAATATCCATATCTGTATCTATATTTATTGAAAAAAATGGATACAAATATGAAAATATCAATATTCTATGCAGTTTATTTTCAGCCCTATGATACCTGCATTGTTTCGGAAATTTTGTAGAAGCTTTTATGTCAATAATAATATTTCCAATTCATTTTTTTATTATTTTCTCTTTTGGTTTGTGTGTTTGCATGTATGCATCAACGAAGAAAGTATGTTTTATGTGCATTAATGCAAAGAACAACACTACAAGTCTACAACAGACATTTGTGCAAGTCCCACCACCTAAACCAGCATGTGAGTCATTCACGAATCCAGGGCTATGCCGTACATGAACATGGAAGAGGTGTGCAGACATGGTACAGTTGGATTTGCAGAGAAGCTTATGATAATTTTGCATGATTAATTGACTAATCTCTACATAATTTTATGGGCCCCAAAACTCACATATCGCCACCTTTATTGCTTATTGGGAAGGAAAAGAAGCAAATAAAACAATTTGCAATTTTGCATGCAGCATACACATAAGTTTTGAAGTCAGCAAAGCGACTTTTAATCAGATAATATTAAGTAAATTCCTGATAAGCCAAGTTGCTTAATTCCATCGTTTGAACTTTAGAGCTATGAAGCAAGCACGTCATAAAAATGGTGTGACCACATGGGAAATTAAGCCGATGTTTCTGCTGTGTCTGGACAAAGTCTCTTTAAGTCCTAGCGACAACCTTCTTCAAAGGGGGACCATGTGGACCAATTTGTCCGGCCTTACACGTACTCATGGTGATGAACCTTGTTTGGAGTGAAGCATATGGGAACTCAAACTTCACTCGATCAAGAGCAGTAACAGTTAGGTTCAATAATTCAAGATGGTCCCTAGCTCTTTCATTGATGGACGATGGGTACTGTTGTGATGTAATCTTTGCTGAATTATGGAACCGTATTGTTTCTATATACTTACAGGGAATGAGTACGTGCATGGAGGTTTCTCTTCTGCCAGCTGCTGACATGAATGCATGGGCCTCCTGTGGACCAGGAAATTGTCATAAAAATTAGCTATAATTCATCGCAGCCTAGTAGTCCATGATGGTGTTCTATATTTAGCTGCATTCCTTATAGAATGTAGCACCATTCGCTCAGTATTGCTGCCTTCGAGGCATATACATGATTTTGTCTTCCTTCTCTTTGGTTGTTTCAACATAAATATCAATAGTATCGGTTGCTGCTTAAATCTAGCCCGATTTAGTCTTCATTGGTCAGCTTGTCACATTGGCTGTGGTTGGTTATAAGGTATCCTAGAGTGTCTTTAGTGTTTCTAAGTGATACCATGTAGAGTTCCATCTAAATATTTAATAGTTATGTTTTTTTTCGACATGTAGTATTATATTTATTTAATAGTGTTACACCTCTATCTGAAAGGTAACACATGGGAAGTTTGATGGTCATTAGAGAAGTCGAATATGGAAGTAGAGTTTTTAAGAGGAAGGGAAAAAAGAATCCAAAATGAAACTTATTATCTCTCCCCACAATCCCTTTCTTTCCACATGAACATGATAAACAGAGTAAAATAAACCAAAAAAAAAAAAAAAAAATCTAGACTCTGGAAGAAGAGCTCTCTTGTTGCTGTACAGTTAAAAGGAACAATGCTGAGAAAAGAGGAAAAATAAAAAAGCAAAAACTACCTCTCTCTCTCTCTCTCCCCCCCCCCCCCCCCCCCCCCCCCCCCCAATTCCCTTTAATAGGCTTGTTACATAAAGGTACACAGAAGAGCTACGAGTTATTGCATTGCCAACCAAAGGAAGAGAAAAAGAAGACAATTTACTCTTAGATTTTGTGCAAGAGCATTAGATCTTCTAATTATTCAACTCAATGCCACAACCTAAGCAGCATCACCACTCTCATGATGCATGCATAAGTTGCATAGCAGGCAAGCTACTGAGACAGTACTGTTTTTGTAGAGAAGAAGCATTATCTTTGAATATCAAATGGTTCAGCTAGCATTGGACACTGCTCCCCCAAACTATATACACATAAAGCAAACTTATTAGCCTCCAATAAGAAGTAGATAGGTTTCGTATGGAGGGGGTCATTGGATGCACTTAGTGGCGTGGGAGAATATTTGCCTACCATTGAGTGAAGACGGCCTTGGTGTGTTGTCTCTTCATGAGAGACGCGAGGCGCTGATTGTCTGACATGCTGTTCGATTCATGCTGGAGCCGCAGGAGTACTGGAGTTAGACCATGACTGCTAAATACGACCGGACAGACATGGAAGGAGTGATCCGGAATGGGCGCAGATGCTCATTCATATGGTGAGTGATCGCGAGGTATCTGCCAACAGTTGTGGAGAATACTAGATAGTTTATAGGTGATGAGTGGAGTATTGATGTGGTTGGTGACTTGTGGGTGGGTGCCCTTCCTTTGAGACTCTGGCCGACTATGGTTGACATCAAAGCAGTGGAGGGACTGCGGGTCTGCGACCTCCTCGACCCTGGTAGGGCAGCTTGGGATGAGGCTAGGTTGGGTCATCTGTTTGTGAAACATCTTGCTAAGAGGGTCTGGTCTCTTCCGATATTGGAATGTGCGGGTCCTGATACTCGAATGTGGAGCACCTTGAGTAGGACCGGTGTTAGGGTGGGAGAGCTTTCTTGTGTCTTTGGAGGGAGCATGAGTTGGGTCCGGAGCATACTTGGATCTGGCGCATGGGCCTCCACCCGAGGATCGCACTGTTCTTATGGAAGGTGGTCTGGGATCAGCTTCCGACGAGAGCAGTACTTAGCGGATGAGGATTGAGGATTTTCTCAGAGTGTGAAGTTTGCGGGGCGATGAGACGATGGACCATACATTGTTTCAGTGCACATGGGCGAGGGTGACCTGGCGTGCTACAGGGTTGCTATGGGAGGGTTAGTCCCAGGGGGACCAGTTCTTACGGACCATCTGTCGATGGTCGAGCAACCCACTGACACGCCAGAAGGCGGTTAGAGCGACTTGCACAGCATACCAGATCTGGCTGGTAAGAAATGCTTGAACTTTTAGTTAGTATCGTTTGTTGCCAAAGTACGTGGCAGAGACCGCCTGGGCGCTAGCGGCAGAGATTAGTTATGCTTCCTTCTTAGAAGGGTCTTTGACAGCTCAGGATATCTGGAGTTTTCATTCTGCCTCGGTAGCTCTCCGTACGGTGTTCTTCACCTGAGAGCCCCCATCCCCTAGCTTCCTCAAGGTCAATTTCGATGGGTCGATGCTGGATGGAGGCACAAAAGGTGGAGCGGATTTCATTATTAGGGATCCGAACTCCAGGGTTGTAGTAGCGGAAGGCTGCCAGTTATTTGACTGCACGGTCTTCGGTGCAAAGTTGAGGGCTACCTAGGCGGGTCTCCGACATGCTCAGCGTGTTCTATCAACTAGTTCGATCATCTTGGAGGGTGACTCGGCTATAGTCATCGGCTAGATCCAGCGTGTCCGAGGGTCGTTGCTGGTGACCATCCACTGCTTTGTCACATCTGTATGATGATAAGGGATGGAATAATTGTCCAGGTTAAACATGTGTTTAGAGAAGCTAGTGGGGCTGTGGACTGAGTGGCTATCTACGTGGCCAACCACGTCGACAGCATCATGTGGGCAGGGGATGAGGAGCTACCTCGGGAGCTCCTTGATATTTTGTTTTTCAACTTTATTGAGTGTATCCATATATGTATTGTACAGATGAATCACCTGTTGTAGCAAAAAAAAAAAAAAAAAAAATCATTTGTTTCGACATGTATCCTCCATCCAAAAGGAAGTTGCCGAGCGGCTCTCATGAAATATCTTCAGGTAGTTGCCTTATGGTTGCACGGAAATAAATGACCAGGCCGAATGGTACATCTTGATTCGTTGGATTGCCCTGTCCCTCTGTTCGGCCCCCCATCCATGTGGGTGGAGGGGGCAAAAATTCCAGGGCTTTAAATGGCCTTGGACTGGACAAATAGTGTCAGAGTCCGGGCCCGCTCGTGGGGGCGCCTTCGCCCGCTGCATCCGTGCCACATGGTGGGGGCGTGCCAAAGCCACGTTTTGGCCCGGCCGCCGGGCCTCCCCTCTCGCCCCGCCAAGGAGACACAAATGTGACCCACCCATGACATGATGCCATGCCCCCCGCTTGTCATGGTTGCATGGAGTGCTTGGCCTCTTGCTCTTTTACCTCTTCTTTGTTTTCTTTTTTTTTTTTTTTGTAATTTTCTAGGGGAAGTGTACAAGCTAGGAGCTGATGTAGATCCCCACCATCTTTGATTAACCTTGCATCTTTCTTATGCGCCGCATTGTTGGGATGCTAAATTATGGGCGCTCGCCATCTGCTTTTATTGGAAATCCTGTTCATATATAACTAGAAAGATAGTTGCATCGGAGTAGCTAACAACTATCCATGCGCTCGGGGCATGCATCTTATAATTGCATCATGGTGCATTAAGGATATGAGATTTATGGTAAATAGGTTTTTCCACGTTTCTATTAGAACTCATGTTCAGTTATAAATAGAGTGATAGTTATATCTGAGCAGTTAACAACTATCGGTGCGCAGTTGCATCATAGTGTAATGAAATATGAGACGCATTAGAGAGAGAGAGAGAGAGAGACTAGGGTGAAGTATTTTTAATTTCGATATTGCAAGGAGATAAATTTTCGGTACTTTACTCCCAAAGAAATGGTTTGACTGATAAATTTTAGTAAAGTAGATTCTCAAAATAATAATAATAATAATAATAAAATAACTTGCAAAAGTAGTTTGTTATTTTATGAAACTTATTTTGCCAAAAATGACAAGACAGGAAACATGATAAATAATTTTTTATGAAAAATAATTTTAATTTTTTTGAAAAAACTTATTTTTATAAAATTATATTTTATGATAACTTCTTTTAATAAAAATCAAGGTAACTAAAAATCTCTTAACCTATATAATATAACAGGAAACCAATCTAACTAACCTTCATATATGGTAAATAAAGTCCCAAATACAAAGGATCTAAGAAGATGTTGTCACATATAGCCTGCAAATAAGTTAATCGAGTAATTAATTTTTCCACAAATATGCAAAAGTGAAAGCTCTATAAACCTTTGCGCCATATCTGGAGGATGGAGAAAACAGTTTCATGTTGTAGGATTACATCCATGGAGCCATTTGATAATTGTGGCCGAGATTTAAGTTAATTATATTTTCTCTATAGTACGTTGTCATTGTCCAAGACAATGCCTATGCGAAAAATCTTCTAAAGTATTCGTATCCATCTTTTTTTATTCTTTGGAATTTTGGTATCACCGATTTAGGAGGAGACCATCAATCACAATCGTCGATTTGATATGACGTGAACATGATACAACCTTGTCTCGCCAGCTCTTATTCAAATGTTTGCGAGTGTTACATGAACGCGGCTTGTGCTGGTCTCCATCATGTCCGCCTGACGTGACACAAGAATCTTAACACGTAGAAGTGGGAGGTTTGGACTAAGATAAAAATGATACATTAGCATGACACACCTGGATTAATTGGGAGAAAGGGAGAGGGAGAGAGGGAGAGAGCTGTCATATATGGACAGCTATACCAGCCAGTTCAATCCCTGATTCAAATTATTATACATTGGTTTAGATTATTTATTTAACGGAATAATCAGATTCGAATCTAAAACTTTTATTTGTTTAATAAATAGATCGGATTGAAATTAACAAATTTTTTATCAATTTTATATCTAATCCGATCCAATCTAATTGCTATCTCTAGTATTGTACGTCGTTGCAATGCACTCTAGTGTCTCTGTGCGTGCATGTGTTTTTCTATAACTTCATAATATGGATATATTATTTAGGCTAATGACACGAGTTTATCAACAGCTATGAGACATCAGTCTACAAATTTTTTTCTATAGATGTATAATTGATAATTGAGAAAATGAACTAAAGGGTTTACTGCATCCTATCATTTTAGATTATGTTTTATACAACACGAAAACAAAGAGGGAGAGGATACAGGAGATTCTTGGAAATTAAATTGATTTTAGTTTTGGGAAACATCTTGGATGCACGATTGCGAACAGATGATATGGCGATTGGCCATGCGCTATCGACCTGTGGACATAAATCAATCTTAAAGCTGCAATATCTCATTATTGCAAGATCTGTTCGATAAAATAAACAATATTAAATAGAATTTCAAGTTTTATAAGCTATCTTGAAAGAGTGCAAAAGTGAAACTCCAAAGATTTGAGGGGTTGAACCACGTACTTATCCACTCCTGGAACACGCTTAAGGTCGAGTGTTCAAACACAATAGAAGGAACACAAAAATTACTGTTTAAGTGCTAATGGTGTATGAAAAGGATGAAAGAGAATTCTTCCTTCATGTTTCTCTCTTTATAACACTTATTTTCTGTATAGGAGATTCTGGGCGTGAATAGTGTTAAAAATTATAGATAAGAGAGGAAGAGGGAGAAATTATCTGGTGGTTTCTTTTTCCTACCAACTTTTTTTTCTCTCATTTGAATATTAATTGTTCTTGGTTGGGCTAGCCCATTATAGGTGGCCCAACCAGGCTGAAAAACCCATACACAAAAAAATTAATCTTTTTCGATACTTTTTAGAGCCAATACCGACACTTATAAGTATCGGTAATTTTGGTGCCGACGCTTTTGAAAGCGTTGCAAAAGTGTCGGTAGGAGGGGAGTGGAAATTTTTTTTGCCTACGCTTTTTCAAAGCGTTGGCAAAAACGGAAGGCTTTGCCGATGCTTATAAGCGCCGGGCTATTTTGGCTTCCGCCGACGCTTATAAGCGTCGGCCATTGCCGACCAACCTCATCTCTAATATTCTTTCAAAAATTGGGAGGTCTATTGTCGATGAAGCAACATGATCATGCTCAGAAAATTTTAGCCCGGAAACATGTTTCTTTTACAAACTCCATCAATAAGATGCTGCAACAAAAGAACATATAATCTCATCTAGGTGGTAATGATATTTTTTTTACAAATTATAATAAATTACATATAATCTTGTCAATGGTGTTTCTTTTATAAATTACAATGAACTGCAAAAGATCCCCTAACCCTATCTGGGGTTTCATTTACAAATTACAAATTACAACACCTAACCCCATTTCAGGAAGCTCTGGTTGCCGAAGGAAGAAGGCCTGGTATCAACAATAGAACAATTGATTTTCTGGTTTTGTAACATCCTTACATTATAAGAAGAAATACTATATTGCCCACTGAAGCGAAAACTAGAAGCGAAAATCCCAACCCACAGTTGAGAATCTCCCTTGTACCTCACGATGGAGTCGATCCGCTGAAGCTTGAGCTGCTGCCAAAACAGATTGATGAAGTCGTCGGTGCAGGCGTCCATCTCCCCTCCTGTGTCGTCCTCCTCCTCCACCTTTGCCTCTCGCCTCTCGGTTCTCCACCTTCGCCTCTTGCCGCTTGCGTCGTCGCGGCTAGCTTCACCGGCGCCTCCCCCACCGTCAGGCATGTGTCCGACTGGATCTCCTCGCTAGCAGGATTGGCCTTTGGGGCTTGCATCGCCTCAACAGCCTTGGAGACGGCGGAATCTAGGGCTAGGATTTCCATCTCCTCCTCCTCCTCCTCCTCCTCCTCCCTCTCTCTCTCTCTCTCTCTCTCTCTGGGTGGCTAGTTGGGATTGGGTTTTCTATAAGGATTGGCAGTGAAGTGTCGTGGGGAATCCGATGGTGCTTTTTAGCATCGTCTCTCCACTATCACTCCTGCCTCCGACGACTCTTTTAAAAGCATCATCCACGGATTCTCGTTTTTTGGCATCCGATTATGCTTTTAAGCATCGTCAGACAGCTTGCTTTCGACACTCTCCTAATTTAGCATCTTTTTCTGCCGACACAACTTAGAAGCATCGGCAAATTTTGGTGCTGGAGCCAAAATTACCAATGCTTCTATCTAGCATCGGCATCTATACCTCGGCATTATTCTTTTTTTTGTAGTGTCAACATCTCTCACTCACACATGATGGGCTTGACAAGACCTCAAAATATTTGTATAAGAATAACTCTCAACTTCCATCCAAATTCAATGTACATTCATACACAACAAATGAACCATGCGTCCCACGAGCACACCTGCACTTACGAGCTCAATGCTATATACCTATTAGAAAAAAAATATAGCAGCTACTACCCAAAAGAAAAATATAACAATTAATATAAATATGTGTCACTGTGCTTGAGGCACATTTTGTTTCATTCATTAAAGCACACTTAATCCCTCAAAGACTATGCTTAACTTTCTTTTTCTCATCATGTATCCACAATTATGTTCAAGCCATATCAAGGCAACGTAATTGGTCGATCAGTGAATACACATGGTAGATGTAATCAATAATTATCTTTCTTTCGCACTTATGCATCTTAGTTTTAGACTGACCACTTTTGTAGATATGTCCCATAAGGCTAAATTATTTTATCAATATTAGAAACATGCTGAGTAGCGGACATTGGTTTGTTACTTTGAAAACATTGTTGAAATTCAAATAGGGCATTGATTGAGGCTAATTCTGAACATCATGCCTTAAAAAAAACTCACAGAGTGAGGATGTGGGGATTACTATATTTAATCACTCACTTCTCTTATGGGTCGTACCAAGCATATGTAGTACGAATTACATACTATGGTAGTTTCTTTGAAGGAGCATATATCTATTTACTAATAACTACCACCATACAGATCTTGACCCAGTTGCAACTTTATATTACACATTAACATGCAAGTGGTCCAAGTTCTCAATTGGCTCACTATCAATAGCGCCTAATTAAGTACTCACATCCGACTTTTTAACCAGACTAACATGATCATAAGACTATCATGTTTGGTCCAAAATTGCATATACATATGTTAGATGTGGACCTCGTCTTCACTCAAGGCAAGGCTACACTTATGATCCAAAAAGTAAATTTGTATATTTTAGCTTACTCTCTCAATGTCAAACAAGTATATTTGTAACATCGTATACACCACATCCAACATCATAGTATCTCATCTTAGCTCACTCTCTTAGCGCCTGAGGTGGTCGCTTATGTGAGCAAGTCGACCTATCCCTGGTAACATACTTTTAATATGTGTGTGTCTGTGCTAGTTTTATAAGAACCATTCAACCAGAAAAATTATAAACTAATATGGTACAAAAGTCAATTTATTAATGATAGAATATTATACATCAAAGTTACAATGATCCTTAATAAGACAATTTCCCACTAAACTCTATGCAATCCCAAAGCTTCAACATAAGATAATATACACCTCTGGGAATAGGTTAAGTAAAAGGGTCTGCAATCATTAAATGTATAAAAACATATATTAGGATCACTTCCTTCTGTGCTACTATATCTCTAACAAAATTATTTTTAGTATCAATATGTTTCATCCTCCCATAATACTTCAAATCTTTCACATATGCAATGGCAGCTTGGCTATGATAATTAACTGTCACAGATCCTCTAGCACTAGCTATTACACCAAAGCTTTATAAAAATCTCCTAAGACAAATTGCCTTGTGCACTGTGGCTGAGCAAACAATAAACTCAACCTCCATCATAGATAAGGTTGTACATATTTATTTCTTGCTACTCCAAGAGATGGCACCATTATTAAGCGAGAACACATATTCTGAAGTCAATTTGCACTCATCCAAAACTCCAGCCCAATCAGCATCTTAATAACCACTCAAGTACGTGCAAATCATTTTCCTGATGGCATAGAGAATAATCTACAGTGTCTTTAAGATATCTTAGGATCTTCTTGACCACTTTCCAATGCAACTTTTCACGATTAGCTTGATAGCGGCTCACCAATCCGATGACATAGGGCCTGTTTGGCAGAGCTTTTGATGGGCCAAAAAATATTGTCTGACTATTCAAAAATACTTTTGGATGGAATAGAGGTATTTGGTAAAAAAATCGAGAAGCTATTTTAGCTTTGTCAGAAAGCTAAAACAACTTTTTGAAAGAAGCTCCAAAATGAAGCTTTTTCGAAAAAGTACTTTTAGCAGGCGTCAGAAAGCTGTTTTGATTCATACAATTTTTTCTTTTTGGATTAAAATATCCATAATAAAATATTATAATTATAAAAAATAATAATCTTAATATATAATGATAATAATTATAATATTTTATAACTTTATTATTGTATTATACTATAAATATAATATTATATTACATTATATCATAATACATTGATATGTTATGTTATATAATATCAAATTAGATTATATCATTATGCTATAGTATACAATATTATATTACTATATTATAATAATATTATATTATATTACAGTAATATTATACTATATTATATATTTATGTATTAATGTATATTATATTTTATTATGCTCTGTTGCATAATACTATGCAATATTTTGTATGGTCATTTTGTCATTCCAAAAGTATTTTCTCAGTTTGTGTACCAAATACATATTAAAGTTCCACAACACTTTAGAAATATAGTTACCAAATAACAAATAGCTTTTTATAAAAGTTCTACTTCAAAAAGCTCTACTTCCAACAGCTCTACTGCCAACAACTCTGCCAAATGGGGCCATAGTATATATCGGGCCATGTTACACATCATGCCATACATCAAATGTCCAATAGCACTAAAGTTGGAAACATTAATCATTTCTTTCTTCTCATCAGGAGTTTTAGGACACATTTTAAGATTTAGGCTTTCGCCTCTTTCTATAGGAGTATCTATGGGGTTGCAGTCTTGCATGTTAAATCATTTCAAAATCTTTTTAATATAAGTTCGTACATCAATGCAAGAAGCATTTTTGAATGGCCCCTATAAATTTTAACACCAAGCACATAAGCTGCTTCTCCCGTATCCTTTATTTCAAAATTTGATGACAACCATTCTTTTATGGTGATAACAAACTCCTTATCATTTCTAGCAAACAAAATATCATCTACACACAATGATAAAATTATAAATTTATCTTCAAAGCATTTGACATATACACAATGGTCTTTATCGATCATCGTAAATTCATAAGAAATTATAGCTCAATAAAACATTAGATACCATTGTTTGGACAATTGTTTTAGGCTATAAATAGATCGTTGAAGCTTGCAAACTTTACGCTCCTTGTTCTATATAGATTTTCTCATCCAGTTCTCCATTGAGAAATGTTCTAATAATATGCATCTAATTTAATTCCAAATCTAGATGTGCAATGATGGCTACGATAAGGCAAATGGAGGCAAACGTAACTACTGAAGAGAAGGTTTTCTCGTATTCTATACCCACATGTTGGGTATAATATTTCGCCACTAGGCAAGCATGATATCGTTTAATAGATTCATCTACCTTTTGCTTTATCGTGAGAACCTATTTGTTTATTACCTTACGGTTTGGTGGAAGATCAACTACGTCCCAGATATGGTTGCATTTATAGACTCCATTTCTTCCTCCATCGTCTTCTTCCACTCTTCCTTTGCAGGGCATGAGAGAGCCTGTTTAATTATTTTTAGCTCAGCATCATCATGCAAAGCCATCATGAAAGCTTCCCCTTCAATATCAAAATGACGATGAGGAAACTTTTATGAGTGCTTTTACGCAATTGTAATTCTTGTGGAATTAATCTACTAGACAATGTGTTGCTCCCACTAGATCTAGGAGGTCGAGATAATTTGTCATTCACCTCTACTTGTTGTATAGGTGTGCTACAAATATCATGATCTTCCATCTCAAAAAATTGGAAATCCTTTATTATGTCACCCTTGCTAAGAAAATCATTCTCTAGGAATGCGACATCTCATAATTCAATTTCAATCCAATTTCTATCTGCCTGCTCACTAATGAACACATCCTTTAGAGTGTTCCGAGTATCTTATAAATATATACTTCTTTCCTTTTGGACATAATTTTCCGTATTTGTGAGAGGAATCATGATCATAAGAAGTAGACCTCCAGGGTTGTAAATTACTCAAGTTAGATTTTCTACCTGTCCATAGTTCATGAAGTATAGAAGGGATAGATTTGGAGGGTTCACGGTTAAATATATAGGCAGCAGTTAAATATACATCTTCCTAATATAAAATAGGAAGGTTCGCTTGCACCATTATTGACCTAACCATCTCTAAAAGTGTTCTATTCCTTCTCTCTACAATACCATTTTGTTGTAGAGTTCTAAGAATAGTCTATTGTCGATTTATTCTTTTCTCATCACAAAACCTTCTAAACTGCTCAAATAGATATTCACACTCATGGTTAGTTCTCAAAACTTTAATTATTTTATCTAACTGATTTTCAACCAAACTTAAATGTCATTTAGAACAATCTAATGCTTCCGACTTATGAAAGTCAAGTAAATATGACCAAAATACATAAGGTCATCTATAAATATGATGACATATGGGGCCCTATGCCTTGCTCTCACATTCATTGATTAATTGCAATAGAGCTTCCACTCTAGTTCCTTTACTAAATGGTTTTCTAGTTGTTTTTCTTACTAGGCAATGCTCGCAGGTGGGCGATTCTATTTTAGCCAGTGAGCCCAAAAGGTCTTCTCTAGCTAATCTCTTCATTCTCTTTTGCCTGATATACCCCAATCTAGCATGCCATACATTCACATCATTACTCACATTGCTTGAAGAAGTACTTAATAAAAAAATAACAATCATCATGATTAACATATGTACTATAATCTGCATTCAATACCATAACTAGAGCCATAATAAGTTGGCCCAAAATACACATCAACATAAGTACCACGGAAGTTCAAACTATATCCTAAACTAAGAAGGATAATTACAGAAACCAAGTTCCGTCGAAAGTCCGATGCATAGAGGACATCATATAGGAGCAAGGTACAACCATTGTGTAGCACCAACTTACAGGGGGCTATATCTTTTACTCCAACTCTCCAATTATCTCCAACATATATTAACCTAGTGATGCGGTACTCCACAAAAGCTTTTCTCTCTCTGGCTACATGGGCTGTGGCTCTTGAGTCTACAGTCCATATAAGACATGATTCAGTAAGCAAATAATAGCATGAAATGTAAATATAATTTAATATAATGGAGCTAGGGTATAATTTCTCTAGCTTGGTGCATTCAAGAGCCAAGAGACATGGCTTGCCACAATTGTAGCAGCACATCTTGATCTTGCCCTTCTTTTTACCACCATATTTGCCACTCTTGCGCCGGTTAACCTTGCCAAATTTAGATGTTTTTCCTTTCTCCTGAACCATTTTGAAGGATTTCCAACCTCTCTTGTTCTTGAAGCCGCAAGCCTTGCGTGAGCTAGATTCCGCTACATAAGCTAGCCTGGAAGATTTAACTGTCTCGAGGCGCTCATCTTCCAATTCCAAAAGACGCACAATATCATCAAAAAAATTTACATTGTCATTGTGCATCATAGTAATTATCATATGCTCTCAGCTCTTGGGTAGGGATTTAATCACAGTCGAAACCTATTATTCATCAGTGAGGGTATGGCCAACAACCTTCAACTCCTTTATCATGTTTGACATCTCCCTCAAATGTTGCCTCATAGTATTATTTGGGTGCTTCTTACAGAAGTTAAACTTGATAGTAAACCTCCTCAGCTTAGTAGCTAAAGTACCTCCAAACTTCTCTTTTAGGGCAAGTTACATTTCTTGAGCTATGTCATACTTCTTAAACTCACGCATGAGATCATCCTACATAATGCTCGCAACGTGATGCGAGCAATGATGTTCTTCCTTTTCCAATTCAAATAAGCCTCATGATCTGTTTTATGTTGAGAAGAAGTACCCTGCTCCTACTCAACCATGGCATGGTTGAGTATCTCTAGAACTTCTTGTTCCTCAAGGATGCATTGAACTTTTCAGTGCCAAATATCATAATTATCATCATTCGGCTTATCACCCTTATTCAACTCAGCCACGATATTCTTGGATGTAGATGTCATATTACTACATACAAACATAGTACACACAATAAAAACTAGCACAAAATAAATTACATGGTACACATATCTATATATTTTTAGCAAAACATGAACTAAACTGATGATAACCTAACATAAGACACAAAATCAAAAGTTTACTATGCTCCCAATCATCTTCCAAGTTCAAACATCAAATCATCATTAATTTAGAACTATTTGCATAAAAAAAGAAAAGTTCTAGGTGAGAACTTTCTTTAAATTCTACCAACCTTAGAACTCCTACTTAATCATACAGTTAAGCATGTTATTACAACAATCAACAAACAAATGTAAACTAAAAGATATAGAGCATGCCATCAATAAATTACAAATTAAATTCATACATAGTCATATACACGAGACTATTTACAAGAGTAGAAAGATTAGTAAACAAATTTTAAGGCATATGCTCTACAATTAGACGAAGCATTACATCAAAGCATAGTTCCTACTAAATCTTCAATGCTCTTGATATGACAATCTATTCTCTATGTCGAAAAGAAACCGCTCTAGAATGATCTTATATACCTCTCTGCCTAGCTATGGATCTCTAGGATCTTTATTGCGTTCGTCGTAGCCCAAGTATCTTGCACTACGAAGATTTTGTGGTTCGCCTAATCCTAAATAATATACAACGCTCCTCAGCCAGCTCAAGCTCATAGGTCATTTTGTAGAAAGCTTTTACTTCTCCCTTCCTATATTTTCCCATGGAGCGAGTGCTACAGTTTGCCATTCTGATGGCAGAGAATTGAGCAAAGTAATAATTTATTTCCAAATAGGACATCGAAGCCATGACCTCTAAAAGATGTTATTAAATTATCCAATCATCCAATGTGCATTTGCATGGTGTATTTAGGGTTTATCTTATAATTTCTATTTTTTAAAAAAATAATGTGCATTTCTTCGTTCATTTTTCACTACTTGCACATAAGAAATAGTATTATAAATAAGCATGTCGTATGTTGTATTAATATTATAACATTTAATAATGAAACTCATGCACACAAAAAAATTCTCCTTTAAATAATTCCTTTTCATTTTTATTATATATTTTGTATTTTGTATTTTCTTTTTAAAAAAAATTATTCAAAAACAAATAGGTGTTTGTGCAAATAGGTGTCGTATCTTGAGTTTGAGGGGGATATTAACATAATTTTAGGGATCACGTAACAACCTGCATTATTCATAATATTTTTTTTTATTACCATGATTCTGTATCAATATATATTATTTTTTTTTGTTATCATGATCATATTAGAGTGATTTTAGGGGTCAAATAGGCAATATTTTCTATTGTTAGTATGATCCTATATCGGCCTATATTATTGTCTGGTATGGAGTCTATACATGAGTATGTATAACCTCTGAGATATACCAAATATGATGAAACAGAGAAATAAAATTACTTTTCTCTCTCTTTTTCTCTTGTTTTCCTCTTCTTATATAAATATTTTAACAAATTTCAAGTTTTATGAGTAACCTTGAATGAGTGCAAAAGTGAAACTCCAAAGATTTGAGGGGTTGAACAAAGTATTTATCCACTCCTGGAATGCGCTCAAGGTCGAACCTTCAATCATAACGGAAAAAATACAAAAATCACCATTTAAGTGATTATGGTGCAAGAAAAGGATAAAAGAAAGTTATTTCTTCACATTTCTCCCTTTTCCATTTCAATATGATCATCAAAATAAACATTAGCACTTCTTGTACAATTAGGATTCTAAAGTGCTGAGCATAAGATCAACCATCTTTACTTTCTGTCACTATAATCATCTTTAGCGTAAGCCAACAACCTCTCAGCCTTTTTTTTTGTCAATTAAGCATAAACATGACTGCAATAAATAGGTTCAGGGGGGTTCAAAAGAGGGAAAATATGAAGTTGTTCATTCTCTTTTTTTTTGTAAAATTAGATTTATTAAATCAATCTAATAAAAATACATCCTTATGAATCAAAAAATAAATTATGCAAACAAATTTGAAAAAAAAAATCAATGTAACAATCTAGAAAATTATTCCTGCATGATTAGCCATATACGTCGCCATCCAATTAGCTGCATTGTTTGTCTCTGTGTAGATATACGTTAACTTATAAAACAGTAGAGAAGCATCCATTCTCCAACAATCATGTTATACTGGATGGGAACTAGTGTTAGATACCAATGGTTTAGAAAGTCATTGAACCATAGTTATTGAGTCTCCTTCAAGTATAATGTAGGTCATCTTCAAATGCAACACCACACTTCAATCCTTTACAAGGAGCACGTAACTCAGCCATTGGTACTGTCTCTTATTCATCTTTATTTGTTCTTGTTATTGTTGTTTTTTTTTTCTGGAAAAAAGAAATGCAAAGGGATCAGTTCCTTCGTGCGTAATTTACACCACAGGAAACAAAGAACAATATTTTTAAGTAATCATTAGGGAACTCCAATTCTCACACAATATTATTTCCGGTAGAAATCGCACCACTCTCGCATCGGCCTCCCTGCCATCGGCCATTAGATGGGCTTAATTGGGCCTCGTTTTGGCCTATTCAGTATAGCAGACCACAAAACCTATTTCTGCATAGACCCTGCATCGGTTCGGCCCAGAGCTCATAAACCCCAGGAAGAACAAACAAAGCAAGAGCAATGGCGAGGTGGTGGGGCTGCGGCGGCGGCGATCTCATTCGGAAGACGGCCGCAGCGCCGCCGTGGAGACGGACGCCCTCCGCCGCGTACCACCGCACCACCAGGAGGTGCCGAGAGAGCAAACCGGCTGCCGCATGGCGGCCAAGCTGCGGGCCGCCGGCCGGATCCCGTCGGTGGTGCTGAGTCCAGGTGAGGGCGGCGGCCCCGCCACTCAGAAGCAGCTCCTCACCACCGATGCGAAGCAGATCCGGGAGCTCCTCGAGCAGTCGCCCTTCTTCTGCTTCGGCCCTATCCGCCTACAGGTCCGCGCCGGCCCCGGTTCCGCCGTCGTCCTCGACTCTGGCACCGTCCTCCCCCTCAGGGCACGGAGAAAAGACGCCACTTTTATTTGAGTTCTTCCTGATCTTTATCTTTCTTAGGCTACAATACCATGACAAAAATCATCTTTCTTAGGCTACACTGGCCTGGGCCTAAAACTCTTAGCTGGGCCTACTGTCAATGGGGGGGCCCAGATTCACTATATTATATTGGTCTACTCGGGCTGGTCTGACCCACCATCAACCCTAGTCTGACCTAGCTCAGCAGGGGATGGGATTTGCCGAGACGAAAGAGAGAGGGGCAGGTGGGAGAGGTGGGCACATGAAATTACGATTGTAATTGTGGTGGTGAGACTATAACTGGGTTGTGAGATATGGCTTTCAGTTTTTGTGAGGGCCGTGTGGGCGTGTGTTTAGTTCTATATCAGTTATTCGCCGAAAAGATCTTGAGTACTTATATATAACTAAAAAAATCTAAAAAATATCTTTCGGCTAGTCTTTTTGGGTGAGGTTATGAGTTGTTATAGTTCTATCATTCATAGCCATGCATGCATTGTTGTCTAGACTCTAGTGGTTGAATTATGTTCTTTGACTGCTTAGTATATGAATGTCATAAAAAGAGCCAAGTCATGGCCACCTCTGGCTATTATGACTTCTTCCTTGATCATGACCATGATGATAGTTGCCATATAGTACAAAAGAGGTTAGGGCATGCTAAATGAGGATAGATTATACGCGGTGAGGATGATGATGTTTGATACGTGAGAAACATGATCTCAAGAAATAATTAAAACTTCAATATAGTTTGGGCCCGATATTGGTTCATGTAGTGAAAATATAGAAACCATGTAAATCCATCAGAAAATCAAAAATACGCATGTCCGATGAATTGGTTGTTGCTATCTACTTCAATAACGAATCATTGGTTTAACTGAATAACTAAAGAAAATAGATAGACCTTTCTCTTCATCTCAAGTCGATGGAAGTTTCAGTCTAGAGACCGAAGTAGATACATAGCAATTGTTTGAATTGTCAGCTAGATCATCGATCGAGGCATATGAGATAAGTACTTGCGGATTTGCTGCCTATATTTTGGTCAGTTAATTCTTAATTCAAAAACTAAAAACATGCAATTCCGTCGAGAGGAATGCTTCTGCATAGACTCTGGAGTATAAAGACACGGATGGATTAACTTGAGATTTATTGCACAAAACTGCAGAAGAAATGCTCTAAATTTCTCCAAGGCAACAAACAATTTCGTTCTTGGACTTTTAAAAGGTGAATAGGTCCTTAAAACAGTTAAGAGATTTGAAGAAGAGCTCGGGATGGATGAAACAATGAACTCTAAAGGAAACAAGGATTGGGGCAATCAATACTAAACCTTGATAGAATGGGTAATTAATATGAATGATAAAAGGAAAAAAGTTTCAGAGACGAAAATTAGACTAAAACAGTGCAAGAAAGTATGTAATTTTCTCACGTATATCCATGCACGTGCACACACAGCATTTGATAAGAGCCCCTATCAACACCATTTCATTATGCTTATTCTGCATTAGCTAAAAGTATGCTCCTAAAAGGACTTTGATAAAAGAGAATAATGTAACCAATACGATCTCTATAATCCTTTTTTTCTTCTCTCTCCCTTTAACTTCGGTGATTGGGAAATTTGGGATCCAAGTATCTGATACAACCACCAAGTAACCTTACCACCAATTCTGCCATTCAGTTGCAAGGATTTGTGAAGTTGCGAGATAGGCTAGAATGACCATTGGCTGAATCCAATTTGTGCGTGATTATTTTAGTATAATCTGTGGCCTCATGCTTGTGTTCTTATGGTTAGTATTTATACTCATGAGAATTGCTCTTCTTTTGAGCTTTATTTCACATGTTCTCTCTGAAGCATAACTTGTTTTTGTCATCAGTATAACCCATATGATGTGATTTACTTTGCACAAACAGGGGGTTATCTGCACAAGATTAGGACCAGCCTGAAATACCTCTGCCCAACAGAAACATTCCTCAAAAAATTGAGGTGGATCTGACGAATCTGGATATCGGAGATAGGGTTTTCATGCACGATATCGAATTCCACCCATCATTGAAGCTTTTGAGCAACAATGACAGCATGTCCATTTGTAAGATCCTAGCAACGCAACCTGTTGAACCAGAACCTGAGCCAGCATCAGAAGCCACAGAAACACACAAGGCTGCAGGCTTGTAGTTTAAACAAATACCACCCATATAGAGTCTTACCACATGGTATATGCTTGAAGAGCCTGTATGTTTGTGTTTTGATGGTGTTTTCACAGTAATAATATATGCATAATAGATGAGACCATTATGTTTTCACTCCATTAATTATGAAATCTGTTATGAATCCTTGTGGGTCATTATAAGTGATTCATAACTGGCATCATTTTTCCTTCCATACCACTTCTAATATAAATCTTCTCTCCTGAATCTCTGATTGCACTTTTAATTTCTTGGATGCCTGAAAGGAAAACTTTCGGTTGGTTATTAAGAAAAGTTCCATCGTTCCAAATGCTTCCAAAAATCTAGGCAGAGAATTATAATTATTTCCCACTCAAGGGACATGCTGCATGCAAGCTAATCAAGTTCTCAATTTAAAGAAGTCATTAATTAGTGCAACGTTTGATTTAGTCAGATGGACTCGCAAAGTTTTAGTATTGTGCCTTCTCTTCCAAGGTTACTTGGATCACTATTTCAATACCAGGTCTGCTTCATCCAAATTAATGAAACTTTGAGGTAACACGATTTTTTATAATTAAATGTCATCCTAGAAGAGATTGCAAACGCGTTTGTGACGTGATTCCCTTAAGCATCTAAATTTTAGGGGTTGCTTTTCCTTTTTTTAAGCCCCCTAATTTTTTTAAGGTAGTCTCCTTCGTGCACAAGGCTGCCTAACGTTACATTGCCTGAATTACTAACCTTAAAATATGATAAAACGTATTTAAATAATTCCTGGATCCCCTTCTATGTTCTTAAAATATTATTTTGTTGGCCCTGTCGTGATGATGGGAAAGTTTTGGCACTGCAGTTGTTTCATATCCTTTTGTTTCACACGTCTTGGAATTTGTCAGTTCCGAGTAATGATTTTTTTTTTTTAATTCTGAAATTTCTATGATGTTCTTTTTGTAGCAACATTTTCTATTATGTTAGGAAGAAGTCAAAGTCGCCCTAACTTTCCCATATTTAATTAGTCTCTATGAGAAAACGTTTGGCACATCTATTGTGAGATTTGCTTATCTCTTGAAAACAACGAGGTTTTTTGTTTATTGAGTGTTGTTTTTTTGTTAATTAGCTACATGATTGCCGCCAAGACCTCGCAGGTTATAGATAGTTTGCATAATCTAAAGTGTTACATCCCAAGCAATTCGTCTTAAAAACCAGCTTATACTGTGTTGCTGCATCAATCTAAGGCTAAGGGTGGTTGTATTGGGAAGCAAATAGGTCGCCTTTTTGGCTGATCACCACTCGAGAAAGGTCCTTTGGATATGTTTTGTAGCCACTGCTCTACCCTTTTGTCATCTCTTTTTCTTTGATTTTGTGGGTTGCACTCACATTAGAGCAGTGTAAGCAACCATTATACCAAAAAAAAAAAAAAAAAAAAAAAGAGGCTACGGGTAGTTTGAGTCCATGTCAAACTAAACTTAAATGCAACTGAATTGGCATTAGGTCTTGGATGTGGACACAACCAACCAACCAACCACCTGGTAGGTCTAGATCAAGTTGGGTCTCCGGTCTTGTTGGAGCTAAATTTTGAAGTGAGACATTGACTAACTTCTGTCAGGTTGAATGGGATCCATGTCGATTGGATCAAATCATGCCAATTCCATGAAATCCATGCATCATCCATTTGCAATTCAAGATTTTACGAGTCTAATATTTGGTTCTAAAATTAGTCATGATTTGTGTGAGGTCTCGTATGGATATATAATTAATTCTACATCAGCTATATATTGGATAAATCTTGAATACTTATATAAGGCTAAGGAACTCAAATAATACCTTCCGGTTAGTCTTTTGAGATGAAGTTCTCGGTTGTGATGAATGATATCATAGTAGAGCTGGCACATGATCTATGTAGACTAGAGGACACTGCGGTATGGGTCTATTAGGGCTGACCACAGGCCGATCGTGGTGGTTGTGGTTATATTTGAACGGATTTGGACCTTTAGACTGGCGAGGATGCTAGAACTTAAACGAAAGGAGTATGTGAGGATACGCGTGGCTGAGTATTTAGTTCCACATCGATTATGCACTGAGTAGATTTTGGATATTTATATAGAACAAAAAAACCTAAATAATACCTTCTAGCTAGTCTTTTTGATAAAGTTCTAGTATGTGATTATTTGAATCAAGTATGCATCTGATCCAAGTCTTTCAAACCTACATGTGTGAAAACCTAGCATGAGTGTATATCCATCAACAATACATTTCTCCAAATGGAGAAGTATGATAACTAGTGCTAGGATAAACATTTGTTGGTAATAAAATTTTTTTTTTGAAGTCCTAAGATCTAGAACTTGCAGGAGGACCAGATTCATCATCTTTCAAATGTGCTAAAAAACCAACAAGAGACTAGAAGATGTTACTCCTATTCAGAAAAGACAGTCTAGTCGGTACCCCAAATCTTGGTGACCCAGGCATGGTATTCTTCTCTCTAGTCCCTGGTATTCTCTTTCATGCAACCAGGGTCGCAGAGGCTGCATTTGGTCGCATAATAATTTAGAAAGGAATAAGAATAGTCATTCAAGTATCATAGAAGGGATGGGGTTTATTCCCTCCTTGTCAGGGAATGAGTGACTTTTGGAGTTTGATTAAAGGAATAAATGAGAGAGTATGAGGAAAGAAAATAGAGTGCATTTAATAGTGTTGCGGGCCTTCCGGCCCGACAACAGCACAGTTCCAACCAACTAACGTCAGAGAACGACCCGCATCCCCCATGAGGTATTGTCCGCTCTGGGAATCCGGCCCGCGCGTCCAGCGCTACGGAGAGAATTTTTTCCAGCCTGCGCATCCAGCGCTGACGGGGGAATACCCGCATGGTTTTGCCCCACAAAAGGCGCCTCGTGAGGAAAGAGATTTCCCTTCCTTATAAGGCACAGACCTTTCTGCTGCCTAGTCGGTATGGGACTAAATTCGGCACCACACCCACAACATAGCTCCCCCAGCGGGAAGGTCCTGGGCCGGCCTGAGCCGCCGCAGCCCCCCAGGCCCAGGGAGAGTTTCTATGTGCGGGCGGGCCCCTACCTGGCGCGCCATCTGTTGCGGGTCTTCCGACCCGACAACAACACAGTTCTAACCAACTGACGACAGAGAACGGCTCTTCCACGAGGTATTGTCCGCTCTGGGACTCCGGCCCGCGCGTCCAGCGCTACGGAGAGAATTTTTTCCGGCCCGCACGTCCAGCGCTGACGGGGGGATACCCGCATGGTTTTGCCCCACAAAAGGCGCTTCGTGAGGAAAGAGGTTTCCCCTCCTTATAAGGCACAGACATTTCCGCTGCCTAGTTGGTACGGGACTAAATTCGGCACCACACCCATAACATAGCCTCCCCAGCGGGAAGGTCCTAGACCGGCTTAAGCCGACACAGCCCCCCAGGCCCTAGGGAGAGTTTCTATGTGCGGGCGGGCCCCTACCTGGCGCGTTATCTGTTGCGGGCCTTCCGACCCGACAACAGCACAGTCCCAACCAACTGACGACAGAGAATGACCCCGCGTCCCCCACGAGGTCTTATCCGCTCTGGGACTCCGGCCCCTGCGTCTAGCGCTACGGAGGAAATTTTTTTCCGGCCCGTGCGTCCAGCGCTGACGGGGGGATATCCGTACGATTTTGCCTCACAAAAGGCGCCTCGAGAGGAAAGAGATTTTTCTTCCTTATAATGCATAGACATTTCCGCTGCCTACTCGGTATGGGACTAAATTCGGCACCACACCCACAACAAATAGGTTTCTGATTTGGCAATGCTTTAGATTTTTCTCACAAAAATAAAATTATCCTTCCACTTCTCTGTGTCTTTAATAGTGGATGGATAAAGTAAAAAAAAAAAGTAAACTGGCTTACAATGTATGAGAGAATAAACCTATACCACCTCTTCCTCACAGACTTCCCTCCTAAGGTGGCGTTTGGTGATCGAAATAAGATCACCGAGATGATCTTAGATCACCAATATGATCTTAGATCACCGATGATCTTTATCCTGTCTGTTACTATAGCAAAGGTATAGATTATCCCGCCAGACAAAAAAGACTGTAGGTGTGGGAACAGGGGGTTAACCCTCCATTTAATTTTTCATCCAATGGGCAACCAGTTCGACCCCAAAAGGAGTTTTATAGAGTTTTTGACCCAGCCCAGGCCCTAATAGTACGGTCCTGACTGAATTATAACAAGTGAAGCTGTTGACATTTTGTAAATCTTCCCTACCCAAGTCCTCATGCTATCATATTGGCTATTCTTCGCGATCACAAATATTGTATGTCTTGTGACATCAGAAGTAGGAAGGAGATGAAATATTCTATATTATCTTAAACATTGGGTATGGCCGTGAGCTGTGAAGGTTTTCTTTATTCCTATGCCCATCCACTTCATAGAAAGTCTAGAAGAAATGTATCATTTATGATGGGCTTCTTCCTGACGCCAGTTGTATATTCTTGTTCAAATATCTTTCTTGAAATGTCACATTAACCATAAAAATAATGGTAGAAACCTCATGGAAAAATCATAAGACCTAGTAGAGATGAGCAGTTGTAAGTTTGTTAGATATAGATCAACTAGTTAGATTCTCTCTCTCTCTCTCTCTCTCTCTCTCTCTCTCTCTCTTTAACTATTAAATCATTGTAAATACACAGATAATGCCAAAATTTGGTAATTGTGGACCAGTTGCCAAGATGAATCATAAAACCAATTAGAGGTGAGCAGTTGTCCGTTCGTCATGTAATCATTTGGTATGGGGTGATTATCCCAAGATCAGAGGTGATGAAAACAGTGTGTTTATTATAGTGATCCTACGTGGCAGTGACCTAATCCCTCAAATCACCGCCCAACCTAGTAATAGAATACCCATCCTTAAGATCAGGAATCTAAAATCACCTTAGGAAGTGATATTGGGCTAAAAGTTGAGGATAAAAATGCCTCTCAGTCTAGCAAAAAAATAGTCTATCAATATACGTTAAAATATTATATCAATATTATATATACATGATATGATATTGCATTATATCGATGTTATATATATATTAAATTTATGATATATTATATTATAATATATTATTAATCATATTATTATTCTATGATAATTTTAAATTATAATAGAAATATTATTGTATTACATATTTATATAATAAAATTATTTAATATCTTACTTCTATTTACCTTTTTTTCTAATCAAAATAATTATTAGTATTAAAAATATATTATAACTATAAATAAAAATATTAATTCTACGATAATAATTAATCCTATCTTCTAGGATTAATAATTTATGGGGCTAATAAATTTTTTTATAGAATATCTTAATTAATTAGTATATAAATAAAAAATCAATATTTTAGTATAATATATTTTTTATGATTAATAAAAATATTTTTATGGAATATATCAGTGATAATCTTGGTATTATATGGTGAGTGATCTTGGATTTCTATGGAATACCAAACATGTTATTCATAAATACTTAGAAACTTTAATCACTAAAATATAGCATACCAAATGCGGTAATCTTAAATTATCGAGGATCGGATTATCCCAGAATAAAAATTACCGGCAATTCTAATTGGGTCGCCAAACACTACCTAAATGCTTTCAAATGAACTGGTTAGATTCTAAATGGAGCTCCTTTTTCTCGCACTAGTTAACTATTAAATCATTGTAAATCGCTCATGGTTAATGTCACACTCGGTGACTGTGGACTAGTTGCCTAGATGAATCACAAAACTCATGAGGGATAGGTAGTTAGAAATGTGTGGTATATCTATTATAAGATCATTTAGATGCCTGAATTAGATTCTAAAAATGTTTCTCTCTCTCTCTCTCTCTCTCTCTCACAAATTAACTATAAATATTATCATAAATACCTCATAAAATCAGGCAACTAAAGCATTGTCTCAAAACTAATAGAAAATTTTCTCAGCACAAAAGCCGTTGTCAACACTCCTTTGGCAACAAGCGGACATTCATCAAGAAATGACCTCTTCTAGATAGAAATGGTGCGGAAAATCAAACTAAACCTTAATTAGTATATAACTAGATTCAGTTTTGAATTACATAGTCAAGAATTTCAGTAAAGTCTTATGCATCTTTCTGACACGCCAAACCAACATCTTAACAAAAGAAGACTTTATATGCCCATAAGTTTCCATCAAAACAACTTATTTAAACCATCATGGAGCCTTGGACTTGGTATTATATTGCCACGTCTCCTGACACTCTTCTTTCATCCACTAGTGACGCTGAAATCTCCAAGGGCGACCGGTTCAATTCCCAGGGCTCTGACCCAGTTCCCAGGCTTGATGATAAGTGTTTTTGACTTAATTGTGGCGAAGTCCACGGCAACTTGCTTGGCATCTTGACATGGTTGGTGGGATCTGCCGTAAGGCTCTAAATTAGCGACCTCGCCGCGAGTCGTTTTGGTGGGTCCCGCGGTATAAATGGTCGAAACTCGTCAATACCGAGTTACCAACCACGCTTAAACCACCTTTAAAAAAACTATTTTTATAATAGTCTCGAAGAGAGCTTGCTTTATATTAGTAATAAAAATGTAAAATATTCGCCGACTCTGCTATGATGATCGAGAAGATCCAAAGCTCTGAAAGTGCTCTTAAGAAGATGCGGCTGCTCTATGACATTCACTGACTCTTAAACGAATGCGGCGCTGCTCGAACTACTCATGTTCTCAGAGAGGCCAACAGTGCTGTAGGCTAGATGGCGTCCTATGCGACTCATCACTCCAGCGAGTTTATCTGAGAGATCCACGCTTCTGTTTTATCTCTTCTACATTTTCCTCTATTGTCTTATATTTTGAGTTGTATTCACATTCATTGTGTGAAAACTACTGATGTACCAAAAAAATAAAAATATAAGATATTATTATCTAGGTATTATTATAATAATTAGATCTTAATATAGGCGATGCAATGTATGCCAACTTCTCCGATTAAAGATATGTCTTTTTAAATATATAATTTTTAGATGTTGACACGAGAGAAACTTCACAAATTATTAACTTCCTTATAAGAACTCCGAGTTCAAGAAATTACGCACCAATTGGAATCTAAATAAAAGTTGTCTTTTCATACATAATTATGACACCAAGAATATATATAGAAATTACTACCGTATTAAGAATGGTTACTTTAATTTAGCATTTTTGCTGTTTAGCTAAATAACATTTGTATTTCAAACTGAAATTTTACTATCAAAGTAAATATATAATGCCACTGGGCTTTTTTTTACTAGTCATTCGCGTTCCAATGATAAACATATTTTAATAATTATTTCCATTCTTATATAAGCGATCTGGACCAAAGTTCGTCGTATCAGTATCGAACTCCATATCGGTGCCACACTAGATCAAATTAGTATAGTACGATATATTCAGTATGGTTTGATATGGTAGGGTGTATTTTGATTTGGACAAATATAGTTGTTAGTTTCATTAATTGGTAAGAGATTTATTTCTGTACGGATATTTGTGAATGTTTCCACGTAGGAGTAGGACCGTTTAAAAGGACTCCAAGTGGAACCCATACCTGGCGTCACTTGTGACCTGTTCAAACACATCGAAACTGCCTTGATGACTTGGAGATATTTAAAAAGTGAGCAGAACTACGCGGTCGCTTGACCTTTGAACAGGCAAGTTCCAAAGAGGTATGGAGAAGTAGCTGGACCCTGCAATAGACTCTTGCAGTATAAAATATTAAAATTATTATTAATCACCATATAATTATCATTTGGGACCCACAAAAATTATGGTACGTCAGGCTGGAGAGAGCGAGACACACGCACCACGTAGGCTGGTCTCATGTTGGGGCCCAGATAGCAGCTCTTTATCCAATTGGCTGGGAAAGAGAGCTGGCCTTTCGACACAGGACAGGGTTGTAACTTCCGTGCGAAACATGAATGGATTCACCTTGAGTTGGTCTCGGTTCTCCTGCTCATCTTTTTTGATACAGTTAGCTGTGCTCACACCCATCGTGTGTAAGCTGCTATTATTAAAAAAAATCACCACTTTTTGCGCAAAGCTACAGTTGGATCATTGCTATAAAATCTGTTAAAAGAAGATCGATCGTTCTTTCATGCAAAAGTTCCAATCCGAACTCCTGAAAGACAAAACGAATAAACCTCTATAAATAAAATAATTTTAAAAAAATTCTAAAATGATAATATGCAAATAAATCCAATCAACATAAAATAAATCTAACTAAAATAAATCAATCCAAAATAAAATTAGGATGGCTATATCGGCTGAGACCCGCTATGCTGGCTGGATGCTGTGGAGATCGGCTGACTTGGCACTGGTGTGCGCACCAACTAGCTAATTTTAGCAATTGAAAGGACGTATGGATGGTCCAGATCATCACTGCGACGAGCGCCTTTCTGCTGTGTTGCGTCTGGCCTATCTAACCGACGGCCACTATTTTTGGTAACCAGTTGACGACTGTGGCGTGCCAGGGATGATGCACACAGAATTTCTGTCAGTGGGATGGTTTCCTTGTGTCGCATGGAATAAAGAATGTTGGGAAAAGATGGGTGCAAGATTGCAATTTGATTTGAACCTTGGAAGTATGAGATCCATTTTTAACAGAGAAGTGCTAAGCTAACATCTAGACTAATAATAAAAAAAGTCCAAAAAAATCAGCGTTAGCATCTTGAGGATAACTTCTGTTGATTTTTTTTTTTTCATTAGAGTATTTTTTTTTCTAAAAAACTGATGTTTGAATATATAATGTCTGAAAAAATAGTTTGCATATTTAGTTGATTATAAAAAAATGATACATTTCAGAGTGAGTTATATTTGGCTGAGTATTTACTTTTTTAGAAAATTATGTAAAATACCTATTATATCCTTAATAAAGAAAAATATCTTACCCCATTCAATCTAAAAACTTAAAGGACATTTTTGAAAAAAAAATTATTCAAATTCCCAACCTGTGAGGAATGGACTTTTTCATAATATGAATTTTTCTTTCCCATAAAATATAGAAATCTTATTCATAAGGAAATATTTTTTTTTTTTTTAAAACTCCAACCAAATCTAAGGTATTTCTTTATTTTCTGGTTGAACCTATTTAGCCCCCTTCTTTCCTCATGAACCAAACAAGTCCTACATCAAAAGTACCTCATCACAACTTTTATAACTTCTAATATTTCTAGGATGGAGATTGGGTAAGTATTGTAAATATAGAAACCTGAATATTTTCTGAACAAGTCCATTGGTGGAGGTTCCGAGATATGTTTGAAGTTCTTAATGTGCTTGGGATAGATTTAACAAGTTCATTCCATGCAAGATCTGTTCATATTACTGCTCTAGAGATAGGTAAAAAATCTTAGATTGCATCCAACCGACACCACCCTATTGGTATCTTTGACTATGGATAGATAGAGATGTTACAATTATATGCTTGCTGAGGGATGTTTAACTAGGGATAATATGGCAAGTCGGTAGGCTTATGTGATTGTGCTGTAATCATGTCTTTCATTGGATAATAGAATTTATTCCTTTTCTTAAGGTAACAATAAAACTCATTCTTAATTTCATAGCTATCAAGATCATGTAGTAAGATACTAGGAAAGTTTCATATGAGAAACATACATGCTCCAAACAAAAGAAACAAAATAATAATAACTTCGTATAGACTAGTCTGATTGCCCACATCTAGTGCTTTTTTTTTTTTTACTAAAGCGGATGATTCATATAGTTCGAGTACAGATATATCTAATAAGGTTAGAAAACAATAAGTCTCGGAGTGCTCTAAGCAACTCTCCCTTTCCAACCCATAGGGTGCCTCTGGAGTGACTGGTCACATACAAAACCACCCAGCTCGCGGCCCTGTTTGCCTATCTAAGTATATGCTTAGCCTAAAAGACCACACCAACACTTATCATAGCCCAAAAATTCCGAAGTAAGGGGTGCCCCCCTCCACTGCCACTAGAGCCACCCTGGATCCAGCCAATCACAGTGCCTGAGTTACCCTCCAATATGACTGTGCTGGCCTACAGTACACGCCGAGTGTGAGGACCCGTGCGGGCATGTGTTTAGTCCCACATCGGTTATTCGCTGGGTAGATCTTGGGTACTTATACATAATTAAGGAATCCAAATAATACCTTCCGGCTAGCCATTTTGGATGAGCTCCTGGGTTGTTACACCGAGCATGGTTCAGGTCGGCTCATGCCACCCTCAGCTCTGCTCTACAAACTGATATGTCGAAGATCTTGCATCTACCAGTTACCACTATTCTGGAGTCCGGGTCTCTGATGACATAGCCAGCACCTTTCCTCTTGCCACCGTCAAGCACACATCCATCGAATGATTTTGCATGCGCCATTAGCTCTCTATATGTATAGCGAAAAGGATGTTTGACACTATTGATCCCTAATCATACAATTCATCCAATGAAATATTTTGCAAGGTGTTCTCGTTAAATGCTGCATTGTTGCACGATGAACTTATTCTTTCTCTTGCATGATGATTGCAAGCTTGTTTGGTTGCTGCATTTAAATGATTGCAGCACAAAACCAAATAAGCTAGGCAAGAATATTCTCTACATTGTGTTAATGAAATCTTTAACAAAATAACCTATCAATCATCCAGCCACAGAAAATGAGTTAGTTATAGCAAAAACTTTTATCTTTTAAAAAATATTGAGAATCAATTTTGATCAATTTTGATACGGCTCGAATTTTCCATCTCCAAAATCTCCCTTGATAGCTCAGCCTATCAATCAAATGATGATATGTGTCCAACAAAAACAATAGCCAATTAAATTTCCAAACAATAACGTAATCGATTACAACTTGGCGTGATCTCAATATGCTCGAAGAAGAATATTGTAACCCATCATATCAATAAATAAAGAAAGCGCTCGATCACAGTATATTTGAAAATAAACATCTTAATTGCCCCGATCAGCGGATAAGAAAAGAGCTTAACTGCTCATCTATGAATTGCGCGATCCTAACCATGTAGATTCACACCACCTCCTCTATAGATACTAGGTATGAGGATCCCTCAGGTATAATGAGAAATATGAATATTATACCCTCATATTTCAATCTCTTTTTCATCTCAAGCATTGGAGATCTCCGATCAGACACATTTTGATGACCTTATGATTGTTTAATGTGATCACAGATCAGCTCCACCATAATACGACACTGAGCAGAGCAGCCTTGCTCATCAGCTTGTCCACCTATCTAGCTAGATTTTGAGCGGCAACAAATTTTGTTCGCAATTTGTATTTCATGAAGTCTCAGAGATAACATAGAAGTCCCTTCCATGGCAGGCTTCAACGACTATTCTGATTGAAGCCTTGGATGACCACATTCTCGGGACTTTTTATATTGCCTTGCCTTACTAGCAAATGTGTAGATCTAGTAGGTACATAAACAAAGAACGAAAGAAGGAAAGCACTTTTAGATCGGTCGTGAACCAGAAAGAATGAGCCGCATTAAAAAAGAAGCAATTGCTTCTTAATCGTAAAATACTTGCGCAAATATCTTTTTTAATTTTAATATTTTTTATTGTTTAATATATGTACATATATATGTACATAATATATATATATATATATGTTTTTTTTTTATTCCAGTTTCTTTTTCCAGTAAGTAATAAATTGAAACCTTTGACTCATTCAGTCAATCCCTTCTTTCTCTGGCTGAATTGCCCCCTAATAATCAGCCAAAATAATTATGTCTGGATCATCAGGTTATGACTTACACAAAACTTGGCATCACTTACTTATAAATTTATTTTTATTTCATTATGCTGCATCTGTTTTGTTATAACAAAGGATAGCAACACAGCATAGAATTTCAACGGGGACCGTGCGCGCGTGCACGGCTTGGTCCGGCTCACCCGTTCCTGGACCGACGCGGTAACGAAGAACAAGAAACCAAGAAGCAGAAACTATTCATTCCTGGGGGCGGTCTGGCGTTGAAAACCCAGGCGGGCGAGACGAGAGAAGGGAACTGAAATGGGAGGCATCGGTTGACCAAAACAAAAATAAAAGCTGACTCACCCCCCCGTACGTCTTAATCCGCGTGGCCAAAGGAAACGAAAAAAAATAAAAGCCAAGGAGCGAGAGGATGGTCGTGTCGTTCGTCCACCCATGAAGCCCGATCCGGGGCTTCTTCCTCTTTGTCTTCTCCCCCAATTCCCCTCCTCTCCTCTTCTTAATCCCATGGGTGGACGTCCCATTCCCCGCCGAGGGTTGGAGTTCCGGTCCCCTTCTTGATGCGTTAGCCGTGGTCCTACCATGGTCCTCCGCCGCGATGCCTTGTTGGAAGCGCATTACGAATTCGCCCTCCACCTCTCCCCCCCGAAAAAGCTCCTCTTCCTCCTCCGCCTCCCTGGCATCCCCCCGCCGTGACCTGGACTCACCCGCCAGCCGCCGCAGCACCAGCAACCCCGCCTCACCCGCCAGCCGCCGCAGCACCCGCCGTGACCCGGCCTCACCCGCCAGCCGCCGCGATCCCCAGCACCAGCAACCCCGCCTCACCCGCCAGCGCAAGCTTCGCCACCTCAGCAACGTCGAAATCGGCGGCCTCGGCGCCGCCGCCGCCGCCGCCGCCTCCCGCGGCTCTGCCAACTCGACCCCGGTATCCCGTTCCCTGAGCAACATCAACTGCGTGCTTCACGTGCGGTCGACCTCGTCACCCGTGCTGCCCCGTCCGCTCCCCCTGCCGGAATCCGGGCAGCTGGGGTTTGAGTTCTCGTCCCCGAGCAGTTGCCCCCTGCCTTCGCCCGGAGGGGCTTCGTGCGGACCGGAAGAGGAGGAAGCGAATGGCGCTGTAGTTGGGAGGTAATTGACGATATTATCTCTGTTTCCTGACTGCTTTTCCTTTGTCACCAGAAAGTGCAAATTTGGAAAGATTCCGTGTTTGTCTTGCGCTCTATTCAAATATCTCTCTTGCTTCGGTAATCCGGGGGAAAAGATTGAAATTCGAAGTTTTAATGGAAACTTGAGGCTCGATAGGATTGACAAAGAGAGATACCGAACTATACTTCATATTAGTTCTCTAATTTATTGCTACTTCCACCTTGGATGTGAGAGTATTTTTAGCTTACTAATTTTTATCCTTGCTGTTTCCATGACTCGTGGAAAATGAGTTTTTTTGATCGTTTCGTGCTTTTCTCTTGTCCCAATAACTTGTTATTTTTAATACCATAAACTTTTGTGTTGTACTATGCTTTTCTGTTTTTCTGTTTTTCTTATCTGCAGCCATTTTCTGCTTCATTTGATTTTTGTAGAGGATTTTTTTTACAGCTTAAACCTGATAGTATTTGCCTAAATTCTGTCTTTTCCTTTTAATTTTAACTTAGGACCTGCTTGGCAGCATTTCTTTTTTTTTTGTTGTTGTTTCTTAACAAGTCAGTGGAATCCCATGTCGAGATTGATGCAGAAACAGCGTTTTGCACCAAATTTCTGCCATTCTTGCTTCCATTACGCTGGTTTCCAAAAGCAATACATCCTTGCTTCCAATGCCTCTGCAAGATTTCAAAGAGCAATTTGAAAAACTGAGATGGTTTCGTCATACGTATAGTCCTTACATTTTTCTTCTTGGGTTTTTGACAACAAAAACAGAAAATGAAAGCAGCACCAAATGGCTCCTTAATAACCCAATCTATCTATCATTCTAGAGATCTCTTAAAGTTTGTCAAATAAACTAAAAAGTGTATATAAGCAGACTTTAGAGGCTGTTTCAACAAAAGAAAAGGAAAGAAAGGAAAAACACAAAGTTATCGATAAGAAAATATAAATAGAACATGGTCCGTCAACAAACCAATAGTTCCTATAATTATCACAAATTCATGGAACAATATAAGAAATGTAAGCAAGAGCAAGATTCTTTTTCGACGATTAATTCTTTTGGGAATAAAAACTGAATGAGTGGAAGGAGATTATTTCCATCAGTTGTTTGCAAAATGGTTTTTGAGACTATATGGTCTCTTGGCCTCAAAGCCCAACCTCAAACAGCTGGGAACCTAGTTCAGATTTTACAAGTTGCAACTCCTTGATGGATAACATAGACTTCAATGGGGTCAAGGATCGTAGTAAACATTCTTTCCCAACCTTGCTCTCATCAACAAAATCTTTTCTATTCCATTTAGACCATATGGGCCAAAAAATTTAATATGATTTAATACCACATTCTCATGCACTAGTTCTTTTTCTTCTTACTTCTTGTTGGATTCACGCATTATAGTTTGAGAACTTTAATGGATAGCACATGACATCACGTGATGTTGAGTGGTCTCAAGCTCTTAACAATAGAGGTGTAAAATAAAACCTTGATGAGTAGTTGACAGGACAGGAAGGGGCATAGCGTAGGTTATTGTTTAAACATATAATTTAATTTTTTTTTGGCAACCGAGGGGAATTCTTTCTTGCTACATACTTAGGAAGTTGGATAAAGCTTCCTTGATGCTACACAAGTTCTCTGGATAACCTGCAAAGTATCTGGGTTTGCTTGAAGTAGATACTAAGTTGATCCTTCATTCTTCTTATATAACCTACATGTACTATTTGGCTATCAAGGGTTCAAGATCATGCATTGAATCAAACAAGTTAACCCTATCTCGTGCAACCGTCTAGTTAAAAAACTGAACTCCTAATATCATCCATCTATTGTGGATGAACTTCTATATTTTACCCATTATCCAAAAGAATGGTAAAATATACTGGCATATAAATGAACATTTGGAAATCCGCCTCCAAAACATTCAGTTCAGTATATGTTTTTAGACTAAATTTTGCTTGATTGTACGAAGATTGGATTTGCTGAATAGAAAGAGGCGGAGATTTGCAATAGAATAGCCTTTTTAAAGAATATTCTCATTCCTTATGTTACTGTGGATTCACAATTCACAATGTATATGCTGCATTTTAGATCCCTTGCATGATGTACTTGGAATTTTGATGCTGCAGGTGGAAATTTTTCCCTATAGTCCATAGAAAACGTTGCAACTTGCAAGTGAATTGTTCAATGCTTTTTGGCACTAAACTTGATATTCAATTGAGCCCAGTATGTACTCAATTGCTTTTTTTTGGGTGATTACGTAATACATCAGGCATTACTGTGCTCCTAAGAGCAGTGTTACTCTTATTTACATGCTTACTTGTCAGTTTGAATTTTGTTTTCCTAATAATGTTCCATTATCTGTGCTTTTCATTTGGTGTTTTCATGTGTGTACATGTGATTGTACAATTTTGCAAGAAGTTCTCAGAGCTGAGTTATTTTGATCCCGGAAAATTTTTCTGCAATTTTTTGTTCTTGCAGTGTCTGTTTATGCTGTTAATGATACTTTTGCTGTTCAACAATTAGTTTGTAATTTGAATTTGATAAATGTAGATATCTGGATTGCATATATTTTTTCTATATGCAATTGTCACAGGTTAACCACATCTTCTTCAATGATTTTCAGACAATATTGAAGAAGATTATTGTTGGTTATACATAACATATATGATAACAGAAAATTGACTTGGTGTGTCCTTATTTCAGTAGGTTGGCCAACCATATCGGTCGCGTAAATCCGGAGCACAATGATATACAATTGAATGGATCTGCTTTTAGCCATCATAGGAAGGTGTTCCAAGATCCAAATTCTTTTGATACTGGGAACTTCATCTTAAATATACCTGCTAAAAGTGCTCCAACTAGTGGTTTTTCAAGTCCTGTACGTAGTCCTCGAAGATTGAGTAATGTGGACATTTCTGCTTCTGGCATTGTCCCTCCAGGTTTTCAACATTGGTCATCTCTAGAGATCCCTTCAATAGATATGATGACAAACTTTTCTCCCCGAGCTTCACCCGAGAAAATTCCCAGAAGTCCTGATTGCTCACCGCTTCATAGTCCAGCAAGGAAATGTCCTGTTTTAAGACCAAGAAATCCTAGTGCACCTCCATCACCATTGCATTCAAAGATGTTCCCAGACAATCCTGTCACATGGCATGAAAGTAATAACAATGTCAGCGTCCATCCTCTGCCCCTCCCTCCAGGAGCTCCAGCTCCTTCACTGATGACAGGTCAATGGCAGAAGGGAAAACTTATTGGAAGTGGTACATTTGGGAATGTTTATGAAGCCACCAATAGGTATGCGATACCATGTTTGATCAACTGTGGGCTCTGTTTCTGCTTCTTTTAACACAGCCAACATGATCTTCTTGAACAGAAAGACTGGAGCTTTATGTGCGATGAAGGAAGTCAATATAATTCCTGATGACTCCAAGTCTGCTGAATGTTTAAAACAGTTGGAGCAGGTTTGGTCTTTCTATCATGCTATTTATACTCTGAAATGAATGCATTTGTTTTCTTGTGTGGGGTAAAGAGCATTCTGTTGTCAAATATTTGGGGGCCTTGTATATAAGATCATAATTTTTCAGTATCTTTGAGAAGAATAGCATCAAATTCGAAGAGTAAAAACAAAAGAAAAAAAAATCAACAGATTGAAAGTGTAAATAATAGAGATCTTTTTATTCTCTATTTTTCACTTGCTTGTCTTTTTTGACTTTCCCTTTTTGCACCGATCTGCATGAACTATGTCATCTGAGTAAAAAAAAACGTATCCAATCATACTTGCATGCATGTGGTCATTCTAGCACAATTCATAAACTTATGCTATCTCAGGGTCATGTGCTTGGTTGTGCATGGATGTATCTTTCTCTTCAACATGCTTATCGTGTAGCCATGCTGATTTTCTTTTAGGTTGTTGTCTCACCCATGTGACTTCTTTATTAGCATGCTGTATATGGAGCTGTTATCTTTCTCTTATATTATTTTGACTTTTGAGGATATAAATTTATAAATCATGTCCAGCATTTTTTAGTGATTTTGCTGGTCTGGTGTTGGTCTTCAATCTATTGATTGGTATCTATCCTTTGTTATGCAGGAAATAAAATTTCTTAGTCAATTTAAGCACCCAAATATCGTGCAGTACTATGGGAGTGAAACCGTAAGATTTTTTTTTGGGCTGCATGCGAAGCTCTGTTGATAATTATTAAATGCAAATTAATAGATGCACTTTTGTATATATGCAGATTGAGGATCGTTTTTACATATACTTAGAGTATGTTCATCCTGGTTCCATCAATAAGTATGTTCATCAGCATTGTGGAGCAATGACAGAATCGGTGGTTCGCAATTTCACTCGTCATATTCTTAATGGGCTGGCATACTTGCACAGCAAAAAGACAATGCATAGGTTCTTATCTCCATTACAAATTTAATTTATGCTTTTATCGGTTTGCATCATTAAATTATCCTTCTATTCACATTAGGTAACTTAAGCAATTACATGAGATGTAATGTTCGCCATGGATATATGGGGTTCTCTTTCTCTACAGTGTGCTTTCCATTTTATGAGTTTCTGCATAACTTCATAGTAATTATTATAGGTGATTGCTAGACTTTCTAGAGTACTCTTGTATTGCTTGCTTTAATGAATCATTACATGTGGAAGCTAATAAATTGTATGCCCTCTTGGCATTTATCTGTAGTGAAAGATAGTTTACATTTTAGGTAAGTTGTATTGTATTAAATTTGATCAATAGACCAAATCAGGAAGTACAGAACTATTTGTATGATAGTTTGGACTTGGAAGAATTTAAAAGGAATCATGAGATATATTCTTTCTCATGTTTGTGACAGGTTTTGATGGAAAAATGAGCACACAAATATTGACGAAGAAAACAGTGAAATTCCTTACAATGTTTCTTTTGGGGCACAGTATTTGGAGTTACATAGCTGAGGTCTATGTAAATTGCCAGTTGACCTTGTTGCTTGTAAATTAAGAACTAATGACATCTGGTACTCATCTTTGTTCTGTGAATGCTAAATTCATAACTATTTCGACAGGATTTGTTCATGCAACTAATCCACTTTATTGCTCTCTCATGGACCTTTTTGGCTTGAAGTTTCTATTTGTCAACACAAGTAAAAAGAAATAGGCACAAAATTTCTTATTTTCTTGTTTTGTTTCTTCCTAATTTCTCTAGAACATGGTTTGAGGTTCCACTTAAAACTTCAAAGCCAAAACATTTCGATCTCACCTAGAGCCAATCTAAAAGGGTCGGATTTTGATGGCTGAAACTGACTAGGGTCAACTTCATTGTGAGTCATTTATGCCATCTTTTTTGTAATTTCTTTTTTTTTTCTTGACACTTTTCTATAAAATTCACTTAGGTTTTGCCAGTTTAAGAAGATTTAGAAGTATTCCAGCACTATATTCTAAAGAGATTTAGAGGAACATAAAGTTAGTTTTGACTACTTTTTTTTCCCTGAACCGCAAATGAAGTAATAAATGACATATTACAACATTTTATATTTAAAAACGTTTCTTTTTTTAACCATCTTAGTGTGAAATTAACAAACAATATATCCAGCAGTTTGAAATAAGTGTACTCTAAGATGATGCCTAATGTATTTACTTGTCTTAGTTGGCTTTCTTTGTTTTCTAATTTATTTCATAATTCTAGCTGATATTTGTTTTATATATATATTTTTCAGTAAATGGAAAGTGACAGAGTTTTTTCAGTATTGCTGAAAGCCAAAACTGAGATTGATTTTTGAAACTTTTTCCTGATTTTTATTTTTGGAAAAATCTGTGTCGGATTCTAACTTGAGTGGAAATAGTGTTCACATGTCCTAATTTAGGCATAATGGGATTTGATATTTTTTTGGAAGCCACTACAATTATGTTTCAAAGTTGATTGAAATGGTATGGGCATGTATAATGAAGATCTGGGGGCTCCAATAAAGAGAGTCACTTTAATTTGTGTTGGAGGATGCAAAGAAAGAAGTGGAAGATCTAAGGTAACATGGATAAGATTGTGATTTGTGAGAAAATATAAGGGAAAGCTTGAAATAAAATTTGAAATGGCCCTAGAAAGGAATGCTTGGTGAATAAGTATCCAAAAAGACAAACCCAAATAGTTGGGATAAGGTTGGATGCTTGTGGTTATGATCATAGTGTTTTGTTTGGAAATAGCTGTGCATTAATTATAACAAGGTTTGACAAGTATTAGAGGTTTGTGATTTTGAGAATGGGAAGCCTGTGATTGTCTTTGGTTCAAGAAGATTGAAATTGCCTTATTTTAAAAATAGATTAAGTCTAGGAGTAGGTTTGGAGTACAATTTATGATAGAGTACACCGCTGTTTGACATGAAGTTGATATCTGGAAATTAAATATGGAAATTTGGGCTTTTCATCTTCTTCATCAAATAATGCTGTTAATGAGATACTAATACTCCCTCTAGTGGAGCAAATCCATCATAGCATTACCTCAGAAAATTGGTGTGAAGCAGAATTTGAAAAGTGGACGAGGCAGAATACTCTAGATTGTGATCTTATTCTTCCTAGCTTATCATATTACCACTATTTATGTGCTGATATTTGAGTACAGAGAGCAGCTTCAATGAAGAGATATAAGTCTTGTTTTTGCAATAACAATAGTCATCAGAAGTGAGGATTTTCTTGAAATAACTGTGGATGCATAAAGTTTATATGTTTTAAATGGTTTATAGTTGCTGGAATTATTGATCAGCATGCTAAAATCTTCAGTGTAGAAGAACAAGTGAAATAGATTTCCATATCTGATCTCCTCTTCTGAGTTAGTGAATCAAATTGAAGATCATCCTTAGATTGTATCAATCTTGCTAATCTTTGTCATAACAAACTAGCTTGGATCAAGTTATTTTTCGGCTTAGGCTTGAAGCTGGCTCAAATTAGGCCGAAGTATATAATGTGATCCCTGGCCGATGCTGTAAAGAGAGGGAAAGGAATGGCAGGGGAGTAGGAGTGGCAAAATCTCATCGTACTGACCTTGTTTGACCTTTTAAAAGAATGACTCCTGACAATGTAGAAGTTGTGTCCAAAACTATTCTGGAAGAAAAATATTGTTTTAATCTAAAACCAGATTACTTCCAGTTATGCAAATTCAAATGTTCCAGGTCTTCACTGTAGGGCTTTAAAACTGGGTTAACACTAGGCATTGTGTGGTTCTATAAATTTAGACAAGACAGTTCTTACCTTAGGGCTTCAGATTCAAGTTAAAGCCTGGTCAGTTCTTGGTTGACTAAATTGAAAACATATGTAGTTATATCTTTTTAGTACATATTTTTTGCTAAGCATAGTGTTTTGGCTAAAATTCAGCTAAACTGAGTCATGTCTGTGCTGACTAAATTAAAACTGGATTCGATTTCAATGTAAAATGTTGTCTGAAATTTGGGTCTTGATCAGGGTCAGATCAAGCAGAAACCTGTAATTCTAAGCTCTAGTTCAATCCAAACAAGGATGTTTGCTATTCCTGCAGGAGAGAGCATCTATAATGAGTGGTTATGGGTGGGTGGCTGGTCAAAGCTTGTCAGAGAGGAGTTATAAGCTGGGTTGCCTGAGGTGTTTGCCATTAGGTTCAGGCTGTGGTGGCTTGAGGGATTATGTTAGGAGCGCTAGCAGGTCGGCGCACCCTTAGAGCGGGCGGGCACGTTCAGCCCCTTGACAAAATTATGAACCCCCACTGGAGCATGGACAGTGAGTTTATTCCTTGCAACTTCTAAAACCTCATATTGGACTTGAAGATCAAGCTAAAACTTTGGCTTGTTCCATGTGTTTTCATGAGAGTGATTGTGCGCTGGAATTTGTCAGATGTAATATGAAAAATTGTATATATTGATAAGGGAACTATCAATAATAGATCCATGGCCTCTACGACACTCCATTTCTGGTAACTCAATCAGTGACCTTGCACTGATTGTTGGATATGCGCATCTTACAATACAAACTTGTCTTTCTGTGATTATCTTGTCATATTGAAAATATAGCCCTGGTGAATATGGATATTTATAACTCATTTTGATTTATTCCATGTTGACATGCAAAAAAAAGTCTTAAATATATTTGGTGCTTTGTTCCTATTTGTTCTTTCTGAATTACAAGTACTCTTCATCTACATTGTTTTGTTAATCCCCTTCTTTTGCTTGCTTGATATGATAATGCTAAGTCATTGAAATCACAAATTTTCGTTTTTACAATTATGCTTGCATTGTAAAATTGAAGTTTTTATTCAAATAATTGAATTTAGAGGTAAACTTTGGTATCATAAATTAGTGCGACTCTTGCAGGGACATTAAAGGTGCAAATTTGCTTGTAGATGTGAATGGTGTTGTTAAGCTTGCTGATTTTGGGATGGCAAAACATGTGAGTGTGACTATTGGATTTTAAAAGGGCACAATTATACTTGTATATCATGATCCCTCTCTCTCTTGCTATTGGTATTGCTATTTCTCTATTTTCTAATGTATGTTTCTTGGGCATACATCTTGTTGCATTTTCATTGAATTACCTTATAGACAATAATGTGTTGATCACCATTCATAATCATGTCAGAAGGAAAACATAGTGGCAATTTTTTGTGTATGCATTTTTTATTTAGCTACCCATGCATATGAACATACATACAATTGCTTTCTTTGAAATAAAGTTTGGTTCTCAAAACTATTGTCATGAATATCTCATACTTAATTCTGAAATTTTTCCCTCTACTTTTTTCCTGAGTAACTTAACCTCTACTTTTAGTTGTGGTGCAAAGGGGTATGACCACTGGGACAAGTCCCAGTTCATTCGAGAGTTTACTATCATTTAAACATAAAAGAAAAAGATTGTGGTGATTGTTATTTGGTTATGCTTGTTTAATTCATTGACTCATGCATGTGCATATAGATACTTTTGTACAGGACCACATTGTTTTCAGGGAATGTGGGCAGGTAGTCGAGGGCTGTTCAGTGTGTAGTCACTGATTGGGGTCAAGGCCCAGATAAGGTAGCTGTCTCCAGAGCTTAAGGCAGGCAGCTAGACGTCCCTACCTGTGGCAGCCAAGGTGGCCATATGGGCTGTTTTTTTGAAACACTGCTGGCTCTCATTCTTAGGGTCATTGATTCGTTGGCATTTAGATTTTTTAATATTTGTTGAAATTTTTATTCTGAAGACAGGTGAAATGAATTTGTTGATAAAGTGAGAAAAATGTAAACTAGTATTCTTGTGTCTCTCATTATCCTAAAAATTATTGGTTGCAGGATAATGAATTTCTGGGCAGTTATCAATTTATTTAATCCTTTGATAGTTGGAACATAATTAATTAACAGCATTGGAATTTATGCATTTGGTTTCATTTCTTGATTATGTCTATAAATATGCGAAGGTTTATTTACTGATTTACAGTTCCTTAAATGCTCTTGTGAAAATGCTTTTCTATTAATTAGAATTTTTTTCCGGATTGGTAAGAAAATTATCCATCAGTCAAAATTCATTTGGGTGCTACCTTTTCTTTTATTGGTCAAAAAAACTTGGGGCTGATAATTCAAGGCCAATTTAAAGGGCATTCACTTGTCTCCTGGACAAAAGTTATTTGGCAAAGTTGGATTTATAGTTATCTGCATGCCCCAGATTTAATTCTGAAATTGTATCACTGACCTTTTCTCTAGATAGCTTAACCTTAAACCTTAACATGAGAAGCCTTATGTCACTCCATTTTAGTTTTTTTTTTTACTTTCTAGTTCAAAATATGATTCATTTTTGTTTGAGGACCTTTTGATTAGCTCTCTACCTGGTATCAATGCTCTTTTTTCTTGGGGGCTTAGCCTTAAACCTTAACATGAGAAGCCTTATCTCACTCTACTTTGGATTTTTCACTTTGTAGATCAACTTATGATCCATATTTGTTTGAGAACCTTTTGACCAGCTCTCTGCCTGGTATTGACCTTTGTGAAAAGGTCCCAAATTCTTCATTACTGCAGCTTTAGGAAAGAGAAGGGCCTCGAGTGATGTTTTGAAGGTTGCTTGGTGGATAGGAAACCCCAAACATTTTGGAACCATGTTTAGAAACCTAGTTCAAACATTAACGCCTTCTGGTGTCTTGGCTTCTGGCCAGCGGTTCAATAGCAGGTCAACTGTGGGTTGATCCATTGACCTGTGACATCATAAATGAATAAAATAAATAAAAATTTATTTTTTTAACAATTAAATATGAGAATAAACATGGATTAAAAGTCATAATAACAATTTTATTACATAACTTTTGTTCTATAAGAACAATAGAATCTCACAACTTGTTTTTGTAAAAAAATAAAATAAAATAAAAAATGATATGCATTGATATCTCTTACCTAACATACCCTTTAAGTAACTTGGGATGGCAAGTTTTTTGTTAGGGATGGGACCAACCTCATCTTGAAGAGTAAAGTGGTAAACTAATTTTTCATCTTTTTATGTTTTTATCAACACCTATATAATAGTTGGTCTGGAAGGGTTGAAACTGCGTTGACTTTTGTGGGTTGTTTGGTTGGACTGCCTAGGTCAATGGGTTGCACGTGGTTTGGGGATTTGTGGGTTGGGATGGACCAACCCCTATAGACTTCCATTTCGATAGTTCAAACAGGTTTGCTCGTCGAGTTTAAATATATGTATGTAACCCGATAGGAACCTTCTACAATATTTCTAGGCACCAGAAGAAAATAAACTGAGAAGAAATTGAAATGCATATGATGTCCAAATCAAAATGAGAACAAAATGAGAACAATTCTTTTCTATGTCAACTTTAGAATGGAGAAAGATGTTAGAAATGAAATTTTAATCTTGATATGGTGGAAAAATGCATTTTAATGCATACCGCGTGCCATACTTGCTATACCTGAATTGTATGATTTTCCATCATTATGTAGGACTCACGACACATTTTCTGATAACTATGCAGTCCACTATATTTTACTGCTGCTAAGAGAGGCAAGGTTGGTTGTACAGTCCTAACTTTACTAAAAAAATTCAAAAAAGATATATAAAAGGAGTAGAAGCCTCTATTCTGGCAGCGCGGAGGAGAGATCGAAGCCCTCTCTCCTCCCTCCCTCCGCCTTTCTTGCGCTCTGCTAGCATCTCCCTCCCTTCTTCTCCCTCTCCCTTCCTCCCTCCGCCACTCTCCCTTTTCGTTTCTTTCCTTCTCCCTCTCCCCTCCCTCTGCCTTTCTCCCTCCTCCGCACTCTCCCTCCCTTACTCCCTCTCCCTCCTTCCCTCTCTCTCTTCCTCACTCCTCCCTCTCCCCCTCCCTTGCCGGTTTCCGTATTGATTCACGCCAAAATGGCACGGCATGGGGGTGTGGTGTACCGTACCACCGGCCTACAGGCACGGGTGTCGGTTCTAGTACTGTGGACCTTGAAGGGAAGTTCATGTATCTAAATTGGAAGGATCTGTTCTTTAATAAGAATGGCCTGGATCAGTTGATTGATGTGAAATTCAGTCTACATGTCTATGAAGAAGTTTGCCTCACTGATTCAGTTTGGCTTGAGTTATATTGACGCGTATTGAACCAAAATTTCAATGGTTGCCAACCCTCTTTGGTTAAACATGTTAACATCCCTATGCAATCACGGGCTAGGGTTGGTAAAGATTACAAATGCACTGTACCAAAAAAAAAGATTACAAATGCACATGGGCACTCCGACTTTTCATTCCATATGACAGGACATCTGTTAGGAGCTGAATAAATTGATCTGCAAGATTTTTGTTTGTTTACGTCGATTGCACATCATAGTATGAAGCTGCTTTTGTTTTTTCTGTGCTATGCTGGTGTTACCACCGTAGTCTGTGGAGTGCCTATTTGCTCCTTCCTTATTCTTTATCTTAATTTTTTATAATTACACTTATCCCAATTGAAGAAACATATGTTCCCACTTTGATCATGCATTTAATTTTCTGCATTTTTCGCTAAAAAGTTTGTTTACGTATACTATTATGACCGGCACTTTGTTAATTCACTTTTATTATGGAACAGTTGAGTGGAGCGGCAGCGGTACTTTCACTTAAGGGGACACCACACTGGATGGCTCCAGAGGTGCTTCTTAATCATGCCTAGTATATTATCATCTTTTATTGCTAGTGATTGACTTGACAGGAATAGCATCAGGTTTCTGTTTCTGAAGAACCTTATCCATACAAATAACCATCTATCTTTTTCCCAACTATTTAGGGAAGGCTTTACAGGTCCAAATTGGGTCCTTTTCATCCTTCTTGATATTTGACTAGCTGGGAACTTGACATCAACCCTCCACCTTTCTCATTCAAGCTTGGGACCGGCCATGACAGTGTTATTTTTTGAAGATCTTTAACTGATTTAGTTTATTGTCAATTGTAATGCATTTTGTTGATGCTAACGCATGCTTTCTTTTTTTATTATTTACAAAAGCTATTTGGCATGAAGGATTGTACTCCAAATTTTTATGACTAATTAAGCTTCCCTATCATATTAGGCATATCCTACGCTAGAACATATAACAAGATATAATCTGAAAAATATTTTCATGGAAAGGGCCTTTGCACCCATACCTAGTTTGGAGTAATTTGTTAGTTCAGATATACTCAAGACGAGGCAGTGAAAGAACTGTATTGGTTACAGGCATGTGTAAATTAGAAGAGAGGCTTGGGTTTTTGCATAGTGGTTGAGAAAGAGGAGGGAAAATCTTAATTACCATGGATGAAGGTTGCATGGAAGGTTTTTTTGCATAAGCCAATAGTGACATCCACTTAACCTCTTGTAGAGTTTGGATTCAGAATTCAATAAATCAAAGCCCAAAATAGTTTTTTGGGTAATTTGTATATTCTGCAATTTTCTTTCTTTTTTTTGCTTGTTTCTTTATTGCTTTCTCTTGTCTAGACTCTGGTGTTCTGTGCTTAAAGCCTTGTACTCATCTTTTTTTTTCCTCTTCAACATATCAAGTTTAAGGTGCTGGCCCCTCCCTTTGTTAAAACATTGCCTTTATCTTTCTAGAATACTCACTTGCCCTTTCTTCTTTTGCAGGTGTTGCAGGCTACAATGAACAAAGATATTGGTTATGATCTTGCTGTTGACATATGGAGTTTGGGTTGCACAGTTATTGAGATGTATACAGGGAAACATCCTTGGAATGGTCTTGAAGGGGTAAGTACATTGGTGGTGTTAGCTGCTTGTTATATGTCAAATATTATTCAGATCGTCCACTTAGATATGCATGCACAACTGTATATAATATACTCCTATGTATGTGCATGCAGAAACACACACAGACAGACATACAGAAAGGTATTTTAAATTGCTTGACTGCAGCAAATGCTCAGTACTGGATATGAGCCTCCTGTAATATTACAATGCAACAATCCTTAGTTGAATGAGTTTGAGTGCATGATCATCTCTATATTAATTAAGTGTAAATACATGATGAAAGTTCTACCTTCTTATCTAGCATGACTTTAGTGTCTTATCACTGATCATCATGGAATTGTTTGTAGTTCGTACAATGTTTCGAAACCTATCTCATTGATTGAACTGGGAAAAGCACAAGGTTATGGCCTTATGGGTCACGGAGTTCAACCATTGGTCCAATCCAAAACAACTGCATTGTCAGCATCATATAATAAATGTATTAATTATTATTAATCATAAAAACAAATAAATTAAATTTATAAGTGTATAGAAAAAATATCTAAACTTTTATTTTATAGGTACAAATAAACATATGCATATTATGACCACTAGTTAAATAATTAGAAATATAAATGATGCACAAGAGTGAAATAAGAATATTGTAAAATATTCCTACAAATCCAAAAGAGAGCAATGTACAAACTATAGAGTATTGATCATGATTCCTGAAACAAGAAAATAAAATGAATTAATTTAAGAACTCATCCATGCTGTTTCAAACAAAATCTGATGACAAATTGATGAAGCAACTACCTCAAAAAAAAAGAAGATTTACATAACTAAAATTGTGAGTGAGAAGGAGCTGCCAAGCAAGAGAATCTAGAACCCAGAGTAGTTAACCGTGGAAGAAGCGATGAGGGTTGGGGGGGCAAGGGGGCACTTGTATTGGACCGCTATTAACCACTATTGCTGGGGATTGAGACAAAGGTCTTGAGGATTGATTCTAGAGCGAGAATGGCCAAGGTGGATTGAGCGGCATGCATCCTCGGAGCACAAGGTCAAGGGTCTGGGCATTCAGTTTTGAAGCAGCTTTTGTTGGGGGGGGGGGGGGGGGGGGGGGGGGGGGGGGGGGGGGTTCGATGGAACCTATAATGGACACAAATGAATCTTAGAGGAAGAAGAATGGCTCAATTATTTTTAAAACAATGGCTTGATCTCACTTCACCATTTTGACTTTATGCAGAAAATGGTGATGCGTGTGTGATTCCTTAATTAAAAAGACTTTTTGAATGGTTATGATTTTGACTTTTTCTGAAAGAAAAGATATACTACATAGATGTTGTCAGTAGATGGTATATTTCTATTAAATGAAACAAGGATGTCATGGGATGAACGATTTTTGCCTTTTTTAATGTTTCGAGATGTCAATTCCAAATATCATTATTAATACTAGATGAAATGTTGGTGATGAATAATCTCTGAAGTAATAATATTCATGGTTCCAATTTTTCTATGCTAAAATTGTCCAATTATTATCATTTTTTTTTTGGAAAGCTATTTTCTGATTATTTTCACTGAAAACATGATTTATGGATTTGGTGGTTTTTATGAGACATCCACATAATTATTTCTCAAATTCTTCTTTTTGTCTATTTTCTTGAATTTTTAAATATTAAGATAGTTCAAGCATTCTTTGCACTACAATCTTTTTTCCATTTTTTTGATAAATCTTTTTTTCCTAAGTCTTTGTCAAATTAGAAATTGATGTTTTCTTTTATTAAAAATCCATATTTTCTTACTATGATTACCTGCAGTTCTTTGTTGACAGGTTTTGTTGAGGGCTTTGTCTGTATGTTTCCTGCAACTTCCTGCACTTAGTAACTTTCTTGTCTTAGATGCATGAAGTCATGCTGATGAAGTGGTCAAAGCTTTTTAAAACAACAAATTAAATAGGGAATTGTGTTATCCAAGTTCTTACATTCATTTTTTTTGAGCCTGACTTACACCTGCAAAGCATCCTCTTCTGCACAAGACATCCTTGCCGAATACTTTTCGTAGGTCTACAGTGCACCTGAACTAGGTATACTCTTTCTTAGTTTTCCAATATTAACTACTCAAATTCCCACCAGTACAACAGCACTCAACAGGCTGAATGCCGTGCTCTCAAGTACTCTAAAAAGATCTATGGCTTGCTTTTTTCTACGGGGCCATTTTGGGTGACTAGGACAGCCAACTGGTCAACACATTATGTGGTCAAAATTGAAGATCAAGTGATCATGGAAATGCAGAGGAGACTTGTGCACAAGAAAGTCTCAAACTGGGACTTTCTTTTTTTCCTCATTTTCAGTTAGTAAGGCTCTTTTGATTAAATCCTTTGTGGAATGGTAAGATATTTTCTACATTCTAGGAATTTCATGTTTATTCTGGGGCCTCTTCCAATATTCAGCTTAGACTTATTAGAGTTGGTTCTTCTAGTGTTACAAATTTTACTATTTTGGGAAAGTCTTCTTGGCTCTCCTTGTATCTAGGAAAGTGTAGAGAAGAGCCATTTTTCTTCAAGAAGTTTATATTCTGGAATGCAATCTACAATTATAATAGAGGGGAGTTTGCAGTAATTAAGTTCAGTTTCTCTGAAGTTAATAAAATTTTCTAGTTCTTCTTCCACAAACTATCTTTTTCTGGTTGATCTTTGTTTACCCAGGGCCAATCTATAGCCTTCTAGGCCATGGTTGTGCATTAAACAAACTGTCTAGAAAATCATGTCTGAATTTATTTTGATATCTCACCAACACTAAACGACAAAGAGCCTGAAATAGTTTGTAACACTTAATGGAATAAAAAACAATTGGAATGGGACTGTACTGTCTTTATGTACTTTTCCATTGCAAAAGCAGCACCATTACAGGTGCTAGGACGTTGAAATCATTTGTACCGGTATGTACCTGTGCATATTGACAATACCATGCTGATTCTACCAGTCATACTGATAATTTTTCATTTTTTTTTGATGTTTTTAGATTCGGTATGTACCGTCTATACTGGTACTGTACTGAGACCGTGCTGAGAAAACTGATACAAGTTTTGGTTACAATATTTAAAAGCTTATAACTACCTCTATAACAAATGGAATCTCCTGCTTGAAGTTCAGCTCCCACTTTAATCTTGCTCATGCAAGCGCTGGCTTGCTTGTGCTTCCAGTAGAATATTTTGTCAATCTTTTTCTTCTTGCATTCCTATACAGTGGATGACAATAATAAAGCTTCTATTCTCACTCTATGCATTTTATGTATCATGTGTTTTACTATAGTAGGATCCCTAAGTAAATGAATGTTTTATGATTTGTTATACCCAATGTTACTTTTTAACCAAAGAGTTCAACCTCCTCAAATTTCTGAGAGTTCCAATTACTCTCTGAGATGCTCACACCCACTTCAATTTGCTTCTTTTTGGCTGCTGTACATACTTATCATGTAAAGCATATGGCAGCATAAGCCAAAATACATCTATTAATGATATTGTCGCCCTATCCATGAATTACATCTTGTGGAGTTGGTATTTGCAGAGTAGAGACCCCGCGCAGGGGGGGGGGGGGGGGGTGTGGGGGGAGTGTTGTGTGTTCTTGTCACCACAAGACCCCGCATCATCCTCCTCGCCCTTGTCCTTGCTTGAGTGGAGAATAAAGAATAGAGGTAGCCAACAATTTATGAATGATCTCCTACCATTGATGGCCATGACAGCATGGTGAAGCCAAAGGTATTTGGATCTGGGGGACTGGATGGTGGAGTTGATGGCTGATAGAGTGAGAGCAAGGTGAGCTTGAGAGGGAGAAGAGAGTAGGGAGGGAGACGAAGGAGATGGAGAGAAAGAGAAGATGTTGGGGGTGCAAGGACATAGCCTAGCACTAGGAGGAAATGGAGTAGGAGAATGGAGAGGAGAGAAGAACAGAGCATCCTATTTAGGGCTTCCGTCTAATAAGATAATGTGACCTGCGACCCATTGAACCAGAATTGTTCAAATGGGTTGAACAGTTGAACTATGCAGTTCAATGGTTTGGAGTGAGTTTTCATAAAATCCCAGTTGACCTGGCCTGTATTTACCTGCAGGTGGCAGGTCGGACATCTTTTTGAACATTGGTCCAAACAGACCCTTATAATACTTAGGTACTTAAAATATCTCTAGCAAGCTCAATAAATTTTGAACTTCCATATGCCTTCATGGCAATTCTTTGATTTCATGCCTTGGAGAAAATACTGTATTGTGCCGATGCGTTCATGAATAATGCCCTACCTTGTGCCATGTACAGTCCTATGAGCTAATGGAAGGGAACCCAAGACACCATGATTTTATGACTCTTAACTCGCATGCATGTCAAAATATTCATAGCATATTATGTATACTTGTATTATACAGATATAGGCAGCATCTTTGACACCCATTGAATAATTGCTTCTTATTCATTCTAATATATTCAAAAAATTCCTTTTTCGTTCTGTCAATCCTACTCGCCAAATATTAGATCAAAATTGGATCCGATGATGAATGCCTATGTTGTAAAAATATGGGAGCACTTATCAGTTATCTGTGCACTTTTGTTTTAGATGCACCTTATTCTTCCTTCTGAAAATGAATTCTTTATTCTATTTATAATGACCACAGCCAGCAGCTATGTTCAAGGTCTTACATAAAGACCCGCCTATTCCTGAAACATTATCCTCTGAGGGTAAGGACTTTCTTCGGCGTTGCTTTCGTAGGAATCCAGCAGAAAGGCCAACAGCAAACATGTTGCTTGAACATCCTTTTATACGAAACTCCCACCATTACAACCTTCATGGTTCCATAGAGGCATTTGCAGGAATTAAAATAGTAAGTCTCAATATGTACCATTTGTTCTACAATTACTCATCCTTGTCAGTTCTGGATATGTTAAAATGCATCTATCCAACTTTTGCAGGATACAACTTACAGTTCAAGAGACAGAACCACATCGAAAAGTGACACATGCATGAATGCAAATCGGTCATCAAATGGGTAAGCTGGTAGCAGTGATGTTACATTGTGAGATTCACCTTTTTAGGACATCCATATGCAAACTTATCTATGTGCGATTTTCTTGCAAACAGCGAAGCCAGCCATTCTTGTCCTGAAACTTCTGAATCAGCAGCCTCCCGTCCCTCACCTTACTCAAACTCTGAGATTGCACCATGTTTCTCCGCTCATCCAAATTACATTGGGCCAAGTCTGCCTGGCTCTACGACAAAGATTTTGAATGGTATACAATTGGCTGCTGGCAACTTTCAGCTATATACATTACCCAAGCCTCATGGAAAGGAAGTTTTGAAACTCCTCTGATTTTGGCTGGTTGTTTTCCCCTCGGGATCAAATGAAGGTGCTTTCAGCCATTCAATTCTTTTAGGAGCTGAGTTGTACAGTTGGGATGAATACCACGAGGCCCTCTGATTTTTCTCGCGTTGCCTTTTTTGACTTTTGCAACACTGCTTGAAGACTATTAATTCACATAACTATGAGGGTATAGGAGGTTATGTATCCCCCAAATCAGCCTCGCTTGATCTGGTTACTCTTTATATAATGTTGGACAGGGGAAATAGGAAGCCATATGTTGTACACTACTGTTGCATTGAAGAACTTCATCAAAGGGTTGAAGTTCTGTCCAGGGACTCGTTGATGACATTAATGTGTATGTAGTTTTCCGAATCAAACTTCAGTTGTAGATAATCTTAGTCCTCTAATTGTATGTTCTTGGTGAACTACTTTTTCACTAATTAATGCCAGTAAATTGAGGTGTTACAGTCACCAATACAAGTTCCTTAACAAATTTAATTATGGGTTTACAAAAAGCCTGTCATCATTTTTGCTTCACTAGGGGATATGCTTTCCATGCACCATAAATTGCTTCTTTCCAGGAAGCTACAAAGGTGATTTCAATGTTGCATTTAACCTAGCATAAACAGAATTGCTTCAGCATATAATTTTGAACGAGTTGCTGGAGAATGAAACTGGATGCTATGAGATAGCATTTCACACATGACAAATCAGATGATCAGCATGTAAATCTGAGAGCCTGTATATGTTGCATCAATTTTTACACCCACAGCATCAGCAGGCAGGATTATTCTTTTCGACTGAACCAAACATTATTTCAGATTTAGCTCCATCATGCAGATTACAGAATCTCTCTGCTGAAGTTGATACAAGAAATTACATTAGGATGGTAGGACTGATATCTTTAGTTTCTGCAATCCATTGGTATATTTTCATCAAAACATAATTTCCCCTAAGGATATGTGTCTAAGAGATGGCCTTACATTCAAGTAAGGCAAAACTTTGTCTATCTGATGCAGGCAATAAGAACCATCCGCTGAAGCCCAGCCCGAGGAAAGCTCGGAAGGCTACAACACTGTCCAAATAAAAAGGTACACAGAAAGTTTGTCAGAGTCTTGCTAGCGTCAAGTCTAATCTTATCATTCTTAGGGTCATCTAGCCTTATTCAGCATTACTCAAGTCAGACAACCATTTGAATCAGAGTTAAAAAATATGTTTGGCTTATGGTACGCTATACCGGTCCGAACCGGATGGTACAGGATATACCGTATCATACCGATTCAGTACTGATACCCAGTACGGATAGCGTACCGAAGGTACACAAAAAAACTCTGTACCATACCGTACCGGTACTGTACTAGTGTGACACCGATACGAAGTTCGATACTAAGATAGCAAACCTTGGTTTGGCTTAACCTTTTTCTTTCTTGCTCAGTAATTTGCCTAGATTTGCGTCCTAATCAAGTCCTGCAGGTATAGATGGACGTCGATCCACTGTGAAAATCTTTCAGCCCACGGAATACCATACCAAACTGGACAAAATCTATTCTAATGGGCGGCACGGGCTGTGCTTGGCATGTGCTACGGGCTAGAGAAGTCATGCTTAAGGGTGATTTGGCTACGGTGATTGGCTGGATCTAGGAGGGTACCTGCGGTGTGGATGGGTACCACTTCTTGCTTTTAAAATATTCGGGCTATGGTTAGGGGTGGCGTGGCGTTTTAAGCCAAGCATATTTATAGAGAGGCTAACGAGGCTATGGATTGGATATCCTCGTATATGGCCAATCACTCTGAAGGAGTCCTATAGGTAGGAGAGAGGGAGCTGCGTAAAGCGCTCCGCTCCTTAACTTTATGAATTATCCGTTTAGCAAAAAAAAAAAAAATCTATTCTAATATATCATATCAAATCCGCCAATGTGCTTGTGCATGAGGTGTGTCACGATGTCTGTGCTGCTCCCACATCGCATGTTTCCCTATTCCAGATCCAGTCTCCGCACCTCACATTTTCCCACTCCACATCTTAGTTAGTTGAAGCTTGTGGCTGTTAACCTAAGGTCAAAGATTCAAACCCCATAGAGAATAATATATAATCATAACCCCATAGAGAATACATCACACATATTGACTCACATTTAAAAAGCTAGGAGGAAAAAATGAATTTATTCAAGACACACTTCTCATAAATAATGACTTAGAGCAGTCAAGAAAATATAAGAATAGGAATAATATTGTAATAGCCAGACTAACAACCAGAGGCATTCATCTCAAGATAGAAAAAAGGATTCCGGCCAGGTATAACAGTTGCATCTTTTGCTGCAATCTCGTTTTACATGATTTGCAGCAATAAAGGTCTGCAAAAGAATCGTAAGTCTGTTGGCATTCCGTCTATCTGAGACCTCGGTATTGAAGGTGTGCATTAGAATGCTTTCTCTCAGGTTGGTGATGGCTGGTTATGGCATGCGTGACTTCGATAACTATATGAAGGAGTAGGATGGTTGAACTCACACGAAAAGTCAAGAAAGGAACTCTGTTCTCCAAATGGTTTAAAGTCCATGAAATTGAATGTATAGAGTCTATAGACTACCATGGAGGAAGAATTCAAACTGACCATACAACTCGAGTTCATTGTGGCATGAGTTAGTCATCTCATTAACATCTCATAGAATGATGCAGCAGAAAAACATGACTACAAATCAAATTAATAGCTATCATAACACTTTACTTCCTAGAATACTCTCAAAACCTTCATTGTGTTTCATGTTTACATTTCCAAGGCTAGTCATCTTTCCAGTGCTGCAGTGGTCCTCCAACCACCAAAAGTATTACAGGATATAGAATCCAAAGACATAAAGGGGTTAACTGCAAGAAGGAGATCAAGAAAATGACTGCAGACATGATAAAAATGTCCAGAAAATCCAAGGACTATATAGACCACTGGAGGTCATTTTAGTCCGGGTCATATGATCCAGAATTTGGATCATAATTAAGATCCTGTTTACAATGTTGGCAGGAAGAAGAACATATGGATCATTTACTTCTTTTAAGGCGTTTACATAAAATGGAGGGTGGAGGTTGAATTGGTACTAGACTAGGCCATATGGTATATATAAAGACTTGGAGTCTAAGCTGTCACCCTAGCTTCGTTTTTTATAAAAGCCATGCACGGCGAAGATTCCTCCGGTTATGTGGAGAATAAGAAAGAGAGGATGAAGAATGTGTTAAAGAGTTGAATGTAAGTAGCTGTATGCTGACCTCTTTGCTGTTTAAGTTCTCACAAGACTAATTTAGTAATAATTATTAAATTAGTTCATTGTTTCATTTTTCACCATTGCAAAGAACTTATTATAAAATTTGATTGACTTGGATGCTCTCATACTTACAATTCAAGCTTGAGAAAGTCACAGAATAAAGAACAATGAACATTACAAAATAACTGAACTTAGGAGACAAACATATGTTGTACGTAAAAACTAACATCTACCATAGCCTTTGCAGTTGAATGGCTTTTGCTGCCAATGAACTAATTGCTTACCTCTAGATCTCTAACTACTTGCTTTTTGTTATTTCCTTCTCCTGGCGTGCACGCTTCAAGAAACCAATGCATCAAAACACCCAGAATAGCTGTAGCCATAAATAGCTATACACAATACTAGAACATAATCAATATATACACACACATACATACATACACATGCATACATACACACACACACACACACATAAAAGTTACTTTTTGAATTAGACGATGAGGGTCCCATATTGATGATCCAAGCCATTGGATGTTATCTACTATCACTAAATTACTTACGCACCAAAAATCATATGGTTTGATGCTCTTTAACTTATGTATAAAGTAAAATTGAATAATTTCAATAACATGAAACTTTTTGACTGCTATATGCAGGGGCTAGGGAACTCCAAATCACATGATTTTTTTGGATATAAGTAGTTTAAAGGTAATAGTAGATCACATCTAATAGCTTGGATTATCAATATTGGATCTACATCATCCAATTCAGAATAAAACATGCAACTTTAACTTGACCTATATATATGTGATATGTTTGTGTGCATTGTATTTTGGGTTGGCTCCATTTTTTTTTTTTTTTGGTTTGGTGGGGGGCACACCTTGGCATGATCAAAGGAGCAAAGTTAAAAGCATCATCTCTTGCCTCAAGTTGCCAATTACCTAGTCCAACCTTGAAAAGTTACTCCATATATATTTAATTTTGATGATATTTGAAACCAAAGAACTAAAATTACATGATTGTGAATTTAGATTCCAAGGTTCACCATGCTAAACACCACTCATCCAGGCATAGAATTGGCACATGAGGCCTTATCTTTTGTTCTTTAGTGTGAAAAATGAGCAATCAAACCATTTTTAAAGTCCCATAGTTTTTGAGATCACGTACGTCAAACCACATGCCATAAGAAGGTAACTTGCAACCCCCTTAAACAAAATCAAATTCTTTCTGCTGCCCACTCTTTATCAGACATTTCACAAAACTGTTGTCATCACAGCAACACTGTTTTTCAAGAAATCAACAATTTATACTTCAGATAGCTCTCTCTTCCCTATCACAAATTAGTCGAAAAAAGACATTTCTCCTAAAGGGTATAAATGACAGAAATTTAAAGAATAGTGGGAAAATACTTACAAGATATGTAGCATGCCCCTTCCAGCTTATCACTCCAATATCGTTATTATTAAGGAAAAATAGACATTAATTAGTAATCAAACAAAAAATAAATTAAAATTAAAGTTATATCAAATTTAAAATAGCTAAAGAAAAAAAAATGAAAGAACAAAACTGACCTACCAAAATTTTATCATAAAACTCCATTCCATCTCGGCAACGGCTACGAAGAGGGCGATTGCGACCGCGCAGCACCGGAATATCCCACCAAAAATCTACCAAAAGAAAAGGAGGAAAGAGAACTAGTGGGATAAGAAGAAGAATAAGAGGAAAGTGAAGAAGACGACAGGTTATATTGGATTCATTCATAAAGGATGTTGACGAAGATGCAGAGGACAGTGATGAGAATGGTGAGGAAGCTTAGCAGTGGTAGATGATGAGCAAAGCGTGCAGTATAACATGGATAAAAGAGAGGAGGAATCAATGGTTCTTGAAGCAAAAAAGAGAGGAGGAGAAGAAGAGCTTCTGGTAGTTGCGGGTAACATGGATAAAAGAGAAGAGGAATCAATGCTTCTTGAAGCCACAAAGGGACAGTAGGAAAGTGGTTAGAATCTGTCCATAGCTCCGACCGCCACTCTCACATGTTATCGGCTAATTTCTAAGAGATTGAATGCTTTTTATGATCTTTATTCTATAGAGATCTAATAAGAAATTAATGACAATTTTGCTAGAAAAGTTATTAATGATGTCAACTAATTGACTTGCCCTATGGATTGTATGTCAGATGATTTGGGGTGGTCAATGTATATCCAAATTCATCGTGATCCTTCATGGCCTTATGTGCTAATGTCCAAGAATTGCTGACATTTGAGAGAGCAACGGCTGACTTTAGTGTGTAGTATAACCAATAGGATGCGGATTAGGGGAAGCGATGGAACGACGTACGCTACCTTGACATTCAATGATTCAACAAGGTTTATTGATTACAACGTTTATAATCTCGGTATTAGATACCATGTTGATATGTTACCAATTTGGAATTGGTACGATGCGCTACGCATCCCATATCGAAACTGAAAGATCCCACATCGGCTAGACTCGTTTCAGAGCCTGGGCATATGAGGCGGATGTCTCCAAATCCTGCAGACACGTTTTGGATGGAAAACAAAACTGTGGAGGGGTCTGAGTGGCGCACGCGTGCGGACCCCGGAACCGAACAATATCTGGCAAGGGAGCCTCGTGTTCCTCCTTCTATGGCCTCCACATGGGCACACTGGGTGCCTCACGTGCCTCGCACAAGCGGGGGCACGACATTTGGTATTAGAGTCGAGGATGACTCTAGTCCGAGGGTGGGTGAATGAAAGATCTCACATCCGCTAAACTCGTTTCAGAGCCTAGGCATATGATGCGGGTGTCTCCAAATCCTACATACACATTTTGGGTGGAAAACAAAACCGGAAAGGGGTCTGAGCGGCGCGCGTGCATACGAGCCCTGGAACTAGACAATATCTGGCAGGAGAACTCCGTGTTCCTCCTCCTGTGGCCTCCACATGAGTACTGGGTCCCTCAGATGCCCCGCGCAGGCGGGGGCGTGACATTTGGTATCAAAGCCGAGAGCGGCTCTAGTCCGAGGGTGGGTGAATGAAATATCCCACATCGGCTAGACTCGTTTCAGAAAGTGGGCATATGAGACGCATGTCTCCAAATCCTACATATATGTTTTGGATGGAAAACAAAATCGGAGAGGGTCTTAGCGGCGCGCGCGTGCGGGCAGGCCTCGGAACCGGACAATATCTGATAGGAAAGCCTCATGTTCCCCCCTCCTGTAGCCTCCACTTGGCATTGGATGCCTCACGTGCCCCACGCAGGCGGGGGTATGTCAGAAACATCATTAGAGTCGTTTTTCTTACTTTTTATATCGATGCTATCAACCTCGGTAGGGATTGTTATGTCCCTCAGTGTGGATCAGTATGGTTGGTATCGGATCTGTACCGATCTAAATTAATTTTTTGTACCAGTTCCGACTCAGAACGGTGCAGCACGCCTATACTGGATGGTATGATAGTCTATGGTTGATTATGTATTAACCAAACTGCACCAAATCTATCAATAGCTAGAAGTTTGTCTCAAATCGGTAAGCTATACGTGCGAGAAGAGTTCTTCATTTCCAAATTAACTTGGTAGCATCTGCTTCAGTGAGTTTCATGCATGCTATGAATGCATGAATGTCTCAAACGTTGGTTTCATGGGACTTATATATAATAACCATCCTCCAATAATTTTAAGTTTGATATCAGACTGTCATATCCATTGAAGGGAAATTATCGTTCTAGTTAATGGTCACCCCTATTGCCCTATTGCATGCTATTGTTTGTTTCATATACACATGGAAGCTTGGGCTAGCCGCGGGCACCCTCGTCTTGGAAATGTGTAACCATGCAGTAACTTTAAGAATAAAATTTAAGGGTGCAAATCATGGACAACGATAAGTATAAAATTTAAGTCTCCCTTCTCGAGGGGGACTCGACCACGGTGGTTGGGTGGATCCGGGAAGGAGGGTGCTCAGTCGAGGACCGGCCGCTGCTTCACGATATCCGTAGAGCTTTGGGGGAGACTGTCTCCTACCAAGCCTCGCACGTATATCGGGAGGCAAACGGTGCGGCTGACTAGGTTGCTTCTTTCGCGGCCCATCATTCGGGAGGTTTTTTTTGGATAGGCCACGAGGCTGTGCCTTCGTCCTTGCGTAGCATTTTGTTTTCTGATTTTGTGGGCCAGCTTCACGCTCGTCATGTGTGAGCTGCCGATTTACCAAAAAAAAAAAAAATAAGTATAAATGCACCACATTAATAACATGATAGCATGACACAATCAAGGGGCAAGTATGAAAAACAAACTATATCAGTGAGATTGTGGTGCATAAGACCATGAGAGGCGCATAGTTATAGGGGGTTGGTTTCTACACTATTAGGGAATCGCCCAGTGGCGAGGTGGCCATTATACCATCATCTCCCGTCTCTCTAAAAGAAACCTTCGGCTTCAAGCTTCCATTTGGGAAGGGACTCATGATCCTGAAATGGTACGTGCCTTTTGCTACTTGTACCAATTGATTTGTTATAATCCGTTGATTGAATGGTTATGCCAAACTTAGTCGGCTTTATCAAATTTACCATCGATTGTGCCAAATATAGTCATCCTCCATAAAAGCTGATTGTGCCAAACTTAGTTGGCCTTACCAAACTTCACCTTAATTGATTTGTGATTGATTGTGCCAAACTTAGTCGGCCTTACCAAAATTCGTCAGCCTCCTAGTCTATATAAAAGCTGCTCCTGTATATTGTAACAAACGGATATAAATACAATTATTTTCTCTCATTCTTCTGTTTCAACATGGTATCAAAGCTACCGATCACGTAACCTACTGTCGTCCTCTCTTTCTCTTTTCTGTGGTCGTCGTCGTCGCTCGCAGATCCTCTATATCTCCTACCTCGTTTGGGGGCTTCGGCCTCAGCAATTTCCAAAGTCCTCTTCTTTTTATTGGGATCCTAATAAAGTTATAGCCTTCTTTTTTTTCTTATTTTTTTCTTTAATTTTTTTGTTATTTTTCATTATTCTTCGTTTGACTTTCAATTTAAAATATATATATATATATATTTGTTGGGCTGCTGTGGGTGCTTTCTTCACGTGAAGGGGGGGATTTTTTTCGGGTGTCCTTCTTCCCAAGTGCTTCATGTGAGGGGCTCAGCGGATTTGGGTGTTCACTCTTCCAAGCCGAAAACAAAATTGTTTTTCTCGTTGTTTTATTTTCTTTTTTGTTTCTCCTTGGAGGTGGCGACGATGCACGTCAAACTATACCATCAGAAATATAGCAAAGGTAAACTTGGCAGCCGTGGTTTCGCTCCAAATCCCAGTAGCAGTGCGTCAAACCATGCCGTCAGAAGCTTGACAGATAAACTTGGTAGAAGCTTGACAGATAAACTTGGTAGGCACGATTTCGCTCTAAACCCCAATAGTAGCATGTTAAACTGTACTGTTAGAAGCTTGACGGATAAACTTAGCAGGCACGATCTTGCTCCAAATTCCAACAACAGCGTATCAAACCGTACTGTCAGAAACTTGGCAGGTTAACTTGACAGGCGCAGTCTCACTCCAAACTCTAGCAGCAACACATCAAACCATATCGTCAGAAGCTTGGTGGGTAAACTTGGCAAGCGCGGACTTGCTCTAAACCCTAGCAATAGTGTGTCAAACCGTACCATCAAAAGCTTGGTAGGTAAACTTGGTAGGCGCAGTATCGCTCCAAACACCAGCAGCAGCGCGTCACACTGTACCATCAGAAGCTTGGTGAATGTAAACTTGGTAGGCACGCTCTCACTTCAAACTCTAGTAGCTCCTACTCCTACTCATGATCTAGTACGTCAGTTTTTCGGTACATTCGTGATCCAGTTTTCACGGCTAATCAACTTGCGGACGTCTTTACCAAAGCTCATTCTTCTAGCATCTTTTGATCTCTTGTTTCCAAGCTCAAGTTGGTGTCTACTTTACCACCTTAAGTTTGAGGGAGAATGTTAGCATCCATTGATTGATTGATTATGCCAAACTTAGTTGGCCTTACCAAACTTCACCATTGCTTGTGCCAAATATAGTCGGCCTCCATAAAGGCTGATTGTGCCAAATTTAGTCGGCTTTACCAAATTTCGTCAACTTCCTAGTCTATATAAAGGCTACTCCTGTATATTATAACAAACGGGCAAAAATACAATTCTCTTTTTTAATTCTTCTATTTCAATATAGTTAACATGGAAACTTAGGAGTTTGTATTATTCTATGACTAAGGGGATGGAAAGGTTAATGGCTCAGAAAACTTGGAATGTCTCTGCAACATATTACCAAGTCCATAATTGATGCATTATCTCCTCTAAGAAACCCCAGGGGATTCATCAAGAACATCCTCCTCCACCATCTTGGTTGAAGATCAATAGGATAATTATGTAGTTCCAATAGAACCATCAACAAAGTTTTTGAAATCTTTCCAAGAGTGATTATTTGAGGAATCTCATAACATGCAGATATATATGGGGAATGTTTTTCTTTGTTTTCTTTTTTTTTTCCAAGAAGTTTTCTCTGTGATTTAGAAAACCAGAAGTATGTGAATTGCTGTTGATGGGGGGTAAAATGGATGGTCCTGATTAGGGCAAGGGATCGTCCCTTCTCGGCCGGGCAAGACTACAACCCTGCTCAAAGCCGGCCCAATCTCAGACTTCGCCGAAGATTTAGTTGACCTCGGCCAGATCTCTCCGCTACTACGACCTGCCGAAACCTCTTCTAACACCTGTAGTAACGTCCCGAGCTCGAGCTTGGGACATCCTGCTGAGTCAGTTACGAGCCAAAGAGCTCCTTCGACTACAGGACTATTCGCCGATGCATCCCGACCCGAGCTCGAGTGCCCTTATATTCGTCGACGCGCCCGACCGAGCTCGGGGTGCCTTTTATATTTGCCGACACGCCCCGACCCGAGCTCGAGGTGCCCTTAATATTCGACGATACGCCCCGGCCAAGTTCGGGGTGCCCTATCTAACAACGCGCCCCGACCCTTGAGCTTGGGGTGCCCTACCGAGCAAACCTCAGAATTAAGGAAGCAATGCCGACCTCAACACTCGCCAAGCCGACCTCGCCGAATACATGACGCGACCCCTCATCGAGCTCGGTCACGCCCATGCCCACCTACGTGGTCGTATATTATGACGTCACCGCACCATGCTTCGCTTGCTGGCCAACGACAGACAAGGACATCGCCATGCTACTTCAACCATATCTTGCTACAACTGTTAACGCCTACTGTTCACATGAACGGACCGCACCATGTGCCTCAAGCAAACTCTAGCTATGCGCCATCTGGCTTGAAGCCATCTCCTCCCATGATGAGGACGGGCTATACCTCTACAATCTAGGCACTTTTACGGAGACTATAAATAGCCGCAACAGGTAACGTCGCAGGAATTTTTGGACCAATAAAGATCCACCCTACTTGATCATCGGAGGGCCCTCACTGGAATCACCGGTAAAGTTTTGTGCAGGTACACCGTCGCGAAGGAGGCGGCTCACCTTCTTCCTCAACATTCCGGCAGCTCCCTCGGCTCCTCCGGCGTGGTCACCTTCAGGCCAAATTTGAACCGCAAACAACTGTAACAAACAAGAGATGAGTGAGTTGGAATGAAACAATCTTCTTACTAATAGGTTAAGTATATTAAGGAAGATAATCTAAGGTATGTGCATGCTGTGGAATTGATGAAATTGAATGGATTTTTTCTAGACAGACTGAAAACCTCCTCCTAAATTTCAGGCACTTATATGGACATTGTAAGCATAGCCTCATGGAATAGAAGTTCCTGCCAACTTGTTTTTTTTTTTAATTTTTTAAACAGAAATTTTATACATCATGGGTACGGATACACCCAATGAAAAAAAAAAAAGGCCTGTTGGTTCTTCAATTTGAGGTAACATGAATCTCAGAACGAGTTTGCTAGATTTTTAAATGTCCAGTTTTTCTTGTGAGTGTTTTGGCATGCTTGGACAAAATGATCAAGTCGTAAGGTTATAACAGCCATAACAAGAAGCTCCTAAGCTCCCATTGTTTGGTAAGGTACTGAAAGAGAATGCTGCTGCAAGAGTTGAATTGGGTTACACTCATCGTAGGCTTGTGAAAAGAAAAAAATGATCATGATTAATTTTATCTTAATTTCCTAGAAAACGAAGTCATGTGCTTCAAACGTTTATTGCCTATACTTTTAGTATTAATTCAATTGGATAAAATGAAAAACTTTGATGTGATTTATAATTTAGAATAATCAAATCCGCTAACTAGTCAAACAAAAAAGTAATTTTGCTTTTATTATCCATTATCAACAAATTATTTATTATAAATTGTGAAGAGGTTGACAAAGCAAAATTTTTTTTATCATTACGGTCACTAATGGCAACCTTTAGGCGCGTATAAACGGTGTAATGCCGGTCTTTGGATTCTTGGTTTCAATGATCGATCTTATCGGACGGATGTGGGCAACGCGCTCTGAAGCCCCCAGAAAACTATACCACGGGGCGTATGGTGTAAATAAGTTGGGTTCTGATGGTGTAAATAAGTTGGGTTCTGTCGAGCCAAATCCATCATTACAATTTTTGATCCAATAAATTATTCGGATCAAATTGGGTTCATTTATAATCCAAATTTTATTAAAAAAAATTTGGGTTTGATTCCGACCAATCTATTTATGACTTTAGAACTTATTTACACCAATAATTCTATAGATTCGAATCGGAACGAATCTGGGCGGATTAAAGAATTAAAAATTTAAAAATATCTAAATTTTAAATTTAAAGAATTTCAAATCCACATTTGACCTAAAATATAAAAAAAATTTATTTTAAAATCCAATCCAGCCTTACAGTCCCCCAAAATAAATTGAATTAGGCCTAAGCAAGCCAGGTCGGATTGGATGACGGTCAACCCCGAGTGACGGATTCAAATCGCGACCCACACGGCGACTATAAATATCGAGGACGAGCGTTTTGTACGTTTCGGCGGTCGTTTATTTTTTCTGTTTTTCCGCACTCTCCTGGTTCTTGCCTTCTTGGAGAAGATGGGGACGACCTCCGATGGAGATCGGCCGTGGCAGTCCTATCACACGGCCTACACCAACGCCAAAGCAGGTAGTTTGATCCTCCCAAGAGATTTATCTAGGAGTAGATCCACTCCGTCTCCTCTTTTTTCTATTATTTTTCACCCAATTTTTTTAGGTTTGTAGCTTTTGGTCGTAGAGTTCTTGATTCTTTCCCTCTTCCTCTCTTTGATTTCTTGTTTTAGTAGTTCTTTTTTCTTGCTTTAACCCTTGTATGAGCTGTTCTCAAGATAGCAAGATTAGAGTTGCCTGTTTCTGCTCCGTTACCTTTTCTTCAGTTTGGGTTATTTACTTGGTGGGCGTTCTGGCTGGATGCAACAACGAGTCTGCTTATTTGCAAATGAGTTGAGCGCAGTTGGTGTATTGGGAATCGTACTTTCTTTCAGCTGGGCCTGATTTTTCTTGGAATTTCGTGTGTTTTTGGTTGGTTCTAACCCTAAAGTAGTGGATTTTTTAGTAAGGAATTTAAGAATGCATGAGTGTGTGTATGTAAAGGGGCATTTGTATTGGATATTTCCTGGGATGCAACAAAAATTTGTGGGGTTGGAAATTGGATGAGCATGTCAAGGTTGAATATTGATGCCTTTTTTTTCATTATTACTGAAATTAGGGAATGGTGTAAATGGTAGGATGAATGAAGTGAGTTAGGGGTGGTGTAAAAGGAAGGCTGAGTAAAGACAGTTAGGGATTAGGAATCATGCCGGTCTACAACTTAGGTAGAGACATGCTCGCATAAAACTAAAAATGGTGTTATAATATTGTAGTTGCTGATCATTGCCCTATACACGGGATGGTGCGGGTTCAAGATGTTAAGCTTTACATATTCCTTTCTTCACATCTCAAAAAAGAAAGATCCTTATATAACTTCTTATGCAACCATATTCTTTAATCAATCTTGTGCTATGTTGATCTTCATGAAAAAGAAAGAATTCTCTTTTGATGATCTAGACTTGTGGAAGAATTCTCTTTTGATGATCTACACTTGTGGTCTTCTTCTTACAGTTTTAATGTTATCCTATCAAGAAGAATGCAAGAATCTGTCTTTTTCAGAGATCAGATTTGGGACTGAGGTAATTGGTGGAATTTTACTGTGAGGGGTTTTGGGTGTGTCTCCACTCTGTTGTCTTTCCTGGTCCTTCTTGCACCTTCCTTCCCTGGGTTTATTCCCAGTCTGTTTCCTCAAAATGGAAAAGCATTTTCTGCTCCTCCTTTTTCTGTAGTTTTTTCACATTGTTTTTATTTATTTAGAAAAGATCAATATGTGGATGAAATGGCAGCATCGATTTCTGTTACATGTTTTTGATACATAAAGAAATGAAGCTTGTCTATGTGTATGTTAATTTTTAACTTCATTTTGTTATGGTGCAAGGCTGGTCAAGGGTAATTTAAATAGCTCTTCATTTACATATATTTGTCTGTAGTATAATTGTTTCTATTTTCTAAAGTACAACATTTCATGATTGTTAGGAATGGAGGGAGTTGACAAAGAGAAAGTGCAGAGGATCATATATGAGATGAGTAAAGGATCAAAATATTTCGAGAATGAGAAACGTAAGGAGGCATATATTAGACAAAAAGTAGAGAATTTGCATACTCTGTGTGCAAAACTGACAGATAAGGACATGCCCCATTTTCAGGAGGTAGGCATATATAACTTTTGTAGAGTAACCAGATTTTTTTTGATACAAGAACCCTTATATTTGTATCAAACTGAAATATTTGTTCTGCCTACCTTCAAAATATGGTTGTTTTGTTTTAACAATGACTGCATGAAGAAAACAAATTGCAATAGTGAACTTCATTTTAAAGCTTTGGGATATTACAAAGTTTTTTTCTGATTCTTTTCTATTTTAAAGCACTGTCCAGCATTTTGTTTCGATTTAAAAACCCTTACATTTGTATCAAATTGAAATATCTGTTATAACCTTTAAATTATGTTTGTTTTGATTTAATAATTACTGCACAAAGAAAACAACTTGCAACAGCGAACAACATTTTGAAGCTTTGGGATGTTACAACTTCTGAATATTTTCTATTTTAAAGCATCTCCCTTGTATTCGTGAAATCCATAGTTCTTGCTTATTGTTCTTGACTAAGAATATGGTGGGGCAGCTACAGATTGCCTATATGCATATTAATGTGTATTTGCATTTGTGTATTCGCATTTTAATGTAACATGTGAAAGATGTGAATATATTCCATATATTGAGTTCATATCCATATGTAATGATGTTCCATTGTAAGATCTAGAGAAAGAACAAATGGACATAATTTGCATTGGTGGAATTAGAAACATATGTGATGTATGTTGTGGCTCAAGACAATGATCTTAGGTTTACTATTATTAATGAACTACAATAAAGCAATAATGGAGGATGAAAGTTCACTGTATACTCTCACACTGGACTACATGTATCATTTTCATAAAAATGCGTAAGAATGCAGTCTATGCACACAAAAAATAGTTTCTTTATGCAACTAATATCTGTAACAACTATTACTGTTATTTTTAAGCTGCTAATACTGTTAAAATTCTGGCCTTTGCTTTAGCATAATTATCGTTATTGAGGACTTGAGATCTTGTTAATATTTCATGGTTCAAGACGTAAAAGCATTTCCTTAAGCATTTGATTCTCTTTAATCTTTTTATTTTGCTAAAATATATATTAACTTTTGGCAGGCATGGATGATGTAAGATTGTAATTCCAAAGCAAAATATATGGGGTGTGGCTTGTTTTTTGCTATAGTTATTCTAGATATTTTGTGAGGTTCTGTGGAAACTTGATCATGATTCATTTCTATCATGCTGCCTTCCAGGTGGCTAATAAAAAAATTTTGGAGCTGGAAGCTTCACGTGACCTTTCAAAGATATGGCTGCACATTGACATGGATGCTTTCTATGCTGCTGTTGAGACATTAGAGAATCCATCTTTGAAGGGAAAACCTATGGCAGTAGGTAGCATGTCTATGATATGCACTGCAAATTATGAGGTGTGGTATTTGTATACATTTCTCATTGCAACATTATCTTCTATGTTGAAGAATAACATTCTAGGACTTGCCATATCATATGAAATTTCAAGTGTTTTTGTTGATTCTGGATTTATTACTTATTCTGATCTAGGCACGGAAATTTGGGGTTCGTGCTGCGATGCCTGGTTTCATTGCACATAAATTATGTCCAGACTTGGTTTTTGTTCCTACCAATTTCGAGAAATATACTTATTACAGTGAACTAACAAGAAAAGGTTCGCTCTATTACTTTTAAATAATTCCTGTTAGCTCAATTGCCAGGCTAACATGTTAATCAGTTTTCATTTTATTTGTTCAGTTTTCAGAAGATATGACCCTGACTTCATCGCAGCTAGTTTGGATGAAGCATACCTAAATATAACTGAATCCTGCAATGAAAGAGGTCTTAGCAGTGAAGAAGTAAGTTCAGCACGATCAGCTAATAGCCTAACCTCCTAACCTGTGAATTTAAGACTAGTGGTTCTTTAATGTCAGTTTTTTCATAAATCATCGTGCTGGGCGTGACAGTCTCCTGACATTGTGCTTGCTTCTTTTTTCGAAGGTTGCTGCTGAACTCAGGAATAATATTTATGAGGAGACTGGTCTCACATGTAGTGTTGGAGTGGCGCCTAACCGCTTGCTTGCCAAGGTTTGTTAATGTATCTTATTCATACTTTATTATCTTGCTAACAGTATGTAAAAAATTAGGTGCTGATTGTGATATATCTTTAGAGTTAACATATGGCTATTTGTTTCTTCCTGTACTGCATGTGCCTTAATTCATTATGTCGTTCGTAAGCCAGTCCTGTGGTCATTAGCATTCCATATTTATCCCGTAAATTTTGGCCCTACTCATTTAAAATTCTGTTCATGTGAAAATAGGCTACCCTATTAAGTGAAAACATTTCTAGCTATTTATGTTGATATGCTGATAGACAGTGATTGGGACCAAATTAGCTTTAAACCATCAGATAGATACAATGATACTGGTTAACTTAAATTAGCTTCAAGCAAACATATTGATACAATGATAATGGTTAACTGCATATCCAATTTCACCACGTGGTCTTTGTGTTTAGTCTGCTAGCCTACCAGCTTGTATTTCTGTAAGAATTGGACTGATGCTTTGAGTTGCTACAGTAACGATTATTTATGTTTTTTTAATTTATGTGTTCATAAACTGAGAATTGTCTTCTCCTTGTAATGACATGCATCAAACTTAAACAAGGTAAAAGGCCAATGAGTGTTGCTTCTATAGTTTTTTTTTTCTTTTTTTTCTAATTGTTGGTAGGATGATTGTGTTGTCTTGAACTGTCATGTTTAACAGACATAACCTATCTCAATAGTCTTAAATTTGTCTTTCTGTGCATAACTTATCTCAATAGTGTTAAATTTATCTTTCCGTGTCTTTTGCTAGGTTTGTTCAGATATTAACAAACCTAATGGGCAATACATCTTACCAAATGACCGGAAGGCTGTGACGACCTTTATATCTTCACTACCTATAAGAAAGGTATTTCAGCCTTCTTTATTGAACTGCACGGATTTGACATTGGAAAATGTGTGTTTTCCCTGCAGGTTTTCACAATACAGACACATGGTTTCCTTTGTATATATATGTATTTTTGGTCTCTGAGGCCAGTTGAAGTAGTTTATCTGATGGAGGAGATAATATTGGATAGGAAGAAATATAACCGAACAAATAGCTCAACAAGATTCACTATGGTGGAATTGATCTGATGGGTTAGGCTAGTAAGCTAAGATCTATTGATGTCATCAAAAAATCAGAAAAGTCCAAAAGATACTCTAAAATATGTGCTTATCTCTTTAATTTCTGGACTCCTTTGCAACTCTGATCTTTTTAGCATACAAAATGATCCTTAAGGAAAATGCAGGCATTAAAGACATGAAACCTTGACTAGACACCAAATCATTGTTTTAGAAGCATGCTGCAGTATGTGGGCGGTCAAGGAACCACATAATGACTCGTCAATAATGACCGCTGAGCTTAGAGCGGTCTGGAAGGGTGTCTCCTATGCAAGGCAGATACTGGGCACGGGTCGCTTCTTCCTCGAGGGGGATTCGACCACGGTGATTGAGTGGATCCGGAAACGGGGGTGTTCAGTCGAGGATTGGCTGTTGCTCCACGATATTTGCAGGGCACTAGGGGAGGCTGACTCTTACTAGGCCATGCACGTATATCGGAAGATGAACAGTACTGCAGACTGGGCTGCTTCGTTCGCGGCTCATCACTCTGGAGGTTTCTTCTGAATAGACCACGAGGTTGTGCCTATACCTTTGTGTAGTATTTTGTTTTCTGATTTTGTTAGTTGTATCAATACTCGTCTGGTGTGGGCCGCCGATGTATCAAAAAAAAAGAACCACATAATGCATATACAATATGTGGGCTGCATTTGCGAGTGCATAATGTAGTTTCTATTAGTTAAATATTTAGAAATAAATGTAATACATTAAATACAATAATAAGATAACGATAAAAATATTTTGGATGCATAATAGCAATATAAAAAAAATAACAATTGACAATTAGTGCTTATTATTTAGTACCTAATACCTAATAGCAATAACTATAACATTATATATTTAACATTATTATTACCCATATTGGGCCCACCTAAAATCACATTTGAACCACCTTAGTTGCAGGGGCTCGCATAAGAGTGTGCTGCATATGTAGCTCCAGAATGTTAAAAGGGCTACCAGATGGAGCTGCATAATGCTATTTTCGGTCCATAAATGGTATGATCACCCAAAATTACTGCAAATAGGCAATGTGGTGCGGTCAAGGAATTGCATGTGCATGCTGGCGCAAATGTGGCTCCATTCACTGCATTTTAAAACACATACTGAATCAATTCTTATTATAAAGTATTCTCTGTTGCTTTGATACACTATCATACTGTTGATAACGACAAATGCAAACGGGCAAATGAATTTACTTTTTTTTTATCTGGATTATTTTTTGACATAACGCAGAAGTGGTGATAGTTTTCATGCTTTGTACTGGTTACATAACAAAATTATTGAAATTGTTGATCTCATGGTTCAGTAAGTTACATAAAGAAAATTGTCATCACTATCAACCTTGTGGCGTAAATTGGTTCTCTTCAGTTTTTACTGTGTTACTTGACCTTTGTTTTTCAACACCTTTCCTGTAATTTTGAGTGTGGCTCGGCTTATTGTCATGATAGTGAAATTCTTTTGCACTGCCTCTATTCTTCAAATGAGTACACTTCTCTAATCATCTGTTTTCTTATTTGCAAAATCTATTGAATTAGTCCATAGAGTTACTTTAGTTTCACTTAAATTTCCATATACTTTTTGGTAATATTATCTAGCAATAAAACTTATCTTTTTCTGCCCCTTTTTAAAAAAAGGTGGCTTGGTGCATGAGGCTCCCAACATTGCAGGATCTATAAGGGGTTAGATGCACGTAACCTTACCCCCACCCGCAGAGAGGTCATTTTGAACATGTGACTTCCAGGTCATAATGGAGCAACCTTACTATTGCGCCAAGGCTCACCCTCTTTTCTCTATCTCTTCTAAATCTATCTTAGTTTGTTTATCACAAGAGATCTAGTTATAGCCTGTTAAGCATTTTGAGGCCCATAAGTATAAGAGTGAAGACTGCCTGACTATATCATCGTTTTCATTCAACCCTTTTTTGGGGTGGGGGTGTGGTGGGGTGGCTTTTCTTTTATTTTCTTTTCTTTTGGCCATTTTAGCTGTTGGTTGGTCTTTCTAACTATGAGATGGGATAGCAAAAGAAATAAACTTTGAAGGTAATAAAAATTATTCTCAATGTAGAATTAGTAAACTTGATACCGTATTGTCTTTCCCAGAAATTGTTGATTGGTCAAATCTGAAGGGTTCCGTGCACACTGGTAATGACATTATTCAAGGAGAAGCATAGTGTTCAATTCATGGTCTTTTCATGACCAGTTTGCTTCTGTTGCTAAGAAAATTTTACTACATTCTTTGCAACATATCTAGCGTATGTTAAAAAACTATATTGCCTAGTCAATGATTCTTTGGCTGTTCTGCACATGGTGCATTTGTGATAGATGGGCTATTTTCTCTTCTCTCACTTTAAATTAAGATATTACTGTATGTTATCTTTGTTGCTTTAAACATCATTTGTTTTTGTCATTATGTCTTTGATTGACTGATTGATATTTGGAAGATTTAATACTCAATCAAATAGTCTTATTTATCATTTCTATTTTTATAGAAGATCTAGGAGACATGATTTTACTAAATATAGGGTATTTTCATTTTCTTTTAGCTGTATCTCTAATGCGTAATTTTTTGGCTTGCCCCATTTATCATCTGGCAGTGGATTAATGAGGCCATAACCATTAAGTAGATTTTTCCAAAATTTAGTATACTGCATTGGTCACCTTTCATCTTTATATGCATTGTTTCTTTGAGTGTTGGTTGTTAGTCTTTTGTCCAATCTAGTAAAGATCCTTTGATTTTGGCAGAATTTTGGCTATTTTTTCAAATATCATTAATTCTGTGATCTTGTGTATTTATGGAAAGTTTAAGGTTACCTTTACACTGCAGAATTGTCTTTTGGTTGTTTAATTTTTACATCTACTTATATTCAAAAGGTCTTATGTGTCATTAGATCTGATATGTTGCTTAAAGATCTCTGCATACAGATAGGGGGAATTGGTAAGGTGACTGAAACCATTTTAAAGGATGTACTTGGAATCAACACTTGTGAGGAGTTGCTGCAAAAGGGTGCATTCCTGTGTGCGCTGTTTTCTCATTGTTCAACTGGTCAGTATACTAGGTACCATTAATTTATTATTTTATCTTTTTGTAGATATTGAGTATTTATTTCTCAAAAAAATCAAGAATAGGAAATAAGTCTGGAAAAATTAGTACAATAGAAGATGAAATAATTATTAAAAACTTTATCTTACTTATGTACAAAGGACTACTATCATGATAATTTTAACTCTTTAAAGGAATATGAGAGTATTACATCATCTATGAAAATATTTAGATACATGGTGCAAGTATGGAACTCTTCTAAGTTTTACTGAACCTTAGCAAAAATTCAGAATAAGTGGCAGGGAGAGGAAACATCTCTGTCTATATATAATGAGATATAAAAGAGTGAGTTTGAACATGTGGTTCTATCTTGGAAACTTATTAGCCAGTTGGTTATGCTATTTAGTAATACTGGAAACTAAGTTGCAGAGTTGTAGTTGTATGTGGTTGTAAGTCAGTGGAACCAACAACTTCTGAACAAGTATGTAAGCCCCATCAAACATAACATGGGATGTAAAACGATTTATATTGCAGGAGCTTTCCAAGAATTTGCAGCTTTTCCTTTCTGATTATTTTGATTCTCTATAAGATATCTTACACCTCTTGGAAGATTTTCTATATGATTATTTATGGCAAAAGAGAAATTGTTTGCCCCTCTTTCTGAATCTTATTGATGTTACATAAATATCTTATGCACCTCTTGTATACTGATGGTGGCTAAATGTAGTCTAATTGTACTCTTCTGCTGTAGACTTTTTTCTTTCAGTTGGACTTGGCTTAGGAAGAACAGATACTCCTGAACAAAAGTTGCGTAAGAGTATTAGCAGTGAGAGAACATTTTCTGCCACTGGAGATGAACCAATGCTTTTACAGAAATTGGGTAAAGATGTCCAACTTTATTTTCTTCTTTCTAAATAATTATTCTGTTGCTTATTGATTGGTTGTTATGTATTATGTGGTATGATTGGATGTAAAGATTCAGACCACTATTTCTAATATAAATAGTTTGTCAAAAACTATTACTATATTGACATTTGGAAGAAAGAAAAAGAAAAAGGTAGAAATAAGAAAAGAAACAAAGGAGAAACGGAATTTCAAACGACGGGGAAAAAATATGATGAGAGAAAAATGTTGCATTGGGTGTCTGCTTGGCAGGAGAGGGGGAGGGAAATAAGCTAAGATGACAAGGCATAAAAGTATTTTGACTTTGGTGTTTGGTCATCGCCCTAAAGATAACACCTCAATATAAAGAAGTTAATTGGAGCCCTAAAATATCCTACAAGGTGGACTCCATCTAATCTTGTATATGTACATACCTCCATACTCCTATTATATGTAAATGTGGAACTATTAGATGCCAACCATTTATTAAAGATAGCATCTAGAAGTTATCATTTGTAACAATAATGATCCTCATAGTATTGTATGTTTAGCGAAATAGGACTATTACCTTAGCTTATTTATGTATTTCTGTGTTGCCTTTTGTTCCAGACATGGTTATATTAGGGACATTGATGGTGCCTGATATTGAAAACAATAATTGTCAAATGACACGATTCAAGGTGTGACATAAGCTCTTTTGGCAGTAGGCCTTTAAATTTAACCTTTTCCCCAAAAGTTTTGGACCATTCCACATGTTCTTTCTTTTGGGCTATTAACATTCTCCCCGCATCAACCGTCAACGACATTGCTTGAAATGTCTTCACATTTCATACTGTGCGGTTATTTTGGCATCATCCCAGGACTACCGAACTATGACAGATTTACCCCTTTTTCCACAAAATATTTTCTGCCCCTCTGACATGCTAGTAAACACTTTATTCCTTATATTTTGTGATTTGTCTTCTAAGAAAACTTATTTGAATTTTTGAGTTCACAGTGCAGTGCAAAATTTAGAAGTATTCCATTGTATTTATTTATTCTATGAAGTGATTGTCAATAAATGGTAGATAGGTGCTATTTTTTTTTTACTTTCTTTGTTGCAGCGGATATTGCAGAAACATTATCAAATGACATGCAGAAGGAATGTCTTTGGGGACGAACTTTGACACTAAAATTGAAGACAGCATCTTTTGAGGTTTCTTTTATTTTTTATTTTATTCCCAGCTGATATCTTTCTGTGTAACTATTTATTACTGAACACCTGCAAAACTTTGAAGTTTCCTACCAAAAAAAAAAAAAAACATTTTAGGACTGAACAGCAAAAGTGACTGTGGCATCTTTTCCAGATTCCTGCATAGAATTTGTGCTTGTTGAACCTGCATATTTTGTGAAGAATTCTTTTCTACTGTAATTGTGTCTTATCCTCTACCTATCATTTCCATATGTACTGACAGTAACAAACTGCAGGTTAGAACTAGAGCAGTATCACTGCAGAAATTTATTCAATCAAAGGAGGAAATCCAAACTTATGCTTCCAAGGTGTTAAAGGCAGAACTTCCTCTTTCTTTGAGGTTGATGGGTATGTAGAATGCTTGTAAATTTCCTTTAATGATCTTCAGTGCATGTTTGTTACTTCCAATTAAGACATATATTATTTTGATGTTTGTTATGGTTCAATGTTCTAACTTGTGAATTGGCAAGTTGAGACTCCTTTTCACAAGGTGAGAAGAAATGCATCGATAAAATTTGGAAATAGGACATGGAATTCCTAGAATTGCAATGGATGATTTAAATTCAAGTATTTCATGAGTTTTAACTTGAACTTTTGGGTGGCTAAATTGTTATAAATTAGTGTGCCATATTAGCCCGTCTATAAATTTGAAATTAGAGCAAGAAAATTAAACTAGCTAGTACTTATCTTGTTTATACATAAAAAGATTATTTTGACAATAATGATGTTGGTATTTAAATACTATTATTATTGGGTCAGGGCACTGTTGAAGATTTATGGGAAAAGCCAAGGATATGTGTACATTCTGATGTTCAAGCAGTCTATCTATATCCGTGCATTCATGTTCTATCTTCCAAGCTTATGGCTAATCCTTTAACTTTTATGAATGTAACATTGCCAAAAAATGGCATTTTGTGGACTCAAGTTCCAGCTCCATTGTTAACTTCCAGCTCATACCACTTGTGGATCCTCCATGGCTGCCTGCACAAATATTTCTCGAGTAAATTTGGACCTCAGTTCAAGAACATAATCTATTGCTTAGTATAAAGAATTATGCCTCATCTGATAAGCTAGGCAAGAAGAATACATCTGTATATGTTGATGTTTGAAGTTCACCTGATCTTCTATTATGGTTTCTCACTCGTCTTTAAGCTCAAGCATCTCAATGTCAGTTGTCCGTTGTATCTATATTTATGCAATGCTAGTCTAAAGGAGCATATATTGAAAGGCAGTGCAGCCAATCCAAATATTGTTTGGGGGAACTGTGCTTCGATCCAAATAATATTGGACCTAGGATTTGTCAGTCCATTATCACCTTCAAAAGAACTCCCGGACATCAAGAAGATAGCGAAGATCAATTCATTCCAGAATAACCAAATCATTATAGGTTTATTGTCATATGCTTTCAAAATTGACATTCACATTATTTCAAATATATCTCAACTGTTTAACTTGTATCACATCACCCTGCTTCTGTTTATAAGAGAGGAGTGTGATGCATTAGCAGTAGTGATTGATTCAAAATAATGGAAATGCTGGACTGGAAAGATATGATAGCAAGAGATCTACAGAGCAGGCAGCTTTCTTGTGAGTGTTTGCTTAAGTCAGCAAAAAATGTGATCCCATAATCCAGTTTGCTTAATAAAAGTGAGGTAAATACAAATGGATGGTTGAGATTATATGGGATCTTTTGTCTTCTGACTCTCATTGATGTATTTATCCGAGGACTGTATAATATATCCATTCCACCAAGAAAAACCCAGTAAGCTGATTTTGGAATTTGCACATGGCTTCTTGCATTCATCTGTTATTTTGGTAAATTCTAAGTTGAAGTGTTTTCTGTATTCCCTGGCATCAGATTTAACTAAAAATGATTAATTGGTTTCTAAGGCTTCTTTTAGGTGGTCTATCTATTTATCCTTGACTGATATTGAAACTTAACTTTACAGGCCTGCGCATGTCACAGTTTCGTGATGACAAATGCAGTCCTCGTGATCCCATGCAGAAGACCCTTGCAAGTTTTGTCATCTCAGGAAATGTTACAGCAAGTGCTACATGTGTCAACAAATCAAGTATTTCTGAGTTCAGTGATGAGCATCAAATATGTGATGCACAAACTGATCTTTCAGTTCATCGTGAGAGCTCTGCCTCAAATGATAATAAAATCTCTCTTTCATATGAAACAAATGATGTACTTGCATCCAACCAGCTGTCTTGTGGACTCAAGTTTGCCTCCACCAGTAATGCAGATGGAATAGAAAATATGGGTAATGGGTGCTCAGAGAAGGTTTGTATCTGATTCTGAACTTTGTTTTTGTTCTTGTGTTCCTTTTTGAAACTTGTGTTTTTAATAATGTCTTATTGATGATGACCAAGTAATTAAGATTGATACTCTGAAGGATTATTGAACCATATGCCAACATATTGATATATTAGTACTCTGGAGACCATTGAACCAAATAAAATAAAGCAAAACGAACAAGAGAATTAGCCATTTTGTGCCTATATTGATGCTGACTGTTTGGTATTAATTAGATAGTTATCACCTGATAAACCTGAGTTATTGATTCACATCAATCCCCAGAAACTTGTTCTTTGGTTTTTAGGATTGGACAGAAACTCTCGTAAAAGGTGATTCGCTGATATCATATTAGCGAGGTCTCACTGTCAGCCATCAGCTATCAGTGACGCGTTTCCTAGTTCTTCATCTGATATTGAGGCCTGATCTATGAACACTATTCAAAGAAAATAGGGGACATAAGGGTTCTTATGCAGTTGTTCGAAAGGCTTAATTTTGATTGAGATCTTCACTTACTAAATTGCCTCGCTTTTATAAACAGATTTCAATACTGTTAACCACATAAATTTATTGCTAAGAAATAAAATGAAATCTTTTCCTCTTTCAATGCGGATTTGATCCTTTTAGTTTTATCTTTGAAGGGAATGTTTTTCCTTAGTGCTCTTTTACTTGAATTGTTTACAATACATGGATGTAAATCAGGATATGCTTGAACCTAATTTACTCTGAAATCCCCTGGCTGTCATTATGTGACCGTTCATGATGGATCTTTTGTACATTGTGAAAGCAGGGTTTCATCATTGCTTCGTTATATCAACTCTATTCTACCATAAAAGCTTGTAGTGCATTGTTGAAAGTTGGAATTACACCTGTTCATCACTTATTCCATCAGAATGAACGTTTTTTCTTCTTTTTTTTTTCACCAACCATCACTCCTAAATATTATTCTTCAATTTTTGACCTTTGTCTATGATCAATCAACATGATAGTTCTTGATGGTGATTAGGGTCAGAAGTCCTTTAATCTTGCCCAGGATAAAGAGTAGAAATGAAGTGCACAAAATTCTATACAAAAATTTATATGAACATGTAAACAGACCTAATATTTATTTCAACTCCTGATTTAGAGCCAGTTTATGCCACTGAATTTGACTTAAACATTGTGATTTGTGAGATCTATGATTGCTCAAAGTGGCATGCCTTGCTTTTTTTTGGGGGAAAAAAGTCTTTAAACTAAGTGTCTTGTTGCTACCTAATTCTTTAGAACCGGAGACAGAGTAGTAGATGTGCATATGTTCATCAAAGTATCAAGTTTTCGTTCCTCACTTATGTTTAGTTTTTATTTGTAGAATAGCTGACTTGTGAACGTGTTACCAGTCAGGCAGTCAGTGTACCTGCTCATTCATGAGCTTGTTAATTATTGCATATCATGAGTGCCAGTCTTTCAATCCTTTGTCTTGGCAAGTTATAATCCGTGTCTTACATTGTAATGTTATTTGTGGGTTTCGAATTGTCTGAAATTTTCTTCCTCTGCAGTGTGATAGTGTAGAGACAAAAAATGAGATGATTAGCAACTTCTCTGGCCATAAAACAGTAGCTGCATCCAGTCAAAAGGTAGAACTTTCATGGGTAGATGGCTATATTTGCTCTGTTTGTGGGATTGAAATGCCTCCAAGTTTCATCGAGGAGAGGCAAGAACATTCAGATTATCATCTAGCTGAGATGCTTCAGGAGGAGGAATCTGTGTATGGCACAGGACACCTTACACAGGAGAGGTACCATGAACTAGCCTTGTGTTTTAACTAGCTCCTCAAAATTCAGGAGAAATGTAACTTCTGTAGTTTATGATTGATTATTTTGCATGCCTGCTTATTTAAAATTTTTATTGTTTTAGCCACCATTCTCCTGTTTAGATTATTATTTGTTGCATTGCTTAATGTCTTAGCTTTTAGGTTGCTATAATTTCCCCCTATTTTAGATTTTCTTAGAGCTAAGTGTTTGGCATTACTTGTTAGAAATTCATATAGTTAAGGTATTATTCATTACAGAACAAGTAGCAGGTTCAAGGTTATAGGAAATGAAAATGTTGATCTCATTACAGTTTATCGAACTTTCTGTCTGAGAATTTAGGCATGTTATGGCATGAGTTCACAGTATCTTCCTAACTCAGTATGAGATTAGGCTTATTCTGATTATTGTGTTGTCCTTCATCAGGTCAGTGCGAAAGGCACTGCAAGCTAAAGAAAATGCTCGGAAGAAGCTGAAGTCTTCCCCAAACAAGGGAAGGCATATCCCCATTGATGCCTTCTTTATCAAGGGCAAGAAAAATTTGTAGCATTAGCATTCGTTTAGAGATGTGAATAGGTATTGCTCCTTTTTATGCCCCATTTAATAAAATTTTTATGTAGATACTGGCTCCTAAAATTTCTGTAACAAACATTTCTGATTCATGGTAGGGAAATATGTGCGCATATCAGGAAGTCAATCTAAGATATATGTATGGCGATAGCCCTGGTATTTCCAAATTGAAAATTCTGTTAAAAGTAGTTTTGTGGTCTTCCTCTTCCACTATACTCACTTGGTATTATGTTATCAATATTGACAGAATTATTTCAGGTTTTCCTCTTGCACCTTAATCACTGGTATTGACTGTATTATGTTGGGTTCTGTTTATTATGTCAGGTCATATGACGGTACTAGATATAACGAGGATTTAAAGATTTTGTTCTTTTGTTTTTATACTGAAATTTTGGAATAAAAATTATAGTATACCTGTTGTGGTTGCATATAGTTTAACTTATTATGCATTTATATTTTCATCGTAGTATCATGGTAGAACGTTGAAATTATTAGAGCATCTTGATTCTGTCATAATCCTGTGATTATGAAAAAATTATTTGCTAAATATTATAAAATTTAAGACACAGATACTGTTATGGAACATGTGGAGTTGTGATGAAGCCAAATCCAAAATATAATTCACAAGGCCTAAACCCATTTCTTATGTCAAGCATGGATCAATTTAACTAACGCTCGACAGTTGATATTGTGTTTCTAAAATTATAGCCTAGTTGAGCTTTGTTCACGGCGATGACAAATTATTATCTACGTCTGGCTATGCTAATTTGAGAAACTGGTGAATCTAAACTCCAACCTCTAGCTGAGCTCCCATTTGGTTTCAGTCGGTTCCAAATGCCGCTTACTACATTCTTATGGATGCTCACATTAAAAACGCAAGTAGGATGGCAGCAATGTCATCGGCCGGGTACTTTGAGATCGCTGGAGAGGTAAATTATTGTCCAGATATCATGAGGTTGGATTTACTAGGAATAAGGTAGTAGCTGTTTTAACAGTCATTATTGGCTGTAAGATGGGATTATGTTGGCTTATGAGCAAAACTGGGATGCCTTTGTGAGATAAAGCCAACTAATGTTATACTGGACATGAAACCTCTGTTAATTGCATTGCCAAAACCTGTTAGACTTGTATTTGGGACATGAAGGAAGATTCCAAGAGAGTAAAAACTCAGGGCCAGATACCAACAATGATAAATTCCAACGAGTGGTTCAATGAATCATTTCAAGTGTATATATGCTCCCAATTCAGGCACGTCATCCTCTTTTTTAACATTTCATTAGTTCGGCTGCTACGAGTTAGAAGAAGGTGCTTGAATTAAAGAGTGTTATCGTGGATATTTTCACTATAGAAAAAGTCGGCCATATTTTTCATTTTATTTGAGCTATTAAGAAAGCCTCGATATGGCCCTTCCAGACCCCACAAACTTGCAGAGATTTTCTTGGGTGCTGCGAGAGCGTAAAAGTTCCATTTAAAGCCCTCTAGAAACAGTGCACCCCAAATAAAAATAAAAAAAATACGAAGAAAAACGAAATTCTTCCAGGGGTTCTGTGAGGAGAGATGAAAGTTCATTTTCTTAGCTCTACCATGTGAATTATCTCGTGATTCAATCATGAACTGTAGTCAGCAGTTTGCTGAACTTATATTTTAACAAACAAACATGTGGGAATTTAATTCTGATATAATAACACAGAATGCTCTGTCAAGACTTACTGCAGTGACTAAAATAAATCTTTCCAGATGGATAACAGAAGATACAATCCAGCACACCTCTTTTTACCAGCCGGCTAAATCAGCTTATCTACAAATGACCAACATCAGAAGTAATGTAAAATCTGAAAAATTTGAATGTTGATTCAGAATTCTAAACCCCACACCAAAAGAGAGAAAATATTGATTTAGATTAAAGCTACGGAGCTGCAGTCAGAGGTAAGCCATGCAAAAATGTACTGCAGAAAAGCACTTTCAAGACTTATTGCGGTGACTAAAATAAATCTATCCACATTGACAATAGAAGATATAGTCAAACGACTTGCCCCTGCTAAATCATCTTATCTACAAATAACCAACACAGGGAGAGGTTGCTAAAACATGCATATGTGAATGTTGATTTACATTCGTACCAAAAAAACAGTTGATTTAGATTAAAGCTGCAGAGCTGCAATCAGACACTAGCCACACAAGAAAATAACGAGTTCTCCCTTTTAAGCATCCTAATGTGAAAGCTGCAGATAGTATGGAATGAACCTGTATGGTTTTGGAATCAGAAACTGCCATTCCTGATATATCATGTGTAACATATGACAGTCAACTTGATTAAAGTATATATGGATCAGCTGTACAACTACTAAAGTGCTTCATTACCTTTGCAAATGTTGTTACTCTCACAAGACCTCAAGTTTTGCTCTTTCCCTCTACTCTTGAGGCAGGACCACTAAGTTTTCAGCCCAAAGCTTGATATTTGACACTTCTACTCCAGTAGTTTTATGTTGTCATCATGATGGCAGCAGCTCTTCATCTAGAATGAGTCAAAACAGATCTGATTAGGGTTCTGGCACTTTCTAACTGGTGCCTTCCATCATCAATGCTGTGATGGCCCTGAAGGTCTCTCTCTATCTTTAGATAGATCTCTTGTAAAGAGCTGGACATAAGTTTAAGTTCTTCCAAGCAAGCATTTTCTTTATCCAACAACTTCACACATGTAAAATGGAGCAGGCCTAAGACCAAGTCAAAGTCTGCCTTTTCCAGCCCAACCTCCAGACCTGCCAAGAAGACACAGCCTACAGCATCCAATATTTCTGGGCTTCCCTTCTTTAGCAGGATCACCAACCTCTCTATAAGCTTTCTAAATACTGAAGCCTCCAATGTAGGAAGATGATTGCCCTCCACATCTTGTCCAGTTTCGTTAACTGCATATAACTCAGTCTTTCCCAGAACAGAAAGCCATACTGGAAAATTAAGCCCAATAATATCACCTAAGTTTGAAGCGCCACCTTTCTCTGTTACCTTAATCAGTTTGTTGCAGCCTAAACCTAGTATAAGAACAGGCAGCCATGGCTTGGCAACAGAAGCAATATGGATTGCATAACTTAAGCCTGGATATGATTCGATGGATGTGACAAGGTCAAGAAGATCATTGGCAAGGTAGAATGCTTCCGGTGGTGGTGCTGAAGTTTCGCTAGAGTCTCTGAGCACCAAATGGAGTAACTTGGCTGCATAAGTGAAGGAGCTTTTTAGATATGTAAGTATCTCTTTTAGATCATCATCCTTTAATGGTGCCTTTTGCTGTCGATGCCTTCCAATGGCTGAGACAACATGTCTAGCATAAGATGATGCAAACATTAAACACCTTCCTTGGTTTTGGTTAACAAGGCTCATGGTTGCAGCATCAACAATAAACTGAAGAATTGATGTGACCAATTTCATCATATTTTGTAGCCTTCTAGCTTTGGGAATATCAGTTTTGAGTTCAGCACCTACAGGAAGGTACAAGGGGAAAAAAAGAGATTACAGAACCTGCAACAGTGAAAATGGAAAAACTGGTGGAAAAAGATGTCAAATCAGTTCAATAGTTCTCCGTTGATTGTTAGGTGGGTTTTTCCTGCTTGTTCATCAATTTTTTTAAAAAAAACAATTAATTAACTCTGAAAATGGTATAACTGGAACTTTCGGACAATTTATCATTAAGAAAAATGGCTTTCTCATGTCAGACTTGGTGATAACTCTCTCTCTTATTCACTTGGAAAAATGCGGATTATCATTCATTTATTTGTTAAATAGTCATATATTCTCTTCTTTTGAGTTTCAACTGAATGAATATATTATGTCTCTAGCTACCTTTGGTTGGGATTGATGTGCCATCTAGAGCTGCTTTCCGCTTGGATTTGCGGCGCACTGCAACTTTCTCTTTATGATTGGACTTGGAGGGCTGATCACTATAATTTTCATTAACAGATTCACAAAAGAGTTTATCAGCACAGTTGAGTAGGTGCTTCAATGAATTGTCAAATAATACCTGCTGAGAGGAAAACATTAATCAAAAGAAGTACCAACTGTGGGATGACCATCATATTCTGTTATTCAGAGCCATAGCATTCCAAATCCGAGTTTTTAAGACATTCAAACTAAAATCAATCACTCGATCTGACTTATAACTTAAAAGATATGAACTTTCAGAAATATAATGGGACCATTGATGTTAAATTAACTAAACATTGTAGATTTCAAGAAAACAATCATAATAGTCAATTTTTCGTGAAAGAAGTTCCCTATTTACACAGATCTTAGAAATCAACATGAGCACCATAATAATTCCTCTATACAAATGTTGGAATTATTGGGAAAGCGGAATGCATGTGGATTCAGGATGATTTACCCATGCAAGAGCTAAAGCAGCCTTCTGTCCATGGTTTTGTGTTCCAGCTAAAACCAAATTGAGATCTATCCAATGTCGATCTGTTGATCGGCCTCGGTTATTCAGCTAAAACCAACTAATTTCATCCAACTCTGAAGTAACCAATTGAAATCAATCATTACAAAGAATTAGATGTACATGTGGCTTATCTAGATTACTTTTGGTTTATTTCTTCATTGTTATTGCATCAAGAGAGGAGAGGATTGCACATTGGTGTCCATTGCATTGAATACATTTTCTCAAGATTAAAACTCAAATTTGGGTGGCAAGATGTCATAGCATTTGGGAATTAGGTTCCTAAAATACTGGATAAAAATAAACTTCATTCAGTCATTTTCTATACTATACTGTACATGCACCAGAATCATGTGGATCCAGAACTAGATTCAGCCTGTAAATATGGGGTCTGAATCTAAGTTTGAGTTGGACCTGTTGAATTCAAGTTTAATTTCATCCCCTTTCATTTTTAAACTCTAGCAGAACATTAACAAACCCATAACCCAAATCTAAACCATTCAACTATTTCGACAGCCCTTTTCAATATGCCAAAGAAAGTTTTGATATATACCATATTATCTAGCATAACATTGTGGAACAAATAAGTGGAGAACTAAAGAATGTAATGATGAATGCATGAACTTTTTAAATTGTAAAAAATGAAGCCCATAGGCTCAAATAAATATTTACAAAAACAGAAAGCAATTTTTCACCTCAACAGAATCCCCCAATCTACAAATGCCAAACAAGTCATGCAATCATCAACCATTTGTTGTCTCCATTTTCTAATAGGCTTAAGCATATTAACTAGAAGTTTGAAACCACAGTCATAATTAATCATCTTTTTGTTTGGTATGAACTTAATTATCATTTAGCACCATCATAGCTAGTTTCCTCAAACCCCTTCTTTTCACTACCATCTATGTCTTGTGTATTTCTCCATCATTTGGTCAAACAATATAATGACAATTTCAGTGCCCCTCCTGTGGATGCTATTCGTGCTCGTGCTATTCACTAATCCAGCATTTATGCTAAAAGAGTTCAATTAAAACAGAGGTGTGCATCAGATAGATGCTCAACTATCTGAAATAGGCCGCTTGAAGGAAATTATCTTTCCCACCACATTTAAACTTCACCTTGTATAACCAAACAGCCAATGACCGTCGGCTAATTATAAAAATCAACCTCCATCATGTTAGTGACAACAATACTAACCTGGAGCTTGTATTTGTCATTGTTTTTAACTATATTCACATATACACGTATAATTTGTTTTCTTCTGCTGGTTTCATCCTGATTGAACGCAGCTATTTTAATGTGCATAAAGGAAGATGGAGTAGTCAAAGACAAAAATGCCTTCTTAACTGCTGAGCAAAAGTGTCTGTAGGACAGCTAAACAAGGTTGAGTGTCACAAACGTGTGTCCAACATTAATGAAACAAACAGAAACAACTTGCAGTTTAGCTAAGTCTACAGCTCCAATAAATTCAAAGCAGAATAATGGAACCACTGATCATCCTGAACATAGTATTGGTGAGATTTAGAGCCCAAAATTCCCTATAATAGACCAAAATCAATAACAGAAAATTCAAAGAAAGTGTGATACAATAGACATCATCACATAGATGTAACTACATAAGAAATTCTAAATTATCATAAGGAAAACAGGAAAAGAGCTTACTTCTGGAGATGAGCTTGTTTCTTATAGGCTGTCTTTAATAAAATAAACATCCTCATGTAAATACAACTAAGATAGGAAATTCTGCATTGTTGTAAGGAAAACAGGAACAAGAGCTTACTTCTGGAGATGAGCTTGTTTGGCGTAAGCTACTTTCATGACTAAGATTGTTGGCAACAGTGGAGTCGACGTTTTGAAGTGACATGTATATTGCAAAAGCTGTATAGGCAAAGACAGGTGCTATGTCGAAGAGCTCACGGTACACACATTGTTCAATACATACCTGAGAAATGATTCTCAGAGCAGAAAATGCTATTTCTAGATTTGGAGATTTTAGCACATTATTTCGAGTATCGTCACTGGTAAGCAGTTTTTTCACTTGCCATGCTGCTGCAGCAGCAACAGAAAATTCTTCCTCAAAATTTGACATGACAGAATTTGATGATCTTTTTTCATTTGCACAACTTGTTCCCTTTGAAGTTTTCAGGGATATGTTTGCTTTCTTCTTCTTCATAGATGACACAGCTTCCAATCCAAATTTGTTAAGAAACTTCGAAGCAATTTCTTGCAATTTATTTGTCAACACTTCAAACAATTCATCAAACCGACCACAAGAAAACATCAACTTGTGAGCTGCCTGTACTACTTCTTGCTTCTGTAGATTCTCAGATAGCCCAACTGAGTTCACTATAATAGTCATACAATGATCATGTAGTCCCACCAAATTATCTAGAGAAACAACAGAAGCGATGCTTAAGAGAGCAGCCTGGGCTTGCTCAGAAAATGCTGCAGCAAACAAACCCTTCAACTTCTCAGCTGACAACAACTGATTGAGAGTTGCTTTAGTAGACAACTCACTTGACAAACTCTTGCATATATTGGCTGAAGCAATCAGTAAGCCATCAATCTGATCTAGATCAAGACCCTTAGGCGAAAGAGCTAGACTGGTAAAGATTCTGAGAAGTTCCATGAGAGACCTTGAGGATGATCCCTCTGACAAAGCAAATTCACAGAACCTTGCCCCAGCAGTTGGAGACCTTTTTATGAGCGAAATGCAGCGACTACATGCCTCCTTCAAATTCAACTTTGAAGGAAAGTAAGATGGAATTAGAAGCCTTGTGATTTTTTGAGCAACACGTGAGTGATCGTTTGCGAGTGAAGATAATAAAGCATCTAAACTCACTACCTGGAAAAAAACAACTGAATTTATATATAGCACTTATCAGAATAAATTATCCCACTTAAGAATGCAGTGATGATGAAGAATTGATCTGAACTCCATCAAAGTCAAAAAAGATAAGATCAAAATAAAATAATGAAAAAATTGCAGAAACAGATTATGTGTATTTACCTTATTGAATTGGAAAGTACGGATATCTCGAATGGCTAAAAGGAGATCAACAACAGCCACTCGAACAGAGATTACGGGATCCGAAAGCATGCAACCCAATCTTGGGAGGAGAATTTTCATTATTTCATGGCTTTGTGGATTGTCAAGCAAATATATGATACCATTCACTGTTGACAACCTTATCTCATTGCACATATCATGTGACATATTATCAATAATGTTGGCCAAAAACTTGGTTATCATTGATGAAGGAATAACTTCCCAAAATAGATTAAGAATGCGACAAGAACCCTCAACTGCAACTGTCCTCACTTCGGGACAGTCATCTAGAAGCAATTTATCTAATAAAAAGAATTGTTTATCAAGCAAGGCATCTTTAACCTCTTTTGTGACATCTGGATCTTCAAGTGGGAACATATCTAAGAGCAGATGCAATGCATTTTGACGAACATTGGAGTTGGCAACCTGGCAATTTGCATGGGTGAATGGTTATACAGCATAAAGGAGGTTCATAATCAAGAAATTTATCCAATCTTAAATGTAAATTCCCTTCCAAGTTCACCAGTAAAATTAAAGTAACAGGAACAAACAAGAGAACAAGTTATGTGTTATATACCATTTGTGAGCATTTGATCTACAAGGAACAAAAAATTAAAATCCTTTGACTGATGGAAAACAAATCAAAGAGCACTTTCTTCAACAAATAAAAGCACAGCAATTGATTTTTTAGGCACCATGTATGTTGTGCATCTAATGGAAAATTCGGTACAACAACTAGAAAGCATCAAAATTCAGACAAACTATAACAAATTTGAAAATGATCCAATGTAAAAGTCCACCTTTTGATGCAACAGTTATCATCCTCTCTGTTAAATGATCAAAAACCATATTTCCATAATTCTCACAAGAAAAAGAGAGCAGTCCACATCCCACCTGATATTTCCTTAATTTTGACAAGTTTACCATGTTTGTTCTGCATCCCCTTTTAGGCTGTTACATAAGGTAATTGAAGAACAAGAAGAAGAAGACAAGAATTTCTCGTCAGGAAAATCGTAGTCCTAATTCAAACTTCTATACATAACAGGATATCCTGCAGGACCTATAAATAATAGAGATCCATCTTTAAAAACCTTTTGGTTACAATTTTGAACCAAACCTGATCAAAATTGGGAGTTGGTTTTGGATTTGGTTCCAGAACTAATCAACAAGGCCAAACTTTATATACGGGTTGGTATTCTGAGAATTTGGATCGTTTCGTCATTTCTTTACTTGTTAGAAAGCATTTCTTCTGCATTAAACTCAAATTTTGTAAGTTTGAAGGACATCTGGAATCAGTATGATGTTAGATTCCATAGATCAGAGGCAAAAAAACAATTACATAGGTTTGGCCATCTAAGAGTTCAATTACATAAAATTACTACTGCTGCTACAAGCTTAATTCCAATAATATAGTAAACCCTGAATTGAGCTGATAACATTTTACATAGAACATGATCTTTTGATTATTTCAAAACAAAGATACCAAATATATATACGCCCACCATATTATCTTTAATTGGTTTTATTTTTTCACTGTTTTCCTTTATTTTAATTAATAACATATAATTTCTACGTAATTATAACCAAGACTGGAAAAATTAGAGCAAAACCATTAAAACAACCGCCAAAACTGGTGAAAGTGAAATTCATCTGATCCGGTTGAAACAGAAATAGAATTTTCAAACTATGGGAACCATCAAGCCATGTCTCGACTACAAATATTCTCAACAAAATTCATATTTTTGGATGTGACACGAAGGACAAAAAGAGAGGTGAAATTTGCTGCCCAGATTTGATTATAAAAGAAAGATATAGACAAAGGGTTTTGCATCTCCATGTGAATTACTTAAAAGAAAAAAGTTATGAAGAAACAGAAATCCAAAGAAAATACCTGCAGTGATCGAAACAGCAAAGGCTCTACAAGACGGAAGAGGAGCTTCTCAACACCAGCAGTCGCTCTCTGCTCAATAAAACCACCCAAAACCCTCCGGATAGAGGCTGCAAGCGATTTGGAACTTGCATGAATAGCTCCTTCAACCAGTCCCTGCAGGAAACCATCCTCAATTTCCTCCCTCAACGAAACCTCCGAGCCCTTCCACGCCCTGAAAAGGATATCAGCATAAGCTTCCAGCACCGACTTCTTCCCGAAAGGAATCTGAGACCTCATCAAGGCAAGAGCGTCCTTCGTGAGCTGCCCATTCAACCCCAGAATGAAAGCGACAAACCGCCGTCCCTCCTCCGTCTTCAAATACACCGGCGTGATGACGCAGCGGATGAGGAGAAGCCTCAAGTCCTCAATGCTCTCATCCACATAATCGAACAGCAAGAAGGCATCCCGGAGAGCGCAAACCCTTCGAACATCAGCCTTCTTGCCCTGCGTCAGCGACCTCGAGAGCAAGAAAGGGAGAGACTGAGGGATCAAATTCTCCCTCCCGGGGAGCTTTTCCTTCCACCACTCCTCGCAGAGGGTGGCAACCTGGGAGAGGAGGGCGGGGTCCATCTCGTAGAGGACGAGACCATCGTGGAGGGACTGGGCGGCCGGGAGGAGATCGGCAGGCGAAAAGAGTTTCTTTGGATGGGAGATGCAGAGGTGGGCGATGTAGGCGTAGGCGCGGAGGTTCTTGAGGTGGTCCAAGGTTTCAGAGGATGAGCCGGCAGGGCCGGCGGCAGGAGATCGGCGGTGGCGGGAGGAGCGGCGGGAGCGCTTGGAGGGGGGTGAGAGGGAGGGGCGGGCGGCGGCGGAGGGGGAGGAGGAGTGGAGGGAGGACTTGAAGGCGGCGAGAGAGCGGGAGACGGAGAGAAGGAGGGAGGGGGGGAGGGAGGAGGAGAGGGGGAGGATGGGAAGATGGAGAAGATTAGGGATTTGAGGGCGGATTTGGGAAGGGAGGGGGCGGAGGAGAGGAGGTCCTCGGCAGAGGAGGAGGAGGAGGAGGAGGAGGAGGAGGAGGAACGGAGACGCTTCCCCATTGGCATTGGAGTGGGGAGGAGATCTTAATTTCTTCGTTTCGGGCGTTCGATTCTGAGGGGAAGAGAGGAACGGAGTGAGGAGATGAGTCGAACAGGGGGGTTTGAATCGGGGAATCCACTTTCGAATGGAAGGGGCTTTTGGCGCTCGATGGGTAATTGGCTTCTGAATTGACGAAAATAACCTTGTACATTATGTCCTATTGTATTGCAAATATGTATCCTCGCCTGAAACAGTGAAACAACATGTTATTTTATTTTAATTATAAATAAAATTTGTATAAATAAATAATAAATTGTAAATAGATGTTAAAAGAACGAGCCAATTTTTTTGATATTTTATTTTATTTTTAAAATAAGATAAATAATAAATAAGAGCTAGAAGAAGGAGTTGAATTTTTGATTCATAGTTGGATCGTAGAAACTAGAAAGGGATAGAGAAGGTAATGAAGAGCATGATGGGAGAAACGCATCCTAGCGAGATATGCCTCTCCAAATTGAATAGATATAGCAATATAGATGTACTTTAAGCTGATTTCATGACATCTCGGAACATATAGATAACTGTGCCACAAATCATGTCATTAAAGGATATGCTTTTGTAGTCCATAAAAAAAAAAAAAAATTGGAACAACGGCGACTCATACTACACATGCATAAGTAAACCTAGAGATCAGAAAGAAGATAACAAAGGAGAAAAGAAACGGACTCAATATTCTTCCAGAGAAAAGTATCTGAATAGTGCGCAACATAGGAGGCTACTCAGTCAGCGGTATTGTTCGCCTCTCGAAAGACGTGAGTAGCCTGAAAGGAAGCCAACTCTCCTGCGAGTCTGCAAATATCCTGAAGCAACATATGCCAGTTGACCTAGCTGGGCTCGCTCTAATTTCAGTCAATCCCCGTGACCGAAACACTCTCAAAATGAACACAAATTCTGCACTCAGATGCAGCCTAACATGGGTGATGTCCTCTCATGCAGCTTGCAGCTCTGCAGCAATGACATACTCGTTGAAGATGTACCGACCTTCGGCGGTAACAAATCTGGAGTTCTGATCTCTAATTACGAAGCCCACTCCTCCTCTGATCTCTAATACTTTAGAGAGAGGTGGAGAGAAATGGGCATGCCGTGGGGGAGGGGGGTGGGCTGGAGGAGAAGGAAAGGGTGGGCTACAGAGGGATAGAAAGCAAGATAGGGTTGTGAGGATGGGGATATACCAGAGGAGGAGAGGACAAGAGGTGGGCCAAACACATGGTGGCTGAGAGAGAGAGTGGGATCGGGCAACAGTTGGGTTTTGAGGTGTTCAAGTGGCCCGGGCTAGCTTCGACTTTGAGTTGGGCTTCCAGCCAGGCCTGATATGTTTGCGCTCCAAAAGCAACGTTTGAGCCTGGGCCCCGACTATCGGGCCAAGCCGGAAGCCCAACCAAACAGGCCTCGAACAGGCCCCCAATTCCAACCCTATCTAAAGCAATCCTTGTGAATGCACTCCATACTATTGCTACTTAAATGGTGACATTATTGATGTTAAGAAGCAATATCTTTGTCAAACAATTATGTTTGCTCATATTCTGAGATCAAACACTCAAAACCATGACTCTAGCATTGCACACGTAAATTTCTCTACGTTCATTAAAAAAAATATTTTTATAGATTCATAATTAAATTGAACTTAAGTAATTGCCTACATAAGATACTAGTGCTTGGCGACAAGAACAACTTGCATTGAATGCTTGGGGAACAATTACCAGTTAAAGCACCCAACTAAAGGTAGATGCACATTTATTATGCCAGGGTACTCTTTTACCTGCTGCCTTATCTTTTTCTTAGAAGGGGTGAGAGATTATAGTTGAGTGACTGAAGCTAGAGAAATCCCTTCCCAGGAGAAAGAGAAATAACTTCTTGCTAGGAGACTTGAAGGAACCGCAAGCAAGCCGAAATATTTGGGATGAGTCACTCTCTGAAGAAGGCAAAAATAAGGAGATATCCGCTGGATTTGTAAAGTTTCATTTACAAATATATGGTGTTGGTTCTCAGCATCCCAGAATCAGCATTCCTGAAGAGGTTTTAGGAGTTCCATGGGTGCGATTTGTTGGAATGTTGAGATTCACTTTGGTTAGGCAAGAAGATTTGTTGTGTTTGTAAAGAGATGATCTCCAGTATACCTTGGAAAAGGTTATGACCCGACAAATTATATTGTTTTAATTTTTGAATCCTCAGCTTGGTTAGAGAGCAAATCGTGGCTCTCAACAGGGAAGTTGCTGGGAGCTCCCACCCCTGGTTTTCTCAAGATAAACTTTGACAACAGTATTACAGAGGGTGGTAGTAGATGTGGTGTAGGTTTCGTGATTAAAGACCAGAAGCTTAGGTTAATTGCAGTAGGGTGACGACGCATTTTCGATGAGTCCATCCTGATGGCAAAGCTGCGCGCGGCGTGGGAGGATCTCGTATATACTAGTGTACACTTGGGGGCCCAGTGGATATTATTGGAGGGTGATTCTACCACAGTGATTGAATTTGAATGGATCAGGTGCGGACATGCCAGGCCAGACCTACACCCACTAGTCAGGGATGGCTGCCATCTTTTAGACAATCTTAATTTTTTTTTGAGTCGCACATATTTTTCGAAAGGCGAACAGTGCGGCGGATTGGGTCGCCTCCTCTGCAGCTCATCGCTCTGGGGCCTTTATATGGGATGGCATCGGCCCCATCCCACAGAGCCTCAATCGTGTTTTGTTTTTTGATTCCTACTCACATCTATGTGTAAGTGAGACGCCGGTTCATCAAAAAAAAAAAAAACAGTAAAGTTGCTCCATTGCAATCTAGATATCATGAGTTCAAAATATAAAAATAACTTTTCAGTACGTGAGGAGAAGGCTAGGAGCAACCTGATCAATTCATCAACAAAGTAAAATCTACAGGAAAGAAAAAAGATGGAATCTTTTTTTTCTTATCCTTGGCTTAGCTAAGAGAAATTTTTTTTATAATCTCGGTTTGGAGAGACAGTGGATGGTTAATGTGAATTCGGTCCTATGTTTTTTTTATTTTTAAATCCTGTTATATATATATGGTTTTTCAGGCATAAGTCTTGATCTCTTATTCCTTAATGCTTTTTTTTTGCTGCTGTTTGTATTTTATTTTGCATTCCTACCATTCCCATGTAAAAGAAAAGGAGGGAAATCTCTCACCTTCAATGATACCTTCTTCTACGTACATTGAGTTCTTATTATATGTATGCTGTTATATATTGACCTGAAAATAGAGCTGTCTCCCAACCAGGTGTCCTCCATTCATCTTCTATTTCTCTGCATACGAACCCTCATGCATGATTTCCCGTTTTAAAGAAGGCGTCGGACTTCATGTCAGCCTCTCCAATATCCAACGCATAAAGCAAACGGGAATCAAGTGATGCTTCACACGAGCACCCTGCTGCTGGTCCTCATCGCCATCATCATCTTCTTTCTTCCAGCTTCTTTTGTGATAAAAGATGCCTGAGGACTGAGATGGGGGCATGCAAGACCAAACCAATAATTACTGAAACACGACGGGCCAAAGAGTTGGGCAACAGCGTAGGCCGGGCCAATAATAAGACCCTAACCCGTCCAAATATTTCATTCTTGGGCATAATTATCAAACCCAATCACTCCATTTTTGACTGATTTTAGTTTTGATTCATGGACCATCGACAAGGTGGGACATTGGCACTCTACTGACAAGAGAGAGAAATATCAGAAATCGGGATTAAGAGAGAATTTCAAACAAGATTCGCCGTCTCGATACCGGACCCCGTACTGGTACTATACTAGCACAACGTCGAAACGGATTGGTATAAAAATGCGCTAGATAATTAAGCAATATGATGACTAATCTTCAATTATCTAACAAGTGATATTAGAATTAGAATTTAGCTATAAAGTTTTCAGTTGTCTCATTATCTATTTTCAAATGTGATGGAAATAAGAAGCGTATAAAGTTCGGCTGCCGTAATGACGTCCATGAGGTGCTGGCGATGTTAGAATTTGGATAACTCAGGAAATGTTTGGGACCCATGGTCTAGGAGCAAGAATGAATTCCTCGAGTACATCTATGGTACAGCTTGATAAAAAAGTTGTTGAATAATTTGTCCCAACATGGTAAGGTACTAAGGTGCGGTCTGAATCGTCTGATAGCCGAGCAACAAAATACACTGCAGTTACAAATATGTTAGGACTCGAGTGGTTCGTGAGGAAAGGTGGGAGGACGATGGGGCCAACAGAAATATGAAGAGATGCTTCAAAAAGTAGCTTACACTTGGAAAAAAAAATCTATATGAAATATAAAAAAATCTAGTTTTTATCGGCTGAAAATTAGGATAATTTTTTTGAAAAAAATATTCTTAAGCTTTTAGGTAAAATGAGATAAAATTTTTTTTTTTTATAAAGAGAATAACAAATATTTTACATAACTTTTACAGAAAAGTAGGTGCTCAACTAAACATAAGCTACTACGTAATGCATCACTTTTTTATGGTCAATTAAACATACAAAAATTACTTTTTCGACGGATCTTTGACACCTTTATTATTGATGCGGAGCTGCTGGCAACATAGGGAGGACTTTCCTTCACGAGGCACGCTCTGAGTGCGGAGTACATCCACCTGGAGGGCGATTCGGCCTCGATGATCGAGGGGATATGCAGGCGACTCTCCGAGTCGGATAGGCAGTCCTTTCTCATTGACATACGACTAATGGCAGGGGACTAGAGCTCCTTCAGGGTCGCATATATGTACCGGAAGATCAACTCAGCTGCAGATTGTGTGGCCTCCTACGCATCACATCACTTGGAGGACTTCTTTTGGGCGAACCAGGCGGATGTTTCTTTCTCGCTTAGCCAGCTTGTTTTTTCTAATTTTCTTGATTGTACTCATATACGCGCGTGGTGTGAGGAGCCGGTGTACCAAAAAAATATATATATATTTTTTAGTACTTTTTTTTTTTACGAGCCAAACAAGTTATAGTATGCAATAGAAATACCAGTATGGAATCAAACAGTTCTCTCAGCGGTTAATTTATCTGTCTCCAACGTTCATGAACTAGAAAGAGACAGACCATCATGGCCCAAAGCTTTTGTCAAAAAAATGTTTGTTGACCTGGTCATACTGATCTCTTACCCTCTTTCCTCGAGCTTGATAGAACCAAAGCCTTTATCCACTGTTATATTGGAGAGAGATCCTTAGAGCCTGCAAAGGTGGGGAGGCCACCAATTGAAGCAACCCTTTGTTTAAAAAACTTGGGATCTCTTGAATAAACCCCTATTGCCACCCTTTGCCTTCTTTTTTCTAATCCTTGAAGTCTTGGAGCCTTGCAAGAGCCAACCATCCAGCCAGAGAGGCACCACTCATTTCTAGGCGGCACTCCTTTGAACCTGCAAATTTACCGAACTTTGTCCGCAAGCCTGTTTTTGACCGCATTGGTGAGAGCGGAGATGAATCCATCTCAACGCGCGGCAGGTGTGGTTCATCAAGTCACAGAGTCACAGCCGTGCGGTGACCGGTGAGAGAGGAAGGGGTGGTGATGAGAGGTCATAGGATTCCACTCCATCTATCCTTGGGCTTCTGAGAGGTTTACTTCGGTCCTTTCATTGAAGTCAGTAAAAAATGGCAGAGCCCACATGCTCCACAGGGCAGCACTTCTCATGAGGAAAAGAGAGGTGCAGGAGCCGTGAAAGTCCTTGGTCATTTCTTCGACAGTGCCTGTAAAATCTTCTGTAGCCTGAGGTTGGTGGATGAGCTGTGATAGTCCTCAGGCATTTCTTTACCAGGGGCCTATTAGGGCTTTTAAGTGATCTTAGACTGTGAAATCTGAGATGGGTGGGCGATCAAGCCCAGAGACCATCTGTAGTGAAAAAGCTAAGCTAGTTGGCATCACTTCTTTTTTTTTTTTTTTAACAAAAAGAAGTATAAGGATTTTCCTGGAATGCCACCATCCTTAATACAAAGGAGAGGGGGTAAAGGCCGGGGCATGCTTAATTGCAGAGTTTTCATGAGTTCCGATGCTCTTGAACAGGTATATACATATCCAAAATTACGCTCTTTAAGATATACTATAACAACCCAAGACCTCACCCAAAATAGCTAGCTGGAAGATATTATTTGGTTTTTTTATCTTATATAAGTACCTAAGATTTATCCAGCGAATAATTGATATAGAACTAAATACACGTCCGTACAGATTTTCACATACTCCTCTTATTTGGGCCCTAACATCCACGCCAAAAAAAGGTTCAAATTCATGTAATTCTAATTACAAGCACTACGATTGGATTGTGGTCAATCTCAATAAGCCCGTGCTGCAATGTCCCCTAGTCCACATGGGCTATGGACCGGATCCGCTCTAATACCATTTGTAATAACTCAGGAGCTCACCCAAAATGGCTAGCTAGATGGTATTACTTGGTTTTCTTGTTTCTAAATAAGTATCCAAGATATTGGACTAAATATACGTCCGCACAGATCCTCATATATGTTTGAGATGGAGCTCCACATAAAATCACTAGCTTAATAACACAATTCACTAGATCAGTTCTAATGTATATGCTTTGAAGCAGGACTGGATTGTCCAATTTTAAGCTTAATATTCACCTAGCTGGATTGTTGGTTTATTTTGAAGTCATTGAAATGGTTATATGTGTCTCTCTCTTTTTTAAGGGAAATTAATGAGCCCCATTAGTCACCAAAATTTATTCAGAAAAATGGCGGAGTTACAACGTTGTGGGTTATTTGTTTCTCAATTGCAAACAAGAGTTTCCAAGTTCAACACTTCTGCTAAGATATCACCCACACTGCTAAGGACAGTGCTCATCATACACGAACAACTCATCTGATTCAAGCAGCAATGCTTGGTTTTGGTTTGATGACACAAAATGGAGCATATACAAATCCAATCCCATCTCATTCCAAGAATCAAACAATTCCAATAGCAGGCAATCACCTTTACACACACTCACTTGGCAGCTTGAAGACAAATGCACTACATTGCAACACAACTCTCATTTCTTTACAGTCTTTTCAAGGATTCATCAGACAAGCACCTGCATCAAAAAGGAGTGCCAATCAAACTATAAATCCTACCTTGAAGACTAATTTCACTGGTTCATCCATTGGAGGGGGGGGGGGGGGGGGGCAACTAATACAAGACCAAATACGAAGGGATGGATATGGGGAAAGTAATCATGGTTCATGGATGAATGCCAAGGGTCATGAATGGAAAGTAGTGATGGATGAATGACAAGGGAACCAATTAGGCCAGCTGCCATACTATTCACAAACAGTCTTTTAACTGTTTCCCGGGCTCACCTTCTAGCTTTTACATACCATTCAGCTTGTTTACTCTGGGCTGAAGTTTCACCCTTCTTTCCTCTCCCTTCCCCCAATTTTTTTTTTTCACACTGAACACAAGAACTGAATCCAAAAATTTCTCAAGCCAAGTTCAACAATCAACTACAAACCCCATCTGCTAAGCACACTAACAGATAAGAATCCAACCAACAACTTCATTTTTGTTATAAAAAAAAATCAAGCCATGCCCCATGCGATAAAACAGTGCTGGGGTAATATCTACTGGATATTTGGCAACTGTAACCTCCTTCTCTTCTCTCTTGAACCAGTGAAAGAGGCACTATCAGCAAGATCAATGGCATCGCCAATGCTCGAATGATTTGCTGATAAATCTGAAGAAGCTCCTCTCTTTGTTCTTTTCGGCTTCTTGGGTGACTCCACTGTCATCATGCTGTAGCAGGCATATACATGCTCCTGAAGAGCATTAATGGTAAATAATTATTAAATTCTCTATTCAATCTTTCCATCAACAGGGACATTAAACTTGAAGTTATAAAAAAATTTCAATATATCGACTTACCTTCTCCAAAGATCCACAAAGGGAGATAGAACTTATCTTAGACTCCAACAACTCTTTTGTGTATCTTTCGCTCGATGCAGCTAACAAGGCAGCTGCAGCTATAGTTGAGGGACGACAATCAACTACATTAATCACTGCATCCACAAGAAAACAAGAAAAACAAAATGAAAATTATCGGGGAACAACTAAAATAAATATAAGAAAGAAGCATACAAAACCATTGCATGCTAATAACAAACCTTCAGTGATCGCAAATATGTATCTGACCGCATTAGGTATTAAATCTTTTGTTCCATGCTCATATTGAAACTTGTATGTAAAATAACTTAGATAATCAAATGGAGTCACTGAACTCATACGCCATTCCAAAGTAGTCAAAACTAGGAGCTCCATCCTCTGGATTGCCTTGTTATTGAATGCATACCCATCTATTTGATAATCTGACAATGCTGGCACACTGTGTTCCTCCATCTTTGCTGCCAGTGATAGACAAGCTACTGACAACAATCTGATCGCCCATAACTTCTCCTTCTGTTCAATATGAAACGTATTAATATACTGTAAAAGTTGGAAATAAAAATGAAATCATAACTCAAACAACTTCATCTTATGTACATCACTGATTTGCCGCCGCACGAAGAAGCGATCGAAGTAGGCCACTGCTAGATACGCAGTTTTGGAGTTGAAGCAAAAGCAGTCCCTCATCTGATAAAAAAATCCAAGCCGATGAAAAGCAAAAAAAGAGATGAGAAAACAGTGGATTGTCGGTATTGAATAGAATGAATCAAACCATAGGATAAGAGAAGCTCACCTGGAGAATCCATTGCACTGAAGTCAAGCGAGCACACTCGAACCAATCTTCTGCTACCACAGAGGAATAGGAATCAGAACAAGATAAAAGGTCATGGCCTCGACTCTCGAAGCTGCTCTCTCTAAATATCAACTTCTCCATGTACTCTTCGGTTTCGGAAAGATCAACATCTTTGAGTAGAATAATCATTTCATGGCGTTCCTCTTCACCATCATCTGCATCCAAATCAATTCCATTCTCTTGGCAGATGAGGTTGGCAATGGAAACAGAGTAATCCACATCTTCCATCAATCTCTAATATATGGATGGGATTCCTATCGTTGTTCTGTTTTTTTGTTAGATAGAAAGAACAAGGGAGTGCTCTGTTTATACTTCTTTGAGTCTATGGGGAAAACCCATATCCGGATCGAGGAGAAGTCTATGAGTGTATCGGAGGCTATGGGCGCGGCTCAGCTGCCGCCCACGAAAGGACCGCAAGGGATGGCGATAGGGGGGAGAGTTTTCTTCTGGCGGAGTGGCCTCGGCCGTCACCAGTGGACGGCCAGAGACAAAAGGCTCCTCTTAAGCAGAAAAAATAGTGCCAATTTTTATTGTTTCTTTTTTCTGAATGTTTTGTTCTCATGTTGAAGGTTTGAAAAACAGCCAGCTGGAGTCTTGTATTTTAATGCTGATTTGGGATGAGAGATCCAGCCATGTCTCGGTTTTAGGTTTAGTCTACATGCCAACTAGAGATTGGACTGATGTTTGGGTTTGAAGTGAAATTTTTGGGTCACCTCCTTTGATGCACGGAACTAGCAGAGAAGTTTTTACCAATGTGGGTGGAACTAGTACCGAACACTATGACGATATAGTAAAAGAGACGGAGGAGAAGGTGGCCCTTTCTCTTCCTTTTTCTTCTTCTTCTCCTCCTTGCTTCCGGTGTTTCGGTTTCACTACCGGAACCGTCTCAATCCGCCATCGGTATGGCCTGGGACGCCCCGAACCGAGCAGCTCGGGACGGTTCCACAGACCTTAGTTATTATTATTTTATATATAAAAATATTTTTTTATTATCAACACAGTTAATAGGATTATGTAGCAGGCTTAAGATAGCTAAAAATTAATTACACACCAAAAAAATAAAGATTTATTAACAATAAATATTTTACTTACAGATAAAAGAATATTGTTAACATTACCCTAAGAGAAATAAGAACTAAAAGAATATTTGATTGATTAAAGCATAAAATTGAGTGCATACGATTTTGTCTGCAGACTTTTAAGATATTACATTAGTATAAATTTACTAGTTCTTACATATTAGGTAAACTTAAAAGAAACAAATTCACAAAACTAAACCAAGTAGTTTTTTTATGGCTGATTCAAATTTTAGCTTTTTAATAAAAAAAATGCTTGATTAAATTAGGTAGATATGTAAAGTGCTGGATTTCTTGTCAAATTAGAGATTCGTCAACTTAGATACAACTTATATTGTTAATAATAGTTGATGTTGGCTTAACAAAATAATTTGAAGATCTTGTAACAAACAGTATGCCCATTAAAAATTTTTAAACTTATATTTTTAATTTTTTCCATATCTTAGCATTACATCCTCAAAATCTGCTTCACAACGCCCTCAAAATCATTGCCATTGGACAAATGCTACTCTTTTCACTAGCTCCCTATTATGTAGCCAGCTGGTTGCCTTGGTGCCCGAAATTATTAAAGAAGCTTACACCCTTCGTATGGCACGTTGGCATCCAAAACTATCGAATCTCCCCCACTCAACCTATCATATATCAATTTAAAATTTAGGTAATATTTGTTTTCCAGTTTATACTATGTTGTTAAAATATTTCAAAATTCCAAATATGCCCTGTCTTTTGTCTTTTGTTTAGTCCCACATTGGAAAGAGATAAAACTCAAAGGTGTTTATATAGTCTTCAACTTTTTAATTTGGTGTGCACGAGCCCAATGGAGGTCCAAGGCAAAATTGGCGTTTTCAATTTCTGATTCAGAAATAGGTTAACCGTTTGCTTCCCCCCAATAACCGTTAAACCTTTTAGAGAGGCGCGATCTATTCTTAAGGACAGTGAAATTACGTCAAGTTCTTCTTCTTTCACCTGTTCTTTTCCTAACAACACTATGCTAAATTGTCTAAATAAAATACTCTTTCACTATGCTAAATTGTCTAAATAAAACACTCTTTTAGGAGTCTTGATCAAAGGTTAGTTGACTCTTTCACTATGCTAAATTGTCTAAATAAAACACTCTTTTAGGAGTCTTGATCAAAGGTTAGTTGGGGTGCTTATGAGATCATTTGCCTCCAAATACTTCATCGCCAAAATAAGGCAACTCAAATTTTAATCCGTAATATGAGCTCATGTTTGCATGATTCTGGACATGTTTTTAATCTCTAACTATATGACTCCTTAAGCCTCCAAATTACTTGACCAAATGCAATAAAACAACGCCACCCCTTCTAGAGGAATAAGTTTCCAACAAGCAAAATTTGGTCCTAAGTGTCGCCTAACCAATGAATGATGGGCGAGGAGGGACTCTTTCCATATCGAGGCGGAGACACATGGTCATATTTGTTTCTTTTTCTAATCTTTTTTAATCTTTCATGTAACCTATAACCATATTTTTGTAGGAAAAAAAAACACAAGCATAATTAGTTTGTTGTAAACCTCATAATCCATGATTTCATACTAATTGTCTAAAATGCTAGTGGCCATTGGCCTTCACTCGATAATTATCTTTTACCAAATTGATCTCTTCAAAAACGATCAAGATTTATCATTAGCACTATGTGAAAAGGATTTGGTAAAATAAATCAAGGACTGTCATATTGTACATTTGTCACTGCATTTAAATTTTATCTCGATCAATTGGCAAATGAATTATGATTTAGCTTGATTCTTTGATTTGCCTTGTTAACCAAAAACTTCCTAATTATGGGGATATCGATATTAATAAAATGCCAAACTACAATAATATAATCTAAAGAAAACTGGATTGTTAGCAACAAAATAAATAAGTTAAATTAAGCTGCAACAAGCTAAACTAAATAATTAGTAACAAGTTAATCTAATCTGTCAGCAATAGCTTGAAGAGAATAGATGTAACTTGAAGATAACTATAAAGAAAAGATGAAAGATAAGAGGGCCAAATGATGTAAATAAATTCTCTAAAGAGTTACATTTTGATGAATGTCGAAGGAAGATGTGTAAAGATAGTTCACTCTTTATGGAAAGAGAGAAACTTTCTAGTAACTAATCTTCTATGTCACCACTTGGCCAACTATAACTCCTCATCTATTTGCACCATGCGTCCTATGCATCCACCGAAACCATTGGGCTGCCAAATTTTAATCCCATTCATACCCCAACTTCCTATGTTAATGTTAGAAAAATACATTGTAAAAACATAAAAATACATAGAAAATATGGTCTAAATAATTGCATAATATTTAATTATTAACAATTATAAAGGAACATGCTTAGGCATATAAAATGTATAAAGGCATATTTTTTACTTAAAGAAAGTGATCACCATAAAACAATGTTTTAAACAATTTTGATATCCTTAACTAACATACGTAGACTAGAATTGAGATTGCCAAAATGGCCTAATCCACCTGCCTAGCAACAAGAGATTCCAGGTATAATTGTTATAACCTTATCCGAGTTTTTGTCTCAGAGGAGAAAAAGAAAGCTTGGACTAAAATTATAATATATTAATCATTAATATGATAATCAAAATAACTATTTTTCATTGAGTAAAAAAAACAAAATTTGGGAATTATTTATTAAATAAACAAAAATATATAATACAAAAGGTATTCTATCACCATACAATATTTGTTAGGATTTTTTGCGTACATATCCTCTTAAATATTGAAATTTACATGAACACCCTCCTAAAATTGATATTTTCATGTTTACCCTTATAAAATACTTATTTTGCGTATAAACCCTTCATTTTTTTTCTCTTGCATATGTGCCCACACCATTTAACACCGTCAAAAAATTAGTGGTTTGAAATTAAAAATAACCGAAATATCCTTAGTGGGTAGACATGCAAATAGAAACATTTTTAAATGTATATATGCAAGTAATACTTTGCGAAAGTATTTATGCAATTTCATATATTTAGGAGAGTTTGCATAAAAAAAATTTATTTTTATTTTTTTTCAATTTCAACCTATTTTAATATTCGGATTTTTCTAATGTCTGCTCTTCATTTTTCATAAAAATATTACTCAAGAAAAACATTGATTTGATAATTAGATAACAAAAAGAGTTATAAAATTTTTTGCACTAATCATGAGATTATTCTACTTTATTTTTTTTTATTTATAACAACCACTATATCTTATTTTATCAAAATATAGTTCGTAATATTTATTGTTATAGATGCATATATGAAGGCATGTATTAGAATATAGAAAAATATTAGAAGGGTATTTATGCAAAAATCTAAGAATTTTTTTGCGTGTCTACCCTTCTAAATATATAAAATTACATAAATATCTTTCAAAATTGCTCTTTGCATGTATATCCGTATAAACGTTTTTTTTATATGCATCCGTTAATGGCATGGATAGACATTAAAAAAAAAGGAAAAAAAGTATATATACAAAATAAGTATTTGATAAGAATATATATATATATATATATATATATATATATATATTACTTTTAGAAAGATATTTATATAAAAATTTTAATATTTAAGAAGGTATGCATGGGAAAAAAAAAAACTCTATTTATTATGATCAATAGCAAACTGAATGGAAGTCTTAAGTTGTTATGTTGGAACCAGGGATTGCAAAATCGTTATAACAGCTGTACAGCATTATAACGGCAATTATTTTAAACTTTGGAATTGATTTTATTGTCAGTGACATGATAGCGAGCACTACAATTGAATCAACTTTAGAATCAGCCACCAAAAGAAGAAAGGAGGGGAATCAGGCGAGGGGGAGGGACCCAACCGTGCGCAAGTTTCCGACTTTTCCTACCTTGGAGCTCCGTAAGGCGGACTTGCCAAGAAATAAAGGCCATGTCCCTTGCCAAACCTTGGGGAAAATGTCAGACAAGATCCCACACTCCATTTTCCTCCTCTTTTTTTTCTTTATTTGTCTGCCTCAAGCAATAAAAAAGATCCGATGATTTTAACCTGCTGGGTCCCCTGGGAAATTAGAGGGCAAAGGATGGTCATGTCGATGGCCCCATGGCTCTCCTTGAAGCAGAGTGGAGGCTTGTCACCTGAAGACAAAAGCTAGACGGTACCATTCCCAAAATTTAGCTTATTTTTTCTTTTTCAGAAAAGAACATGGTAAAGAAAGGTGTTGCCACTAGTCCTCTTTGCTCCGTTTGATAGAATATTTAGGCCCTGTTTGGGGGAGCTGTTGGCAGTAGAGCTATTGGAAATAGAGCTGTTGGAAGTAGAGCTGTCTGAAGTAGAGCTGTTATAAAAAGCTGTTTGCTGTTTGGTAACTACATTTCTAAAGTGCTGTGGCGCTTTAACATGTGTTTGGTAAACAAACTGAAAAAGTACTTTTGTGTGACAAAATGACCATAAAGGACATTACTAGTATTATAAAACAGAGCATAATAAAATATAATATGTATTAATACATAAAAATATGATATAGTATAATATTAATATAATATAATATAATATTATTATAATATAGTACTATAATACTGTGTACTATAGAATAATAATTTAATATAATATTAATTTATTTAATATGACATATCAATATATTATGGTATAATGTAATATAATATTATATTTATAGTATAATCAATAATAAATATATAAAATATTATAATTATTAGTGTAAATTCATTTTTCATCCTTCTGATGACCATTTGCAGTTAACCAGCGGCAATCTCGACGGAAGGGAGCAAAGGCGGACGCACGTTGCCGTGGGCGGACGCCGCCGCCCAAAAGGGCATCCCACGATTTCCAATATCATCAAAAATATGAGCATAACTTAATTTTCCATAATATAATATAATATTAAATTATTTAACATAATATATTAACATATTATGATATAATGTAATATAATATTATATTTATAGTATAATACATAATAAAGGTATAAAATATTATAATTATTAGCATAAATTAATTCTCATAATATAATATAATATTAAATTATCTAACATAACATATTAATGTATTATGATACAATATTATATTATATTTATAGTATAATACAATAATAAAAATATACAAAAATTTAATTATTAGCGTAAATTAATTTTTACTCTTCTGATGACCATTTATCTCCCTAACAAATTTTCTTGCTAGATGATAAAATTGGTTAAACAATTACTAATATTTTTATTTATTTATTTATTTATTTATTTTATTTTATTTTCTCTATTTTTTCATTTCCTTTTCTTCTTTTTTTTTCTTTTCTTTTATTTTTCTTTTCTTCTTTTTCTTTTCTTTTCTTTTCCTTCTCTTCTTTCTTTTTCCTCCTTCCCGAAGCTTCTCCCCTCCCTTCTTCCTCCCTTGCCTCACTTCTCCCGCATGGTCATGGAAGGGGCGATCAAGCTCCCGGCGGCGCGACGACGGGAGGATGGGCGACGAAGCCGAAGAGAGAAGCTTTGAGGAAGAGGGAGAGCGGTGAGGGAGAGGTGGTTGGGCGAGGGAGAAGAGGCGAAGGGAGTCAGGGGGGGCGACGGGGGAGAGGGAGCAGCAGAGGAGGATGGAGAAGAGGAAGACGATGTCGGAGGCGGCGGCGGGGGAGAGACAGCGGCAGAGGAGGAGGGCGTTGGCGACAGCAGTAGGGGAGAGGGAACGACAGAGGAGGAGGGAGAAAAGGTGGAGGGCATCGAGGGCGGCGGCGAGGGAGAGGGGGCGGCGGCGAGGGAGACGGAACGGCGGCGGAGGAGGGAGAAGAGGGGGAGGGCGTCATGGGCGGCGGCGGGGGAGATGGAGAGGAGGGGGATGGGCGGAAGAGGAAGAGGAAGAGGAGGGTGATGGGCCACTTTGGGAAGAAAAAAGGATTTTTAAATGGGGGTACTTTTGGTAAAATAACATCTTTCCGACAAAGCTGAAAACAGCTTTTGGGAGGAAGCTACAAATTAGAGCTTCCCCCCAAAAGCTGTTTTCAGCTTCCCGCAAAAGCTGAAACAGCTTTTCCGAAATTTTACCAAACATCTTTTTTTGTTTAAAAGTACTTTTGGAGGGCCAGAAAGTGCTTTTTGGCCCTCCAAAAGCTTTCCCAAACAGGGCCTTAGTAGGCCAGAAAGTATTTTCTGTGAAAGCTTTACTACTAACAGTTATGCTAAACAAAGTCTTAGTCTAATTTGTGGTGCTTGGCGTACTAGCTAGTGTTTCAATTCCATCATTATCTAATTAAAATTGATTGCATGATTGCTATTATTGGGTTTATTAGATCATCGACCATATTTACTTGTTAATGTGGGTTAACTTAATCAATGAGACTTCCATCCATTGGGACCTCTCACCTAAGAGTATGTTGCTGGGAGATGTTCTGATTCAGAATTGAAGATGACATTCTTGTATCTCTTTTGCGTGTTGTATATGAATTTCTTCATTGGAGGTGCAGGTGCATGACACATGCTTAGCTGTTTTTGAATGCAAGTTAATGAGATAAAATTGGAGTTGATGGACCTAACCTCCAACTAGATTATGCATCCAACTTGAACATCAAAAGTAAAGAAGCAAACTTAAGTTGGACATAGACTGGGTCTCAACCAACTAGTGAAAATGGTCGTCTTCTTCTTTTTTTTTTCGATACATCGGCAGCTCACACACAACGGATATCAATATCTGGTCTTTCAATCATAGAAAGATACCAATATCTGTTACGTGCCTTTGCTAACTCTTCAGAAAGTTCCGTAGTCCATTTGTTAAGGTTCCATTTGATTGTCGAGTAAGTTCGATCAAGATTAATTTACTTCCAACCACTTTACTTCAGCATGAACTACTACATTTCATAGTTGCAATCATTTACTCCGCAATAGTGAAAAATAATTTTAGCAATTTCTAAAATATTCGCTCTGTTTTCAGAACAAATAAGCTATTTGTTTGATCTTTGGTGGATTAAAGTGGAATAGATAAGTTTAAAGAATTTAATTTGTAAGTGATTCCCCAACAATTTACAATCTGCAAGAACAAGTTGCAGTCATCTCTCTCCATTAACATAAGTTCCAAGTATGATTTGATGCTTCCATATTTCACTCACCTTGTCGCTATATATTCTAACGACGGCATGCAATCTGGTCATGAAATCTCAAGCCTCTTAAACCAACAAGCCAAGCCCTTTTATTATGAATAATCCTCCTCGGATTCCTTTTCCTTTCATGAAACTCGAAGTTCTCGTGCCAAGGCCTGGTTCACCATATCGTGTATTCTATATTGTAAGGGAAGGGGATATGAAAAGGCCATCCACGGATGTAGTTGTGTGAGGCCGAGAAGCTAAGCTAAGCTAACGTAGGCGTCGATATTTTTTTCTCACGCAGAGCTATCAGAAGGCTTGGTCCGGTCCTTGTGGTGAGGCCGAGAAAAAGAGTGGTCCTACGGACGGGTGGGTTCCCAATGTTTGACCCACTCGATCCCCACGGGCATAGAGGGAGTGTGCACATGGGGATCTCCTGGATTGCAAGCAAGCCACCTTGTAGTTTCCGATGCCGGAAAACAAATCTTGTGTACAGCGTAGGGCTTTCTGCCTTGGTTATTCCTTTCCCGGCTTGACCAAGTTGGGCGATTGTTTGGACCACCTGCAAGACTCATCATAGCTGGTGGGAGATCGATCTTTGACACTTTAATTTTAGGAGCGGAGTTGAGAGCTATCTGGATCTGCTTCAGTTGCGCTTGGCGCACTTTGAGAACCGGCGCTATTTTGGTTGAGGATGACTATGCTACGTTGATTGGCTGGATGTGGCGATTGGCTGGAAATGTGTATACACACCTCCTACTTCAGGACATGAAGTTTGGCGAGAGAATACATCTTATTTAGGATGAGATGTATCTACCGAGAGGTAAACAGGACAGCAGATTGAATAGTCATCTTTGTGGTTGACTACTTCGGTGGGATGCTTTGGACCAATGTGATGCTTACATTAGAGTTCACTTGAAAAAGAAAAAGAAAAAAAGAAAAGAAAGAGGAGTTGCACCTCAAGCCTGTGGAACAATCCTTGGTTTGTTTTCTTTCGTTTCGCCTTTGTGAGGTATCTCAGGTGACCAAACTTTCTTTCAAATAAGGCTAGCCAAGGTTGTACATTTTCACCTTAACGAAAAAAATCTTATTAATTCTCTGAACTAGTCATATAAGCAAGTGAAATGAGTCCATGTATGATCATAAAGCATGGGTCTAGAAAAATTTGTGTAAATTTCCTAAATATTTACATGGCAGCTGTTTTTCAGAACTCGGCCGGTACTATTGTTATCTTATTTTAGAAGCTTAAGCCGATAAGAAATAGATCAACATGTATGCCAGGCGTTACAACAACAGCCACTATGCCGTGAGATAAATAGTTGTGATTTGATCTAGCTATAATTCTCTTTGATAAAAAATAATATTATATCTTTTTCTTAAAAAATCTTATTCTGTTGACAACAAAACTATTTTGACAAATGACAACGGCATGATCTGATAAAGCTGTTGTGTTGCTACTAGTATATGTTCTTTCTCATATAAAAATCGCTAATCGTAGTTATTTATGTCGCAATATTAATTAAGGAATTGTATGGAGTTACAAGATTCCTGTCACAAATACCCTAGCTTGGGCCAAGGATTCTCCCCAAAGAAAATGCCGGCGTAATCCTGCTGTTAGATTGGGCATCTAGATTATCCAGGGTCCGATAACCTCACAGGTTGGGCCAAGTTATCATTGGGCTGTCTGAAATTTTTGCCAACAATTAGATATGCCTTAAAACCAAGCTCGAATCTGCCACATACACCAGAAGCCATCATGGCATCCGCAGAAACCTTTTTTATGCAACAACAAAGAAAATGGTAAGTTTTTTAATGTGTATAATAACAACTATGGGATCTTGTAAAACACAAAGAATGATAAACTCATTCTTCTGGTTAAGATTAACTTGAAAAAAAAAAAACAAATCGTTCTAACAATCGGAGGAGATGAACTGTTTGGGCTGTCTCTAGGCAGAAACTGAGCGCTGCTTAGCTTAGCTTGAGCGCAAGGTGAGTTAATAGGCCTATATATAGCATATTTAGGTGGCTTGGCTGATCATGTTGGGCTGGACTAGGATTAGACCTGAGTGGCTTGAGCCTGGTCGGAGTGGGACTGCTATATTATGCACCGGGTTGGTGGAAAGGAATTCGAGGGATTGGGTTGTATCTTTCATGCAAAAGAAAGATTTGTCTTTCTTTGCGCAAATCTACCATTGGATCACCTACCACACAGCTCTCAAAGCACTCCGAACTCCATTATTCATCGGTCTGCATAGACCTCGAAGCGACCAGTGGAGGATACAATGGGGGGTTTGTGCAGGTGAATCCTTCATGCAGAAGATACAACCCTGACCCAAATTCAAGACTCCTCGCCAAAATGTAAAAAAACTGCTATTCATGTCCTATGCTCGGTTCAAGTTCTCTGTAACTATCCTAATTGTTTCCTACATGCATCGATCGATTGGTTTGATCACCGCAACCCAATCACCGCAACCCAATCACCGCAACCCAATCACCCTCCTCCCTTCATTTTATTGATGAAATTTGGGATGGTGTTTTGCTACAATTCTGCTTAGGACAAAAGAATATCGGTAATAAATATTAGTCAAATAAGATGTTTACTTCTACCATTGTTGTTCAACTAGCTGCTAACAGTGGAGGAATCTTCTTCTATCCATGTAGAGTATCTACATACATGCAAATGATCCACCATAGCTCTAGGCTTTCTCTTTGATAACATGGTAGGGGCGACTAAAAGGAACAGATAGGATAATTGTGTGGAATAATTACTGGTCCGGTACCTCTAACATTCATGGCTTCTCTTGTAAGGCCAACCGGAAGACACTTCGTTTCCAAAAGGAAGAAAGAGGGCTAGGAATCAAGAGCATTCAACAGTTTGACAATGCACTTTTGGCGAAATAGGGTTGGAGGTTTATTGTGAAAGACTTGGATATTTACAGAAAGCAAATTGAATTTGCATATGATAGGAAAGTGAAACTACCAATGTGTTAGAAATCGCTAAAGAGATGCTTTAACTTTTGAAAAGATGTCACTAAGGCTCTCTCGGAATCAAATTCACTTCAGCATTGGTGATGGCCAAAACACCCCTTTTTGGAAAGTTAGCTGGCTTTGTGATGCACCATGCAAATTGATCTTCTCTGGCCTCCATGCACGTAGCACAAAAAATATGGCACTATATTTGATTTTTTCAATTGCAGAACTATGTTGTGGAAATTTAGACCATCGACCAATCAATCAGCGAAGAACTTCCAACAACAAAATCCATTGCTCTCTTTGCTCGCCTTGGTAACATTGAATAGAGATGAGGATAAGATTGTTTGCAAACCGAACAGTAAAAGAACATTCACCTCTACAGTTAATTAATTCTAGAGCGAAGTATAACTTTGCCCCCTCACTTTGAAGCCTTTCTGTGCCACTTGAAATAAAATGCTTCTTATGGCTTTGTTAGAAAAAAATGGCGCAATATAAAGTTAGAATTGGAAGGAAGCTTGGAAAGAATATTGGAGGATGTGTATTGTGTTGCCACTATGTTGAATTTGTAGACCATTTGTTCTTGGAGTGCAGTTTTTTTACTACCATTTAGAAAATGTTGTCATTTGGCTGGTTTGCTGCAATCTCGTAGAACTTTTGAAAGACTACATTTGGATTAGAGGAAGAGGATTTTTTTCAAGCAGCGTAGGCAGTGGTTCTAATACTGATTAGTGCCATTTCATGGTCGTGCTGGAAAAAAGAAACATCAGAATTTTCACGAACAAGCATTCTTCTATAAACTCAGTTGCTACAGAAAGTTTATAACTATTCTCATTTTCGTCCAACCTCTGCAACCTGAAGTTGCTTAACAAGCATGCAAAAATTTGGCACAAAATAAGGAGATTACCTATCTTGTTAAATGGAGCTTGACTTTGCTAGTACTTGAGCAAATGGATTACTTAATGTGGGACGGCAAGCTGATTCTTTTGTTGAACTGAAGTTGCATCATTTATTTCTTTTGGTTTTCTATGCTATTCTATTTCTTTTTGTTTTTGTCGTATTGCCTCGCTCTAATCTAATTTCTATTAGCTGTTAGCAAGGTGATCTGCAGGACTGTCAGCTTTAGGAATACATAGCCGCCTGTGCTCTAGTTAGCGGAAGGAACAGGGTCCATGAATCATGGAATAATACTAGAAACGAGATGTGGGAACACTTGATCCTTTATATGATTGTTTATTTGCCTTTGTTTTTGCTAAATGAATAATTATGAAGTATGATCTTTAGCAAAATAGAAATTTAGCTATTTTGCAAAATATCTTTCTGCAAAAAATTGTAAAATAGATTTTGTAAAAGAGGAGAGAGATCTGTTGTTCAAAAAAAATCATTTTTCAGGATTTATAACTTATCAGTTTTAACAATATATATATTGTATAAAATATACAAAAAATTACTGTTGCAAAGCTCATTTAATGCTTTTATGAACATGTTCCAGTAAAATTTTGCAAAATCATATTTATTTCTACACACACACACACACACACACACACACACACACACACACACACACACACACATATATATATATATATATTTGTTGGTTTAGGACACCGCCTTGTTTATCAAATAATTTCACAATAAAAATCTAATTTTTTAGCACCAAAGTATCTAAAGGTGGTAATTTACTTTATTCCATCAGATATCTGATCCGACATGACCTGTAGCGGATTCAAAATGGGTATAAGTAATGGTGAAATCTGTTTCAAATTGGTTCCGAATATATACACCTCTTCATAAATCTTGTTTCTAAGATAAAAAAATTGATTTATATATAAATTTTTTATATATTTTTATCCAACTCGATCTATTTAACTTATCCCATTTAACTCTATCCTTTCCGCTCCACCCATTCTTACCCTATATAGCCATATCAGGTAAGTCTCGGATGAGTATGGATGATAGCCAACCTAATTCATATCTGATTTAGTGCTATCCTTAAAAATGGTGGGTAGATTTATTACAAAATCTTATCTAAACCATCAAATAGAAACCTGGTTGAATGATTTTTTGAGTTACAATTTTTAGTTACCAGAATAATTTTCTTAAATAGTTATATAGCCAAAGATACATGGAATGATTGTCAAAATCAAAGCGACCTTATAAAATTTAAGAGAAACTAAAACTAAAACCGCTGTCAAGTGTGTGGGCTCCAGTTTCCTTTATATTTAAGAAATAAAAAGAAAAGGATTCTTTGCATACATATCCTCTTAAATATTAAAATTTATATAAATATCCTTCCAAAATTGATATTTGTATATATATCTTTATCAAATACTTATTTTGTATGTATACCCTTCTTTTTTATTTTTATTTTTTATTTTTTGCATATGTACCCGTATCATTTAATGCCATTAAGAAGTTAACGGTTTAAAATTGAAATGATGAAAATACCATTAATGGGTAAACATGCAAAAAAAAAAAATATAAAGGTATACGTGCAAATAGTAATTTTGAAGGGTATTCATATAATTTCATATATGTAGGAGGGTATACACGCAAAAAAAAAAATTCTTAGATTTTTTGCATAATATCCTTCTAAATATTAGAATTTGCATGAATACCCTCCAAATTAATATTTACTTGTATGCCCTCATAAAATACTGTTTTTATATGAATACCTTTGATATAGCGATTTAACTAACATGATTAGCCAAAATCATATTTACTTAAATTAAAAATTAATTAAAATTATGAAAGTATCTTTTTATTTCCAAAGTAGGTAACACGTTAACAAATGTCACTAAAAATTAATATTTCTAGCTTCTTTGAGAAATTTTTTGATCTCTCTCAACCCTCTCTTTCACTTTTCTATCTGGAATCAAAACCATTTAATCGACTCCCTTATCGACCATAGACAATCTTTCATTGTATCCTTTTCTACATAAAGATGGTTGGGTCTTGCTTTTAGCTTTATAAATTATTTTTAAAAAAAATATTGTGAGAGATTTGTAATATTTATTTTTTAGTGTATGAGATTTGCAATATTTATCTTTTAGAATTAATTTTTTTTTATATATGTAGGCTGGTGGCTGATTTAAATTACTATGACAAGATGGGCCTCATAACTAGATCTTTTTTTCTTCTAGAAAATTGAAGCTAAAAAAAAAAGTGGCTTAAGGTACACAATGTAAGGAGTAGCCTTCTACCACATGGCCGCAGAGGTTGTTAATAAATCTGAAGGGTTTAAAATTATTCAATAATTTTGCTTGGAGATGATTGATGTTGTTCTTCCATCCATTAGCATAACAGTAGTAAGTAAGCTTGATCATTGCAATCTATCACGTACTTTTAAGAGATTATAATCTATTTCTATATTTTAATACATGTCCTTATATATACATCTATAACAATAAATATTATAAGTTATATTTCGATGAAATAAGATATAGTGGTTGTTGTAAATAAATAAGAATAAAATAGAATAATCTTATGATTAGTGAAAGAACTTCCATAACTCTTTTTGTTATGCAATTATTGAATCAATTTTTTTTAAATAATATTTAATAAAAAATATTGCAGAGCAGGCACTAGATAAATCCGAGTATTAAAACATGTTGAAATAAAAAATAAAATTAGATTTTTTTGCATTTAAATTCTCCTAAATATGTAAAATTATACGAATACTTTTGCAAAGTAGTATATATATATATACACACCCTTATAAATATTTCTTTTTGCATATTTACCCGCTAAGATTACTTTAGTAATTTTTAATTTAAAATTATTAATTTTTTAACAGCATTAGATGATGTGGATATATATATATATATATATATATGTAAGAAAAATAAAATAAAAAGTATATATGTAAAACAAGTATTTTATAAAGATATATATGTAAATATTATTTTTGGAAGAATATTTATATAAATTTTAATAGGAGATTGATAACCTACTCTCTGTTATGGTAGGTCATCAATCTATCCATTTTTTCTTTAACAAAAAAATATCCTTACTTTTTATAACTCTTAAAGGTATTTTATGTCTTTTTACAATCCCACGTTAGCTCACCTCTCAACCCCCCAGTTAATACTCTCTCTCTCTCCCCTCGGTGTGTGTATATATATATATATATGTTGTGGTTGAAATCTGGCCTAAGGGTGACCACGCCGAGGGAGTTGGAGGAGCCGCCGGCCCGGCTAGATAAGGAACACCACCTCTCGTGCGCCGGCGTACTCGCACAAAGCCTCACTGGTGGATTCTGGTGAGGGTCCTCTGATGCTTAAGTTAGAGTGGATCTTAGTTAGTCCAAAAAAAGGTCCCAGGTATTACCTGATGTGGGCTATTTATAGTTCTCGCAGAGGTGCCCAGGTGGCGAAGGTATGACCCGTCTTCATCATGGGAGGAGATGGCTTTAGCCAGGTGGCGTACAACCAAGGCTTGCTTTAGGCACACAGTGTAGGCCATTCTTATGAACGACATGGCATTGACAGAGGTAGTAGGGTATGGCTCTTGGTCGACATGTTGTGGAGTGGCCAGCAAGTACAGTATGGTGCGGTGAGGTTGTAATGTATGACCACATATGCGGGCGTAGGTGCGCGAGTGGGTGCGCGCATGAATGCGGCCATGGGCGAGGTCGGGCTCGCTTGGAGGCCGTAGCATATTCTTGGCAAAGTCAGCTTGGTGAGCACTGAGGTTAGGCCGATTTTGGGGCCGCAACATATGTTTGGTGAGGTCGGTTCGGCGGACTCTGAGGTCGGCCCAGCCTTCTCAGCTCTTAGTTGACTCTACAGGGCACCCCTACTCAGATGGGGGCGCCATTACCTGCGATCGATGGGGCCGTCGTAGATATTTGGCGCCTCGAGCTCGGGTCAGGGCTCGTCATCGAAGATACTTGGTGCCCTGAGGTTGGGTCGGGGGCGTGTCGTCGAAGATACTTGGTGCTCCGAGCTTGGATCAGGGCGCGTCGTCGAAGATACCTATGAACGGTCGACGGGGCCTCTTGGGCTCTTAGTCGACACTGTAGGGTGCCCTGAGCTTAGGCCTGGGACGTCATTGTGGATACCTACGGCCGACGGGGCCTCTTCGGCTCTTGGTCGGCACTGCAGGGCGCCTCGAGCTTAGGCTCGGAACGTCATTATGTCATTAGAGAAAGTTGCTACAAGTCGCGGCAGCAACTTGATTTGTGAGAAGGGGCCGAGGTTAGCTCGGCCTTTGGCGAGATCCGACATTTGGCATGCTCGGCGCTAAGGTATGCTTGGCCGGAATGGGGTAGTCCCACGCTGGGGTAGGATGATCCATGTTGCCCCCCATCAATATATATATATATACACACACATATATCTATCTATATATATACATATATCTATATATATACATATATGTATATTTGTTTGTTTATATGTATGTGTGTGTAAAAAGACATAAAATATCTTTAAGAGTTATAAAAAGTAAGAATATTTTTTATCCAATGAAAAAATGGTACTATTATGGTAGGTTACCAATCCTTATTTTAATATTTAGATGGATATGTACGAGAAAAACTCAAAAAAACAAAAACAGAGGGGTCTCGCGCACGGGTGGCACCTCTGCTCGGGAAATGTTTAGAAAGGGTAGACTTTTCCCAAATCTTTTTATATCGCGTCATCGTTTAACGGTGTTAGGGTGGCAAATAATTACATGCCCTTTTTTAATCTCACGGCATCCATTGGTTCGATGTATTCTTCCGGCGGCTTCTCAAATGATCATACTTTGGATCCTCAAAACATTCATATGGACGCGGTGTGCTCCATCTCCTCTCCCTCCTTATATTAACCATCCTTGCCCGTCTTTTCTTCATCTTATTCATTGTTTCTTGGCCGAGGGGTTGTCATATCTTCTTGTATCGAAGTAGATCAATTTTCTTCTTCTGAATTATTTTTGTCTTTGGTTTCTGCCCTCAAATCTTCTCTCTTTGGAGACAACCAAAGTACAGGACAAGCATAGAAGCATGGCAGAACGAGAGGGGAACAATGTCAGCAAAAGTTCTCCCCCAAGAGCACCAGCATTTGTGGGATTGGATGCTATCCGTAGCCGTCGAAAGGGAACAGGAGAGAAGAACTGCTGCGCTGCTGTGGGTTCGAGAAGGGATTTCTGGGACCGGCTTTTCACCGAAGGCTACAGAGCTGATGTTCTGGTCCAAACCAATCGCGGCATCATCCCTGCCCATGCTAATGTTCTTGTTAGTATACTTCCATCTTTCCTTTTTTTTTCTAAAGGTTAAGGGAGGCCAAGAGAGCCATCCAAATTTATTAAAAGGTCAGAAGAGGTGGCTTGCATCCTGGGACTGATAGGCAGCAGTCCCTGATCAGTATACAAAGAAACAACAATGAGATGGAGAAGATGTGAGCAAGAGAGTGAGATGTGGATACAGAGAATCAGCAGTATACTTCCATCTTTCTAGCGTTCTCCTTTTGCATTTTTGATTATGATCCAACTCCAAGTAATGTTACTCTTTCTCATGTAATGCACAGGGAATGGCTTCTCCGGTGCTCAAAAGCGTGTTAAATAATTCAAAGGGCCGCAGGAAATCAATCTCTATTCGTGGTGTTCCCCACGATGCGGTCCGGGTGTTCATTCGCTACCTCTACACTTCATGGTAACTACAATGACCCATTCCCCTCCTCTCTAATCTTTGGAATTGTAAAGGTTATCTATATCTATATCTATATCTATATCCATATCTGTATCTATATCTATCTATCTATATGTATTGGTCTTGTATTTGTTTTCTGATGCTTTAGTTACAGGCAGGAAGAGATGGATCAGTTTGTCATTTCTTTGCTGGTGCTGTCGCACTGCTTTTTGATCACCTCACTGAAGCAGGAATGCGTGCAGAAGATGGAGAAGGGATTTCTGACCACGGAGAACGTGATTGATGTATTGCAGCTGGCACGGCTCTGCGATGCTCCCCGTCTTTGCCTTCTTTGCTGCCGCTTCATTGCAAAGAGCATTGACGCCGTGTCTGCATCCGAGGGATGGAAGGTGATGAGGAAGAGCAATCCAGAGTTAGCAAAGGAAACTGTGAAGGCCATCAAACATGATGAATTGGTGAGTTATTCTTCCATTTGAAGATTAGGTGTTCTGAAAGCTTTCTATTTCTTAAGCTATTATTCATCTGCAAATACTTGAGATCGTACGTTTTGTTCTTTTCTGGAGTTTGCTACTTTGATTGTCTGCTGATTCCTTTTCTCTTTTCAGAGAAAGAAGGAAAGGTTGAAGAAATTGGAGGAGAGGAAGATATATATACAGCTGCACAGGGCAATGGAAGCCTTCATTCACATCTGCAGAGATGGGTGTCGAACAATTGGTCCAATTGACAAGGTCCTTAAAGGAAGTGATGCCCCTTGCAATTTCCCTGCTTGCAAGGGGCTTGAGTCCCTTGTTCGCCATTTTGCAGGGTGCAAGAACAGAGTTCTTGGTGGTTGCTCTCATTGTAAGAGAATGTGGCAGCTGCTCGAACTCCATGCGAGCTTGTGTGACCAAACGGACGAGTGCAGGGTTCCCTTGTGCAAGTATTATTCATTCATACATACATACATACATACATACATTCATTCATTCATTCATTCATACATATATACATACATACATACATGCATGCACGCACGCATACATACATACATGCGTGCATGCATGCACGCATACATACATACACTTTTTGTTGATAGCTAAAATGCGGTGACCTTTTTGTAGGCAACTTAAGGAGAAGATGCAGTACCGAAAGAAGAAGGATGACATAATGTGGAATATGTTGGTAAGCAAAGTACTCGAGGCAAGGATCTTTTCTGGTGCACCCTTTCTCTAGTCTGTCCTTGAGAGTTCCCTCCCAGATGTGGAGTCCTCTTCTCAGAAGTTTGTAATTGTATATATTATGTAACAAAGATTTCATCGGTGTGTCAATTTGAAATAGCATCTATTCTGTAATTTTTCACTTGTCGAAGCTAATATTTGAGCATCCAATCTTAAATTCATGAAGCAGCCTGCGATTTCTATAAGTTCTGTTCACCTGACAATTTGAATGATTTGTGAGTCTGCGTGGATTCACGATCTCATAGAAACAGATCAATTATTAAGTTCGAATTTAGTCATTCATTTTACTCAAAAAATTTAGTCATTCATCTGTTAGTATGAACTTGATATGGACTCACTAGTGAGTGAAGCTAAGATCCATGTATCACATTATGTATCACATTTGGCTATGTAGGAACAGCTGTATCTTTGAGGGTGTGCATCAGATTTCCATTGTTACTATTCTCAAAGCCCAGATTTAGGCCTCTGAATTCATCCATGCAAATGCCTATGGAAGATTATGATAGTGAGGGAAATCTGGAGTTCCCATTCAAATAGTCTCTACGCATCTTGAGATGGTCTTCATAACTTAGAAGCCTTCACCTCATAGCTTCCTCAAAATCAACTTCGATGACGGCAGGATTCATCATTCACGACCATAGCTCCTCTTTAGTGGCGGTGAGGGGATGTCGCCGCCTTCATGGCACAACGGTCCCTTAGCTGAGCTGAGAGAGACATGGAAACATCTTGCTTTTGCAATTTTGGTCCTTAAGCCTTCCAATATTGTGCTTGAAGGAGACACTAAGACAGTAGTTAGCTGGCTATCTAAGCCAATCGATATGAATGATACGTCTCACCTTGTTTTGGTAGATAGTAGAGAGATGATATCTACGGTGTCCGATTTCAGTGTCATTAACATCTATAAAGAAGCAAACAGTAGTGTTGTAGACTATAGCTTCACTTGTATCTCATCACACCAATAACATGCTTCGAAGATGTTATGCTCCAGCTTGTTGGAATATTTCAAAATTCCAAGTTTGCCCTTCTTTGTCTTTTGTCTTTTTGTCTAGTGTACTTTCTTTAGTCCCACATTGGAAAGGCATAAAACTCAAAAGATCTTTATATAGTATTCAACCTTTTAACTTGGTGAAGCAAAGAAAGAAAGTAGCCCACGCGCGCATGAGCCCAATGGAGGTCCAAGCCAAAATTGGCGAATCCGATCCGGAAACGTTTAACCGGGCGCGTCGCGCTCGATTATCACGCGCAGGGGGGGACCCCCCCTGTTTTCTGTGTTCCCGAGAGGATACTTCCTCTCTCTGGTTCCCGAAAGCCTCTCTCTCTGTTTTCTGTGTTCCCGAGAAGATACTCTCCTCTGTTTTGTTTTTCTGAGCGCTTCTGGGCTGTTCGACAAGATCACTGCATCTGCGAGTGTGCGCTTGGAGTGATCCAGTTGTTGTATCCTGGAGGATAGGCCGCTATTACCTGCTACACCGAGATTCATTCTCTGAGGGGGCGCGATCTATTCTTTTTTTTTTTTTTTTTTTGCTGAAAACGGATGCTTCATACAGTACGGGTACGAATACACCCAATAAGATCAAAATACAAAATCTCGCGGAGTGCCAATGGCAGCTCTGCCTCCCTCGACCAAAGGGCATACCCCGAGTGGTGGGCCGCATGGGCAGCCACCCAATCAACTGCCCCATTGGCCTCCCTGAATACATGCTTGGCCAGAAAGGCCCCCTCCTCACACATCATCACAATATCGCGAATCAAGGGATGGTCTGTGCCCTCACCCCTCAATCCCCTCTGTATCCACCGGACGACAGTGGCCGAGTCACCCTCCAAAATAATCGAGCTGGCTCGCAATACTACCCGCGCATGTCGAAGGCCTGCCCAGGCTGCACGCAGCTCTGCTCCAGGAACTGATATATCGAACAACTGGCGCGATCTATTCTTAAGGACAGTGAAATCACGCCTCAACTGATAAGTTCTTCCTTCTCTCCATCTATTATTTTACTACACAGCTCTTGTCCAGTTCCGAAATATTTCATACTCTGATGCCAATACTTGTATTTATACCCGGGCTATGTAATCTAGCCTCCCCATCCAATAAAAAAAAACTAACGAGAAGCAATCTGAGAGCATCTTGTATGAACTCAGAAGCCAAACCAGTTGCAAAATACCAAAATCCTACAAGTCTCACCAACTAATGAATGTGCTTTTCCCACTAAAAACAATCTTATGACCTTCCATTATGAACAGTTCAACGTTTATAATGAACTCAGGAAAACTAAGATCCAATGAGTTCGACAGAAATCCCTAGAAGCTTGAGTAGTCTCAGTGCACTCTGAAAAATTCTTTTTGATATAGTACAGTAATTAACAATAATATCTCCTAGTACAAGGGTAGAGAACAAAAACTAGTAAATGAGCTAGGTGTATTTTCTACTTCATGATCATTTATGGTCATCAATTGAATTTGATGACGTTGGTACAACAAAAAACGAGATACTGCTTGCCGTTCCCTGCTTAAGATAAAAGCTCGTGCTCAAGAGACCATTTTGCTGTCTAATAAGTCTGAATAGAGAAAGCATTGTATAATTATCTAGATAAACCCTCGAAAGAAGCATTGTATAATTGTCTTGTCTCAAGTTTTTCTTCCCCCTCCTGAGATACCTAATTGGTCTTGGCAAACTATGTATGACAGTTTGCAGTCACAGTCACCCAACTGTTAAAGGATTCATGATCACAAAAATCAACGAATTATTGAAGAGAGTTTCATTATTTGTGAACAACAAATTGACCAAATTATTCAGCAAAATTATTTCTCAATGATTCGGACACTTTCACGAACTATTTAATCATTCATTAATTTATCAAATTATTCATGCTTGAAATTGAGATATCTATGTATCATTATTGGTGTCATGTAACTGCTGCTGCCTCTGTCTTATTTGTTAATTACTTCAGTTCACCTCTACATAGTCAGGCGCTTGTATCAGCATGATTAGTAGCTCTGAACTTGGGAGGATCAAATTATATCAGACATGTGAACTACCAATAACCTGTTCCCAAAAAACGTTCTTGAACATCATGTTAAGGCCATGTCTCGTATGGATTTGGTTAATCAGGAGCAGCTGGGTTCAAATTCATGTGGAAATAAGGCCATGGTACTTCATAAGAAGAAAACAGGACTCATCTTCAAATTGAGGGAAGTTAGGAGCAAGGGATAGCAGAATTTTCGTGCAAATGCTATCTTCAACATCAATCACCATATGGTATTCTACTGAAAAACACAAAAACCACAATACCAAACAAGCCCCTATGATCTTCTACTTTCGTTTTTCAAAAAAATGTAAATGAAATTCATTAGATTATGTGTTGCATTTCCAGGCAGTGATTTCATTATTATATGATTCTTTTATAACTTTTCCCAAAGAATGATGACAGATTAGTTGTGATCACTAATGTACATAATATCATTGCACCACATGAAAGTTCTTACTTATAGGTTTAGGTCTTCCAATTCATTATAGCTCATTAAAACCTGAATTTAATGATCACTAGAAAAAGTCACTATTAACTGGCATAAACTGAATTTCTTCCTCAAAACTATATATCATTTTGCTTCAAACTAGTTTAAAAAATTGAGCCATCATATAAAATCTAGAGGTTGGTCATGATACCAAACTTGCAGAGGGATCCCAAATCTTAGATCTAGGCAATGTGATGTAAAAGGACTTAAGAAAGGAATAAATGTAAACCAAAACTAACACAAATTCATGAATTGCAGATGCTTCAGAGGGACTGATCGCCCATTCTTTTGTTCTCATTGTCTTGACATCTAGATGTAACCTAACAGACCCCTTGCTTGAGAAAATTCGAAACTAACATAAAGATCAAGTAGGTTGACAACCAACCAGTGCTCTATGTTTTAAACATTATGATTCATAGATGTGTCTGCAGGAAGTGTTGAGAGAGTCAAAATCTTGGGATGCTTTGTAACTATGAACAATCCATGATTCTCATTTTTGCTCCCTTTTCTTGAAATCTCAACAATACCTACTTTTCTTTGTACAACTGACCCCTTGCCTGAAAACACTTAAAATAAAGATGGGATAGGTTCCCAACCTGCCAACACTTTGTCTCGAGAAGTTGGATTTTAGATGTCACAAAGAGAATATAATATAAGCTAATACAGAGATACCGTTATAATTGACTTCTTGATTTCAAGTAACTTGTTTTGGTGCATCTTTTCCAAATTTTTGGTATTGGATCCAAGAAAAATATTGATATATATCATAAAATTACACCATTTTTCGTTCACCTCTTCATTGTTAACTTATTTTTCATTTTTCTATATGTTCTTTTTTGTCTAAATTTTAGTGTCTCTTTCTTAGTCATGTAGTCAAAAATATCATAAACATGCATGTCGATCTTGATCTGTCACTGAACTATGCAAGTAAACATACATTATAATCATCTTCTTTCGTAGCTAATTTTCAAAACTGCCTTGCGCTGTTTACTGTACAGCTATTGGGAAATTATGTGCATGCAACCATAACATTGTGCCATTGGGAAATTATGAGAGCAAGAAAACATCAAATTGCACCAAAAATTGAAGTAACTAACGAGAAATGGTGATTATATTTTTTTATCACAAAAATGGAAAAGAGGTCCTTTTGTCACCCTACGAGCTATCAAAATAAAAAGTAACTTCTCTTGGTCTCCAACGTTTTTGTTCAACATGCTTTCTTGGTGTTCAAAACTTCATCGATTTTCTTGCAAATGTTGAGTGACCATATAAATGAGGTTTTATTGGTACAATTTTTAAATAATGTGAAGTACTTGGCTTCATCTTCTAGAGATGGCACAGTCCACATACATATGGTAAGCAGGAATGTTAACCTATTAACAATATACTAGAATAATGATGCCACCTTCAATATTTCCAGTATATTCATTTATGCTACTGCAACCAAAGATTATGCTTCTCCATGGTATCGTAAGTGCTCATGCAACCGAACATGAAAATAGACTGTTAAATGCACAATATAGTGTCTTGAGGAAGATAGGGAAAATGAGAACTAATATCTGAAGATGTTGACTGATCCTGTTTGTCTTTATTGATATACAAAATCAAGAACAAAAAATCAAGCAAGTATATTGTCCAACTTATTAGTTATTTCACGCGAGCTTCTAATATTTTCATGTTTCATTCTATCAATGTTCCGAAAAGCTATACCTAACTATGCAAATCTAGTGCCTCCAATGTGTGCTCATGCCAAGCATTAGTAGTCATGTTAAGGAAGCCGCATAATTAAGTATAGTGTTCCATAAAGGTCGATAATAGTGCTTCTAAATATAAAGAATAGTGGACAAAGCTAATCTGGTATAAGAAAACAAAGTCGTAGACTTACATAGGCCTGTTAACGAGCCGAGCTGCTCGGGCCCGGCTCGGGCTCGGCCCGGTAAAAGCTCGGCTCGAGCTCGGCTCGTTAGTCAAACGAGCCCGAGCCCGAGCCCAAAATAAAGCCCGTTTAAACTCGAGCTCAAGCCCGAGCCCGAGCCCGAGCAGCTCACGAGCCCAAATGGGCTCGTGACACCACCACCACCACCCCCACCCCCCAACCCAACCCACCCCACCCCACCCACGCTCGTGACTCAAACCATTTTTGACCCTCCCCCCAGATCCCCCCACCCCACCCGGCCACCCCTCTTCTCTGAAAATTGCTCTCAACCCGCCTCCCCCGAGGGTCCCGACGACCTCCTCCACGCCTCCCTCGACGTCGTCGCCGAGGGCTTCCGCACCTCCGAGCTCGGATTTCCCAGGACCCTCTCCGCCGCCCCGCCTCGCTCGGATCGACCTCCTCCACGCCTCCCTCGACGTCGTCGCCGAGGGCTTCCGCGCCCCCAAGCTCAGATCCCCCAGGACCCTCTCCACCGCCCCGCCTCGCCCGGATCGACCTCCTCCACGCCTCCCTCGACGACCTCCTCCAGATCCCCCAGGCCCAGGACCCTCTCCGCCGCCCCGCCTCCGCCCCCTGGACCGACTGCCTCCCTCGCCCGCCTCGACCTCCTCCGTCCTCTAGGCCCACCCCACCGCCGCCGCCTCCCTCGCCCGCCTCTACCTCCTCCACCGAGGGCTTCCGCGCCTCCGAGCTCGCTGCCATCGCCGCTGCCTGCCCCAACCTCTGCCACCTCCTCGCCCCCGGCGTCTTCAACCCCCGTAGCCCCACTACTTCGAGTTCGTCGACGACGCCTCCCTCCTTGCCCTCGCCGCCACTTGCCCCCGTCTCTCCCTCCTCCACCTCGTCCACCCCTCCACCCTCTCTCCCGCTCGCCCAATCCCGATCCCCAGGACCACATCCCCATCCCCGGGCTTGGGCTCGGGCTCGGGCTCGAGCTCGGGCTTGTAATTGAAACGGGCTTTACGAGCTCAAGCCCGAGCCTTTGATGTGCCAAACGAGCCCGAGCCCGAGCCCAATACAGAGCTCGGTACCGAGCCCGAGCCCGAGCCCGAGCCCAAGATTCTGTGAAACGAGCCGAGCCCAAACCTCCCAGGCTCGGGCTCGGCTCGGCTCGTTAACAGGCCTAGACTTACATGATACAGATTTGTACTTGATTAAGATTAGAACCACATACAACCAGAATATAAGGTCAGCATGAACAAATGAAGTAGAAAGAATTAATTAATCTGGTCAAGCAATCAGATAATTAGAATTTAACCTAATATCTGAATTGTATTGAATTAATCTGAAAATATGATGTTCTACGTTGTAGCTTGTTAGACTGCTGCTACTGCTTCTCTGCTTTAACTGTGTAGGTGCGATCTAATGCAGCTTCCACAATGGTATCAAAAAGTAGAGGATCATATGAGGGGAGAGAGAGAGATGAAAGTCAAGAAAGGGAAAAAAAATAGAGATGTTATTTGATAAACTTGATTTTGTTGCGCGTATGAAGACGAGAAGAGAAAACAAAAAGAACACAACAAAACTAGATGAGGTTATTCACCACTCACCTTATTTAGCTCCAGGCATCCATGTAAAGCTATCATTGATCTTAGCCTACATGACTGAACCCTTAACCTTCTAACATAACTTTACCACTTTGCCCCCAAACAATACACCTCTACTATGCCTTAACATTATCTAGACCCTAACCATAGAGGGTTGACCAAAAAGCATGTCATTCAAACTTTCAACAAATGGACCCCCATAATCTATTTGTAATAAAATTTCCCCCAATTTGACTTCATATTTAATACTTGTTTCATTCTCTCCTAAACCCTGAGTTAACCTACCTAAATTCGCAACATTTGTCAACCCTTTGAATGTCAGAATTGGGCCATTTGCCTTAAATTATACTACTTAACCCCAGGTTTTGTGCAGTAGTTTAAGCTAGCCTACATTATAGACCCATCTTCAAAATCTCCAAACTGCAAATTAAAACACCTAAAACTTTCGCTTTCTTTCACACTCCACAGATGAACCACAAAATTTCAATTAGAACTATCCTTCTAACTGCTTTAATCAGAAATCAATTTTAGGCTGGTAACCCCTCGCCCATGAACCCAAACAATTACTGCAGAAAGATGCTTATCCAAGACTCTTATGCTTCAATTTCGATCCATTTGACACACCCTCCCCTACACCTCACACCCTCCCCTACATGATCATTAATAGTCTCTTATCTGCTAATACAATTTCCTGTTCTCCAATTTTTTCCATGCCTCCATCTCCAATGAACTATTAAAAACCATATCGGACGGTTCTATTTTCCTCCAATTTCCTCCATCCTCCACCTTCCCTTTGATGTTACCTCATCTCAAGAATACCTACTTGCACATAAAACTTTACACCACCCATGCACCAAACTATTCATTCCACTCCTTACATGCGATCCAACCCATGACTCTTCTTTTTGGATATACTAGATGGCTAGTGATGATCTCCATATATCCCACCACAAAATGACCATATCACAAAAATATAACCATCAAGACTGGATGCATTAATTAGCTTCTACTAGGTTACAGAAATCATATTAGCTGTAATTTTACTAAACCAGTCTGACATGGCATGGTAAGACATGAAAGTGCAAGAGGATAGAACATGTAGCTTTTCTATGAGAAATTGTATTATCACTAGATACAAAAGATTATGATGAATATTGTTTAGAATAAGGTTGCTTCTTTCATCTTTATTCAAAAGAAAATTAAAAAATGCTCTTCTCTCAATAGCCATAAATGAAAGGAGGTTTCTCCAATTTAGATGAACTAGTGTTATCTTAAAAGATAGGTAGAGCAAGATGCATAGAATGGAGTTGCTTCTTTTATAGCCAAAGCAGTTTGCTGTGGGCAACTTGAAGAGCAAAGATTCATAATCTATCTTAGAAAATAAATTATGGTGCATAATAGAATCTATGTTGATACAACAATTCTACATATTTTAAATGCTCTAATAAAGATGAGAGGAGAATGAGCAACCCTTGGGGTTGAACCTACTGTGTAGGGAAGGAATTAGATAGAGATCAGATACAGTGCTGCCAAAATGATGGCAAGATTGTTGAAAAATGCTGAAAGGTCAAGTGTAAGTGTATGTTATATACATATTAGCTATATATGTATGAAAATTTGCATCTATCGATGTCTATGTATAACAAAAGAGACCAGCATAACTGGATGTGGATGTGGGGACCATGCATCGCACCCCTCTAGTATAAAGATGCATCCGCCTTAATAAATGTTTCCCTTGATGTACATTCACTCGCTAATAAATGAAAGATAAAGAAATGTGAGTACATAGACTAAACTAGTATCTTTATCAGAAATACTACAAATATCATGATTGATGGGATTACAACCATCTATCAAATGCTCCTTCCTCTCAAGTCTTGAATAAACTAGACAAATCAGACCTACCAAGCAGTAATGTGTATAAATATTTGGATGGCTGCATGCATCTATGCATGTAAATACAATGTTTCTTTCATGTGTATATGCATGAAGAGTTTATATAGATAATGGAAAACTCATGCATCCAATAGATAGAAATGTATTAAACCAATTTTTTTCATAATGGGAAACCAAATCTATTTAAAATATATTCAAAAAAAATCAGTACCCAGCATATCAACTGGATAAATCGTGAAAGAATATTGGTGCTTAAGTGTTTTTCTTTATTTTGATGAGGTGATTGAGGGATGGGGCATTTTCCAAAAGAAGTAGATAGGTGTGTAATATAAGTATCAAGTGCAAGCAGTAAAAATGTGCAAATCACTCTCTCATAATAGAATTTATTTGACCATCACAAAGCATAACTAAACCAACAAGCCTCGTCCCTCCTGGAGAAATCACCTTTGCCTTTATAATTTAGAAATGATAAAAGAGAAAAAGGAAATAGATGCCACTTCTACCTCCATCAAGAAAAATGAATTAGGAATACAAACCACTACTGTCACCATGACCATTAGTGAAAGAAGAATCCAGAAGTCTAGAGTATGGCCTTGACATATGTAAGTTCATAAGTTGACAAGCTAAAAAATGAAGCATAATATTAGGAATACAAAGAAAAGAATATAAATGTAAGAAAAGAAAAGGTGTGTTGAGTTAGAGGAGGAGGGAGGCTTAATTTTCCTATTTAGTAGATATCATATAAGGTCTCCAATAGGCTGCAACACTTGCCTTAGTAGAAACAGATTGTTCCAGCTATGAAGAATGCAGTTTTAGATTTTTATTGATTTATTCATGGATGGTTGTAGTGGACATATATATAAGGAACCAAGGAATTAAACTGTGATATTGAACAGGTCAGGAGCATCATCAATGATCAACGAAAACTTTTTAATACTGGCACCATCGAAGAACTCTTTGCGAGCTCTTGCAGAGCCCACATAGAGAACAACTTAAAAGATAACATAAAGAAAAAACAACTTGAAGAATCTCTTGGAGCCACCAACCACTAAGTAATTTAAATTAGAATAGCACTCTTAAGAAAAGCAAAATGTGGCATCTTATTGATACTTTGTAAAGCTCCTACAAATGAAATTTTATTTGGAGGTGTCAAGGATAGCATTGGAGATTCTCTCAAATTATCGTTTGTCACAGAAAAAAAGGGAAATAGATAAACCGAATCTAGAAAAGAGTGAAAGACCAAAACCATTGAGATATGCAAAGAAAAGTAATTCTAGTGAAAGAATGAGTCCAGAAAAAACAACAAGAAATATCGAGACAAAATTTCCAAACTGCTAAAATCTTACATACACTTTGGTCCCGAGATCGTAAACTTTTGCCAAGTAAAATGAGATATTTGAGAATCTGGGCTCCCAAAATCCTAGATGCTTCATCCACATCCATATGCTATAAACTCTTGAGGAACCTCTAGAACAAACCATGATAATAATGAAACATGGTAAACACATTTAGAATACCCAGAAAACAAAATTCTTCAACAAAAGTGAGGAAAGGAAGTAGAGGAAGAGAAGAGGTTCACATTCACAAGTTTGACTGGCACTATGTATCTTTAGAATTAGTTCCCTCTAAACTAAACAAATGGCTGCAAACAGTTGCATATTGAATGTGGATCATCGAAGATTTTCTTTCCATTTAAAATAGTTGTTTTGTGCTTTAAAATGCAGGTAAACCTTGTCTCATGGAGCATCACAGCTTGATCATGTAAATCTAGGAGTGATGCCGCTTTCCCCTTTGGGATGAGCAAAGGAAAGAGGGAAGAAAGAATAGAAAAAAAAAATTGAGAGAAAAAAGCACCAAGACACTGACACAACCAACACCGCATGAGAAGACCGAGTAGAAAGAGAACAAGGGCCATTAATGAAAAACAAAGAATCATGGGCTTGGAGAGTGGATGGCTCTTGTCAACTAAACTCCCAAAAGCCTAGGCATAAGCTTGAGAAAGAAAACCACTAATAGATATAGTATCACAGGCTCAAAGAAAACCTTTAATTGATCAGACCAAAAATATTTCTGCTCCCTCCCATCTAGCTTGTTCTCTATCTAAAAGTAGCAGAAAATCAGTTGTCTGCTGAACAACAGACCGTCCAGTATTGCCTTCCCTACATCCAGTGTTGTTTTGCCCAAGAATTACCGAACCAGTCGCCAAAAATGCCACAGCACGAGCGCTGTGGCCAAAAATGCCACAACTGATTCAGGCATATAAAACGGTTCCATCCGGTCCGCTCTTGTACCGGCCTACGGGGTTGGAACCGTTTTATATGCCTGAACTGACCCCGTCAGAGACCGGGTTAGCTTGGTTCGGCCTGAATCAGGTGGTACGGCTCGCTTCGACATTTCTTGGTCTTACCTATTGTTTGAGAAGACAAGCAAGCAATAGGAGATGTGAGGTTTCAATTGAAAAACAACTCACAACTTACTCTTTTTCCCATAACTTTTTTTCTGCACAACTAACCCGTCAGAGACCGGGTTAGCTTGGTTCGGCCTGAATCAGGTGGTACGGCTCGCTTCGGCATTTCTTGGTCTTACCTATTATTTGAGAAGACAAGCAAGCAATAGGAGATGTGAGGTTTCAATTGAAAAACAACTCACAACTTACTCTTTTTCCCATAACTTTTTTCTGCACAACTAGCCTTACACAATGAAATGAAAAGGGTGTGTACGTGATGCACAAGAAGGGAAAAAAGGTAAAAAAAAAAAGGTGATACCAAAACATGCATAGAGGAAATAGGGATCAATTTGATGATGATGATGATGTTTTCCTCAGGGAAGGTGCATGATCATCTCTTAATGACATGGATCAAAGCCATATGCAGTAAAAATTCTAGCAGCAAAGCAAATAATTTGTATACTTATACCAACCTGAATGTGATACAAACAGGCATTTACACTTGCATAATGAAGCTAGTTTTTTTTTGAGATCTGCCACCAGCTATTCACCCACCACTAAAATCAATATGAAATCCTGATCACTCAAGAAATCTCAAAAGAAACAAGAAAAACCAGTAAAGAAATTAATAGAATGGGAAAGAAAGTGGAGGCACAGATACACCAATTCTCCAGAAATTCTGCGAGTCTCAGGCCATCTGCAATGAATCAAACAGCTACAACGCATTGCCTGTGAAACAGCAGACTATCAAAACTTGTCATGCCGCTAAAAATAAATGAATAAAGCATTATTCTTTCCATGTTGCAGCAGTACTAATTCTTGTCACAAAATCACCAAAGCCTGCTACAGAGTAGCAATATGATGATAAATGTCATATCAAACTAGTCACAAGTCCACTGTTCATGAATAATTCAACTAGGGGCAGAGATTTGAGATAGAGGGGCAAGAAAAAAAGAAAAAGATGTCAAGAGTCCACCCCAACTTCAAAAATAATCTAGTTATTGGAATTAAAAATTGTAAAAAACGACTGATATATGTATATATTCCTTCATGCAAAGGAAAACCTTGAGGAGTTAATTAGCTAAGCTCTTACAAAGTCTTAAGATGGTAAGGAACTGACAATAAACTTGTAAGCAATTTCTGTTTCGGAAACAAAACCTTAGAAATAAAAATCTTGAAAAAATAGATATTGGAAAACTCAAAGACGGGGAAGAGGAAGAGCAGGCTTATATTAGCCATTTCGTCCAGCATTGTATTCAAAGTCTGATGCAACTAAATCAAGATGGCTGCAAATGATTGCCTGCATAACAGCAGACCATCTTGTGTTGCTATCTGATTTCCTATTCATACTGTAGCAACTCCTCATCTGGGAATCATCACAGCCTCCTCATATAAACCTGAAAGTAGTGCCACTTTCTCAATTAAGGAAAAAGAAAGACAAAGAAGAAACGCAAAAAAAAAAAAAAGAACAAAGAGAGAGAGAAAGAGGCACAACTTTACAGCCATTACTCATCTAAAAGAAGAACAAGAAGAAGAAAGAAGTCATTAGAGGCTCAGGAGGGGATGGGAAACCTTTCGAAATAACAAAGCTCTCCTAAAAAGCTAGCAAATAAGCCATAGACCTAGTGTTCTACATCTCAAATCAATACCTGAATTGATCAGAGCAAAAGATTCCCCCCTCCTCTTTCCCTGTAGTGATCTCTCTATCTAACAATAGCTGCAGAATGGCTGCTTGCAAAACAGCTGACCTTCCAGAGTTGCCTCACCTATTGTCAGAGAAGAAGACTGGCAAAAGTGAGGAGAGATGAGGGTTATTAATACAAAACTAACCAACCTTACAAGTCACCCGTCAATGCCTTGGTATATACATAAGCACAACATAAAGGTTGTATTTGGTTCAACAATAAGAAAACATGGAATAGGAATAAAAGGAGGAGATAGTGGTGAAGAACACGAAGGAGAATAGAGAAAAGGAGTGGTGAATATGTAACAAAGAAGTTTCCATAGATGCCCCTCTTCCTCTGTTCCCCCCCCCCCCCCCCCCTCTCTATCGAACTAAAGTGTTCTCGGGTGGCTACTAGACAAAGGAAACTGTTTTTTATCGACCTCCACAAACTATCCTGGTTTTCTGAAAATTCAGAGAACCGAGCAGAGAATGGAACATTGTTGGTAGCAGTTATACTCGTTGATGTGGCACAAAGTCTGATACCGAAGAACCTCAACCACCATAGGTCTCAAGGGGACTAATAATATTTTAGATTTACCCCTAGATTCCAGAACCTTTCACTCACCAGTATAGCATATGAAATCCTGAAGGCTCAAGAAACCAATCAGGAAAAGAAAGAAAAAAGAAAAAAGAAAAACAAGAAAATGAATTAAAAGAATGGGAAAGCAAAAGGAAGCACAGATCCACTAGATTCTCAGAAACTCTGAGTCTCAGACTATCCGGAACTAAAAACAGCTGCAATCAGTTGCCTCTAAAACTACAGAGAAACCAGGATTGCCTCGTCATTCAAGATAGATAAATGAGGCTTTGTATTTTCGACTATGGCAGAATTTTTTTTGAGATTAGGAGGGGTTAATCCCCACCTTCATCCCTATACCCACCCCACCCTTTGAGGGTTGACTCCAACTAGAATAGAACCCCTGCCCTCCTGCACAAGTGGAAAGAGGTGATACAGCTCGAGCAAGTGATCCAGAGGTCACTTTGAACAGAATAAATCCTTATTCCACAAGTTATCAAAACCTCATATAAGTAATATGAAGACAAATGTTATAGACAACCACAATCACAAGTCAACGTTCAAAAAATGTTTGGCTGGGGGCAACAATTCAAAATTCAAAAGAAAATGTCAAAAAATGACAAAATCCTTAGAAAAAACTTCAATAACTAGACTGGGGAAAAAAGAATGTAAAAATTGTTGACCAAGCTCTTATAAAAGAATGTAAGAAACACCAACCATAGACTTGCAAGGCACTTTTTTATGTTTCCTCTAACCATAGATAATAACAGCATTGGTCGCATGTGCACTTGGAAAAGGGAAATAGCTGTCAATAGGGTCCGACGCCTAGAAGAATCCCCACATCTAACAAACCCCATTCCCTCCCAACTTTTCCACCTAATTATGGCAGCAAGCAGTGGTCTTTGTGCTGGCAGACGAAAAAAGTTGCCTCACCATTATCAGAGAACACAGGAAGAGAAGAGGAGATCAAGTAAATCAACACTGGAATAGAGGTCCCATGCCATGCAAAGATACTAAACTGAAATCTCATTATGCTGGCTTACCATCATCACCATTTCAATAAAAAAATAAAAAGAGATGAATAAAAGGACATGGAGAAGAAGGTGAGCAGTGACAGAAGATACATGAAGAAGATGGCTCTAATTTGCCTAATTTTAGAAGATGTGTTGAGAAAAAGAGAAATCCCTTTACACAGATGATCAAAACAAATGGCAAAGATTGGTTTCCTACATAACAGCAAATCATCCAAGGGCTTGCCTCATTATTTCCATCCAAAGTAAAGAAAGAAGAGCAAATAACTTGGCAGATCCATGTGACATACATGGTCATTCAGTCTACTACAGCAAAATAAATGCATCTAAAATAGAAATTCGAGAATTGCTTGACAAATAGTCAGCCAGAAAAAAATGAGAACACTAAAAAATTGAAAGAAGATGAATTCAAATAAAGTAAAATTTAAATAAAATAATTCAGCATGAAAGAATGCGGCATGTCAATGTTTGCACATGCATATATATTGGGTATGTACCTATGCACCTCTTTATGCATATACAAACACAAAGAGTGGCTGGATCTGGGTGAGGCAGTATGTCCCAGTCTTAATTCCCTGCTATAGACACCATCTTATTTTAAGATAACTAAGAGACATAAACAAAAAGTACTTGGGCTAGAACAGGAGGTTTATTTATTGAATTTTTATTCCAAACAATTTTAATTGATGGGAATGCCATCTCAAATTTTCCTTCCTCTTGAATAAACCCACACATGCCTAGTATTGGTGCATGTATACATATTTATTTATGTATGTATATGTGCATGTGTATGCAATTTTTCCCGTTTATTTTTACCATGCATGCATGTACATATACAGATACATTCTAAAGAACAGTGTTCTAGTTTGACAAAGAAACTAAAATATTATCATGGAGTAACAGAAATTAGAAACATAGATTATGAAGCCATTTTAAATTAAATGGCTTGCATCAGAAAAAAAGCAGAATGTCTCATCAATATAGATTGCCAGTATTTAAACCTAATTCTACGTAGAAAATTATATAATTGGGTCCTCGACTGGTCAAACAAAAATCTGCAGAAACAACTAGATATCAAGTAATTACATTATTTTCCAATCAGCAAAAACAACAAAACTAAATCTAGCATTAATCACGATATGTTTCTGCATGCATCTGCATGGACAAGGGGAATGGAACTTACGTAATTACTGGCAATATCAGAAACCATGGGAGAACTGCATGGTAGAACATGTAATTTAATTTCACAAAACAAGAGGAATTCTTGAGGTAACTATCTCAACAGGATTGAACCGACTAAAAGATTGATTATAACAAGAAAGGCAAATACTTACCATGACCTGTCAAGTAAACATCCAAAATTCGGAAATTTGTCTGTTCAAGCCAACTGGTGAGGACTGCAAAACCCAAGAAAGTGCTCAACATGTTGTGCTACAGAGTGGGCAAGCCTATCAGCTGCCTGCTGTGCGGATGCCTCAGCATATACATGTATTACATCCTCTGTACAAGATGGTCGGATAAAACATCGCCTTCGAGTATACTTGGCTGCAATAAATTCTAGCAAAGAAAATGCTATGAATCAGTAAGTGTGATTTATTTGTTAAACAAAACTTAGGATACTAATCATCAAAATCTCCTAAATTTCAGTCAAATGGGTTAGAGAGTATACTAATTAGGTACGAATTTTCATATAAGATCTAAAGATAGATAAAAAATCAATCCATATATAGGAAACCAAACCAGAGGTACTTTCCAGCCAAGCAACTGCGAACCGGAGGTACTTTCCAGACAAGCAACTGCTTACCAGTCTCAGCATCAATCACTTCTTGCAGTCCCAATGTTTTCACAACCTGTGTTTCTGCGTTTGCAGCGACAACAACATTTACCTTAGTAAAAAAGAATCATAAAAATCAGTGAACCCAAAAATGTCCACAAAAAAAGTTTTTAAAACAAATCTCCTATTGAAACCTACTACACATAATAAAAATTTTTCTGATTACATCTTATATAGAGGAAGTGTGGTTAATTTGATGTTGGATGCACCCTTAGGAAAAAAGGAGATAGGTGACAAAGAGATTAGAAGATAAAGCTAACTTCAATTTTTTAATAAGTTATAACACCATAGAAGGATCAATTTATCAGGCATGATGCTTGATTTATTCTGATGTGAATGTGGCACAAGATAATTTACAGCTGCAGATCTATTTCCACATTTTTAAACTGTAAAGGAATATTTTAACAAAAGCAACTCTTAATTTGTATATATTAGGCAATATACACAACAGGTTTTAGATTCTTCAGATTAATAAAAAGAAGTCACAAATATGGGTTTTCCTGTGAGGGATTAGTAGATAATAATCTGTGAGGAAGCCTTGGGTCTAAGGTGTGCCGTCTCGGTATATGGTGTGGGGCCGGTTCGGCATACCGAATGTCGGTATAGTCCCGTACTATGTATCGGTACCGAACCGGTACAGTATACCCCGTACCACCAGTTCGGTACGATACAACGAATTTTGTTTGGGCCAAAAGTAAGGTTGCTCCACTATGATCTAGAGGTCATGAATTCAAAACAAGAACATAGCCCCTCTGTATGTAGGGATAAGGTTGCATATATCTAACCCTCACCAAGCCCCATAATGGAAGGAGCCTCATGCATTGAGCTATCCTCTATTAGTAGATAATAATCTATCTGTAAAAAGCAATTACTTATTTCAAAACTAAAATCAGAATTTTTTAATTCAAAATTGATTCATTTAACTTCAATTTTAAAATACTCTATGCTAATCATGAGCACAATTTAAATCCTTATTAAAGTTTAACTCCTTAATATAATTAGAGACATCCTACCCTTATCCCATACCTAAAGATTACTAATAACTAAATCACTTCAATTTACCAACTTAATCTAATAGAAAAATCCATGTCCCTAGAAGAACAAAATTGATCTTCTACCATCTTCTCACTTATATATATGAACATGTATTCACTCACCAATATGATATGAACCCCACCACCCCACCCACCCCCAAAAAAAATTGCCCCAACCAAAACCACAAAACCAAAAATAGAAGGAAACTAGGAAGAAAGTCATCCAATCAAATCTAGATGGGTCTTAAATATGGACAATAAATACATTGATATCTTAAAGAATATTAAAATTACAGTTGGTGACATAGACATTGCTTAGAAATTGGTAATGAACAACTGATGGAGTTCAATTTAGCCACTCTACTCTGGGTAAAGAAGCAAAGAATTTTAGTTGCTCAACAACAAAATTTCATGAGAGGGAACTATATCAATTATCTCAACTATCATGCAGCAAATAAACAGAATAGTTGATAACTAGATAAAAGATTTTCTGAGAACAGAATAGCTCCGTGCCCATTTGCCTCAAAATATATTCCAATATCATACTCTGAAGCTTTCTTGAGCAAATATTTCACACCTGTAGGAGTAAATACTACTTCCAAGCCCAGCTGCTTGAGGAAATCTGTTGATGCTCCATTCACATATGCTGTCTGAACAATGCCAAGTCCTGCCGGGCATTCTTTGCATAGTTCATTTCCTTCTGATTAAGAATACTTAATTGTTCCTTGATAAATACTGCAAAGAGAGATAATACCTTATCTCCATCGACAAGATCAATGCTACCGCTACTTTGTGATAAGACAGATAAATAACAAGCCTGTCAGCATCACCATCAGAACTAGCACACTTGAAACACTAGATTAACCTATGCAGTTAGCATTAGAGGAAATACAAGCTCAATGTATCAAGCTTCTAACTTACTAAGCAAAGAAAAAAGGAGGCACCTTATTCCTACATCATCCATTCCGAATCCACATGGAACAACTTTCTCCTGCACATAACCAGCACCACATCTCTCATTAAGTACACCTTCTCCCTTCTTACCTGAATCTCGCATCAGTCTCATGTAAAACTCCAACCCTCTCATCATTTTTGTTCAGTTCTATAGCCTCTCTCCAGCAACACCATTGGCTCCATCTACAACAAGTTTTGCATCCACCCGATCCTTTATTTTTTCTTTGGGGACCAAGCCCATCAGCACCTGCCGTCCAAAATTTTGAATCTTAAACACACTAAAGCATCATTTTTTTCCTTTTAAGACTGATAAAAGTTCTATTCTATTCTAAGGGCATTTATATCACTTCTACTCTAAGGATGCCACTACCTACTTTGCAGGTTCAATAAGAGCTTCACCGCTAGGCCACATGTCTCTCCCAAAAATACCTCAGCAGACTGCGCCCCTCCTAATGTCCACGTCTCTTCCCAATAATACCTCAACAGACTGCGCCCCTCCTAATGTTATATTCTCCTTAATTGAAAACTGAATCACCAACTGAAAATTAAAGGGGAAAAAAAAAAGAAAAAAGGGCCGAAGATAGCATGAGCTTATAACTCAACTAGCAGGGGCTATGAGATGGCTAAAATGTCTGCGTTATCATGAATTCGGGTGAGGTACACTACTACTATACAAAAATAAATTAACAAACTCTCATCAGTCTTCCCAGGTTAATCAATGAAGACATGGACAGGTCTGTTAATTAGTCATTTGCTTTAGCTGAGCAGGTTCAGGAATCAGGACTTAACACTGACCCCCCAGGGTTCTTGATTGATCTGTGTCATCTCAGGTATTTAAACAAAATCTTATAATCTTGTCCCATAAAGAAGGGTGATGATATAAAACACTTGCATTAGATGATAGACAGAGTAGTAAGTGAATGGCTTTTAATTTGTGTATCACAGAAAATGCTTAAGAAGAATAATAGAATTTCAGAACCTCACTAAAATAGAGAATACATATTTCACCATCTCCAAAGTTAATACATATTTGTTTTCACATGGATGAGATCTACTTGGAGCATTGGGGACAGCATATGAATCCTAGCTTGTAATTTTACATTCCATTATATGCATATGCTGGAGAAACAATGTAACGTCTTATGAGACCCTTGTACGTACCCTATTTGAGTTCATATTTAAATGTATTTGTGTGGATTCATTGGTCAAATTTGGATCACATTAAGTAGGAGAAAAGTATGATGTATTTTGCAAATACTAGGTTAACTTGTGAATGTGATTGCTATAGTTCAAGATTATTGACAATTACAACACCACCCCCTGCCCCCCAAAAACTCCCCTTCCTGTCTTCGACCCCCAACAAGACAAAGGATAAAGTGTAGTAGTTTGGAGTTCATTTTGTTTAATTTCCAGTTTCATCTAAGAGACCAAAGCCATGATTTATTTTTTGATTTTGGAAACTGCATACGGTATCTAGTTTTCAGCAACCAGAATAGTAAAACAAAAGAGAATTTGGGATCTTGAAACCCTAGTTTGCCATGAATTCTTCAGAGGCGACGCCAGTCATATTAAAGAAATTAAAGAAACCCTAGAAAAACAAATTCTTGGAAAAGAAAACCAGAAACTAGAAAAGCAGAGAAGAGAAAGAGGAAGAGGAGACAAAGATTAACCAATCTCTGCAACTGAATCGAAACGGCTGCAAACGGTTGCCTTCACAAGAACAACAGAAGACCATCCAAGATCGCCTCGCCGTTTACAAATAGCCGTTTTTTTCCCTCTCGACATTGTAGCAAAAACCTCATCCAAGAATCATCACAGCCTCCTCATATAAAGCCGAATGCCAAGAAGAAAAAACGAAAGAAAAAAAGAAAGAGAATGAAGCAGACCTTCACGGCCATTACCACCAAGAAGAAGAAGACCAACCAACGTGAGCAAGAAAACCAGCCGGAGACCAAGGATTCCAAGGCTCAGAGGGCATTCTTGATTCGACGAGACGGAGGGATTGTTCCTTCTGTTCTTCTTCTCCTCCTTCCCCGATGAACCCCCAGCTAGCAATGGCTGCAGGTCGGTGAACAGCAGGCCTTCCAGAGCTGCCTCGCCTATCGCTAGAGAAGAATACCTGCACGCAAAGAAGAGCAGAAGAACAAGAACCCTTAACGAGTCACCCATCATCGTCAACTCAAATTTATACACAAACCAAGAAGAGGAGGAGAAGGAGAAGGCCAAGAAGATGGAGAGAGAGAAACAGGAGCGCTAGAAAAGTAGAAGAGAAACCTCCACAGGTACTCCTCTCTATGACGAGGAGAAAGCGAGGAGATGAAGAGAGCCTGAAGGCCGAGGCTTCTTTAGCGACGTCCAAGAACGGACTCCTCACAAGGAAGGGTACGGGCCTTTATATAGACGTTATAAACCCTGAAGCCGAGTCGTTTTAATGGCCCCTGCAGCTTCCGAGTTACGACTTACGCCCCACGGTTGTATAAAATCTGAAGCGGGTTCGCTTACGGATCCGAGTGCGATACCCCGCCAACTCATCACCGATCGAGCAAATTGGTTCGTCGGACGGCCAAGGATTGCTGAATAACACATGAATGGTTTGATTTCATGCACCACTCTTGAAGCATGGATATTCTAGTAGGTATATGATATATCACGCCTCCAATCCAGGTAGTAGCAACACTTCGTACTAATAAAAAAACTTTTTTTTTACATGCATGAAAGATATTTCAATGTAATATCATATCATGAGGTCCGAGATCAGGTGCGTTGCCTAGCCCCCGGGCTCACCACCCATCTCTTTCCCTCGTGCCGGCGGTCCGGATCCCACCAGCGATTGCGCCATCCACCATCTTGCTCTTCTCCGCCGTCGTCAGTCATGCACGGATTTCAAAAGCAAATGCCTCAAAGCCCGTTTTCAAACCCTTTTCTCATGAGCCTTGTTTGGCTTGCGGAAAGTGAAGAGAAAAAGTGTTATCAATGAAAAAAAAAAAAATTGCTTCTTGGTTGGACATTTTATATCTAAATAAGATTCTAAAAAAATCTATATAAAATATTAAAATTTTTATATTAAGACTTCAGTTTTAGTGAATTTAGTTCATCATTAAATCAAATAAAGGAAGATTCAGTATTTTTTGAGTGCTTGAACTAACTCATATGTTGACCTATCCATATAACATATTGCACCCTTGGTGTTTTACTTATTCTTCATAAAGGATGATTAAACAATAACCATGGTACATATTTATACTATATGACAGATGAGTTGGTGGACCAAAGCACCTTAACACGTGTATCGCAGCTATACTCGAACTGCTAGATTATAAAAACTTTTGGAGAAATTATTAGGTGGATCAGATCAACCATAGTCGACCGAAGATGAAATGAATCCCTTTTCCATCCTCTTTTTTCCTTTTTAATGTGCAATAGGGCTGCACCTACACAGGACAACATGCTTGATTTGAGTCTTGACACAAAGTCTCTGCAAGCCTCTACCAAGTAGGTTGGTGTTGCTGGAAATTGGACCCGGGGGCTGCCGCGAAACCAGGGGAGGAGGGGCTCCGCCGCAAGGACGGTGGTCGGCGGCGCGCCGGCTGGTGGCGTCCTCCTGGAGGGTGCGAGTCCTGCAAGAAAAACCGGTGGCCGGGCTCCCCGGCGCCGGCCCTCCGATGCTTAAGTCAGAGGGGGCCAATATGTGGAGAGAGCAAGGAAGAGAGTATATGGAGTAGACAGCAAGAATGTTTGGATAAGATAAAGGTGAAGAGGATGATGTCCTCAATTGTGTCTGTGTTGTTTTCTCTTATCCCGGTCCGGTCCCCCTCCCTTTTCCCCCAGGTTTCCTTTTATAGAAGGATTTTTGTTACCTGGGAGGTGACAGGAGGTTTGTCCTGTTCTGTAATAATTGGGCACGATTCGGCCCATTAATGGCGTAGTGGAGAATAAGGCCGAATCGGACCGGAGTCAGGAAGTTGTCACGGTCGATCGGACCTGTTGGAGTGGTTGAACCGCCGGCCGTGGTGGGCCTGGGGTCCGTGGATGGTAAGTGCATTTATTACCGAGTGAACCGGCGGTCAGGGAGAGCCATACGCTCTGATGGTTCAGTGATTCGGAGATCGTCTTGGGCCGTGTTCATTAAATGACTGAGTGCATCGGAGACTTGAGGGGGTCTCATGCATTAATGGCAGGTCGTGCCGAATACCTGCGGAGATCTTATGCCTTGATGGCTTGGAGATAGTGGCAGGTCGTAGTGGAGTCGCGTGTATAGCCGCCAGACCTTTCGAGAAGGTTAGGCAAGGCATCGGCTCGGCAGGGGTGCCGAGCCGAGCTGGTCGCCCAGAGGGTCGCCCTGTGGCGGGGTTGCTTCTAGTACTTCTGCTCGGCGCCCTTTGGGCGAGCGTCTTTACTTGCGCTCTTTGGTTGGTTTCCTGGTCGGCGCTTTTTAGGCGAGCGCTTTCTCTGGTCGGCGTTCTCTGGTCGACTCTTTCTAGCCGAGCATCCCTACTTGGTCATTTTGGTTGGGCGCCTCTTCTTGGCGCTCTCTCTGGTCGGCGCTCTCTAGCCGAGCACCCTGCTGGTCGGCACTCTTCGGTCGAGCGCCTTTCCGGTCGGCACTCTTTGGCCGAGCATCTTCCTGGTCGGCGCTCTTTGGCCGAGCGCCTTTCCGGTCGGCGCTCTTTGGCCGAGCGCCTCCGTGGCGGTATGACTTGGGGTTTTTCCCCCAACACTACCCCCGACTTCCGAGTTCCAGTTGGCTACCAGCTGGAGCGCGGGAAGTAGCTTTAGTTGGGTCATTACGGATTCCGAAAATCCTAATTTATTGCGCATTTTGAATTATCGAGCGCTTCGAGGTGCCTTTAATAGGCGGCGTCTCTCCCTTCCCGAAAAGTCTCATTATTGGGACACTTTTTGCGAAGCGTCCTCGCGTCGTGGGCTCATGATGGGCCGCACGATCCGATGGGGCGCTTCGGCGTCCGAAGCGCTGTGTTGGAGGGTGGCTTTCGGCCCCCAAGCCACCACACCAAGTCTTGCTCGTGCGCACCTTGCGGATGCCTTAAAGTTGTTGGAAAAGGGCCGATCGGGTAACGCCAAGGTAGTTGAGCTTGTGCCGCGGTGTGCCAAGCTCTTAAGTAGCCGAGGGAATCAAGGCAAGGGGAGGGTCTACTGGTTGCAGCTTGACCCGACCCTTGGCTTGAGAAGAAAACAATCAAACTTAAGAGTATTTGTGGAGAAAGTTAGAGGAACGCTTGATTGATTCTATTTCCCAAAATGAAGCTTACAAGCAAAATATCTAAGGGAAACTATGATGGGTTTCCCCTAGCCCAAGTCTTGGACAAACCCCAAGACCGAATACAAAGAGACAAGGTCCCTCCCAAGCCACTAAGGCCGAAATACAACAAGTGCTAAGATGCAAGATAAAAGATGTAAGATGGTCAAAAGAGCCTCATTCCCTTTTATTTATAGTGCTCCCCAAGTGGCCCAAGAGTGGCCAAGGCATAGGGGTCTTCATGGCATGAGAAGGGCCAAAGGCTTGGCCAAGGCATGGGCAAGCCTTGGACATAGGCTGTTGGCCCGGCTGGGGCCTTGGCAGGAGGCTGGCAGGCCTATGGCACGGCCTGGGCGCTGTGGCAGGGCGCCTGGGCGCGGCAGGCTGGCTGGCAGGGCGCCTGGGCGCGTGCCAGGGCGCCTGGGCGCGCGGCAGGGCGCCTGGGCGCCAGGGGGCGCGGCAGGGCGCCAGGGGGCGCGGCAGGCGCGCGTGGGCGCGGCAGGCGTGCGGCAGGGCGCGGCACGGGCGCCGAGGCGCGGCAGGCGTGCGGCAGGGCGCGGCACGGGCGCCGAGGCGCGGCAGGCGGCGTGCGCAGGGGCGGTCGGGCGCGCGTGGGCGCGCGCGCAGGTCCGGTCGGGCGCGCGTGGGCGCTCGCGCAGGCGGCGCGCAGGGACGGTCGGGCGCGCCTGGGCGCGCGCGCAAGCGGCGAGGTTCGCTGGGCCGAACCTCGCCCGGGCATGCTGGCGGGCGCGCGGGCGGGCGCGCGGGCCCTGCGGTCAGCGGCGAGGTTCGCTGGCCCGAACCTCGCCTGGGCGTGCAGGCGCGCGCCTGGGCGCGCGGGCGGGCGGCTGGGCGCGCGGCCTGTGTCCTGGGCGTGCCCAACCGTGGCCTGAGTGTGGCTGTGGCCTGGGCTCGCCCAGCCATGGCCTGGGCGCGCCCAGCAGTGGGCTGAGGCATGCTTGGGCATGTCTTGGGCGCGCTCGAGCGTGGGCACGGGCGCGGCCTTGGTTGGGCACGGTCATGGGTGAGCTTGGCCGAGTGGAGAAGAGCTTGGCCAAGGCTAGGCCAAGCATGGAGGGGCTTGGCCAAGGCTTGGCCAAGCGTAAATGGGCTTCGGCCAATGCTTTCCAAGCAAAATAGTAAACTCATACCTTGGCATGTCCTTTCGTGGTCCTCCTCCGGGCCGGTATTTCCCCTTGGTTGAAGGCCCCGACGGTGGCGCTTGCGAGGGTCTTCAACATTCTCCCTCCCTTGAAGAATATCCTTGTCCTCAAGGGTAAAATGTGGGTATCGCCGGGTCATTTCTTCATAATTCTCCCAAGTGGCCCCTTCTTTTGGCATACCTTCCCATGAGATTAAGACTTGCCATTCTTTTCTTCGTTCTCTCCCTTTCCTCCAAATGCGGTATTTAATGGCTTCCTTGGGTTGGAGTAATAATCTTCCATCATGATCATAGGTGGGTAAGTCTTTTTCTATCAATGAAGGGTCACCCACCGCTTTCTTGAGTAGCGACACATGAAAGACCGGATGTAGCAATGAAGTAGTGGGCAAGTCCAACCGGTATGCTACTTCTCCCATTCTTTCCACTACTTTGAATGGCCCATAAAACCTTTGAGAGAGTTTGTGGCTAAAATTCTTCTTGAGAGATTTTTGAGTGTAAGGTTGTAACTTTAAATAAACAAAATCTCCGGGATTGAAGGTTACCTCTCTTCGGTTTTTGTCATAATACCTCTTCATTCTTTCTTGGGCCTTCTTGAGCTCCCTTCTTGCATTGGTTAGAGCTTCATCTCTTCCGGCCAATGTTTGTTCTACTTCTTCATTCTTGGTCGTCCCCCTCTCATGTCGGTGCAAACCCGGAGGTGGTCTCCCATAAACTAACTCAAATGGGCTAGTTTTGATAGATGCATGAAAGGTAGTGTTGTACCAATATTCGGCCCAAACAATGAACTCTCCCCATTTGGATTGTTGGTTGTGGCAAAAACATCTTAAATATTGTTCAAGGGTCCGGTTGGTTACCTCCGTTTGCCCATCCGTTTGAGGATGATAGGATGAGCTTGTCTTCAATATGCTCCCTTGAAGTGTGAATAATTCTTTCCAAAATGTGCTCATAAATACCCTATCCCGATCGGATACTATGCTCTTTGGGACACCATGCAACTTGATTACCGACTCCACAAATGATGTAGCCACCGACTTGGCCGTGTAGGGGTGTTTGATGGGGATGAAATGAGCATATTTGCTTAGTCGGTCCACTACCACTATGATGACTTCATACCCTTTGCTAGTAGGCAATCCTTCAACAAAATCCATAGAGATGTCTTCCCAAATCATACTTGGAATAGGGAGTGGTTGAAGAAGACCCATTGGTGCCCTTGGATCATACTTGATCTTTTGGCAAATTTCACATCCGGCCACCAATGCCTTGACTTCGGCTTTAAGTCCCTCCCAATAGAAGAAGTGCTTAACTCGGATATAAGTGCGAAACCAACCCGAGTGTCCACCCTCCTTACTATTGTGAAAATGATCAAGGATGTTTCTTCTCAAATTAGGGACATTAGGTACATAGACATACCCTTTGTAGATGATGAGTCCTTCCTTGAGCTTGTAGTTGGCCACCCCCTCGGTTGAAGCTTCAATCTTTTCTTTGATCTCCAAGGCTCGAGCATCAAGCTTGTTTGCCTCCCGGATTTGGTCCCAAATCCTCCATTCGATCCCACTAAGAGCCATGGAAGTAGGCTCTTCTCCTTCGGCCGCCCAAAGCATTGGGCTTCCTTCTTTCCTTGATAGTGCATCCGCCACCTTGTTCTCCTTCCCCGGTTGGTATACAATGTCATATTCAAAGCCAAGTAGTTTGACTAAGAATTTTTGTTGATCCGGGGTCACAATTTTTTGCTCCAAAAGATGCCTTAATGCTTGTTGATCGGTGATAATAGTGAACTTCTTCCCAAGCAAATAGGGCCTCCATACCTTGACGGCATGCACCAATGCTAGTAGCTCCCTTGCATATGTTCCCCACGCCTTCTTCATGGGGCCCAAGGCTTTGGAGAGGAAGGCTAGGGGCCTCTTTTGTTGCACAAGGACCGCTCCGATGCCATCTCCACTTGCATCGGTGTAGACTTCAAATGGAATAGAGAAGTCCGGAAGTGCTAGGACCGGTGTTTGAGTCATGGCCCTCTTCAAGTTGTCAAATGCTTCTCTCGACTCCGGAGTCCATTCAAATTCTCCCTTCTTCAACATGGAAGTTAGAGGTCTAGCAATCAACCCATAGTTCTTCACAAACCTCCGATAGTACCCGGTCAATCCCAAGAACCCTCTAAGAGCCGAGATGTTCTTGGGTAGAGGCCAATCCACCATAGCCTCAATCTTCCTTTGGTCCACCTTCACACCTTCTCCCGATATGATGTGCCCTAAATATTCTAACTCTTTTTGGGCAAAGGCACATTTGGAAGGCTTGATGTAGAAGTGGTGCTTCTCCAAGATGGATAACACAACCTCCAAATGTTTGACATGCTCTTCCATAGAGTGGGAGTAGACCAAGATATCATCAAAAAATACTAGCATGAACTTCCTCAAGTAAGGCCGGAATACCTCATTCATTGTAGCTTGAAATGTGGAAGGAGCATTGCAAAGGCCAAATGGCATGACAAGATATTCGTAGTGGCCCGAATGTGTCCGGAATGCCGTCTTGTGAATGTCTTCCTCCTTCATTCGAATTTGGTGGTACCCCGCCCTTAAATCAAGTTTGGTGAAGACCGTTGCACCATGTAGTTCATCAAGCATCTCATCCACCGTGGGAATGGGGAATCGATCCTTGATAGTTGCTTCATTCAAGGCCCGGTAGTCGGTGCAAAATCTCCATGTGCCATCTTTCTTCTTCACAAGTAGAACCGGAGATGAGAAGGGACTTGTGCTATGGCGGATCAACCCTTGCTTCAACATCTCCTCCACTTGTCTCTCTATCTCCTCTTTTTGAAAATGAGCATACCGGTAGGGTGGAACGTTCACCGGTGTAGCTTCATTCTTCAATCTTATAGGGTGATCAAAGCTTCTTGGAGGTGGGAGAGATGTGGGTACCTTCATAACATCATGGTGAGCCTCCAATAAGCTTCGGATCTTTGGAGGGATGCCCTCCAACTCATCTTCTTTCTTGTCTTCTTCTTGGTGTTGGCCGGTCACCACAATGGCATAGCAAGAAGCTCCTCCTTTGCATAGCTTCTCTATCATGTTGGCTTCACAAGACCGCACCTCTTTGTTGCTCATGGCGGTCCACTTCTTCTTTTGGCCTCCAAGCTTGAACTCCATAGTCATGGTGCTATAGTCGGTTAGCACCTTCCCCAAGCCTTTGAGCCAAGCATTGCCCAACACCACGTCCAAGCCGACTAGTTGAAGAACATGTAGGTCGGCCTTGACCCTTACTCCTTGGATATTCATGCGAACATCCCTTACCACCTCTTGACATTTGAGCTTCTCCCCACTAGCGACCTTTACTTCAAAGGGCTCCACGGTCGCCCCTTTCAATCCAACCTTCTTCACTATTCCGGAGTTGATAAAATTATGGGATGAACCGCTATCTACCAAGAGAGATACCTCATGTTTGCCCACCCATGCCATCAAACGCATGGTGGACGGTCTTTGTACTCCGGACATGGCATGCAAGGATAGCTCGGCCTCTTCTTCTCCCGGGCTAAAATCAGCCCCATGGTCTTGCTCCTCCTCATCTTCTTCCTCCGAAGCCTCCGAGGTAGCCTCCTCCTCCTCGGAGCCCACATCTAAAAGGAAAGCTTGACCGGTTTTGCATTGATGGCCCCGGCTCCACTTGTCACCACATTTGAAGCATAGTCCCTTCTTGATGTAGTCTTGGAGCTCATCTCTAGAAAGCTTCTTGACATGTTGAGGCCGCTCCTTGTACTTCTTCACTTCTTCTTTCCCCTTCCAAGGCCCCTTCGGTGGTAGTGATGTAGAGGCCTTGTTGTTGAAGCTTTCCTTGGACATTTTCTTCTCCATGCCATAGCTTTGGTCCAAGATCTCGGCCATCCTCATAGCTTCTTGTAATCTTGCCGGTTGCTTCAACTTTAACTCCTTGGCAAGCCAAGGCTTCAAGCCATCAAGAAAAGTGCCCAACAATGCTTCTTCCGACCATCCACTCACCATGGTTTGTAGAAGCCGGAACTCATCAATATATGCTTGCACTCTTCCTTCTTGCTTTAGCTTGGCGAGTTGGCCATGATGATTCACAACGGGAGAAGGCCCCCATTGTGACATGAACTCCTTCACGAAGGCCGTCCACCCAAGCCTCTTGCCATCTTTCTCATATAGGTCACGGATCCACCTCCACCACCGGCTAGCTCTTCCCTCAAGATGGAAACTAGCTAATGTGACCCGATCCCTCCTTGGTACTTCATAGACATCAAAATATTGCTCGGCTTTGTCCATCCATTCATAAGGATCACCACCGCCGAACTTGGGAAAGTCAATCTTCGGTTTTCTTAGCCCTCTATCTTGGTGTCTTGGGCCCCTAGCATAATCTTCATCATAGTCTTCATTCCTCCTTCTTCCTTCCATGAAGTTCCTCCGGCCTATAGGCCTTTGGTCATGGAATGGATCTCCCTCGGGTTCACTCCCCTCTTCACTATGGCTAGGTCCCTCTTCTTCTATCCACCTCTCAATCTCTATCCCCCGGGCTTCAATTCTTCCTCCTCTCCTCCGAGGCCTCCGGTGATCTAGCTCCTCCATTCGGTTAGCTCGTAGGCTTTCCGCATCACTTCTCCTCTCATCCCTTCCATGACCCCGCCGTGAGGCGTGCGACCATGGCTCCTCATCATTTGATCTTTTATGCTCTCTTTCTCTTTCTTTTTCTCCAATCCTCCTCTCTAACCTCTCCAAGTGAGCATTCATCCCGGCTAGGGTATTGGATAGATTTTCTAGGGTTCGATTTTGGCTTTCAAGGGTTCGGTTTAGGTGGGCCGAACTCCCCTCCAATGCCTCTAGCCGAGCATGGTGAGAATTTGAATTAGCTCCCGACTCCATTATTTTGCTTCTACAAATGCACCTCCAAACCTCCTTTGGCCGTCACCCAAGGGATGAACCGACCCTCCTTCTTATATATATTTTTGAAAGGTACACCACTCAATCAACTCCAATTACAACAATGGTTTACAACAAATAAGCCTCACAACCCGAGAGTAACGTGTTGTTGCTCTACTTGCTCCCTACCCGGTGTAGTTAGGAGGGCACGAGGTACTACCAGTAGCCTCCCTCTTGTGCCGTCCCTCTATACCCTAACACCGAATAGTTGGGTCAAATAGCGCCGGGTACTACCAGTAGCCTCCCCGTTGGCACTATCCCTATGATGAGCAAAATAGAAGAACAAACCGTCCTCTTTACAACAAAAATGTTCTCACTCCCTTTTGCAAGCAAGGAATTTAAAGTGCCAAAATTTAAGTACTACTTGCAAGTAAAGAACTTCTAGTTTACCCTCCCACACTCACAACAAGAAAGTCTAAGTGCAAGAAGTAGTAGGAATCTTAAGGCTCACTTCTAAGCATGCAAGAAAGTAGTACTCCTTAATTCCACCCCGAATTGAAAATTTCTTGGTTTCAAGGGCGTTACCTCTTTGGAGAGACCTCCCTCGGAAGTCTCTCAATGAAAGCACCAATGTTGGAGGGTGGCTTTCGGCCCCCAAGCCACCACACCAAGTCTTGCTCGTGCGCACCTTGCGGATGCCTTAAAGTTGTTGGAAAAGGGCCGATCGGGTAACGCCAAGGTAGTTGAGCTTGTGCCGCGGTGTGCCAAGCTCTTAAGTAGCCGAGGGAATCAAGGCAAGGGGAGGGTCTACTGGTTGCAGCTTGACCCGACCCTTGGCTTGAGAAGAAAACAATCAAACTTAAGAGTATTTGTGGAGAAAGTTAGAGGAACGCTTGATTGATTCTATTTCCCAAAATGAAGCTTACAAGCAAAATATCTAAGGGAAACTATGATGGGTTTCCCCTAGCCCAAGTCTTGGACAAACCCCAAGACCGAATACAAAGAGACAAGGTCCCTCCCAAGCCACTAAGGCCGAAATACAACAAGTGCTAAGATGCAAGATAAAAGATGTAAGATGGTCAAAAGAGCCTCATTCCCTTTTATTTATAGTGCTCCCCAAGTGGCCCAAGAGTGGCCAAGGCATAGGGGTCTTCATGGCATGAGAAGGGCCAAAGGCTTGGCCAAGGCATGGGCAAGCCTTGGACATAGGCTGTTGGCCCGGCTGGGGCCTTGGCAGGGGGCTGGCAGGCCTATGGCACGGCCTGGGCGCTGTGGCAGGGCGCCTGGGCGCGGCAGGCTGGCTGGCAGGGCGCCTGGGCGCCAGGGGGCGCGGCAGGCGCGCGTGGGCGCGGCAGGCGTGCGGCAGGGCGCGGCACGGGCGCCGAGGCGCGGCAGGCGTGCGGCAGGGCGCGGCACGGGCGCCGAGGCGCGGCAGGCGGCGTGCGCAGGGGCGGTCGGGCGCGCGTGGGCGCGCGCGCAGGTCCGGTCGGGCGCGCGTGGGCGCTCGCGCAGGCGGCGCGCAGGGACGGTCGGGCGCGCCTGGGCGCGCGCGCAAGCGGCGAGGTTCGCTGGGCCGAACCTCGCCCGGGCATGCTGGCGGGCGCGCGGGCGGGCGCGCGGGCGGGCGCGCGGGCCCTGCGGTCAGCGGCGAGGTTCGCTGGCCCGAACCTCGCCTGGGCGTGCAGGCGCGCGCCTGGGCGCGCGGGCGGGCGGCTGGGCGCGCGGCCTGTGTCCTGGGCGTGCCCAGCCGTGGCCTGAGTGTGGCTGTGGCCTGGGCTCGCCCAGCCATGGCCTGGGCGCGCCCAGCAGTGGGCTGAGGCATGCTTGGGCATGTCTTGGGCGCGCTCGAGCATGGGCACGGGCGCGGCCTTGGTTGGGCACGGTCATGGGTGAGCTTGGCCGAGTGGAGAAGAGCTTGGCCAAGGCTAGGCCAAGCATGGAGGGGCTTGGCCAAGGCTTGGCCAAGCGTAAATGGGCTTCGGCCAATGCTTTCCAAGCAAAATAGTAAACTCATACCTTGGCATGTCCTTTCGTGGTCCTCCTCCGGGCCGGTATTTCCCCTTGGTTGAAGGCCCCGACGGTGGCGCTTGCGAGGGTCTTCAACACGCTGGCCCTAATTAAATGCGTCGTTCTGTCTTTTGGACCGACACGTGTGGTCATCTCAACGGGATGCGGCTTTTCTTTTCGCCGATCAGGGCCGTTGGGGAGGTTTATATAAACTCTCCCCTGGCCTTCTGTCCCATTCTTATCGCCTTCTTCCAGCTTTTCTTCCTTCAGCATTTCACGGTCCGAAGTTCTATTCTCCGGCGTCTTCCCCAGGTCGTCCTTTTTTCTTTCTTAATCCCTTTCTTCCCTTATAATGGGTTCTCTCCCCAGTGAGGTCGAGTCTACCATGAGCGTCCTGGAGGTCGAAATGACCGAAGAGTGGTTTTTCCCTCTTCACGGGTTCCGCTTGGAGCCCGCCAGGCGAAGGGATCGGATAGCCGATCCTCCGGTAGGCCGGGTCGGAGTGCATCTGGAATCGCTCTGGGCCGGCCTCCGATTTCCTCTTCACGGCTTCGTGAATGAGTTGCTGACGGTGTGCCAGTTGGTTCCGGCGCAACTCACTCCGAACGCCTGGAGGACAGTGGTCGGTTTCCTATCGCTGTGCTTACTGCAGGGGATTCCGACCTCTGTCAACATTTTCCGGCGACTTTTTATCTTTAAGTCGAATCCGGGAGACGGAGAGTGGCTGTATATCGCCCTTCGGGCGGGTCGGCCACTTTTTCATGATGCCCCCTCATCCATTCATGGCTGGAAGGAGAAATTCTTCTTCCTTGGTTCTGCACAGTCCTGGGGGTTTGACCCCAGGTGGGGACCGGCTCAGCTCAAGTCCATCAACAAACCCCCCAGACTTTCTCCACGTGAGCAGGGGATTCTCGACGCCATCCGCAGCCTCGAGGACGGCATCTTACTGAACGGCCTCATATGTGAGGACGCTTTGGTGAACGTGGGCTTGAGCTCGGCGTGTCCCCACGGTAAGAGTAATTACAAGGTGTATTTATTTCCTTACTGTTCTAATGTTCTAATCCTTTTTGCCTTTGCAGATATCGCAAAAATTGTGACGAAAAGCGAAGTCCTCTACGCCCGCTTCCAGAAGAGGGCAGCCGAGCTCTCGGGCGAGCCCACTGAGCCGAGAAAGAAGCAGAAGGTCTCGACGACCCCAGCGCCCCCGGCGCCAGCAGTGACCGAGGCGGGTCCTTCTCGCCCTTCGCACTCTGAGGCGGGCCCTTCTCGCCTCGCGCAGTCTGAGGCTGGTCGGGGGGAGGGCGCGGATTCCAGGGGCTCAGGCTCCCGGGGAGCTTCGGCGGCGCTCCCATGCCCGACGCCCTTGGCGCAAATTCCTGGTCGGCAGGACGCTCCAGTTGCCGACCAGGAGAGGAGTTCCGCAGGTCCCGCGCTTGCGCGTCCTGCTCCAGTCGTGCGGCAGTCAGATCGGCCGCTTGCCCGACCCCAGCCCCCTAGCTCCGAGCCGGGGGGCAGTCAGGGAGCCTCGGGGTCGGCTCTGCCTAGGCCAGCCGATGCTGGCCTTCCGGGCCCATCGGGCTCGGAGGAGCGAGTGCCTCTGGCACTCAACTGGTCGGTGTTCGAGGGCGATTCAGCCCTCGAAAACCCTCGAGTGGCGCGCGAAGTTTTTCGGGTCGCGCTGCTCCCGGCCGACCGGGCCCTGATACAGTCCATGAGCTATAATGCTTTCATGGACTCTACCCGCTGCAGCGCCGTCCGGGTATGTAAAATTTTTCATCTGTGTAATTTGTAAAATTTTTACTCGCAGCGCCTTATGTTTTTCTTTTCGTCTCTTTTACAGCATTTGCACGAGACGGAGATGCTGATGCACATCACCCACGACTACCGGGAGCGGGCCCGGAGGTATCAGCGTGGGTATGACGAGGCCCAAGCGAGGTACCTGGCCGCCGAGGCGAGGTACCAGGCCTCCGAGGCCGAACGTCAGGTGCTCCAGGAAAAAGTAGGAGCATCCGAGGAAAGGGTTCGAGCTCTCACCGCCGAGCTCGACGAAGAAAAGGGCGCGCATACGTTGGCGAGGTCCGAACTGCGCGCCGCGGAAGCTCGTCTAGCTGCCGCCGAGCTGGCGCTGGCCTCCCGCGAGCAGGAGGTGGAGAACGCCCGCCTTCGCCACTTAGAGCTCGAGCGGGGATTGAATAACCTCGAGCGGAAGGCCGCATATCATGAGGCTCGGGAGCTCGAGGCCCGGGAGCAAGCTCAGAACGCGGTGAGGCTCTTCCGCGAGTCGGAGGAGTTTCACGACCTCCTAGCAGAGGAGGGCGTGAATGGGCTAATCCAAGGCTTCCGGAATTTCCGCAATCAATTGCGGCGGCTCCTCCCGGATTTTGACGTGAACCTACTCCAACCGGGAGCAGGGGTCGAGAGGGGTGATGCGGCCGAGGCGATCCCCGAAGTCACCGAGGTCGCCTCCGAGGTTGCTCCTGCTGCTGCCGAGGCCGCCGAAGAGGCCCCGACTGGTGAGCCAGCTACTCCTGGTGCTGCTGGAGCCGAAGTAGTCGAGCTCGAGACTTGATGTAATTTTTGTTATTTTTTGTAAAGTCGGGATGGCCCCCCATACTTGTAAGGGCCAAACCCGAATTTTTGTACTCAGCCTACGGGCCTTTTTTGAAATGAATATACTTTCTTTAAAACTCGTCTGTTGTAGTCCAAGTTTCTCTGCTCGGATCCATATTAGGTTCCGAGGATATGGGCTCTAGGGCCTCAGCTTTACCCGCCACAGGGTTTGGTTTTAGGTTCGGCTTGCCGAGCTCCATTGCTCGGCCCTTCGACCAGTGGTATAGCAACGCTTGTGCTTTAAGGGATTTGGGCTCGGAGAGTCTTTCCGAGCCTAGCCCAGAATTCGACCAAGCCCTAAGGCGGTCACTGGGACTTAAACTTTTTAGCAAAGTTAGTAAACTTTGGGTCCGAGCCCCACATTGCCGGGGCGGGTCGGATTCTTTTCCAATGAATGGGTTGAATACTCGTCAGCTCGTGACGGGGATTCACCGGGCTTAGTATAATTGTGCTGGTGTCGTGAGCACCCCTTCACCGAGGCGATTGAAAATGCTCCTCTGCTCAGTGTCCGTTCTTTGAGGACGTCGGCAGAGAGAAATCCAAAAGCAGAATAGATAATGTAAAAACATTAAATAAATGGGTACCTTGTACCGTGTGCGTCCTTGCGCCGAGGCGACTGAAGACGCTTCTTTGCTCGGACTCCGTTCTTTGGGGACGTCGGCAGAGAAATCCAAGAATAGAATAGACAATATAGAGACATTAATGTAGAAACATTAAGTAAATGGGTACCTTGTACCGTGTGCGTCCTGGCGCCGAGGCGACTGAAGACGCTTCTCTGCTCGGACTCCATTTTTTTGGGGACGTCGGCAGAGAAATCCAAGAATAGAATAGACAATATAGAGACATTAACGTAGAAACATTAAGTAAATGGGTACCTTGTACCGTGTGCGTCCTGGCGCCGAGGCGACTGAAGACGCTTCTCTGCTCGGACTCCGTTTTTTGGGGACGTCGGCAGAGAAATCCAGCGATGGAGAGCGAGCCGAGCTCGTTGGCTGAAGCCGGCGGACAACGAGCCGAGCTCGTCTTGGTCAATGAAGACCGCATCCCAACGCATCGGGGCATCCCGATAAATCGGGGCATCTCGACGTCTCGAGGCATCCCGGTCGAGGTCGGGGTAGGAGAACGAGCCGAGCTCGTTGGCCGATGGAGCACGAGCCGAGCTCGTCGGTGGAAGTCGATGGAGAACGAGCCGAGCTCGTCTGGTCAGAGAGGACCGCAACTCATATCTCGACGTCTCGAGCTTCCCTATAGCCGGGGCATCCCGACGTCTCGGGGCATCCTGACCGTGGCCAGGGTAGGAGAACGAGCCGAGCTCGTTGGCTGATGGAGCACGAGCCGAGCTCGTCGGTGGAAGTCAATGGAGAACGAGCCGAGCTCGTCTGGTCAAAGAGGACCGCAACTCATATCTCGACGTCTCGAGCTTCCCTATAGCCGGGGCATCCCGACGTCTCGGGGCATCCTGACCGTGGCCAGGGTAGGAGAACGAGCCGAGCTCGTTGGCTGATGGAGCACGAGCCGAGCTCGTCGGTGGAAGTCGATGGAGAACGAGCCGAGCTCGTCTGGTCAGAGAGGACCGCAACTCATATCTCGACGTCTCGAGCTTCCCTATAGCCGGGGCATCCCGACGTCTCGGGGCATCCTGACCGTGGCCAGGGTAGGAGAACGAGCCGAGCTCGTTGGCTGATGGAGCACGAGCCGAGCTCGTCGGTGGAAGTCGATGGAGAACGAGCCGAGCTCGTCTGGTCAGAGAGGACCGCAACTCATATCTCGACGTCTCGAGCTTCCCTATAGCCGGGGCATCCCGACGTCTCGGGGCATCCCGACGGATCGGGGCATCTCGACGTCTCGAGGCGTCCTGACCGTGGTCAGGGTAGGAGAACGAGCCGAGCTCGTCTGGTCAGAGAGGACCGCAACTCATATCTCGACGTCTCGAGCTTCCCTATAGTCGGGGCATCCCGACGTCTCGGGGCATCCTGACCGTGGCCAGGGTAGGAGAACGAGCCGAGCTCGTTGGCTGATGGAGCACGAGCCGAGCTCGTCGGTGGAAGTCGATGGAGAACGAGCCGAGCTCGTCTGGTCAGAGAGGACCGCAACTCATAGTCGATGGAGCACGAGCCGAGCTCGTCGGTGGAAGTCGATGGAGAACGAGCCGAGCTCGTCTGGTCACTTAAGACCGCACCCCGACGTCTCGGGCCATCCCGACGGATCGGGGCATCCCGTTGTGGCAGGGCATCCTGACCGTGGTCAGGGTAGGAGAACGAGCCGAGCTCGTTGGTCGATGGAGAGCGCACCACGAACTCACGAACATCTTCAGGGAGTCCACGCAGGTACTCCATCATCCCGAGGCATCGGGGCATCCCAACCGTGGTCAGGGGAGGAGAAATAAACCTGACACCATAAGATAATCAGGAGTGTCGGTGAGCTCAAAATAAGTACGCAGACCATCATAAAATGAAATTCATAGTTGAACAATGGGGGACCCCTTGGGGTTTTATTGATGGTACACGCGGAGATTTTCAGAGTTCCAGCTCCGCGGAATGGGAGTCCCATCTAGAGACTCCAATTGATAAGTTTCGGGTCGGCGGATGCGCGTGACTCGGTATGGTCTTTCCCAGTTCGGGGCCAACTTCCCTTGCTCAGTTGGTCGGAAGGCTTCAGCTCTTCTGAGGACAAGGTCCCTCGGTCTGAAAGATTTGACTTTGACCCTGGCGTTGTAGTACTGAGCTGTCCTTTGCTGGTACCTCGCCATACGAACTCGGGCGGCCTCCCTTGTTTCCTCGATCAGGTCGAGGTTGCTTCTGAGCCGCGAAGAGTTGGAGCTGGCGTCGTGGTGCTCGACTCTTGGAGAGGGAAGCCCAATCTCTAGTGGAATGACGGCCTCCGTCCCATATGTTAGGTTGAAGGAAGTCTCGCCGGTGGGGACGCGGAATGTGGTCCGGTAAGCCCACAGGACATTGTATAGGTCTTCGACCCATTGTCCTTTGGATTTGTCGAGCCTGGCTTTGAGACCCTGCAAAATAGTACGATTTGTTACCTCGGTTTCTCCATTCGTCTGAGGGTGCGCGACCGAGGTGAAGCAATGGTCAATGCCAAGCTCGGAGCAGAACTCTCTGAAGTGGATGTTGTCGAACTGGCGACCGTTGTCAGAGATAAGGATGCGGGGAAGCCCGAATCTGCAGATAATGGACTTCCAGATGAAATCCCGCATCTTCTGCTCGGTGATCCGGGCGAGGGGCTCGGCTTCTACCCACTTTGTGAAGTAGTCGAGGGAGACGACCAGGAACTTTCTTTGCCCAGTGGCCAGTGAAAATGGCCCGAGGATGTCAATTCCCCACTGGGCAAAAGGCCAAGGGGAGCTGATAGAAGTCAAGGAAGCCGAGGGCCGGCGCTGAACATTGGCATTCCTTTGGCACCGGTCACATCTTTGGACGAAGTCCATAGCATCCTTCTGGAGTGTCGGCCAATAGTATCCTTGGCGTAGAATTTTGTGGGCCAATGCTCGTCCTCCCAGATGATTTCCACAGATCCCTTCATGGACTTCGCGCATGGCGTAATCAGCCTCTGTTGGGCGGAGGCATCTGAGGAGGGGAGAAGTGAAGGATCTCCAGTAGAGCTTTCCCTCGTATAGTACGTACCGGGTGGCGAGGCGCTTGATTCGGCGAGCCTCTTGTTCATTAGTGGGGAGGACTTCGTCTTGCAGATAGCTGATGAGTTCGTCCATCCAGCTTGGCTCGAACTCAGTGCAGAGGATCTGCTCGGGCTCGTCTGTGCTGGGCTTTTGGAGATATTCCAGTACTGCCTCTTTGGAAAGCTCGCTCATGCGAGAGGACGCCAGCTTTGATAGCTAGTCGGCCCTGAGATTCTCCGACCTGGCAACATGTTGAATGTGAAAAGAGTCCAAGGTCGAGGCGAGATCCCGTACCTTCTGAAGATACTTCTGCATGGTCGGGTCTCTGGCTTCGAAGTCGCCCACAATTTGGTTGACGACGAGCTGAGAATCACTGAAGGCCTTCAAGTCCTTCACTCCTAGCTCCTTGGCTAGCTTGAGCCCGGCGACGAGCGCTTCATACTCCGCCATGTTATTGGAAGCAGGAAACTCGAGGCGTAAGGCTTGCTCGGCGACCACCCCCTCTGGGCTGGTGAGGATGAGCCCTGCTCCGCTACCCCCCGAGTTTAAAGAGCCATCGACATGCAGAGTCCATGTCAAACTCGGGGTCTGCTCCACCGGTGGCTCAGGTTCGGGTTCGACCTCATCCGGTATGGTGCACTCGACTATAAAGTCTGCGAGTGCTTGTGCTTTGATCGCCGGTCTGGGCCGGTACTCAATGTCGAATTCTCCGAGCTCAATGGCCCATTTGGTGATCCGACCCGCACGATCTGATCTCTGCAGGATCTGCTTGACCGACTGGTCGGTCAGCACAGCTACTGTATGAGCTTGGAAGTAGGGTCGGAGCCTCCGAGCCGAGATGACCAAAGCATAGGCAGTCTTCTCAAGCTTGGAGTATCGGGTCTCGGCGTCCCTCAAGACCCGGCTGGTGTAGTATACTGGCTTTTGGAGTTTGCCCTCCTCTCGGACCAGGACCGAGCTTACTACTACAGGGGAGACAGCTAGATACAAGTAGAGGAGCTCACCCTGTTGAGGTTTTATGAGCAGGGGAGGGGAAGCCAGGAGATGCTTTAGTTCTTCAAAAGATTGCTGGCACTCGTTCGACCACAAAAAGTTCTTCGGCTTCTTGAGGGCTGCAAAGAATGGAAGGCAGCGCTCGGCCGAGCGGGAGATGAATCTTCCGAGGGCTGCGACTCGGCCTGTGAGCCGTTGTACCTCCTTGATCGTCCTGGGAGGCGTCATCTCTTGGAGGGCTCGGATCTTCTCTGGATTGGCCTCAATTCCTCGTTGTGTAATTATGAAGCCGAGGAATTTGCCGGAGGTGACCCCGAATGCACATTTAGCTGGATTGAGCTTCATCTGGTACTTTCGGAGTGTGGAGAATGCTTCATTGAGGTCGGCTATGTGGTCTTGCGCCACCTTGCTTTTCACCAGCACGTCATCCACGTAGACCTCCATGTTTCGGCCTATTTGGTCTTTGAAGATTCGGCTGACCAGCCTTTGATAAGTTGCCCCGGCATTTTTCAAGCCGAATGGCATTACCTTGTAGCAGTAGGTTCCCCGTCGGTGATGAAGGCTGTCTTTTCCTCATCTTCTGGCGCCATGCGGATCTGGTTGTATCCGGAAAAGGCGTCCATGAATGCCAGCAGCTCGTGACCCGAGGTGGAGTCCACGAGCTGGTCGATGCTGGGAAGTGGAAAGCTGTCCTTCGGGCAGGCTTTATTCAGGTTGGTGTAGTCCACGCACATACGCCACTTCCCGCTGGCTTTCTTGACGAGGACCACATTGGCGAGCCATTCCGGGTAGGATATCTCCCGGATGAAGCCGGCTTCAAGGAGCTTGCCGACCTCCTCGGCTGCTGCTCGTTGTCGTTCAGGGGCGGCGCCTCGCTTCTTTTGTCGCACGGGCTTGCAGGTCGGCTTCACCTGAAGCCGGTGGACCATGACCTCCGGATCTATCCCCGGCATGTCTGCAGGCGACCATGCGAAGACATCCATATTGTCCCGTAGGAAGTTGACGAGGCGACTCCTCTCGTGTTCGCCAAGGCCAGAGCCGACCTGCACGGTTAGCTCGGGAAAGTTCTCTCGTAAGGAAACTTGAATTAACAACTCACCAGGCTCTACCCGCTCTTTCTGGGGGTTGACCCGTGCCTCCATAACTTCAGTTGAGGGCTGGTCAGTTGTTGGGGCAGGCACCTCGGCTGGTCGTCTTGCCTCGTGGGTCGCTAGGTAGCATTGCCTTGCCACCATTTGGTCCCCTCGAACTTCACCGACTCCCTGGCTGGTGGGGAATCGCATCAGCAGGTGGTGAGTCGAGACCACTGCTCGGAGGGCGTTGAGTCCTGGCCTTCCGAGGATGGCGTTGTAAACCGAGGGCAGGCGTATTACAAGGAAGCTCATACCCACGGTACTTTCACGAGGGGCGAGCCCGGCTGTGACCAGAAGGTCGATCTCGCCCTCTACTGGGACTGAATCCCCAGTGAATCCAACTAACGGAGCATTCATCCTCCGTAGTTGCTCTTTTGTCATCCCCATTTTACAATAAGCACCAAAATACAAAACATTCGCCGAGCTTCCATTATCAACCAGGATGCGTTTTACATCAAATTTATTTATGATCATGGAGATGACCACGACATCATCATGGGGAGTTTCGACTCCCTCTAGATCATCATCTGAGAAGGAGATGGCTTCAGAGGTGCGCGGGCGCTTCGAGGAGGCTTCTTCCCCTGAGGCTTCCCCAGCCGAGGTCCCGCCTCGGATAGTATTGATGACGCCGGCGATGGGCCTGTTGGCATTTGAACCTTCAGGCTGTGCTGCTCCTTCGACTGGCTTCTTCCCTTCATGCCGGCCTTGCACAAACCGATTGAGCACCCCTCGGCGGATGAGTGCTTCGATCTCATTTCGGAGCTGGTAACACTCCTCGGTATCATGGCCGTGATCCCGGTGGAAACGGCAATACTTCCGGAGATCACGCCGGATTCTGGTGTCTAGCTTCGGAGGTGGGAGCCGGATGCAATCCCGACTCTCAATCTCCATGAGAATTTCAGCCCGAGGAGCGTTAAGGGGAGTGTATCTTTCATACCTCCCTTCGGGCGTGCGGGCCCGCTGTGGGAACCTCTGCTGTGGTGGTCCCCTCAACCGGGGTGGACTCTTCGGGCGGGGCGGATTCTTAGCTCGTCGCGGAGATGAGCTTCTGGGCTGGCCGCGCTCCTCGCGGCGTCTCTTCTTGGGGTTCTACTCGGCCCCGCCCCGCCTAACGGCCACGGCTTCCTCAGCCTTGGCGTACTTCTGCGCCCGGGCGAACATCTCGGTGAGGTCCGCAGGGAAATTCTTCTCAATCGAGAAGAGGAATCTGTAAGACCGGGCTCCAGTCTTCAACGCCGACATGGCGATTGACTGGTCATGCTCCCGGACCTCCCATGTTGCGGCGGTGAACCGATCCAAATACTCTTTGAAGGACTCTCCCTCCTTCTGCTTAATGTCCAGGAGGGAGTCGGACGTCCGTCGCTGGGGCTGGCTGGCGGCGAAGTTGCCAGCAAATTGTCTGCCGAGCTGCTCAAAGGATGAGACAGTACTCGGCTTCAGCCCGGCAAACCACAGCCGGGCTGGTCCTCGGAGTGTCGCCGGAAAAGCTTTGCACGTCATGGCCTCCGAGGCTCCTTGTAGGGCCATTAAGACCCGGTAACTCTCCAGGTGGTCAAGGGGATCAGCCTTGCCGTTGTAAGGCTCCACCTGGGGCATCTTGAACCGTAGTGGAACCGGTTCATCTTCAATCTCCGGGGAGAAGGGCGACTTCGTATTGAACTCGAAGTCGCCGTCACGTCCTGATTTCCTCCCGTGGAGTGCCTGGATTTGGCGCTCCAGCTTCTCGACCTTCTTGTCGAGTTCGCCATTCTGGAGGATCGCTGCAGCGGTTCGTTCGAGCGCAGGTTGCCCTGGAACCGACTCAGCTTCTGAAGGCTGTGGCCAGCCTCCGTGGCCCCTGGCTGGGTGCTCTCTCCAGAGGGAGGCCTGGACTTGGGAGTCCTGACCTCGAAGGGGAAGTCCGCTTGTAGGGGGCTCCGGTTGAACTGGAGCCGGAGGAGGCGGTGCCGTTGGGATGCCCCTGGGCTGCAGGCTTTGGACAGCGGTAGCCAGGGCCTGCACCTGTTGCACCAGGGCATCAAACTGCTCCGGCCGAACTTGATGAACTGACTCAGCCGGAGGTGGTGAGTTTCGAACGGAATGCTCAGGATTGGGTGGAGGACGTCGAGAGGCGTTGGAAGCCCCTTTGCTTCTTAGCTTCATGGCAGCGAACTCGGTCCCTTCCTCTAGCGCCAACTGTTGCTGGAAATTGGACCCGGGGGCCGCCGCGAAACCAGGGGAGGAGGGGCTCCGTCGTAAGGACGGTGGTCGGCGGCGCGCCGGCTGGTGGTGTCCTCCTGGAGGATGCGAGTCCTGCAAGAAAAACCGGTGGCCGGGCTCCCCGGCGCCGGCCCTCCGATGCTTAAGTCAGAGAGGGCCAATATGTGGAGAGAGCAAGGAAGAGAGTATATGGAGTAGACAGCAAGAATGTTTGGATAAGATAAAGGTGAAGAGGATGATGTCCTCAATTGTGTCTGTGTTGTTTTCTCTTATCCCGGTCCGGTCCCCCTCCCTTTTCCCCCAGGTTTCCTTTTATAGAAGGATTTTTGTTACCTGGGAGGTGACAGGAGGTTTGTCCTGTTCTGTAATAATTGGGCACGATTCGGCCCATTAATGGCGTAGTGGAGAATAAGGCCGAATCGGACCGGAGTCAGGGAGTTGTCACGGTCGATCGGACCTGTTGGAGTGGTTGAACCGCCGGCCGTGGTGGGCCTGGGGTCCGTGGATGGTAAGTGCATTTATTACCGAGTGAACCGGCGGTCAGGGAGAGCCATACGCTCTGATGGTTCAGTGATCCGGAGATCGTCTTGGGCCGTGTTCATTAAATGACTGAGTGCATCGGAGACTTGAGGGGGTCTCATGCATTAATGGCAGGTCGTGCCGAATACCTGCGGAGATCTTATGCCTTGATGGCTTGGAGATAGTGGCGGGTCGTGGTGGAGTCGCGTGTATAGCCGCCAGACCTTTCGAGAAGGTTAGGCAAGGCATCGGCTCGGCAGGGGTGCCGAGCCGAGCTGGTCGCCCAGAGGGGCGCCCTGTGGCGGGGTTGCTTCTAGTACTTCTGCTCGGCGCCCTTTGGGCGAGCGTCTTTACTTGCGCTCTTTGGTTGGTTTCCTGGTCGGCGCTTTTTAGGCGAGCGCTTTCTCTGGTCGGCGTTCTCTGGTCGACTCTTTCTAGCCGAGCATCCCTACTTGGTCATTTTGGTTGGGCGCCTCTTCTTGGCGCTCTCTCTGGTCGGCGCTCTCTAGCCGAGCACCCTGCTGGTCGGCACTTTTCGGTCGAGCGCCTTTCCGGTCGGCACTCTTTGGCCGAGCATCTTCCTGGTCGGCGCTCTTTGGCCGAGCGCCTCCGTGGCGGTATGACTTGGGGTTTTTTCCCCAACAGTTGGCATAGACTCATTTATAGGACTCATGAGAAGAAATTGATCTAGCCCCAAAATGGGCCAAAAGAGAAGGGGACCTTTGATGGGGTTAATGTCGCCACTCTACTCGATCACGTCCATACCTTTTGCATCTTCTTGTGCCAAAGGAAATGCCCGTTATCTTCATGGTCTCTCACTATGGAGCTCAAAGAAGTAAGGAGCAAACTTTCTTTAAGTTTCCCACATTTTCTTTCTTTTTTTCCCTTTCAAAACATTTTTACCAGCATCTCCCCAAAGGAGGCACTCCCGCTTTAGAATATTTGGACGATTATGAGAGATGAAGTGACATTTCAGGCTAAGTATATATTTAGAAAGGCCAACGGAGTCGCAGATTGAGTGACTGTTTATGTGACCTATCACTTCGGAGGCACCCTATGGGTTGGACAGAAAAGTTGTCTAGGCATTTTATAATCTATTGTTTTTTAATTTTATTGCGTATATCCGTATTTGTTGTATATACAAACCCTTCCCCCACCCTTCGGCCAAAGAGTTCTTCCTTACTTTTTCTCATCAACCCAAAAAAAGAAAAAGAAAAAGAAAATTCCTTCTCCTTTTAGGATCCGATTCCCAAAGAGCTTTGGTGACCGTTTCTCATTTAAAATCCACTTCATGAAAAACGATTCCCGTTTCCCTTCTCTTAACCTTTTCCCAGGCTTTCCCTCTTCCCCATAAAACCCAAATGCCGCCCGCCACTTCTCCAAGGGTTTAAGGCGGGGTTTTTTTTCTATCATTATAACTTTCCCTTTTCCTACCACTAGAAGAAGTTGAAGAAGATGAGGGTGGTGGAGTTTTACTTCTACCTTCTCATTTCCCCGCTACCTCTCCTTGGTCTTACTGGTGAGTGGCCAAAGAGGCAAAATCTTTCTCATTATAGGCTTCCTTCTCTACTTTCTCTTCATGTCTTCTTTCTTCTGTCTGTGCTCTAGATGCAGGTCAAGAAGCTATTCAGCCGGTGAACCTCCGGGAACCAAACCAGTTTAGCCTTCACCTTTCCCCTCACACCACTAGCCCACTTCCCATTGCAGTCTCTGTCACTGAAGCAGAGCTTTCCGTAGTCTCTTCCAGTGTCTTAGCGGCAGAGAGCTGGCTAAAAACTCATGTCCTTGCTCCCCTCTCCTCCACTAGGATCACCACCATTGAGTTAGGAAAAGGGGTCCTGTGTGACAGAAACCATGAACACCAATGGAGCTTGGTTCTGCCCTCTGTTAAAAATTTGTACTACTGTCTAGTGAGAAGAGGTCTATTAGAAAAGATCAAACTTTCTGCTGCCTTTTCCTCTAATTGCTTCCACCATCTTCACTTCTCTTTATCTGGAGGTGATTTGAAACAGGGCATACTAAATCCTTTGCTGGGCTTCCTCCAAGATAACACCATGGTTTACTCCATCGATTCGTCTTCTGAATTCTCGCATCCCCCCGATAACTACGAACGGGTTTACTCCGTTCATCGAGTTGCCTCGGAAGAGCTGGGCTTTTCCAAGCTGCCACCTCCATTTATGCTTCCAAGTCCTAGAACTCCTCTCTCGCCCATCCCATTTGCGCCGGTGCCTGACTCCCACTTCTCTTTCGTGCCCAGTGCTGCCCCATCGGAAATCCCCACGAACCCACCTGATGCGCCACGAGTTCCATCGCCATTGCCGAATGCCTCTCCATCGAGAGCTCCTGCAGGCAGTCCTCTCATGTCTGTGTTCCCACCACCATCGCCCGCTGCCCCTGTGACACCGCATTCACCAGCTGCCCCTTCAGCTCAAGTCCCGATAATCCCAGCTTTTCCGCCTGTAGTATTCCCACCGTTGGCGCCTTGCTCTGTGCCGGCACCGGAGCCTGCGCCAGGGCCAGGGGAAGAGCAGAAGGGGGGCTTGTGGTGTGTGGCGAAGCCGGCAGTTCCGGCGGAAAAGTTGCAAGAGGCAATGGACTATGCCTGTGGGGAAGGTGGGGCTGACTGCGAGGAGATTAGGCCTAATGGTAGCTGTTATTATCCTGATACTGTGGTAGCCCATGCTTCCTATGCTTTGAATAGCTGCTGGCAGAAGACGAAGCATGCCGGAGGCACCTGCAGCTTTGATGGGACTGCAATACTTATTACATCAGACCCAAGTATGTGCAAAAAAAAAGCTCCTCTTTACCTCCCTATTGGCTTCTAAATTCTTGCTGTTTTTTCTGCCTCCATTGTTGCATTCTGTGCTGGAGTAGCGTGAAGTAGTATGTTTCTCCATTCATTGAGTTTATATATCTTTATCAATTTATACCATGACAGTGCTGCAGTCTTTGTAGTTGTTTAGAGCTATACCTATGTTGTTGTTCTCATGCTAGTTTTAGCAAGGGGTGGTCAGCATTAATTCATCATTGGTGCCCCATACATTGTTATAGCTCCAGTCTGAGTGCATTTTTTACATGTGCTCACTTGTTCCCGTCTCTTGCTTGTGCATTTGTACACCATTCTGTTTTGGGTTGGCTTCAGAATAATGTGAATGGCGAAGTTGATCTTAAGATTCATTGTCGTTGATTTGTGTTTCTGCTATGGGATTTGACTTAAAAGTGTCTTTGGTATAGACCTCTGCGAGAGATTAAGTATAAAGGAATTGCAGCATATTGCTATGAAATGTCTTTTGTAGATTCATCTCTGTTTTTCTCTTGTTGCAGTTCCTTGTATTCGTTTCGATCCCTCTTGAAAAGAATTGATGGGATCTTCCCATCCTCTGCTCAAAAAATAAGAAACAAACAAACAGATAATGGGGAAAATAATAAGACTTCTTTAGGTTGAAGTCTAAGAAATAGGGATGGATATATGTTCGTTATACTTATGATAACCAGCCATAATTTAGTTTTCTAAGCTTTAATTTGAGTTTCTTTTAGTGCATTGCAAAGCTAATTGAATTGTTTGATCCTTTTTTTTAATTTGTACTGCAAATCTAATCAAATGTTTGATAAGTGGTCCCATATGTAATTACTTTCCTTTTTCCTCATCTATGTATGCAATCTTCCCATACTCAAAGTTAATTACTAGCTTGAGTCATACCTTAAGCCTACAGAATAGTTTCTCCTCCTGTGCATATTGTCTGTTCTTGTTTCTTGCACAATTTCCTACTTTTTTGTTCACTTCTTCTACTTGGTATGGGACATGAGAGGTTTTCTCAAGTCCTCTAACTAGTGCATGCTTCTACCTTGGATTGGTTGGAGTCTCATAACACTAAGAAGATGATGTCCTTGGCATGCTCAAGGTCAGCTCTGTATATTTTTCTTTAATACATCTTCGTATTGTTTTGGTACATACATCAGCATTTTCTTATTTCCCCATTGTCTCATTTGTTTAATGTACCTATCCATAGCTATATCCCTAAGTAATTCCCAAACCCATCTTAGCATTATGGTCTTTTCTCATTGCCTCGGTTCCAGAGTTTAGATTCAAAATTTCAAATACTAGAATCAGTCGCATTGAGTTAGATGAGATTCTATGGTATTCAATTGCATGACTCTGAAATAGGTATCTTCTTGGCATCCACCCTCCATTATAAATCGTATGAGATGGATCATAAGTGGTGCAAAATATAAATGCTAAAGCAATGTGGACTTGGCAATTAAGGAAAAAATATCATATGGGATGAGCACCAAAAGAAGAAATATGGGATAGGCTTTCTATTTTGCTATGTTTTCCCTAGTACCCATCTTAAAGTAGAAATCCAAAAGTCACAAACTTCTCCTAATAACGAAGTCGTCGATCCCATGATTCAAAAAAAAAAAAAAGGAAAGGAAATCATGTGCGGTATAAAAACCAAAAAAGAAAAGAAATTATGCATGGCATCCTCTTGCTTCCTCGTTTCCAAAACATGCTTTTTACCAGTACACACTCCATGGCTAGATAATACACACTAAGTAAATTAGTCATTTAGTATGCTAATACACATCTTTAGATAAATCTATTCATAGTTTTTAGAACATAGAGTTTAGTAGTATACTATACATGGCCGGTAACATACTTAATAAATTAGTCGTCTAGCAATCCAATGTACACATCCTATCAAATTGATACATAGTTTTTAGAATATCATGTTCACCAGTGTACATTATATGACTAGGTGATACGCACTCATTGACTTCCTAATACATACTGCAAGCTTCTTTTACACACACCTAGCAGTGATCCAATGCACATCTCTAGATAAATTGATACACAGTTTCCAAAACATGCTTTTTACCAATACATGCTAATATAGCCAAGTGATATATACATAACAAATTAAGTTATCTAGCAAGCTAATATACACCTCTAGGTAAATCGATATACGGTTGCCATAATAGTATTCATCAGTATTAGTACACAGTGCACAGTTTTTTAGTTTTGTTTAACATAAAAAATTATATACATACTATTCCTTAGATTCCCTAACTCTTAGATCCAAAAATTCTGAAAAAGAGGGAAATTTGGAGGAGGAACGAACTTGAAAAAAAGAAAGAAGATCTTATGAAAGGGAGAGATGGCTTGATGAGGAAAAGGACGGATAGAGAGGCTTGACGAGAAAGAAAGAGCATGCCACGCGTGATTCCCATTCCTTCTTTGATTTTTTTTTTTTAATCACGAGACCAACTACTCCGTTAGTAGGTCAAGTTTTTGACTTTTGAGTTTCTACTTTAAGATGGACATTAAGGGAAATGTGGTAAAACAAAAAGCCCACCCCATATTTCCTTCTCTGGTGCCCGTCCAATATGAGTTTTGTTCGGCAATTAGAAATGCATCAATCATGGAGGAAAGAGCAGTGGTGTGTGCCAAAATACATTATTATCAGTTTAACAAAAGATATGTAGCTACTTGTAGTGCTAGACTGAAAAATAAAATTTTAAAAAGGTTTACTTTTATGTTCCCTTAAAAATTGTAACTCAAATTTGAAGGCCCTTGAATTGTTGCACCATTTGTAGCACATAATGAAAAAACTTAATTGTGTTAATATTAGCAATTGAAGCTTAGCAGCCGGTATTATATAAAACACATTCTGTAGTGTCATCATTGCCTTTATTGTTTTTTTTCCTCCAAGAAAGATGATAACCCATCTTTGATTAATTGGATTGTTTACCTGCAGGCTTTCAGCAATGCCGGTTCATATTCACTTGAGATGATGGTGATAGAGCCTTGATGCTGTTCGGATGCTCTTTTTAATTTACATATATTTTTGGTCTGATGAAATCAAGTAGGTGGTTGTTTTGTGGGTGAGAAAAATATTTTGACAACCGAGTTTCAAACAGCATTTAAGTTTGTTCAGGGACTTTTGGTATTTAACCGACCTTCTTTACGCATAATCTGCACATGCTCATTAAATCTAAATATGAGATGATCCAATCCTGTGTTAATTACAGGTACTTAGGAAAGGGATCAATGAGACTAGAGGAGTGTATGAAGCCAATGCCTAGAGCAACTTGGCCATTTTATTACTTTCCAATCATTTATAAAAAGAAAAAAAATCTTTGGGGCATGAAAAGTTAAAAAAAAAACAAATGAAATTTTTGAAAGCTCACTGGATTCCTAGAGAGGAATTGGTCTAAGATAGTTGAAAAGTAAAATATTTAAAGATATAAAATGAAAACCAAACTATCATGTAATACAAACCAATTCAATTAGGAATCTAATTAATTGGATTTAAATATTGAAATATCGGATTTAGTGTATGCATACTACTATAGCCAATTATATTATCTAATATCTATGACACAATTCATTATTGAGACATGTCGAGCGATCACACCCCTTCATTTACTGCCTTGGATAATGCATTTTCAAAACTTAGGATGTCAAGTAATTATAATTTGAATGAGCCTCTAAGCATCTCTCAAAGAAAACAATAACTGATGATATAATTTTTGTCATATATAGATAGAGTACTTTCACATCATTCATGAATGTGTAGTGCATATGCTCTGTCATCATCTATGATTCTGGTTAAAGAAACAGTCTTCTAGCCAGGCTCATATGCCTCGATACGACCGTGAGAGAGGGCTTGGAGAGAGTGGCTTAGCCATTTAGAGATAGAGATTGAGAAAGATGATAGGAGATAGAGATTTAAGAGTCCTATAGTAAGTGCGAAGCTAGACTTAATTGGCAGTTGTTCCTTTCTTCACCGAAGCCAAAGTTCTGTAGCTTTGAGGGCTTATCGGACGGGAAAAAACGAAATCTTTGGGAGCCTGCATCAGAATTCTTTCCGCCACGCACTTCACATCTTCCAATATTTGGAAACATCGCATTAAATATCATATTTGAATATATTTTATGCTCGACTGTCACGGAAGTGGTACAATATTTTGTTGCAAATTAATCCTTTAAAATGATAGTTGAAGTAATTAATGAAGAAATTAAGTAATTAACCACTCATTTAGTTTGCCTGTTTGCAATGGATACCCTTGACAACCTTTGCATTGATAGTTATCTGTGATTTTCTTCTGTTTTGACAAACAGTACAGGTGGCAGCCCCACCTATAATCGAGGTAAGGAAAACCTGAACCTAGATCCCTTGTAACCACACCACAAGGACAACATTTGCATTGCTTATTACTAGTGAATTTTTAATATATATATATATATATATATATATATATATATATATATATATATATATATATATATATATATATATATATATATATATATATATATATAAGAGAAGCGCGGTTCCGGGCCACTTATATCCACACCAAGAGATTTTACAAAATCAACAATCTGGCGCCCTAAGAGAGATTTTCAACTCTAGTAGAGGTCATGCAGGAGACAAATAGACTTGCGGGATAATGGGGGATGTTGGAGTAGAAGAGATGGAACAGAGTTTGCAAATATTAGGAAGATGGGAAATGGCTATGAGAGAGCTTCAATGTGCTTCTCTAATGGAAGATTTGCACGAAAAACACACGATATACTTTTGAATATACCTGTTTGCTTAATAAAAAATACAGGAGATAGGCCATCAATCATCTTAATAAAAAGGAACTTAGTCAATGTTCTATATTCTCAGACAACAAAAGAATATAGTCAGGAAGAACATAAATATGCGAGAGTTTGTCTATGGAGAATCTATAACCCTGCAACTGGAATATGACAGTTACTATTCAGATATTTCTTCAAAACTGAACTTGATATATGTTTATGCAGCAACAATGGAATTATGAGCTTGAGGTAGGAAAATTTAGTAAATCTGGATTGCCAATGAAAAATGAAAATCTCTATATCATTGAAAACTTAGTTTACTCTTGCATTATTGAAACTACCGTTGTCTCCAAAAGATACTCTTTGTAGTTTCATGGAAAGCTGATACATGATGGATTGCAGAATGAACAAATTTTGAAGTAAGTTTTGCACGTCTTATTAGATGCTTAGATATAGAATACATATACTTTGCCTCTGTACAACAATTATATATATATAAAAAATTATGCCTATTCAGAAGTTGTTTCTTTTGGCAAAACCAAAGCGATAAGGCACTCGGATGGATGAGGTGTAATGGCCAACAAGGAGCAAGTATCAACTGAATAGGGAAGAATGAAAAGTAACCTTGCCCACATGGAATTCCCTGCAGCTATCTTTATCACTCCAGCACATTCCCTTTGTTTTAAATATGATATGAAATCATGGAACTGCACAAGAAGTAATCAGAACCTTTTAGTTCGCCATCAAATAAATTGTTCAATTTTGGATTTGCCCAACATTACATAATTAATTAATTACATATTCAAAATTTTCATAAATTCATCAAACTATTTGTCAGCAATAACAAAGACAGACCACCAATGTTCGAAAAAAAAGAAGTTCTACCATAGATTGTATTTAAAACAGAAGGTTTTATCCCCCACAAATACAAACCCAAGTACTCATAGAAAGGGAAAAACCTTCAGGAGAAAAGCACGTCCAAATAGACAGCAATATCAAAAGCCATGCCCAGCATTACGAATTGACAAAAAAAAACCATTTTTAAGCATTATACTGAACAACACAAGAACCATGTATCATGATTTTGGAAATCTACCAACAATCCACATAAAGAATGATTAGCAGATCATCTTTCTTCTTTTCTTTAGTAAATCTTATTAAGAGAAAATTTTCTGAGCAGGGATCTGGGTCAACTAGTACTCATAAGGAAAGCTTGATGGAGAAGCAAGTAGGGCATAAAAGATTTACAAGCAGGTCAGTGGAGCGACAAAATAAATGAAAACTAGAAAAGATTCTACAATTGCACATAATGAGATACACAACAGCTGACACATAACCACAATGTCTCAGGAAACTTGATGCAGCAACTGACAAAGTATTTCTTCATTACTATTGAGTTACTTCTATGTGGTGATTTTTTTTTAATAACTTTATGGCTGTTTTGAATTCGATAAGACCCAATCTTCTATCAAAGATTTTTTTTATTATGATCAGTTTCTAAATTAGTTAGGTGACTAGCTTGGTTCTTGATGCAGCATAAGGTGCAACGAGCAGGTGCTATAACTAGCTAGAATATGCCAAGCTTTAATAAAAGCCAGTGCATTCGCAGGCGAAGACTTCGACAACCAAATTTGGTGGATTTTTTTATAAATTTTTCATTAAAGACAACATAGAAATTTAGCTCAGTTTCTACATCTATGGTAAAATAAATCTAGCATGTTCCCTTATTACTAAGTCCTATTTCGAGAATGATTTTGTATTAGGTTTAATGCCCAAATTAACTTAAAGGGCCATGTCATATATATATATATAAGTCTAATACATTGTATGGGGCAGACTTTTGACATATTAATAAAATTTCTCGGAATGAACTTCCTTCACCAAACGAAGGGTTCTTCAATCCAACTTACTTCAATTTGTGTATTAATCTTCAAAATTTAATCCCGGTGATCAAATCGCCTTTCACCCTTCGCCCTGCATCAGTTCTGGAGTATCTTTTCTAGTCCAAAAGACTTATCTTTGGAAATTCTTAATATGCAGCTTTTGTTAAGAGACGTAACTTAAAAGCAGAGTTTCAAGGGTTGTCAGTCAAAATCACAGGATTTATGGCACTCAAACAACCATATTAGGGCAAGTAGTTGTCCACTTTTTTGGTTGGATTTATAAGCCTCTCATGGTTTCAGAAAATCCCAAACATGGATAATGTAAATCTTGTAATATAGAGGCTGATTAGTTAGAAATATGCAACGCACACTTTAAAGAAAACTGGATTGAAGCTTATAAGGTAAGTCCCGTGGAAGAGAAAATAGGAAACATCTGCTGTATACACCTATTTTTTGCTGTCCACTATATATAGTTTAGCAAGAGCTAAAGCAAGGGCTATGAGTACCAACAGAAAGGCAGGTGGGCATATAATCCGAGTCTTGGGTGTGGGTACAAACTAAAAAGCAAGAGGTTTGTTTAAAAAGTTAATAAACTACTTTTAAATGGATTTAAAGATGAAGAGGTTACACACACAAACATTTAATACTGAAGTCAAGGTTTAATAAACTATGTATGAAGTTTTGAACTTAAAAAAATAAAGGGCTTACATACAATCTGAATATTTAACTAACATTAATTTCCTTCTAAACAAGGTTTTATGAACCAATCCATACCTGGCCGGTATGGGTGTATTGCAACAACCTGGTATGATGTCAGCATGGTAGGGAGGCTCGATATGCGTCCATACCAACCTATGGTTGAGGTGCCATTCCAGTTCTACCACCATACCTATGCCAGTACAGGGGCATATCATACTGCCTCATGCCAATAAGATACTAGTACGGGGCCTGATATCGAGACTAAAAATCTTGCTTGTCATACTATTTGTGACGAAATTTATGACAGACATTTAGTAAGAAAGTGGCAACTAAGTGAAGAGACGGAAAGACAATATATATATATAAGCACAAGGGGACTTGAATACATACACAAGTAGATGGAGAAGGAAAACCCAGTTTGGCAAGTAGTTTAAGAACCCCAAAAAGACATTTCTGTCAAAGACTATTGTTTGTCAATTTGTGCAAACTTTAGGATGATTCTCTTTAATCTTGATTATAAATATAGAAATTTTTAAGTTTACATCTTTTGAGAAGAAGTAGGCCTCTAAAGAGGAAAGGTTTCAGGCATTACCATTTTGGTCTCAAGATTTTATGGTACTTGAATAAATAATTTCTGATAGTTGGTTTTTCAAATGCCCCCCTTTCAGATTGTTGATTTATATCATTAATGGTGATTCCCACTTTCAAGCAACTTGGGAGTATTATCCAGTTTGGCAAATGATGATTAAATACACAGATATCGCATCTCATATTCTACTGACACATGAACAATAGGGGGCATATCTTGAGTTTCAAAACCTTGCTTTCAAGGTTATCATATCAGCTAGCGGTCCTAAACAGCCATATCCTTAGAGGCATTGGCAGAATGTTTAATCGAAAAAGTGAGTACCTCAAATTAAAATTCTACAAGTATCCATTGTATCTATAAAATTTTCTTAATTTATAGTTCAAGATATAGATTCCAAAGTTTCCATACAATGAACTTCAACAATAAGTATTTATAAGATAGTAAACAATATCTTTTTAGAAAGATACATGATCATCCAAGGTTTGCAACACCGATGCATACTGTGCCATATTGGTACCAAATAGATACTCAATACAAGGTGCATGCTGAGTGTCGGTATAATACCAAACCTTCCCTTAACTACATATTATCGATATGGGCCAAGATTGTGAACCTTGTGATTATCCAGTGAAAAGGTGCCTATAACTTCCCACTAATGCATCAAAATCATATATGAAAATGCATTTTACACATAGGCATTATTCATGACTCATTCATGGGCCCACCTGGCTCAATTCTGGGTGGGCCTAAGTAAGGATTTTAGGCCAGCTGGAGAATTTTGCTGCTTGACTGAATTTCAGGTCAAGTCAACCAGGGAAAAATGTAAATAGGCCTGCTGGAATTAGAATAATATAAAAATATATTATCATTTTATATCAGTTGATAAATAAATTTGTATGTACATTATCTCGACATCCCAATCTCTTAAATCTTCCATTCCTCTCCTTAAAAAAACATTTGTTCCTCTCAATCGTCCTCTACCAGTCAACCCACCTCTACCACAACTGCTCATCTTCGTGATTTAGGTATATTGATCCCTTTCTCCTCTTCCTCGTGCTCCATCCCTCATCCCTCTCCACCACAGAAATAGCTTCCCCTTCCCACCTCTATCCCATAGGTTGCACCACCCCTTCTCCCCCTTGTCCATGACCAAAACCTATCACCATCCCCATCCTATGCTATCCCTCCCTCTCTCCAGTCCTAAGACACCTCTTCATCTCACCTCCAGCCCTCCTCTCTCTCTCTCTACACTCATTCAGCACATCGAAACCCCATATCTAACCACCTTCTCGTCTCACATTCCAGCTATCATGGCATGAGATCAATCCATGCCCTCTGGCCCTCCTCTCCCTCTCTCTTTCCTCTTATTCGGTGTCATGGAAACCCCATATTTGGGCGCCTTCTTGTCTTGCCTTCCATCTATCATGGAACGAGATCAATCCGCACCCTAGGTTTATCAACTCGATCCTAGCAGTCTAGGCTGAAGCCTCTATGACCATGGTTAGGCGGGCCACGTCTGGCCAGCATATAAGCTTTGATATTGAACTTAAGCCTAACCTAAACCCGGCTCGTGCAGCCCAGGCCTTGTGGTGGTCTCATAAACCTCTTAAATGTTCGTAGAAATGGGTTTTGCATTTTAGCTGATATAAACCTGCTTCTTCTTCCAAAATAATTTTTGGAGAGTATTTAAAGAGTGTCTTTACCAAAGAAGAGTGTATCTACGTAAATTTACTGATACATTCCTAACTAAAATTTTTTGCACTTCTTTTACGTTTCTCTCTTTGTAATCAATTATTATATGGAGGTGCCAAAAGGAAGGGTTTATATAACATCATGAGTACAAATTTAACCCCTCTCTTCCCCCCATCTCTCTCGCTCACCATATATATGTATCATATATATGTACGTATATATATACATACATACATATAAATATATATATATATATATATATATATGTCTGTATGTATATATATACACATGCATATATACATATATACATACAAATATGTATGTATATACTAACGTCGGCAAAACCAACTCGAACAGGCCGGTTCAGCCCATTTCGAACTGTACCAATAGATCACCGGTATGGTTCTGGCTCAGAAAATGAAATGCGTTCCCGGAGCTAGAGAAGGAGAAGGAAAGAGAGCGAGTGAGAGAGGACGCCGACGTAGGCCGCGAGAGGGCCGACGCCGCGGAAGAAGGGCCGCTTAAGCGGCCGACCCCTGGGAGAGGTAGAACAAGAGAGGAAGAGAGAGAGAGAGAGAGGGGGAGGGAGGGATGCCGGCGGATCCCAGCGGAGCCCGCGAGGGGGCCGACGCCGGGGAAGAAGGCCGCTTAAAAAAATTGCTGCTTCGTAAGGGAGGGAGAGGACGCCAGAGGAGGGCCGGCAGAGGCCACGAGGGGTCGGCGCCGGGGAAGAGGGCCGATTAAGTGGCCGACCCCCTGTTTCGAACAGCGGAAGAGGGCCGATTAAGTGGCCGACCCCCTGTTTCGTTCGAAACAAAGGTCGACCGCTTAAAAAAATTGCGAATTTGTAAGTGAAGTCGGCAATCGATATGCCAACTTTACTTACGAATTCGCAAATTTTTTAAGCGGTCGACCTTTGTTTCGAACGAAACAGGGGGTCGGCCACTTAATCGGCCCTCTTCCCCGGCGCCGACCCCTCGTGGCCTCTGCCGGCCCTCCTCTGGCGTCCTCTCCCTCTCTCCCTCCCTCCCCCGCTCTCTTTTCCTCTTTCATTTTGCCTCTACTCCGTTTGTTCGTTGTATCGGTGCGGGCCCGGCACGGCATGACACGGACCCGTACCGAGCCGTTCCGTCGCAAAACCGATATGAGGTCCGATACTGATTCCTCCGACCTTGGTATATACACATATATATGTATATATATATATATATATAAATACATATATATATATATATATGCATATATACATACATCTGTATGTGTATATATATATAGATACATATAGATGCATGTATACATACATATCTGTGTGTGCGTGTGTATCTGTATGTATGTATGTGTGTATACAGTTACGTGCAGATATATATGTATGTATGTATGTATACATACATAAAGTTACATTATCCGTATACATACATACATACATACATACATATAAATATATATATATATATATATATATATATATATATATATATATATATATATATATGTAAGTATGTATGTATGTATGTATAGATTTATATGTCTATATATATACACACACACACATATACAGATAGATACATATAGATACATACATATATACTACATATATACATATATATATATATAATCTTGATAACTTTTAGTTGTAAATACAATCAAAGTAGCTATAGCACTAGGTTACACCCCTAAGTACCCAGTGCATGCCTAGACCCCCAACATACATGTCTAGGCAAACAACCTTGCCTAGGAATTTGAGATTCCTAAAAGTTGAAGTGCCTAGGTGGTAGAGCTAAAAGCAGACTACATACAGTTCAAATAACGATATATCCATATCCATATCCATATTCTTTTAGTGGATGTGAATATGCATACAAATATTAAAAGAAATAGCATAATTAGTATCCATATTTATTCTATACAAATATAGATGCAAATCGGATATTAAGCATTTTCATATTTATTCTGAATAATTACAGATACAAGTTGGATATCAATTATATCCATATTTTCTATCCTAATAAGGATAAAATAAATGGTGGCCCAATGTAAGAGGCACCCACTACTGCAGGGCTTGAAAAGGATCAAATGTATGCAACCTTACCTATGTATGTTGAGAGATTGTTTCCATGTTTCAAAGCCATAATCTCCAAGTCATAATGGAGCAACGTTACCGTTGCTCGAGGCTCACCCTCCCAAATATGGATATAAATTACATTTTATTAGATATATATCAGATTTTGAACGAAATTCAATAATAAAATCTAACATAAATGATTTATCAAACATGATGAGGATAAATACACTATTTAATTGCACGCAATGCAAGGGTAACTAGGTAAGGGTATAAAACACAGTCATTAAACCTTCAAGGAGACTAACCTGAACAAGGATGTGGGTCATTGGTCCGATCATGTTTGTATTAAAAATCTAACATAACTGACATAATCGTAAAAGATAGTGACAAAATACACTATAAAGCATAGTTATCAAGCCTATAAGGAGACTAATCCAAATGAGAGTCTAGGTCATTAATCCGATCGGGTTTGTATTAAAAATCACTTAATAATTATATAACATAAAAATATTGATAAATTTTTGCATTAAAAGCCAACATTACTCTTTTATTCCAATATAAATAAAAAATAATCATGAACTATTTATTTTTTAAAGAACTTGTAAGAAAAATAAAAAATTATATATAAATGTAGAAATATGTAGAAGTTATCAATTTTTTAGATATTTTAAATAACAATTTTTTTAAAAAATAAAATGAAGTATATTCATTTTTTTATCAAAGGAAAAAGGATTGATTTCTTAAGAAAGAATTAATTATTAAAAAATATGAAATGTCGCAATATACTTCAAAGGACTTTATTTATTGGCATGCAAACCGTGGGAGAGAGGAAAAGAGAGAGAGAGAAAAGAAGAGGAGAGGGAGGGAGCCTGGTAGACGGTTGGCCGAGGCCACGAGAAGCGAGGTCGCGGCCGGACACCTGTGTCGCTCGAAACAAAGGAGCGGCCATAGTCTCGTTTCCCGCAGCCAAGGCCGGCCTCTATGGGCCTCCAACAATCCTCCGTCGGCGTCCCGCCCTCTCCCTCACCCTCCCTCCCCCGCTCGCTCTATTTCTTTCTCTTTCTTCGGCTTCGGCAACAGGTTTCGTATCTGTTGTCGGAACCGTACCGATGCCACCGGTACGGCTCGGGACGGCCAAAACCGCCCAATTCAGGATAGTTCCGCCGACCCTGCCATTTACATAAGTATTATCTTGAGAATCCAAAGCAACTCTTATCGATGGGATTAGACTTGAGGATGCTCCATCAGAAGTCAAAAGCATTGCAATCAAAGGCACTTCGCAATAATGAAGCCTTCATTTTAGCATGTCATGTGCTACAAATGTTCGTTAATTGATCTTATGGCTAAAAATGTTCGTTAATTGATCTTATACTACAAGATTAATTATCTTTCTTAAAGAGGTCACCTTTTGAAAATTATGCAATATATTTCCCATTGAGTGTCGAGGGGAAGCATCCCACAATGACGAAGGAGATATACAACTGCTTAGCTAGTTGTCCTTTCACTATCCTCGCCACTAACCTGACAGCATTGAGTGGCTAGATTCTACTTAAATTACTAAAAGCTGGCTTTGCACAAAATTGACACCTACAATAACAAAGGAGATATACAACTGCTTAACTAGTTGTTCTTTCACTATCCTCGCCACTAACCTGACAGCATTGAGTGGCTAGATTATGCTTAAATTACCAAAAGCTGGCTTTGCACAAAATTGGCACCTCCATCGTTGGACCATTTTTCCCAACAATATGCCTTCCATTGTCTAGCTTACAGGCTTCTTGACAGATTCTTGTACTAAAGCTTGTCTCCAATCTAAATTTATTTTTAACGACCCAGCTAGTTAAGAAATGTTGCATTCATTACTTGGTAACACAAATAATAATTCCATCGCAAAAAAAAATCAGCCAAAAAAGATAACACAAATAATAAAATAGTATTTATGCAGGCTGATAAAGGTAAGACAGAAAAAACTGACACAGAAAACCAAAGCACAAGCTACTCTGTTTAAGTTATATATTCATCCCCCTTATGAGAGCACATAAAGCATTCTCCAAAACTAGCTAGCAAATTAATGCTCAAGCACGTCAACACTGACCAGTACAAGAAAGGTACAAGATTTTGAATCTAGAACATGCATTAGCTCAGTCTTAGGCAAAATACTTTAGCATTCCAATTCATTCCAACTGGTTCTTTACTAGACAGGCTGAAACTTTAAAAAGAAATATTGTTAAAACTATATTAAAAAAATCCAATATTCAAGATAAGCGTAAAAAATATGAGAGATTATATGAACTGTGTAAAAGATATGGCATCTAAAAAAAGGCCACAATTGCATTTTGCGTTATACTAACATACTCTAGGTGGATCAATGCTTCAGGAAATCACAAGATACATTTCTTGTAATGCATATATAAATTAGCATATTAAAAACAAAGCCAATACCTAGGCACAAGATTTTAGCCTCCACAAAGCATGGTTTTTGTATAGAGATTGTATAAAAGAATAAAGATAACCATTTCAAACAGAATCAGACACAGGTGGATGAAGTGAAGATGATGTTTTGCAATATCATAACATTATACTAGTATAACTTGAAGGGAGCCAACATGATCAATTATCTTCCTTGGGTTACAACATTTTGTAAAGAGCACACGTGCTCACTAGCTGCATACAAAGATGAAAGTACAAAGGCAGGTCTAAGCACATGAAGAATGAAGCTTAAAAATCAAGGGACAACATGCCAATGGGAATATTATTATGATGTGATGGCTACAACCGGTGAAAACAAATGAGGTCTTTTTGAAGAGATGGCCTCAAATGCGTGAGGAACAGGGGATGAGGAAGAACTATACAATCTTAATGGAAGTTGTGAGGAAGAATTTCGGCAGCTTGCACAAAAGGACTTGCATTTATATATAAAATACAAGGCTATGAAAAGCTGACTCTGATGGGTGCAACAGGGCTTGTCAGTTATTGAAATGACCACTACATGTTAATACTGCTTTGGGAATCAAATATCACAATAGAGAATTATGTGTAATCAAGCAACCAAATACAAAAACTAACAGAGTTTGCCAAAATGCTCTTAAAAACACAATCTCGTTTAGAAAGATAATATATAAATTGAGGGAAGAAGGAAACTTACGCCTTTGTGGTCGCCTGAGGTAGAGGGTAGCAACCGACAAACCTCTCTCTACAACATCGAGACGTGTTATCGAAGTTAGCCAATAGCACATAATATGACCAAAATTAATATATACTGGGGAGAACAAATACATATTAAAATAACATGTTTATTGGATCAGCAACTAAGTTGATTGCCTCAAAAATGCAAAAATTGCATTTGAAAAGGCCGAATTAGAATATATTAATAAAAATCCAAACTAGTCCATCAGCTATACCATAACAAGGAATACCACCAAATATAACTCAATGATGACTCAAATTTAATAATTAAATATTCTAATTTACCATTCTGCATATGCAATCAACTGGAAAAGATCAGAATCATATTCGTAATAAGATCATCATATAATTTTATCACATGTTTAGAACCATGCCCACAGCTTCATTCTCAGCCTCAAAACCAACAAGACCACTAGCAGCATCTAGCAATTTAAATATAATACTGACAAATGACAATATGGAAAATTATTGCATTACAAGGAAGTTTTAGTTAAATCCTTGAGTTTTATGGTGAAAGAATTCCGCTCTAAAGACTCTGGACGGCCTTAATCCTACTCACATCACAGAGCATTCTTTTATTGACTTATATCTCACATTTTTATTGGGCTTCTATATCGGAATGAAATCAAAGTATATAAATGCAAGAAATGCCTAAGAAGCAAAAGTGGTCTCTTTCAATTATGCAAGCCATGGGAGTTTGGAATGTTGATCTGGCCAATATTGCTCATTAAAAGCTGAAGCTTATATAGAGGTTGTTCTTCATCCTTTCAGGTTCCCTCCACCTTTTCATCCCTATTGTCTAGGAGAAATAATATACTGGATTAAGGTGGAGTTACAGTCTATTTTTAAGCTGAACTAGAGTTTGAGTGACCAGCTTGTTTTTTCCTTTGAGTTTCAACCATCAAGGCTATGGCTCCTATTCTAACACTTCTTCATTTAAATTTTCTAAGAGACCCTGGAAAAATTACGCCTGGTCTCCATGAGTTTGAATTGCATAATCGGTAAGGCAAAAATCCCGACCTGCCAAAAGCCATCTAGGTTACATATTCATTTAGCAGCATCCTTCTTCTACTGTCTTTTCAGCATCTTGTACAAGCAACTCCTATAAAAATTTTCATTGTTAAGAAAATCACTACCTAGTCTATCTTGTAGTGATCAAATCACTGTAAGGCAATTGAAAAAGCATAAATCATGTTACGAAGGCATTCATGGACAAGGACATTTGAAAAAATAATACAGAATCTACAGTAATAACACCATCCAAAATCAGAGAGTAGCAATAAATGGCACTGAACTAGCATAAAAAAACTGCAATAAGTTCATAGCAAGGCTCTTCATGAACTCACTTTACTAGGAGGAGTGTTAGCAAAGGTTGTTTTCACATGCCGAAAGTCTGTCCGTTTTGTTACATCTAATCTAGAAGGCCAGCTGCAATATTATGTGAAAAGACCACTTAGGAATTCAAATATATGTCACAATGTAAACTTTAGCATTAAAAGATAAAGTACTTACTCAGCTGGTTCAGATAGAACATTTGAATATTTGCAAGCAACAGAGTCCTCTCTAGTTGCATATACCATACAGTAGTGAACCCCACTTTTTGAAAGAGCACCTTGCCATTGATGATGTAGACATGGCATACCTGTTTGCAACTTGGAAAATTCGGCAGCAAGTTGATGTGGTGGAGGAGAAGTTGGAGGGGGTGGAATGGAGGGAGGCTGAGAAAGAGGTAATGGAGGTGGAGAAGGTAATGGAGGTGGCACATCAGGAGCTGGAGGAGGTGGGGGAGCTACACTTGGTAAACCTGGAACGGTAACCACTTGGTCAAAACGTTGAATGGGACCTCCAGGCAGCTGTGAAAGTGGAGTTATAGAAGAAGGTATAAAAGGAACAGCAGGGCGTGCATTAACATGACGATTGTCGTTAGGCATCATGCCAGCAGAAATTTGATTCAGAGCATTTAGACCAGAATTGTCCCAGGAATTGCTTGGAGTATGATAAAAAGGACGAACAAAAGATGTTGTTTGAATTGGTGGTGGTCTTATAGAGACGCCATGCGAAGCCATGGGTGGGCATGGTAAGCTTCCCTGTGCCAATATTTGTGGCTCTATCTCCTGCTTCTTGTACTGCCAGATTTGTTCACCAGCATGAGAAGTGGAAGGACCTTTTGACAACTCATCACAAAAACTGGTCAGAATGCAATACAGTTATCGTGTGGAAATGGGAAAAATAGCTATTCCTACGTCTTACCAACAAATGATAAATCCATCGGCACACTGCTGCCAAAATCATCTACCTTTCTTGACCCGACTTCCAGCGTGTCTGCATTGCCTGTAACAGTCCAGTTCGACTGAAATGCTTGCCCACTCTGTACTTGAGTGCCAAGCTTTTCCACATTTACTCTTGGGGATACAAGTTCATGGATGCCACTATCAGGTTTAATTGTGAAAGGACCAGCACAGGGGTTCCCTGATTTACCTTCCAAACCAGCAGAGCAGAGTTCCCCCTGGGATGAAAAGTATCCTGAAGCATTCAATTTCCTTGGAGTTGGTTGTCGTTCATCATGATAAAAGCCAGCTTTGGAGTTCCTGCACAAGATTAAATTAACAGAAAAAGCATTTGTAGATGATCAATTCCAGTAGATTACAATTTATGAAAAAGACAAAGTTAATGCTAAAATTTGAAGTGTACAGACTATAGAGATCGCTCCAAATAAGCCATAGGATATATAGCCAAAGCGCCAGTGGTTATTTACTGAAATGATGATCATGAATGTGAATAACTTGCATCATCTTGAAATCAGGGTAAGAATTTAGAATATACCACATGTCTGTTCACTGGATATTTAACAGAACAGGTATGACCAACTTTGAGTTTGACTTAATCAAAACAGTAACAATGTTTATATACCCTTTGTCTATCACACAAACATATCATAGTGCATACTTCTTCACATAAGAAGAATGAAGAACCTACAATGCACAGGTCACAGATCAGTAAATGTGTGTGGGCATGTGTGTTTGTGTAATCAGCAGCAAACCTTATCCCACTTGTAGAAGATAAAATCCTTCTGGAACAAGAAAGAATATGAAGGTTACAGGGCACACCGTTGGACACAGCTTAGAATGGTATCCTATGAGGAAGACTATAAATATTCCAATATGAACAGGGAAAGAAAGGAAATATATCTTTTAGTTATTTAAGAAAAATGTAATGAAGGCAACACTTCCAATGCACAAGAAACAATGGCATGTGGAAAAATATTGATAGCACCAAGAAACTCAAGAATATGAACAACATTGAGATTCTCCCCAGCAGACATGGGGCATATATTAATAGTTCGATTCTTCTTTTACTCCCTCAAACTCTCCCAAGTCAGCACTCTTAAACCTGGCCCCAAACTCAGAAAGGCAGGTCATGTAAGAAAGTTCTAAATTTTAATTAAGAGTCTGAAAGACCGAACTCATTTTCCAAGCTCCCAAAACTTGTCTTTAACTCGCTTAACTTCTCTTGCTTATTACTCATTATTGGGCCTATCAAGTCTGTTTCCCTCATAGTTGGTGAAATTTCAACCGTCACTCTTGGCCTTAATTGAGACCCATATGAGCCCTTCGAAGGCATTAAATAATACCATTATGGATTGCATCCCCTTGTTCTGTGCTTTTGATTTCCCTCAAGTCAGTAGGTTTAATTATTAGATTTCTTTTCCAGTGGTTAGCTAATTGGGAATGATGGCAACAACACTTGCATGTTTGAAGAATTAGACGTCAATTTCTGACACTAAGTTGGACAAACAAAATTATGTATGATCTTCCTAGTATACAAGTTGGAAGAAGGCAGAAATAGTTTTGAGCCATAGTGAGAAATGATATTTGCCGGTGTCAGCTCATTCAAGTGTTTTATGCATAATGCATGCCTTTCCAAGTTTCCAGACTTCAGAAAAGTACTTAAACGAGGACACCAAGTATATGTGTGTGTGTCTATACATATATATTGACCAGAGAAAACAAGTATTGATTCAGACCTGAACTCAATTTGAAGGAAGATGCCTGGACAATTCCGGATATTTTTTAAAGCTGTAGCTGCGGCATCCACACTGCTGAACTCAACAAACCAGCTAGAACTTTGCATTCCTGCTCGTGCCAATCCAACTACAGACCCAAGATTTCCAACAGCAACATTGCACAATGCCATCAAATCATCATCTGTAAAGATTGGTGAAGTAATATCTGGTAAACCAATCCAAAGGGTGCTAGTTGGTTTTTCATCTCTCATGGCAGATGGATAACATTTCTTTAATTTATGACTATCAGAGAAACTTGTACTCTGATTAATTTTGTATTTAGCACAAAGAGATGAAAATAAAGAAGATAACTGAGATATTCTGATCCTGTTGCTGTCAGTAAAGCTATCTTTCCTAAATTCAACATGAATTGCTGTAGGCCCAAACCTTGCACCATGCAAATGGGACTTTGCAAGATCTGCAGCTTCATATGATCGGAAATCTATATAGCAGCTGCCACTCGGTCTATCAAAATGCCAACCAGTAACCTCTCCAAATCTTGAAAATGCATTGACTAATTCTACATCAGGGACAGACGCATCTATTTGCCTCACAAAAAGCTGAGAGCCAGAAACAAACTTATCCCCTGTACATGCATTCAGTGTTAAGCCTTTATTTGGGTACAAATGAGACCCACTCTCCCTACGCTGATACCTGATGTGCACAATTGCATGAGCCGCTTCTTCTGCAGTCCCAAACTCCAACAGCAAACCATGCTCACTTGCAAGATCAGCAACCACATGAAGGTTCCTCAATCCCAATGCCATCAACTGATGCATTATCTCATCTTTCGCCCACTGAGTTAACACTTTCCCAATATAAACATGACAGCTGTCACCGATAGCTGTACCATTAACAACTCTGCTACCTAATCCTTGGTCCAAAAATTTAATATGAAGGCAGCCACCCCATAAAGAGGAACCCTGCATATACTCACGTGCCTTCACAGCATCCAGTATGTTTCTGTATTCAAGCAAAGCAAAATCTTTCCCAGGTAAAAATGAAAAATTATCTAAGGGACCAAAATCCTCGAACTGCAACCTAACTAATGTTTCAGAAGCATCACGGCCGAGTGAACCTAACCACAGTTGCTTAGAAGCTGAGAACACATCCAGAGCTGGAGGATCCCCATCATAGTGCAAAAGATATTGATTGGAGACATGATTTTGTACAACTAAATTTTGTTTAGGAGATGGCAAAATTCCAGCTTCACCTCCAGGACTTGCTGGCATCCCAAGATCAATATCCAAACTTTGGTTCCCAACATGGCTTTCCTCCCTACAATCATCATTTCGGAGATCCAGCTGCTTCCTGATGCCTGAACGAAGAAACTGATTGGTCGTTGATTCCTTTGGAGCAGAGATTTTCTCCAGGCATATGTCTTCATGGCTTCCCATCTCCAAAGTACTTGGAGGGGCCACCCTTTCACCTTCATTAGTAGAATTTTCACCTACTGACTGTATGTTAATCTCATGTGGAAACACCGAGTGGAGAGGCTTCGCATTTTGACCTGCACTTTTTTCAGCAGAATCATTATTCTTGGGAAGCGCATCAAGAATGGATGCTTCATGCATTCTCCAAGAATGGCCCCTCTTCGACACATCAACATGGTTATCATGCTGGATCTTATGGATCAAATATGGATGGTTGATATATTTTGATGGATCAAAACTATCCTCATCATTCTCTTCACTGTCTACTTCTCTGACTTGTTCTGACAAAGAACCCAAAACTTTTTCCAAAGAGAATGATATTTCTGAAATAGCTTGCTGTGTAAGTGATTCACTTAGTTTTTTATACCTCAAAAGAATCCAACTTCTCAAGGATGAATCCCTATTAATTGCCTGCATATGAAAAGCCACCGTCATATACATGGCATATGCTGGGTTTATTCATCAAGGTAGTGCATTAAATGATGAGATGACTATGAATAAAATTTAAGAAAAGGATAATTCCTAAACAAAAGAGTTACAGGTTCAACCATAAATATAACCATCAAGCCTTGTCCAAACTATTTGGAGCAGCCTTTCTGGATTCTCATTCACCATATTTAGGGCCACTTCTAGTGTTAAGTTACAGGTTCAAACCATAAATAAAAAATAAATCTTTAAAGAACATTGTTTAACTTGTACATTACCTTAAAAACTAATTGACTAAGCTTCATATCTTGATATGAGGGAATGCAGCAATCTTTTTTGCTTTTTTGTTAACAGCAGTTTCAACTAGATATCCACCTAATACATTAAAAAAGATGAACATATTAGGGTACATTGAGGCCTCCATACTGATAGGAATTAGTTCCTGTTAACAGATAATCCTAATGATTGCCTTTTAAACAATAATCAGCATAACACTTTTTAAATGAAATATGTGTGCTGATATGGTTAGCAAAAAAAAAAGACTTAAATATAATAACTGATATAAGATTGACTTTGCTATATTGTAACAACATGCTATTCGTGCTCAAATGATGATTGGTAAGTTCTACCAAATAACAAGACACCATTTGGCAAGCAGTTGGACAAAGTAGACTATCAGATAATATCTAACCATTGTATTTCCTTTATGTACATAGCATAGGCTTTGATAATTGAACCTGACAACCTGGAAACAACTTGGACTCTCTAGATGCTTAGTGCAAGTAACAGGCTATCCCCGCGTAGAAGCATGTAGGACCTTAGCAATAGACTCAGGTTTGGCAGCCCCTCCACTCTAGCTTGATGTATCAATGTGAACAACTAAACAAGTTACAATTTGTGTTTTACTAGGCATGAGGGGTGTTCTGCAAATCCATGTATCAAGAGATATGAAGCCTTCTTAAGGACAACAAAGAGATGTATTTCTGAATAGCACACAAACGAACAAAACAGTAGAAGCTTGGTCTTCGCCTAATTGAATAACAGGAAGTAAAGAAAGCCAGCTAGACAAACCATCTCATGCCAATATATTAAAAAAATAAAGAAAGAAAATAGTAAGTTTTACCAATATATGATATGACATAGACAAAAGAATGTACATACTTTAGTTTCTTGAATAAAAAACTATTGAACAGAAAATGAATTTATTAATTATTCATGCAATGTGAATTTGACTGGAAATCATTGTGCTTGCAAGAAAAGCAGATTGATATAATATGAAATTTAACTCCTAGTCTAGGTTGATTGGCAACACTAATATATGCATGACGAGAACTCATCACTAATTGAAAAAAAAAATACTAGGATTATATCAATAACAAGCAATGAACTGGATGTCTTTTTCAGCAATTAAGATGGTAAAGATTGCTATCTGAAGATCATCACACTCATATGGTAGTAAGCAAATCAAAGCCTAAGAAACAGTTAGTCAAAGCATCTCAAGGCTTTGGATTTACAACTTTAATTGAATTATCCCGCCTTCTAGGACTAGAAGAGCTCATGAAATAATGAGGGGGAAAAAAGAGTTAAGAGCCATTGCAGTGGGAAATTACATTGTTCCTCAAGATTGCGATTTTGATTGGTTAAGTGCAAAATTTATTAAAATTGGTTAACAAAAGAATATTTTTTAGACTGTAGACAAACTAAGTATCAGTTGATATTAAAGGCTGTACGCATGAGATTTTACATTCACAACAAAAATTCCCCTCTTTCTTGATTCAAAAGATTTTCTTTTCAAATTTGAGACTTTTCCCCAGGAGAAGTGGAGCTCATTTCCTGAAAAAGGGATTTAAAAGCAGAACGTGTCGTGGGAAAAAGAATCTAATAAAATATCAAAAGCTAGAGTTCAATAATTACATAAATTTCTTAAGCGCATACAAGCAACTTGTTAGGATAAAGGCTTCATGGCTATAGTTACAACTCTAATAAACACCTATACCACAAGTACTATTTACACCCCAAATGAAATATTTGTCAGCTTTAAACAATTGCTTCATTTATATCATCTAAAATTAATACACGTGGCATGCAAAAGTGCATGCATGCCCATGCTCATGCATACATGTGCAGGCATGCATGCACACACACTTATAACAAAACAGAGAACTAAATTCTAAATGATCCATGTCAAATAGAATGTAAAGCAAAACATGAATTTTTTAGCATTTAATTCAATCCATTAGTAGAGTAAAGCATGAAAACATGAGCTAGTCTGAGGTGAGAGACCCCGAGTTGAAATTGGCTGGTTGAATACTCAGAATAATAGGGACAGATACCTCATGTAAACCAAGAACAAGAAGATAGATAATCCATAGGTTTGTGAAGATATTCAACACTGTTCAGGCATTACCATTCCCATAAAAGAGCTGTTAGATTGTTGCAATGATTTTTCTGGTATGGTATTCTCATTTGCTACAGGTTTTGCATTGAAATTTGTGCCAGGCTCTGCTGAATCTGCGCATAGTAAAGTCCCATCGATTGTCTTCTCCAAATCATGATTCGTCTCACCAACATTCAGATGTCTTGTCACCTGCCTTAGAAAATACTGCCCTCTTTGATGAATGACAACATCAGTTTTACCAGAAACAAAGAGCTCAAAACAAGCTGCAAGTAAATTCTTTGGAAAAGAAAAAAATATGCAGAGCAAGCTAAGTGCTCGAAGTTCAAATAATTTATGTAAAGCAGGTTCTTTGTCATCTGTTTGCTCCTGCTTCAGCTCATAAAAGAACTCCATCGGTTCTTGCAGTTTTAGAATTTCCTTACTACCTATTGGATAGATATCCTTGCCCTCGAAAGTTGAAGTGAAAAAGGAAAGGACATTTAGGAAAACAGCATTGCAGATGCCCCGGATAACAGATGACGTCGGTGCCTCATATGATGCCGTGCAACATATATCAACTAACCCAAAAATGCAGGCCTTAGAAATCTGGAATGCCACCCCATCTACATCCTCTCCTCTCATTATTATAGCTAAGCTCCAATTATACATATTGATGGACACTTTAACTGCTGCTTCAAGAGCAGTAGGGCAGTATGAAGCATATCGAGGAATAAGCTCGGCTACAATACGTTGTACACTTGTGCAACCTATAAATCCAGCAAAAGAGTAGCACATAGCCAACCAAAAATAGTTAGAGGAACATCAGACAACTTTGAAAACCATTTAAAAAGGTAATGCAAATGATTCACAATGTGAATTTAATAAAAATTATATATATAAATAAATACATATATGTGCGTATATATATAGTCGAACTTCTAAAAGCAGCAGGCACTTTTTATTATTAATTGTTGAGCAGTTGGAAACGCTAAAAAGCTGAATGATTAATTTTTCCACCTACAAAATTGCAATTCTCTTTGTCAAGCTGTCCAATAATGGCCTGCTGTCAACTTCCTTGAGGATTTCCATCGTACCATGATATTCTGCCAAAAATATTCTAAAACATGCCAAGGTAAAATTCTAGGCATTGAGTTTCATTTCGCAAAAGTGAAACCATAGAACTTAGCCCTCAAGCATTGCCCTGATTATTCCAGGTCATCTCTAAAAACTCCTCCTACAAGCAACTCCATTAGGATTGCACTCGTTTCTCATGGCAAGCGATTCAAAATCTATCATCACAACTTTCACTATGTTATTTAGGTTCCCCCTCCTCTTTCATGACCCTTCAAGGGAATTCCATGCACCTCCTCATATTATGACATTAGTTTTTGTCTGAATGCACATATACCATCTCAACCAGTTCTCCCCTCTTTCTCCTCAATCAATGCAACTTCTATATTTTCTCTGAAATACTATTCTTCATCTTATGCCTATTTTTATGACAAAATCTATCTAGCACCCTCATCCTCATCATGGTAATCTTTTGTATTTGAACCTTCTTTACTGTCCAACTTCTGGAACAATATACTTACATGAAACTTCCCTCAAAATTTCAAGACGTAAGTAAATCATCCAAAACCCTTTAAATGCCTACAAACCTTATCCATTTTGCATCAACTATTGTTTAAAAAATATGGTGAGAAGTAGTATTTTTGGACCATCAATTTTAATGAGCATTCATTCTTCTGAGGTCCCTATGGTCTTTGCACATTAGCTCCCTACATTTTGAAAAAAATTGTTATTTTAAGATATCCATAAAGATCATTGATCAAAGGGTGCCAACTGGCCTAGTTGGTAAAGTCTCTTGCTTTAATACTAAAGACCTGGGTTCAGTTCTACCCTCACCCCGATATTCAGCTGGGATTCTACCATTCTAATCTTGACAATGGAGAGAGAGAGAGAAATGAAATAAAGACCTTTGATCTTTTATCTCAACTGCCAAAGTGGTTTCTTTATCTTTGGTTAGCCCGTACTGGACCGGTACGATCCTTGACCGGTTTAGTTCAAGAGTGAAAAATGGTTCCGGCCTCAGCCAGTACTTGAGGCGTACCAGCCCGGAACCGATTGGTTCACACCTTTTTTTTTAGCGTGCACATTGTGGTTGATTTGACCATAGCGCGTGCCGTGGCTTTTTGGCCACGCGGAGCAGCCACAGCGCAGGCGCGCTATGGTCTGATTTGACCACAGTGTTTAATCTGTGGCCGGACGAACTAAGGTACCAGTTCGATACCGATTTGATTCGGTCCGAACCAGTACCAAACCAGTCTGGTAGCCGACCGATATGCCGACCAGTATTGATTCGGCGTACCTTGCACACAACCTTACTCCTGCGTGCAAAGAGGTTATTTCTGTATTTTAAACACAAACCTAGATCACAATAGAGCAGCTTTACCGTTGCACCAAAGCTCAATCCCAAAATAGCAATTATTATGAATATTATTAATGGTTCTTACTCTATTTATATAACTATTACCATTTTTACGCAACTAATAATGATTCACACACACACACACCAAAGTACTAAAATAAATATTGTCAATTAGAACACCATTTGTCTGTCCAAACTGAATGAATCAAGAACAAGTTTTCTTCAAATGGTTTCTTTATATAAAGCTATAACACAACTACAAACACTAAGGCCCTCATAACTTTCCCTATTTCAAAAAAAAAAGAAAAAAGAAAAAAAAGCACCATGTGCTTAGTGGCCTACCCACTAGGGTTGACATTTCTGTCAAACTCAGAACAATTATCAAGATTATCTGCCGTTACATTAGTAACCATAGCATTGCTTCATCTTCTGAAAAATATGTAAAGGCCCTTAATATATCAAAAGTGCATACCTCCAGTTTACATGTTGAATGAGAGTGTTATTTCCATTAAAAATGAATGAGCAACCTCATTTTTCCTTATTGGCAGTTAAAAACTCATCTATGGACAAACTATTTCCTCTATCTAGGCCTATCCAACAACCTGATGGGCTTACTATCTGGTTTCTTATTTTGGGTCTGATTTATGGAAGGAGTTCTCTTGTTTCAGAATTCCAATCCACTAAAAATTGGCTCACAAATGCTTCCTTACTTTTTAAGTGCAAGATTGACTGACAATGTTTCCTATTTATTTTTTCCCCCTATCTTAGTAAGACAGGGAACTATAGACCCTAGATACTGCAATGTCCTACAGGCCATATATTCAAGAAATCATTAATACATAGCCTAAGGCTTTAGAGGTTTGAACCCCTAAAAGCTATTGAATATCCCTTTTCCTCTTTTTCTCCATTATTTTACATTCTACTTCTGATTGTCATTAGTAAAAACCCCAAGTCCTTTCACCTTGGCATCCAAGCATCAATCTTGGAGAATAATCCTCACGTGGTTTCAAGGGCCACAACTGCAACCATTGTCAATAACCTCTTTAATTTAACTAAACCACAGTAATGATTAGAGGCATGAATCACTTCTAAAGTCCAGACTGACCAAGCACTAATAGACACAGGTGATCTCAAAATCACCATATCGGTAGTAATCATAATAGACCTCCAGAAATCCACTGCGAGGTAAAGATGATAGGGCACTTATTAAGGGCACAAAAACTTCCACCCTGCCAAAGCCACCAGTTCAGCACCCTAGCGAGGGAATTTTCACTCCCACACCAGCAAAAAATCTTCTTTTACACACCTCACTCAGAAGTAGCCCAAGGATTGACCAGAAAAAGGCACATGCCGGACACTGCAACAAGAAGAGGCAAAGGAGACACCAATACAATTGAAAGAAAATTGATTCCTATCAAAATCCTATTCCAGATTCCGTGAATTATTTCCTACACCCCGTGAGGTTTCACCGTTTCTTGTCTTCCCATCAAGTTCTAGTAGTGCTATACCCCAATCCTTTACCTAATAGCTTTAGGGTTTGTTTAGTACAGCGAGAAATAGATAAATAACGAGAACAAAGAGGAGAGATCTAACCTCGAGAGGCGGTGATGAGAGAGAGATAGGCCTGTTCGAGGTCGGGCATGAGACGGGGGTCCTTCTGGGCGACGCAGAACGTGATCCGGCGATAGCACTCGTATAGGTTCCGTATCTCCTCCCTATTCCTCCTCTTCCGGAGGATCTCCTCCTGAGAGGGGGGAGGCGGCGGCGCCACTGGCGGAGGAGGAGCGGGAGAAGGAGGGGGCGGAGAGGCGAAGCTCTGGTTGGGGGGAGGGTTCGGAGGCTCCGAGAAGGCGTCGTAGTGCTTGCGCTTCTTTGGGGGCTGCTCGGCGGACGACATCGCGGGAGGTTGGGTTGCCGGGGCGGGGTGGGGGGCGTCGGGGGGCGAGCGGCGAGGGGTAAAGGCGGTGGCCGGAGGCTCGCGCTAGGGCTTTTATTCCAAGCGGATCTCCGATGCTCCGCGAGGACGATTTAAGCGGCCACGTTTTCCCTGTAAGTATCCAACCGGCCACGTCTACCTCGTAAACATCCAAGTGGCCACTCATGCAATCATAATCGGAAAGGGAGAGGATTAATACCAGTCGACAACTCAGCGCACCAACGAAACGTCAATGGTAAAATTGGTAGTTTGAGGCTTAATTAAAACAGTTCATCCGATGAGCCTCGCAGCAAAACCAGTTTATAATATAGGATGTTTTACCGGCATATCCTTCAAACTATACAAAATTATATAAACACCCCCATAAATTACTATTTATATATATACTTTTATTTTACATATATATCCTTCATTATATATATACCCATACCATCTAATGTCATTAAAAAATAAACGATTTAAATTTAAAATAACTGAAATACCCTTACAAGTAAACGCAAAAAAAAATATATTATAAGAATATTAATGCAAATAGCAACTTTGCAAGAATATTCATACAATTAAAAAATATAATAAAAATGATCAAAATTCAGTAAAAATAATTCAATTATTTTTAATAAAAAATAGTAAAAAAAATTAATATTATTATATTACATGATCTCATGTTAATATCAACTCTTATAGAATGAATCATGTTATTTTTACGAGATTCTCGTCTCAAAAACAAACAACTCAACATTTACAAATTACTAAAAAATATTTTACTAATATAAGCATCAATAATTAATTTGAATTTAAAATGCTTTAATGTTTTAAAAATAATGAAGAATATATATAGAAAAATATGCCCTAATTGCACATGTAGGAGCTAGATTACTTCAATAAATAATTGGCATGGAGAGGATTTGAACCTGCGAGTCTTTGAATAATTTATAAGAAAAAGTAAAAACCATCACATGAACAAACATATATCAACTATTTTCAACTTAAAATGCTTGAAGTCTACAACAGTACAAGAATGTTGTTTCTAGTCCTAAAGCATTATGTTTTCAAGTGTCAAGTTGAGCTGTTTAATTGGATCTCCAGTCTGAAACATGTTTGTTTAAATGGGTATCTCCTAACAATGTAGAATTGTGAAGTTGATTGCTAGATCCAGTGAAAAACAATATGTGGGTTGAGATGATGCGAACACGTGTTGCGTTGTCAAGCGATCATCATGTGGAGGATGAGATGTTGGGAACAGTTTGTTCCTTCTTCACCTGCAGAAAGGATGGGGAATCACTAAATTGACTGAAGTAAACCGTATAATACCGATTCATTGAAAGGCAAATTGCACAGAAGTAATTCAGTTACAGAGGCATTTTTTATACATTCCTTGAAGATTTTGTTGCAATATATATAGTCCTAGAACTCAAAAATGGGAAAAATACGGTACCCATGTTGTTCAGGTTTTGCAAAAGTTTCCAAACATTTAAAGTTTCTAAACCTTTCTAATCAGCCCTTCAGCTGACATGAGCTTGTAAATTTTGCATGTAAGCATTTCTTCTTCGCCTTCACATCAAAAGGCACAAAAACAGTCAGCATAATGAGCAACTCTAGTCATTTCCATATCTTTCTTTTTCCATGTAAAATTGTTTCCATAGATCTAATGCATGAACCTATAGTCTATGCATCATAATTTTTCAACAAACGAACTTTCAAAAACAGGAGTACAGCACTGTAAACTTTTGTCTGAAGTTTAGGTAACTCGTGGGATTTCATATGATACGTTTCCATAAGGACTTCACTCTGCTTTTCCATGTCTGCATAACATGAAGTAACATAAAACAACTATGAAAGGCTAGTAACCCAAATAGGGATCTAGAATTTTAGAACATCAGAAATTTTGAGTAGCAGTCACCTGAACATTTCAGATTAGTGGCTTGCTTCCATTTTCAGATGAAATAGAAAACCTGAAATGAAAGTCACAAATATCATTCAGTCATAATATGAAGTTTTAGCAACAACAGAGTTTCAGTGACAATTCAGAAGATTGAATAAGCACAAGGAAACATATTGAATCACAACATTCATTAAATAATGTAAGCAAACAAGAAAATTTTGAATCATACAATAAGCCTAAGAGAAACAGAACCAACAATGCAAGCAAATAAAAAGCAAGCATAGAGAAATCGTTCCCCGGACTTCTCTGCTGCTCGCCCTCCTCCCTCCTACCCAGCTTATTAACTAATTTATGTTTGATCACCATAAATCATAATGAGACTAATGTTATAAGGCCATAATGATGCATTCGTCAGTGAAATGAAAGAAGGCATTATAATTTACAGATTCATGCGGCCACCACGATGAAATTGATTCAACAGCTTGCCCTTTTTATTGTGGGAATCAAATGGTGGGAGCGCCACCTCACATTTCAGTCAGAAAAATGAAATGGGAAACAGAGGAAAGCAAGAAGACGAAAGAATAAGAACAGAGAAAAAAAGAAAAAGAAGGAGAGGAGAAAGAGGAGAAGAAGATGGCCCCTCTCTACCCCTCCCTCCCCTTTAACCAAGAATACCTACATCAGGAGAAAGTCCCACAAACCTTCCTGATGAAATTCATCAAGCCGGACCTGAAAGAGACATGGGCATCAAAGTCATTGATGAGGCACTTGCAGCCCATTCCTTAGCCAACTGCACAGCCAAGTGAAGAACCAGCCTCATGGGCATCTGCTTATCATTGAAAATGTGGTTAGTTCCGCAGCCGCGCAACAATCGCAGTCCATTCCCTTCTTCGGCGGTACTCAAACTGATTCAACAGCTTGTCAATGACCCTTGAACTGCTCTCCTTGGAGCTGGAAATCACTGAGGTTGTATTCTTTATCAAAAGCGACTGAAATTCTAGTTAAGCAATCAATACCATGCAACTCATTATCATAGAGATGCCATACACGGTTCAAAGCTTCGTCAGGATTCAGTATTGTCAACTCAAATTCAAAAGATCTTTTGCTGGTGTTACAAATTCACCATAGAGATAAAAGAGCACAGGTGTCGACAAACCAACTTAAATTGATGGTGTGGCTACCAAGATACTTATAAACCCATTTAGCCTTTTGTGTATGAGATCACATTAGGAGTGGTCAAAATTCCAACGTAGAATTTTCCATGAAGATGTACTTCTTTGTTGTGACCACATATCTACCATACAAGTTTATCTAGCATGTGTTCAGTCTAATTCAATATGTTGACTTGATTTTGACCTTTATATAGGCTCCATTGTATTTTGTCATGTACTTAATAGTTAAAATCATTAGAGGGCAGGCTTTAGTGCCATGGTAAACTTGCTCCATTGTGACCAAGGTGTCATAAGTTTGAAATATAGAAATAGCCTCTCCATACCGGAGGCAAGGCTGAGTACATCGGAACCTTCCTAGACCCTGTAGCAACAAGACCCTTGTGCACCGGAATGCCCTCTTACCAAGTAGTTGAATTCGTTGCCCGCATTAAGTCTTCTTCGGGAGTTCCTGAACACAAAGACAAGTAGGTAAAGACTGATGCTTCTGATGCCAAATTTGCAAGGAAAATGAGAATTCAACAGATGGTTATCCAGTAAAATATGATGCAGCCCATAACATGGCTGCTTCCAAGGAAGGAAGAGCACTGCGAAGTTAAATTGTATGGATCCTTATCCACAACTTATAAAGAAGGAATTAGCGGGCTTGTGCAGTAAGATAGAGGTCACTTACTATCTGCTTGCTCAGAAACTACACTGGGCAAAGTATATGCTGGAAGCTGAAGTAAACTCACTTATGAAAGGGTCAAATATGTGCCCTGCAGATGTATATTCACCATTTGGTTACTGGACTTTCTAGGACCAGGGCTAAACCACCATGGTATGTTGAGAGTCTTCTTGCTACTAACAAGTACATAGGCAATTGCTGCCCTAATGTAGGATTTCTAGAGAGATGGCAGCAAACTTGGTACATGTTTGATTAGCTAAGATGGGATCTGGAAGTCCTGAGAAGGGAAGATTACGTTGTAAAGTATGTGATGGTATAATGTAATGCCTTGAGGTTTTTTGCTAGCCAAAAAGAAGTACCTAATAGCTATATCTGGCATTTCTCTTGATATGCCAAATTAGTAGGGGTGACAATCATGTCAGGTTGGATGCATGATAGATCAAAAGTCTGTCAACCCAAACCCCACAAGTTTATTAAATGGCTTAAATATCCAAACCCGAACCTAACCATTTTGTAGAACAGGTAATCTATCCCGATCGACAACAGGTTGAAACAACTTAAACGGGTTAAATGGTTGAAACAAGTTAGATCATCTCACCTACCCAAATAATAATCATTAAATCAAAAGATCTAATTATTTTCTCTTCAAAGTTGTTATCATCTTTAAACACCCTATACCTCCATATTTCCTTATTTCAACCTTGTTTAATTTTTTTCTCAAAACAATACATGTTTAACTTTCTCTCGTACGATGAGACAGTCTTTCAGCCTTTTTGATGCAATGAAATGAATAAAAGAATAGACTTCCCTGATGAACTTCATTTGGTTTCAGCTGAAGCCAGGGGTCCTTGCATTCATCTGTACAAGAACCCTCCCCTTTTTGCTCACAGAAAGCAAGAAGAAGAAAGAGAGGAAGAGGAGGAAGATGTGGAGAATATGATATACTTCATCATTAATACTGTCACTAACCTTTCACAGGATTGTTGGGTGCATGTAGGCATTCAAACTAAAAGGCAATGACAAGCATGGCTTGTTGTTAAAAATTCATACAGAAATAGGGAATTGGTTTTGACATGAATTACGGATTTTACTGTTAGGCCATGTGCCAATTCAATAGTTACATGTACTTAACTCTCACATGGTTGATGTAACCCTCTCTGCATTACCTTCAAAATGGGAAAAAAAATTCTGGTTGTTCATTGAAGCAACTTAATCTTAAGAGAAACCTCCTTTCATGGGCCTGGTATGTCTATTTGCAACAAATACCATGTGCCATGGATTGAAAACATCACGTGCACATTTATTTACTCCAAGATATGATCCAAAATAAAAAACCATTCAACATTGACCATATTTATTTTCTACAAGCCTCCAAGAAACAACCTACCATCTCATGATAGGTACTAACACAGAGCATCAGTCTTAAACACTCCTTGCCAAAAAAATACCAGGATTAATTTTCTTTAGGCCTCTGCGAAACAAGTTACCATCTCATGATCAGGTGGTAAGGCAGAGCATCAATCTTTGAAATTTTATAGGTGAACATTAGTTCTTCAGTATTTCAGTTGGCGCTTGCAAACTCCAAGTGCTCTGTTTCATAAGTATCACTTAACTAGCTTTATAATCCAGTGTACTCACTTATTCTAATCATAGTTTAACATATTTTCTTTCCCTTTTTCTTTCCACAGCAGTCCCACCAGACTTGAACCTCATGAAAATGACAAAGAAAGGTAAGTAGAATTTTTCCCTCTTTTTGACAAAGTAAATCAATCTAAGGGCCTTGATCCGCATTTTTCTCATTCATGTAAGCCATGTTTTTTCCATTCATATATCACAAACATATCGGCAGTAATTTTTTTTTCTTTTCCTTTTTTGCTCTTTCCAATATTCGTATTTTTTGTACCACAGTAATTTGATTTGATACATTCTAGTTGGTAATCTTGGTGAACTAACATAAATGGAAAGAAAGGATTCAAGCCCTCAATAAACAAAAGCCTACATAGCAGTTCTAATGGTATGCCTTTCTAATTTTTTAGGGATTTTTGTATATATGACTTATTGCATATTTACTCTCCGAGAATCATTATTTGCATATATACCCCTCAGGCCTCACATCATCCTGTTTTTGCAATGACACCTTTGGTCAGATTTTTGATCAACAGTGTTAGTAAATATCATTTTCAACTTTCAAGTATAAAAGGACCCTATTACACTTTTTCAAGAATGCTCTTGAAAAATTTATTATTTAAGTTATACTGCAAGAGCTATATTTTTTTGTATAAATTTTTCATGGATATTAATGCAAAAAAGTAATAAAATTATTTTGTACATAAATTAAGTATTCATGAAGACTACCAGTTACAAATTTAACAGGAGGTGCATCCTTGCAAAAGGAGGAAGATTTGAGAAATATATACAAATAGTGATTTTGAAGGATCAACATGCAACAAGTTAATACTGAAAAGTATGCAAAAGGCTCTTTTTCATCAACAAGAAGACTTCTCTGCTACCCAATAACAATCTCCCGCTTCATACAAAAACGACATTGATGCGCCACCTGATAGGTTGAGGAACGTGCAAGGGATGGGTGGTGTCATGCTGAATATGATTGCATTTTGTTCCATTCCATATGTGATTGTTTACTATGACCTCTCTCATGAAATTATTTTCTTTTTGAGAGATCATCCTTACTGTAATTATTTAGGTCCCAATACTTGAGAATGCACCATTCAAAAATTCAAATTCGGAATCTCTGGTTGCTGGACAAAGCGGTATGACCACTTGAACAAGCTTGAGGTCCTCTCATGTAATTAATTTTAAAATTATTCTTGAACTATCCATTGCAGTAAAGCCATGGTTGTAAAGTATGATTAGTTCATTGCAAACAAAGAGGCGGAACTGAACCATTTCAGCTTTTTCAGAAAAGGAACTCAAAGAAAAATTCTGCATATGAAACATTGGTGATATCTTGTTGAAGAATAGAGAGGAGTATGGTATTACTAATAGTAGTAATAAAGACCTTACTAAAAACAAAGGTTGTGTGTGTTTGTGTGAGAGAGATGCTTATCTAAGCAAAGTAGAGAAGAAAATTTAATCATGAGAGCATATAATTCATGCACCGATGAAATAAAAAGAGTAAGCCCTCAAAGGGATAAATAATCGAACACGTGAAAGGCAGGCAGCAGTGAAACACCCCATAATGAGAGATGGAAAAGAGAAGAGGCACCTAAAGAAGTGGACTCCGTCAACTTTAAGTGTATCTGCCGCGGCCTGCCTGGATTCGCGGTTACAAAATGGAGATGAGGACGCCAAGCGAGCGAGATACGTAGAAGCCACATAGCTGAGATATGTTTTGGACGACATATTTTCGACGCTACTACCATCACATCACAGCAGAGCTGGGATCTGTTTAGAAAAATCTAATTTATGCTAGGTCTGTCCTGGCTGTGAATTGTAATTATCTTGAAAAAAATTTTGCCATGTTCGAATAGATTCAAAGCCAATACAGAAATAACGACAGGCAACCGCTGCTACGGGATAATCTTTCAAAATAATGTAGCTACTTTCGGGCCACTTATGTCTACCAAAAAGCAAACAGGATTGCAATAGGTCATCTTTTTTGGCGCCCAATATTTAAGTAGAGTTCTTTAGAAGAATCACAAATCAGTTTTTTTTTTTTGTTTTTGTTTTTTTTGATTTTATTGGCCATACTTATGATTAGTGTGAGTTCCCAAACCAAGCATGATCGATTGAGAAATGGGCCACAATCGTCTATTTCCAAGATGAAAAACAAGAGATAGCACGTATACCTTGTCTTCAACTGAGGTTGAAATGGATGACAAATGGATAATTTATATTTATGTCTAAAGAGAAGGAACCAACAAAATAAGATGGATTTGAAAACGCTTAGCTTGGTATCCGCTTAGGATGCACCAGCTTGGCTCAAGCTCGAGCTGAGCTTGAGTTATTCAAGCTTCGGTTATATGAGCCCTAAGCTCGGGTTTTATTGAGGCAAGCCGAGTTTCCTGTAGTTTGGCTGCTGGCTCACGTTCGGACTTGCATTTTTGCTGATCGACTAGAGCTTGAACAAGCTGTAGCCAAGTCAATTAATTCAATGAGTAGCTCGGTTTGCTTTACAGCTCTACATAAGCATTTAGATTCTTCCTTCTTTTTATTGAGAACTAGGATAGCTGAAAGCCCGACAGAATATCAAAGTGCTAGCAAGATTGAACTATAAAATTTTTTGTATCAACTTAGATGCTAAAGCTTGCTATGATCATGAAATGAAATGCTGCAGACATATTGAGGAAGCAAATTAAGAGTCCTTGATGCATCGGCGCAGCACAATCTTTTATCTAGGTTATTTATTCGGATTAGTGCTTATTTTTCCTTTAGCTGTAGCTTTCCAATATCTTGGTACAAAATCTAGTTTCTATCTTAGTTGTAAGAATACTTGAGATTTGAGCTATAATTTAAGCAATATATAACCAATTGTTCTATCTCTAAATTATAGAGAGCATGAACAAGGCACATTCTTTCAATCCATGATTTTGACTCACCTCTAGGCTCTGACAAGAAAGTTATCTCAAGGTACACATGCATGGATAATGCATGCATTAGTCAATAACAATAATGCTTTGGTTAACAACACTGTCAGTCTAGCATAATTAGCATAATTAACCTCTCGGTTAGTTATAGATGGCCATTCAACTTTCCCAAAGTTGACTAGATTACAATACCTTGAGTCTTTAATGAGGATGATAATTTGGCCTACACCGTTTTGGTTAGCATGTGAATCACCAAATCACACTTGGGTAGTGGCAACATTGAGGAAAAAAAAAAAAAACAGAGGGCACATAGAATTAGAAGGCAGTTTGGATAGAATAGTTATTCTTTAACATGGAAAGTTTGGAAACAAAATATATAATTCTTAGAACATTCAAGGAGAAAATTCTAATTCAAGGAAGCTCATTTATATTTTTCTTTTATCCCTTTTTCTCTTCTTTTTTTTTGGTAAATTTGGGACTTCATCCCATGTATGTTCTATACACTATGGCTTGGTTACAAACCAATTCCTTCCGCAAATTTTTATGGAAAGAAAGAAAAGCTGTTCGGAACATAATATCCATTGATATAATCTTATGAGGATCACCATCCCAGTGGCTTATTAGAATTAACAAACCAATACATGATAGTAATGAATTCTTGAAATAAATAATTGGAATTAACAGCAAACTCCAGCACCAACTCTCTTTCAAGTGTTAGTAGCAACTGATATCTGAGTCATATATATCTGCCATCATTGCTGCTGAGGAGAGATCCTTAAATCGAGGCCAATGCTCATCCCATTGTAAGCTATGGGAGCGTACATCCACAGTTCATCCGAGCTCAAAAGCTGCACACATTAACCAAAAAGAGAGAAATATTATTAATCATGTGCCAAAGGTGAGTGTTCAATAGGAATACTGGTATATTGCAGAGTAACTGCACTGAATTATACAATTTGGTGCAGATCTAGATCCAACCAACACCCATTCAATTGAGTTGTTCTTCAGATGCGAATCTTACCTTGATCTGGAGCTGCAAGAACTTCACATACTGAACAGCCTCTTCCAGCATTGTGCTTATGTCTACCTGTCAGATGATGGCAATAAGACACTTTAGCTATCAGCAGTTTGTTCCTAAGGATTTTTTCACAAAAAGAAGGAAACATGCAATAGATGAAAACAAGCATTGCCATCAAAACGCTCACTTTTGTTCCATTAGGTACAAGTTTCTGTAATATCCTCAGCCTCTCATTGATTCTCTCCCTCCTTTTCTGTAATCAAGCAACAAATTTGTTAGACTGATGATGATGTTGTTGTCTTCTTTTTTTTTTCCGAGGGATTGATGAGAGTTGCTTTCAAGTAGATTTGGATCGAGTCAATAGGTCTACTGGAGTAATAAATATATACGTTACCCTTGCATAGAGGCTTTGGGGGTCGGTCGCCGCCCCCCGGCTAGCTCTTGTTTTGCCATTCAAGTTAAGAGCAGGAGGACCTTTTGAGCTGGGACTTGTGCAGCCCCCTCCATTGGGTTCCTGGGAAGCATTCCAGTTGTCCTCGGAGCTGCAGCAACTGGAACTCTGCCCATTCACAACAACATTGCTCTCTTCCTCATCGCCACTTTTAGTACTCTTCTCAGCTCTCTTTGATTGCACCTTCTTGGAAGTCTTAGGGACCTGCATTTGAGTTATATCAATCAGAATGTAAAGCAAGTGCATCTCTATATAGTTACCAATCCAAAAAAATCTTAGAACTAGTTACAAGAGCTTCTACTCAGTCGAACAGAAGCCCGGACCTTCTTCTTAGGACTTTCAGCAGGCTTATCATCCTCGCTCACATGGAGCCTTCTTTTGGGTTGTGACAAATGATCAGGAATAGTGAATTCTGAGATATTCATGCCGGAGTCTCCCATATCATCACTGTTAGTCATGTCATTCAAGCTTATGGGATCTACATTTGGAGGGTTAATGGAAGCCACCTGAACTGATGAGGTAGGTAGTTTCTCCCCCACCAAGTAATAATCCATGGATGCAGAGCTAGCATTGATCCCAGGGACCTCATTGGATCCACTAAGATAGCAGCCCTCATATCCAGAAGGGGGAGCAAAGAAGCTACTAGTACTCATACTACTATCATCCCCTTGAGGCCAGTAGTAAGAGCTGGTGTTAGCGTCGGCATTAACACTATCCAGACAATAGTACAAATCAGAAACATGATCAGAAGACCAAGATATTGATGGATTTCCAAAGCTTGGGTCATGATGATCATGCTCGATTGGGAAGTTGTAGGTACCGAGCAAATGTGCCATTATCTCAGACTCCTTAATTGGCATGGTTGAATTGAATGAGCTCCAACTCGCCTCTGGAACCACTTCTGCAGGCTCCATTGTTGTTAGGACTTGGTGGTAGATACGAAGAGGAGGGAGTTTTTGGCCGGAGGAGAAATTGAGTGTAACTTGGCGAGGCATAGCAAAGCTTGAAACGTGTTCATATATATGTATGGGAGGGTCTGGAAAGAATGCGAACAACGTAGAATTGACTTCAGTTAAAGCTTTTTTAAAGTCCATGATCATCAACAATTATGAGCCCTTGGTGGGGTCGACCAAGGAATACACCTCAGACAAGGACAATTATGAGGTTAGAAAAATTGGGGCTCCTAAAAACGACCATCCCAATGCACAAAGCCCGTGGCACTGCAGGGCTGCCCCATACAAATAGGCTATCTTTTTTTTTTTTTTTAACTCCAAGATAGTGGTTCTTAGTGGCTACTAGATTTTCGACACCTTAATTCTAAAATAGAGCTGAAGGCAGCAAGGGCCACTCTGAGCTATACTCGGTGTGTGCTGCAGGCCAGTTTAGTCATATTGGAGGACGACTTGACCATCGTAATTAGCTGGATCCAGAGTGGCTCTAGTGGTCGTGGAGGGAGCCACCCCAGCTTTGGAATATTTAGGCTATAATGAGTATTATTGTGGCCTTTTAGGCTCAGCATGTATATGTTCAGAAAGGCAAATGGGGCCGCAGACTGAGTGATTTTGTATGTGGCCAGTTACTCTAGAATCCCCTTATGGGATGGGGAGGGAAAGTTGCTTAGAGTGCCCCGAGACTTGTTGCTTTCTGATCTTATTGGATGTATCTGTACTCAAACTATATGAATCATCCGCTTTAGTGGGAAAAAAAAGAGAGGCTAGTTTTATATTTCGAATCCAAGGTGCCCAGCATTGCACCAAAGCTTGGCAAAAACTGGATCTCCCTGTGGGTAGATACACTGATCACTTATCCAAAGATCCTGGTTAAGAAGCTGATTAGGGGATTCTGAAGGCAGGTTACATCATCAGAGGACGATCGATTTGGGATTAGCATGGCGTGAACAAAAACTATTGGGAGAGAATGAGATAGTACGGAGTGAGAAGTCCAGGATATGGCAATTGGTAGAACGTGAAGGTTCTTTGCTCGAAGGAATAAATTAAGAAAGGATAGGAGAGAGGTCAGCATGATCGTGGAGAGGGGTTCTTGACATTCCTAAGTAGATGAAAGGGGACAGGATAGCGTATACGCCGAATGCGATCCTTGTACAGGCACTAATAGTCAAGTTAACTTACAGTACTCAAAGGTTCATCACCCTATATGTATCCCTTTCGAGGTTGGATAAAAGGCTAGAGAGAATAGAAGGAAGATAAACTAAGATGCCATGCCAGCGATTTCTCCGGGCTGATTTCCGCGTGATTTACTTGGATAAGATTGGTCCATCTTTCTTACATTTTAGCCGTGTGTTAGAGAGACAGAGACACAGAGAGAGAGAGAGAGAGAATTAGCTGTGTGTTAGAGAGACAGAGACAGAGAGATAGAGAGAGAGAATCGAGGAAGGTTCAAATGGTGAGCAGCACGACGTTTATTTAGAATACAAAACAAGAGCACAATCCGATGGCATTAGAAACTCAAACACAGCAGGATGCGAATCAAAGTCCTTCTTTATGATTTTTTTTTTTTTGCCTCTCCAGCACCATTAGAATGGGGCTCAGAAGTTGAGGTTGATACCGGCCGGCCGGCCGGCCGGCTCGCACGACTGTTGGAATGACAGAATTTGAGAGCTGTCACCCGCTTGGCAGCTCCTCAAACAATGAACCAAAGGACAACTTCTCATTGGAATGAGATTTTTGAAGAGCTTTTATATCTTAAACAATATGGAAGGCATTACTTTAATCCAACTACAATGTTAAATTATTAAGTTGGAGTGTTTGCTTTTATAGATGATGATTGTTGGCCTCCCTTGCAAGTCGACACTTGGGGACTCATGATTTTGCTCAATGGAGATTGTCCATATATCTTAACAGTGGATTCTCATAACTGCCCTTTCCATTTTGGTGGTAGATACATGGAGGACTACTGTTTTCTTCTTGACTTGCAGTTGCAAAATTTAAGATTGGTTTAATTATGTATCATGTGGTGAGAGAAGTCTATTAGTGGAAAATCAATAACAAAATCAAGCTCTTACTGCATCTTGTGCCTTGTACATTAATCAATTAGTAATGTCGAAAAATAATAGTTCCACATCGAATAGGTTAAGAACTCTCGCGGTGCTTATAGTCTTAGGCCTATATATCTATCTAAATGTTTGGATAGGTAGGTAGAATCTTAATATAGTATTAGAGTCTATCGATCTTTAACAAGTAACATGACATAAAGATCTTCATAATCAACTCTTAGCGTTCACAATCTAGATTAGAATATTAGCATAGTTATCCCTGAGCAAGTATTACATGTCACATTTGCCATTAGATATAGAACATGTTTTCTGCAAAACCTCATGCTTATCTTGAAACTCTCACTATTGACATTTGCAATGTATCAGTAGTTTCAATAGGCTTATGGTGTTTCACTTATGAGAATGTTGACAGCATTATTGAAGCTATAATGGTCCAAACAATTAATGACGGTAGATGTGGGCCAATATACATGAGATTAGCTTGTGCATTAGTTTTATAAAGGAACTGATGCAAAGAGTAGTGGGTTGAAGATGATGGAAATTGAAGATAATGAAAGAGAGATGCATTTATAACCTACTAGAGGAGAGAGACATTTATAACCTACTAGAGGTATCCCTTGATAGGAACGAATGGCTAAGAACACTGTAACTTTAATAATGGAATTACAGAATTCTTCTACCTATTTATGATACTAATGACTAGATCTAGCGCAAAACAATAAGAATATACTTCAATTATCTCTAACAACACACAAAACTTACGCCCTTCCTTTGTGACGTGGGGTACATGTAAGTTTATTAAGTTCAACATCAATTTATATTCTTGCTTTAAAATGACCAAAAACTCACAAAAAATGCCGCGAAGCATTCTCCTTGTATATATAACATACAGTCGTATAGTCATATATATAACCCCCTACCTTATCACATATTGGCAGAACTACTTTTTTTTTATTATTATTCATATTTACATAATAACCCAAACAAAAAATCAGAACAGTTGAAACACTGCACCATCCTTAGCTACATTTTGAGTTAGATGAATTTAATTGCATGCTACAGTTTAACTGTGGATGTGAAAAAAAATACACCTTCCCTCACTTAGACAAACTAGCTTAGGTTTATTTATTTGTGTAAACTTAACCCTCTACGGAATTTTATGAAAATGTAAGGTTTATTTACATTTTTCTAAATAAAAAAGGTTACATAAATTAGAGAAGGGATAAATCTGCCTTTTCGCACCAATAGTAAATATGTAAACAAGTCTGCAAAGCTCTGTATAATTAGAGATAGGGCTAGAGTAGAGGATGTTTTATTTTAAATATTAAAATTTTCCTGATCATTTTCCAAAAATAATGAGAGGTCTTTGCAAGTATGTCATAATGGCTGTTCTATCAAAAAGTAACTTTTTTTATTAAAATTTGTAAAACAGGAGTTTTGTTGAATTAATCATCATAAATTATTAGAAAACATATCATGTACTACCTAGCTTATTAAGCTTTTCTTGCATAACCAACCTGCTATTCTTGGCTTTATGAGACATCAGTTGTTTTAGACAACCAAAAGAAAAGGACCTGAAAAGGAGATACTGTATCCTCAATACATTCCTTACTTCAACTTATTTTTTTCCTACACTTTTCCTTTGTACCTGATTTCATCTACTTAATCAAATCTGAGTGGGCTGCTGACCTTCCCCTTTCTAATATCTTTTAAACCCGAACCTAAAACCATGCCATTAGGTTAAAACAAGTGGACCTAAACCAAAACCATTTTTCAGTAACAAGCATAGGCATGAAACAAACCGATATCAGAAACCTCCATGTTACCCCATTTGTTTCATGTGGATTCAAATGAGTTTGAAGCCACGCATCAAACTACCAACCCTATCAATATGTTGTACTCCTAAGAAAAATAGTTTATTTAGCAAGAAGAAATTAATAAGCACATTTTGTTGTATCATCGATTTTCCTTCCTTTCTCAAAGAATACTCCATTCGTGCTTTTAGTCGTGCCATTTCAAGAATTATGGCAACTTAATCTATTTTTGTAACCAGTGTTAGTGGCACTTAAATATGTAACTCGCCCATGCAGACAATGCAATAAGGCAGCTGTTGGAGTATGAAATGTTTAAGGTCACAAATTAGGCTGAGTTGCATCCAGGAATATTCAAAATTATGTTCACTTATTTTTGACAGGCACGTTCTAATTAAAAATGTGACTCTCTCTCTCTCTCTCTCTCTCTCTCTCTCTCTCTCTCTCTCTCTTTGAGCAAATATAAATGTTTGACTTTCATTTTTTTCTCTTTTTATTTGAGAAAGAAAAATGTTTGATTCAATTAAAAATGTCCGACTTATGTTTTCTTTTATTTTTATTTGCAAAAAAATGTTCGACTTTCTCCTGTTGACCAGGAAACTCACTTCAACAAAGTAGTCATCCAACGAACTGAAAATTTTGCCTCATCAGGAAGGATCTCCAAAGCCAAAATTATGTATCGGTCCTGGGCTCAGAGACTGCACCCTGATTAAGGAAACGTTCCCCGAGTTGCAAAACTGAAGCCTGTTGACCTCAAAAGATTACATAAGAGCTATTAATGCAGGCCCACGCTGCAGGACTCCATGATCCCCACCTAAAAAAAACGAAAGAACCTTATAAAACGCCGGAAAAGCCACAAAATAGAGAAGATATATATAGAGAAGATGCAAGTCAAAACAAAGCAAAATCAGTGCACGGTTTCTTTTCACCACACTACTTTCAGAAAGTAGGACCAGCAAAGCATCTTTGATCCAGCCTTGACAAAAAAAAAAGCAAACAATCTTTGTGATCCACTACAAAGAACTCAACTGAGCTATTGTTTAAATGCTGCAAGCTGGTAGGCCGTGTTCTTTTGACCGAACAGCTCGTTTCCCATTCCATGGTTTTAGTTTTTTCAGAGAATCTTCAGTGCCTCTGCTGTAAAGCCTCGAGCCTGCAGCTATGTCGACATCACCAACCCATACAAGACACGGTCAAGTTGTTGAAATAACCTGAATCCTGGCCCCTTCTCGAACAGTAGAACATGATCAAATATGTATCTATATAGCTCCTAGAACTCTTTTACTTCATGGTCAAAACCACGACATGAAGATTGCAATGCACGCAGATTACAGATCGAAGCAATTCGAGGATCGTCCGTAAGCTTCATATCAGACGTAAATTGCATGTGGCAACAAGAATTGAGGAAAATGGCTTGAGATGATCTGACCATGTTTAAGAAGGCATTAGTAGTTCTTTCGATAGCTCCTGTAATCCGACCAGAAACTGCACCTATACAAAAGAAAGTTACATGTGCATGGAAAATAAAAAAAGCACTTACTGAGGCTCATCTTCATGCACGTTTACACCGAGGATGCTTTGTGCCATTCGATAGTATGCAGATTGTCATCAAACATTCCTGCACATCAACACTGACCTCCCAAAGAAGAATGACTGCACAAATTTTCCCAGTATAATTTCATATATACCACTAAGACCATCACAAATGCAAAAACTTTGATGCCGGATGAAAAAAAATTGCATCATCGTAATATCCTGTTGTTAACTACCATAACAATAGCAATCTATAGATGTGTATGGTATGAAACACCAATGCTATGAGAACATGAAAGGCTCATTCCCTGCTGCAAATGTCCTCAGGATGGATGCCTGCCACCCAGGCACAAGGCCTTTCATTCCTAATGTAAATTACTCGGGCAATAACATGGTTTGACATCAGGATTCATCATATTGTGCACCGTCATAATATTCCTCTACACAAAAACATGATTTTCATTGAACACTGAAGAAATAATGAGCAACACATGCCAGGTCAAGCAGTGATAAATTCAGATATATAATTTGATTCTCTATAAGCTATTGCGCATGTTCCAGGGCGAAGGTATAAACAATAATGGGACAGGTCATGCACTGATAATTTGAGAAGTAAAATGTTTTTTACGAAGCAACAATCATGTTCTAACCGCTATGTATAAACAAGAAACATGTGCCATCTCAGGCAGTAAAAACTTGAGATGTAAAATTTAAATTTCTTTTGGTATCTATCATCTGTATCAGGTGCAGTTATAGATACTTCACACAGATAGCTGAAGAATTTAGGCGATTTCAACACTTGCTGACTGCACTGCAGTGCAGGTGTACCAGGAATTGAAGACAAATAGAACATTACGGTGGTTATGGATAAACTGATATTCTTCGATCTGTGCTCTTCAATTTTATGCATTCTGAGATGCACAGGTTCCTAGTCCCATTCACAAGTTTCCTAAGCATGTATTAGCTCTTCCAAATGTAACTGAAGCCAGAGTTAAAAAACTAGGGATGATAAAATAGTGGTCATCAGGTCTCCTAATATCCAATTATATATTGGTACGCAAGTGTTTCTCTTTTTTTTCCCCCATTACAGCATATAAGCGTTTTTCAGTGATGTGAAGATTCAACTAATACAATGCACCGGCTAACATGAACAATAGATAGCAATCAAATGCATCAAGCATATGGCTGGAGAAGCTACAAAAAAGTTGCCGGAATACTCTTTCTAGTCTAAAGGTAGAAATAGAAAAAGTGCCAAAACTTTCCATAATTAGAGATACAGATATCCAAACTTTGGAAAGTATGAATTCTAAGACCACTTATACTGTAAGGATCTGTGCACGCGTGTATTTAGTCCCACATCAGTTATTCGCTGGATAGATCTCTTGAGTATTTATACAGAATCAAGGAACCCAAATATATATACATGAGAGAGAGTGTGTGTGTGAGTATTCATTGGGGGGCTGAGCGGGTGAGTTAATATGGGATTTTAATAAGACATAAAATACTCTTAAAAGTTATAAAAAGTAAAGATATTTTTGTTCAATAAAAATCTGGTAGATTAATAACTTACCATAACGGAAGTAAGTTATCACTCCCCATATATATATATATATATATATATATATATATATATATATATATATATATATATATATATATATATATATATATATATATATATATATAAATGAATGCTCCATCATCTGTACCCGCTTTGATCATTCCCAAGCCACATGTCCGGGTGGTTCTATATACACCCCCCCTATTGCTCAGGACACCCCCAAAAATTAAAAAAAAATTAAATACTCTCTACACCCCCCCATTTGCTAAGGACACCCCTAAAAAATTAAAAATTCATAAATTACCCCCCACCCTCCCCACCCCCTCACCTAAATTGCTCTCTACACCCCCCAAACCCCCCCCCACCCCGTTCTTCCCCTCCAAAACACCCGCCGGCTTCTCCCTTCCGCCCAAAAAACCTCGCCTCAAGCACCTCGCCGGCGGCCAAACCCCCTCCGTCTCCCTTTGAACTGTTCCGCCCAAAGCACCTCGGCAACGCCCAAAACCCCCCCGTTCCCCCTTCTCCCTCTCGTCGCCGGCATTCTCGCGATCTCCGACCACCTCGCCGGCTTCTCCCGGAACCACCTCCCCGGCCATCTCCCGAGCAACGAGCACCTCGCCGGCGCCTCCACGACCACCTCGAGGTAGCTCCCCCCCCTCCCCCCGCCGGCATTTTTTTTTCACGGTTCGTGCTCCGTTCGGCACTGGATCACCGAACAAAAGGCTTCTGTTCGGCTGAACAGTGCCGAACAGAAGCCTTCTGTTCGGCAACCCTCAACCGAACAGAAGCCTTCTGAAGGCTTCTGGCACTGTGCAGCCGAACAGAAGGCTTCTGTTCGGTTGAGGGTTGCCGAACAGAAGGCTTCTGTTCGGCACTGTTCAGCCGAACAGAAGCCTTTTGTTCGGCGATCCAGTGCCGAACGGAGCACGAACCGTGAAAAAAAAAAATTTCGAAACAAGGTGGAACACGTACCTTTGCGGCCGATTCTTCGTCCCAAATCACTAGTTGCTTGTCCATGCTTCGAATGGGGCTTAAATCTCCTTCAAAGATCGCCTAAACGATGTAAATGGATCGAGGGGTTTAAGGGGGGGTTTGAGGGATGTTTTTTTTTTTTCTTTTCAAAACGAAACGGAGGAGGAGGAAGGGGGGTGTACTAAGAAAATTTCAAGGGCAATATGGTAATTACACTAAAGGTTAGTTTGGGTATTTTTTTTTTGGTTTTTGGGGGGTGTCCTTAGCAACGGGGCGGGGCGGGGGGGGGGGGGGGGGGGGGGGGGTGGGGGTGTATATAGAACCACCCCACATGTCCGCTGCCTTTATTACTTGTACTCATTTATATCCTCATCTTTATTGTATATTTGCATTCATGTCCTCTTCAATGCATGTTTTTAAACTAGTAATCTGAAAATGTGCCACATTTTAGGTCATTTAATGTATTTTTTTTCTTTAATATTAGCTTTTTATATTTACAAGATGTTTATTTCAATAGTATTTCTAATAATCCCATACATTCGATGGGTAGGATTCGTGCAAGGATTCGTAGTGGTGGGGTTTGATGCCACAATAATTTTTTTTAATTCTTTTACATTTGCCTTTATTTTTTGGTATAATTCGACTGTCATTGAATCCGGGCCCTCAGTGCAGGAGAGATTGGACGATGGCCAAGCTCATACATGAGAAAAGGATGGTTATTAATGTAAATATTTTAGTATATGGTTGAGAAATAATACTAATAATATTTTTGCAAAAATATTTTAGTAAAAAATGATATTTTTACTAATAATATTTTAAGGAATTAATAATTTGAATAATATATTAAATTATTAGTAAAATTATATTTCTATTAAAAACTAATCGAAGTATTTGTTAAAAAATATTATATAAATTAATAAAAATATTATTTTCTAAATAATTATATACTTAATTAAAATATATTTTTTTGCATACTATATTTTAAAATAAAAAAAAGTACCTCATGCATCGTTTGGGTTATATACTCGTTATACTTATATTAGATTCATATCATAATAATTTAACTATATCTTAATTAGGCTCTTAATAGACTTCTCAGATCAGTAAAATAGGATTGTGATTAAACCTACATCATATGGACTTGGGATTCCATTATATGCATTTACTAATGCTAGCTTGGTAATTAATATTTGGCTCCACATTACACCAATCTCCTGGACATGGGACAAAAGTCTCTTTTGTGTGCTAAAAAAATGGTGCCCTCTTACATTACTCATCATTTTGTAGTATTGGAGTAAACCAGTCTAATCTAATCCGATTAGGCCCAACAAAAGGGTTTGTGGTAACAACCATTATATTGGATTGGAGGCATTACATCAAGTCGTCTTGGGCTTTAAAATAATGGTCGCTGTTATGTTGTACTGGCTGTTATATAATAAAAATAGCAGCCACAATTGCCATTTGGAAAGAAAATTTCTTTTATTTTATAAGCAGTAAGATGATCAAGTAACATTGCCATTTCTTAGTTATCATCTATTATTTTTCTGTCACAGTAGCTTATAGTGGCTGCTATAACATCTATTTGCCTCTGCTAGGAAATGACTGCCACTAACAAAAAATAACAATTTTTTGAAATGGTTTTCTTATTAAGGATATTAATTATGTTGAAAAATTGATTTCATGAATTTTTGAAACTTTTGGTCATGATTTTGCATCATCGGGTGTCATTTTGCAACAAAATCACATATAAGTCCAAAATCATGAATTTGAAATTATATACTTTGTATAATTTGCATTTTCCCTCCTCATTGTCTTACTTATTCTCCATGTTCAAAATATTTTAAAAAATGTACGAACCAATTACTCTAGTGTTTCGAAGGATTCGCGTTATGCTAATGCAGACCATATGAACATTAAAAATCTTGAATTTCAATTTTCTTTCAAACGAAATCAAGATTTTGAATTCATGAAAATGTTCATACCATGATTTTGAAATTAAAAATATTCAAATGGAGCCAAGGGAGGGGAAATCTTTTCTTATTGTGAGAGCTTAGATGTCTCCTTTGATATAGAATATTGTTTTTTTCATATGTTGGCATCTTAATTCTCGATTGACTTGTTTCTGCAAGGTCCCATATCCAAGTTGAACAGATTATATCAAAATGGGACAGAGAGCACACCATGCTGCACATAACATGACTTGGAAAATTGCACTTCTTGACAATGGAGGATTAATGACAATTCATCAGATAAAATGTATGACCCTACTCTTCCCTGGTAGAATCAAATCTTATGCAATTGTTGGATGCTTGTGCCCATAAATTAAGCAAATTTCAATTAGGCAAATGTATGACCCTCCCTTTCTCCAACCCCACCGATCTCCTTCTTGTCTCGTCTTAGGAGAAGGCACTGCCTCTTGAGGCAAGACATAAACTCTCTCTCTCTCTCTCTCTCTCTCTCTCCCCCGCTTGGCCCTGACAGTTGGATTTACCATGGCTGCTGGCACCAGACTTGCCCTTCAATAGATTCTCATTAAGGAATTTAGATTGTACTCATTCCAGTTACCAGACTGGATGAGCTCGATATTGTTATTTATCATCACTATCTTCTCGTGTCAGAATTGAGTAATTTGCGCGTCTGCCGTCTTTCTTGGATCCATTTAGCTAAAAATTTGGATGTCGCAACAACATGACATTTGCCACTGGAGGTTGCGATGGATGTGTGAGCGTATGGGATGGCATCAACAAGAAAAGACTCTATCAGGTAAGATATCTAAAGTAACGATATTCCACATCATTTATCCATCAGAAAATATATATACATATATTCCAGATCATAGTCCATTGAGAAGCTATCCAAGTTTCAGTAACCCTCGCCCAGTTTTATTCCATTATGCGAAATAGCCAACCAGCGTTGCAGCATTGTCCATCATTGCAGCATAGACCTGCTGCTGTTTCAGCTCACTCTTGCTTCCCATTTTCAGGCCTTACGGATGGACCAGGTCCAGTGGACTAGTCCAAAGTTTGTGGTGGTCACTGTCGCCCAAAGTTCATTTATTTTCCAGTAGAGGTGGCGGTACCTTACAGACTGCCTTGCATTCACCGGTTATTGTCATGGCACTTTCACTAGGTCAAGCATTACTTTGAACCGAGCTAGTTTGAGGGCAGAGGAGAATGAAAGATCTAACGTTACTGCAGAAGTCAGAGACTTACTCCCGATTGCATCTTTACCGGTGAGATTGCTACTTTGCTTCTGTAAACCTGCTAAGCATGACCAAAGCTTGAAAGATAAATTTACTCTCACAATTTTACTTCCTCAACATATAAGCCACCGCGGTATAGGCGATCTACACTGCCTACCAGATCTGGCTTGTGAGGAATGCTTGGACCTTTGGGAAGACGAGCCCCCCCTCCGGAGATGGTGGCAGAGAGGGCAAGGCTGCAGCGGAGGTCGCACGTCAAAATTTTCTACTGTGGCCACCTTGCTCCTTAGGATAGACCTTTGACAGTTTAAGACATTTAGGACTCTACCTCTGCTCGTAGAGCACCCCGCATGGCGATTTTTACCTGAAAGCCCCCACCCCCGAGTTTCCTCAAGGTCAACTTTGATGATTGCATCCTGCAGGACAGCATGAGGGAAGATGCATACTTTATTATTAGAGGCCCAGATTCGAGGGTGATTGCTGCTGAGAGATCCTAGTTGTTTGACACCTCGGTGCCGGGAACAAGTTGCGAGCGACCTGATTTGGACTGGGTTATGTCATGCGTGCTCTGTGGGCTAAAAGGGTCCTTTTGAAGGATGACTCCATGACGATCATTGGACGGATTCTGTAAGTGACAGAGAGGTCAGCGACTAATACCCACTGCTGAAGAAAATCTAAGCCTTGGTTCGTGGTAAGATGGTCATTCGGGCGAAGCATATATTCCATGAAACAAATAGGGCTACGAATTGGATGGCCTCCTTTATTGCTAACCGCTCAAGGGCCCATATATGGGTGGACGAGGTGGAATTACGTAGTGCTCTTCGTGATATTTTACTTTTTGATTTTCTTGGTTGTATCCATATACGTTATATATGATACCACCGTTGTTTAAATAATAATAATAATAATAAAAAAAAAAAAACCCACCATATGAGCCCCACGCATCACAGCTAGTCAGCAGCAAACGACGTGCTGCCAAACCCCATCTATTTCCAGGAGCACAAAGCATCAGAGATTTTTCATATCACACATACAAAGATGCCATGATCTCAAACATGTGGGATGCCATATCCATCAGTTCCGCGCATACAAGGGTTCCCAGAGGCTTCTAAACAATGGAGATGGGAGGACTGGTAGAATTAGGTTTCGCAACGATGCTGAAGAGTACTACAATTAACAGAATATCTAAAGTAATACATATTCCCATCTGCCGCGCGCCGACATGAGACACATTACTAACCAAGAAGCTTGCATCTTACAAAAGCCACCAAAAAAAAAAAAGAAAAGGAAAAGGATCCTCTCATCAAACATCACTTGAACTAGTTTTTGGCCAAACCAGGCATACAAATATGCAAATACCAGACTTCAGCTACCAGCAGAAATTTCTATTTCGTTTGGAGATATCCAATAAAATTTTTAGTTCATGATTGTAAACGGTACAATACTTCCTTAACAAAAAAAAAAAAGAAGAAAAAAGATACCATACTTCAGACAACTTACAAAAGCCATAGAACGCTCTGGTCAAATTAAAGAAGCAACTAGTATTACCAAGCCCTTCTGAAAAATGTCAATAATGACATTTCAGATTATTTAGCTCAGGTGATCCAGCAAAAGTTGTAGCATATATTATCCGAGGAAGCAAAATGAAGAACCTTGAAATAAATAAGCATGTACCAGACTGGTTTTAGCCCTTCACAAGTACAAACACTGGTCTGTCACCTAGTCTTTCTCGGCCCTGAACCAGCAAAATTCATTAGTTTACAAGTACTGGAAACAGGAAATGCATAATGGAAGATTAGCATGATATCTTACAATATGAATGATTATCCTAAGAAGAATACAATATATTTACAATAGACCTCTAGCTGACTAAGAAGAATACAATATACTGTAGAATAGACCTCTAGCTGATGGGCAAACAAGTCATATGGTGTGACACATGGTGTACACCAGGAAAAAAAAGGAAATATACGAATGCACAAAAATTGTAAAATTTTTCGGGCTTTTGGAAGCAAGGATCTATTGCTTTCAAAAAAAGAGTGAAGGTAAAAGCAAGGAATAGCAGCTATTTTCAACATCAATATCCCTGTGGCATTCCATTAGTCCGTTAAGAAACAAAGACACAGAGACGATACACGACAATGACAAACAGGCCCTACATTATTAAATAACAGGACTGTATGTTGAGATAGAGTACAAACATCCAAAAATTGATAATTCTTCTAAAAATAGAAACAAAGAATTTCCAAACTTAGACACCTTGGAAACAACACTGAACAATAAAGGTCAATTACACCCAGTATTTTCCTTTTCTCTGCTCTCTTTATTTTCTCGTTTTTGGGGGTGGGGGCAGGGGCAGACGTTTCACTATTTTACATGTTAAAATACCAAAATTAAGGCATACTTTTTGCTAATACCTGTTAATTGCAAGGATGAAAACTCAGAATTATCTTCTCAAGTGCTAAAAAAGGTCATGTTTGCTATGTCTTAAAAACAAAAGACAATAAGCAAGGACCTTGGTTTTTAGAGCACAGAAAGTGTAGAAAGGAGTAGATAAACAAGAACAAACACGCATAAGACCACATCTAAAAACAAAATTGGAAGCCGAAATAAGTCTGGTGGATTTTTTTCCCTCAATCCATGTACAGTAAACTCCCATTTCTCATTTCATTCCATCTCATTTAAATTCCCCAAATCCAATCAGAGCCATAATTCATAATACTCAGCTCCATCTTTCAGTGGCAGCACATAGAAAGCAACAGTATAGCAATTATTAACATTAATCAATATTGTCATCTTCATCTCCAACTTAAATTTCCCAATGATCAAGAGGCTACTGGAATCAACTCGTGGTAGAGAAACTTAATTCATTTTAACATACTCCATATTCAGTTTGTACTAAGCGGTAACACAACTATCAACTGCACACGAAGTCATATTTTTAAAAATGTATCAAATCCTGGAAGCAGGGGAGAACAAGAGAGATCAATTTCCTTGAACCAAAGACCATGCAAATGTGATACAAGGGATGGATAACTAGGAGCCACCAGATGCAAAGCTAAGATATAGATAAATTTATATAAAGGATGTCTACAGGTTAGGTGAGGATCATTCTATGACAAAGGATGTGTATTTACTACTCCCATGATTTAGTACTCTTGCCAATGCCATTGAAGTCTGTCCAGGTAAAATAAACTTAGAATTGTGCCAGCATCTGCAATTGTTAGCATGCATAAGTTACTTAAATTTTATTTTATTTTTTTGAAAAGTTGGCTATCCACAAACTAAATATTAAATGCATCCAAAAAATGATGCAAATAAAGCCAATCTTGCATAGTCACTTGTACATTTTGGCCATTGGTGAAGATGAAGTTCGTTCGAATATATTCTCTCTCTCTCTCTCTCTCTCTCTCTCTCTCTGCGCGCGCGCGCGCGCACATCGAAGGTGAACTAAGATCCAATTGACCATATTACAAGTCAGATCTAGTCAGGTGAAATCGAAAGATGGGGATCCAACACCTACGATCCAAGCTATTGAATGTCATTAACTACTCTAAATTGCTTATAGACCAAAAATCATATAATTTGGAGACTTCTAGCCTATACATACAATAGCCAAAAATAGGCAAATTTTAAATAAAATTATATGATAACTATTTTTTTACCACATGATGTATAGGTTAAGGGTCTCCAAAATTTCACGAACATTAGTTTGCAAGCAGTTTAGAAGCAGTAGATCACATTTTAAATCATTAGTGTTAGACCGCTATCATATCATTTCACCTGACCGAGTCCAACTTGAAATCCAATCGATTGGATTTGTATGAGATAGGGGTATAAGAGTTGAACAATTATTTATCAACAACATAAGATGTGGAGTGCAAAAGAAACGTCCAACCAAAAAATAAAGAGAACAAAAGAAACGGCCCAAATGCCCAGCCATTTCTTTAATGGGATGATACAGAATTTTTGTCAACACATTTTTTTCAAAAAGTTAATATAGTATTTATCATTTCTAGGGCTATCACTGGGTGGAGCCAGCACAAATAGCCAAAGAAATATAAGCTCAGGCTTAGACTTTAGGGCACCAGGCTCAAGCCTAGAGACATGCCCAAATAATTTTCGGTTCAGGCCTTGCTTGCAAGTTTAATAAGAAAATGTATAAACTCCAAAGCTTGAGTCTGTTCTAGCCTGAAAGGGTATATTAGGTCAGGACAAGCTCAGGCTTAATACTAGAGGCATGGTATGTCGTACCAGTCCAAATCGGATCGTACAGAGCGTACCGTACTGTACCGATTTAGTACCGATATCCAGTATACCCAAAAAATTACGTATCCTACCATACCGACACTGTGCTAGTGTGGCACCGGTACAGGGTCCGGTATCGAGACGTTGAACCTTGACTAGAAGTGTGCACGAGTCGGGACAGATCGGATCGATTTGTAAATATATCTAAAACCAAACCAATTTAAATTAGTTTTCTAAAATCGAAATCAAACCAATCATCTACAAAAATCATTTGAAACTGACCCAAGCAATTTGATTCAGTTCAGTTCGTCTTATCGGGTTGATGTTCAATTAGTTGGGATAAATGGGTTAAACTAAGTCTAACACAAAAATTCCATTTTATAGGATTGATGTTCAATGGACTGAGCTAAGTCTAAATATAAAAATTCTATTTTATATATAAAAGACAATAATAAAAAAAATTAAAAAATAAAAAATATATACTATATATATATCGGGTTGGGTTAGTTCGGTTTGAATTGGTTTTCTAAAAACTCAAACCAAAAATTGAACTTTTCTGGTTTGAGCCTTTCTCAAATCAACACCAAAGCGGATTCTAAAAAACAGGTATAAACAAAACCAAAGAGACTGGTTCGGGTCAGATTCACGGTAAAGCTGATCATGGGCTAGGCTTGGGCACAGAAAATATCAAATTTTACAATGGCCCGATCCAAAACTCGATTAAAAATGAATAGAGTTTAGGCCCAAGGCCCGGCTCGTGATCAGCTCTAGTTCACAGTTCAGTCGGTTTTTGTACACCCCTACCAGATACCCCTTGGCCTAGTCCGTGTTGGGTCATGCATAGGCATGAGCTTTCAATGTCATGCTTCTTCAAGCCTAGGCCCGACTCAAGTACCCAACCCACTAATGGATCTAATCATTTCTAGTTACCGAAGAACATAAATAAAGCTAAGAATTTTTTTTGCATTTCATACCTAATATTTTATCAATATTGTATATAAAGCCTCTCCTTATCACTATTTACAAATCGACCTAGATAATTTATATTTATTTTGCAGTGACCAACTTGAATTAAGTTTAACAGATTACAAGTGGGCATTTGTTTAAGGATGGGACCATTGTAATTTATGGGATAAAATTAAGTTTACCCTACCCTTCTCTTTCTTTCTTCTCGCTCCATTTCCTCATCCCAGACATTCCATTTTCCTCAATGCCATGGCATATTTTGCTCCATATTCAAGCCATTCAAGACTCTCTTCTTCGACCCTCTCACACCATCACCTCCAACTTTGTCTCCATTTCCTTCGCCTTCGCCTATATCTTCCTCCCCCTCTACCCTTCCCCATCACCTTCACCAGCACCACCTCAATAGCACTCCCCATTGCCACGCACACCTTGAGCTCCTCCACCATCAGCTCCACATTGCTTTCCAACGACCAACCCACCACTGATAACCCATGCTGCATGCCTTATGATGCCAAGTTCCACCCATGGTGGCTCATGAACGCCCTTGTCGCTGCTACACCAAGAGCTTGATCTACCACCCTCTCACAGCTTTCCCACCCCATCTCCAACTTCCTCTAGCATCTAGTCTATCATTGGCAAAAACTAAAAGAACGATCGCCCTTGCCCCTCCAGCACCACTATGAGCATCACTGCTTGGCAGTTGGTTCTGCAACTCAAACGACACATACACCATCAACCCTGGTGGGTGGTGGTCTAGCCATGCCCAGAACCCGGTCATCGAGTTGGGGCTCCTCCATCCTTTATATAACATTTGGCAAGAGGCTTTGGGGAGGCAGCAAAAAGGGGGCATGCCACAAAGACGGAAAAGCCAATTCATTTGGGACGAGGAAGGGCTTCTTGAGAATGTCGATGGTGTTTGAGAGGGTGGCATCGAAGCAGCAGCAGACAACTTGCCCATGGACAAAAAACGGAGTTGTGGTGGTCAGGAGACATGACAGAGAGCATATTGTAGGAGAGCTAGGACATGTGGACGGCTACACTGAGGAGGTCCAAGAAGAGGAACTTGTCGGCATCTAAAGCAACATGGGGTAGCTAGCTACAAATATAGTTATAAATGGACATGGTGAAGGGCCGGAGGTTTGGAGGACATGCAACACGCCAAGGAAGCAGGTGACATGGATGGTCCGGTCAAGGAATATGTCAGCGATGAGGTTGAGGGGTGGTTCATCGAGCATGGCAGAAAGGTTGAAAAGGAGGTGGCTTGAGGGCTCGGTCTTGGTGGAGGGGGTTTTCCAGGGGAGGACGTGATGATAAAGGGAAGAGGTTTTGGTTTGTAGGGAAAATAGTGGTGAGCTTTAGGAGGGTGTTGGGTGGAGAAAGAAGAGATGGAACCAAATATGAACAGGAGGTGGAGGCCATGGTTGCTGGTTAATATTTCCGTCATACTATAAATCAATCTACCACTCTCTTTTCTCAATTATCATGGTTGCCCATTTCTCTTTTACTTTCATATGATCTAGAACATGGTTCGTCGTACTAGTCCGAACCAGGCGATACAAAGCATACTGTTTCGATATCAGTACCCGGTACAAGAGGCGTATTGACCGTCGGTATGCCAAAAAGATCTTATACCATACTATACCGATATAGTGCTAGCATGGCACCGGTACGGGGTCTGATACCGAAACAGCGAACCTTGATCTAGAACATAGCTGAAGCTGACCAGGGACAAAATGGTCAACTACCACTCATGGTTAACCAGAGATTGTAGTTCATAGGGGAGACAATAGGCTAATAGAAGGGGCATATTGCAAATATGTATAACTATTGTTGATTTGCAAATAGGGATAAGGAGAAGTTTCAACACAATATTGGCAAAATATTGGTGTGAATATGCAAAAAACCCTAAAGTGAAATATAGAAGCAATATCATGGATGTGTTCTTGCCTTTCTTATATTGGTTGCCTAAAAATTCTGACACAAATTTATGTAAGATCCATGACCATAGAGGATAAAACCAAACAAGCAAGATCTTAACTCTTAACTTCGATAAGCGAGCAAAACAATTACAATTCTATGATGATGAGACGAAAGATGCAATGTTATAGCTAATAGTCAATCTTTAAGACAATAAATAGTGCTTTATGGTTTCAACCGTGATCGCTATGTTCCATTATCCAGATATCCCTATGTTCATAGCAAAATAGTGACAAACTTTAGTTAAAAATACTACTGTTGTTTTCATATCATATGTCATATCAACAAACATTTTCTGGTCAACTACATTTATTTAATTAAATTGCATACATACCATATAAACCAAAAATAAAGACACATTTTCTGGACAACAATTTCCAAGCTCAAGTCGTGAAATATAATTAAGACATAAGAGGCCTCTTGAAAATTCTCTATTCATTGTAAAAAAATTGATGAAAGTTGTTTTCCCCTAAAGATGACCCCAACTTGATAAAAAGGAAAACACATGCAGTGAATTTTCTTGGAAACTTTTGACAACCATTTGCCCACATTCATGAATTATTGCAACTCTACCTATCAATTTAGATTCTTCTGAATATACTGAAACTTTTTACCACCTTGCACTTGCAAGGATAGTATCACTTTTTGCCACTTGAGCCAGGGGATGGGGGTTAAAATCCAGCTGCGTTTGGTCCTCGAGGGGTGGGATGGGTATAGGGTGGAATGTGGGGATTAGCCAATCCAAATCAATAAAAAGAAAAAAAAAGAACTACATCTTTTGAAGTTTTGTCCTTCAAAAATTTCCAATTTCAAATTTTATCACTATAATTTCAGCCGTGCAGCTGACATGAGAATAGTAATGCATTTTTGTAAGATAAGAGTAGTTATTCCACCTTTAGCTCTGGCAACTCAATAACACAAGCACATTCAACCACCTCTGCTCCAGCTCGTTCTGCAGAAAAAGAATAAAATAGTAGTAAGATTGACAATGGTAACTAGGATTCGTATAGAGTGTACATCAACCTTATTAAGAAACCAAAAACTGATACACATGGAAGAAATAAGACATGCATTCAGGTTTACATGTTCCACCAAGTGTTTGCATCCCTTTTATAAGCAATCCACTCTTTTATGCCCCACGACCTCCCAGTAATGCCTCAAAATAAAGTATGGCATGCACCATAAATTGACTAATATAGCACATTCGGAAAATTTAATACCAGAATTAAATACCACAGAATCAGAAAAACATGGAAGTACATCCAAGTAGCAGTGGTCCAAATTTCTAAACTCAGAAATTTAGACCAGATGACCAAAATATGTAAACCTTATACCATGCAAACTTTGCAATAGGCAAACACATCTAAAAACTTTCTTGTGCTAATTGCTAAATTCATAAATTCAGCAATCCTCATTCTTTTCTAATTTCTCTATCAAAGCAATAAGGTTTCAATGGAAGTTCGAGGGGTACCTCAAACATTAAAAACTAACATGGCAGTAGCACAATGTGCAGCAACACCAGGACATAAATAGTAGCTGATATCTATAGGGATCAGAACTCCCAGTTACATATACAATTTGTTGTGAATAAAGATCAAACATCCAAGATATAGAATTCCGTTACATCAAGGAAAACATATTTATTTATATTTGACTATTAGTTTTAACCAATTCTAAGAAAGAACTTTTCCACCCCCGGAAACACAACCACAATGGTTAAACTATCTATGGTCCACCGACCATCAAATATGGACTATTCAGTCAGTCACACACACACCCACAGAGAGAGAGGGAGGGAGGGGGAGAGAGAGAGAGAGAGAGAAAGGAAACCAAGCACAATCACTGACCTTACATTCTGAAAGCAAAAACTTTTAATACTCATCCCGGAAGCAAAATGATTGACTCAGAATAAAAATGGGATGGCATCAACAAGCAATAGAAATTGCAGAGATAGGCAAAACAGGCTACAGAACATCCATACATGTTCAAAATTCAATGACAATCATAACACTTTTGTCATTGTTCTACTATTTAGCATGCCTTCACACCTTCACACAGAACAAAAATAACTAATGAAATTGGGGGAAGAATCTATAGCGACCTTAATAGTGACCTTTTGGCTATAGTATTCAAAATATTCACAAATTTAAAACCAAGCACTAGCAATTCACCAATAAGTCTGACTGCAGCACATAAGGTCCCTCCTGTTGCAATAAGATCATCAATGACAAGTGCCCGATCTCCTGGCTGGACAGCTCCTACATGCATCTCCATTTTGTCCGTGCCATATTCTAGAGCATATTCTTCCGAAATGACTTCACCTAATAGTCATCAAAGATCATTAGTTACTAAGTATAGCATCAGTTACCATTGTCAGATAGAAACAAAAAGACTTGGTAAAACAGGAACAAAGAAAAGAATGGTAAAAGAAATGATACCAGGCAACTTCTTTGGCTTTCTCATAGGGACAAACTTTGCTCCAATAGCTAAGGCAATGGGGGGACCGAATATAAAGCCTCTTGCTTCAATACCTTTATGTACCACAAAATTCACAATTAGGAAAATACACAAACATATTCTTACTAGAAGTATAACAGTGTTAAGGTTCATGATAAACAGTTTCAATCAAAGAATTGAACGGAGATTGATATTCCATCTTCAAACATAGTCCCACATGGTCCCACTTTCAACATGGAAATTGAACGTTTTCCAAATTCAAAACTAATTTACCTCCAAAATTTAAATCATCTAATAAAGTTTGATTAAAAAGGGATAAAATGGGGAAAGAGAACACATACCACATCACTGGGGAAAAACAAAACTTACAAGTCTATTTGCTTAGGATTTATAAATTTCCTTGGAACATTAAAAGAAAAAAAATTTCTATTGCTTAAAAAAAAAATCTTCCAAGTGATGTTATACAGAACATATTAACAATTCCAATTGGATACTTATAAATATATTTGGGAGAAAATTCAATCTCTTTTTTGAGAAACACGGTGGGGAGAGGAATGGAACCCTAGACCTCTCACATGGGGAGAGGAAGGCCAACCAGCTGAGATAAGGCTGGTTGTATAATTGTATAAAGTGTTGTAAGTAAATCTGTAATATATCATTGTAAAGTTAAAACTGACAAGGCACAGTTCTAGAAAGAATAAAAAATTAATCAACCAAATGACCAAAAAACAATAAAATGGTCTCACACTTAGCACATAACTGAATCTCATAGGTCATACAAAATAACAAAGTTGATATGCATGGTCTATTATGATACAACGAACTCTAATCACAAATGGTGCATTTCAGGCAATTAAAAGCTGTTTTAATCTAATTGTGGACAATATATTGTGCTCGGGAAATAATTAGTGCTCAGAACTATTGCCCACCTTCATGACACTTAAATAAATAAACACATAATAGCTTTAATATGTTGGGTGATTCATAGAGATAGTAATTGACATTAGTTGATGGTTATTGAAAAAGAAAATTCAGTAAAACATTCAAGTAATAAGTGAGGGGTTCATAGAAGGTCCAATTAACCAAGTAAAGAAGGAATAGCTCTTCTGTACCCCTAACAAACATAACAACCATGAACAAGCAATGTGTAGCTCATCAGCTCAATATCATATACCACAATTTTATTTAGTAGCATGACATGAAAGATAGTTTGAAAGGGGTATGACAAATCTGCAAGCATCCTTCCAATACCCTAATTGGGTATACCATCGACTCCTTTGAATTGCTAATGTAACATATTCAACGTTGAAAATGATCAATAGATCATGCAGACCCAATCTAACATGAAGAGCAGGCCTGCTCAAGTTAATCAGATACCTTTCTGGCAGATTTTGAATTGCTTTCACAAGATGAATATGATGTTTACAGTAGATACCCATAGAAAATTAAAAGAATCCATATGTTTGCCAGAGGAATGTGACAAAGTTTCCCTTAGTCCAACATTTTCAATACATTATGTATAAATGTATTTCGATATCCACTTGCCTAACAATCAAGGTATGTGTAAGGATATACTTAAGGATAACTAAGATTAGGTGCATTCTGCATGCTGGATGTCCAGTTCTTTTTGTGCACAAACTGAGGATAGAAGTTCAAAATCAAGGGCAAGAGCATAGTTAGTAAATCTTCTAGGGTTCCCAATGGCTAGGATAATCGGTCTACTAGATAAGTGATGATTTTAGATAGAAAAGGATGGGTTTGAATGCATTCTGCATATTGATTGATTCCGGTTTATCTCCAAATAAGGGGAAGATAGGTGAGACTTTTGTTCAAATGCATGTTGCTTGAGGTAGAAAGGAATACATTTACAACCTGATTCAGGGTTACAAGTGATTCATAAAAGTGGCTTCAATACAAAGTTAGTATCAGGGCATGCAAAATCTTCAATTGAGGATAGAACTAGCAAACTCCATAACCAAGCCACATGAAGCAATCTAAACCATCCTCTATAGCCAAGAGGACTACTTATTTGTATTAGAGACCATGGTCTACCGAACTGTCCCAAACCGCTCGTGTGGGAGCATACCATACCCTACCAGTGCAAAATTGGAATGGCTGATCATGTGGTCTGACCAAGCAGAACTGCTCTACATTGCTCAGCACCAACTCGTACCGGCTAGTTTCTAGCAATACCATGAGTGGGAGTGAGAAGAGTGTTGGGAGCCTATGTCATTATGAGATGCACACTGTACTATATTGGTATGATTCTCAGTACCGGTGTTGCAGACAAATATAAACTATTTCATATATTGTATTCTCTATTTTTCTTTAAGGTTTAGATCTCTATATCTAGAGTCCTCAATACTGTCATCGAGAAGCTCCAAGCAATGATTGACTGATGCATGATAAAGTTCACAAAATTTTCAGATATCATGAGTAAGCTACCTGTTCACAACTATAGCTCAATAAATTTCAATAGTTTATGTAATGTGGTTGTTTGTTGAAAGGCTAATTTTGGACATAAGGCTTCCAATTTAATATTTTCTAATAATAGCCATTACAGGGGCAAAAAAATGTTCCTAATGCTCAAAGTCCAAACAAAGGACCAATCTAGGGATTTGAGATGCTGTAAACACATTCGAAGTTGCTTTTGTGTAAAATAAACTTGAATCAAATGTTTTCATTAGGGATCAAAATTGAATTGATGTTTTAGGGTTCTAGTAACCTCAATGTGTCGCAAGGACCATCTCCATGATATGCAACAGATGAGAATCATTATTTTGCATAGTTAGCTACAATTTCTCAAATTTGACAGAATGTGCCATGATCCGTGAAGCCAACCACCTGCAGATTAAAACAAGGGTTTTCTGTGTCTGATTAGTTGCTTTGCAGTAGTTTTTTTTTTTCGTTCCACTCAGGTTCCTCTCCTCACATTGTATTCTTTGCACCTTCAGTCTTCTTATTGCAATCCTACCCCATTAGCGTAGCATCTTCACCTCAGATGCTCAGATCACAACAATAAGCTGCTCAGCGCCCAAAGTTATCTTTTATGCAGATGAATTGCATGGTTACTCAAAAAAGCTTCTATATTAGTAAGACATCGGTTCAGAATAACTTGCATACCTTCATGCATCAAAGTAATCACGACCAAAATGTAACTTTCACACTGTACAACTGAATTACATTTGCTTTTTTTTAAATGAGACTGCTTGTTGTTAAAGCGTAGAAACACCCACTCTTTCTCTCTATTTAGATTCCCTTGGTAGAACACGTAGATTTCCAAACCAGTTCTTACCTAAAGTAAGAGAGTTACTTTAGAAAGAAAAACATCATGACAGAACCTAAAAATCCAACATCAAACAAATTCAGAGAACAGTGGATGAGATCTACCCGCGACAATAGAGATGTTTTTCTCTCTATATCTCTCCACGAATATATCAATGGTGTCCCTGAACGCCTTGTGATCGAGAAGCAGCGTCGTGATGTCCTGAAACATGATCCCTGCACCCAACCCAACGCAACGAATCACAATCCAAACCTGACACCAAATCAAGACCCCCGGAACCAAAGCAGTTCTCAAAACCCTAGAAATTTACGCCCCATAATCAGGGGAAGAGGGATTACCAGGCTTGGGGAAGTCGGGAATGACGCGGATCGAAGAGGAGATCCTCGCGAGGCGATGGTCCTTGCCGTCCTCCGACGCCATGGCCTTCAACGAGACGAAGCGAGGGCGCAGAACAGGGTTTGGAGGAGGGGGAGAAAAGACGGGGAGGAAGAAAGAGGGAAGACGGGGCGAAGAAGGGGCTTGGAAAATGATGGAGAGGGGAGAAGGCATGCTTAAAAGGCGATTGGGTTTTGAAGGCGTCGCTGTTTTTGAAGGCCAGCAGCGTTCAAGTGGCTCCGACTTTGGCTCCCACGGTGCTCTGAACCCAGTGGCGTTTTTATTTTTCTTAACCTGTTTGTCTTTATCCGTTGCTCTCTCTAAGCTGTTTTCTTTTTTTATTATTAACTACTCGCACTAATCCCGCACGAGAACATAAATCAATGAAAAAAAAGCTATATAATAGTGGAGGAACAGAAGCATGCACAATTGCCACCAAGGCTCGATGATAAGAAGGCTTGGACTCCATCTAAGTTGTCCAAATTCGAAATATGCAAACGTCGATTAAATCAGAAAACCACATGCCCCATGTTCGAATGGCTTTGTGTGAATATGCTTTCCTTCTATCAGTACTGAAGCAGCGCTGGGTAACGTACTCACGCATGGATAACCCAGTAGAATTTTTCGCAAATTGGAAAGGGCACGCGAAAACTTGCGACCTGTATCGAATATTTTTTAGTGGAAGGAGAGTCGAATGGGGGCTGCTATGCAGATGGAGTTCTGCCTCTTTCTCTCTCCTCCTATTTTCTAAAAAAAAAAAGAGGCATGCACAATCTCAAAGATCTCTCAAGCAAAAAAGGCATGCACAATCTCAAAGATCTCTCAAGCTGTCTCTCTTTTGTTAATATATTCAACAAAATTAAAAAATAAATTATTATAAAAAAAAAAGAGTCGTAATATCTTAATTTGGATGCATCCGATAAAAATACAAAATAATGAAAAAAAAGCTCATGGAACTCTACCTAAATGCTACACCATGCAAGAAACAATCTAATCCTCAACTTTATTCATCGCATGATGGGCATGTAAGTGACATAAAAAGAGGTGGCTAATTTTTAGATGTCTTGCAAGGGCTCCCAACTTCTAATAATAAAAAATTTTAATAGAAAAAGTATATCAAGTGCTTACAGCTGTCTCCCTATTTCATCGGCCATGAGGAGACCAGCCTTTTAGCAGTCCTGGCGGCATGGTGGGGATGAGGTCACCAATCAAGGACCCTTGATTCGGCGGATTCTCTTCATTTGGACAGCATGTATTGCGACTTGGGGCGGATAAAACAAGCGGTGGAAATTATTCTGGGAGGGAGACAATTGGACTTAGGTTGGCGAGGGCTGCGATGGTGTGATGCACAAGAGAATAACATTTCTTGGAGGGCCAGCCATAGTATGTCAGCAAGTTGATTTACTTGCAGTACTTGAACTGGACAGCATGGTGAAATATATAGTTAGGATAGGAGTGGCAAAATATGATCCGACCCGCCAATCCAACTCGTGTTCAACTCGCCATAAACAGATTTGGGTTTGGCCTAAATAAATTCGGATCGTAAACAGATCGATCCATTTAACTTGTTTATTAATTGGATCGGATACGAGTTTTAGATGTCTGACCCATTTAAACCATTGAACCCGTTTAACTGTTGGGCAGATTAAACAAGTCTAAACAGGTTAACGGGTTAAACATGTTAAATGGGTCTAAACAGGTCTATACAGATCGAGTTGGGCAGGTTAAAAAGATTTGGTTGGTCAGGTTAAACAAGTCTAAACAGGTTAAACGGGTCAGATTAGGTAAACAGGTTAAATAGGTCGGGTCGGGTTGGATAAACAAACTACCTTTTAATTAAACAGGTTAAACGAGTCGGTGGGTTACCTGTTTATTAAAAATGACAGGTTCAGATTGTAATTTCTGACATATTTAATAAATAGGACGGGTTCATGTTTATGATTTTTTGACTCGATCTGTATGTGACCCGACCTGTTTATGATCCGACCCGATTGCCACCCCTAAGTTAGGGGAAGCCTAGCAACATGGAGATTTGGTCTGATTATCTGTTATTATTTTCTAAAGCCCGCAGCATCAAAATAAAACTGCTAATTTTTATATCAAAGAAATGGAATAGTTTATCCTTAAAATATCTACAAACTATTTTTTCTAAAGCGGTTTGACAAATAGAAGCAGCCTACCAAACATGGATGCATGGATGGATGAAGATAGAGAGAAAGATTTGAATAGTTTTGCTAATTTTATTTTTTTTAAAAAATAGAGGGATCGGATGGTAGCCTTTGGCGTCAGGGCATGGAGACCTATCACTAAATGAGTGAGGGCTGGATTGCATAAAAATGGCATCACCATGCGTCTCCCTCCAAACAATTATAAAAAAAAAAAAAAATCAGGGGATATTTCTTTGTAACAGAACTGTTTTTCTAATTTAACTCATTCACATCTCCCTTTTTTTTACATGGGATCTGGGTTTTGATATTTTTATTTAAAAAATTAGAGGAATTGAAAGGTAATCTTTAGTGTTAGGGTGAAGACATGTGTGAGCGTGTGTTTAGTTACATATCAGTTATTTTTCAGATAGATCTTGAACATTTATATAGGATCAAGTAATTCAAATAATATCTTCCAGCTAACTTTTTTTTTTTGGTGAGATTCTGGATTATTACAAACAGTATTAGAGCAGACCCGAATTATAACTTATGTGGATTAAGGAATACTGCAACACGAATCTATTGAGGACGACCACGGACCGATCATGATGTTTGTGATTAAATTTGAATATATTTGAATGATTTGAATTCTTAGCCTGACAAGGACGTCAGGACTTAAATGAGAGGAATATGCGAGGATTCGTACGTGTGTGTGTTTAGTTTCGCATCGGTTAATTGGTGGGTAAATCTTGAATACTTATATAGGATCAAGAAATTCAAATAATATCTTTCGGGTAGCTTTTTTCGGATGAAGTTTTGAGTTGTTACAGTTAGAGGATGAAAATTTATCAGTAAATGAATTAGAGCTTACGTAACGGTTTTTCTATGTTTAATTCTTTAATACCCCTTTTTTTTATATGTAATTTGTTGTTTTGCTATTTTTATTTAAAAAATTAGAGGGATTGGACGGTAACCTTCGGTGTTAGAGCATGGAGACTTGTCGGAGTGAGGGCCGGGTCACATAAAGATTGCTTCACAATGAGTCTCCTTCCAATCAATTACAATGAAAGATTAAGATCAGGGGATACTTCCAGAACCGTTTTTCTAAGTTTAATTCTTTCACATCCCTTTTTTTATATGAGAGCTGCAATTTCTATATATATATATATATTTCCCTATGACCACTTCTGTGCGTAAACATGAAAGCATATTCTTTCTGAAAATAGGAGGAAGTACAACACGGGAGTACTACATTACCCGGGAAAGATCGCAGGAAACACTTCTTTTTTGCTTAAAACAGGTGCTTCATACAGTACGTGTGTGAATACATCCAATAAGATCAAAATACAGTAACTCACGGAGTGCCAATGGCAACTCCCCCTCCCCCGACCAAAGAGCATACCCCGAATGGTGGGCCACGTAGGCAGCTACCCAATCGGCTGCCCCGTTGGCCTCCCTGAATACATGCTTGGCCTGGATGGCCATCCCATCTCTCATCATCACCACAATATTGCGGATCAAGGGGTGGTCTGTGCCCCCACCCCTCAACCCCCTTTGAAATTTGAATCCACCCGATGACAGTGGCCGAGTCACCCTCTAACATAATCGAGCTGGCCCGCAGCACAATCCGTGCATGACGAAGGCCTGCCCAGGCTTCACGCAACTCTGCTCCGGAGACCGATGTATCAAACAACTGGCAGCCACAGGAAACACTTCTTAGAACTCAAACCTAGGCCTTCCGTTTATAAGCTAAGAGTCGAACTAAAGTTCAAGTGAAAAGAAAGGATAGCGCTGGTGAACTTCATAGCTTAGTTAACTGGGACAGTGTTTATCATTCCAAAGAAGAAGAAGGGGTGGGCAAGTACCACCGGCTGCTCAAAAATATCCAGACTATGATTAATAGTGAGATGGCCTTGCAGGCAAAGCATGTGTATCGAGGGCCAACGGGGCAGCAAATTGGGTAGCTTCATATGTGGCTAACCATTCGGAAGAGACCCTGCGGCTAGGGGAGGATGAATTACTCAGTGTACTTTGAGACTTGTTATCTTTTGATTTTTGTGAGCGTATTTGTACCCGATATGTATGATATATCCGCTTCAGTTAGAAGAAGAAGAAGAAGATAGTTTGGGCATTAGAAGCATCAGGCAAATGAATCTTGCCTTTTTAGCAAAGTGGGCATGGAAACTTATCAAACGTTCGGGAGCCCCTTGGTTGCAACAAATAATTGTTTGGAAGTGACTTACTTCCTCCATCTACACTCTAAAAAAAGATGATTTGGAAGAATTAATATGATTACAAGCAATCTTAAATTTTGATCAACCATCTGATACTGCATGCTCTTTGCTTAGTCGTATGCATTACGCAATTCCACGAGCTAGCATCTGGTAGCTTCACCTAAAAATTTATTCCGTATTAATCTTTCAGCTAACCTTCCATGAGCGCCAAGCACCCACAAAACCAAGTAATTAACTAGTTGGCTGCTCCTTTAAAGTTTGTTCGAGCTCAAAGAATTTGATCCTTCTTTCTTACAAGGATATACTATTCGTTGGAAGACCAGTTTGAAGTTAATTTAGAATGGCCCCAGGTCATTAACTTGTTATTCAAAGTTTTGCTTCGTTATCTCTAGCTTTGGACTTTGGAGGCAATGAAGACATTATGTAAGCAATGACTTCAGAGGCATTTGGAAGCTTGAATAAGGCCTTGCCTTGTCGTTTCTTTCTTTCTTTCTTTTTTAATTAGCTAGTCGTGTAAGCTTGATGTATGGGCTTAATAAGAGACGTGTCATTGCCACGCACAAACCACCAAAGATATAGTACAATAATCTAAGTTGTTGTTAGTGAAAGTTCTACCAACAAGTTTCTTAGGTGTGTAAATGATGCATAGACACATTAAATTAAATTAACATTAGCATAGGATTGAAAAAAAACATCTATCTAACCATGCTTTGCTTAAAAGTTGCTTAAGGAGAAGAGGGTGTCAGCCTTTACTGTTGTGACAATTATGATAGCATCTGGTGAGGAAAATACTGGACACCTCGACCTCGGACCTGACCGACTTTCAGTCCTCGAATATAAACCAAGGTAAACGACTTCGGCTCCAATCGAGGAGTCGCCATCCACAAAAAATAATCAACACGTGTTGACAAGGGCTGACAGCCCCAACAACCGATAGTCCTGATAGTCTATGATCATGGTAGCCCCACGACCCGCATCAGACCTACATCACTTCTGCCCACACGACTGACCCCCATGCTACGGCCATACCACCAACCGCCACCTAGCATTAATTCACATCACGTCAGTCTAGCTAACAACAAGGTTGGCTCCCCTATATAAGAAGAACAACCAAAGAACCTATGGTGCGCACTTTACTAAAATCTATCCCTTCCATACTGTTGCCTTGCTATTCTGACTTAGGTATCGGAGGGTCCCTGCAGAAAATCTTCCGACAAATGGACTTTTTGCAGACCACCCAACGGAGGAGTTCAGCGCTCAACGCCTGCCGCTCAGCTCGTCTCTTGCCAACCTCAGGGTTGTCCGAGTCGCGCTCCTACCTCGGTCCGAATATAGCGGCAACAACATCCTTAAAAAAAAAATTAGAATAATTTTGCAAGAATATACAGGAGAAAAGAATCCAGTAAGAAACTTCTTTTGGGTTCTCTTGCATGTTTCTATATTTATCATGTTTTGAATTATAGCGATGCAGGCGCATCCTGCTCATACCAAAACGGTAAGTATCCCCTACATCGATCTTTGTATCTATTCATCGATCGATACGTCTCGATATGGCATACTATACATATATACACATCTTGGTACAGGACATGCTCTGCTGCAGGATGATCAAATTTTCTGATAATCTGCTCAATATAGTTATTCTAGACAAATTCTTAGCTCACAGGATGCCATTAGCATGCAAGAATCATCCTGTTTGGGAATCACGTCACTTAGAAGCTATGGGGTTTAGGGATAGAAAATATCAAATAATTGTTTATTCTGCTTTAATTTCCAACGAATTTACACATATATATTGAATATATGCAACAAATATATATTGTATAAATAAAAGTCATGCAAATATATCTTGATTTGGTATGTGCAATATGTCACGATCCATCTCATTGTACGATGCACCTTGCCGCTTGTATGCCTAATTTATTTTTTTATAAATTGCATTATATGGGTCAGTTGTTAGTACTCAATATATATAAATATATAGAACAAATATATGTTGTATAAAGAAAAGTCATGCAAATATGTCTCGAAATGTATGGCCAATTTCAAAAAAGTGTGCTTAATGCACCCACTTTGGATAAATATCTACCTCACATTTTATCATTGGCATGCAAGAACTATCCCTTTTTTCAAATACAAGAACCATCCATTAATTGGGATAAAATGTCATTTAGAAGCCTTGGGTTCTAGCGATATCAAATATCAAATAATTGTTTGTTTTTCTTTGACATTAATTGCATCCAACAATTGATGCGGGGTTTGCACCCCGGCACCAGCCCGCACACCGGCCGAGCAGGGAAAGCATCCGTGTTCCTTCCAGAGGTATTGTCTGCTCTGGGTCCCGGGGGCTCGCCCGATGAGTATCCCCGTTCCGGAGGCTCGCCCGATGAGTATCTCCGTGCCCGCACGGTTTTGTCCCACAAAAGGGCCCTCTGGAGGAAAGGTTTGCACCTCCTCATTATAAGGCACAGACCTTTCCGCTGATTAGCCGATGTGGGACTAAACTGGAGCACCCATCCCACAACACAGCCCCCCCAGTGGGAAGGTCTCTGCATGGGCGGGGCCCTTCCTCTAGCGCCATCTGATGCGGGGTTTGCACCCCGGCACCAGCCCGCACACCGGCCGAGCAGGGAAAGCATCCGTGTCCCTTCCAGAGGTATTGTCCGCTCTGGGTCCCGGGGGCTCGCCCGATGAGTATCCCCGTTCCGGAGGCTCGCCCGATGAGTATCTCCGTGCCCGCACAGTTTTGTCCCACAAAAGGGCCCTCTGGAGGAAAGGTTTGCACCTCCTCATTATAAGGCACAGACCTTTCCGCTGATTAGCCGATGTGGGACTAAACTGGAGCACCCATCCCACAATAACAATAATAATACTCAAATGATGAATCACACAAGTGGATAATAAAAGTGTTAAGACACTCGTAAGTGCACACTAGTTTGGATATATGGCTCAAAACATGTCTACCAAGTAATAGATGAGAACCAGAGACACTTATCTCCACCCCCTGATGAATTCGAGACAAGAAATACTGGAGTAGAATCATAATTTCACCTTTTAATTAAAAAACTTTTATAATTGATCAGTATTTTCTAGATGATCTGGTTACTGACTGTATTAGTATCGCACTAGTATACTGATAAATAGATCTAATGTGTCTCGGAATCGATCACACTTTATACGAAGGGCCAACCAATCAAAGTCCGCCACGAAGTCTTTGAATTGACAATTAAAACCCGCCATGTGACAAGCCCTGAAACGTACGACTAATTTCAAATTTCAAAAACTTTCTATAGCTGGTAATACCTTGGCCGTAATCTCAAGCAGTTTCTGAAATCATGCCCGCCAAACAGGCAGGACGTGATCCGCGTGTAAAACGTCGTGTGCTTGATTCTCGAAATATGAGGAGGCTTGCCAATCCCAGTTGACCCACGTGCTCGAATTATGAGGCGACAGGTGCTTGCCCTTGCCTATTCAATCCACTCTCAAGGGACCTTCCAGATAAGTGCTCACATGTCCTAACAGACTATTGAGAACCTTCTCTGTTCTTTGAGCATCGTTCTGACTTAGGCATCGGAGGGTTTTCCACCGGATACACTTTGGTAAGAGAACTTCTTCGGTTTTTATTGTTTTAGATCAAAGCTAGATCGCAGACCAGGACCCCAACTGCAAATTTTTACTTCGAATCGCAATTTTGAACGACCCGAACGGCTCGTCATCGAGCACTCCAGCATCTCTTCTGCTCAACACTTGGACAGGCCGGTTCTCAGCGGCAATAGGATCAATAAAAGAAAAAGGCTCTACATCTATTATGTGACCTTCATGTCCGGACTTGTATGTTACCATAGCATTGCTCAACAAAGACTACTAGTCCAGGCTCCATACCAGTGCATCAGTATAGACACCCAACACTTATCCTGCACTTGATGAAGCACTCACGAACATAGCTTGCATGACTTGTGTATCACTTTTACATTGTATTAGTTACATTGTAATCCCGTAGATGTCAGCCATTTTGTCTGCTGCTAATATAAAAGACTTGCGTATTATTTTCGCCAAGAGCCAAAGCATTTAATTAGCTGTGATGCATAGTCTTTTCCCACTAGAAGCTAATAATCTTCTTAAGTGGGCACCAGACTTTCTCACGTTACCAGAAAAGCTAGGAATAATCTCCACATGTGCACAGTAGGCCGGTGGTTCACCAACAACCCAAGCCTAATCTATCTCATGAAGCATGGTAGCTCACCGCAAAACATTCGAGATGCCGATAGATTTACAGAATAACATTTGTGCTTGTTGTAGGGTCCGGATTGTTTCTTTCGTGCAAAAGAATGATTGATTTTTTATTTTTCGGCATCAACCATTAGATCATGCATCGCATAGATCTCAAAGCACTGGAATTTTTTCAATCCATCTGTATGGATTTTCAAATGAGCGTTGCATGATCCAATAGTTGATGTTGTGAAAAAGGATGAATAATTCTTTCATGAAAAAGACACAACTCGAACCCCTCACTGTAAACCACAACATTGGACCATCGTCCCATCCAAATGGATCCCACCTATCTTTTTAGGTTGCCTGCTTGCGAAATTAAAACAGGTGGCATAGACAGTCAATGAAGGGGTTAAGATTGAACAGCATCTTGTCTATAAGAAAGAGAAGGAAAATTTGAACACTGTCGTATGTATCATACCATTCATGTCAATTGCTCTCAAGAAATAGCACAATGAATGTGAGTGATTGACGATTTTTTTTTAAAACCCTAAAATAGAGGAAGCTGGTTGGTCCAAAGGGCTGTCATTGGCATTCCTTCTTTTGAAGTGCTTTATTTAGGTGGCGAGCACGACACTACGGCGACCAAGTCCAATTTGTCCAAATGAAATAAACGTGGGAGTGCTTTTTTTTCCTTCTAACTTTTTTTTTTGGCATCCGACTAGAAAAAGGTCCCTTATTTTTATGTGAATTTTGCTCAAAATAGATTCTTATGTGCGATTGGTCCCGAGTACATAGAACTCAAGTAACAGCTGAACTGCAAAATATGGTGCACTCCTTTGCACGAGCCCACACCTTATATGAAATTATGTGGCAGGAGACTGGCCAATGGCCATCATTGTTACTACTTGGCTACTGATACACTGTGCTCACAAGGTTTTGTAGTCTACAAGACTCCTATAATGATCAAAAAAGATCATCAGATTCGATGTGGATTATCTTGTTACTATGTATAGAGCTAGATAGGATCAGGAAAAAAAAATCTGCTATATCGAAAAGCCGAATAACAGTGAAATTTTGAAAGCCATAACTTGGTTATATAATATTTGATTGAGATAATTTTTTTCTAATCCAATAACTTTCGAGATCTACGGTGTGGCTCCTACTCCTAAAGGGGATTGTGTCCCTAGCAATCAGTTCCAAAATCCATCAATTGAACCCTAAAGTGGGTTGGGGGAGGGGGGAATTTGACCGGGCATATTTTCGAATCTCGAAAGAATTTAGCTGAGAAACAGAAAACAAAATTGATATAAGAGTAGGGTTACAAATGGGTCAGGTCGGATCGGGTCATGAGTGACCTCAACCCAACCCGATGTTTTGTTCGGGTCCTAATTTTGGACCCAGACCTCAGGTCGGATCCACTGCTATAATTTTTGACTCAACGAGTTATTCGGATCGAGTCCATGTATAACCCGAACCTAACCAAAAAAAATCGAGTTTGGTTCGGGTCCGGGTCGGGTCCAATTCGTGTCAACTCATCCATGGCTGCAAAACTTTTGTTTGCACTCCTGCGAGATGCAGCCCGCGGGCCTAAATAATTTTATAAATTCAGGTTAAGTCGGGTCGTAGGATTGAAAATTCAAAATTACTCAAATTTCAAATGGGGTCGGGTCGGATCGGGTCTGAATCAGTAAACCTAGACCCGATCCAAAAAATGGAATGGGTCCAATTTTAGGACCCCACCAGCCTCACGGGTCCTCCAAAACGAGTCGGGTCACGAGTCAACCCGACCCATTTGCATTCTTATGTAAGAGTCAAAATCTACCTCCTGTAGAATTATAAATTTTCGTGTTTATTTCTACTAGTTATATCTATTTTTTTGAAATATAGTCCTATTTGAATTATGAGAGGAATCCAATCCAAATTATGTAAAGGCGGATCTCACCATTATAAATACAGGTTATATACTTCAATTTTTGTATTATCAATTATTCAATGAAAAAAAAATCTAAACCTATTTTCGTCAATTTTTTGATATTTTTCTAAATTTTTTTAAAGAGATTAAAGTTGAGTGGATTGAGCAAGTTCTTTCTTCTTCCTAATTGGATCACATAAGCTATTTAACTGTTATTTAGTGTGACTGGGCTTGAATTAATCTAAATAAAATGTTGACCATTCACCAAATTTTGATTAAATAAAAGTTGCCCTAAAACTTTATAAATATACCAATGTTTAGTTTCATTTTTTTCATTCTCAAGATACTCTTTTTCCAAAAATATACTTGCAATAAATAATTAAAGTACATTTTCTTTGAAAATATCATTAATAATTAAAATATTTAAAACTCTTAATGGTTGACCTACTACATATTTCTGGTTTGATATGCACTCCAATATTCCTTCTTTTCCCTCGCTCACTGATTTGTTTAATATCTTTCTTGATATATTTGTTGGTAATTTAGAAACTAATCTACTAAGACTCACTGCATACAGACAGGGCCGGCCCGACCGTTAGGCGACCGAGGCGGTCGCCTAAGGCCCGAGGCCAAAGAAAGACCTCGACCTATCGCTGAGAAATAGTTGAATAGCTGTAACTGTAGCCTCTCAATCCCATCGCGGCATCGCCATGGCTGTAAAGCTGGTAAGCAAGTAAGGTAAAAATCAGATATCACGACTTCTCTCTCGTCTCAAGAATTTTTTTTTTTGATAGCAAAAATCAAAAGCCTTTTGTTTCAGAAAGAATCATCTCTGTCATTAAAGTAATTTCCCATTCTCCTCTCTTGGCTCTTTGTATGGGTTAGATCGGCTGCATCTCTTGTTTTTTGTTGCCGGTGGAGACTTGAAAATTGAAATTGTTATATAGCAGTCTACTGTTGGCGCACTAGATGTTTGTTAATTTGCTGCTTATGCCTACCAATCTTAGTAGACTTTTTAAAGTATTTTGTATTTATTAAAAAAAAATTTCAAAAAAATTAAAGGCTTCTCTCAATGAGTCCGCCTTAGGCCCCCAAATGCATTGGGCCGCCCTTGTCTGCATAGCCCACCACTCCACATGTACTTAACAACCATCCCACAAAAAGTCTTAAACGTTAAAATCTGAGGTCAGTTGAGATTTTTCAATCATCAGTAAATCCTCGGGTTACTTCCATGAAAATCTCGGATTTTGAAGAAAGATGGATAAAATTAGATATCCATTCAGTTTTCATCTAATATCTCAGAAATATCTCAATAAATGCTAAAGTCCTTAATTTCACTATCGAAACAACCCTACTCTCATCTCGTAAAATTTTTTTCACATATAACTCCTAATTATCATGAGTTTCGAATGAATCATGCAGCAGGAGTGAAGAACCATGATTTTTATGTTTACATTTACGTCAATGTATTTTTTTTCCAACTAAGGGTTGCCCATTTAAAATGCGTGAATTATCCTGATGCACAATGCTGTATGGGTTCGAGGAGGCTGCACAATTCTACTTGGTAATTGCATCTTATGGGGCTATAGGTATCAGTGTGCATGGTGTTGATGGTAGCTTGAGGATACAAAGCTTGTGGATGTGCTTGCAATAGGTACCCAAAGACATATTGTTGGAAGCGATAACTCAAAACTTAATAAAATGATGTCGGTAGGCGCATTAGAGTGGGTTTCAAGCAAGGGAAGAAGATCAAGATTTTTCGAGCAGACGTATTAGGGTTTGCTCTGGGCAGCTTGGAGGTTCCGTCGCTACAAGATTATATGATGGAGATTTCAACAACAGAAAATCCAGTAACGAAGGATCCCTATGATAAGCTACTAGACATGATACCTAATCACGCTAATGTGTTTAGCATGATTGCAACAAATCAAATGCAACAGGTGCTAGTTTGAATTAAATGGGGAATAAGGTAGTTTTTCAATTTTTCTCTTTTTTTTTGGAAATTACTTAGTTACCATTCTTTAACTAATTATATTCTTACACCCAAGAGATTGCTTGGCAGCACAAAGCTAAACAAGTGTATTTTGTTCCGGTATGCTTTAGTTTATTCATGAATCATTAAGCTAGAAATGCAACAAAAGAGGCCTAGAATCACAAGCATGTGATAGTCACAAATTGCAAGTTTCATGCACCAGTTGATCCAATCATCCAACCCACTGGCAGCCACATGCCATTGCTTTTTTAGTTTTATTGGGGCACTAGTCTTGCAATAACCTTTTCTCTCAAGTAGATCCAATACAGTCACATTCAAGTTTAAGTTCAACTCGGATACTACATCTTGTGTTTGAATCAATTGTCGAATTAAAATACTATAAATATTTAAGAAATAATTTGCATCAATAGTTGTTCATATTTTCAAATTTGTGAAAATGGTCTTTTTTCAATGGTTTTGACTGAGTTATTGTCGATTCCATATTATGCGATGCACAAACTTAAGGAGACTTCCTCAAGTATTTTGCACCTAACATGTTTAAATTAATTAATGCAGACTATCAGATCAAGTATGTTTAACAAATTGCTCATATCGAAAAGGACTAGCTGAACACATTTAAACTATCTAGTACACATAAATAAACAAGTAGGCAGTCTATGCCACACACATTTAGATAAATGGGTTTATTCCTACTATGATAAATTCATTTAGGAGTAACAAATGCACTTTTTTTTTTTGTTGAGATTTGGGATAAGAGAAATCATGGCAGGAACTGGGGTAGGGCAAGAGCCGAACCTAAGTCCTTCTCAAACCCTAAAGACTTTACCAACTATAATAGTTGGTAGCCCTGCACAAATTTATTAAGACACATGAATATATATCATTACATACAACTTAGAGCTGCAAATTGGTCAGATTGGCTTATTACCTAATATATTAAACTCTACCCATTCCATTTCGAAGACCCATAGGTCAGGCTGGAGTTAAAAATTAGACTCGATTTGAAAACTTGGTCAAATATGTTTTTGTATTCCTGATCGACTCGATCTAACTCTATCCTTATATCATTAGAGTCTAATTTAGGTTAACCAATAATGTGCCCAATCCATTTTGAAACTTGAATCATATAGCCTCTTCTCCCATCTTAAATATATTTTCCAATTTATTGAATGAATCCTCATATAAACTGAAGATTTTGTTCATCACAATAATCCCATCTCCTCTCACCTAGCTTCATTTAATTATATTGAAACATTTGTTACATTTCATATATTCTTATTTATATATAATGTTCTCAAGTATTTCGGGATATATTTTTAAAAATTGTATTTTATAAACTTATACCTTAAGTGAAACTAAAAATTTTAAATGATAATCGATATTTAAGACAATTTTTTAATTTTTCATAAAAATTCAGTAATTTTATATTTTATTTATTAGTTATGTGGTTTACATTTTTTTTAAAAAAAAAGCTAAATGATTGATCCTACCTACAAACCTGTTCTAACCCAATCTGAGATCGGAACCCAACATTTCAAGTTGGATATGAATGACAATTGAACCTGATCTCATGACACAACTTGAATAACATGTTGGGTCGAAAATTTTTCCGTAAAACCAATCCAATTAGTTAATAGGTTATACGGTCCAAAATCAAAAAAAACCAAAAATAAAATCAAGTCAGATTAGAGTTAAGCAGTCATGGTCCCAACCTTGCTCATTTGCAACCCTAGTGCAACTCAAAAAATGTTTATTTTCATACTAATTAATGTACTTGGTATAGAATATAAATGTTGATTATTGGATACATACTGTTCACGCTAATAAGATAAGGTATCATTCGATTACAAAAATTAAAACTAATTGATCCTAAAATATGGTCTAACTTTTTTAATTTAGAGAAAAAGGTAGTCTAAATTCCTCATCTTAGTTGGACCTACTAGTTTTAATGATAAATTTAGGTTTACAAAATTAAATATCTTGAGGGAAAAAAAAAAAATCTAAACTTAGAAAATTCCGAATAAAAGCACATGGTAAGCAGCCATCCACGAACCTACGATTGTCTCATTTGCGAAAGCGTGTGGATAAACATACTAAAAGTACCAGTAAAAAGCAGCTGCAAGGCGAGAAACACGTGGTTTCCACGTCGTTGCTTCCGACGAAGATGCCAAGTGCCGTTCTAGAAAGTCCACCTACACGCCCACCGCCTCCAACTGATACCGTCGACGCGGCATGTCATTTCCGCGAATCTAGTAGCCAGGACCAAGGGCCGACGCTTGAACCCCAATCCATCCCATATTACGTCATCGCTCGCGACCTCCAAATCGTGTCCTTATTGAAGTGGTGCAGGTTAACAAACAAGTTATTCAAGTCCATGGACTCTTTGAAGGAAGAGTCCGGCTTTGCATTGTTTTGACTATGGAATCGGTCACCAGCCTTCTCCACCAAGTCACCCCTTTCCACCACTCACTCCACGCTTCCTCGTTGACCCATGCCTCTTCTTTGCTTCCTTCCACCCTCTCAACAACTGCCGCTACTCCTCACACCTCTCTCTCTAGTCTTTACCCTTTTAACGTGGCTCGCAATGCTTATCCTACTCTGACCCCACCTTTAGCTACCCAACTCTGACGCAACTTCCCACCTTCCACTCCCTACTACCTTCTATATATATGAAACACTCCCCCTTACCCCTTCACTCCTCACTCCCAATCTACAACCCAAGAGCCCCTGAAAAAAACCTCTCTCTCTTCTCTCCTTCTCTCTTTGAATCTCTTTCTAGTTGATCTTGATTTTGTTGCTCCGATGGCTGTGGATGCTCTCGAGACTACGGCGGCGGCACCGATTCACCCGACGACGACTCATGAGATGAGCGACGAGGAGATTCCTCATTTGGAAGGATGGGCGAAAAGGAAGCGCTCCAAGCGCCACCACCGCTTCTTCGACCACCCGCCGACTGAGGAGGAATATCTCGCTCTCTGTCTCGTCATGCTTGCTCGCGGTGGTTCCGGTCACCGTCATCCGCTTCTGAATTCTGGCTCGGGGACTGCGACGACGACGGCCGCCGCTTCAGGACTGGAGGAGAAGCTTTCGTACAAGTGTTCGGTCTGCGGCAAGGCATTCGCTTCCTACCAGGCGCTCGGCGGGCACAAGGCGAGCCACCGGAAGCTCACCACCGGCGAGGATTCAACCACCTCGCCGGCGGCGTCGGCGTGCGGGTCGTCGGCAGCTGCCGCCTCCAGCAGCGGGAGGGTCCATCAGTGCTCGGTGTGCCTGAAGACTTTCCCGTCCGGGCAGGCTCTCGGGGGGCATAAGAGGCGCCACTATGAAGGAAACCTCGGCGGGGGAGCCGCCTCCGCCGGCGCCGGCGGTGCGGCGTCGATGTCGGAAGGGGCAGGATCGAGTGATAGGGGATTCGACTTGAACCTGCCACCGGTGCCGGAATTCGCCTTCGATGCAGCGAGGCGGTGCGTGGCGGCGGAGGAGGAGGAGGTGCAGAGCCCTCTGGCCTTCAAGAAGCCTCGCTTCCTCATACCGGCTTAGAGGCAACACCTTCGAAGTTATCGCGACGTTAATTTGTTTTTTTTTTTCTTCAGTTATTTTTTATTTGTTTGTGTACAGAGAATTTTTCATTCGTTGTCACTGGCATGATCAGTTTTCATTGTGTTTTTTATTATTTTGTTTTTGTTAGTTGGAAATTAATTAGAATTGGGTTTTTTTTCTGGAAATCCTACACTTATTATCGCTGTTGTAGTATTAACTATTAGCTTGCGGTCATCTGCCTATCAGGATAGTGTCGAGTGGTCGAGGTATGAACATCTCTCGATTTGCCCTCGCCGTCACCCAACGGTGGAGACTATTGACAATGCTCTGTTTTAGCGCCGGAGGGCGGTTTGTGTTTGGAGCCATGCGTATCTCTTTCCGATATTTGTTCAACCTTCGATATCCGTCTAGATATTTCTAAAAATATCTACAGGGGAGTGACGGCAGCGAGTTCTCTAGAGTGTGGGGAATTAGGGCCGTCTATATCACTCATCTTTGGGGGCAACTTATAGAGGACACAGGTTTGCTATGGAGAGGGCGATGGTGCAGGCTACTGAGGTTTCCTTTCCTTCACGGCCAAAGAGACTAATATAGATTGGGGCATCTAGGACTTTCTTTCTGCTCCTATAGTGTCCCAGTTGATTTATATCATCTAGGAGATCTTATCCTCGAGCTTTTTTAAGGTCGGTTTTGAAGATAGTATGATAAGCAGAGGCAATAGAAATGGAGCTGGTTCATGATCCGAAACTCGGACTCGAGGTTGATCGCAGCGGGCGGATCATTGATTTTTGATGTCTCAATTCCAGAAGCAGAGTTGAGGGCGGTCTGAGAGGGACTCAGCGACAGTGATTAGCTCGATCCAGAGTCGGATTGGTTTGGGGGGACTCACTCTTACTGGATTATTGGAGGAGCTCGAGAGAGTACTATACCTCCTAGATGGTCAGGCATATCTATCCTAAAGCGAACAGTGCTTTCGACTGAGTTACCTTTTTTGTAGTGAAGCATTCTAAAGAAGTACTTTGGACCGACTTGTCAGATGATATTCTATTTTCTGACTAGATGGGATGCATCATGCTAGCTAGATATGCATGAACCATCTATCTTATTAAAAAAGAAAAGAACTATTGGTGCTAGAAAAAGATGTTTTTTTTAAATTATTATTTTGCCTGTTTTGCGAGAAAATGATGGATTTTTTTTTCTCAAGCAAGTTGGCACGGAAGACGCGCTTTAATTGCCTGATGCCTAACGAGCTCGGTTTAGTTGACGGAGCTTCATATCTTCCGTGTCAGGCTTGGCTGGCTTGACTTGGGGCTTCCATGGCTACTATTGTAGGTTAGGAAGATTCAACGTATATGGTTTCAACCTACTTAATCCCAAGCAACAGCTTTACAACAATAAGAAAAGTGATTTTAAGGAGATTTTGTAAACGTTAAATCCCTTTCATACAACTTGTATAGCACCAATTCCAGTCAACCTTCCCACTAAACACACTAAATAAAAACGAGCTGCATGCCTTCTAAGTTCTAACTAGGGAGTTAGGCTTGCAAACACTACTTCATTGCAGCCATGTATTGGTTGGGTCTTCCCAATGAAAGCCCTATCATAAAAGTGGCAAGGCATCTCAACTACTTTAACTAATCAGGGATGCACTATTTATTAGCCAAAATTAGTTGGTTATCTGTAATTAGATGATAACAATTTTAGGATGCACATAAATGCTCGGTGCGCATGCGAAAAAATGTGGCATTTGCGAGGAATCATTTTGGTGACAATTGATTTGGATGTAAGTTTTTTCACTAGATCAATGTAATCCCAGTAGGTAAGTTGGCGCTTTTGACTTAGAAACTTAATCAAGTTATGAGGTCAATTGTTGATTCAGCTAATTAGGAGTTGTTTGTTTGCTTGCAATCGGCAACTGATTATATGTTGTTTGAATGTTTATAATTATAGATGGAAACCACAATTCATTAACAAAAAGAGGCCTGAAACTTGTAACTAGAATTGCAATCAAAATCAGTTGTAGTTCCAATTACAATATTTCTTATAATCTAGAAAATCCTTTTCGATCGAGCATGTAATTGTTGCTGCACTATTGTAACTATTGTTATACAAATACAATAATAATTTATTAGAATTTTTTTATTGTTATAAAATAATATGATGAATATTATGCTGTAATGAAAAATGTAAATAGCTCGATATTTCCCAGGAAGGTAACCATCTAAATTACAAGATATCCATACCTCTTTCCAAATGAAACAACAAACAACTGTTTTGAATTTATAGTTTTAGTTATGCGCAATCAAACTAGACGTCTTCTACAACTGCAATTCCTATTAGAGACAATTAAATTGCAATCTATAATTGAATTGCATGCGATTGAATTGTAGGCAAATAAATAACTCTTCAGGAAGTCTTTGCAATTACTCAAGGACTTTTATATATCCATATCCTATGTATTTATGTTATATAAAGTTTTCTTTATGAAAAACCTAGTATTCAAAGGCTTGTAGGATCATGCTAATGAATCAAGATATATTTTTTGTGAAAAAATTGGGAGTTCAAGATATATTGATGCATATCATCATGCTAGATTCTTTCTTAGAATGACAGTGCAATTATTTGTTACCAGCTTCCATAGAGTGGCATACCATATACATTAGATAATTCTTATATTACGTATGTGCATCGGCATGTAATTGTCATTGCCTCTTGATTTGTTTATAAAGATGGATAATTAAGAAAGAACAAAAACAGCAAACAGTTGGACCGAACTGATAGATAAATTCCAACTTGAACTTGGCTAGAGATTAAACTTGACCCTGCCAACTTCGTATCCTAGATTATTCTAGTATTTTGGAGTTCGACCACCAAACTCATAAATTGGTACAAGCAGAATCCAGAGAAGCTGATAGCAACCTCAACCAAATCCATCCAGACTCACTTGTATATATAATATTTATCATTTTGCATGATGCCAATTGGCAAATGAACTAAAATAGCCAACTACACTAGCTATCAGCTGCAAAACCGTCCCGACTCTAGCTATTAGAGCTCCTAAATTCATGTGATAGATTTTTTTTTTTTTTTTTTTTTTTTTGTTGTTAGAATCATTGTAGAACTATTGATTGATTTGTGATTGATTATGCCAAACGCTTGTCTCCATAAAAACCTAATTGTGCCAAACTTAGTTGGCCTTACTAAACTTTATCTTAATTGGTTTGTGATTGATTGTACTAAATATAGTCTACCTTACCAAATTTCGTTAGCCTTCTAATTCTATATAAAGATTGTTTCTATATATTATAATGACAGGTAGAATATAATTTTCTTTTTTTATTCTTCTTTTCCAACACCTTTAAAGAAAGATGGCCGTCCCTCTCGGATGGGTGCATTCCCAAATGAAGGAAGGTGCGGCACGTAACCGGCCTGGGCCGCGTGGCTTGGACGTTGGAGCATGGCATAAGGACGAGCCAGGGCGATATTGGATTAGTCTTGCTAATTGCATCGCTGTTTCTTGGAAGCTTCTTTGGATTTGGAGACACCCTTGGTTCCAAGTGGAATCGAAATCCCCATCGGTTGCTCAAATGACAAAAGATGATACCATCCAAGCAAATACTTATTAATTGTATATTATAAATTACAAAAAGCAAAAAGTTGAAATATTACACAAAAAGGCAAATCGTGAGCGTATTTATGAGAATTAACAATAAAAAAATGAAACTGGTTTATGATGCATGCATTCAATAAAATAAATTCAACAAGATGATAATGACACCTAAAATCCCGGCAAACATTCAAAAAACAAACTAACGTAATGGATTGGTTCGATTCATATTCAGGTTTTCCGACCCCTTGGCCTAGGCCTAAAGAAAAGGTTTCCATGAATTTAAATTGAAACCAAGCCCTAGCCCTTGCGATAACTTGTAACCGGGACTAATCTAATTTCATCCTGACCAAATCTTATATATGCGTAATAATGATGTAGCGGACGTAATTTGATATATTTAGCATTAATCTAATTATAATTTGATCCAATTAGATTTATCTTTTTTTTTTGAGAAAAATGATTAGAAAGATTTTGGCTGAAATCTGGATGATGGGTGGATTCAAACCCAGATCCTTGGTAACGATTTCCGAGAACTTTCCAAACTGCATTTGTTGGTATAACTAAATATTTTGCTATCAAAACCATTATTGGTAACATTTTACTCCCAAAAAATTTCAACAAGGAGTAGATTAGACAAGTAGCAAATGTTATTTAATTTAACATGTATAGATAGCAGCGCTATATAATGCTCATTACTCAACAATTCATCAATTTATTGCACTAATTTGGTAATGAATTAGCGGTTATTGTAGATCTATTTTTTTTGTCATTATAGCAAGAAAACTGTATAGAATAATAAAAAGGTGACAATGTTATTTGGTCAAATAACTATATATCTAATAAAAATAAATTTTCAGTTAATACATAATCTAACTTAAAAATATTATTTTATTTTTATATAAAATCGGGTGCAACCTCCGAAAGTATTGTAACATCTTTTGCCCAAAAGAATAATTCATTATTTTTCGCGACATCAAAATAAATTTTATGGATCCAACCGATTGATATCATAAAAGAAGATAAATAGTTCGTTTGCTTTAAAGATAACAATTTTTGTAAAAGGCCTTGTAATAAAATCTCATATTTTGTACACGTCGATCTTGCGTGGAGTCAACCAAAAAAAGAAAAAAAGAGAGGAAAAAAAAACAAAAAGAAAGGTTCATGGAACTTGACCCTCTTTGGTCAGCGCGTTCCAAGTCCGATGGATGGCAGTCGGTGGTCCGAACCTCCGCGGCCGCCGGGTCGTGGATTTGGAAAAGCTTGCTTTGAACTGGAGAGACCGCAGCTCCGCACACGGAAAAGTCCAGACTCAGGCAGCAGAATTCAAGAGGCCTACTGGGAGCTGACCTAAGCCATTTGGTAAAAAATCTATCATTTTTCTTTTTTTATTTAATTATTTAGTGATTTCTTTTGTAACAAAGGTAAACTCTAATATTTATTTGATGACTTTTCTGTTTTGCTAAGCCCTTGGCTAAGCAAATGAGAGCAGGAATTCTGGCCAGGGTGGTGAGTAGTCACTTCGAGAACTCGTGCAGACGTATGTTTAGTTCCACATTAATTATTCATCGAGGAGATATTGAGTACTTATACAGAACCAGGAGCGGCCCAATATATTTGGGGGCCTAAAGCCGTTTTGTCTTTGAGGCCTTCTCTACAGTGGGCCGGCCTAAGGCGAATTCACAGGGGGCCTTTTTTTTCCATTTTATCTTTGAGGCATTTCCTGCAGTGGGCCTTCTTTGGGCCGGGGCCTTAGGCGACCGCCTCAGTTGCCTAAGGGTTGGGCCGGCCCTGTACAGAACTAAGAAGCCTAAATAATGCCTTCCGGTTAGTTATTTTGTGTGAAGTTTTAAATTGTTACAAATGTTATCAGAGCAAATTCGGCTCCTAGTCTATATGGACTAGGAGATATTGCAGCTGGGTTCATGAAGGCTGACCACAGGCCTATTATGGTGCATGTGATTAGATTTGAATAGATTTGAATTCTTGGCCTGACGAAAACTAATTATTGATCAAAATAAGAGTTTGAAACTTAATGTAATTAACTTCTTTTGTTTTTGTTAACCCAAGAAAAATGGGATAGATTTATGAGAAATCTAAAGGATGTCAGGGCTTGAAAGAGGGAAGTATGTGAGGATCCGTGTAGACGTGTATTTAGTCCCATATCGGTTATTCGTCGAGGAGATCTTGGGGTACTTATACAGGACTAAGGAGCCTAAATAATACCTTCTGGCTAGCCATTTTGAGTGAGATCATAGGTGGTTACAACTTTCTTAATTTTTTTTTATTTTGGTAACAGCCTCCTTCTTGCGTTTATTTCCAAGAATTTCTTTCTAGCCTTGGGTTTGGATGTCCCGGCTACCTAGTCACTTGCTTAATTGCTTAACCATTGAGATAAGTCCTAAATCAGCTCCCGGCCTAGTCCATTGCAAACATTACCAGACATTATAGAAAGATATGATACTCTCCCCTTAAAAGACAAACAGCTATGCGACACGTTAAGATGCAAATGCTGGGTATGAAGGGTTACAATTAAGTGGGCTCTATTTCTTCGAGAGCATTGTTACTGCCATAAACGCTATTAAAGTATACCCACGTCCTCTCAACCAAAAAATTACAGCTACAAAAGAAGAGCCTTGCTGTAAAAGGAGAGCCCAACAAAAAATTTTAAGCATCGAGATGGTGGAGACTAAAGCTTTGGCTTTGGTGAAGAAAAACGTATTTAACTAGATCCAATGAGCCCAATCGGATTGGACTCTTTTTCCAAGTAGAACTATAGCGTGCCCGCCCTATGGATTGGTCCTACTTGATTGAGCCCTTTGTCCGGTGAGAACTTAAAGAAGCTTTTGATAGGGACCAAACTTAAAAGAGTTGTATCTGGTAAACTCACGATATCCACTCCAACTGTTGCTGTAAAAATTGGCTATAAAGATCATGAATTACTTGATTCTGTTGGACCGATTGAGTATCTTTTTGAATCTTCGGGCGAGCAACCGAAGATCTTGCATGGATCGAGAATTAGGTTGAGATTTTTTTTTTTTTTAATTTTTTTGGCCTGCATGATCCATGAAAACCTCCTATGAGCTTCACTTAGTTCACTACGCTTCAGATTGGTCGCACCATCTAATTTAAAGCAGACCTAGAATTAAAAGTTACAGACATATCTCGGTCCTGGGCCTTCTTATTTGAAGAGTGGGCTCTGGCCAAACTCAACCCACTTGAGCAGCCTAACTGGCTCCAATTGGAAATATTCAAATAGTTAATACAGCAACAAGGTTTAGAGCATAAATTCAGCCTCGCTACTTGCTATTTAATACCATTACCTGAGGCTGCATTGGAGATATTTTCTGAAATTAAGGAACAATGTTTCCCCACCATAAGTAAACGTGGGAATGTTTATTGGCTGAGCCAACTTGCATTGATTCAAATTGACCTCGGTTTCAAATAACATGCCATGAAGTGGAGCTGCCGTGGCTCAAATTCGGTTGGCATCACAAACCTGGGTGCAAATAAGATGGGCTGGCTGACACCAGGCCATTGTTCATGCCTAGTGGAGAAATTGTTTATATGGACCTATATGTATTGCTGTTCAAGAAAAGTAAATAAAGAAAAAAAGGAATTCCAATCAATTCTCTAGCTTACAGGGCTGAAAATGGGCTTGGACCGACCTGAAGCCCATTAGGCTCGGCTGACTTCGAGTTGGGCTTCGGGCTACGCCCGAAAGAGTTTAGATCGGATTTAGGCTTGAATATAGACTCATTTGTTTTTCAGGATGGGCTCGAGTATGTCATTGGACCAGACCGAGCTTGGCCCAACCCTGAGCCCAAATAAGGCCTGACACGGAGCCCAAATTTAGGGCAAAATTAATTTGTTTTTGTATATTGTTGTTTAGAGAGAATAATAAGGAAGTAAAGGACAAATTAAAATGGGTTTAGCTGAAAGTAATGTATGATGTATAATTTACTTGTGTTATAGAAAAGAACATAATTTTTAACTAGCTTATTTACTTATTAAGCAATATTATGAAATATTAAACTTTAATCGGATTCGAGCCAAATATATTTTTGTCCTAAATGGGTAATTTGGGCAGGCCCAATCAAGTTGGGGTCTAGGCTCGAGTCGGACCTCGGGCTTGTATTATCTAAAAATTTTCGAGCCTAAGCCTAGCCCGAAGCCCAAAAAAAAAATTTGGGCTGGCTTCGGGTTGGGTGTATGGCCCGGCCCACTTCCAGCCCTACTAGCTTAAGTGGGTCATTAGTCATAAGTTCATCATTGTAGATCAATTTCAACAAGGGGCAAAATTTTGAAATATAGAAGAGAGATTGAGAATCCTCCTGAAGTTTGTGAAAAAAATGGATAACTAAAAAAGAGAGTAAATTACAAAAATCTCCTTGAGGTTTACGTATATTATAGTTATACCCATTAGTTTGTAAAACTTATACTTACACCCAGTTAAATTAATGGTGTAAGTGAATCCATTTACTTCATATAAAAAGTTAAAATTGCTCCTAAGTGATGAGTAAATTACAAAAAGTACCTAAGATTAGGGGTAAGTTATATTTACATCTAAGAGTTTGAAAAATTCGCACTTATCCCTCTGAAATTGTTTTTATCCAACACTTTAACCCATAATTTAACAGAATATTAGCCAAACCATTAATTTAAATGGGACCTAAATGCCACATAAGAAAAAATTTGAAAAATGACCAAATTAGCCTTAAGTGATATAACATCCGTCCAAGGAGGATATCAGGAGTGATGTGCCATGGGTCTGAGCTTGATCTCAATGAATTATCAGAAAAGAACCATGTACCAAGAAAAAAAGCAATCTAGGTTTCACAAGTAAGTGAATGCCTCTAAAATTTCTGTTGTAGGGAACTAATATTAAGAGTTTTATCGCTTGAGCTAGCTTGTCCATGGTCTAAGCCAGGCTATGGAACCACAACTGATGCGCCATCCAAAAAGAAGAGTTCTCACGCACGTATTGATTTAGATTCTTTTGATGATAGGCTGCCAGAGCTATTATAGCTCTATAAGTAGATATAGGAATCTTTATTCACAGCGACAATATTAAAAAATCATATCTACAGTATTTGACAAGTAGAACTCAAACAAATAATGCATTGGCATCTCGATCTCTATAATGTGGTGGGCCGGAAGTGAGAACAAAACTTGACCGGGAAGGACAGAGGCTGGTCGGAAAAAATGCTCGTCGTCGGATGTCAGTTGGAAAGGAAGCTTGTCGTTGGTCGCTCATTGTGAAGGGACACTCGTGGTGGGTTGGCGAAGTGGAAAAGAACCCCTAGACATTTAATCTCGAAGAGAAGAAAACTTTTGAAGATGTAATACTTCAAAAAGTTTCGAGAGTTGAAAAAGTGAAAGAAGTGCCATATTTTCTTATAGAGAATAGGTGTAAGTATAGGTTTTTACAAAATATTAGGTGTAAGTGTAATAAACATAAATCTCAGGAAGGTTTTTGTAAAGTTTTTTTGGTCATTTTCAAAAAAAATTTCTTATGTGGTATTTGGATCCTATTAAAAGTTAACGGTTTGACTAACATTCTATTAAGTTATGAGTTGAAGTATTGGATAAAAATAAATGCCAGAAAGGTAACCATAAGATTATCATACTATTGGGTGTAAGTGTAATTTGCCTCTAATCTCAAAAAAAATTTTGTAATTTATTCCAGAAGAGAATCTTAATACAACCAGAAGTTTGTGAAAAAAATAGATAACTAATAATCAAGAAAGACTTAAGATACAATGATATAAGATTAATTATTGATATATTTAAGTATACATTCATGTGAAAAGAAATATTAGAGGACATAAAAACAATAAACAAGAGTGATAAGTACAACTGCTAAATAATAGATGGTATCAATTATTCCTAATACATCATGCATGAGCTTATCTAATTGAAGAGGGGGAAGTAATTTTCTCAACCTACTCGACTGAAATTTCCTAAAAAAATTTAGGAAAATAAAAAAAAATTGTGAAAGTAGAATCTAGCTCTCTTTTTTATTTTTTATTAATGAATAATAAATTGAGTTATGTAGTTTCTATTTATACTAATAAGGTATATATTTATATAATTTTGGTCGAATTTATCTTCTAATTAAAAGAGGATGCAACTTTTTCGAAATAAACATGACTAATAAAATAATTATGAAAAAGCTAAAATCTTATTGAAGATAAATCTTGACTTCTATATCGATTTTTTTTTGGTCAATACATTAAATCCTTCCTAGATTAGGAGATACGTAAAATTTTTGAATTAGCTGGTCCATTTTGGAATCGAAATAATGGAATTTGGCCCTGATCGCTCGGGTGCACCATCCTTTAAGACGCGTGCCATGTCAAGAGCTCTTGAAAATTGCCGGATTTCAAATAAAAAAAAAAGCACCTCAATTGGTCATAGGCAAATTATGGTCTCCGAATGCTTAGTATGCAATTGACATCTCGATGTGGAGAATTTTGCCTCTGGATTCTATCTAGTTCTCTTCTTAATGGCCAAAATAGTCCATATCGAGGGGTCCTCCTAGATCATAAGCATTCCTAATATAATTTACAAATAATTAAAGTATAAATTACAAAATTATGAACTTTTGAATATTTTTTGACTAATAAAACCAATAATACTAGAATAATTCAAAGAATAAATAAGTACTATAAAAAATTTTAATTTATCCGATATAGAACTATTATTCCTTGATAGTTACTATGGCTAGGTGACTTGTAGCCCAGCCAAGTTGGGCTCATTTCCACTTGAACATACTCCCACACTTTGCGACGTACCACCATCACTGCATTTGAACGTTTTACCATACAGCACCGTAGGAAGCAATCCAACGAATGCCCACGGTATATTAATATTTGCATTTTTTATTTCCACAACCCTTGAGGTGCATCGCCTTTAAACCACTCAACTCCTCTTGGCATTAATTGTGAATCTTTCTCATGCACCAACCCCAGTTTTATTTTCAAGATCCACAGACTAGAATTAGTACCCAATCCAAAGATCCATCAAAAAATAATCAACGTGGAAATCTGGCTCTATCAAATTACTCTGCTGCTGTGGGGCTCTTCCATTACTCCTTTATCCGACATGCCATCCAACAAATCGTACAATGCAAGATGAAGGTTTGCAATAGAAAAGTCCCACATTATTGAGTTACTGAGATTTTCGAGTCACACTTGCATTGCTTAAGATCATACATAGCAGGTGCATTGTCTCCGGTTCATCATCTAGTCGGGATTTAGAGCTCGTTCATTCAGAAAAAGAAAAAGAAAAGGCGAGGAATCATCATCGAACCGTGCGATTCGATGCCGCCTTGTCCCCGCCGGCAACCATGTGCCTCGAGGCGCCGGGAACGGGCTTGTTGGGCACTCAACCTGCCAAGGGGAAGGCTCTGCTTAAAAATAATCCCATTGCACATGGTGTCAGCGTATCTAATCCCATGCATCATGGCATCCTATGAAGATTTTATAGGTCTGTCCTTGGGTAGACAATTAGTCAATTACTGAGGGCAGGTAAAGTTGATGGAGCCCGGTCCTTCTCGAGAGAGACTCTGTTATAGTGGTTGACTGAATCTAGAGCTAGTGTGCCAGGCCAGATTTGCACCCTTTAGTCTATAACATCTGTCATCTTATGAGGGAGTTGGACTCATTCCAAGTCGAGGCGAACAGTGCGGTGGACCGAGTCGCCTCTTTTGCAGCACACCACTCTGGGGCCGTCTCATGGGAGGTTTGGAGCACGTGCTGGTGGCACTAGAGCATATTTTGTGCTATGATTACTTTGGGCGTACTCACGGCTGAATGCAGTGGGACGTTGGTGCAAAAAAAAAAAAAAAAGAAAAAAAAAAAGAAAAAAAAAATAAAGTTGGTCGGGCCTAACTGAAACCGGCCACTATTTGTTTTTTGTTTGTTTCTTTCATCCTGAGGAGCAGCTTCCAAGGTGCTTAGTTGTTTAGTTATATAACAGAGATCACGTATCAAATTAATAACGGTCTAGGACCAGTGAATTCTCTGTATGGGATCCATCACACCTCCACTTGAAAATTATTAAATCCGAGGTGTTGAATCCACTTCACGTTAGCAGATCTTCGCATCCCTTATCTCAGAATTTGGCATCCATTGATTGGTTCATCGATGTTATGAAATAAGCTGTAGATTTGCCGGTTCCAGACTTCCAGTTACGGCAGGGAGCCTACAGGAGCTTTTCCTTGGCTAAATATTTCCAACTTCACCATTGTTGCCTTAACTTAAGGAGGGAGTACAGTCGGATACAACTAGCTTTTGGTATTGCAATTAAAGCTGCGTTGAACAAATAGCCTTGCTTTTGAGCCCCAAAGTAACCTTGCTTGCATAACCCAACTATCATTACTGCAGGTGCCATAGAATTTTCCTATTGAAGATTTTTGATCATCATGACTGGGGTCAAGTTCTTGCACCCCTTTTATTCTTCTTTTCCTATTTGTTTGTGTTTGCACACAGGCATATGTGACTATGGATGGCTTACGTACCAAGTTCTCCTGTTGAAAGAAAAAAAAATGGTAAGCCATCGAATTCATTAAGAAGATGAACCAATATAAAAGGAGAGCTCACCCAACAGCTGGGTCAGTTTAAAAGCTTGTGCCATTCATTTGGTCGACTCATTAATACTCATCTGTTGATTAGTTGGAGAAAAAGGATTGCAACGTACACAAGCGCTTCTTTGAAAACTACAGCAGCATCAACTATATAGATCCAACTTGTAGTTATCTTCTTTGACATTATTACATGATTGGATCTGTTCTAGATTGCTTAAAATCGAAGTTACTTTGATTCTTCAACCAGGTTCCTCTACGGTATGTAGGCCACACTACAGAATGCTGGATGGCCGCCATCCATCCAAGGTTGCATAGTATTTTGCAATGCAGCCTGTGCATTACAAAGGATCCATGTCGGACTTACTTTGAGCACACTTTATGAAATTAGGTAGCATCTAGTTTAATGGGTCCAATATCACCACCCATGCCCACCCAGGCTGGAAGAATGGGACTCATGGGGTCTATAGATCAGGCCAAGGTCCTCCAGGGTTGCACAGCATTCTACAGTGTAGCCTGTGCATCTTCTGATAACCGACCATCGATCTCATGATGCTGCTATAGTTTAACGACCATCCATCTCCTGATGGTGGCCATCCAAGACTGCACAACATTCTGCAGTGTGGCTCATGCATTGTAGAGGATCTGTGCTCGAGTCACTTCGAGCACAATTTATGAAATTAGGTAGCGTCTAGTCTAAGGGGTCCAATTTCACCCGACTCATGCCCACGTAGGCTGGAAGAATGGGACTCATGGGACCATAGATCCAGGGTCCTCCATTGTCTAGATGCAATGAATGAAATAATACTTTTTACCTTACATCCACCTACCCAATTTAGTTGTGATCGAGAGTTCATCCAAGCATGGCGCTTTGCCTCCTTCCTTTTCGTGCCAAGTCCCTCTCATGAGCCATGGCTGGTACACGAAGGTATAAATCCCCACCCAGAATGGGCCACATACATTGGATTGCCCCAATCCAACCCGGTCCCTTCTTGTTTGGACTCTTGTTTTCTCTATTATTTCCCCCTTTTTATAAAGCTTTGGAGTTCCATCCATGAGACTCGAATCTATGATGAGATATGGATATATGCCCAAAACGAGGGTCCCTCAAATGAATCAATATTAGAGTTCATAAGCTGAGTTTCCGGAGATGGGGCTGGAGGAATCCATGTGGAGGATATTGGACTGTTTGTAGCCTCCCACGGGATATCCCACCGTTTGGATTTTGTTCCACTGTTTTCCATGATTTCATGTCCCCCATTAAGGTGATGTACACGTATTCCCTAAGGCTAACTACCTAGCAAAAGCTAAGCAACAAGAGAGTGGATCCCTCCTTGTTTTAGGGGATTTAGCTCTATTTGAGGGACAATGATGTGAAGTGAAAACATGAATTTAGAGAATTGGGTTGGATTCCGGTCACGCCGAAAGCCGACCCAAACCAAACTAGGGTTAGATCCTATCCAAATTAGCTTCGGTTCCAAGCGGATCCAACCCATAAGGTCATATTTTGGTTTTGGCTGATCTCTATTTCAAGCCTAAGTTTTTTCTTTTAATTATTGGCAGGCTTGTTTTGGATGGATATATATCCAAACCATAAGTCCAGATTTTGCGTACCGATTTCATTAATTGAGTCGAGGTATAGGATAGCATAGGTCTAACCAAAACCACTTGTAATTAAACATGTATCAGAAAGAGCTGGAAATGCTTTATTGCGACCAACAATTAAGGGAGTAGAAGCCAGCGACTCCAGGCTAAAAATGGAGAGCCCAAAAGAATCCAATCAAGATAAGTATGCAAGCCTTTATGTTGACTCTAAGTGAGAAAGTTCCTCTAGGCATGTTTGGACGCGAGCATGTGGAGGGGTGACCATGCATGGCACCGTGAATGAGAAATATGCCCTACAATAAAGTGCAGCATAATGGATGAATAGGTCGGGAAGAATAAAGAATTTTTTCAGCTCGTTCAACTCGAATTTTTCAAAAAAAAATTTAAAAAAATATGAAAAAAATTGAAAATAGAATTTACATTCCCTTTTCTTTCATTCATGATAATGAAACCAACGTATATAACTTTTATATATAATGGTAGGTTTGTTATGGTACAATTTGGATTAGATTTCTCTTCTAATTCTAATAGGACTTACTTTCCTAAAATAAATATGACGGGTAGAAATAAACTTAAAAAACTAAAATTTTATAAGAGGTAGACCTCGATTTCTACAATAACTTTATCTTGTCTCGCTCTGCCTGATCTTCTCGAATGATGAGATTTGCCTGATAAAGTGTTTCTCGAAAAAAAAGCTTACAGTTTGACCAACCTATTTCAGGGCCCAAATGATAGAATTTGAAACTGATCGCTATGGATGCGGCCTTTGTAGGGGTAGCACCACATCATAGATCTTGAAAAGTTATTTAATTTATTTAAAAAAGATCATTTCAATCATGCGTCGTACGACCAAGTTATGGCCTTAGAAAATTTGGTTCATAACTCAGCTACCTAATATGGCGGATCTTGTTTCTGAATTCTATCAAGCCCTATCCATAGTAGTTAAAGTAGTCCATATCGACTATGATGATCCTTCTAAATCAATAGGCTTGGACCAGAGTAGTCCAAGATGTAGAGCATTGCTACATAATGCAATCCTCCCTAGCTTTTGGCTTGCCTGAGCTGTGTGAGTAAGTGGCCGTATAAATGGTGCAAAAAATGGTTGCAGTTACCATTACCAGAAAGTGCGGCCCTATAATGCTTTCTAGTACTTTATATTATTGTATGATACTCATGAATAATGATCCACTATCTACCATCATGCATAAATGATATTTGGGATTATAAAGCTTTATTGAATTGTTTTCAAACCTCTCATACTTTTTTAGAGGAAAACCAGATAGCAGATTGGATGTCATTCTTGTTTCAACTTTCCGTACAATGTTCCATGGACATTATCTACCCAGTTCTCCGATGAGTTGCTTTACTTAGCACAGGTAGATTCTGTAGGGTCTCTTATTTGCAATTGAAACCTCAGCCCTATGCCCTTTTGCTTGCCAAAAGAACAATGATTAGAAGTGGCAAAAACTAATTAGACCCAAATATATCCTAAAATTATCATATCCAGCTGGTTTTGAATCAAGGGGTTTTTATTCTGAAGTCAGGTTATGATCAAATTATTTTGATGATCAAATCTGGCATGGTTAGAGTTTTAGCCCTTTTAGTCGTGTCTAGTTAATTTGGAGGAAAACTTCTAAGCCTTCAATGTGACAAATGTGAGAGAGAGAGAGAGAGAGAGAGAGCGAGCATAAATTAATTAACATGAGGATGATGCTTGTTGTAGGAATAAAGGGTCCGAACTTAGTCCCACATCGCCTAAATAATGAAAATGTCTGTTTCTTAAATGGAGGGGGGCTACTCCTTTCTCTTAGGAGAAGCAGTCGCTTCCGTTGTCTGAGTCCGGTGGAGACTGAGCTCTGGAGCTCGGAGGATACCCTCCGACCTCATCAATGGTGCTTTCATTGAGAGCTCTGACCCCGGCACAGACCCCTTCGCTGGGGGGCTATGTTGTATGAATAAAGGGTCCGAACTTAGTCCCACGTCGACTAGATAGCGGATAGGTCTGTTCCTTAAATGGATGAGGGCTATCCTTTTCTCTTCAGAGGCGCCTTTTGCGGGGCAAAACCATACCTTGAGAAGAGACTATGAAACTCCTTTCAAAAGGGACAATACCTCGGAGGAGAAACAGTCCCTCTGACCTTATCAATACCATTCATCTCATCTAGCTCCTAAGTTTTATGATAAAGATGATGTGCAAAGTATATTCCCAAAATGGGCTGCATACATTGGATTGCCTCAATCCAACACCTTTCTTGTTTGGATTCCTTTTTTTCTATTAGTCCCCACTTTTTATAAAGCTTTAGAGTTCCACCCATGAGACTCAAATCTATGATACGATACGGATATATGCCCAAAACTAGGGGTCCCTCAAATGAATCCATATTAGAGTCCGTGAGCAAAATAACTAAAGATGAGGTTGGGGGAATCCATGAAGAGGATCTTGGAGACTGTTTGTAGCCTCCCACGGGGATCTTTACTATTTGGATACGGTTCCACTGTTTCCCATGATTTCATGTCCCCCATTCACCCATTAAGGTGATGTACACGTTATAACTAAGCCTAATTAACTAACAAAATCTAAGCAGCACGAGGTGTAGATCCTTCCTTGTTTTAGGGGGTTTGGCTCCATTCGAGGTACAATGATGCGAAATAAAAACAAGAATTTAGGCTCCGTTTGAAAGCTTGGAATTGAGGAGAAAGGAATAGAATGGAAGGGAAAGATAAAAATTTTGATGTTTGGGAGTTTTTTAGTGAAGGGAGAAGAAAAGAAAAGGAGAGAATAGGAAGAAAAATTTTGATCTCCAATTCTCTCCTTTCTTTCCTCCCATAAGTAGAAGGATTTGGAGAGAAAGGAATTAGAACTTAATAAATTTTTTATAATACCTATTTTACCCTCTACTCATAAGCATACCCCTTTTATAATAAAGATATTTTAGTAAAAGTGTTAATAAGGTATGTTTTCTTTTCTTTTCTCTCCAAACTTCCAAACAAGAGGAAAGAAAGTACTTTCTTTTCCCTCCTAAAACTCCCAAACAAGAGGAGAGGAAAGTCTATTCTATTCCATTCTTTTCTTTTCCCTCCCCATTAGAGTTTTCCTTTTTTTTTCTTTTCTCCCCAAAACTTCCAAACAGAGGCTTAGAGAAGTAGCTTGGATTCGGGTCAAGCTGAATGCCAGACCCAAACCAAACTAGAGTTAGATCGAATCTGGACTTTGATCCAAATTATCTTCCAATCCAAGCAGATCCAACATGTTAGGTCATATTCTTGCTTTAGTTGATCTCTATTTCGAGCCTAGGTTTTTATTTTAATCATTATCGTGCTTGGTTTCGATCCGAGCAGATTGACTTTGGCTCTATTCAATTCCATCAAAGTTTGTGATCTATATCCAAACCATAAGTCTAAATTTTGCACATTGATTGCATTCAAACCGAGTCAAGGTATAGGATAGGCATAGATCTAACCAAAACTACCTGCAACCATGCATCAGAAAGAGCTGGAAATTACTTTATTGCGACCAGCAATCAAGATAGCAGGAGCTACTGACTTTAGGTCAAAAATGGAGAGCTCTAAGATTCCAACCAAGAGAAGTACAAGGCCTACATATTAAGTGATGGGGGGACCCTCCATGGCGCCGTGAATAGGAAACATGCCCTGCAATAAAGCAGGATGATGGACTCAGACTAGGACAGTCCAGGGTGTAGAGCATTGCTACATGACGCAATATTCTCTGGCATTTAGCACTACCAGAAAGTGCAGCTCTATGATATTTCTTAGCACTTCATATTGCTGCATGATACCCATGTCCAATGAGTCCACTATCCAACATCATAGATAAATGATCTTTGGAAGTATAAAGCTTTATTGGATTCTTTTCATGCCTCTCATACATTTTCTAGAGGAGAACCAGATGGCAGATCGGGTGGCAGTAGCTTGTTTCAACCTTCTCTACAATGTTAATGGACATCATCTTCCAAGTTCTCTGTTGAGTTGCTTAGCACAAGGAGATGCCGTTCATTCTCTTCTTTTGCAGTTGCAACCTCAGCCTTGGGCTCTTTTGCTTGTCCAAACAATAATGTTTAGAGGTGGCAAAAACTAATTCGACCTGAATACATCATAAATTATCGTATCCTGCTAGTTTTTGAACAAGAGTTTTTCATTCGGAGTAAGGATTTGATCAAATTTGTTTGATAATCGGGTCGGGTATGGTTGGAATTTTAGCACAGCTATAGAGTGGAAATGTAGGATTTGATAAAGATTGCATACGCGATTTGACCTAACCTACTGCCAACGAGGTTTCGAAAGGCAAATTAGACATTCGACTAAGTTAGTAAACTTAGGTTCATCCTGGATTCTATTTCGATTTCGATCTAACCCCGATCCCGATAAGCTCGTTGGACCTTGTATCCACATCTAGTTAATTTGGAGGAAAATCTCTAAGCCTTCAATCCGACAAACGAGATAAAGCATAAATTATCATGACAATGATGCCATTCATTCCATCTAGCCCCTAAATTTTATGATACAAATGATGTGCAGAGTATATGTCCAAATGCCATGGCGTGGAACTCACAAGCATGGTATCAACACGCTGCAAACAGATTCCCATCACTAGGTGAGGAGTCAGCACCACGTGCCAAGGGTGGCACCATGCCGGAGAAAGTGGGGAACAGGGACCAAGATTGTAGCAGGGACCAGAGAGAGAGAGAGAGAGAGAGAGAGAGGAAAACGAGCTCCCAAAGTGAAACTAAGAATGGAAGCATATGGGGAAGGGTGGAAGAGGAGGTGGAATTAAAAGCAATAACGATGCAAGAAGCTACATATATAGGCTTGGGTTCTTGAACTACTAGAGTGTGACAAGCATGGGACTGCTGTAATCTTGGTATTAGAGAATAGAGGATTCAAATCAGTCATCCACAAAGGGAGAAGAAAGTTGATAGTTGGGAGGATGATTCAAATAATATTCAACTCTTAAGTAAAAGGTGGTGGGAAAAATATAGTGGGAAGAAACATGAAATGAGAGGGTTCTAAGTAATAGTTATTGTAGTAAATTAACTCACGTCCTCGAGTAGAGAGTGATATAGACAAGCGTTTCGAGTTCCATGTGGCGAGCACAGCAAAATTTGACATCAGAGAGGAAAATGTCATGAGCGTTAAACAAGCTATAGTTTCACCATGTAAATTCTACGTGCATAGTTTTAAAAAGGTCCCTTTCAAGCAAAACTGAATGTTGACACCCGTCACATCTGAGGACTAAAGCAGAAGGGAGGAAATGCCTATCAATAAATCCGAAAATGAAAGCTTTGTGATAGGTATTAAAGCAAAAGATTAGCATCAGCAACATTATAAGGCTCTAAGAAAACGATGGATCAAGCTATTAGAACAAAGCTACGGGCTAGGATTGTTTAGTCCAAGCGATTAGAATCAAGCCACCAGCCAAAATTGTTAAGTCTACATCATCTGCAATAGGGCTGGCCCAACTTCTAGGCGACTGAGGCGGTCGTCTAAGGGCTAAGGCCCTGGCCCAAAGTAGGCCCACCACAGAAAAGGCGTCAAAGACAAAACAGGAAGAAAAAATCCTTCTTAGTGAGCTCGCCTTAAGCCGGCCCACTGCAGAAAAGAGCTCAAGGACAAAACAGAAAGGAAAAAACCCCTCTTAGTGAGTTTGCCTTAGACCTCCAAATGCATTGGACCACTCCTGTTCTGCAATGCCTCTTTTTTAAGTTCCAACTATCTTCACGAGGAAATAACTCGACCAACACTAATAATTAATTTACATGATGAGCAACTTTGGAAAAATGTGCTACACTTGTTACTTACTAGTAGTTTTACTTTATTTTCAGTTTTCTTTTCCGAATCATCAATGAGACACAGAGATAAATGGAGACCTTAAAGGTTGTCATCTTAGGCCGGCCACACCATTTAATAATGCAATCCGAGGTTTATATTTTTTTCCAATTTTTCTTCTTCTTATTCTATATGTTTAATCTCTTGCGAATTACTTAAGATACAATTTATATTTTTATATTTAAATAAAACATCCTAATTGGAACTTCTACATAGACCATAGATCTATATTCCAATATTAATCCTTCAACGCATGCATGCGGTGGGTTAACTTAAGTTGCTCATAATTAAGTAGATAAAATTGGATGACATGTAAAATATTGCATTGGTGGATTGTATTCTTCTCATTGGATCCTTATCCATTTGGTGACAGCTAAAATAGAACGCAAATATGTTAAAAGATTGCCCATATTTATGGACCATAGGCTGAAATCGTGGTACTTCTAATGCCTTATAATTTGATGATAGTTTGGTATATCTCACCTATCAACACTAAACTCAATGGTCAATTTCCACATCAATTGCTAACGTGAAATTCGTGCATCCGTAGACCCACATGTCCCCGTCTCCTCTCCTAGTTAACTGGAGGATAACGCAAGGCAAGGCTGGCTGCTAATCTCAAGGGCAAGATTAGCCATCCATTGATGATATCCATCTGATTTTTTTTTTTCATTATTATTCCACGTCGGACTTAAGACAAACTTAAGGACAGAAATTGGCATGGATTATTATTCCATGCATGGGAAACTTTTTTCAAGGTTAAACAAAGGACATGGATCACACAAACTCACAAAAGAATATTGTATAAACTTAAACAAAGATAAGTCCTGGAGTTTTGCTCATTAATTTTTTCCCTTATTTTAAGGAATTGAATGTGGTTGAGACTTTCAGACTTGTCTCTGCGTGTCATACACAGTTTTCGCCTGAAAAATTAAATTATGACTGGTCACACCAAATCTGAGACTTTCTTTTTCACCCTCAGCGAAAAGCCTCGCTTTTTTCCTGAAGACTCTGAAAGTCTTTTTCTTTTTGGTGAGAGGAGCGTGGAGGCAATTATAATAAATATTTCATGTTGGTCTTCTCACATATGGATGGACTCTATATGCAGCTTTTCCATCAATGCCATTTGCTTCATATTGTTGCAAATGTGCACAAGCGAGGGCAATATGCTGGAACAATGCTTTTATATTAGGTTCCAAGTGCTGTCTCATGCTCTTGATTAATAGTTCTATCTTCCTGTTGTCTCAACTAATTACCACCTTTGATTTACAGGTACGTTACTATTATTTGAAAATAAAATTTATCGCTGCTTTAGGCCATTAAAGCATCCTAAGTCCTCAAAGCTAATATTACTATCATATCTACCAAGTAATTAACTTGGCCAAACTCCAAAAGACTGCTCCCTAACAAAGTGGATTCCATAGGCATGAGCTAATAGCAGTGCTCTCATTTCATGAGACTTCATACTGTTAACTTCATAATCTTCATCAACTCCCAGCCTTGCTAGCTTCTGCTGGCTGGTTGGCTTCTCTAAATATGCAGCTTGCAAAGAAGAGATCATGAGAAGCAGCAAAGTGGATATATGATATCTAAAAGCAGAGGGTGACTTGTTACCACTTTGAATCTCCCACTCTATTGATTTTAGTGCATGGATCTCCTTCCAACGAAGACTATTGTAACTTTGAGATAATGGTGGGTGGCTGTTATCATTCCTTCTCGAGCTGCTCTAAGCTTGGCTTCTGGAATAGAAAAGCCTCAAAATCTCCTTGATCTCGAATAACAAATCCTGCCCCGGCTAACGTTGCAAATTAAGCTATCGCATTCGCCACAAAGCAAAGGCGCATAAATCGGTTGGGCTAGCTCCACTGTTCCTATTGGCTACCAAACATGGCTATCTACATGACGCAAAACGAAAGCAGCCGGCTAACCGAGCCAAACTCGAAATGGCGTGAACTCGCTTGTGCCAATGTGACATGCCGGCATCACAAGAAATATCTACGCACTAAGATTCGGCCTCATGGCATACCCTATCATATTCTTATACTTTGAATTGCAAACTCGAGCATATATGTGGTCAACTTCCTACAATATTAGGACATAGATACATACGTCGCAAGCTTCGAATTTCATAGACATTGCAACATATCTGATATAAATCATCTATTTCAATCATGGGTTAAACGGTCAAAGATTGCTGCAGTACACGGAAGCGGATTTATCAGTCACCAGATCGATAATTTCTTTATCTATTAATCTTTCAAATCCTAACTATTCTTGCAATTTAAAAATAAATGTTCTATAATACTATATAACAGTTTGGTGTTTGATAAAAGAAATTGAAGAAATTATGCTGCAACGGTTGACAAATCTATTGACGGGCTCAAAAAACGACTCAAAAATGATTTGGGAAGTGTTAGGAAAAACTTATGGAACAGCTGTCGATGGAATGCCGTAGAGTTCTAATTCTCAGTCGAACAATGTAGGAAAAATAGAGATTACGGAAAAATTGAAAAGAGAACGGATGAGCGGGAGAGTGGAAGGGTTTTCTCTTCTGATGACAAACAGATTAATAATGAAAAAATAGAGAATGGATTACCGATGGGTTAGAGAATCCAACTTAAGATTAGAAATAGGAAGAGAGAGGAAGAGCGGAAGATGAAGAGTATTCTTGCTTTAAAAATAATTTGGTTAAATATCGATATAATGCTGGACCAATTATTATAAAATTGGTCAACAGAGATTAAAAATTAGAGTCTATTCCAAAGACGGGCCGGTCATTAATTCTCCTTTTCCGTCTCTTTTTTTTAACTTTTTTAATTTTTTTAATTTTTTTTTAATTTTTTATACACAGATAATTACCGAATGACGTTGCTCCAACTTAGGGAGAATGGCGTCGTCATCGGAGTGCCATTGCGGCACTACAAATCTTTCGAGTAAGATGGATAAGACCCAAAAGGACATAAACGTCAAGTTGGAGACTTGGGGTTGGCTCGTCTTTAGCATCAGCACCAACAGCGGCGAGCCAAAGCCAATCCGAAGCAAAGCGAGACGGTGGGAAGAGATCAGAGTGGATATAAATCGCGGGCTTTGGCTCGGTTGAATTGGTCCAGTAAGAGATCAAAGAATGGGAAAGAGCCTGAGAGAGAGAAGAAGAAAGAGTTCTCCGAGTACTTGCATTTGCGAGTCTTGCATCGGAGAAAGCAGAGAGCTTTATCCAAGCTGGTTGAAGCTTGGCCTTTTGTGGTGATTGGGTTTTAGATTTTTGCTCGTCTTTTGTTGGATTCAGAGGAGAGGGGGAGCGACCGACTGACGCAAGGGGAGGAGGGGGCCATGATGTTGGGTCTGGTGCTGTTACTCTTCGTGGAAACTCTTCTTATAGGACACCTGGAGGGTGGTAAGGTTCTCGCCTTTTTTGGTTTTCTCCCTGCTGTTTTTTCGGCCTCTTTTTTTTTTCTTTTCCTCACTCTTTAGACTACAATGCCTTTCGATAAAGGGTTTCAGTTTGGTGGATATTGGGTTCTCCTTTGATTCTTCTTGAGGTAGGTTTAAAGGCTCTTTTTTGATATTTTCCCCTCATATTTGAATTGAGGTTGTTCCTTCTTGTGATTTAAAGTTTTGAGATTTTATTAAAAAGAGTTTTTTTTTTTTTTTAAGATTTATGTATCTGTCCTCAGTTTCCTCTGATGGGTTCGCAATGTCTTGGATTTAGTTCCTTTTTGTGGTTATTTCATGAAAAAGAACCTTTTCCCCCCCTTTATTGACGAAAGATCGTCCTTTTCGTTAATATCTACCAATTCTTCCATTGTATCTTTTTATAAATGTTTGCTTATTATCATCATTTGTGTTGCATCCAATCTATCTTAAGGCTGCTTCTCTCGGCTGGTGTTTTGCTCTTCCATTTTTCCAGTATTTGTTGTTCTTCTTTTGCTGGGTTTCTGGAGATCTGTTCCATTTTTTTTCGTTTTCAACCCTATATAATTTGGTTGCATTTAATGATTTTCTACTGCATGCTCGTATGGATTTCTTTTTTCAAAAAAATCAACTCTTCTTGGGTTCTACCATTCATCTGGTATAAATTATTTTTAAGCTTGCAGTTTTCTTCGAACTCATCCTATAAATACGCAGGATGCAAAATTTCCTTTTCTTGTTTTTTGCTGTAATGCCAGTTTTGCGTTTATTGATTTGAAGTTGGTCTCTTGTACCGCTACCATCATTCTTAACTCTTTTTGGCTTTTATTTGATCATCATGTATAGAAGTTCTAACGTGGATTTCCTCAACTTGAAAAGATTCCTTTCAGCAGTTCTTCATGTGGTCTCCCTACACCCCCGTCACCATTGCTGGAAAAGATGCTTACTGTCTGTGGTTTCAATGCATCCCCTCCCCTCACTTGGAGATGCTGTCTTTGCTTTTGTAGGTGATGCGATCATCGAAATCGGGCTCGGATTGGAGGAATGTGGATTCTAAGGTTTGTGACATGATTCTCACAGCACCAGATCTTCAAGACCACAGAGAGGAGGACAAAAAAAATTACTTGGATAACACTGTACACAACTGAGCTGAGAGGAAACTATTAACAAATCGACGTCAGGGCGGGGTTGTCAGCTTAGTGCTTGTGGGTGTCCATGTTCTTCCCAATTTTTTACTAATCTAGAGGTCTTGTTGTTCCTGTCACCTTTGCTTGATCCACTGGTCTCCTGACTCCGTGGGGGCTGCCACGGGCTGGGGAAACACTAAACTCTCTCTATTAGACCGCATCTTCAGGCCTCTTGCTCGTTTCAGAACAAGGAAGTCTGTGATGCCACATAGATCTTAGACTTAATCGTTCTTCTTTTAGGACAAATCTGTTTGCTTACCTCTCACCTCTTTCCCTTTCACGCTTGGCTCGTGGAAATATTCGATCTTTTTGCTGCTACAAAAGGTTCAACTGTCCCACCTTCAAAGTTACCCTCCTCAACATGTGGGTTTTCTTTATTTCAGTTGCCATAGATTGCCGTATGATGAGCTAGGGATGAGGGGATGAGGTGTAAGTTTTCTGGTAGTGAAGAAGAGGCGACCTTGTTTTCGACACAATGAAGTATATGAAACTTGGATCGAAGCCTGATGTTTTCCAGACAGAAGGGAACAATATCAGGTGAGTTCCTAGAAAGCTATTTATTCATATTTTTTTTTTCAGAATGAAAAGTGGCTATTTTATGATTTATTTAGCATTTGTATTGTTCTTCTGTAAATATTTTGTTTTCCTCTCATTCTTCCCCACTTCAAATGTGCGAATTATTCTATATTGGAACTGTGCAGCATCAGGTTCTCGGTTGATTCATTTGGCAGATGCATCTGATTATAAAGTTGTAATGTATCAGGTCCATCCATTGTGTTTGGTGATAGCAGTAGGCTTTTTACCATTCAGATATTCAAGGAGATATCTAAGCTTTTGACACAAATTCTGTTAGTGGAGGTTGGTGATGCTAATGGTTCTAACAACTCCCAATATCAGCAGGTTCATAATAGTTTTGTTCTCGTAAAGTGTCTTGGGCCCACGCTACATTTCTATGCCACATTCGTATTAGTTATAGGTAGATTTTTCCAGGATCTGCTTTTATTCATTTTCTTACTTTTAAGGCCCAACTTGTGGAGCTTAATTATAGGCATTTGTGGGTCCCTGCTATACTTTTCGCATGTGATTTGCCAACTTGCTCATCAAGATACCAGTACCTGCTTCGTCAATATTCCTTTTTTTTAAAAAACAAAAATTTAGTTTTTTTCCTCAAAAAAGGAAAAGAAAAGAAAGTTTCTCCCCTTGCTAAACTCTCTTAGTATGCAACTCTTAAACTGAGTAAATTATGCTCCTTTTCCACATACTACTGAGAGTTTCGAGTTTCTACCCGGCTATTAAGAATGAAATGGCCAGTAAAATATCTCCATCTTTGTGGATAGAGCTATCTCGTTCCTCTAATGAGATATAAGATTAGAAACTTGCGGTCTCTTTCCATTAGCTTTCCTACGATCAGCTGATTGCTGACTGTGAAGATTTTTTGATGCTTTGCAACATGAGAAATTTGTGGTTTAATAATTTAATCATGGGCATTCTATATGCTAATCGCTTGCTTTAAACTTTCTAGACATAATCGGAAAACTTCCAATAATTTGGAAGAAAGGGTTAAGAGTATAATTGAACCAAGTTCTGTTTCTCATACTATTTGTGAGAATTTCTTTTCAGCCCTTTGGCTTATTACAGTGTGTTTATTTAATTAAATTTGATTCTGATTTCTGACCTTCTAGGCAATTGACTATGTGTTCAACCTGGTTTCTGAGAAGAGGGTTGTGGTATTCATTCTGTGATTTATACTGCTCTTGTTCATGTTATCACAACCATGGATGTGACTAGAGGTTACCATGTTGGCTAAAAACAAAAAAACAAAACATACATTTCAGAAATGAAAAAATGAGGGAAACAATCAAACTCTGTTCCTTGCATATCATAGTGTTGTTCAAAAGATAATCTAAAACTTTGTGTAAATTAGGTAAAAAAGTTTGAAACCAACATTGTCGAGAGATGTGAAAATTACATTATTATTAAAGTTATAGTTCCCTTTTTGGGTCTTGGTATGAGAATTAAATGATGATGAATCTTAAAGAAAGGATAGTAAAATTAAAGATCAACAGCTTTAAATATAGTAAAGCATGTGGAGATTTTGTTTGAATTTTCTGGGACGATTGAAGAGTGAGAGATGTTCATGCTAAATCATGATTTTTAAACTTATTGTCTCATTTAGTGGTTAGTTTGTTTCTTTTTCACGCTAAATATTTAATAAAAATATAAAGATGTAATTCAGAAGACTGAAATAAATAAATAAAAGTAACTTCGGCCCCATGATGGGAGGTGTTAGAGACAGCTAATCTAGCAACGTATACTGTATATACCCAATGTTTCCCGTTTAGTACACTTTGTCCAATGGCTATTATTTCATTCTTTCTGTAGTCTTTAAATGGATTCTGTTTGCAGCACTCTGCGGTGCAGCCTCTTGTATTTTATTAAATCTATGAAGAATCTGGCTTAGAGCACTAATGAGATAAAGCATGTCCTCAAAGACTTACTTGTCAAGTTTTATGGTATTAAAGCTCATGACCTTTGTTCTAGGACTTTTTGAATATTTGGTGATGTATTGCGGAAAACTATTCATCCATTTATGTGTTCTCTTGCTAGATTGAATCATTGCATGTCCTTTGTCCTTTACATCCTCGTATTTTTTAATGGATTGCCATTGGCTTTTTTATACCTGCTTCTTGGTGATTATACTCATCACCATTATACCACTGAATTAAGTTAGGCTGTACTGACCAAGTCAAAAAATAACAATGCGATCCTATAGAAAAGCACTCATTCATGCTTCTACAATTTAGAGATTTATTTCCATTACCATGGTTGTCCTAAAATCACTTCTTAATCTCTGTTTTGAGGTTTTGGGCCTAAATTTGTAATCTTTCAGCTCTGATTTGTGATGTTTTCATTAACATTGAAGTCAAAATTATTTTCCATTTTTAGGTCGAAGCTGGTCGCTGCATTAAAAGTAATCTTGATCGGTTTAAGCTATCAGCATCAAGTGGGCCTATCTTTATTGTTCAGTTTTGCCCTGCTTGGCATTTCTAGGACTTTAAGTGCTTTACCTCTTTGGTTTTCTTACTTAGACCATGTCCACTAATCTATGCTTCATCGTACAGTGATCCACATTGCAATAGCTTGAAAGTGTGATTAATGCTGGATCGTACCTACACATTCATTGCCCATCTTTTCATTGTTTTTTTTTTTTGGAGAGTATGAGTATGCTTAATTGACATCTCCTTTTTCTTTTCTCTCAAGGACCTTCTTTGCATTGTGGTGCTTCATAAATTATCCATCTTTTGCGATATTTCTTCATTGATTACATAGAAGTACTTTTTTGCTCATTTCCCGTTTCTTTTTTCACCCTTGACTTGTTTTTATCAATTCTTGTGTCTTTTTTGCCACTATTGCATTTTACGTGATCCACATAATTTGCGTATCTTCAGCTCATTGTCGTCCCGACTTCATTTGACCTCTTGCATGCCAACCACAGTTTAGCATCTGAATTATCTCCTGGTACATGTCATCTTTACCAGTGGCTCACTGGTTCTTCAGTTTGATGTCTTTTAGTGGATACTTTGAGGTTTTGATTTGTGTTGTGTTACCTATGTAGGGTTGTTTGGAAGGCACTCTCATCACTCACAGGACTCATATCTTTTAACTCATGAATTGTCATTTGTTTTCTTGTTATATTTGCATTATGCAATGCTATTTTATGATTTGAAAAGTTGGTTTTGGTTTTGGTTTGGCCAAGCGACCAAAGGAGCTTTGCTTTTAGTAATTCAGCTTTGAGCAACATGAGTGAGATGACTGCATGAAGCTTCCTTTCTCATTCTTTTTCTTGTACTATGCTCTTTGGTTTTCTTCCTCCTTTCTATTCCCTCCTTCAATTTTCCTGTCAGCCTTCCTTACATAACCATTCATCAGCATCTACCAAAATAACAGAGAGTTTGTTGTATGGTTTATGTTTGCTTTTTGAATAACACTACTATCTTCCCTGATTTGGCGTTGGACTTTCATGATATTAGCATGGCAGGACCAGATAATCTTCTTTGCTAGACACTTGAGGACTTCATTCAGTCATTGGGTCTGATGCTTAAATGAGACCGTCTTCCTATGAACATGTATCAGGTTTGGGTTGGAGTTAGCTTTTCCCAAGCTTGGTCCAATATCTAAAGTTTCTTTCTAGGTCTGGCCAAACACATTTGTTATAGAACTTTTTAACATGGTCAAAAACCAGGTCCGTCTTGATTGATAAGTTACAGCTTTGCTTTATGCCTGTGGATTTCTCTTCTTCACATGTTTGAGCATACTTGTCATCGTTCCCTCTGCACCATTAAAACTTGAAGAACATTTGCTAAGTTTGTTTTGACTAGGTCAGGATCTACTGTATTTTTCTGATCTTGAAATGATTTTAACTTTGCAGATTTGTGGCAACCGAGTTGGCTACTGATATCATTGTTAATGTAGGAGATGTGAAGTTTTATCTACACAAGGTAATGAACCTATGTTGTTTTGAGATATATCTAGTTGTAGAACTCTGGATGGTCTGGATGTTTGTTTTAGTATCTTCATCTCTCATGCCATGAGAAATGCATATTCTGGCCTTACATGAATGTCATGGGCTTCCTCCCCAACATCCTAAACTCTTTGGATGCTTGAGCTTGTGGAAGAAAAATATTTTCTTTAGTAGATTAACCTCGTTAGTATTTGTATTACTGCAACTTATCAAAGAGATCTTGTAATTGCTTTTGCTAAAACATGGCCATATGTAGGTAATTCTCAAGAAGAGTTATAATTCCCCAAATTGTATGAGGCTAGTAATTGTATCTTTAAATTTGAATATAGGATCTAATGGTTTTGGAAAAACTATTAAAACACCAATCATCTTCTTCACGTAGCCATTATTTTTAAAATAAATGAAATGCATAAAATTCTTATAATGCCTATGCATGACTTTCATGTCTTTGGTCTGCCTCATTGCCTTTAGTTTAAAACCCCAAACCCATAACTATCAAACCTTGTCATAATTATCTAGGCTTAGCTTTTAAATCTTTATTCAACAACCGTTCCTATCAAATGCAACCTGCGGCATTCAAGCAGTCATTTCCAAATTCCTATCAAATGATACATGCAACATTCGAGCAGTCGTTTCCAAATCTTTTTCCCAACTTCCATCTATCTCAACTAGGTCTTTTCCTTGTCTTTTAAATTGCAGATTCCAACACCTCTTTTTACGGATTTTTCTGAGATCTTCACTGCACATGCTTAAGGTTCCTTGTCACTTTGCCCTTGATTGGTGCAGCTGTTGCATCCATTTAAACAATCTTGCTGTTGATTTTGCTATTCCTTTTTCTATCTTACTTCTGTCTAAGAAGTCACTTTTTTTCCATGTTCACCTTATTTTTTTAGATCCTTTGGCCTACGATCATGTTCCTGGAACTTCGTGAGTCGTACCATGATTAATAGAATTTCCCTTAAAATACCTAGGCATGCACTGCTCATATTGTACTTTAGAAGTACCTCTCCAGTTTATTAATTTAGTTCTAGTTCTAATAGATGTCTTCTACTTTCTCCCGGTGACCACATTTTCATTACTATTTCCATTAAAATTGTTCCTTACATCTTTTTTCCATACTGATTATATGCTTTCATCCTTCAAACTTGTCCTTCATAATTCAAATTTTGTATTTAATCTTATCCCGTTCTTGATTTATAATAATACCACTACATACAACACACAAGGGCATCTTCTTGAAAGTTAGCAGTATTTGCATCTAGGGCTAGTGTAAGGAGATATGCACATAGTGCTAATCCTTGGTGTAAAATCTGTGGTGATTGGAAATTTAGTCTCTCGCAATAACTCTTGACATTGCCCAGGCATATGTGTACTCAATTATTTTAATGTGCCGCTTTTTCATGTTCAATAAAAATATAACTATCTTATGCTTTTGCCAAGTTCCTAAAGAACCTTTAATCAGGAATTTTTTTTATTTTGACTTTACGCATATGCGGTTCTCATTGTTTCTTTTGATCCATCTGGTTGATGTTTGCTGACCATGCGAGATTTCTATTTTGATTTAGAAGATACTTTTCATCTACCTGACATTATTTGTTTCTTTTCTAAGACAAACAAAATGAATAAAACTCTAAGAATGCCCTTGCATCCTCAGTTCTAAAACATAACTTGGACTGGCATATTTACTCCAATGATAATTTTCTAATAGTCACCCATGATTTAAAAATATCCTATTCTGATTTAGGAGGAGCCAGCTTATCAAGCTTGTAAAGTTCTTGGCAGTTGGACCAAGCGGCTTAGGATCAAACCTCACCTTCACCAGGGTTGGGGGGTTTACAGGTTTTTGGGGGAAGGCTACCCCACATAGCATAGCTCATTGCCAGGCCATTCTATTGGGCAAAAAGAAACTTATACTGATTTTATTCCTATGCGATTTCAATTCACCCACATACAACTAATCTGGACCATGAAAGCTAATACGATTTTGCATATTCCGTTGAACTTCTCCCTGTTGATGCTCACTTTTATGTTGCTGATTAATATGCAGTTTCCGCTCCTATCCAAGAGTTCTCGCATGCAAAAGTTGGTGGCAGCTGCCAATGAGGAAAATAATGATGAGATTGATCTTACCGACATACCAGGGGGCCTTGCAGCCTTTGAAATATGTGCTAAATTTTGCTATGGCATGATCGTCACCCTCAATGCATACAATGTAGTTGCAGCTCGGTGTGCAGCAGAGTATCTTGAAATGCACGAAAACATGGAAAGAGGGAATCTTATCTACAAAATCGAAGTCTTCTTAAATTCTAGCATTTTCCGCAGTTGGAAGGACTCAATCATAGTTCTTCAGACCACAAAATTGCTTCTACCTTTGTCTGAGGACTTGAAGGTGGTCAGCCACTGCATTGACTCTATTGCTTCCAAGGCCTCCATTGATCCTTCTGAGGTTGAGTGGTCTTACACCTACAACAGAAAGAAACTTCCATCTGAAAATGGCCTGGATGCGCATTGGAATGGTGTCAGGAAGCAACAGACTGTGCCGAAGGACTGGTGGGTTGAGGACCTTTGTGAGCTCGAAATGGATTTCTACAAGCGGGTTATAATTGCGATCAAGAATAAGGGGAGAATGTCTGGTGAAGTCATTGGAGAAGCTTTAAAGGCTTATGCATATAGAAGGCTTTCAGGTTTCAGCAAATGTACTGTGACCCATGGAAGTGATGCTCCCAAAAGCCAGGCAATTCTTGAGACAATTGTGTGGCTCTTGCCAACAGAGGCAGGTTCGGTTTCATGCAATTTCCTGCTCAGGCTACTGAGAGCTGCATGCTCACTGGACTGTGAAGAAATGAGCAAGAAACAGTTGATTAAGCGAATAGGCTTCCAGTTGGAAGAAGCTTCTGTATCTGATCTTTTAATTCCTGCTGCAGCAGAGGAATCCACTATATATGACATCGACATGGTTTTAAGTATAGTGGAGGAGTTTATCATGCAAGACAACAGCACTGCTCGAACCAGCCCACAGGCCGCTGAGGAACTTCTGGGGGTTAGGAGTCCGGCCTTTGTTTCTGGTAGTTCAAAGCTTGCTGTTGCAAAGCTAGTTGATGGGTACCTTGCTGAAATTGCGAAAGACCCTAATTTACCTCTTTCAAAGTTTGTTGAGCTTGCTGAAATGGTATCAGCTGCTTCTAGGCCAGTGCATGATGGACTTTATCGTGCTATTGACATGTATTTGAAGGTAAAATCTCAAAATCCCAGATGCTTCTTGTCATTGTATAGTTTTTAGGATGGCATAGTCAAAATAATGCTGCTATCTTTTGAGCCGTTCACAATATACAGGTTAGTAGTTCCATGAATAGGGAAATTGATTTTCTATCTTTCCTTACCATGCGCTTATCAACTAAGCATATCCCAGTGGTTAGCTCTATGTATCCTCCTTGCCGGCGGCCACCATTCCTAATAAAAGGATATACCAGTGGAAATGAAATCCTCCTTCCAACACCCATCCATGTTACTCCTCTAGTTAACCCATGTAGCCCTTTTTGTTCTAATTGGACCCTTCTTAGATATTGTTGGCATGTTCATGTTAGTTAAGCTTTTCACAGGGTTTTCTTTTGTGCAGCTCGTGCACTTCCTTGTGTAAATCCTCTTAGTATTTTTTGATCTCTCTACATGTCAATCGCAGCATTTTTTTTTTCACAACCGTGCTTGTTTGTGCAATTGAGTCCTCTTCATTGCCTTATTTCTTAAACCCAGCATCATTGGTCATATTGACTTATAAATGTTAATGATCAAACTGAGACATATAGGAATTGTGGGGACGCTTTAATATTTTTGTCCGCTATGCACTTCAGATACTCTATAGTTCTGCAAATCTTAAGAACAGTTTTACTCAAAAATATCAGTTCTACGTTGTGATTAATGCTTGCCGCTGCCTCTTGACCGTTTTATTCATTCTTTACATTTTTCCTGTTGATGCTGGAGCAGGAGCACCCAGGTCTAGCAAAGAGCGAGAAAAAGAAAATATGTGGTCTAATGGACTGCAAGAAGCTGTCGGTGGATGCATCAATGCATGCTGTGCAGAATGATCGCCTTCCTCTCCGTGTGGTGGTTCAAGTTCTCTTCTTTGAACAGTTGAGGGCCACTGCAGCTGCTCCTGCTGGCAACGGGGCTGACATTCCGCGAAGTGCTAGATTGCTGCTACCTCCGGAGAATGGCACTTCTTATGCTAGTTCAAGATCAGCTGCCATGACCAACACCGAAGATGACTGGGATGGTGCAGTTGGAGATGTCAGCTCTCTAAAGTCTATGAGTTTGGTACGTAGAGGTGGAGGGAGTGAAAGGAGTAGCGGCAGCAACGAAGTTAACAAGAATGGCGATGAGAAGGGCAATGGCAAAGTGAAGGGAATTCTGATGCCCAAGAAGATACTGGGCAAGCTCTGGTCAAGCAAGGGGCAAGGTGGGGAGAGTAGCAACTCTGACACATCCGACAGCCCAGGTTCCATTAACCTGGAGGAGTCCAAGTCTACACCTTCAAGGAACACAAGGCGATCAGTTTCGTAATGGGAAAGCTATTGGCGTTTGTAATTTTGATCTATTGTTTCATCCGACATTAGAAATGATTTTAGAACAGGAGCAGCTCACTCAAGAACCCAGTGAACTGGGTTCATAAAGAAAGTTGTTTTGCTGGCTGGGTTCAAGGTCCTGGTTGCTGAATGCCGATAGCATGCTAGGAAGTATTTTCAGTTGGGGGATTGTCTATGAATGATGACCCAGTTTTGTTTGCCTGTATCATAAAGAAAGAATAGTTATGTTTTGTTTCAGTGAAGTCTGTATGAGATAGTTTGATGAGAGTTTGGTGTCATTTATGCGCTCTCTCTCTGTGAAAGTTGGATTCCATCAGAACTCTTGGTGAAGATGACCATCATGAGGGACGTCAACTTCCTGGTTTGTGTGGTGGAAACTGGAAACCTAAAGAGTTTTACCGAGGCAAAATCTGGCTTCATCATCTTAGTGGGAATTGAATCGCACAGGCCCAAGGCGAGTGTGGGCCGGTCAATGGACCAGGCCCGCTGCCGCTGTCGACTGCCCTCTGCTAGCCGCAACTGCCACTTGGCTGAACCATCGTGACCATCGAAGCCGCTAGTCGTTCCCTTTTGTTTTACCGAGAAAGAAAGAAGAAAGAAAAGAAAAAGAAGATAAGAAGAAGAGGAAAGCAGGGGCGAGAGCTATTCCTCTCTTACTTCTCTCTTTTATTTCCTCTCTCTTCTCTCCACTCTTTTCTCTCTCTACTTTCTCTCTCCTCTTTACTTTTTTCTCTCTAAAAGATGTATTGAATCCAGCATCAGTTCCGTCGACTTGGTTTATGAACTTGAGTTGACCTCTATGAAGAGCCTTGATTCGTCTTGGTGCTCAGGTTGTCTACTAGACTGATCATCCTGATCCTATTGAATGTCTCTGAAACCTCCATTGATGAGCCATGTTAATTAACCATGGCCCTGATTGAGTTCATACCTTATAATTTGTTGATCGAATTGCTCAGGCCTGACTCATTCGGAACTGTCGAACACTGTCACTCGACCAACTCTCCTTTCTTATTTATTTTAATCCGAATAGAAATTAATCTCGCTTTTAATGTTTTTAATAGGATTAATTGAATCGCCTAGTAAAGTTTGACAGCTTAAAACGAAAGAGGTAAGCCTTCTACTTTTAACTAATTTTCGAGTGATCATGTCTTTCATGCATAAAATTTGCTTTTGAAAATATCGGATTTTTCTTAAAATTATGGACCAGTATTTGTGTTATAAAAATCATGCTTTATATAAAAAATGGTTTCATGAATATTTTAATGCAAATAACTTTATTATGAAATATGAATCTGATTGTGCCAATTAGTGTTTTCTACCTATTTATGCGTATGTTTTAAGAAAAAGATATAAGTATTTGAAAGACTCTTAGATCGCTATGTATGGTCTTCATCAGCGATATACTAGTTAGTAATGGCCCTCGCCAGTGGGTATAATAGTTGGTAATGGCCCTCGTCAACGAGTATAATAGTTGGTAATGGCCCTCGCCAATGGGTATAATAGTTGGTAACGACCCTGCCAGTGGTTATAATAGTTGGCAGATTATGTCATATGATCGATTATGACCCTATTACGGGTATAAAGTAATCGTAGCATGAATATCTATGAGCAATATTTTGAACTATGATATAGCTAAATGGTAGAAGAATGATTTATTTATTTATTTGTAAAATGAATTTAGAACTATGTTTATGAAATATGGATGATTTGTTTATGCATGATTTGTTTTAATATACTATACTATGAAATGCTTATTTTGCAATATTTATTATTTTTCTTAAATAATGCATTGGCATGGAAAAACTTGTGTTTGATCCGGTAAGGTAGTGAAATATTTACTTACTGAGCTGTATCACTTATATACCTCTATTTTTATTTTCTTTCTCCAAACGAATAAAAATAGTAGGGACGAAAGCTGGTTCAGGTGTAGAGTTCGTGCTAGCAAGCTTAACAATTCTGTAGAAGAATTTTAGTATTTTAAATTGACTATAAATTTGTAATTAATGATTTTCTGAATTTTGAAAATTATGGGCTTGGTATTTATGTTTGGATTGAGAAGTTCTAAACAAATATTAGTTTTTATTCAATAAATAATTAAATTAAATTTTTATTTATTCTATTATATTTGAGATAAATTTCAAAGCTAAATGAAACGTTAAACTACGTATTATTGTGGGTCGTGCCTCTTAGTAGCACGTCCATGTCATGTTCCGAATCTGGACCGTGACAAATCATGCTCCGGATTTGAGACGTGATGATAGTAATTACTTATGATGCAGGAGGGAATATACCTATTTCACACATTCTCAGAGATAAAATTATCCCTTTAAGTGAGAGGGATATCCTCTCACACATCATGGCGAGGAATAGGCTATCCAGCAGGGCAAAAAGGGTTATTTGGTAGAAGGAAGAGAACATGGGGGGTGCGTCCAAGCGGGTGCAGTTGGCTATCATATTAGTCTCACACATTGGAGTCCCCCAATTGATTATAAAGGGTGAGCATCAACGTAAGAGTAAGATCGCTCCATTATGACTGGATGTTATAGGTACAGAAAAAACTTCTCCATATATGAAGGTAAGGCTATGTACATCCGATCTTCTCCAAACTTTGAGTGGTAGGAGCCTTATACACTGCACAGCCAAGAGAAGGAATTGGGGGTTATCCACCCATTTATTCCTCATCGAAACATGCCAAAGTACGTGTTATGCCTTCAAGATATTTGTTTATCCTAGTTGCAAGTGCAGCTTCTAGTTTCCGACTCGGACGACCGTGGTGGTTTTATCTGGACGGTTGAACCCTTGGACTGGCATTTGGGTTTGATCTTATGCTGATCTTTTGTGGAAGGTTATTGATTTTTTTGGAGGTCATGGAGTTAGAGACCAATATAAGCAGACGATTCGACAAAATAATGTGTGTTCTTTATGTGTAGATGAAGGGTGTGCTCAAATTACAAACATCATGTTTCTAGAACAAAAGAAAAAAAAGACTTTATTGGACGTATTCGCACACGCACTGTATGAAGCACCCGTTTTAAGCAAAATAAAAATAATAATAAAAAAAAATAAAGCATACACACACGCACATTTTGTTTGATTGCATATTTTTTGGTGCAAAGAAAAACCGTGAGACTTATCACCAACATTTCAATTTGAAAGCCCCAAGAAGGAAATAAAGAAGAGTGGGAAGAAAGAGGAAGGAAGAAGATAGGAAGGGAATGGATAAGAGAGGGAGTAAGTTCCCAGGCTGATTTGGGGCCAGGCAGCGGGTAACGGCCCACACAAAGAAACAGGCTCACAGCCCAAACCCAAAGGGAGGCCCGGAAAAAGAAGTCACGACTCCCCAAACCCAGTGACCAGTTTGATTGGATTTATCTCAAACGATTATTAGGATTAGATCCTTATTACAGCCTTATACGCATTGTTATGACTAGTTTTGTGTGTTAATTGATGAGGAACTCTCATGGCCCCCCCCCCCCCCCCCCCCCCCCCCCCCCCCCCCAAAAAAAAAAAAAAAAAAGTTTTTCTTTCGTAACCTGTGCTGTGGATCAAGGTTCACCATTTGAGCGAAACCATGCATGAAGGTCCTCAGAGGCCTAGCTTCTTTGATTTCTGTGGGTCAGGGATTTGCCTTTGATGTTCTAGTAAACTAATTTCTACTTGAAGCCCAGGCTTTTATCAATCAATATTTGACAGCGGATTTGATGAAAAATGGCTATCAAAAACTTATCATGTTTGTTTGGCTCTTTTAGACTTAGAATGGAAATGGACAGCCGCATTAAGGGTAGGGGGAAGATTTCTTTTGTTTTTTTTTTCTCAAAAAGAAGGTAAGAGAAAAATATTTTGATACATATCAAAGAACTAAAGATTATGTATGTGGGTGTATATATATGATGGTCTTGTTGAAAAATATATAATATGAATATATAAAATAATTGGGTCAAGCTTCTTGGTTTCCGAGAATGGATGTCAACGCTTAAACCATTTTTAGTTCCAATTCTGGAACCCAACTTTGACCTAGCACTTTGTCGTTTGGATTTGTGACATACCGGGCTATTAGGCCCATCCCCACTTCTTGTAGTGCCAAACTTTTGTGCTCGCTGCAATTTGTAAATCTAAAACTAACCATCAGGAGCGGCTAAGTTTATATGAGGTATGTAACTCGAGGATATATTAGCAAATTAAGGACTCCAATGGCACTGCTGAATTTATATAACTTTTTAACCTCAGGACTTGAAAGTAATAGGTTTTCCTCAACATGTTCGTATACAAAGTGCTTTTACGATTTATGTGTAATTCAAGAGAGATAGGTTGTATCTTTCGTTCGAAAGAATGACCAACCTTACTACCCATGAAACCACCATCGGATCATTAGCTGCCTGCTTTGAGATCTATCCGGACAGAATAATAGCATACTTCGGAGTGCTTTGAGATATGTGCAGTGATTTTGCAAAAAAAAAAGAAGGTTAATCATTGTTCCGCGCGAAAGATGCAAACCCTTGTCACAACTCACATGGAGACATAACTTCCCCTCCACATAGAACCGAAATCTGCAAGTTGATTGCCGAGTTTAGATGAGTACGTTCCTAAGAGGCTGCACAATTTTATTTTTTAAGCATCCTAGCGTTAATTATTTACAGAGACTTTTCTAAACGAGGGGGTGGAGCTCCAATCCCCTCCCCTCCCCTTCCCTTCCCTTCCCTTCCCTTCCCGTGATCTTTGGACCTGTACATCTTCATGACTCCTGATGCAATGATGCCTACAAGAATTGTGTTCACATCAGCTACCTCATCTTTCAGTGTCACAATTTCTTCGGCACGAAGCACAGCTCCCCTCCAGGCTGCCATAGCCACTTTCAAAAGGATGAAGAAGCCGAACAGAAGAAAGAAGGCAGAGAAGGAGAGGGAGAGCCCAAGTTGGATGTGGATTCAGAGAAAGAGGAGGGGCGAAGAGAAAAAGGAGCAGGAAGATACAATCTTTTCGGGTAGCACACGTCTTCAGAAAGGCAAATAGATTATGGATTGGGTTGCCTCTTTTGTGGCTCAGCACTCTGGTGAATTTATTTGGATGAGAACTATTGACGCCCTTTTTCCATTGCTTCATTTTCTTTCTTTTGGCTTATCTGACTGTACTTATGTGAGGATTATATAAAATGCCATTTTTACCACACCAACAAAAAGAAAAAAGAAAAAAAAAAAGAGGGAGGAGCAGCAAGAAAGATGTCTAAGTTGATGACAGTGTCAAGGAAAGGAGACCTATTAATCCAGTCATCAGGCCAGCTTGCTCAAAACATTGGATTGGGTTCACATAGACCCAGCCTAAGTGCGTGTGAATGCGTTTGAAGGCGTGTGCATGTGTGTGTACATGCGTGTCTTTTGTTGGGAGCTAGAGCAATGGTGGGGTCATATAACCCTGTTAGGCTGTTCCTGTTCAATTTAAAACCAATTGAAGTGAGAAATGTACCGGGGAAGCAAGTGCAGTCTCACTCAGAAGAAACAAATTCTATAGTGTTTTACTTTGGCCATAGTTTATAAGATGTACATTCTAAATGTACTGATCTCACACCAGTTCTGGCTCACGTTTGTGCAGTACCAACTAAAAAGGCCTGGAATAATTAAAAGTAGGTCTTGATAATTAAAAAAAAAAATCTAGGAACCCTACATGCGCAGGGGGGCGAAATGGAAGAACTCAGGTGCAAGCATTAGAAGAAAAAAAATTAAAAAGAAAGTTTAAGCATCAATCTTTCCATGAGCTGAATCAGGCAGGGAATGGCGATTCTAGGCTTTAAGAGAGGTTAAAAATTAATTTTTGATTCCAGAATATGGTGTCAAGCCTTGACATCTCCTTTATCATGTGATTCTTTGAGAAAGTCACTTTTTAGCTTTATTGACTCGAGTATCTTAGATCATGTGGGAAATCTTAAAAAGAACTTGTGCCGATTTTCTGTAGCCTTTACCTTCATTAGGGATATTGTGCGCAAGGTATATTGTCAAAGTTTGCTAAACTTTGGAAGATAGATTTGAGGATCTAATGGGTCTTAATATCTATTGCTTCTCAAACTCAAAAATAGTAGAAGTAAAAAACAAGCATACGCTCATATAGTATATTATGCAAATCGATCATACAAGTAATTACTTTGCTGCGTACTTGCACGTTTCTCAAAAAATTGGAAAAATGTCAATTCTTGCTGGGCATCAAAACTAACCAGATTAAAAATTGCATCGAAACACTAATAATGTTTTCATAGAGAATCTAACATCTCTCTCTCTCTCTAAGCTCCAAACCAACAATTTAGTATAAATCCAATTTTCAACTATTGACATAAAGTATTAACTCCACTAATCAACTTGCTTCCAATATATAAACGAAATTTAAAAGCCATAGTTAGGTAACCCAACCTTTCCTATTCAATTTCTACTACAATTCGCATTCATGTTAAGAAGTTTTTGGGACGATGCCTTATTAGCACATAAGTTTTATGAAAATTTATATCGTCAACAATTTTTTTCATCATGGCTACTTGTGAATGAATGTTAGGACTTATACTAGCATTCCATTTTCTTTACGTAATGCTAAAATAAAAAAAAATAAACATTACGATGCACTAATATCCGTAACCGTAACCATTTACTTGATTTGCCGAAGAGAACATGCTAGACTTTGTCCCCTCTCTCATATATAGCTATGTATGTATCATACACCGCTATCTAGTTGCATTATTATAGATAGATAGAGCACGTGGCAAATACGATGAAGCAGTACCAAGTGGATGTACTTTCTATGGCGTTCCGCATGAAGGCAAAGTAAACCCTGCGGAGAAGTGGAATCAAAATACCATGAGGGGCCCCTAAATGGGGTCGGCACCGTGAGTGCCCCCCTGGAGTGGGTCCCTATGAGGCACTTGATCTCTCTGACACGTCAGCTTCTGGGATCCAAGTATTGCCTGTGCTGCGTGCACCACGCACCCACGAATGCAGCCAATAACGGTAGTTGATTCCTATTAGCGTACGCAGTATTTGCGATAATTTCTCACATTAAACTTGGTAGGCGGGTCCCACCCGACAGGCCCGGAGCCCACGGTTCACGTCCAAAGGAAGGGACGGTATGGTCCCCATATTGTTCCACTGGGGCCCACCAACTCCGTGAACAGAAAACACCCGTGTATCACGTCACATCCCACCGGTGGCCTCGTCCCATCGGCGGGTGCGTCTGGGTGCGAGTCCAATCCTGTCTCGATTGTGCTCCCGGTCGCGCCAAAATGACATAAATGCTCTTTCCAAACTAGTTATCAGTCTGATTGTTACGGTCATTTTTCGTAAGTTTTTGCAAATGGTAAGGAGAAAGAAGTCATTATGATTAAAAGATAAGAAGTAACGAGGTTGGCGTAATGAGGGTCAAGAACACGGGGTGATTCGTATCATTTCCCTTTAACGAAACGAGACGCAAGGGAACAAGATCGCCATCCTTTCACAAAAAGAAGAGGTGGCAAGATATAAAGAGGGTGAGAATTTTAAAGAAAGGACACGAAACTCGCAAACAAAAAAAAGCCAACTCCATTTCCACCACATCTTCCCCTCGATTCCATCCCATATCCCGAGACCGTTACAAAATTTTCCAAGAAAATAAACTTAAAAAAAAAAAACAAAAGGCTCCTATCCTTCTTCTACATGAGAGCAACGTCCATCTAAATCCCGTTTCCGTTTCCACCGTTACAAAAAAAATCCCCCTAGATTTCCCTGTTTTTTTTCCTCTCTCTCTCTCTCTCGATTTTTCCCCTCTTCTAGACTTCTAAACATTTTGGAAGGAAGAAAGTAAGATTCTAATCAGAACTCCCGGGGGTCCACAAAAATGGACGGCCCGGGAGGCGCCTTGGTCCAGTCCCCGAAGGCGCCGTCACTGTAGTCCTCGGCGAGGCGCTTGACACACCACAGGTCATCAGCGCACGATAGCCTCTCCCAGTGGGGGATCCCCCGCCGCAGGGGATCGCAGGCCGCCACCTCCGTCGCCACCACCCCGCACCCCCCATCCCTCGCCATGTTGTGCGCGTGACGGCACAGCGCCCTCGCCATCGCCGCCCCCCGCCGCCCCTCGCCGCCCACGCCGTAAAGAAAGTGGAACCCAAACGGCCGGAAGAGGTCCGGCACTGACGGGATCCGCAGCCACGGCAGCGCCCGGTCAACCGCTCGCGTCGTCCGCGCCAGCCCCCGACACCACCGCGACGCCCCACGGACCTCCAACCGGAACACCTCCTTGGAGTTCCACACGCTAAGCACCGCCCACGACTCCGGCGGCACCGCCAGGAACGCCTCGATGCCCTCCCACCGGAACCCCGGCTCCACGGCGAGGTAAGTCCCGAGGGAGAGGGGGTTCGAGAGGACGGCGTCGATGTCGCGGGGGAAGAACTCGGTGGTGGCGAAGCGGCGGCGGTAGAGGGTCTCGGCGTCGGCGGCGGGGAGGCGGAGGATCTGGGCGCGGCGGGAGACGGGGAGCCGGTGGGCGAACACCGGGTGGACGAGGATCGCCGGTGTCCGGAACTTGGAGTAGCCGCACCGTTCGGTGAATAACCTCACCGACGCCTCGTTATCCTTATCCGTGGCCATATACGCGTACTCCGCGCCCTTCTCTCGGAACCACTCCTCCATCCGCCTCACTAGCTTCAGCGCTATTCCCCTCCGCCTGTTCCAGCAAATAATAATTTTAATAATGAGGAATAAAGTATCGGATAAATTATTATATCGCTGATAAAAAGAAAAATTATGGAGGGAGGGAGGAATAAAGGGGAAATAAATGTTGGGGTTTTAGGCTCACCGGTGGGAAGGGGAGACGCGGAGGCCGAGGAGGTAGGCGACCTTGGTGTAGATAGGGCTCGGCGTGTGGTGCCTCGGAGGAGCACCGGCGCGGTGGGGCTTCTTGCCGCAGGCGACTGTCTTGATGCACCCCCGGACGAGGCCCACGATCTCCCCCTCCGGCCCGCTCGTCTCCGCTACCTTTTGACACATATTTATACAACTCTTAAAAAAACCTCACGTACACAAACGAAACCCAAAAGCAAACCCGCAGACAAGAAGAGGAGGAGGAGGAGGAGGAATAGGTAGGTACCAGCATGAGATAGGCCGGGGAGTGGCGGACGCGGCAGACGGGGTCGCCGAGAAGGTCGGTGAAGAGGGTCATCTCACCGCTGGGCCCTACCTCGCACATCCGCTCGACCGCCTCCACCCCTTCGCCGTCCCTCTCCCGGTTGAATTCCCTCACCACTATCCCTCCTCCCTCCTCTTCCATCGCTTTCCCTCGCTACTATATTCCGGATAGAGCAGTATCAGTTTTTATCTCTGCTTTCAGCCCCCGAGTTAGTTATGGAAGGAGAGAAGAAGTAGAAGGGATCACGGCTTGGTGGAAGAAGCAGCAGAAAGAGAGCGAGATCACGTGTAAAGGGGGGGAAATGGGAGGGAGATATATCTATCCTTTTGCCTAACTGAATCGTGGATCTCTCACGCAGTGCACTCTTGTTTGGCTACGCTCCAATACAATCTTTTGCGTTGCTTCGGGACGGTTGGGGCTTTGTTTGGGTAGTAACTACTAACCAGTTGATCATTTGGAGTGTGAGGCTTTAATGGGCGAGGAGGTGGAGGGGTGTATTTATACCCGTTTTTCTGGTGGTCGTGGGAGGAGAGAGAAAGACCGTAGTGGGGGCTCGGATCATGGGACCCAAACTTTCTCTCCCCTCTCATAGCTAGTAATAATACTAATGATGATAATAGAAAGCATTACCGCCTGAGAGTAGATGGTAGCAGCAGTAGTAGGAGGGGTGGGGTTGGGGTTCGAAAGGAAACGGCGGCTATGGCTGCGCGGTCCCTCTGCATCCCCTGCGCCGCAGGTGTTCTTTAATCATTAACCGATTTCCCCCCATCATCATCGCCACCACCACCCATCATTCATGCCACCGCTTCCCATGCATCCATCACGAATGCACCGAAAGCGCCCAATTTTATTAGCATTTCATATCAAAACACCCACCCCAAAAAAAAAAAACAGAAAAATATCATGATCGAATAGTTGCAGTCACGACACATCGGAGTCATAAATTTAATCCGCAGAGCATGAGGAACAACCTCGCGGTAATAATAATGAATGGGGGGAGCTGAAATGACGGAGGGGGCGGCGACGTGGCGGGAGGGGCGCCAAGGGAAGGGGAAAGGCCACGGCGAGGACGCCACGTGGCGGGGGCCGGCGGCGGCTAACGGCGCCAATGATGGCGCAGTTACGGCCGTCACCGGAATCAATTAATGACTGGTGCTGACGAGGAGCCGTCGCGTCAGTTGTTCCGCTGGACCACACCTACCGACGTGACCATTCTATTATGGCGGAGGGGTGGAGAGTATAGGACTGTGGCGCACGCAATCGCTACAGTGTCCCCGCGGGGTAATTTATTACTACAACCAAAAAAAAAAAAGTATATATATATATATATATAGCAGGAGAGTATGGGACCAGCCGCTCACTGTTGCTATCCAACCGTTAGCCAAAAGCGAGAGGTGGGACGCCGTCTTAATTACGGCCGAAAGCCGTTTCAGATGACAGCAATCATTGGGATCCTCTTTCTCTCTCGCTAGCCGAAGGACGTTTTGGATGACAACGACAGGTGGAGATGTGTTGAACGTTGATTTACTTGACCTGGCCCAGGTCCACCATTTCACGTGGCTCGTCATTGACCGTCTGATCTATTAGTTGAACAGGAAAGTCGAACGCAGCTGCTGGTCGAAGAGTTACATTTGATCACATGCATCCGAGTAGAATGTTAACATATTTGACCCGGGTCCGTGGTGATTGGATTCTATGTTTTTTTGGGTACATGTGATTGGATCTTATGTTTGAGACAACAATAATAATAAAAGATTTTATGGTCGGTTCAGACCATATAAGTTGGCCGAAGGATTGGTCGAGCCTCTTGTTGAACTTGGAAGATTGTGATAGCCCGAAATGTGCGATCAATTGTCGGACCATAGGCATCACGTGCTAGCGGTAACACTTGTTTTGGAAAAATCAACTTGTGTTGGAAAAAAAATTTGTAGCAATACATTTTTTGCTTAAAAATTAAAACCATCCAAGCATTCAATTGCTTAGGGATTTAGTCATGCACTCTTTTAGGGGCTGATCTAATCAGCCCACGCACTCAAGCTAATCAACCTTTAGGACTCAAGTAATGCTGAATGCACTAGTCTTTCTATGGTACCAAGTTAGAGTAAGCTTGCTTACCAAAAAAGAGTTGCATAATTTACATGAGCTTGATGATGAACTTGCGATATAATGAAACATTGCCGCATATCTTACTATATGTGGATATTCTCATTGAACAACGATGCTAATACAATAATATCGACAATTACAAGGACAAAAACGACGATGCTAAGACAATAATGACGACTACAATCATATGATATACTTAATGATTGTTCGCATCCACCATGTGAGTAATTTACCAAATAAAGAGGAACTGCTCCTTATGTCGGATTATGTTCTCTGACTGCAAGACCAGCCATGATGATAGGTCGGAGTCGAGAAATGGTATCACGATGAATTAGGTCATTCAATTGTCATCTTGATTTCTCCAAGAAGATTGCTTGGAAGAAGTCTGGTAGCTCATTCAAAGATAAGTTTGAGGGGGACCATTGTAGAGGTGGCTTGACTACCAAGTGATGGATTGTTATCAACTTAAAATTAATAATGAAATCATCGGTGTAACCAAGAGAGATTTAAGAAAGTTAAACAAGTTTAGTGTCATTAGTGGCATTGGCCTATTAAATTATGACCGGAGCAATATATAGGAGACAGCAAGGCAGATACCTCGATATGATTCGCATCGCTGGATTCTGTTCCCCTCTACCGGCATATGGGTCGGGCTTCAAACGCCACCAACCGGCACAAGGCACAAGATACACAAGCAACGTTGTCGTGCCGGAATGGGACCGGAAGGGCCTTGGACCAGGCCATGTCCACATGCCCATATGGCTAATTGGCACCTCTAACCCATGCTTAACCCAAATTTTAGGACATATTATATGAAACATTATAGTGGGAGAGCATGAGAGATTGGCAACTAGGCCAACAAGATCGCGGTAATTCGGGATTGGAGTCCGGTCTTGGTTCATGGGATTGTTAGGTTCGTTAACTCTTGGAAGGCATAAAAGAAACAAGATTTGAAGGAGAGAGGTTGACCTAAAAAGCCTTGAGAGAGGTGGTACCGTGGCTCGAGGAATCATAGAGATAGTTAAGTCTTGGAAGTGGAGGGTCTCTCTCTCTCTCTCTCTCTCTCTCTCTCCCTCCCTCCCTTTTGTTCTCACTTGTTCTTTGGATGGCAACAAAAAAAAAAAAGGTATGCATGATTTGGACGTCCACCAACTTCTGTTTTAATAATCCTTTCAAGGTTGGATGTTCTTGGTATCGAGACTTTCGATTATTGATGCAGGCTTTCTCAGGGCGTTTTCCTCAGTTTGTCAAGGAGTGATACTTAGATGCCATGCATATTTTTTATTCAAATAAATGATACATCGTGCTAAGGTAGAAAATATTAGCTTAATAGTCACAGTGTCTCATGTACACATGATGTACATTGTGCCTCAGAAGAGTATGTGATGCATGGTGCATAGAATCGGTCTCCTTTCCCTTTTAATTTAATGCGCAATGCATGTTGCACCTACAAAGTTTTCAAGGTACAACAAACAAAAGAACAAGAAAAAAATTTGGTCTGATCACTTTGTGGTAAGAGTCCAATCACTTCGTGACTTATATTGAAAAGAGAAGTGTAGGATATAGTGAGCTTGTGAATTGTTTATGGTGAGATAAAGTGGAATAGATTGACAACCTTCAAAATAATAATAATAATAATGCAGTTGCATATCTCCATCAATAATATGCTCATATGTAAGCAGCTTGACGACTATGAGAGATCGATAGGCAGAATAATTAATAATTCCAATTGCCGTTAAATATATCTCCATAGTTAGTGTTCCTTCTGGACAAAACTTCCAAACATTCAACAAGACGTTAAGTCAATCTGTTATAAAATTTTGTACCGAAAGTGATCTACCCTTTCCTTCATCTGTAGAAATTCCCTCCCCCCCAACACCAAGATGACGACGACGCTTGCGGCAAAGGCCTTCCTCTAGAATTCTCAGTTTCGTCTTTATCTATCCTTCTTTCCGTTCCTATGTTTTTTTAATCATAGTGGGTCACCAAATAATAACTTTCCAGCAATCAGTCGGGAGGAGTCGACATCATGGTAGCAGCAAGGTACGATAAAACCCAAGAAAGGTGAAACCTGAGGTCCCACCTTCCTTGGACGGTCTCCATTTCAACTTGACTCCAACTGCTAGTTTCCATGGTTACGTATGAAAAGAATTGGAGTTTTTTTGTGAACTGATGACGCTTGCATTTGTGAAGGTACAGTTACGGTGCACTGAGCAACACGCTGCTCATTAGGATTAATTCTGACGCGATTTGGAACGACTTCGATCCGTATGATCATTTCAGTCTTTCGTTTGAGATACATAGCCTTTAGATGGAGAAATTATATAGGCATCAACGTGCCCGCGCGCCATACTACTAATCTTAGTTTGTTTCTATGGACCTACCACGAAGACGAGCACATTATGAATGGAGCCCACAAAAACGAGCTGAGGTGATTGGGATGGTGCACAACAACGTGGTGCATGAAGGACATGATATAATTTCTTCTTTTGATGAAGTATGCCATGGGCCAAAACATGTTACCAAAGCATTGGTGGGTAAACTTGGCTTGGCACTTGGGGAGAGTCATGAGTTGGTGGGACATTAGGGTTGGTGCAGCTCAAACGAGTTGTAGTATCAAGCGCTAATCCTATTTTGGTCGAATATGTGGGCCTTATAGCACTTTCTTTCTTATGTTGCCCGTTTCCAATTACAACAAAAAATTTAGGGCGTCAGATGGTAGTGAAAAATGTAAACCTCGCTAGTTCTAGCTTATCGAATTCGTCAAAAAGTCTCATTAATATAAAATTTATGCGATTTAAAGAAAATAAGTTTTAAAAAATAAAATGGTTAATGAAGGATTTGTCCTATGATTCTATAACATTGGTATTATGTCGAAAGATCGAACTGTTGTCGCAGGATCCGGACCGAGGTTGGAGCATAGCTTGGAAGACTTTAGGGTCGGCTAGAGACGAGCTGAGTAGGCTAGTTGAGGTGTCAGGTGCCGGTCTCCTCCGTTGGTGGTTTGTAAGAAATCCGCTTGCCAGAAAGTTTCTAGCGAGGGACTTTCTTATATTTAAGTCAGAATAAAGAGGCAACAATATGAAAGAAAGAGAGTTCAACAGAGTTTTGCTCTCTGTGAGTAATATAGCATGCATACTAAGGTCTCCCGGACTGCTTCTTTATATAAAAAAATTGAATTTGTTGTTATTTGGGTTAACGCGGCATGCACTGATGTCCAAGTATCAGCCAGTAGTACGGCCGCACGCGAGCAACATGCAGCATCAGTCAAGCACAGACTACAGTGTCGCCATGACTACGAGCTGTCAGGGTTGTCGGTCTTGTCGACACATGTCGAATAGGTTCCTCGATTAGAGGTGAAGTTGCTCACTTTAGTCGGTTGGCACCTCAGTCAGGACCGAAGTTGCTCTCCTCAGTCGGGGTTGAGGTTATCAAGACTATGGTCCCAGGTCTCAGATCGATTCGGGGTATCTCCTTTCGTCTTTGGACTATGGTCCCAGAGGCATCTCTGGTCTATAAACCTAGAGAATTTCGAGTAGGCTCGGTCTTGAGGAGGTCCTAGGTCGGCCCAGGGTGTATTCTTTCATCTCTAGACTATGATCCCAGAGGCATCCGAGAGGACTCAATTTGATGAAGTCCCAAATCGGTCCCTAAGGTGTCTCCTTTCAACACAGGACTACGGTCCTAGAGATATCTCTAGTCTGTGGACCCAAAGAAATTTTGAGTGGGCTAGATTTTGAGGAGATCTCAGGTTAGCCCGGGGTATCTTCTTTCATCTCTGGACTACGGTCCTGAAGGCATCCAAGAGAGCTTGAGTTAAGGAGGTCCTAGGTCGGTCCCCAGGGTGTATCCTTTCATTTCTAGACTATAGTCCTAGAGGCATTCGAGATGGCTCGGGTTGAGGAGGTCTCTAAGTTAGTCCCTGGGGTGTCTCCTTTCATCTCTAGACTATGATCTCAGAGGCATCTTTGATAAATGGCCCTAGAGGAATTCTGAGTGGGCTTTGTCTTGTAAAGGTCCCAGGTCAACCCGGGGTATCTCCTTTCATCTCTAGATTGCAGTCCCAGAGGCATCTCTGATCTATGTACTCAGAGAAATTTCGAGTGGGCTCGGTCTTGAAGAGGTCCCAGGTCGACCCGAGGTTTCTACTTTCATCTCTGAACTATGGTCCCAAAGACATCTGAGAGGGCTCGGGTTGAGGTCCTAGGTCGATCCCTAGAGTATCTTCTTTCATCTCTGGACTATGATCCTAGAGGCATCCGAGAGGGCTCGGGTTGAGGAGGTCCCAGGTCAGTCCACGGGGTGTCTCCTTTCATCTTTGGAGTTTCACTCCCAGAAAAATCTCGAGCGAGCTCGATTTAGGGAAGCCCCAGGCATCCTTTGGGTGTCTCCCTTATTAGGGCCCACACATCCCTAGGGTGCGCCAAGTTAAATATGGTTGTCATAGTCGTCTGATCTGAAACACAAACACGACAAGAAATTTTTTTATTAAAAATAAGTTCAGACACAATGAGCCATACTGATAATAGACGCAGAGATTGTCGGAGTTCCACATCCGTAGGATCGGAGCGTTGTCGAGGTGCTCTAGACTATATATCCCTATCGCACTGCTTCAGTTACTCGATACAAGTCCTCTTAGTTCGGGCTCAACTTTCCAAGCTCTCGTGATCAGGATGCTTCGTTCTTCCTCAACCAAAGCTCATGCGCCTGAGATGCTTGGGACCTTGGTGGGACTGCCAACGATGGTGTTGATGACTCCTACAATCGGACGATTGTAAATTGGCTCTTGGAAAAGTGGATCGGAGATCGAAGCAGGTGCTCCTCGGTCTTACCAAGCATGCATGTACTAGTCAGCCACCTGCATCGAATGAGTACCTCGATTTTATCCTTGAGCTAGATGTACTCTTCAATGTCGTGGCTGCGGTCCCGGTGGAAACGATAGTACCTCTTCTAACTCTCTTGGTCACCGGGCTTTTTGTCTAATATGGAGGGTGCAGGTAGCCTTGACCTTTGATCTCCATAAGGATGTGGAACCTCGGGGCAGTGAGAATGGCGTACCTCTTGAAATTTCGAGAAGGGCTCCTAGGTCATCATGGGCCCCTCTTCCGCTGAGGTGAGACATCCTTCGGCTCTCTTTGCCCCTTACACCCCCTCTTGCCTCCTCGGAGAGGTATTCCACTAGCAAACTGGCAATGAGAGGCCATGGCCTCCTCTGCATTGGTATACTTGTATGCTCGTGCCATCATCTCATCGAAGTTGGTGGAGAATCGCTTCACCAAGGAGAAGAGAAAACGCCGACAGTCGTAGGTCGCTCTTCATCGCTAACATCGTGACCGACAGATCCAGATCGTGGACCCCCAGCATCACCGCATTGAAGCGGCTGATATAGTCCCTGAGGGACTTTCTGCTTGTCATCGAGCAGCGCGTCCGAGCCACGATGCTAGCTTCTACTGGAGACGAAGTGTGCCACGAAAAGACGGATGAGCTACTCGAAGGAATGGGTAGACTCGGGCCAAAGCTCTAAGATCTAGAACCAAGCTGTCTTGTGAAGGGTTGCAAGGAAGGCCTTACAAAGCACGGCTTCGGTGGCTTTGTGCTACATCATGAGAGCCTTGAAGCTCTCAAGGTGATCCAGAGGCAAAGTGTCATTGTACGGCTCTACGAGGAATCTTAAATCGAGGTGGGATTGGTTCCTTCATGAACTGCCTAGTGAATGGAGGTTCCGAGGATAAGTCGAGGTTGTTATTCGCTTTCAAAGCTTGTCCTTTGAGGAATTGGATTTGCCGACCCATTTTCTCGATTCTCTTATCGAGATCGGCATCCTACTGGGGAGGGGGCTCCATGAGGCAAACAGGCAAGAGGCTCTGATGGAGTCCCTACTGGAAGGGGGGCTTAGAGTACGTTGTTTCTCATCCCAATAGGGATTGCTCCGCCAAAAACGTCAGCTATGGGAAAACCGCTCTGAATCTTGGTGTTGAGAGCGATGGCTGACCAAATGCAAGCGGTGCGTTGGTGACTGGGAGTGATGGTTAGGCTAGTCGGATTCTAGATGGACCGGCTTTGGTCGTGCCGCTGGTTACTACAGGCCCTGGACCACTGCAGTCAGTGCCTGCACCTGTTGAATGAGCAGATTGAACTACTCATTGTTCACAAGTGCAGTGAGTTGCTCCATTGGAATGGGTTCTAGGCTCTACAACGAGCCTCGGAAGATCGGAGCATAGCATTACGAGGCGTGTGATGCACTGTAGGTTCCTCATGGCATCATGCTGGTTGCCTCTCCCTTCATTAGATGTCGACGTAGATAGGGCAGGGCCCACCTTCTAGCACCAATATGTTGCCGCAGGATCCGGACCAAGGTCAGAGCACAACTCGGACGACCCTAGGGTCGGCTGGAGTTGACCTGACAGGCTGGTTGAAGCGTCGGGTGCCGGTCTCCTTGATTGGTGGCCTACAAGAAGTCAGCTTGCCAAAAAAATTTCGGCGGAGGACTCTTCGATGCCTAAGTCAGAATAGAGAGGCAATAGTATAGAAGAAAGAGAATTTTGTGGAGTTTTATTCTCTATGAGTAATATGGCATGCATAGCTGACGTCCCCCGGGTTACCTCTTTATATAGGGGAGTCAAATTTGTCGTTACTTGCGCTTAGTTGTTGTATTACGGTCGCGGCATGGAGTCAGTCCGTGTGGGCAATGTGCAGCACTAGTTGGGTGCAGATTGTGGTGTTGCCCCTTTATATAGAGCAGTCGGATTTGTCGTTACTTGCGCTTAGCTGCAGTATTACGGTGGCGATGTGGAGTCAGTCCGCATGAGCGATGTGCAGCACTAGTTGGGCGTAGACTGCGATGTCGCCACGACTACAAGCTGCCAAGGCCGGTTGTTAAGATTGTCAATCCTTATCGATACACATCGAATAGGCTCCTTGGTCGGAGGCAAAGTTGCTCACTTCGGTCAGTTATCTCCTCAGTCGGGACCGAAGTTGCTTTTCTCACTCGAGGCTGAGGTTGTCGAGGTCAGTCCGTCTGAAATTGAGGTGTCCAATATTTCTCCCATCACTTCGGTTGGCTCCTCTGTCGGAATCGAAGTTGCACTTCTCAATCGGGGCCGAGGTTGTTGAGACCGGTCCATCTAAGGTTGAGGTGTCCAATATTTCTCCCATCACAAAGTATAAGCAATGACTTAATTTAGAAAAAGAATTTAGGTCATGGTAACCAGCAAGTACCTCCTCTTGTGGATGCACAATAATATAAACCCAATGATTGTCACTTGAGTCATGCTTATATTTATATTACACGTGATATATTGCTAGAGTGGTTTACAATTTGGATCGCGTAAGCTTAATTTATGTAAACTTCTTTAGATAATGACAACTTACAAACAACCCATGCATGCCCAAAAGCTAAATATCATCCAACCAACACCATATGAACCATGCGTACAACTTTATAATGTGTATGATTTCCAGGCTACAATTATTTTGCACAAGAACTGCTAGATTGCTAGGCATCGTGCATTCTTGAAAGTGGCAACCACATACAAGTTGTTGCCATCCTACGTAGAGATATCTATGCCACACATTATTCTGAGGGATTTCCTGAAGGTCAATCATTGCAGGTATCTAATATTTTAGCACCAATTCTCAAAAAAGAAATCATGCTTTCAGTTTCTTATAAGAAAATTTTAAAAAGCTTTCAGAAAACTATTATAACTCATAGGGCGTGATAGATGCAACTATTGGATTGTCGTCAATTGCAAATATACCACACCGAAACCTGATGCTCTTTCTTTTTGGATAAGAGACCTAATGCTCTTTCACTCCAATTGGTTGGTATTAACGCATCTGTTAAGATAATCCAACCTACTAATCACTAATGAAATGTTTTATTACTCTTGATCATTTAAGTAAGTTAATATACTATTTTAGGCATCAACTATCTTTTCAAATTTATTATTCTTTTTAACCTCCTCCCCTATCACCAACCAAACTAGATATTGCATTTAATCCTTTTCTATCACCGCATCAGCTACTACCATTTATTTAATAAAGTTTAAAGACAAATCTGAAGTAATGAGCATTATGAAATAGGATTTTGAGTAATCTACTTTTAAAAATGTAGGTTGTTATAGATCAACGTAGATGTTGACACTTCATTTAACATAACAAAGATGCTTAAGATGTGAATAGCAGAACATCGACAGAATCGGCGCCGAAGTCTCTACAGCTGAAACTAGAAATTTTTTAATTTCAATTCTCATCTACGTACAAATAAAAATAGTATAAGCTACAAAATAGCCTGCAAAACGAAATGGACAATTTGTGATTTAGAATTGGATCTCCCTAGTCCGGTTCAATCCTGAAGGAGAAACTGATCGATATAATCAAGATATTTCTCAAGAGCATCCATAGCTCTATCTGATGGAGAAAATATTGAACATCTTGACCTCAGATTAGACTGACATTCTTGCAACAACTTTAGTAAAAGCCGAGGAGCCACTCTGCACACGTTAATAAAGACCAACAGTTATTGCGATATTGTTGTCAACACACGATCAGTGTAATTACTGCCGCACATCGCTCACACGAAACTTTTTCCATGTTGTAAATATGCAGCTGACTGTTATCTAGCAATTAAAGGCACGTCGCGCCAAATCAGATAACGGATCGATTGACTACCCTATATAAAGAGGTAATCTAGGGTTAGCTAATTCAAAAACCTCTAGTCTATAAAGATTCCTCCTTTGCATAGTGTTGCCTCACCATTCTGACTTAGACATCGAATGGTCCTCCGCTAGAAACTTTCTGGCAAGTATACCTCAGTCATCTCATTTAGTTCGATTTTTATAGACCCTAGTGCAAGCTAACCCGTCCTCCAACCACGGTCGAGCGACAACACTATCTTTGTTTTTTTGTTTTTTTTTGGGTATATCGGCGGCTCACACTTGATGAGTGCGAAAACAGCCAACAAAATCAAAAAATAAAATACTGCGCAAAGGTATAGGCACAACCCTGTAATCTAGCCAGAAAAATCTTTCGAGTAATGAGCTGCGAAGGAAGCAACCCAGTCTGCAGTACCGTTCGCTTTCCGATATACGTATGTGGCCTCGTAGGAGTCAGCCTTCCTCAGTGCTCTGCGAATATGGTTTCTTTATTTCAAAAAGAATTAAACAACAAGAAATGAAAGAAAATGAAATTAGATAAAACAGGCCAGGATAATTCAAAACTCAAAAAACAAAAAAAAAAAGAGGGGGGAGGGGGAGAGAGAGAGAGAGAGAGAGAGAGAGAGAGAGAGAGTAACGCGAGGATACGTCGATTTTGGGAGCGCGGAAGGAGGAGCTCTCGAGTCTCGATCTTGTTTTGGACTGTTTCGGGGTGGGGCACCCACAAAGGGAAGTGGTCCCCTTCGATGGGCGCTTCCAACCGAATAATCCCGGAGATCTCTCGTGCGAAGCCCCGGCCGGGGCCACGATGGCTTCCACCATGTCCCTTCTCACCTTCTTGTCTGCCTTTCTTTTTTCTTGTCTCGTACTGCGTTCATGGTACCTTCAGGCATGCAAGTCCTATCTGCCGGAAGAGAGTTTCTTTTACTTTCATTTTTTTATTTTTTGTTTTGTGCCGATCAGGAAAGAACGCTTTGCTCCCTATCAACCGCGAGCTAGCTATAGATAAGTATCTTTGGTCTCCGTTACTTCAGATGCAATTAATGAATTCTCAGAAATTTGCAGTTTATGAGAAAATTGCAATTGGAGACAGCACTTGATCACTTGGCACGACATCAGTGGTGTAATAAGATATGTTACTTCCAAGCTGAACTAATTAATTCTGAGCTGTAATAATCTTCTCTAAAAAATGGTTATTTAAGAGGTGAAGTCAACTTGGGTTCGCCAAGAATCTAGTGCTTGCTTATGAACTAAAGCTAACTAAGCTAGAAATTTCTATATAAATAATAATAATAATGATAAAAAGATCAAGTTGGATGAAAGTAGAATAAGAAGATCCACAACTGAGGTAAATATATGTGGAAGCAACTTTCGAGCCCCCAACTTTTTTGCCCGGTGGCTTTCTTCAAAGGCGCAGATAATAATGTGAAATTACCAATATGCCGGACCGACAGTGAGATCTTATTTTGCTTTAAGAGATTGCACAAGAAAAAGGACTCCACGAAGGAAAGGCTTTAATGGATTTCTGTCGAGTTGCAAAAGGAAGTGAGGATTGGTTGCTTTTGACATTCTAACAGCTACTTATTTGTTAAAATAAACTTAAATGCATTAATAAAACTACTTTCTTTATTTGTTAACAACAGTACCTTACGCCATACGCACAGGGTCGGCCCAATCTTTAGGTGACTGAGGCGGTCGCCTAAGGCCTCGGCCCAAAAAAGGCCCACCGCAGGAAAGGCCTCAAACACAAAATAGAAAAAAAAAAGGACCTCCTTAGTAAATTTGTCTTAGGTCGGCCCATTACAGAAAATGCCTCAAAAACAAAATAAAAAGAAAAAAGGCCCATCTTAAAAGTTTGCTTGAGACCCTCAAATGCATTGGGCTGCTCCTGCATATGCGCATGAGCATGCCCATAAGAATCAAAAAGAAGAAGACGACTGAGAGAGGAAGAAATAGAGTCTAGACTTTCTTAAAGGAACTCTCCTAAATACTGCGCAGCGAAAGAAGCAACCCAATCAGCAGTACTGTTTGTCTTCCGATAAACACGAGTGGCCTTCTTCTGTTCTTCCGTCTCCATTTGGTTTTTGAATTGCCCAAATCCTCTGCTCTTGCGCTGCGACGAGAGTGTGATCGGCCTTGTTCTTCTTTGCTTCCCTATATTAGCACCGCTGAAGACGAGAGAGGAGGAGGTGCGGAAGCTGCCCTCATTGGAGAAAAAGTGAACAATCCATCCTCAGTTCCCTATTTTCTTGCGTCTGTGTCGAAATCCCGTGATGGTTCTTAATTTCTAGTTTGGTCTTGCAGTTATATGGTAATTTTCTCAAATATCCTGTTTTCTTGATTGTTCTCTGAGTCCTTGTGATGGTTCTTGATTTCTAATATGGGTTTGTGCGATATACGGGGGATAATTTTTTGGATCCAAGAGATGGTTCTTGGTTTCTTCTTTGGCTGGGTATTTTATGGTAGGTTACCTGTTCCTATTTTCTTTCCTTTTCTTGGATTCTAGTGATGATTCTTTTTAGGTTTTGGCGTTTTATGGTGATCTCCCAGTTATGTTATGTACAACTAGTTAATGCGATTGCCCCTCTAAAGTGCAGCTATTTAATTTTTCCTTTGGATGGTGTATCGGTGCAGTCTTTTATGATGTTTTAATTTTGAATGATATATTGGTAATAAAACCACTTTCCACAATATACGTCCCCTACCTTTCAATTTGTACCAAGAAATCCATAATGAAATTGTCCCCATCAATAGCTCAACTCGTTGATAAGGATATATGTTTAAATTTGAGGAACAGAAATCGCTGTCGAATGTATATGAAGTGATGAATATTGATGAGAAAGCACTAAATAAAATTAGAGCATATCACATCTTTGTGTATTGGATGCTCCAACTACTACAGATACAAAGAGTTAGTCATCATAACATACATTACGTTAATGCACGCTCTGGCTCTAGATCAACGACATATAATGATTAATAATTCATGTCATTGTCCATCTTTTGCTATATGAGTCATAGTCACTGGCAAGAATTGTGCACTTAATCCGACAAAGTTAGGCTAATTTGTAGATTTTATCCTTGATCGTTTCTTCTACAATTTTAATATGATCAAGCGATTTCACACCATTTGCCTTAATTTATCATGCATACTTTGTTTTAAATTTCCTCTTGTATTTCAAAATCACATTGCGTCCATCTTAAACGTATATTATTATTAGCTTTTGGTGCTCCCAATGTCTCAAAAATTCGATCAAAGTTTCCATCATTTCAACGGTATCACCAATACGCGACATCCAACTACAGTCCCCACCAACTGAGCCGAGCTAAAATCAATTTTACAAATCACTAATATATAAAATTATAACAATAATCATCTAGCCTTGTTGTAGTCATGTGGAATTGGTTGCATAATCCTTGCTGCCAACAATAGGGTCATAATCAAGTCGGATCGTATAAGATACAACATACAGATTTGGTCGAATATACATGATGGATCAAAAATTTGTCAACCCAAACTCGATCTAATTATTAAACAGATCAAATATTCAATCCGAACCTAACCATTTTATTGAGCAGATTATCTAGCTTGATCTACAATGTGTTGAAATAAGTTAAATAGATTAAAGGATTAAGCACTACGACGCTTAAAGATGCAACCAACAATCCTCTTTTTCCTACTTCATTAAATATTGATCTTATGACAAGTCTATTGATGCTTGTTGCTGTGGAATTTAAGCCGAGGTAGGAGTGCAGCTCGGATTATCTTGAGATCGGTTGGAGACAAGCTAAATAGGCTGGTTGAGGTGTCGGGTGCTAGCCTCATCTGTTGGGTGGCTTGCAAGAAGTCCGCTTGTTGGAAAGTTTTCGGTGGAGGACCCTTCGATGCCTAAGTTAGAACAACGGGATAACAGTATGAAAAGAAGAGAGTTTTAGCAAAGGAGTTCATGTTGGATGGTCGGCTGCTTAGCTGTGGCCGAGGTAGTTTTCTTCAGTTTCCATTCAAGATAAAGGGGTAGATCTGGTCTGAGGTCGAGGTACCCAATATTTTTTCCACACTTACCCTCCACTTCTGAGGCTACACTCTCGTCCGGGCGATGGAAGTTGAGTGGTTAACTCTATAAACGGCAATGCGAGAGTAAAGACCCATCCCCCAGCTACATCAACACCAACCGAAAGATGAAACAACCAGCATGAAGTTGGTGGATAATGGAGGAACTGATCTCACATGGTTCAAGATGCCTCAAAGCTCTCATGATGCTGTATGGGGCCATCGATGCCATGCTTTGTAAGGCGTTCTCTACAACCCTTCGCAACGCGGCTAGGTTCTAGTTCTTCAAACTTCAGCAAGAGTTTATCCACTCCTTCGAGCAGCTCACTCGCCTCTTCGTGGCGCACTTTATCTCCGGCCAAAGACAACGTCGCAACTCGGACAAGTTTCTCGACATCAAGTAGAGAGAGAGAATTCTTCAAAGAATATGTCAGCCGCTTCAATACAGCAAAGCTGGAGGTTTGCGTCCTAGATCAGTCAGTCACAATTTATGCAATGAAAAGCAACCTGTGGCTATCAAGCTTCCTCTTCCCCCTAGAAAAGCCCTTCTCCGTTGACTTTTCTGAAATGTTGGCACGAGCCGACAAGTATGTCAATGCCAAGGAAGCCATGGCCTCCCGCCGCGAATCTGCTAACGGGAGACTCCCCCAAAGAACTAAGACAACCAGTTGGGCTCCAGACTCAGCTGAAGGTGATGGTTGCCAAGCTTGGAAAGAATGGTCCGACGACCAACACCCCTCTGGGGTGCTAACCTCACGGTCGTTCATAATGCGGTAGATGAAGATAAAGAAAAAAGATATAAAGTAGCAAGGAAAAAGATGAGAAAAGAGCCAAGCAGCCAAGGAGCAAAAGCCTACCAAAAATTGAGAAACACAAAGGACGTTGAAGCCGAAAACGAGGGACGCCAGAGCCTGAAGCAAAAGATTTTGTTAGAGCACCACCCGGGTGCCTGAACGTTTTAAGCACTCGGGTAGAGAAGGAAGATGGAGCAAGAAGTAGAATTTGAAGGATGGAGACACCCTTATATAGTGGTGTAGATGTCCCTGATCAATGTGTCGATTTGCCTACTAAAGCAAATCACGCCATACGTCAATCAAGGGAATGGCATGGGCGATTCTTCGAATCGCCGCATTAATGGTGCCTTGGAGTCGTCCTTTAATAATGATGTCTCAGGATAGCACAGACTCGGCGACGCTTCAGAAAGACTAAACGGTGCACTCAACGCCTCTGACAAAGGTGTTGCCCTCGATCGAGGTAACCTCTCGACTTCTATCGCCCGAACCAAAGTGCAGATCGGCCTCGAAAGTGGGGGGCAAGTTAGGAGAAAAATATTGGGTACCTAAACCTCAGACCAGATCTCTCCCTTTACCTCGAATGTAAGCCGAAAAGAACTATCTCGGCCACAGCCGAATAGCCGACCATCCAGCGTGAACTCTTCGGCCCCAACTAAAGAGCCGATCGACCGAGGAGTCATCTGTCAGGCAGGATAATTGGCACAAGTCGACAAGGGCTAATAGGCCCAATAATCGACAACCCTGGTAGTCCGCAGTCGCGGCGGCATCACAACCTGCGACCTACTAGCACCTACGTCGCGATCATACCATCGGCCACTATCTGGTCATCATTGCACGCCATGTCAGCTCAGATAATGATAAAGTGACTTTTTCTATATAAGGGAGCAACCCGAGGGACCTCATGTACGCAATATATATGCAATCTTACTCATAGAGCGGCCTTCTGCTGAAACTCTCTTCCTTCATATTGTTGGCCTTTTATTCTAACTTAGGCATCAGAGGGTCCTCCGCCAGAAATTCTCTGACAAACAAACTTCTTGCAGGCCATCCAGCGGAAGAGATCAGCACCCGACACTTCAACCAGGCTACTCAGCTCATTTCCAACCAACCTCAAAGTCGTCCGAATTGCACTCCTATCTCGGCCTGAATTTTAATGCAATAATGCCCAATTCCAATTCAAGTAAAGGATCACATTGTTCACAAGCTGGAACAACAGAGAGCGTCGGTGAGCAGCCCTCCACAAACAAGTAAAAGCTCCAGAGGACTCACTCTGGTTGCCACACCCCATGCCGGTCCATTTGAAGGGAAAATAAAGCAGGTTATCTTTCCGAAAAAGACCTCACCTTTTGAAACCAAGTGAGAGCAGGGATGAGCCAGCTATCCTCCCCCATGCCGGTTCTTCCCGAAGTGGGCACCATTCCCGTTCCGGGAAGACCTTCTTCCAGAAAAGGACATGTACTCCTCGTCTGAAATGTCTTCCAGCCGGCCCCAGATGTGCGCTAGAGGACAAGTTGTACTGCACCCCAAGGACTTCGCTGGCTCGGGATAAAGAACAAACTTTATGCATGCCAACCCCCATCATGCCATGCCATGCCATGCCATGCCATGACCACTGCATCATGGCATAGATGATGTCATTGGAGCATGCATGCATGGGTTTTGTTTTGGCCTGAGGTAACTTTAGATATATCTTTTCGCAGGGGGGCCAATTGGATGCCAGATGTTTCGTTGGGCTTGAGGACTTGGGGGGATACCGAATTGTCTCGCTTGGAGTTGCAGACCGCTGGGCCCGGAGTGGGCATCGTGCAATCATAGACGTCCCTTTCTTTGCCTCTTGGGTACAGTGACCGGTGGTGAGCCCCACCGGACACTTGGGGGCTCTCTCCCGGCTTCTTCGGTCCCCATCAGAGTTTCCAGTCCCCGGGAAAGATCGGATTACTACTGCATGCTCCCCCTCTTATCTTTTCTTCCAATAAATGTCATTTCTTTTCTGTACCGAAAGTCCTTTTTTTTTTTTTTTTTTTTGCCCCCCTCTTTCATTTACCATCTACCATAGCCCCGTGTCCAGGATTCGGGGAGAGGTAAAAAGATTAAAGATTTGGAATTTGACAAAAAAAAGTTTTGTAACCAGAAATTACGAGTAAAATAACAAAACTAGACATAATATTCTTAGATATCTATATGATGCTTTATTTAAAATAAGTTTGGAGAAGTAAGAATAACAAACAATGGCCAAAAAGAGCATCCGTTGGAAGAAGTTATGATATTCTTAGTTTCTAAGATACGAATATGTCCTTAATTAGTCATGAATAAAATAATTCATGAATAACTTAGAGCTTGTTTTGTTTCGCTTTTGTTTTCTATTTTTATTTTCAGAAGCTTCAAGAAGAATATGAATGATTAAGACCTTTTTGTTCTTAAATTTAGTTACAAAATCTTCAGAATTTTTTACAACAAAGATTAATTAATTTCAAAGCAAAAAAGTTTCAAGCAAATGTTATCTTCAACACCAATCCACATATGGTATTTCACTATTTTTTTAAAGAACAAGAACACAAAATATTCTTCGATTCATTTTACAGATAATAAATTGGCAAGTCATTTTCCCCGAGAAAAAACTACGAATGAGTCTAAAATTTGGAAACAATTCTAAGAGAGCTCTAGGTATAATATATTAAATGTGCTACTACTCAAAAACCTCGTAAAAACAAGCATGCAGCCAGATCCCTCCCCACTGAAGTTTGCGTTGGAATTTAACTCCCTAATACCCCCGTGCCCTCAGATACTGCAAGTATCGTGCAATACATGCCATGCGGCAAACTCCGCTAGTTCCGCTTGAATGGCACTTGGGATATACGAAAAAATACGCTACAACCGAGAGCTTTGTATTAAGAAGTATGCACTCATTCTATCTTGGCAAGAACCTGGAGATCCCCAGATATTGAAGTGCACAGACGTAGGTAACAGTTTATATGGCCACCACCTAATCTTACCTGCTTCCACCAATACGAGCAAAGTAAATTGCATCCTGCTCGCGAGCATTCTTTTAAAGGGTAGAGTTTTGATGAGTTTTCGATCTTGTTTAGCACGGAATTATATTGCTTTGATCCAGTTGAAAACTTTGCTTGCAACAAGGGAGGCCAGCATCAAATCAATAGATCGATATCAATCAAGAGGATGCTCTGTTTCCAAGAGAAAAATACAACAGTAAAATGCAAAGAATAGAAAGTCACGTCAACAGTAGAGAGCACACAGGTCGTAGATCCCTTCAGACTTGCCCTCCAATAATTTGATGTGATGTATGAAGTTATATTGAGAGGAGCTTTAGTCAGGGTAAGACCCAGTTTAAAATTTAGCTACATGCTTAAAGATAGAGAAGGGCAACCAACACGAAGACCAGCGGAAGAGAACAGGGTCCAGATTCCAGGGTTTTTCCATCATTCCATTATACTTGACCAGAAAGGGACATGACGATGTAACACTTAAACTAACAGTTGGTGAAGATGACAGCTTAAATCAAAAGATAAATTCTATCTAGGATGGACCCCTTGAAGATCTTCCATATAAAAGCCATGCCTAACATCATAAACATTAGAAGCCCACTTCAGGTAGTAGATAGAGAACTTAAATAAAACATTTGAAGGGCACGTTGAATTTGAGTTAACTTTATCAGATGACATGATGATAAGACACCTAAATCAATAGTTCGAGAAAATGACGGATCAAATAAAACAAACGATGACCAATTACTGAGGATGGGCATTCTAAAGTGAGGATGGACATTGTAAAATTTAAAATACAAATGTGTGACTAACAACTGCAACACCAGGACCCATGGATAATAGATACGGAAGACGACAAATAGGGCAGATTGGATTTATAAGACAAAAACGAGCATAGAGATTCATCGATGACACGCATAATTCAAGCTATAGAGTCTGAGTCCTGCTGCTCTCTGCATTCCTCACGGGAATAAAGTACGGATGAGCCTGGAGGACAACCAGCGATGAATTAAGAAATAGCTCTCATGAAAAGAAACGAAGATGCATGCTGATAATATATATTAACAGTTAAAATTACCAAAGCTTCTTTTGCAGTTGGCCTCTCTTGGTGATCATACCGAAGCAGCTTGTCCACAAAGCTGACAGCCTTAAAAAAAATAAGAAAAAAGAGAAAAAAAGAAAAGTTATTTTAGGATCGAGCTTAATAATGGCAGGACTTCAAGTAATTACCAAATAATATTGTTACCTCAGGAACCGCCAGATGCTGATTATCAATATTAATGAACTTTGACCACGGTTTCCTGCTATGCCTGTGACAATTTCAACATCCTGAACTTTAGAGCCAAGAGTTTGAAAAACATAATGGAATTGATCATAATGAGCATTTCACAACCTCCCAACAAGTGCCTCAAGGTGTGGGTCGAGCTCTATACGATATTTGTTGAGATACACATTCAACTCATCTGTTCCAAGCACCTAAAGCAGACAGCAAGACCTTGATCAGATTTTTATGAAAGAGAACAATCATAGGTACTGACTAATGAAATTTAATGATTGAATAATTGACTAGGTTTTAGAATATAGTCATAATAGGGAATTCAGCAGAGGAATGTATGCCTGCGGAAGACCTAATAGCATTGCTGATATAGAGAAACCTACTAACATTACTTGTCAGCATTATTCCTGATAACATGATAAAATTTTAAGAAACAGACCACATATGACATATTATCTGGCAGTTAAACATGCAACTCCTAGCCATATGCTCTTAAAGGAAATAAATGACCAAATTCTTAGTGAAAGGGTGGCCCATTTCACGAGGCTCCTACCATACATATGGAAAGGTGGTTTTCCATGTTTTAAGCCGTGACCTCTAGGTCACAATGGAGCAACCTTATCATTGCGCTAAAGCACACCCTCAAATTCCTAGAGAAAAAAAGAGAACAAAAACTAAAATTTGATTAGGTAGGGTCTCTTTACAGGGCTTATCATATAGAAGTTTTCAGATCACTTGATTTTAATGATCGTACAAAAATTTTATGGTACAATGACAGTTTCTAGTCCTGCAGTGAGTTCACATAAAAATACATCAATTAGTATCATGTTTATTGTACTTTAAAAGGAGAGATATTTTTCATTCTAAGCAGCAGTACCAGATACAATTCAGGTAAATTTTCAATCACAGATTCTATACTTCAATAATGTTATTTGTTTGTCCTCTTTGCAAGTGTAATTGATATAACAACCACTAGGAAAAAGAAGGGTAAAAAAATGGCAAAGCAAATGTACTTGATTTACACTTCGGCAAAAAAAGTATACCTTAGCTATTTTTACCAATTGATCATAATTATCATGCCCGTAAAAGAATGGCTCCTTGCGGAATATCTGTTGAGCAGGAGGGTAAGTTAATTTTGGGAAATGGTAATATTTCTTAAGATGACTACCCAGGCCACTTACCATCCCAGCAAACATACAACCAAGGCTCCACATATCCAAAGAATAATCATAATCTTGCATATCAACTAGGAGCTCTGGGCCCTTGAAGTATCTGGAAATGGAATGTCCAATAGCATTTAATGATGGTGAACAGAGAACAAAAAAACTCTGCACCTTACAGACTTGCAGATATAGAAAAGGAGATAGGTAAAATACAACATTAGTCTAATACTCCATAGCATGTGCATTTTGATTTATCTCTAGCTAGTCTGCACTAGGTAAATTTAATCAAAGATATCGATTAATGAATAATCTATTGCATGTATATCAAAAAAGAGTTCACTCATCGTCAATTGACCATTGACAGGTCTTGGAGATCCTTGCTGTACACTTGCTTGAATTTATGGAAGCAGCTCAGGCTGTAATAGTATTAAAATCAACTGCAAATGAAAATGCAAATGTAACCATAACCATAACAAGAATCATCCAACCTTGTCCAAAATATTTGTCATCTGCTTTATGAACCTTCATTTTCTAGGACAACTATTTAGGCCACACTTGATGCTATTTTCAAAAACAAGGGATCTTCTAGTATTCAGGAATATCAGATCGGATTGCTTGCTTGTTATAATTGATTGTCAACTTAACATCAACCCTCAACCATTTTCATCTGAGCTTGGGAACGGCATATATAAAATGATAAAGTCACTATAAAAACCCTTCATCTCTCACTAATAATATTCTTTTATTGAGTTAATCTAACTCCCCCATCCAAATCTTTGACTGATCTCCAACGAATTTAACTGCCACAGCAAAAGAGATTGCCCCCTCTCCGAAGATAGTCGAAGAATCCAAAACTATAGTTGAAGTATAAGTGCAGGTTTTTTCATTGTTATATCTTCACATCAAAGACAACTGAAGAAATCGTAATTACATGGATAACTAGAGCATCACAACCCAAGACCTCCACAAATCATGACGATAGGAGACATACCAATGGGCAGCCACCTTTAGAAAGCTTGCAGACACTCCAATGGTTGCAATGACATGGAAAAGCAATCCATCAGGATAAAATGAATCCAAATCATTTATAATAAGCTAAATGAATCAAGGGAACAAAGTGTTGGTAACCTATGTGAGAGTTTTAAGTCTTAGTAAAACCAATTAAAATGGATAATTTCAATGCATTTAAAATTACTTCATCAAAATGAATTGAACCAGAATCAAATATCTCAAATTCAGTCCTTCCAACTATTTTTTGCAAATGAGGGTGCTAACTGGATGAGCTGGTCAAGTCTCTTGCTTGGATACAAGAGACCTGAATTCCATCTCACACTCACCCTGATCTTTGGCTAGGATTCGACCCATCTTAGTTATTAAAAATAATCATATTTGCAAATAGAAACAAAAATGGAAGCTCAAATTCCTCCCGATCATACAAGAGCTCCTAGAGTTAAATTTAAAAAACCGTGAAATGTGCATGGCATTATGAGTGCCAAAAGAGAGCTAGACTTCAGATAAACACAAAGATTCATTATGCATGATTGCATTCCATATCAACTTAGAATTATATAACTCTATATTTTAAAAAATAAAACAAACTAAAGCACAATTAAACACTTAAATGGGTGCTTAAACAGTTACATAGACTAAACGACTATTGAACACATGTAGATACTGATTAAACAATTCAAAAATGTTTGACCTTTAGGGCCTATTTGATTGGCAGAAAGTGGACCCAAGTCACTTTCCCAAGAGTCACTTTGATCCACTTTCAGGCGTTTGGCTCTAAAAATGAAAGATGAAAATCACTTTGGCCCTGACAATGATTTTCATCCAAATAACTAGAAAGAAGGCAAAGTGACTTTAGGGCACTCAGATCCTGAGGTCACTTGGAAGTGGAGATCTTGAGAGCAAAGGGGGCTTTCACTTTGCCCTTACTTTTTCCTCGATCTTGATTAAAAAATTTAATAATAAATATTAAAATATTAATATTGTCATTTATTAACAATAATAGAAATGATAAACAATATAAATAATAACTATTTCAATATTAAAAATGATATTATTTTATTCATGATAATATCATTATTTAGTTAACAATAATGTGATTTATTATTTAATAATAAATTTATTATTTATTATTTATATCAAAAATATTATTAATTATCCAGACAATGAACAACATTGAGATTATGAATATTAATATTTATTATTAATAGCAAATAATATTACATACTTGATAATATAATTTTAATATCAAAATTAATATTAGTTTAATACTATTATTTTATTTAACCATAATCAATAATATTAGAAATTTAATATTATTAGTAGTCAATAATACTAATATGATTAATTCACAAAAACTAATAAAATTATTATTTATTATCTAAATATTGAATAGATAAATGATTGTAAAATATTATTATATTACTCAAAAAATCATTGGTAATATTTTTAATTACATTACTAATAGTACTACAAATAATATAATTAATAATAATGAATATTAGTTGTTATTATTGATATAGACTATTAAACAGTTAAAAATTATACATTTTAAATATGAGAAAACATTAGCTTAATAATATTATCTTATTCAATCATAATTAGTATTAATGATTTAATATTATTGGTAACTAATAATATTATTAAGATTTAATTACTGATAATTAATTATAATACATTTTATTATTTATTTGTTGCGCTATATTATTTATTTGTTAAAAATATTTTACTTACTATTAGATATTAAAATAATTAATAACAAAATATTGTTATTTTATTCAATAAATTCAGATCCTGTTTAATAATTAATAACAAAATATTGTTATTTTATTCAACAAATTCAAGAGAACGAGCTCATGTTCGAAGATGAAGATCCAAAGCTGAGGATTCGCAGAGCGGGGAAAGGTGCATTTTGGGCTATTCCAATCAGTATGGAAGTGGGCTCAAAAGGAGGATCTCAGCACAGGATTTTTCTCTGCAATGCAACTTTTTAACGCGATAAAGCGGCTGAATTCGCATGACTTTTGAGCCTAACTATACCGCCCTGTGCGAGAGAGAATGTACATAACAAGCTTGCTTTTTCAAAATTCTCTTTCTAGACATAAGGATGGAATCGTATGAGAGAGAGTGACTGATAGGGAGACTTTAGGTATTATTGATATTGATAATATAAACTAGGAAGTAACCGCATCAGACGGAGAGTCAAGGACTAGACTATTGAAAACATATAAATATACCAAACTGTAACATTGTTACTTTCAATAAAATCACATTTTGAAAAGTCAGTTTTCAGAAAGTAACTGCTTTCCACTTCAATCAGTTTCCTGCAACCAAACAGCCCCTATGTGTTAATGAGGCTAACATAACAGCATTGCATACAGCAAAGAGATTTCTCATATTATAACCATAAAAAATGAAATAGGCACAATCAGGCACAAGCAGTTACACAAAATCATAGCATGGAACTTAATCGCTAAATAGAAACGGCCCCGACTTAACAAATCAAATTATATCAGGCGTCATTTTTTACTTCAAATTTTCAAATAATTGTACAAGGCTAATCATTTCATTACCACCAATAAGCAGTGGAAGATTGAGTTTGAGTTAGGTCTTATACGAATGGCTCCAAAAACTTTTATTCAAATACGAACCTGGTAAGAACTTCAGGGTTTCAATTTCATCTAGTCTATTATCAAGTAAAATAATCTAGGCCTAGGAGTTGTGAACCAGCATTCGCAAATGCAGTGGCCAGGCAAGTAGAAAGTAAAAGAGGGAGCTGGTTTGAGAAGTGCAGCAAGGCAGCCCTTTAAGGTATATAACGTGGAGCAAGATAATGACAGAACAGGATATGGGCCTAGGAGGGGTTGCAAAGTGACCAAGCAAGGCAGTCAAGGTGAGTGTAAGGCACTACAAATATAGGTTATGGTCAAAGCAATCAAAGGCGAGATAGTTACAAGGCGATAGGGTGATGGATTGCTCAGAAATGGTAGTGCTCATTTAGGACACAGGGCTGATTGTGCTCCTAAGGCCCATGAGGCTATTAGTGAGAAGGGGGGGTGCAAACACCTAAAGGTCTCACAAGATGATAGGTAGAGGTACTTCTATATCGAACCTAAAAAGTTTTTTATTTCAAATTCTTATGTATCCAAATCGGAATCTAATGCTACATTTGGTTCTCAGAAATGATAAAGAATTGCAATGGAATGCGAATGGAAGGAATCGAAATCAGGATTCCTATTCAGGATGTGAAATGAAGGAACCCATGAAAAACAAACAGCAATGGAAATCTAATATTTAATTTAAATAGTTATGGATTAGAATATAATCAATTTTATATTTTTAAAACATATCATTAACATTATTTTCTATTTTTAAGTTTTTATTATTTATTTCATTAGTTTATTTATATTTTGTCTTAAATCAAATATTTCTAAAATTTTAATCTTAATTATTTATCTTTTGTACTTCTATTTTCATTTTTGTTCATATTTTCTAATTTATATTTAATATTTATAGCATGTATTATTTATTATTTACTATTTTATTTAATTATTTTATATAATTGTTAATATATATCTATATAATTTATATTTTCTATCAAATATTATTTAATAATTTAAATTTCTACCTTTATTTTCCATAACATGACATGATTAGTGTTATTTCTTTTTTATATTTTATTAATTAATTTTTATTTTATTCTGAATCAAGTTTTTTTTTTAATTTAAATCTTGGTTAGTTATATTTTATATGTTAAACTCTATCTTATTCATATATTTTTTTATTAGAGCTTTCTATTTTATTATTTTATTTTTATATTAGTTATTTATTTCAGAAAATGTTCAGTATTTATCTAAGATATTTTATCTTTTCTATTCAATAACATTTAACAATTTATATTTATTTTTTTCTCTTTAACATGCATTGCGCAATGCCCATTTGCGAGTACAAGACATAATAAAATTTTAAGTAATAGTCGATATGGCATTGTAGTGCATGCTACTCGATATTTTACAATTTCTAATAAAATAATATTTTTAATTATTTATTTTTATTATACATCATAATTATCGACTGAAAATGTATAATTTGTTACTATTTTATACAATAAAATTGTTAAGTGGTTCATTACTAAAAATATCATTTACACATGCTTTCAATAGAAATGGCCATTCCTTCGAGTGGAGTCATGATTCCAAAGGAATTGTGATTCCATCCTTTATCATCATACCAAACATCGGAATGAGGCCAAAGTTGGAATCTCCATTCCATTCAAATGCTCACCTCAATGAACCAATCATAGAGCAAAAGTCCTTTAGTGCTTCTATTTAATCCAGCTCCCACCCAATAATCCATCAATTTATTAAACCACTCTACCTATATATTAGACCTCACATTAAGTTATTGCAGATAATTCTCCTTAGAAAACCTATAAGGTAGAAGCAAAGTAAATGCACGACCATCTCAAGAATTAAGCTAAAGATATAATATAAGGTGATATGCAAGATAAGAGGTAGCCTAAAAGATTGTTCAAACAAAAAGTTAAAAAGAAAAGAGAGGCATAATCATTACCTACATATATGTCGATAAGACTTTTCTCATGGGCAAAAGAATGTTTTGTCCATGGTCGGCAGAATTGTCCTAAATCGTCCAATTCGAGGCATTCCGAGCCGTACCGATGGCGGACTGCGACGGTTCCGTCATTGAAACCGAGACCCGTCGCCAGAGGGGGAGGAGAAGGAAAAAAAGGAAAAGAGAGCGAGAGCGGGGCAGAGAGGGAGAGGAAGAAAAAGAGGCTGGCCGGAACCGAACGGGGAGCCTCTGCACGGAGGAGGCGAAAGCCGAAGAGATGCGGAGGCAGAAGCCGAAGAGACGCGGAGACGGGGCTCCGCCTTCGGTCCCCTGTTTCGTCGAAGGAGGCTCGTTTTATTTTTGCCGATTTTAAGTTGAAGTCGGCAAACCCATTGCCGACTTCACTTGACCCCCAGCTCCGCGTCTCCCGGCCTCTCTTCCTTCTCTCCCTCTCCCTCCCTCCCCCACTCTCTCTCTTTTCCTCTCTTCCGTTCTCCCTCTCCCCCGCCACTACTGTGTCGGTACTGAGCCGGCACAATGCGGGGCCGTACCGATCCAGGCCACCGGACAATTAGTACGGAGCTCGATACCAGCATAGCAGACACTGATTTTGTGAGTTAAAATAGACAATAGCTTATCTCGGAAAACATGGTATTTCAAAGCTATATCAGTTAGATATTTTACAGATCTTATGTTCCTCAATTTTAAGGAGCAAGCACCAAGAATACACGAGAGAAGAGTAATATTAATGTACTTTTTTATGTAAATAAGTTGTAAGAATGAGCAAAAGGCAGTTAAAAATATTGTTTAATTTTACACACTGTTTTAAAGAATAGACATCTGTTAATTCTGGCCTATCTTGCAATTGATCACTGTACTCCCAGGTTATCATCATTTATTTAGCAACACAAACTAAGGTGGGCCTTAATTCATTAGGGAAGAAAAGTAGCCCTACTTATTTAATTAACCAACTACCTGCTTGACTTTTTGAACTTCGAACTAATTGATCCATTCATGTTTGGTCTTTTCCACCTGACATTTATTAATTGCAGCAAACTACAGAAATGAATAACATTAGCAATAATTCAATAAACTATTCATGCTGGTCAATTTTACCACACATGAACAGTGTATAATCATCATAAGATCAAGGTGCTAAAAGTGCATCATTAAAGTTCCACTCAGCTGGGCAACTAAAGTTAAACACAGCCACATTTGGTTGCGGAATAATTTGGAAGGGATAAGCGGAACTTATTCAGATACTGTTGGAGGGGTAGGATTTACTTCACATGAAAGGGATTTTGGGCATGTGGTTGGACTGATGAAGGGATAAGTACATGGTAAAGCGTTTAAATTTTTCATCACAAGGATGAAATTGTCCTCCCACTTTTGTGCTTTTAGGGAGGAAAATGGGGCAAAAATTAATTAGGAGGTAGCTTTTTGATTTTTTTTTTAATCACAACGATGAAATTACTCTCCTTCCACTTTTTCTGTTTGGAGAGGGTAGGGGCAAAAAGGTAATTGGGCAGGATAACTTCCCTGATTCTGTGGAATAAAACAATGAGGCCCAAATGTCAGAATAGTTCTATCCCATTTAACTAGGATTTGTCCCATTTCACTGGATCCTCCCCCTTCTGCATACATACGAAACACAACCTTAATGAATAAGGCCCCATTTGGTAAAGCTTTTAGTGAGCCAAAAAGCACTTTCTGACTCTCCAAAAGTATTTTTAGATGAAATAGAGATGTTTGGTAAAAAATCAAAAAATCATTTTAGCTTTGCCAGAAAGCAAAAACAGCTTCTTGGAGAAGCACCAAAATGGAGCTTCTTCAGAAAAGCGTTTTTAGCATGCGTCGGAAAGCTGTTTTGATTTATAAATTTTTTTTGGACCAAAATACCCATGATAAAATATTATCATTAAAAAAAATATCCCTTTATATTTATTAATATATAATGATAATAATTATAATATTTTATACCTTTATTATTGTATTATATTATAAATATAATATTATATTACATTATATCATAATACATTAATAAGTTATGTTATATAAATCAAATTATGTTATATGATTATGCTATAGTATACAATATTATATTACTCTATTATAATAATATTATATTATATTACAGTAATATTATACTATATCATATATTTATGTATTAATATATATTATATTTCATTATGCTATGTTGTATAATACTATGCAATATTCTTTATGGTCATTTTGTCATACCAAAAGTCCTTTCTCCGTTTATTTACCAAACACATATTAAAGTTCCACAGCACTTTATAAATGTAGTTACCAAATAGCAAATAGCTTTTTATAAAAACTTTACTTCAAAAAGCTCTACTGTCAACAATTCTGCCAAACGGGGCCTAAGACCCCTAAATTAGTGACACCTTAAAGTACATTAAGTTTTTAATTCATATCAAGGGAGAAATGAATCCACCAGACCAAATGAAAGCACTTGGGAAAAAAGTCATACCAATTTCATATTCTAGAAAACCATATGCTATAAAACATGTAAAAAGTGTGTGCGCGTGTGCACATCTATATATACACGTATATGTATATATGTATATATGTATGTATGTATGATAAGGAGGATATACATAGCAAACAAGCATTATCACATACAAATAAGTCAGACTTCCCCTTTTCCCATTTAAGCAGCTTGGAATAAGCATGCATGTGATCAATGGACTATCAACAAAGTGTTAGGCCTATAGATGACACTTGCTTAGACTCTTATTGCACTCAGCTATACAGGGACTTACCAAACAAGTATGCTGATCAATAGATCACCTTAGCCCAATTTTATCACAACATATAAATTCCTTTGTTCTGTACAGTATATAATCTTGAGATCAAAGACAGATTAAGGATTAAAAATGTAGCATTGTCCACTAAAGAAGGATTAGGCCTAAAACCCACTCAGGGTATGCTTAACCAGGACCAATTAGTTCTGATTTTTCATGATATGTCATACCCATAGCCCTTTATTCATGACCCATAGATCAAAATTTCTTATCATTACAACAATATAGTCCAGTGGACTACATACTCCACCTCCAACTTGGTGCATGTTTACTAACAGATGATCTACAAACACAATAATTTCATTTTGTAAGGATTATCCAATAAGAAAAATGCCTTGATTATATACAATGAACCATATAATCAATGGCCCTTTTCTGAAATCTTCAACTATCCGCAAGTATACAACCCTCAACAGGAATGATCATTTAAGTGTGCTTTCTCATACAAGAGATACATCTACTAAAATTAAGAAACATGGATTGCTCAACTCTCTGTCTCATTTGGTCTGAATCACTGGTAGGCTAAGCTCTTCTATGTAAACATAATGTAGTAATACTGAAAATCAAAAGAAAATAGAAGTTTTTCCAACAAGAAAGAAAGAAGAAATATTTTGCAGAAGATTATATTATAAAGCCAATCATATCATTGTAAGAAAACAGACCTTGAAGCAACTCGGACGTTGTACTCTTTCCCTGGATGATAGAATTCTGCAAGGCCCCAGTCAATTAGACGAAGTTTGCGCTGCTCATGGTCGATCATAACATTGTGAGGTTTCACATCTCGATGCATGATGCCCTGCGAGTGACAGTAATCTAGTGCCTACAAAAATACATAGAAAAACTTAAAAACAATCATATATAAGGAATCTAATTTTACGTTCGACCCACTGATAGGTAGCAGCTCCAAAAAAACCAAAAACTTAACAAATTAATCATCCAAATTAATCTTTTCATTTCAAGTTTAGAAATTTAGAAAATCAAGACAAGCTTTATCATTTAAACTAACAATGATATTCCATAGAGAGAAGCAGCTAGCCAAAAGAAACAACTACAAAAAGCAGTTGCTGTCTTACATGATCACTTAGCAAGAACAAGAAAGAAAGATGATTAGAACCATATCCACAAAAAGGGGAAAAATGAAGAGAAAAAGGAGGGGAACAAAAAAAAGATACGGAAAGAGCAACAAATATAGTGCACTAGGGTAATTTAGTCAACAGGAAAAGATTGCACGCTCCTCTCCCACTACAACTGGTTTTGCCATATTTGAAAAGGTTTTGGTTTCAGTTTAGGTTAGGCTTGTAGAGTTTCAGCTTTGGCTATTTTATTCCAAGTTTCTTTTGGTCATAGAAATAAGAAAAAAAGTTCAAAAAATAAAAAATAGAATAAAAATGTTCTAGCAACAAGTGAAGAAAAGTTATTACAAAAAATTAGGGAATTTTGTGATAGTAGGCTTTTCACTTTTAGAGTTTCAATAGATTTAGGATAAAGTTAATATTGCAAATAAGTAAAATTGATAATATATACTGGTATTTTGCATCACGCATGTGTGATGCACATATAATATTTGACAATCCATTATATTTAGAAATTGCGAAGGTTTTGACTGACTAATGCATTAATTTTTTGAGGGATATATATAGGTGACTATTTAACTAAATACATATAGTTGTTATTGTTAGTTTTCTTTTTTTTTTATAGAATGGTGAATCATACTGTTCTAGCATAACTATATCCAAAAAAATTATGAAAAAAAAGTTGATGGAGAAAAAGAAAGGCAGCCTTATGGGCCTCCTAAAGGACCCCATTTGAGCACTAGGCAACGGAGGCGACCAAGTCAATAGCCTCGTCGCCTCCCGATAGACATGAGCAGCCCAAAATGTGTCGCAATCCCTCGTCAACCTGCAGATGTCCTACAAAAGTGGATGCCCATCGTCGGTCCTGTGCTAGCCGCAGATTCACTCGATCACCATAGTTGAATCTCCTTCAAGGTGAATGCTATCCGCATCCAAAACGAGCCTTGCATAGGTAAGGCCTTCCCACGCAGCTCTCAGCTCCGCTCCAAGAACATAAGTATCATAAATGCACCGATCCCCAGCCGCAACAAGTCTGGAATCATTACCTCTGATCACAAAACCAGCTCCTCCCCTACTGCTTCCATTGATCACACTGCCATCGAAGTTTACCTTGAGAAAGCTAAGAGGGGAGGAGGCTTCCAGGAGATAAAGACCACTCGAGTTGCTGTAAAAGCTGAATGAAGGTCCCAGATATCCCTTGTCGTCCCAAGTGCGGCATAAAAAAGAGGTTGGGTGATTTCAGCAGCGTGTAGTAGAAGCCCTGTCAGCCATGGTCCTCGAATGCTGCCTTTTGTTTTCGAACTCGGACGTTTCTATCCAGCCAGATATAGTAGGCCACGTAAGCACACCTGACACCCCAAACAATAGTAGTAGGGCTCCTCATGGATCCCTTCAGGTAGCCAACAAAGGCTTCAACTAGGGATGTCAACTACAAAAAGCTCTAGACAACCACAACCCCTCTCCAAACCCAAACCACCCACAAACATCCAAACAGAACATGGGTGATAGGCCTCGACCTCTGGACATCCATCATAAGCAAGATTGAGCCTCAACCGTCGTCTAGCCAGCACGCTCCTGGTCGGCAACCCCATACTACATTCCAAATGAATAGGGCAACACGAGGGTAAATGCAAAGCCTCCAGATCCAACCTCCATCCATCTACCGAGCAACCTCAACTCTAACCATGTCACAAAGGTCACACTAGCTCTCACCTTCGATCTGTCGATCGATCTCCAGACCCTCTTGTCCTCAACCCCCCAAGTGGAAATCGATAGAGCCAAGACACTCAGCCAATTGAGCCCCAAAGATTCGCCGGATGACAGCCTCATTCCACCTCTCTCCTATGATGAATAGGTCACAGACCTTGAGGCCGGCCACGCTCTCCAGGTCGATCATGGTAAGCCATAGACTGTGGTTGCTCCATCATCCACCCATCATCCATCACATCTATCGATTAGTCATCTCCCACAGACCATCTAATGCTGGGGAGAACCAACAGGCGGAGCACATATCTCCCACTAAATGAACGAGTCGTGTCGCCCAACCTGAGAGTCGAAAATCGTAGTGTGCATGCCAAATTTGGCCCTCATCAAGGTACTCCAAAAACTCTCAAGCTCGAGAAGATACCTGGCCATATGTCTAGCAGCAAGAAGTTCTCTCCTCCTAAGCAAGGAATGAATGCCCAACCCACCACTGCTAACCTCCCAAGCCACCAGGTGAACTCCACTTCTGCCCTCCCGCCTTCCCCAGATGAAGCTCTTGAACATCTACCCCAAGTTTCTCAGCGGTGCCTTAGGCACAATGGTGTTGGACAACAGGTAGATCAGAACCGAACTGAGGACAGACCGCACCAGAGTCACTCTACACATCATAGAAAGTGCATCCGACTGCCACCCCTCGAGCCTTTGCTTGATACCTGTTCAATGGTAGCGCAGTCCGACCTGCGATGGCGTCTTCTAGTGATAAGCAACCCCAAATACCTCCAAGTTCCTTCCTACTCGCCCACACCCAGGGCTTCCTTAATGATAGACCTAAGCTGCGGCTTGATCTTTGAAATGAAGCAGATGGCTAATTTGGCCAAATTGACCTGTTGCGCAGATGCTATACAATACTCCTCCAAGATCCTCCAGATCACAAATGCATTCCGCCTCGTAGCCCGGGCAAAGAGCATGCAATCATCAGCAGAGAGGAGATGCAAAATCAAGACGAAAGACAGCGCAAGCCTATAGGCCTCAAGGACCTAAGTCATAAAACCTGCACGAAGGGCTCTAGACAAAGCATTAGCACAAATAATGAAGAGAAAAGAATAGAGTGCACAACCTTGTCGAAGCCCAACCTAGAATCGAAGAAGGGCATCGACGTGCCATTCACCAGGATGGCGAAGGAAGGAATCTGAACACCACCCATAATCCATCTGATCCATACCTCATGAAAACTGAAGCTCTCTACTGAGTGAATTAAGAAATACCAACTCATGCGGTCGTAGACCCTCTCCATGTCCAGCTTGACTCCCATCAAACTCTTTCGACATGGGGCTCTCTAGAGATCATACACGAACTTCTGAGCAATGAGGACATTGTCGGAGATATTGCGACCCCCAATGAAGGCCCTCTGCTTAGGGCTGATGAGCCAAGACAGGAATCCCCTCAACTTGGACACTAAGATCTTCGTAGTGGCCTTGTAAAGGGTGGTACATAGGCTGATCGATCTATAATGATCCGACCCCGTAGTGTCCGACTCTTTGGAATCAGTGTGATAAAGGTCCTATTCCAAGCCCTAGGCATCAAGGCCGTCACAAAAAACTGTTGGATGGCCCAATATTTTTTAAAAAAAACTGGAGGAAAAATCGTCCGGCCCTGGAGCCGTCCTCTGCCAAGGACCAAATAGCATCCTAAACTTTTCTAGCCGTAATCGAGCTGACAAGGGTGATGTTCTCCTCTGACACTCTCCATCGGTGCTGGCCCGAGAAGCAACCCACTGCTCCCAAGCTGAGCCATCCACCTCAGCTAGAAAAGCTGCAAAAGCTTCCTGTTGATAGTATATCATCTGTCACCTAACTACTACTATCTCTGAAGTTTCGGATAATCGTTGATTGATGAAAAAATCTGATATTTTGATCCCCCTCCGCAATCCACTGCACCTTAGATTTCTGTCGTCATAGGACCTGCTGACAAAAAAGTGAATGATGCATGGCTAACTACGCCCTGAGCTCCACCAACTCCTCAGACAAACCCCCACTCTGCTCCTCTTTGGATTGGAGGTTGGCAATAGAGGCTTCTGCCTCCTCCAACTTTCTGAAAATGTTGCCCACCTCCTTCCGATTCCACTTTCTCAGTCGGCACTTCTTCAACTCCAGTTTACGAGTGACCCGATATATGGCATTGCCCTACACCGCCGTGCGCCAAGCCACCCACGCAATTTTCCAAAACTACGGATAGGAGAGCCAAATCTTCTCGAAACGAAAAGAGCTCTGATATGGGGTAAAGGAGGAAGTACTGACCAGGATAGGACAATGGTCCAAGGTGATGCAGGAAAGGTGGCACACATGGTAGTCCGAAAAGAGCTGTATCCACCTAGATGTGGCAAAGGCCCTGTCAATTCTCTCCCAGACTCTCGCTCAACTCAAGCGATTATTACACCATGTCAATTTCGACCCAATGAAACTGAGATCAACCAGGCCATTAGTCACAATAAAGTCCTAGAACTCTCTGACCTCAATCTTGCTAGTGAAAGGTTTGCCCCCACATTTCTCCTGAGGACCATCAATACAGTTGAGTCACCTGCCACTACGGTGAGTAAGCCCTGATAAATCAGGTTGGCCACCACGCCTCATACACCCGACGCTCCTTGTAGTCAATACTGGCATAAACAGCAAATAAAATCCAAGGAGGCCCATTTCCTTCATAAATCACCATAATGAGTTGTTGATAACATTTGTGAAGATATCCAAATTACAACTGCCTAATCTCCAAACCACAACAATGCCAGCCGACAAGCCTTGAGACTCCACCGCATGATATCCAATGAAGTAGGGAAGGAGCGCCTGACGTGCTGAAGACTCCTGCCCGAGAGACGCGTCTCAAACAGGACACAATTCCAAATCATACAGATGCACCAACCTTCTAATGGCAGTGCAGAAGGGTTTCCCAACCCCCCTATGGTTCCATGGTAAGACCTTTATCCTACAGAAGGGGGCTTGCCTAGGGCCTCTCCACAAGCCTCCATTCGCAGCCCACCTACCGCCTCATCCTCCCTTGGCTCCTCTCTCATCTTCGAGCCCAACACAACCATCTTCAGCTTGCGGACCTCTGAGCCATGATTACCCCCAGCCAAGCCCAATTCCTCCCCCAACGACCCGAGTGCGCATTACCACCACCACTCCCTTTCCATCATCCATGCTCGTCGTCGGCTGCCCTTACTACCCACCAGGGACCGCAACACAAGGCATATGATGGCCTTATGCCTCTCCGACTCGGCCGCTCATCGCTACCTCCTGGCTGACATCCAAAGCTCCACTGGAGGGCTCTGACGCCCTGGACTCAGTCGTTGACGACGAAAATAGAACCGCTTGCCAAGGTGGTTCTCCGCAGGCCACAACCTCTTGGCTAAGCATGTCTCCTCCCGAAGCCTCTACACCCCCATGGCCAGATGCTTGGGTCGGCGGGTGGACTCTCGCCGACAAGAATCGCGATCCCTCTTCGCTGGTGGGGGTCCCGAGCCCATGGGAGGAGAGGAGAGCCGAGCCGAGGATGCAAAAGCCCAGACTCCACAGGCCCAGAACTCCTTCACCGAAATGGTGGGCTCTTGGCCCACTTGAGTGGGCCTAAGTTGGAGCCTGCCTCCACCATATCCGCATCGACCTGCTGCCCTCCGTCTTGGCCCAAAAGGCCCTCTCCTAAGGCTCGGTCCACGTTGCTTTGCGCCTCAGGGCTTGACTCAAGGCCAGTACTCAGTTGACTCACCCCTTCAACGATTTGCACCGAGTCACCCGCAATAACATCCTTCGCTAGTAATCTCCGATGAGCTACCTTGGCCAGCTTTTGCCGATTCGAGTCCGGCAGTGATCTAGGCGAACTCAGCTTGTTCTATGGAGAACTCAAACCTAACTGAGAGGAACCCGGTCATGACGCCGACTCGGAGGTGAACTCAGTCGTGTTCTTCGGATGCACCCTGATTTTGGAAATCTTAGGCTGCCAGATCATGGATGTGGCTAGCCAAGGGCCGAATATCAGGCGTCGCTCCGCGCCGACCAGCTCCTCTGCCTAAATCGAGGCCTCCTGAACAGCCCCCACCATCGGGTCGAGACCTCCTTTCTTGGCGCCCCCTCCGTCGGCGCTGGCATAAGAAGAGGAAACCAACACTCGTCTTTGTGGCCTAATCTACCACATTGGTAACAGAAGGCTGGTAAGTTCTCATACACGAATGCCTGCCAGAACGTCCGCAATCTCCCCCTGATAAGGACCCCTAGCTTAAGGGGATCAAAAGTATTTATCTCCAGCTTAACCCTAGAGAATTCAAGCTTCCGTTGCTGGTCTGTGAAGCCGTCCAGGGCCAAAGGCCGACCACAGGCCGTCGTTAGGTCCAGAAACAACTCCTCTCAATACTAGGGAAGACAAGGGAGGCAGAGCCAAACCACTGCCTTTTTCACCACATCTGTGCCCGAAAGAAAATCTGGCACCCATTGCTCCATTGCCAATAACTGGCCTGCCACCAGCCAGCGCCACTGACCAAGGTCGAGTTCCGATCCTCACTCTTGAACCGGAACACATGATGATCCTCCGCCATCAGGAAGGATTCAACATCATAATCTAGCTTTCCCTTGATTTTCAGTTCCTGGGCAACCCACTCAGCCGAAACTCTCCGATCAAAACTGCGAACAATGATCGTCGTCGACTCCCATGCCTGCCTGGACGCTTCCATTCTCTCCACCGACAGTTCAAGAACCTCTGAGAAGTATCGTTGGAGATTCTCAAACTCCTCCAAAATTCTACGATTGGTCCACACCGGCTGCCAAGGGGGCTTGAACCACCATCGACCACAAGGGGTTGGACTCCACTCTCCTGGGAAAGGGCCGATCCTCGCTACCTGACGAGCTTTTGGCAGGTCTCGAGCGTCGATCCTCGCTGCCAGATGAGTTCTTGGCCAATCTCGCTCTTCGGTCACTCATCCTCCACCGCTCACCACCCATTCAACAGAAAGACTCAACCACCACATGAAAATTAAAACAGTCTTCATGTTAGTTTCTATAAACTACTATAATAAGGGTCTTCTAGAGGCATTGGTCCATCAAGGGTTATGTTTATTATCTATCCCTATTTTTAACTCAAGGAAAAAAGAAAATAACCAAAAAGTGATGCTTTATGACCTAGGTACTTAAAAAAAAGACAAATAACTACAATATGACGGTCAACAGTAAAATAAAACATTTAACACTAATTTTGTTTAGTTTTTGCCAAACTCGCCAAAGCCATCACAACTAGACAAGTTAATGGTCAATTTTAGCCAAGAATGACAAACTATCAAAACTAACCAAAACAAAATAGTAGGGGCTCGTCTCACTTCAATTTCAGCCAAAACTTTGGGCTTCACTGATCTAATAATGAAAATTACAAGTTTACAACCAGCCGAACCAACATCAGAACTATAGAGCACAATAAGATAGGAGAGTTCCACTAGATCTTAGGAAGATGACAGGTCTTCATGCTCAACCCCACCACCAAATTCACTGCACGACATACCATGAAGTGATAAATTATCTAGCGCATGGCATAGCTTGCATGAGACTGGCTATGTCTTCTAAAGCATGGGAGCATTGAAATCAAAGAAGACCTTGAGAGCCACAGTTATTGACTTAAGAAGCTCTACAATTTTGTAGCTTCTAAGTTTATGAGGTGGTGGTACAATTCCAATATAAGATATTTGAGTAGTAGGTGTAGAATTTTGTAGGATTTTAAATTTAAACTATGGCTGAAGACTGCATATTTTCTACCTCTATTTAGTACTAATCAGTTCAAAGCATGTTCGATGAACTTGTAAAAGTATTGGCATTTTCAACTGTCTCTACTGCCTTAACGAGCCCAAATATATAATTAAGGAATATAAGATGTTACTTAAATCCCTGAAGAAGTGCTAGGATGAAGACCCAGCCGAGTTAAATCACCAATGAAGACCCAGCCTTGCACCAGCAGCGTGCTACTCAACCTTTAACCTCTACCTGTAGCAATCCCTACTACCCACGTGCCCCTCTCCCCTCTGAAGTAGAAAGCTTTTAAGAGGCCCCAGCCAGCCCTAACCCATTCTTATCCTTGGCCCCTCACATTCACAACATGTTGTGTTCTCTATATCACCTCATGCAGTCAAGATATAAGTCATCCTTTCCATATAATACAAGGAAATAATATCCAGCCAAACCAAATCTGAAATTATGTCTAAAGGAAGATTCAGTGCTCCAGCCAATTAAAGTAGAACATCTTCCTCCAACCTCCAAACTCTTCACATTTCATTGGGCCCCCAATCCAATCCTATCCATTCTAATAACTTCATTCCAATGCAAAACCAACACAACCCACAAGGAGAATAGTTTTATCTGCAAAGCAGCTTTAATTACAGATCTGATTACAATCAGTTTCAAATGCAATGCTTAGGGACTAGACTAGCTCAAAAACCAGGCAGCCCAGCTGGCCCACCCAAGCCCGGCAAGTTTTGGACGAGTCTGGGCCTGATTTTTCAGCCCGGCAGGTCAGACCGAACAAGAAATTTGAACCCATCCTTTAAACGGGCTGGGCTCATACTTGCATTAACACAGCCCGAGCCCAGCCCGAACCTGATTTTATAAATTAATAAATATTATATATATGATATCCCTTAAATACCCTTAGAGTTTTACAAAATTACATCCCTAACCTAACCCTTAAATCTCTAAACTCCTTGCCCCACTGTGCCTCCTTGCCACATCATCCACTCCCTCTCTCGTCGTCGTCATATCATCCGCTCCCTCTCTCGTCGCCACCACGTCGTCCACTCCCTCTCTCGTCGCCGCCGCGTCGTCCGCTCCCTCTCTCGCCGCCGCCGCATCGTCCCCTCCCTCTCTCGTCATCGCTGCAATCCAAAAAGCTCGAGGCCTAGCCCGACATCTGAAGCTACCAAACTCGAGCCTGGGAAGTAAGCCCGAAGCCCAAGCGAGGCCGAGCTCGGGCCTAGCTAATTTTAGTTACATATGGAGTTGAGCCTGGCCCGAACCCAGCCTGGCCCACCCAATAAGCAGCTCTATTAAGGATTCAAATTAGCCTAGGCACCAACATGATAATTGATTGAGGAAGTGTTTACTGGATTTTCAGTTTGGCTAGCACTTTGCACAAGAAAGTTGTATGACTTCAGAAGCCCAATGAAGTGTACATGCTCCAAAAATTTGGACTGGTCATCATTTACTACATAATTCAAATGGAAATGAAAATTGCAGTAGCTAATGTGATGAATACTCCTATTGAAATCCACAAAGGCAGAAAATTCCAGATCTAAAAAGTCAGAGAGCAATGCTCTCTAGCCTCTAAAACTCAAACAATGATGAAAGGAACCCATTTAAATTAGTTTCTCCTAACAAAGTGTAAATGATTATGTACTTTGGTCCTCATATTCAAGACCATCCCAATCTCTAAAAGTTTCTGATAGGCTAGTCAAGATCGTTATGACCACCACAGAGCCAAAGTTGTGACATTTTCTGTGCAGATTAGGACATCTAACAACCATGGTTCTCCTAACCATTAAAGGACTCTTTGAATGTTCCTAGTCAATGGCATCAAAAAGTTTCCACAGTACATATACACAGCTGTAGAAAATAGTGTAATTTCCCTAGCCACATGTTTCCACCTTAGTACTGCCAAATCCCAGACAGTTGCATCTGCTGCCATATATCATACAGCTTTATATTTTTCATTGATACCACATGCTAGACATCCATTCCAACTTGCATCTGCCTCCCTCCCAAAACCCTATCATTTGAATGAATAACAAGCATTACCATATACATAGTATCTTAATGTATGCCATGAATTACATAGTATTTATGATAATATGCTGGTTTACCAATAATAGGAATAAATCGAACACTCTGTCCTCCATATGTTCTGTACTTTATGGCCATTCTCCATTAACATTATCATTTTTAATATAAAAACAGATAAGTTCTGCTCATTTGGATACAAAGTCACAGCAGTACAGAGTACATATAGATAAACAAGATGAAAACCTCTACATCATTGTATTATTATGATACAGGCAAATTGATAGTTTATACAATCTCAACATTATGTAGTACAGTTTGTCCAAAAAAAATTAGATGAGAAGAATGACACAGCATGTAAGATCCAATAGAAATTAAAACAATAAGATGTAATTTTTCTGATATTTCTTTGATAGCAACAACTCATTATATGGAACAATAAACTTGCCTTTAATAGTTCATAAATGTAGTATCGGATATCATAATCTGTTAGAGTTGGATAGAGCACTTTGAAGTCTGTATTATTGACATATTCAAAGATTAAACTGGGTGTCTTTGATTGCTGATCTCTGACAATATCAAGTAATTTTACAATGTTTGGCCCTCCACATAGGTTCTGCAATATCTTTATTTCTCTCTTAATCTGCATGGTCATCACAAGTGAAATGATAAACAAACATTTAAGCAGAGAGGATGATACAGCTGACATCCAACATTCTTACATGTTGAACCAAGCAGAAAAGTTATGAACAATCGTAGAAGAAAGAAAGCATCAGGTGAACGTCAAAACATAAATGATGGCAAGTCATTGAGAAAATAGAGACCATAAGAAGAAATATAGTCTGGAAACCTTGATACTTATTTTAAGAATTTCATGCAGGCCTACCTGTCAGAATTCATTGTTTAAGTAGATGCTAGATGATCTTGAATTTCCACAAACCATAATGCACTTTAACAAGAAACCGATCGAAGCAACTCATTTGAAACAAAACAGTACTGAAAAATACACAGGAGAAAGAAAAGTAGAATTTTCTTGAGATGATATGTTGTTCTTCTGATAGATATACATCTAGATCAAAATTATTATTTAAGTTCATTCAAACTTCAAGATTAAGTCTAGTTAAAAATAAGTCCTGATAATTTCATTCAAAAGCTTGAAATGTACAGAGATAAGCTGATTTAAGCTCATCCAAAGTAAGTTTACATAATCAATTGAATTATAAACGAAAGCAAGTCCATATACCAACAGAGATCTTTCATTCAGAATATTTAATATGTGAGAAAAAAGAAAAATTATTCACTGAATTTCAACCATCAAACAATAGTTTTAAATGGACATAGGTTAGAATGTAAATGCATGTGCACAATGTATTAAGTAATTTAAGTCAAACCGTTTTGATTGGGAATTTTACACAAATCACATAAATATTGATTTTCTTGAAGAGACCTTCCTGATACTAAAACCATTACATGAACATAGGTTCTATTACATGCTCAAACCCCTATTTCATCAACATTTAGGTAGCAACAGATAGGTTAACTTGCAGGCAAAATTTTCTGGAGGATACCAACATGAAAAGGGGCGTTAAAGGATGCCACCTCCTTATTGGAAAGAGTGAATTATACAGGAGGAGAGTGATATTAGGGTTATATAAAGAATTTCTTAGTCGCATTGGGAAATGCCTACCTAGCCTAAGGTCAAAAAGAGATATTTGGGCCAACTAAGGGAGAGAACTTGATCTGATCTGGTGAAGTACATTGACTCATAAAGTGGTCATCCAAATACAGATTGAACCAAGAAACAAGCACTAAGTCCTTCTGATGCCATGGGGAATTACAAGAAAAATGGTCCATGTAGGGGCTAGATAGGAGTATCCAAAGACAACATATTGGATGGATAAACTTTGTGTGCTGAGATATCTCCCTGTGGACCACCTAGAGCCTTTCCAGGTGATGATAAAAGGAACAGAACTGAAAATATATCCAGTTATCAAACATTTAACTTCATAGCTTTCATGGAACATCAAATCATGTCCGAAGCTACTCTTGCCCATCAACATTTGCAATTTTTGTCAGCTGCAGCAGAGGCTTTTTACTCCCTTTATGCATTTTGAATGCAAACTTTAATCTCTAAGACAAACATCCAATTCAAGATTATTGATATTAGTTTTAAAACTAAATTTTTGTGCAGACTATTAAATGTGCTCAACATATTTCAATCAATACGAAATGCTTGCCCAATTCATTTAAACACCAGCATCGTTCGCATAAATAGGGGATGTGGTTTGAATGTTCAAAGTTCATACAATATATAGTCGCCAATTTAAAGCAATACAACATATTTTAAAAAAAAATAAAGCTCCCCTAAACTATCATCAAGTATCTTCTCTCACACATGCACTCACATATAGACAACTGGTGGATGTATTTATGTCCACACATACTGTAGTACAGTACAGTAAGTCGTATTTTGTCCTGGTATGATTGACATTGCCAGGCTGAATTTCCTTGAACCTTGGTGCATGGATTAGGGTAGAGGCTTCTGACAATGAACAGAAATTGGCACATTAAAAATATTCTGGTTTTGAGAAATCTATTTTACTTTGGACTTGAAATAGTATGTTAAGTTTTTTCAATATTAAACAAAAAAAAAGTTGAAAGCAAGGGAAAAGCTTATGCATTGATTACTGGAAAAGCAATGTCAATAGCTAGTTATTAATGGATGCACAGGTTGTATTTTTTAAATGGGTAAGAGACGGCATGATTTTTCTTCATTTTGAGGATAAGGAAGGTATGTTGAATAAGAACAGAAGTCATAGACAAAACTGCTTTAGGATGATTAGCTGTTAGATAACGTATTCCACTTAATATGACCAAAGTTCACAAAGTTGGAGAGGGATTTTCTTGAGATAGGAGGATAATATCATGGAATTCAGGAATTTCAAAGGGACAACCATCAGCAAGCAGTTAAAGGTATACTTCATTGTTACAGCACAGATTATTCTTGTTTGTAAAAATCTTTTTGATTTCTCCATATGCTGCTAGTAGTGTCGTATCAGTTTTACAATAATAAGCAATCTTGTGGTGGTCTCATTCAGTAGCTTTATGCTTTCATGGAGCTCCAACAAGTTTATTTAAGACATTTGGGTTAAATTTATCCTTAGCTTGCTCATGCTATGATAGGAAATAAATAGTTGAAGTGGATCTCAACAAACTATCTATGGACCTAAAGAATTTTGACCAAGGTGTCACGAGGTAATTGCAGGATCAGATGCAAAGCACTTCAATGTATAGTGCATTATAGTGTCCTAATGCTAACTATCATATCACATGAAACAGGATGGTAATTTTACATTGTCATGTGCTGATATAGCAATTCTGCATAGAAACAACTAGCTTAATTTGCCTTGAATCCATATTCACTTGATCAATGAACTAATGAATTTTATTTCTTCCATTTAAGTGCATATACATTTACTCTTCTTTATAATCAATGTTCAGTAGTTCTCAAATAAGTGTTACAAAGCTCCATCCAATCAACATTGTTTCATGCTTTGAATCTTCTGAATGAAGTCTCAAATTTTTCGAGAATCATTTCATTTAGAAGTGATCATTTGAGGGTAATTTAAAAGACGATGTTACAGAGTGATGGAGCTCATACAAGGTAGATATTTAGAAGGCCAAGAAACAAAACTTCTCAATGAAACCATAATCACCAATCATATCATCAAAATAAAACCATTTCCAAGTATGCTGTTCCAATACAATAAAACCAAAAAAATCATTCTCAAGGATACAAAAACATGAATTTTGCTAGTGGAAGAAAAATGATGAAACATAACTTGAAACATCAAGTATGAATGATGAATATATTAAACATGTTGATTAAAAATTATGCAGATTCACCTCCTTGATAGTCATTCAAAAATGAGAGATCAATTCCATCCAATTCGTCAAGTCCATTCAACCGGTGGAATAATGTCATCACAAAATTTAACACGAAATAAGGGATATTCATAACGTTAAGATATAAAAGAAAAACGCCCATTGTTGGAACATAACACAAACAAATAAGTCCACCTAAAAGACATTTATGGGCAATTTTAACTCCATCACAAACATGTCTAGTAGGAGACATAACATGTTTTATAGGCATACGCAGCGGCAAATTAAACTAGACCTCCAAAATGACCTTGGTCATTGTAAAGCAAAAGTTTGCATGGCTAATAATTAGATTTATTCCCTTGAACCTTCTTTGTCAATAAATATCCATTAAGTACTTTTTTATGCAGTTTTGTCAAATCTATTTTACCCGATTCAATGATTCACTTGGTTCGAAGTTGGGTTCATAATTCCCCATTCATTACATGTTGATGAACCCAATTCATTAAGAGTATGAATAGAAAAATATTTTTAATTAAATTAATTAAAGTTACTAACTTTAATCAATTTGGTGACTAATAAAATTTTAATCCTTTACTAAATTCTATCAGAAATATTTTATTTCTCAAAAATAAGATGTATTTTTAATTTATTAAAACACCCTTGTCAATTATCATGAACTACATGTAAATTGCATTTATGTAAACTTATCATGTTGTTATGTTGTTAATAAATATCATTGTATTTTCCTTCCCACCTTCCCCCAATCCATAACAGAACTGGCCCACCTCTAACTATCTCCCAATAACTCCTCACACTCGACTCTCTCCTTTATCCTTGTCCACAAGAAATGATGTGCTATATTGCATAGAGTTCAAAAGGGACTTGGACTATACAGTGCTATCTTCACATGAGCTACACATTTTTATTGACAATGGAATATACGATTGATGTTTTATAAGAATCAAAGCAAACCATATTGCAAATCGATATGAAATGCACCGATTCATAGTACGCATTTGTGGGAAGCGATTTAGTAATCTTTTCTCAAGTCATAATGTATCATTATCTCATGCAATCTCCACTTCCTAAAACTCTAATAAAAAATTGAGGCCTGCTCTTCTTTCTTGGACCTATGACATGATATCAGAATCCTCTTCTTATCGTGGCTCAATTTTTTATGTGCTTACCCTCCTATCTCTATCCATTTTCCACCAAATGCATCCTCAAAAAATTCAAGCCAATTACATGCTTTCGGTGAATTTCTAAAACTTTCCTTCGTGGCTGTAACAGAAATTGCTTATATGCAATCTATTTATATGGTACTCAAAATATATTTAAAATGTTCTTTAACCCCAAGTTTTTAAATATAAACAGCATTATGATCATTAAAATTTGTTTATGCTATTATCCTTGGTTTCATGGGCATGTCATGGTCAAAATAATGGTCCAAAAAAGGCTTCAACATTTCCCATTCATCAAATATTTCCAAAATTTTGATGCATGTTGAGCCAATCTTGGGTCAATATACCCAACCTGGAGAAAAATTGCAGTGAGGTGTCTTGCACATGGTTTTGACCACAGCCTTGTGGGTTCCCATCCACTAATTTTTACAATCTTTATTCCAAATAGGCATTTGCGTGCACTATAATGGCTTCCTCACTACCACCAGCAGGTCCACTAATAACAAGTGTAGAGAGATCAAGGTCTATGGGCAATCATTGTACAAACAACCTAAAACAGAATTCACTTGTCTCCCAACATGAGGTCCCTTTAGCAATCTCAAATACCCCTCAATATGCCTCCCTTCATTGTAGCTCATTGACTTGGCTCTTCTTATGCTTCTATTTTATTTCATAGAATTGCCTAGGTCCTTACAGATTTTCACCGTATGTTATTAGTTATATTACCCTCTCTGTAACTTCATACCATGGATCAAAAGTTTAATTTCAGATAACTAATTCAATTTTGCATATTTTTCTATTCCTATAACAGGTAGCACAATGCATCTCCAGTCATTCCGCATTTGTCTTCAGAACCCAAATAGACTTTTTGCAGCCACAAAAAGCTAGAATTTTTCTTATTCGAAAGGAAGCATCAAAAGCAACACAGTGAAGACAACTGAGCGGTTGCAAGAGGTACTCCGCAGAAAGGGATAGCTATCTATCAACAAGCTAATTGCTTGATTGGAGAGCAAATCGCACCTTCTTCTTCTTCACCGGCTTTAGGATCTTAATGATGCACTTGTCATTGTTCGTGCAATGAACTCCCTCGAAGACCTCGCTGTACTTTCCCCTCCCGACCTTCCGAACCACCTCATAATCCTCCTGTTCCCTGCCAATAAGGGCAAAAAAGGGGAAAAACAGACTTCTTAGAATCAATAACAGGATATGAAACGAAACCCAAAGGGAGCCGGAGGAAGGGAGGGAGCGGTAATCCGGTACCCCCATTGGACGGCGAGGGACTCGTAGTCCCAGTACTCTCTGGGGCGGTGGACGTTGACGTCGGCGTAGGCCCGGGCCTTGGAGGCGGCTCCGGGGCGGCGGATTGATTTCCCGATCTTGTGCGCCAGGGTTTCCAGCCGGAGGACGGCAGCAGGGAGGACGCGAGTGGGGCTCTCGGCGCCGGCGAGCGTCGGGCCGCTAGAGATCCGCCGGAGAGCGGCGCGCCGGAGAGAGGGGAAGGGAAAAGAAGAGAGAGTGGGAAACGGGGTCCGGGGCAGGAGGAAGAGTCGGTGGGATATGGAGCGGAGGGGCCCCAAGGCCATGAAATAGAAAGAGAAGGGGATATCACGAGGGCGGCGAGCCCATCTATATTCCCGTCCCCCTCTTTCCCCACTGACCAAAAGAAAAGAAGGAATTCTTTAATTATTCCCTTCTTTACTATGGCAAGTTTCTCTCCAATTTTCATTTCTTCCGCTTCGAGAGGAGCACCGGAGAGATTCACACCATGACCCCTTGAGGACCTCCCCTTGTGGACTAGGGTTTGTCCATTAAAAGCGGACAAGGCACTCTTTCTTTTGAGGGACATGGACGTTAGATGCGGACGTTTCTTGCAACTGAGGAATTTGCTGGATTAGACCACAGCTCCGAGTGAATTGGGTTCATCTTGATTTAAAATGTATTGGTTTCTAGCTGGGTCGGGCTCACCGATTTTATTTTATTTTTTAACTCATTTGTATCATAGCTTGGTCAAATATAACTAAGTCTCTCCAATTAGATAGGACCAAATTCAAGTATTATGAGATTGTTTACATGGTACTAATTATGTGATTCTAAATTAAGTAACATTTGCATGACTTGTTTGCCTTCCTGAATTTCCATGCAGGTTTAAAATGATGAGTGTGCAAAAGCTGGCAGAGCAATTGATAGGAAATTATTATAGTTGTCTGATCTCTAGCATGACCCACACATGTTGTGCCTCAATATGTGTAAGTGGTCAAGTCACCTCTTTTTTTTTCTTTTTTTTCTTTTTTCTAAGGCGGGTGGATCAAGTCACCTCTTCATGCTTATCATTCGTCATAAAAATTTCATATTGGGTAATTGTATCACCTCCTTTTATGACTTTTCTATATTGCAAATTCAAGTTGTCCTCCTTAAGATGGTTCATAAAAATTTGTATTGCATGCATTTGTGTAATCACAATCAACTGTTAAGATTATCGAAATTCTTATTGCATGCACTTGTATAATCACAATCAATTGTTGGCATTTTTATAACTAGATGGTGTGACCATATTGACGATAGAAGTAGCTCAACAATATTACTTTGTTATTATAAAAATGTTATTCTATATATTTCTTAGCTCAAGAAATGTGCTCGATTTGGAAAAAATGCTTGGTGCATGCAAACTTTTGATTTAGAATACCCTTTGGTCAAGAAACTTTGCAAACTTTGGATTTTTTGCATGTACACCCTCCAAGATATACAAAATTATACGAATACCCTTGTAAATTTGCTATTTTAAAAAATAAGTAATTTAAATTTCAAATAACTAAAATACCCTTATAGGTAGATGCACAGAAAGAAAATTTTATAAGAATTACATGCAAATAGCAACTTCACAAGAGTATTCATGCAATTATGCATATTTAGGAGGGTATACACTTAAAAAAATAATAAAAATGATCAAATTTCAATAAAAATAATTTAGTTGTTTTTAATAGGAAAGGATGGCAAAAAATTATTAATATTATCATGACATATAATCTCATATTAATATCAAATAATAAAGAATATATAGATATCATATATTGAATAATGATAATTATAATAAAACCAACTAGAGAATAGTATTACCAAAATGATCACCTAATATTCCAATTTGACTTAATCATTATCTTAAAAAAAATTGATAATGCGGCTTAATCTTTTTTTTGACTTGTCGATCCAATTGAATCATGGATGACTTAGTAAGTTCTAGTCGAGTTTTAATCTTTTTTATTAGATTTTTTAAATGTATAATCTTTTAAATATGAGAAATTGCATAAATATATTTGTAAAGTTATTGTTTGCGTGTATACTCTTATTATTTTTTTTTACATATCTACCCATAAGGGTATTTCAGTTATTATAGTTTAAAGTTGTTTATTTTTTAACGATGTTGGTACGAGTATATATATATATATATATATATATATATATATATATATATATATATATATATATATATATATATATATATATATATATTAAAAAAAGAAGGATATGCATGGATATAGTAATTTTACGAGGGTATTCATGCAATTTCATATTTAGGAGGGTATACATATAAAAAATTCAAAAAAATACATATTGGTGCAAATCATATTTTAAGGGTAAACAAATCATATTTTAAGGGTGTTTCAGCTCGTTCTTTGGAGAATCTTAAGGGGCCAGGCTGTTAAAGGCATCTACAATAACAAAAAGTAAAGAAAATTCTTTGATCAAACTTGATAGGGATAAGCATAACATCTAACATGCAAAAAGGCAAAGTTAATCCCTTGAGCATCCATAACTCCTATTGAAAAGAGTTTTGTGAAGATGGTAAATGAAATTGCTTTAGATGCACAGAACCACAAAAACAATGACCACATGGTCAATAGAATCATCCATCATTGGACTCAATTAGTGATATTCAATCACTGATGTAAGTTTAGCATGTCGAGCTCATGCTAGATGCTAAATGGCTACAAGTTAAAATAAGGACAAATTCACATAGTTACTAACTTGGCTAAGTGGCTTCATCACTTGGCTTCATCAAAAAGCTTTCATGGAATGCAAGGTAGAGCTAGAAGTGGGTCAATTTGAATCTGAATTCATCTTGGATTCCATCCAATGTAAATGGTTTATGTTAGATGATCGAAGATCTTGATCTACCCAGCCATTTGGTGTTAAGGGTTTTGATTTGGATTTTTGAAGTACTATTGTTTTATCCTTCTTGGCTCTTTTATTGTGCTTCAAAATCAAAGATCCATGACCCATTGAATTAGAGATGCATGATGGGGTCTTGACCTGACTAATGAGCCATGTCAAGATTAGCTCAACTATGGGACATATATCTGCGACCTAGACCGTATAGTACCTTTTTGATGAGGCAAAACTCGTACCCAAGTTCATGGAACAGTTCGTTAAGATTCAAAGACAAAGAACCATTACATTTAAATAGAGCCCTCAACGAATAGGACCACCGCTCATAAGCTGTTCAAACGATCTGACTTCCCTTGCAGGGTCTCAGCAAAGAGAAATTCTACCAAAAAGAGATCAAAGCCACCAAGGTGGTAGCACGGTTAGAATGGAGCTAAAATTCCACCGGAGTGACCCAGGTTCGAAACGCGCGGGTATCGATTAAATGTGAGGACCGAATGCCCCCTGCCTGATTTGTCCGGTGGAGTCGACGTACTCACACGTGGGTAATGAACCCAGTGGGAAAAACCTACGGGTCGGAGAGGGTAAGCGGAAACTTGCAGCTTGCATCGAAGGGAGGCCCAGTGGGGGCTGCCACGTAGGTGAGGTTTCCTCTTCTCCTTCCTATTTTTGACCAAAAAAAAAGAGAGAGAGATCAAAACTCCCATCCTTCAAGGGATTCTCCAAGTCAACCTCTCTATCTTTCTTCTCTTTCCGCCATTTTTTTCAAAGATTTCATAAAAGAACCAAGATTTATTTTTGTTCAGTCTAATTTATTTTCTTAAAAAAAAATTGAAGACAAAACAAAAGGTAAATGCAATACCAAAAGAGCCTTACAAATTAGGTAGCTTATTCGTTAAGGAAATGAAATCTACAGAAATCGCCGAACTTATGTAAATCTTGAAGTTCATAGTCTTGTAAATTGAGGCTCAAAAAGGAGCTTTTTTTTTGAAAGAGAAAAATGATGCTCGGATAAAAAGTTACAAATTGATCAACCTACCTCCGCAGAGAGTGAAGTCAGTAGTGCGGGCTGGCTTTTATAAATCTTGAACTTAAAAACTTATATTATAAGTAATTTAAAATTTGATTTTTATTTTAAATATATTGCAAAACAAGTGAAGTTGGTAAATTTTGTTGCCTTTCCATTAAAATTCACAAAACTTCAGATGAATTTAAAGTTTATTGTAGAGGTGAGGTAGTGCCACAAATTGACACCTAATGATCCTATCTTATTTTCGGTAGGTTCGGGCCAAGGTTTTTAATTTTGGCCAAGTACAACTCAAGTTTTTTTGACTTAAAATATAAATATATCAAGTATAGATCAAAACTTTCATATAATTTGAACAGCAGCGGATAGAAAGGCGGGCTAGCTGGCAGCATCGAATCATGGGCTCTCAGCCCCTCCCCTTTCATGAAATAGGTTTATTCCATCAAAGATCCAACATAGGCAAAGTCTACGAGAGATGTTTCAACAACATGTGCACTTCTTGCAACAGTTCTACCTGAATTTGGTTGCCATTTTAAGAAGGCAGAGTTTCGGAGTGTCATATCCCGTGTCTTCCTTCATGGAGTAAAAAGCCCTTTTTCGACCTGTGGCAGAGTGAAATAGCCCAGGCGACCGCAATTGACTCTGATCCCTTTTTTTTTGACTAGCTCCGTGGCTAGTCTGCGCTCTGATAAGAAGATGACTCCTGCTCTGGTTGCTGGCTTGAAGACCGGATCTCGTGATGAAGAGAATTTCTTCACTTACAGAATTCCCTTCCTCTTCGGCCACTTGCACCCTCTATTCTCATTCGCTGCTAGAATTCGACCTCCGTTGATGGATGTGCTTGGCCGGAAGGGTCCTCCACGAGGTCAGTAGCTAGAAAGCTCCTTTGGGAGAGCAAGCTTCGAAATTCACTCGATATCGGAGATGATACTCCATCCATCTTTCAAAAATCTTTCAAACATGCAATCTGCATCGTCACCATAGAAAGTACGAATCCGATCAATTTCAACTTCATTGAAGTTTGATGGACGTACACGCTCCATGATAAACGCCCTTATGAGAGTGAAATTCTATTTAGATCTAAGTTACAACGTTGGATAAAAATTTTATGGAAGATTTTTCCTTTTTAATTTTAATTATTTGATTTATCTTGAAAATGAGACATATCATAGTTTTAAAAATTGAGGCAGATAAATTAAATTGGATTGACCAAGGATCAAGGCGAAGGATTTGGATATAATATTCATAGAGTCTGTTACAACCAAGGTTCAATATATTGCTATACTAATTTTGTTTTTTTGGGTACACTCTATCCTAATTTTATTCAACCAGAACTTAATCTGACTCTTTGCCACTGTTTTGTGAAGCTTGCGACTAAGGTCCCATTTAGCAGAGCTTTTGGTGGGCTAGAAAGCTCTTTTTTGACCCTTCAAAAGTACTTTTGGATGGAATAAGAGTATTTAGTAAAAAAAATTAAAAAGTTATTTTAGCTTTGCCAGAAAGCTAAAACTACTTGATAGAAGCTCCAAAATGGAGCTTCTTCGAAAAAATACTTTTAGCATGAATCGAGAAGCTATTTTGATTTATATTTCTTTTCTTTTTAGACCAAAATACCCATAATAAAATATTATAATTACAAAAAATAATAATATTAATATATAATAATATTATTATTATTTTATATCTTTATTATTGTATTATACTATAAATATAATATTAGATTACATCATATCATAATACATTAATATGTTATGTTATATAATATCAAATTATGTTATATTATTATGCTATAGTATACAATATTATATTACTATATTATAATAATATTATACTATATTATATATTTATATATTAATATATATATTATATTTTATTATACTCTGTTGTAGAATACCATGCAGTCATTTTGTAATATCAAAAAGTACTTTTTCAGTTTATTTACAAAACATATATTAAAATTTCATAACACTTTTTGAAAATATAGTTACTAAACAACAAATATATTTTTTTTTAATAAAAACTCTCCCGCCAAACAGCAAATTAAAGATGCATGTCGTTATAAAACTGAAGTCGGCGATTTTAACGCCTACTTCAGATGGGTCTCGGCCTCTCCTCCCGTTTTCCTCCGTTTCCCAATTCACTTCTTCTCGAATCCATGGCTATCGCCAAGTTTCCCGAAGGAGGACCTCCACCCAGGAGTGAGCCCACATTGTCGATGAAACGCAGAGGCAGGCCCTCGCCCATCCGCCCCGGGATCTGCTCCTACACCTCCGTTTCCGGCGCCGCCCACGGAGGCGTCACCATCTTCCACCACAACGTCGGCCTGGGAGCCACCAGGTCTCGCTCCTTTATTCTCCACCCCTTATTTCCTTCCATGCTTCCCAATTCCGTCATCCATTCGTTTCTTTAACAAAGATACGATCTGATTTGATTCGAGGAATGGGGATCTGCCGAGCAAGATTTGAAAGGTGGCGCCGTTGGACGTCAGCGAGGTTGGCGCTCACTAGGCGTTTGTCATTTTGTTTAGCTGTAAGTAGTTCTTTTACGTTCTTGCGGTTTGCACTTTAGTGTATGCTCGTAATTTGTTGGTGTGGGTTTTCGGAAGTACCGGCAATGCTTGCTGCCACTTGCTTCAAAGAATTTTTATGGCCGATTCTTGGTGCATTTGACTTGCATTGTGGCATCTTAGTGCATTTATCAATAAGGTTGGCATTTTCATTTGTTCATCAGTTTGCAGAACCATCATGGAAACAAATCTATTATGGTGTTTTGTAGAGAGGAGAAAAAACAAAAATAACGCCAATTTTACCGAACATGATCTTAAACTACAGACACAAGTTATCATGTACTACTTGAAAGCTAATTCAGTATTTTAAACATAAATGAGTTGAAATTTTGAAATCTGAATGATTGGATTAGACATGTAGCATGGATACCTATGTAATGTTTTTAAGGTTTAACCAGTATATTGTTTTATTGACATAAATTTTTGGGTGGATCCGTTGAGTATGATATCTTAAGGTGTTTTTGAGACAATTGTCCATGGCCTCTTGGTACTCCGGACATCAATGGTCAAAGTATTTTTATTGATTTAAATAACTACCATAGTTCGGCAACAGAGAATAAAATTTTACGTTTACCATAAGGGAAATATGCCACATTTAACAATAATATTTTTGAACCCTGGTTTTTTTCCTTCTGAAAGGGAGCAAGTAGCAACTCATGCATGAGGCAATTGACCACAGTAGAACTAGGAACTGTATCAGGAGCTACCTTCAATCCACAAATTAATACAAAACAACGGCATCGATCATCACTAAGTAGACTTTTTTTCTGCCCCTGGATTTGGTGTGATGGGCAAATTTCCATCATATGTGCACTTTAGGACATCTGGTGTTCTCTTCACAATTCGGGGTCCTGCTGGTACTTTCCCAGATTTTGGCCGTATGTCCTTTGCTCCCATTGCATCATAGTCGTACATATAAGAGAAAAAACAAAAGCACAATATTAGTTATGATCAGCTATTGCTCGAAATTCTCCCAAAGACTTGAATGAGATTAATATTTAAGATAGCAAGCATAGTTTAGTTGGCTGCACGGGAGTCTGTACTTCTGTATTAAGTTTTTCATAGGAGAAAGAGCTTTGCAGCAGTAATATATGTGTTTCTAATTGAGAAGCTCCTAAAAAACCATCTCTAATATTACTCTCAGGTAGGTGTAGTGACAAGTATAAAGAAAGGGCCCAAGTGTCTTTTACATTTGATCTCTTGAAGTGCTGCTGCGAAAGGAATGTCATTTCTGCAGAAACTGCAATGCATCCCTTTTGGGTTGATGATGGAATTTCTTATGTAGTAGCGTGCAAATGGAGAGGCATGACAAAGGCAGTCATGTCAAGAAGAGATACAACATTAGGGAGCTGGTCTGGGGACTTCAGTTTATAATTTGAAGGGGGATACAAGTGAGGATCATTGACAAGCACTGGATCATTGACAAGCACTGGACTACCAACCTGATCAAAAATGGCAATAGGGATGGCAAGGGTTGCAACGGCATTGGGCGAGTCCACAATTCCTGAAATCCTCCCTTCGCATGGGCAGCAAGATAGTAGTAGATAAACCTGAATAGGATGCATTCACAAAACATGGCTATCGTTACTCTTAAGAGCATGAAATATTGGATTGTGGTTAAGTCAGCAAGGTTTTGTTCACCTACCTGCTCTTTGGAGTATCCAAATTTTGAGAGGTAGTCGATGGCATTGAGGACTGCACGCTTGTAGGCAACTGTTGCATCAAGGTAGTGCTGCCGCCCAGCCTCATCCACACTGATGCCCTCAAAGACTAACCACTCTGAGAACCTAGGCTCCATAGGCCCTATCTCAAAGATTGGGTTCACATGCAGTTGGGTGGGGCCCATGGGTGTTAGATACTCTCTCATTCCTCCTCTTAAGATCTCACACCTGAAAAGCTCGAATGCATTTCAAATTACGGTAATCGATTGAACAAGTTGTCATTTAAGCTAGACTTTGTTTGTCCGGTTATTTGATGCACAATATTACGGCATCTTGGCATTCAAATTAGATAACCTAACTAGAAATTTTAATGCTGGTCAGATTACTTAAATATTCTATAAGTTCGGAATTTCCTGGACATTGTTTCTAAACATCAACATAGTGCATGCGTTTTTAGTGATGCTGAACTTAACAGGTGTACCAATATATATGAATTGTACCCACTTATAGTATGAAAATGGAAACAAGCTTGTTTACTGGTTTCCAGTGTAGTTGGGGTAAGTTGATTCATGGAAGCACTACAAAGGTTTTGTTAATGGAAATAAGCTTGTTAACTTGTTTCTAGTGTAGTTGAGGTAAGTTGATATGCGGAAGTACTTTAAAGATGTTGTTAGGGGCTGGTCGCAGATTTCTCATTTATTTTTCTTGTTGTGGGGTATCTTGTGGATTGAGGTGCTGATCTGTTGATGAATAATTATTTTTCATTGTTGCTGCTTCATTCTACTGGTTTGCATTTTACGAAAAAAATTATGCTAGATTCTCTGTTTCTTTAGAATTACCATGAGTCTATCATTAAATGTATGCACTATGATAGGAAATAGGAAAATAATTTTATAATGAGAGAGAAATTAGGATGTTACTTGAGCTCAAGGAATCCGCTCATCTCTATTGCTCCGCAAAATGAAACTTCACCATCACCCTGAGAGAAGTGCATGTCGCCGGTACTAAGATTTGCTCCATCTACGAATACTGGAAGATATACTTTGGAACCCCTACTGAGATTTTTGATGTCACAATTCCCTCCATTCTCCCTTCCAGGTATCGTCCTTGCAGCCTCATTTGCAATCCTTTCCCATTCTGGTGTTCCTTCTTCAATCTTCAAAAGTGCATGGATAAAATGCTTAGCTCTTGTTCTAACCATGCAGAGATATAAATTTGAAAATGTTCTTATGAATAATATTTAGGCAATCCATCAACAAGTTTTGTAGATTTATATAATTCAAATTCGGTCTAACTTTATGTATCTGATTTTACTGTAAACATTTCCTGGCAACCATAATGATATAAAGTGGAGAAGCTGTCGAGATGACCTGTATGTAAAACTACATGTGTGATGTTGTTGGTATTTAGTGAATCTAGTAAGATGTGGTTGTGAAACAATTGAAGTTCTCAAAATGATTAATATTAACATTGCTAGATGGTTTGGGAAAAATATTGGGAGTTGAATGTGCAACCTGTAACAAAATGAGGTGAATTTGGATCAGAAAATTAGAGGACATGGTTACTCTTTGAGGAGCAAGGGGATTATAGTCTATAGAAGTAACAGTTAGTATTAGATATGCCCATATTGTGTGATCGATGCAAGTTTAGGAGATTAGGAGGAAAACTAAGAATTCAATTAAGGTTGGTGGCGAGGTATACCGTACCGGTCTGAACTGGGTGGCACAGAGCATACCATACCATACTGGTTTGGTACCGGTACCAAAAAAAATTCCGTATCGTACCATACGGTACTGACACTATGCTAGTATGCCACCAGTACAGGAACCGCTACCGAGACGGCGAACCTTGGTTGTTGAACTTGTTACTGATAATATTGCATGTGAGGGTTTGAGTGATCAACCTTTTGGACTAGGCAACTATAGTTTAGAAGGGCCGGGTGAATCATTTCACACTTGCTTAGCAGAAATATTATGGTATTACCAAAATATAGTTTCAATAAAAAAAGAAAAAAAATGGTCAATAATATTATGGTATTTGGCCTCATTAACCATCTAAAGGTGTATAGAGGTACGGGGGTACAGAGTGGGGGGTTGGAGTTCAATTTCCTGTGTTGCTTTTTATAATTCCCTATCTAAGTTTTAATACTTGGATATTTTTTACAGTCTAATTATTTAGTGTTCTTTTTTTAAGAAATCAGCCTGTAGTGCTAAAATGGAAAGATCGATGAACTTTTTGGTGTGCAATAAAAAGTCACTATTTACAAAGCTTTTGTGTCCTTCATGAACACTAGGAAGTAACATCTTTATATCATCTTTGAGTTTTTCCTTCTAGATTGTTGGACTGAATATGGAGAGCAGTATGTTTGCTGCCTCCACATTCTCTCAATTGTTGGAAACTTATTTTTGAATTGCAAGTCTCAAAGATTGTATCCTGATTATTTATACTGTATTATTGCTTCTATAACTAAGAATTTATACATTTACAATGTCATTTATCATCTTATCCTAAAAGGCATTCTTGTGAAAAATTATCTCTGTCTCAGAACTGTTTGCAACTCCTTATTATAATCTGAGATTAGTGAAAAGGCCATTTTGTTCTTCTCTTTGCAACTCCTTGCTTCTTTGGCAATTCTGATCCTACTGTTTTCAAATAAAGAAAAGCATTCATGTTTCTTCCATCTGTTGAAAACTAAAACATTTATTTTAAGTTCAGATGGGACTTTCGAGTCGAATTATTTTGCCTCAGCTGTTTATAGTTTCTGAAGCGGATCTGTGACCTTATATTTTGTATATGGTTCTGTTCGACAAAAAAAAAGAAGAAGAACACATGAGAACTCGAGGAATGCAAGCACTGCTGCTGTCATCTTTAAACAATATCTGCATAATTCTCAGCAGTATTCTTACCAATCCAAGAAGGCAATTCTTTGCAGTTGGCAGGCTTGCAAGCGGCCGTTGATGCAAGACTTCGCATAGTGTCAGAGACCCAGCGCCATCTTCTGCTAATTTCTTTTCCCTTTCATTCCAAATTGACAGAAGTTCGGGTGAAGGTGCAGTTCCAACTATCCCAGGGTGAGTTAAACCTGGAAAGCGAACACCTGCCGAGCAAAGATCAATATTCTTGTAAGAGTGAAATATTGTACAGGCTTGGCTATTCTCAAACTAACTTGGCTGATGATCAGAAAGCTTTACCTCCTTGAATTTTTATACTGAGAAATAAGGGGAGAAAGGAGGGGCAGGTGGGGTTATACCTGGAATATGTGGGGAGTATGCGTATATTCCTTCAAAATACCAAATTGCTTTCGTTGCGGAAGGGAAGTGGTCGGTTAAGAAGCCACCACCGTTTTCTCTATCAAATGTTGCCGTAAAACCCCATTCATCACCTGGAAGTGGACCTAAGTTGCAGATTTCAACAGCAAGAAGGTCACCAGGCTTCGCTGCAACTCCTTTTGCATCTAAAACTCTCAAGGGCCCACTAAGATAATGGGTCTGCAGACAGTCAAGATTTCCATTGCTAAATTTTCTTTTATATTTAACATCATTCTTCAACAAAAATTTTAATACATTCAAATAATTAAAGCCATATTAGTATTCGTTGTTGTTGGATTCACATGAATCAAAAGTTATGACGCAAATATTTCTTATGTTTTCAGGAAGAAGTAAAAGTTCTTACAACAGTGAGGTCCACAGTTTTGACGTCTGCAGCGGAATTGTTATCGCCTATTCGACCCCCAGTCCAGTCTACCATCTCGACTCTAAAGATCTCGCCTTCCGTTACATCTGCGACAGGTGGTATGTGAGGGTGCCAGCGATTATGGAGGGGAAGCCTCTGTTCCCATGGCCGTTTCTTCACATCTATGGGTACCACCAGCCTTGGAGTTTGTGGAGCCATGGCTGCAATTTGAAGCTCTAGGTTTGCTGCTGCTAAAAACAAGTAATAAGAGTCTTGGTTGTCCACAGGATTCAGCCATCTTTGTATAGAAAACTAAAATACAAAACGGCTAAAATATCTTATTTTTCTATCGCCTAGCGACAACTCTTGAGTCAGCATAGAAAGTGACGCTCTTAAAACGATTTTAAAAGTACCATATTATCCAAAATTGAGAAAGAATAGAAATATCTGACAGCCCTTATTTCTGTGGGCCGAGTCCCATCTTATGTGAGATGGGCCAGCAATTTAAGTAAAAAAAAGAAAAAAAAAGGGTTAGGATTTATTTTCTTAGAGGGTGGATGAGAAGTAAATAGAGGGCAGCCACTTTGGTAAAGTGCTTGTGAAATCCATCTCAAGAAGGAGGTGAAGATGTTATTTAAGATATCTCAAGAGAAAGAATAATCTTGTGCAAACCTACATTCGGTAAGATAGTTCTTATTTTTCTTTTGGAGTTTAAACTCTTTTTCATATAAACTTTTTGTTTGTGATTCAAGGAAGAGATCCTTGATGTATGTGATTCTCTAGCTTAGCTTAGAGAAGATACTTTGTAAGCCCATTATTGTTAATAGTGGAGGTTTGAGGTGGACTTAGGTCCGGTGGTTTTTCTCTTATATTGGAGGGTTTTTCACCTAAAATTTTTTAGCTCTTGCTTGTGTTTTTTGTGGTTTGATTTGGATAGTTCTTGCATTGATTAGTTATTGTGGTATTCTTATTCTACTCACACGAAGATAGGGAAGTTATTTGTTTAGAAAATGGGTCTTTCCTAACAAGTGGTATCAGAGCAAGATTTTGTGCCTGCAAGGTGTTTGATAAAATTCTTGTGTGACTAGAATGGAGGATTCTATGGGAAGCATGATCAAATTGACATCTTCTAACTATGCCATTTGGAAACCTAGGATGGAGGATATCCTTTATTGTAAGGATTTGTATGAACCTATCCATGGAGATGAGGCTAAGCTAAAAGAGTATCGACAAGGAATGGAAGATAATGAATAGAAATATAGTTGCACAAATTAGACAATGGGTTGATCAAACTGTGTTTCATCATGTTGCTCAAGAAACCAATGTCTTCTCTTTGTGCAAGAAATTAGAGGCCATGTATGAGAGAAAGACTGTACAGAATAAAGCTTTTTTGATTAGGAGGCTTGTCAACTTGAAGTACAAAGATGGAAGAAGTATGACAGAATACTTGAATGACTTCCAAAGCTTGGTGAATCAATTGACTACTATGAAGCTTGTCCTAGATGAGGAGTTGCAGGCTTTAATTCTTTGCCAGACAATTGGAAGACTCTTGTAGTGTCTTTAATCAATTCATCAAAAGCTGTTGTATAACCCCATTTATCACATGTAAGCGGACCTAAGTTGCAGATTTCAACAGCAAGAAGGTCCCTAGGCTTCCCCGAACTCCTTTTGTGTCTAAAAATCTCAAGGGCCCGCTAAGATAATGGGTCTGCTAAGTTTTCTTTTATATTAAACATCATTCTTCAACAGTTTTTTTTTTTTGGTCAAAAAAAATTAAAGCCATGTTTGTAACTCGCAAGATAGGTGATCATGCTGTACAGTGTTGGATGAAATCATGATGCAAATATGCAACTGCACGCTTTTTATGCTTTCAGCAAAAGAGTAATGTTTCTTACAACAGTGAGGTCCTCCCGTCCAATCCATCATCTCCACTCGAAAGATCTCTCCTTCCTTTAACGTCTGCAGCAGCGGGTATGGGGAAACTTTTGTCCCCATGGCTTTTTTTTTTCCTTCACTTCTATGGGCCCTACCAATCTTAGAGTTTGTGCTGCCATGGCCGGAGTGCTGGGTCGCAGGGAAACGCGAAGCAGAAAGGCGGTAAAAGCTGGTTCTGGTAGAGATGATGGTGGTGGTAAGTCGGGCAACGGGCATGGGTCATCGAACGGGCGGGAGAGAGGAATCAATGATCCTTCTAATAGCGCTCCCACCGAGCATGTCCAAATGAGAAGTATTCGGTCTCCAACATTTAATCAACGCCCGCACGTTTTGAATCTGGACTACATCGCTGGAAGCAAAACTCCATTCCAACTGTACTACTACCTTGGTGGTGAAGCAGAGGCTTTCGATTTGAGTAAGCTACAAAAGTTGCGACCAAAAGGTGCCAAGAAATCAGATTTCTCATCTTACCATTTTTTTAGAATGCATCTAAAAAAAATCTAAAAATTATAGATTTTTTTTACTAGCAAGGTCGTCAATTTCACGAATAAAAAAAATTACAATATATATTATTGACCAAGTAATACACACCAAATAAATTAGTTATTTAGCAAGTCAATACATACAACTAGCTAAATAGATACATAATTTCTAGATTATGGTGTTTACTAGTACACAATTTTTAAAATATCATATTTACTAATACATACTATATAGCCACACATACTCGTTGATTTTCTGGTACATACTGCAAACTTATCTGATACACACCTAGCAGTGATTCAATACATACTTTCAGATAAATTGATATATAGTTTTCAGAACACACTTTTTATCAGTACACACTATATGGTTAGATGATACACACCAAGCAATTAATCATCTGGCATTTTTTTTTAAAGTTACGAGATTGATGGACTCTGCTAGTAGTAGGAGTCTTATTTTTATTTGACTTTTGAGTTTTCTTTTTAAGATAGGTGTTAAAAGAAATGTGGCAAAACAAGAGTCTCGTTCTATAAAATATTCTATAGTGCCAACCCCATAGAATTTTGTTTGCTTCAAATTGAAGAACATAGCAAAGAAGAATAAGCAATCCATGTGATGTGGAAAATATTTGTCAATCTGACCTTGGATAGACCGAAGTACTTAATCTTGATATATTATGAGGTATTTTACTTGGGTTTTGACCGAAGCAAACAGAAAAGAAGTGCCACATATTCCCTTAATGACCGTCGGAAGATGATTAATGCGCATTAGTCACGCAATTGTGCCAATTCAGCTATAATTGCACGATTGATACAATTATCGGCACATACACAACATGGGTGGCCATTACTATGCAATTATTGTATGACAAGTCATTACCATTAAGCTATAATTGCACAATTGGTGCAATTATCGGCATGAGCACAACATGGGTGGTCATTATAGTACAGTTATTGCATGACGGGCCATTATCATGCAGTTATTGCACGATCCTTTAATTTCAATAACGGATATTGACCCCATTTTTTAATATAGGAGGAACCGGAGGATCTTGAGTTAAGTCATTCATCTTACTCTTGCTCTCATTCCATAAATTCTCTCTCTTCAACCATTTTTTTAGAATTCGACTGATTTGAATATCGGAGTGTCTCTTGCAAAAAAATTCTTGGCAAGAAAACTTTGTTTTAGGTTGGATTTGCACATCGAAAGTACAATCAACCATGTCGCCATCACTGGACAGCTCAAAGTATTTACCTCAGGTCACAACCGATCTAAATCTCACCTCGGGGCTCAACCGATCTCAGCTGGCCTGGGATTCTAGTGGCAACACCCTGTTTGGGATGATTCACTGCCGGATTTCACGAATCCAGCAGATGAGAAAGGGAAAGGGATTGGGAAGGCAGATCATGGAGAGAGAGCATCATGGACAAGGAGGAAATTGAGAGCAGCAAGAGCGAGCGAGAAAGATGATAATACCAAGCCTGTTTCCAAGAAGAAGTGATGATTCTCTTCAATGATTGGAGGGGAATGGGATTGCTACGGTACCAGAACACACATGGAATTTAGCCTGAAATACCTCGAACCTCGGGTTTGATCCCAGCCCTGCCCGAACGTGGGCCAGATGTACCAGAATATAGCCCGACCTGAGTCTGGGCCAAGTTTCAAGCCAGGCCGAGCGTAAACGAGATAGACGTTTCAAGTCTCGGCCTGACCCTGAAAAGCTCGGACCTTGTTCTAGGGTCGGATCACTCCACCCTGGCCCATTCGCAACCCCAGATCCGACTACTTTGTTGCTGGGAAGAGCGAGCCCTTATCATGTAGGCTCGTGATAGGAAGTAGGATGAGATAGACTTCAAAAAATAATAATAATAAAAATGCTCATGTGATACTACGCTATCTTGGAGAGAAGCACACGAGAGATGTATAATTTCAAGTAGTCGTCTAACTAATATTGTGAGAATCCATACAGGCATGTGTTTAGTCCCACATCGGCCGAAAAGATTTTGGGTACTTATACAACAAAAAATACCTTCCGGCTAATTTTTTTGGATAAGGTCCTAAGTTGTTGCAAATAGTATCAAAACGGATTCGGCTCATGGTTCATGTGGTCTGAAGAATACTGTAATATGAACTCATTGAGACTGATCATAAACTGGTCGTGGTGCTTGTGATTAGATTTGAATGGATTCAGACTCTTAGCTTGACAAGAACATCAGGGCTTAAATGGGAGGACTATGTGGGCATATGTTTAGTCCCATGTTGGTTATTCACTAAAAATATTTTGGGTAACTACTTTCATTGTTCCAAATGCAACAAATGTAATGTTTTCTTGATAAAAGTATCCTACGTTCTGTCACCTCAGCCATGTCCAACTTGATCTTAGTATCAAAAGTGTATGCAGTAGCTGAAAGGCATCTGGCTTCATTTATTAAAGTCACACCGCTAAAAGTCAATTAAATGGAGTTCAGGTTACAATAACTCCAATTCAATACAAATCCAATTATTCAGTATTTTCCTTTACCAGCTGCAGGCCAAACTTCGTTATAAACTCATTAAGTTTCGTCCTTCTGTCCACTTCGATTTACTTTTCTTTATCAAAAAAAAGCTGCAAGATCCAAAATTTCTCGAATAATTTGAAACAATCCGCGTTGGACTTGCATGCAGGGCGGCAAGATTAATTGCAAGAAAACATGCTGCCTATCTCGGACATGCATGCAGGGCGGCAAGATTGCAAGAAACACATGCTGCTTATCTCGACCTGATCATCTAACCTATAGAAGTTCTGGACAGTGACTTGCTCCATCTGAGTTCTACTAGTGATTCAAACATGGCTGAACATATGTTATTGATGGCCTTAGACTTTTGCCGGCAGCTGACTCTCGGGAATAGGAGTGCAAATGGGTCGGATCGGGTCGAGTCACGAGTGACCTCAACCCAATCCAGTTTCTTGTTCGGATCCTAATTTTACATCCAGATCCAACTCAATAAAAGATCGGGTCGGGTCCATTACTATAATTTTTGATCCAACAGATCATTCTAGTCGGGTTGGGTCTATGTATAATCCGGACTCGATCCAAAAAATTTGGGTTCGGATCTGTCATCGAATTCGGGAGTTGAATTTTTAGTATTTGAAAATAGAAGGGTAATAATTAGTAAGCTTTGCAGTTTTATGTGTTCTTTTGATATTCTTTTGGTACTAAGTATCACCATGCATTTGGAAAATTGAATTTTTTGCCTCATACATTGAATTTTTGCTTCTGATCGGTTCATGACTGCATTCCCTGGATTGTTTTACATGGCTGAGGTATTGATGCCACAAAATTTCAAGAAACAACAATACTAACACTAAATTCTTGTGGCATTTCTAAGAAAATGAAGATCCACATACATAAAAGTTTCTTTATTTTTCTAGTCAATCTCTAGCCTTCAGGTAGTATGCTTGGTGTGGTCTGGCAGCTTTACGGGCTCTTTTTTAGGAAAATCTTGCTTTCTTACTTGCCTTCTACCTACAGTAAATAGACTCATTTATATTTATCGTTGTTAGTTTGAATGCTTCTTCCATTAGAAAAACACAAACACACCTTTTCTCCATATAGTGCAGGCCTTGGTCCATTTTGTCTCTACATAAACCTTGTTGTTTAGACAATTTGCACAAAAGAGTTGGTCTACAATCTAATAATTCTCAGGCGACCGCACTGGAGTGATAACCATTGAATGTTTTGGTCTCTGAAGACATGAACCCTTTGTGATTTCTAGCTCTTCTTAGTGCAGCCTTACACAATTCTCTTTTTGCCTTCTTTTGGTTCTATACTATTTTGGCTCTACATTGTTTTAGGTACTCCAGATTTTTTTCCTCTTAGATGATTTTACTAAAAATTTTAAATGAGTTAGGTCGGATTGGATCTAAATTCAGTAAATTTAGCTTCGGTCAAAAAAATGGTATGAATTTAACTTTAGATCCTGATCTAGCTCAATAGATTCTTTAAAATAAATCGGATCGGATCGTACCCCATCTATTTTCTATTTTGCTTAGAGAAAACATACTAGCTAGCCACTGAGGTGGTAACCCAATGGGAGCGTGGTCTTACTTCCAACCAAGTGGTTCCAAGTTCAAAACACACAGGCATCGATTAAAATGTGGAGATCGGATGCTCCCTGCTCGGACACAGAGTTTGGAAGAGCGTATTCCTCTGTTGGTAGTCTCGATGGTGGTAGATATGATGTAATCATACGTGGTATTCGTGTCGGAGTCCGGAGGAATAATCGAGCCGGGTCCATAGTTGGGAAGGATACTAGTAAAATCGGCCAAAGGAAAAAAAAAGAAGAATGAAAGAGAGCATGCTAGCTAGCTGGGAGCCGCTTCCTCTCATTTACGCCGTTGTCACCATCGTTGTTTCATTATCATCCCACCCACACTGCATTAAATTATTATTACACTCACTAGCCACCTTAGCTTTATTCTTATCCATCCAACCCCAATTTGGTTACATAAAGGCAGGCAAACGAGCCGCGACCTTTCGCTGGCGCCAGAGGCGCATATTTATCCAGTACCAACTCCTACGTAATCTCTCACGCCATTACACGCGCAATAGTCCATCAGCCAGAGCTGTGAAGCGGTCGTCTCTCCTTTCCTTCTCAGGGCATCCAACGGCTCGGCCAATCACTCCCTTCCGCGGAAACACGGAGCCGCCCCCACCACCCCCCACGTCCTTGGAACACACACTCTCTCTAACCACCCTCTTACTTCTATTTAACCACTCTTAAACCCCGAGGTCGAGTTCATTTGTCCTTCCACCAGCTCCTTTCTGCATAAAAAAACGTCCCCCATCCGCCTCTTTTCCGCCCCCCTTCACTTCCTCTCCTTCTCCCCGTCCATCATTGCACCTTGAGTTAGAGGTTGACGGGCGAAACGAAGCAGAAAGAATTATTAGTTGTTTTTCTTTTGATGAGATCGGAGAGGTTATCATTGGGTGAGGACTGAGGAGGAATTTGTATAGGATGAGCTGCAACGGGTGCCGGGTGCTTCGAAAAGGTTGCAGCGACACGTGCATCCTCCGGCCGTGCCTGGAGTGGATCGACAGCGCGGAGGCTCAGGCCCACGCCACCGTCTTCGTCGCCAAGTTCTTCGGCCGCGCCGGCCTCATGTCCTTCCTCTCCTCCGTCCCCTCTCCCCGCCGCCCCGGTATCCCTCCCTCCCTCCCTCTCTCTCTCTCTCTCTCTCTCCCGAATCCTATGCTCTCGAATGAATCGCTCGCTTATTTGATTCTAATAATTTCTTTCTTGGATTTTGTTCTAGCTCTGTTCCGATCGCTGCTGTTCGAGGCGTGCGGGAGGGCGATAAACCCGGTGAGCGGCGCGGTGGGCCTGCTGTGGGCCAGGAAGTGGCACCTATGCCAGGCGGCGGTGGAGACCGTGCTCCGCGGCGGAGCCCTCCGCCCGCTGCCGGACCTCGCCGGCGCCGCCGCCGAGGTCGGGGAGCTCTACGGGCCGCCTCCCAAGATCGGCTGGACGGCCTCGGAGGGTTCTCCTCCGTGTGATCTGGATTTGTGTCTGATGCCAAGGTCACCGACGGAGGCCGGGGAGCCGCGGCGGCGGGCGGCGACACCGTCGAGGAACTCGGAGGAGTCGGTGACGACGAGCGCAGGCACCGGCGAGGTAAATCTGGGGCTTTTGAACCTTTTCGTCTGAGCGCGGCCGCCGGTGCGGGGAGGGGTGTTCTTGTCCCCGTTGATGGTTTTTCAAATGCGGAAATGGGAAGACCAGAAGGATTTTTCTTCTCTCTTCTTTTCCTTTTCTTTTAGTTTGTATTTACATTTTGGTGCAATTGCTGGCATTGAGTTCAAGAGTGAGAAAAATGAAATAGATGTCGGTAGTCTACGTATTTGTAATTATTATATCGTTTATCAGCCTGGAGTTGTTTGTTGTTGTTGTTGTTATATTGGACTTTTTTGAACTACTGCACCTAACAGACTTGCTACCATGTCTCATGATACTATTAAACCTAAAACTAATAATGTTAATCTCAATTTATTAATTTTAGTTAATTAATTAATTAATTGTTAAATTAGATGTTAGATACGTAAAAATATATTTATTCACACCATTTTGACGAGCTACTAAAATTCAAGCAATCATATGGAAAATCAAAATTTAAAACCTTCCTTAGTACCTGTTTGTCATTAAGAAACAACATGCTCAGGCCATGTACAATTTTCTTGCAACCAGTTATGCTTATTTGGATATCCGTATGAAACATTTTTTTTATATTGTACTACTCATGTTAGAATTATATAAATTACTATTTTTTATCTAAAAAATAATAATAACCACGTAGTCGGCATGCAAAAGAAGTGCGTGTGAATTGCCTGTAGTCATTGTTCAAGAAATGGATCCATCCGCTGCGTCCTCGTGATAAATTTCTATGAAATATTTTCAAGTTTAATTCGCATATATATATTATATATTTATTTATTTATCTATTTGTACCATTCATATTCCTGTAATTTCGGATCGTTTCATATCCTGCCCAAGGGAAGAAAGTGGGAGAAAAACGGCTGATGGGAGAGAGAAGAGACAAACCAAATTAAGACTGTGAGGGGGAAGGGATTGACAAGGATGGGATATGCCTGGGTCCCCTTCACACGTGAGATTGACAGAAAGACTTCTCTGAGCAATCCTGCAGCGGCGATCAATCCAGTGTGAGATCCTCTTCTTCTCCTACATGCTGTTTGATGACATGTCGAGTTCCAATTGGTCCTTATTCCACGTACACGAGTGCTGCTGTGAGATTTATGGTGGAGTCCACTGCTACGTAATCTAGGGAGAGAGGACCGGCCAATGGGAGATCGAAACGTCATTGGACAGTGATTGGTCAGACAGAGGTGGGATGCGGGACCTTTGCATTCGCCGCGGCCACCATCTGAATGAGGGGCTGGGGTTGGGTGATGACTGGGGGCGGCAGACAAGTCAGCGTCAAGAGTCGAGTGCATAAGATGGGATCCATCGTCATCCCCACCCGAATCGAAGTAAGTATATATATATATATATATATATATATATATATATATATATATATATATATATATATATATATATATATATATATATATATTGCTTAAAAAAAAAAAAAAAGGCAGGGGAGAAGAAGGGACAAGACCATCCTCGCGTAGCAGCCCCTACTGGACCTCCACCCCACCAGAAAAATATTTCATGCGGACAGATAAGTTTTACTCATACCTTCCCCACCCAAGGATGAGTACGTCACACCTGGCACCACAAAAGCTACCAGCGGACCAATAAGCGTTCCTATACCCTATGTCCAAGCAGTGTCACTACATTTTGTTGGAGAAAATACAATAAAAGGACGAAACCAATCGGACTGAGGCACAAAAATCTCGCTTTCTTTAAGGAGATTCAAGCCCTCTGCGGTAGGCAAAGCCTATAACCCGGTGCAGCAGAAAATACTGACTTCTCTCCTCCATGATACAACAGCCCGACGATCGTCTTATGGCAAGGACAACTCTGCACAAGTAGTCTAGCCCAAAGCTCCACCCAAGAAACACCCTTCTTTGCCAAGAACTTTCTCAAAATATTTTTTATGAGTAAAATAAGATGATATTGTCCCTTTTTGAAATGAAGGGAGAGAAGGATTTATATAGAGAGTTTATAATTTTAAATTTATGAGAATAATGATAGCATAAATATACTTAAAAATTCTAAGAGTAACTCCCCCCATCAAAATAGACATTGAATTCCAATTTCAAAAACGGTTCATGAATTATTCCCATTTATTTCCCATGAATCTTTCATCTCCCCAAATAGTAATTCTTTCATTTCCCCAAATACATGAACCATTCATGAGTCATTAAATATGCGAACCTTATAAATAAAATAAATATTAAACTTTAATATTGAAATGCACCAGCACATTTTAATGGACGTGCAAGGTGATTCGAACTTGGAACCATGCAGCTAGAAAACAACGCCCATTTTCATTGAGCTACCACCTTGGGAAGGATCTCTTGGAACTCCCTGCTAACTTTGCATGCCCAAGCAGGCAGAAGATTAATAATAATTTATCTAACAAGAGAACAACAATGATATGCAATGAGAAAAAAAATATAGAATAAATTTTTATTTCATCATATTTTATATAGTGCCCATCTTTAAAAAAAATAAAAATTAAAACTCATGATTAAAAAAATATAAAAAATTATATCATCTTTATTCATTATTTTCAAAATATTTTTTTAGCCGTATGTACTATATCACCAAATAATACACACTAAGCAAATTAACTATCGAACAAGTTAATGTATATATCTAGATAAATCAATATATAGTTTCTAAAATATGGTATTTACTAGTATATAGTACACGATCAGGTGATACATACTTAGAAAATTAGTCATCTAGATATCTAATATATACTTCAAAACAAATTAATATGCAGTTTTTAGAATATCATATTCACAAGTACACACCACATAGTCAGATGATATACATTTGTCGACTTTCTGATACCTACTGCAAGTTTCTTTGATACACACTCAGTAATGATCCAATACACAGCTTTAGATAAACCAATATATATTTTTCAAAATATGCTTTTTATCAATACATACTATGTAGTCAGGTAATGCACTCTAAGTAAATTAGTCATTTAACAAGCCAATATATATTTTTAGGTAAATCAATATATAGTTTTCAGAACATTGTATTTATCAGTGTTTTTATCAATACCAATACATAAGATCCTGGCTTTGTCTAACCTAAGAAATTATATATACATATCATTCCTTAAATTCCATAAACTCTTAGGTGCAAAGATCTTGTAAAAAAAGGATTTTGGAGGAGGAGAAGAAAACTCGAAAGAAGAAGAAAGATCTTATGAATGGGAGAGATAACTTGATAAGGAAGAGAATAGATGGAAAGACTTTACAAGAAAGAAAGAGGATGTGGACGGTGTCTCTTCATGGAAGATTTTTTTTTGGTGAGTGCAATTTTTATTTTTTTTATTTTGTTAAATTATATAATTGATGAGCTTTCGTTGGTCGGAGAAGTGTTGTCCCTTTCTGACTTTTAGATTTACTATCTGCGATAGGTGCCAGAGAAAATAAGGTAAAGTAGGAGTTCTGCCGCATTTTTGCTCAGTTGATGACTGGGGGAGGCAGCTAAGGCCAGTCAGAGTCAGGTACGTAAGATGGGATCCATCATCGTGCCCACCCGAGGACAAAAAACTTTTGGGGAGATCAAAATTCGATCTCGGAAGGAACTCCTGGAAGGCATTGCTTAATTATCTATAGGGAACTCACTAATGAAAACGACGAAGAAATTTCAAAAAAAAAGAGAGAGCTTGACACTTTGGGTTTCCCTAAAAAGAGACTTGGTGCTACTCTCTTATTTGGTGACCAACACTACAGTGATCTAACAATCTACTCATACATTATCCTTTGTACTATTGATATATATTTTATATTTTATTGAAACGCATCTTATTGAGATAATACATAATAAAATTATTATTTTTTAAAATAAATTATACTACATATCCAAGTAATATTTATGTGTGTTTTATTGATAAGTTTATATATATATATATATATGTATGTATGTATGTATGTATGTATGTATGTATGTATGTATGTATGTATGTATGTATGTATGTATGTATGTATATGTATATGTATATGTATGTATGTATATATGTATGTATGTATGTACTCAAGAGTCATAGATTCATAGATATGTACCTATTATTTTGTTGATACATACCTTATACATGTGTACACCATAAATAAAAATAATACATAGTTAACAATATTATTTAGTCTTCAATACACACTATAGCCTATTTGATATCTTATCTATGTTAATTTGACTTTATATACCATCTCAAGGTGTCAAATGATAAGCTCCACCTATTGCGGATGGTATTTGTTGCTGGAAACTGAACCTGGGGGCGACACTGGATGAGAAGGAGGAGCTCCGGAAGGTGGTGCGTTGGCGGGCTGCGTCCTCCGGAGGACCTGCAAGAAGCCGGTGGCCAGGGTTTCCGGCGCCGGCCCTCCGATGCTTAAGTCAGAGGGGGCTTTCGTGGAGAAAGAAAGAGAGTTTGTATGTAAAAGTCAAAGTCAGAAGTCCCTAGTCCCCTGAGGAGAGGGAGTTTCCCTTTTATAGAAGAGGTGCCAGGGTTATCTGTGATGTGACTGGGCGAATTAATGGGTTATCGTCATGATTGGGCGTGATTGTATGAATTAATGAGTTACCGTGGATGACTGGACGAGATTGAGTGAGTCAACGAGTTGCCGTGGATGGCCTGAGATTTTGGGCTGGCTGAAGGTCCGTGGAGATCGTACGCATTTAATTGTTGACAGTCGTAGCAGGGTATGGTCCCTGGTTGATATGTCGTGGCGTGGCCGGCAAGCAAAACATGGTGCGGTGAGGCTGCTGCAAGGCATGGCCGCGGCATGTGAACGACAAGGTCGGCCTTCTGAGGTCGGCAGCCTTCTGTGCTCGGCGTTCTGAGCTCGGCAACCTTCTGTGCTTAGCCTTCTGAGCTCGGCGTTCTGAGCTCAGCAGCCTTCGAAGCTCATGCATGCTGAGATCGTGCATGTCGAGATCATGCTTGTCGGGGTCATACTTATCATCGAATTCGGGTGCTTTGATTATATTTGTAGGATGATCCACTTTTTCTCCAACAGTATTGTTCTCGACGTACAGACCGTTGATGGCGGCGTTGGGAGGTGGAGGCCATTGGCGATGAGACAAAATATCTCGCATCCTAAAGTCTCGAAGATTGATGAATACATATAAAAAAAGGCAGGGTGACGGGGGAGAAGGGACACCAATGAAGTTGAAATAATTGGTAATAACCTGTCCGTAGCGTCTTTGTCGAAGGAGAGAAATATATATATATATATATATATATATATATATATATATATATCTTTAACATGTAAGGCTAAGCACCTACTGCACCCTCCCATTCTCCTCCCACCGTTTTGGGATTGTAGGTTGAGCTGTGCTTCTGAAAAGGCCAAAAAAAAAGGGCCTTCTCGTACGACTCACCCTCTCTCCACCGTTCCATTGCCTCTCGTTACTGTTTCCATTATTGGGCGGGCCCACCAGGTGGATCGCCGTCCTCGCGACCCAAGCGGTCGTAAGCCAAGAAAATGAAAGGGTCCGAACTTATATACCAGGCTATGTACTCTTGTCTGAATTAAAAATAAAAAATAATAAGAATTATGCCTTTTCGAGTGGTAACACCATAATTTATTTCAATTTTTGTGTGGTCTGATCTTTTGAATGGCTTCTAAGAATAGGCTTTTTAATCTTAAAATAAGTAGGTACATCCTTAGACTAGTTGTGATGAGTATTTCTTATTTATATTTATTTTCTAAAAATCATTTATAGAGAAACAAATTCCTACTTTTTATGTGCACGTAGAGGTGCGACAATCTCTGTTATCCAAAAAAATTATTGTGTACCCCAAAAATGGAAGCTGCATGTCTTCGCCCCCTCCCGGTTCATGGTGGAATCCATTTTTCTATACTCTACGTAGCTGTGCATATGGATAATTATAGAAGTAGACTCCATTTATAGGGCATGCATCTTGATGTCTTTTTGCACATAGTGCAGAAAATAATTTTTTCTGTTATCTACGTTGATGCAGTGCGTAGATCCTGTCATGTGGATCAATCACGCATGTGTACAAGACTAGTAACCCTCGTTTGATGGGCAGAGAGTATCCAAACTTATTCGGTTTGCTAGAGGATTACATCAAGCCTTCTGCGACATTATTTCAGGAGGCTACTTATATAGTTTCTTGACATAGCTAATTCATTGTGTTGTCTGAGGAGATTGGTTCTTTAATTTCCTTTGCTCGATACACTAAAGCCATGCAAAAAGTTGGTTGTGCCTAGGGCTGCATTTTGGTCGTGCCAAATTGAGGCATGCTTGATCTCAATCCTACACAGTTTCATTTTTGGTATCCAAAATCAGAATCCAAACCAAACCAATTGGCTAATCAGGTTGGCTCACATTCGTAAAAAAGATTTTAGACCCATTAGATCATTCAAGTTGGGCCAGGGTCAAAATGACCCAACCCAACCTAGAGTTGGGTTTGGATTAGCAATGAGTCAAGCAGTATTCACGATTCATGTCAAAAAGTTAATTATATTTTTATAGCTAAAATATAATAATTGATAATTTAGAAAGATGCCAACTTAAATATGAATTTTATTTTTAGAAGTCCAATTCAAGAAAATGACCGTTCTTAAAGTGCAAGTTAAATTCAAACTATGATTTTTAAAAATAAATGTTAATGTACTTGAGATCACTAAAAATAAGAATTCATCGAATAGACAATAATATTTATATATAATTAAGTAGAGTATGTGGGAGAAGATGTGGTTGTTGGGATGAATAAGAAAAAAGTATTCTAGTGCACAAGACTGTCATCATTATAGGTTTGGAGAGGATCGGATATATACAACCTCATCTTGTGTACGGAGAAGCTGTTCTGTGTTTCAAATCTATGATATGTAAATCATAATAGAGCAACCTTGTTATCGTTGGGATGAATAAAGGGAATTGTTTGAGTACAGGGTTTGTTAACTAGAGAATACAATTAAGAAGAGAGAAAAGGGGATTCTATATGATTTAGGGTTTTCATGTCAAGTTAACATCCAGATGGGATCGTATATATTCTGTATTTACCCATGTTGGACCCATATGATATATAGGGGTACAAATAGGTCAGGTCGAGTCATGAGTGACCCTAACCCAATTCGATCCAGACCCAACCTAATAAAAGATCGGACTGGTAGGATCAGGTCCATTGCTACAATTTTTGACCGAATGGGTCATTTGGATTGGATCAGATCTATATATAACCCGGACCCAACTTAAAAAATTTGAGTTCGGTTCAAGTCTGAGTATTGGGTCTGGTTTGGGTCATCTCATCCATGGCTTCAGAACTTCTTTGCACCCCCGCGGGCTCAAATAATTTTACAGATTCGGATCGGATTGGATTGGGGCGGGTTGTAGGATTGAAAATTCAAAATTATTCAAATTTCAAATGGGTCAGATCAGGTTAGGCTTGAATTCAGTAAATCGAGACCCGATTCAGAAAATGAAACATGTCCAATTTTAGGACCCGACTCAGCCCCACAGGTTCTCTAAAAACGGATCGGATCTAAGTGGATCGGATTGGGTCAGGTCGGGATATGAATCAACCCGACCCATTTGCAGCCTTAATGATATATAAGGTGGGTCGGGTCATAAATTATAAAATCCAGACTCAAATAAGTTTTCAAATTAGGTTCAATTTGTGATTGGATTCATCTGGATTTGAATTTTTAGCTTGGCGAGAAATATGGAAAGTATGTAAGGATCTATGCAGAAATATGTCAATTTAGCTATATATCGGTAAATTTTTAATATTTATACAAAGCAAAAAAGGTTTAAATAATATTTTCTCGTTAAATTTCTGAAGAGTTGCTGGATTGTTACGTGAGATGTCTGTTGTCTTGCTCTATGCAGCCACTTGGCGGTTCTCGTAAATCTACGTTATTAGTGATAAGATCATCTCGTTTACAAAATGAAAAAAAAAGGAATATATTAATGATTTAATCATGATCGAGAAGAACATTTGATGCAGTGGAGCGGAATCCAATGCCAACCCAATATTGACAAGATAGATTATGGCGTGGTTTCCAACAATTCCAGATTTAACTTCCTGTCTTTGTGGCAGATATCGGCATCTGGTGCAGTTGACTTACTGCTCGCGGACAACACCATTTCTCCTCAAAAGTCCCCACTGCCAACTTCAGCTTTCACCAATTACGATATAGAGTATCGAGCTGCTCGAGCAACTACGGAATACTGTGCATCCTGCTGCCTCCATTAATTTGCAGCTTGTATTCCCCGCACATCATATGAGCTCGAGGTCATAGCTAGCCCTCCGCAAATCCATTTGCATGACTTCTTGTTTCTAATGGGATCATTTAGAAACAAACGTCCTCCCAATATACCATGTCAAATCACGTCAGTTTGTGTTGATGCTCTCATGAGAAAGACAACCTACCGGATATATAATTGATGTAGCTTCATTTTATAGAGTTTGGATCTTCTGCCACAGTCCCCTACCATCTTGGATATGTAGTAGCTACGGCATCCATATTATATGAGCGGCTCTTTTTTATCTTAAAAATATATTCAAATGTTTTTCAGCATAATACATAGCACATCATGAAAATAAAAAAATAATTATTTATCTTTAATATAGATGATACCATGGTTATCCACGATGGAATGATGCTAAAGTCGTATGGTAGAGAATTTCATTCACCTTTATATATGGCCAAAATTCTATCTACCACCTTCTTTATGCATGCATGGTGGTGGCATAAATGATCGTAGGGTATAAACTAAGGTAAATTTTGCTAAGCTTCAGACCATTGCACAAAATGACCATTATAGTGCAAGTCAATCATTTTGCAGGAAGAAGGTGGCAATAGGGTCGGGTCCCATGAGGATTTGCATTTTTGTTCGATTTAGCTTGTGACAATTAAGCTTTGTCAGAAAGTAGAAAATTCTTTCAAATACAAATAAGACATCACACGAGACTGTGATATTTGTGTTTGTATGTACGTGGATTTTAAATAGTTCCAGAGAAAATGAAAGAGTTCAGCCTAGTTCTGAATATTGTGCTACGCATCGTAAGTGGGATCAGATGGATTATTATGTCTAATACCTTTTAAAGAAATAAAAAAGGGATCACTAATGGGACCACCCCATGTTGGTTGTCCACCTCAAAGAAAGGAAGATAAGAAATATTATTAATTAATGCAACTATAAACATGAAAACAAAAACACAAAAATGATGCAGGTTATATAGTTTATGCTTCGAGGAATCGGCCATGGATGCCCAAATCATGATGTTGTTAATCTACATATTTTATACTCTCCTCTTTGTTGTGTGTGAAAGTACTTTAGAAAAAGTTAAGAAAATAATGCCACATTAGCTATTGTATATTTTAGTTTGTTTAATGTTATATAATATACTGAGAGATTTAATACTACAATCTTTTTATTTGCTTAATTTATATACTATTTTTTTTAAAAAAATAATTTTTGTCTATGTGCAATATAGGTTAAAGATGCTCCGACCCAATTCAAGATAAATACAATGTAGTATACTTATGCCATACTCATCTTTTTACCATCTCTATCCAAACACAAATACATTCATTATTCCAAACATGTATCGCATTAAATCAAGGTGGTCGAGGTAGACTATCAAAATAACAAAAACATTTCCAAATACATACCCTCGAAAATTATCATTTTCAATACAATGGTTATTTTTAGGCACACAAATAATTATTTTTTAATTGGTATAAAATATAAATTTTAAAATATTATTTTATTCATGCAAATACTAAATGTTGAAGACAATGACCTCATTTGGCAGCGACGCCCCGAATTGTCAAAAAAGCCATTACGATGTTTATGACGGCCGGCACATTAAATCAAGGCGGCACACCAACTTGTTGCATCTTGCGAGCCGATTGGACGCGCCTGACGTGGACGTAGAGAAATCGAAGAGTTGGCTTCCGAACGTCGAGGAATGTCGGTCGCAAGCGACCAACGGGAGGGAGAGAGCTGTGGTGGGCCCCACGGCAAGGCCACGTGGTTGGGGCCCACGTCTCATGCCCGCACCCGTACCGAGACCCCAGCTTACATTACCCCCGCCAGCTGTCCTCTCGCCTTGTCGGTGGGAGCGAATAAAAAAAGAAAATCCACCTACCGGGCCTCAAATAACGGCTGTTATAATTTATACGTATTATGTGTACATTAAAATGACCGTTGTTATTTGATTGCTATTTTATCATAACAGCCGGTATTTGCAATTTGCAATGTTTTCTACAAGCTTAGCCATTGAACCTAGGATGGTGCGGGATTTGGTCTAGTAGGGCGGCAATTTACAACCCCATCTCTAACTTGACTTAGGTTTATTAGCTTGGACATGAACATGTTCGGATTATTAATGGATTGACTTGTCTAGATCCAATTATTAAATGGGTCGGTCACGAGTTTAGATGTCTGGCTTGTTTAACCAATTTAATCAATTGAATAATTAGACTGAGTCATGACTCGATCTACTTAACCTAATTAATACTTGTTTAATCTATTTAAAATCCACCTAACCTATTTGAGACCCGGTCTGTTTGTTAAACGGGTCATGCAGATTGGGTCAAGTTACCCATTTGATAAAAAGGTTGGATTGACAGTTTTTCAACCCAAACTTGTATTGACCTGACCAGTATACGGCTTAACCCGACCCAATTGTCACTCCTATGAGAAAGACCATGTTGCCTTTCCCAGGTGCAGAACACGCCCAGGGGCTTTGAGATGTGTCTAACTTGTGCGTCTAACACAAAATGTGATCCAATGGTTATGCATGGGCGCAAGATTACCTACTAGCCTACTGTTCGCCATTTTGCTTAAATCTAAGATTTGTGGCTAATAACTACTCCACACCCAGTAATAAAACCAAAGTGCAGAAGAATCCTTTAATAGGGATTATTTCTTAAAAGTACTGTATTTATGATACCAAAATTTCTCACAATATATGGCCTCGTTAGTCTTCATCAAAATATGTTGATCCTTTTATTTTATTGCCTGCTGGGTTATCCATGCATTTCGAAGTAAAGAAGCTATAAATATACAAGCTAGCTCAAATACACCAAGTGGAAGGAGATAATGCATACATCACCAACATGAGTTTTGTTATTGGAACAAGAATTCATCATCTCTAAAATGGGGCCATAATCACAACAGATTATATATTACTTAACAAATTAAGCACATCTAAATGACTACAGCCAAAAGTTCGAGAATGAATAAAATTGCTTGATGAAGACACAAGGGAGCAGGAATCAAGCCCATCATATGGTAGAAAACGACCGAAGTAACTAAATAAAGGCACAGCAGATAAAAACGCTTTCAAGAGTAGAATAGAAGATGCAAAACACAGCACAATCTTAACCATTCAACTACCTCAAAAAATGAACAAAAACTCATAAACAAGAATCACTTTTGATTGATAGATGTTTGATTTCCCCCTCACAACCAACCACACAGGAAGGGAAACAAGAAAACATCATATATTTACATCACCTTTCCTTTGATCAGTAAAGAAAATGAAATCTGTATACAACCAGAGCAATTCCTAGAGGTATACAACCATTCACACGGCAATCTATGCAAACAAAAATATATATGAATCAGCCGATCTAGGAGAGCACGATGTTAAAGCACTTGCCTCGCACCAGACAAAACAACAATTTTTTTTATTGCCTTCACCACAATCTCGAGTTAGGAAAAGAAAGGTCGCTATGCTGTTAGTAAGTGCAAATATAATTAGCATATCATGCTATGTTTGCATCATCCTTGGCCTTCGACTTAGTTGTGTTATATGCCCTAGCAGGCTACATTGTTTTACCTGTTTCCACATTTCAATGCCAAAAGCAAGAACTTCAAAGGTTGGCAAACAATTAATAAAACTGCAAGTTTGAATCTAGGAGAATTAGTTGGAGCACTTACGTGCATTGCTGCTACTGTGGATAAAAGTTCTCTAGATTTATCCATCAAGGCTCGTTCGTGTGCTGCAACTTTAGCAAGTTCGGTCATGACAGAACTCGACTCTTCTACCTACAGATAATGGTGTCTGTTAGTTTAAGCAAAGACAAATGCTACAAAGAGGACTCTCGATGGCATTAGGCAAAAGTCATACAATTTATTTTGGTTTTAAGGGCCAGGTCGTCTCATATGCTGGTAACACCCTTGGGGTTGTGCCACAAGATCTGACTCAACATCCCCAAGAAATTATAGAGATCGGAAAAAGATTTTGAATGGCACATTTCCTTTTCAAAGTAGCTTGTTTTGTACTAGTAAATAATAAGGACAAGAGCATGGATGCATTGCAAAATTCAATCTTTAAAACCACACAAACTAAACCCAAGTGAATTTTGGACACTGTAGAATTTCTGTTTGCACATACATTATTTTTCTGTGAAAACATTTTTACCATAAGGTTTGAGAATATGGGACATGTAGCCTTCAGGATAAGTATGCCTTGTTCAAGCCAATTCAAACTCCACATGTAATGACCACAAGCCAAGTTGGGTAAGGCTCCGCTAAGTTGAGTTCATGGATATTATGAAGTCTTTAGAAGTTTGGTGTCGGATTAATGAGCCTGTCCTTGGAAAATATTCATAAATAGGAGATACAGAGTAACTATCAAAAATTTTCAAAATATATGGAATGTTAGCAAAATTTTTAATTTTCAGTTTGATACAAATTTTTTATTTTTCATCTAGTCTTCACATTTTAAACACAAATTACAGTTGCAGCAATGATATCTTACCTTTTTTCCTGTTATATAAGGAACACTAATATTGAATAATTTTCTTGTTACTTCTCTCAAGGCAAGGATAAGGATTAGACTGATTTTTCTAGGATTAGATCTTATATGGTCATGGGCTCAACCAATTCAAGCATAAAGAGTTTTACACATGCTCTCATAAAAGACTAGAAACAATGTCTTTCACACATCGCATGCTGGCCAAACTATATTGTGTTTGCTATCTTCACCAAGGTTACATGCAACATCAGAAAATTTGTTGGACACCTACGGTATGCCAGATTATGAGGACATTTAAAATTCCATGTCTCAGTTTCCTGTGCCTGATGGTTGTTTCTAAAACTTCAACAATAATTCAATAACCTGACGGCAGAAAAGAGGCACAATACTGAGTTATATATGAATATCTAGCATGGAGTGCTACTCAGAGTAGGTAGTTGAGATTTCTAAAAATTGTTGGACTACTATAAAAGGTCGAGGTGACAATGAATAGGGCTATGACATGCCTGTCCTTGGCTAGATGAAATGAGATATTTTCAATGCAATGATGTCTTTTCATATAAGGCATCCTCTGAAGCTTCCAGCTAGTCCATAGGCAGAGACGTTTGAAGAAACCATGGCCAATCACGTCCTCTGACAGTGAGTGCTAAAATATGACATTTTAGCATTTCTAGATTCACTACGCATGCAAAATTTGAAAAAGATGGCAGATGCTGATTTTAACCAGAATAAGTTAGTGTCAACACCACTGTTCCAAGGCACTTCACCTTCAGAAGATTTGATATGGAAATCATCTGCAACTTTGGTGCATTCATATGTACATTTGGATGGGAAGATAGTCAAAGGCAAAAGTTTCAACACAGGAAGTATCTGTGAATATCTCATGGCTCTGTTGAATGTAGTTATATATGTTTATATGCTTCTCTTACATAAACTTTGAAATGATAAAATACAAGAAATGAAACTTTAATTGTTCATATTACTTTAACATGGTCGTTCAAATGCATACATGAGGCTAAATACCCAAAAAGCACATGTAAAGCATACATCTCTCATTATTCATGGTATAAATAAGCATTTGCACCATGAATTACTCATCATTATCTAAAATACATGGTCTATCAAGCTTATGACAACCATATTCTATGGTTTACAAACTTCTAATTGCAAGGTGAAATTTTTATGGGTATCAAGATTTATTTCATGTTGGCCAAATACCAAAAGAGCATGCATAAAGCACACACCTCTCACTATTCATGGTATAAATAAACAACTGCACCATGGATTACACATCATTAAGTTTGCAGCTCCCTGAAACACATGGCTTATCTAGCTTATGACAACCAGATCTATTGTTTAACAAAATTCTAATTGCAAGACTAAATATTATATGGGTATCAAGATTTAGTATATGTTGACTAAAGAACAAATATTACTATTACCAGAGAAAAATGAGCTGAACTTTTTAATAAGTAAGGTATTTACCCTAGACAGCAAGGAGCATATTGAGTTTCCTATTGCCTGCATTGCATCAACTGCTGAACTAACAGCATTTTTCACATCTTGGAATTCTGCCTGTTAAGCAGAAAGAAACTCAATTACTCCAAAAATTTCAGTAGATATCAAATATATCTATTTATATTTGTCATCGGAAACCTGAAGTAGCAAACCTTTGCTCCGCCAACAACTGGAAGCCGGAGTGTGCTAGCCTTCAATGCTTCAATAGCTCCTGATAAAGAACTCAAATGGTCTCCATCTATAAGAGACCATCCTTGTAGATAGGCCATCTACATTAATCAAATGTGGACTCACTCAGATGCAGTATAAGGTAACAAAATCACAATCTACTGTTTAGTATAATTTAAGTGGACTATAACATAAGACAATCTGCTACAAGTTCATATCTTTTGACCTAATTTGATATCAAAAGAGCAAACTTTTAGTAGAGACAATAAATTTTATTTTAAATATTATGATATATTCCTGTAAAGTAAATATGTTCATTTTACACAGTATTCCAGAATTTCGAGGTCAACATTATGGCAACAAATAAATTCATGTAAGTGCAGGCAACATGGGGATATACATGACTGCTGAACTACTCCTTTCAGGCATGATGAATATCTATGGAAATTATATGATATGGTTAAATATCAAATTCTGTTAAACTAAGTGAAACAGAATATTATATTACTGATGGCTTGGAGGTCTAATTGTGTCATCCACTTTTATTGTTCCATATGATGCATTATTTGGTCCTTAATTGTTTGTGCTGACGACTTTGATTTGAAGAGATTCAGCTTGTATCAAACATGTATTTTTCTTTGTAATGGCTTCATTAACCTGATTGGTTAAATTATCTAATATGTCAGCAAGAGGTCTTGAGTTTGAATTCCAACAAAGCATTTATTCCCATGCAAGCAAGAGGCCAGATGCACTTATCCTAATTCAGATCACTTAAATTATGTGATCCACCAAATTTACTTGGCCCAATCTCAGTTATAGCATTCTTCTCATTCACCCCTAAACGGCAACAATTTAAATAATTCAGCCAACCTGAGTATCTTTCCCTCAAATTATTCTTTGTCAACATTACATATATCCCCAAACCAAATTGACGTTCTTTGTGTTCATCAAAAAGGGTGTGTTGCCTATTGTCCTTCTCTAGGAATTCAACTAACAAAGAAGTTATTTATATCCATGCCTCCTACAAGCTTAGACATGGTTAGCCAATAGGTTTTGATGTGAATTAAGTCACTTTCACATCCTCATGATTATTGACTGTTGGTCAGCCAATAGCTTATAAATGCTAAGCTTGTCTGCACAGGTTCCACATAAAGATGGCCAAAGCTTTATTGACTGTTGCCAACCTGCCAAACTCCACCCTCTGCTCTATCTCCTCTGTTTATGATTTCTGCTAGTTTTAATTCATGACTATTTTTTTCTTCTTAGCAAACCTATCAGACATAATCATACAGGTCTGGTGTTAAGAGATGATGATGGAAAAATCTTAATTTGCATGGTTCATATCTTTGATTGACAAAGATGATCACATATAGATCATAGCTGATCATGGGCCAGGCTTGGGCATAGAAAATATTAAATTTTATATAGGCCCAGCCCGAAGCCCAATTAAAAATGAATAGAGTTTAGGCCCGAGGCCTGGCCCAGGATTAGCTCTAATATAGATAAAGAGAAGGCTTGTTCTTTAACATTTATAAAGTTTAACAAATGGACAGAACCAGCTAGGCATTTACAAGCTTTCCACTTTCTAATCTTAAACCAAACAGATTCTTTCTAAAGGTAATATACCTAATTATAAGTGAACACCTCATGTCAACCTACTTATTTGCTACAAATATGTGCTCTACTTAGAACAAAAGATTACTATGGTATTAACAACAAGAAATTAGAAATCAAAAGGAGTTTGAAACAAAAATTGGCAATTTCACATGTACAAACAAGAAAAATAGGCGAAGACAAAAGACTTACTTGTCCCTTGAGAATGGAAGTAAGCTTTAAATTCTGTGTCGATACTTGTAGCTCTAGCCTTTTAGTTGTGATAGAGTCACGAAGTTCTGAGGTAGTTATCCATGCATTATACAAATATTTCTGATAAATATGAAAAGAATGTATCAGCTGATTCAAGGATGAAAAATGCTGACTTACAAAGCATGCAGAAAGTTCTATAAAAGATCATGAATTAATAAAAATTTGGTGCAAACACCATAAGCTAAACATTACAGCAGCTATTGAAAATCGCTTGTGCATCAAGGTAGGCTGTAGTGGGCGCAAATATAAGCATCAATGACAAGCTTATCGCTATTCCAAGCAATGAAGGGCTGAGCTTGTGGGAACAAATAGTGCACCTGAGACTTTGGGATCCTATCCTATTGTGATTAATGTTTGTGAGGCAAAACATGATTACAAGTTCATCTAACGGCCACAAATTGCTGCCGATTAGTAGTTGATTAGATGCATTTTGGTTTCATTTTAAAGCAATGATTATATTAGTTTAGGAGAGTCAATAAGTTTCACAGTGAACCGTATTGCATGCAAAAGTACTTGTGTCTATTATGTGGCTGACTAGTCAAAATTTGGGGATTTATTCCATATCTGTAAGAGTCCTTTTGAGGCCGAAAGTTGGCTATGGGAGTAAGCATATAAGGGTTTAAATAAGGTCCTGGAGTAAGCTCCTCAATGGTTTATGTACGCTGAAAAGTCTCATGAAGAAAAGAAGGCTGCGAGCCAGCTGTTTTCTCTCCCCTATCTTTTGCGTTAGTCTCTTCTTTCTTTTCCTCTCTATTTTCTCTACTGCATCTACTCTCTATTCTCTCTGTCTTATTCACTGTTTGCTGTTATAGTTTCCTAGTTTACAATCAGATCTTAGTTTACTTTTGATACCTTTCATTTGTACTTAACTACTGCATTGAAACCAAATTTCAGCCTTCAACATGTCAAGATACTGTTTCATAGTTACATTCTTGTTGGTGATTGCCAAAACTTGATTTTTTGGTTGCTTGTTTTGCTCTGTGCACTGTATTTATCGAAATCTGATTGTTAGTTTATAGAAAACTATTCAATTAAGCCCCAAAGCCCTAGATTTTAGTATATTCCATTTCCTTCACTCATAAAACACTGCAGTAGGGTTATTTTACCCTTCCTTTGCCTAGAAAACTAAAATTAGTTCCCTTTTGCTCTGTTCTCAGGCCTTGGACAGCAAGTGATAAAGCTGCATTAAACCCTAAGCTCTCTTATTCCTAGGGTCCTCTCAAGCAAATGCAGGCCAACTCTAACTGGTTCTGCATCAGCTAAACACCTTAGAAGAAATGCTTTGCATGCATCTACTCCTATTGGATGCACTGAAAGGATTGCATGATGCTAAAATGACCAAATATGCCCTATTATACCTTTCAACTAAATCAAAAGGAGTGCTTTGGTAATTTGACTAGTGCAACTAAATGGATCAAAGAGTCAAGTGGAATCATAATGACATTTTATTCTTGAAAGGAATTATAATGACATACGTAATGCACTACTTAAAGAACAATAACTCTTCTTGGCTCTTAGTTTTATGACAAGAAAGATATGAGGTAATAGAGTCATTTAACCATTACAAAACACATGCATGATGCATAAAGAGACAGATATTTAACTTCTATAAGCATGCATGCATGTATATACACAATATTACACAGTGCATACATAATAACAAAAGATGCACAAAAGTACATACATTTTTTGGATGGTCTATGAAATAACAGTAAGGACTCTAATGTAAAGCATGTCATATCATCACCTAGTACAAGCAGAAATGATGATCCAGTTAGAAGTCATAATTCAATGAATTAAACGTTTGATGCTTCCTTCAGAGATTAGACAACACTCTTCATGAGTTCTGAGACATTGCATATAATTTCCATGGTTATTGGCAATTCTCCTTGCAAATCCTCTCAAAACTGACTTAGCTTGGTTGCCAATATGCCTTGGTACCAAAATTGTATGTTCATGAATGCTAACTTGCTTGCTTTGTTCTGTTCGCTGATCTTGGCGTCGCTGCTCTTCTTGTTCAACGCAATATCATTTTCTATACCCAGAACAATAAAAAATGTAGATTACCATCACTGCATAACAGTTATCACCCATCGGTTAAGTATCGCATCTGTTATGGAACCTTATAATGATCATGTGCCCTTCATCATCTGAGCATGTTGTCTGTATGCTACCCACTGGCCCATTTTTTGTCCGGTGATCCCTTACTGTTATACTATTACCCTTTTATATTACTTTTCAAATCAACAAGTTTTAACTTTTACGGTCAACCATATTTCTCATGGCAAACTCCTACGCAGCATCCATCAGGAGTTGTGAAGATGCGTGGAGAGAGCAAAAGCACAAGCTCTTTAGAGCTTGTACGTGTAATGAAACTTCCATTCATCATGATGTCCTTGATACCCTCCCATATCACCTACACTTTGGATTTCTTTACAAGTTTGATCTAGCAAACTATAAAACACTTAATCAACAATATGTCTTACGAGGAATATATTAATTCTTATGCTTTTCAGATCTGACATATGAAAAGGCGATGAAAATGGAATGGGCGAAAAAAGCAACTTATACAAACTATGCAAAGTAACAGAATCAGGAAATCCGACTTGCTTAAAGGTATCTATTGCTGAATGGCAAACACAATTTGGCAAAGCGTCAGAAGCTAGGGATTCGGAAACATGGAACCACAACCTTACCTCGGCATTCAGTCCCTGTGCCAGCAGGGCAGCATCGGCTTGTGCATTGACATACCGCCACTGCAAGTGCCGGTTATAGCACAGCCTCAACAGGTGCGCCTCTTCGATTCGGCTCTCCCCCTTTCTCCCTCTGCTCACTTCAGCTGCGAAGCTGAGGATCGAAGGGGCTTTGCCCAGTTGACCACCAGGGGAGGAGGAGCTTGTAACTGTACCGTTCCTCACCTGTGAAGGACTACCCACTTCCCTCAATGACAGAGTAGCCGAAAGCTTTCTTGGAGAAGGATGCCAAATAGATCCATGGCTGCGAGGGGAAGAAGCAACAGCAGGAGATGAGGACGGGCCATTCATCAGTGACTTCTTCACAGTAATAGGCTTAGGAGCGGATGCTGTCCTTGAGCTGGCCGACGATATTGGCGTGCCTGGCTCTGGCAACCGGTGCAGCCGGCTATTAGTCTCCTGCAAAAATCTCGCTGGAACGGTAATGCCACGGGGCGCCGGCCGCTTTCGTGGAGGAATCCTCAGCTCCTGCGAGCCTGAATTGCTCTCCGACGAAGCGCTATCAGTGTCCGACGAGGCAGAAAGACTGCCGCTGCCGCCAACGTTGAAGGAGTTCTGCCGCAGCGCCTCGTCGAGCACCATTGACTGTCGCAGCAGACGGACAGCATCCAAGACGGGATCTTTCTTGCCCACAGGCGAGCAGCCCAGGCTTCTCGTCAGCAGCAGGTTCGGCTGCTGGGATCTCGCCGCCGGCCAGCGGCGGTGGTTAGAGGGTTTCGAGTTCTCCGACAGGTGGTCGCTCCTCGCCGGAGATCCGACAGGACGCCGGCGGTCGGGGGTGGGCTTCCGAGAGGGGGGAGGGGAGGCAGCGGGCTTGGCCTTGCTGGTCTGGAAGGAGAAGGACTCGCCCTGGAACGAGACGGAAAGGCTCCGGGTGGTGGTGCGGAGGGGCCTGGCGGCGGCGGAGGGGATGTCTTCGCCGCCGTGGGGGCCCGCGTTGGGGCGGCTCCGGTCGACGGAGTGGGAGCGCTTGGGGCCGGAGCTGGACGAAGTGGGAAGAGGAGAAAGGAAACGCCGTGAAGTCGAAGTCGAAGTCGAAGTCGAAGAAGAAAAGGAGGAGAGAGACAAGTAGCGGGAAGAGATCCCTTTGGAGGGGGGCTTCCGGGAGACGGCGGCATTGTCCTTCTCGGAAGGGGCGAGGGGACGGCGGCGGTGGGGGGATGGAGAGGGGGTTTTGGGGGCTCGGACAGTGGAGGCGGCGGCTGCGGCGATTGGGGTTGCCGCCGCCACCGGCGGAGGGATGGCCGCCACCATGATCTCGCTGGCGAGGTCTGAGTCTCTCCGTCTCTCTCTTTAAAGATGAGCAAGAGAAAAAAATGTGAGAAGCATCACGGAAGGGAGGGAGAGAGGAGAAGAAGAGGTTAATAATACTTCTTCTACTTTCGGTATGGGATTTTAGGTTTCAGAGTTGGTTTTTAGCTCAGTATGAGTGCTTTGTTGAGATGGAAGAAGAGAGAAGAGTGACGCATTTACTAGAATGGAATTAGTGAAGGAGAAGGAAGTGGGATTAGCTTTGGGAGTACAAAGTTAGTAAAAGAAAATGAGAAGAAAAAGAGAAGATGGGAGGAAGGAAGGAGGTGGGAGAATAAAAGAAGGAACAGAGAAGAGGAGGTAACGGCAGCGGTTTAGGCGGCGGAGAAGGGAGCCGGAGGGGCGGAAGGCAAGGTTGACGGGAATTTTTTTCAGCGTTGATGTCGTTTTCCTTCATTTTTTCGGAGACGAAATTGAGACGGTCCTAATCTTAATGTATAGGTGTAATCGGCTAAAATGATGCGCTTTTATAAAGGGTCATGGATATTGGTGAAGTAAACCAGAACGCACCAGGTCTAAAGGCACCCAACTACTAGCTTTTGACTCGCGAGTGGTACCACGATGTGGGCCCTGATGTCTGTCCAAGGTGGTGGGTTGGGTGTGTCCAAGTTGGGTTCGCTAAGTATTGTTTATTTAGTATAGCAATTCGAAAAGTTTCTAGTTCAGGTTAGGGTCACCGGCCGGGTGAGCAGCTTGGTTTGTTTCCTTTTTAAGGCACCCTATCCCTTGTCACATTTCAAGTTACGACGTTTTATGAACCCCGTGAGCAAAGTTTAAGTCGTATTATCGTATATCTCTTTGTTGGGGCCATGTTTGTCACGTTTGAAATTGTACCTTTGTACGAATGTTTTTGTCCGTAATGAATAGCTTAGATTTCACAACTAATCATAGGATAGTTTGCCCTACTATCTTCGTCGTATTATCGTATATTTTTCAATGGCAAAGAAGTTAATTTAATTTCATGACAACGGGTTAATTTTTTTTCCGAATGTTTATCATAAGAATCACCTCTCAAGCTAGGATGATTTGATGAAAATAATTTGAACAAGTTAATCTCAAAGACAGACTTGTCTAATTTTTGAACACCAATATGCATGCTAACTAAAAACAAAAACAAACATTGTATACAAGATTTATCCTTCACACTAAGGCTTGGATGATCTTGTAGTTATGTTTTATTGTTCTTTTTGTACACATAAAAAAAAAAGCAAATTCAATTTATTTTATTTGTGAAACTTAATAAACAGTGAGACGTAAAAATATGCCAAAATATTCACCGGTGGTGGTTGACCCATGCTACTTGAATAATTATTATGATTTAAAAAGAAATAATTATACCCTCATATGATCTTAGAATGGCTACAAGATAGATAATGATCCATGTACCCACTCACATCCTCATTATTGTTCATACCCAAGTGCAAATATGTTTTTTTAATTTAAACTATTAAATTGAATTTAAATAATAGAAGTTAGCAACAATAGTATAAAAAAATTAAAAAGAGGAATTATTTTTAAGATAGATATCCTAAAATACACGTGCAAGCAAGTGATCACCGGCATGTATATGCTGCAAGCTATGCATATTTTGTCAGCATTGCTTAGATGACATCAATATGTATTTTGACTTTATGCATTGATCCATCAAAAAACGTGCTGGATTTACATGATAGAATGATATCCAAAAATATGGCATGTTCTATAATTTTCATTACAAGCTAAAGTACTCTTTGTCGCTCATTTTTCTTTTGGATTTTTGCATGCTGAATATGGCATCCCCAAATTAGTCAATAATAAAAAAATATCAAACTAATTATTGATTTCATGGCATGCCTGATATTTCTATTTATAATACTGCACCCAAAATTTCAACCTTGAATGTGATCATTTAAGTATAAATTTTATTTACTTATGACTGCACATGCAGTTATATGTTCTCAAAATATTTGATGAACTAAAATCTATGACAATTTTTTAGTGGAAAAATTAATGTCTCAATAACTTGTCTGTCAAAATAATATTAATTGGTCCGTCGGTTGGTGTCACGACGATAGAAAAGTAGAAATCACATTAGTTGTGTGAGGACTCGCACGGGCGTATATTTAGTCTCGCATCGATTATTTGCTGAGTAGATCTTGAGTACTGATATAGGATCAAGAAACTCAAATAATATCTTCCGAGTAGTCATTTTGGATGAGGTGCTAATTGTTACAAATGGTATCAGAGTGAATGTGGTGCATAACTTATGTGAACTAGGAGACACTGCAGCATATATTTTTTAGAGCTAATCACAGGCCGACCGTAATACTTTTGATTAGATTTGAACTCTGTGAAGATCCTTGCAAATATATATTTAGTTCCACATCGATTATTTTTGGATAGATCTTGAATACTTATATAAGATCAAAAAAAATTAAATAATATCTTTTAACTAGTTTTTTTAGATGAGGTTTTCTATTGTTTTTTTTTTTTTTTTCCTTCTTTGGTACGACGTTAGGATCAGGGAGGAGCAGAAGATTCAAGTTCTGTGGGAGGTGATTGGAACCCGGATCTTTATATTTTATTCATTGCGTCTAGCTGAAGACGTTAACAACGAAATCTTACATGACATCCCGACAAGGATAGCTTACATTTCTCAAACAGTAGTTAGTTGACGAAATCATCCACCAAGTCGGCTTAACAGATCCTTGCCCTCCCCCCACCCCCACCACAAAAAAAAAAAAAAAAAAAAAAAAAAAACTTAATGGATGCGTCCAGGGCCCACTTCTAACATCCAATCACTCTGTCATTCGTACGGTTAAAGTCTCTATTGGTCCAAGTATTTTCCTCCTCCTAATATTTCCAAAATTGTATAATTACTTTTGCAAACAAACTTAATAACATTTTAAATTTTAAAAAAATTAATATTTGATGTAAGAAAAGATCCAAGCAAAAAAAAATAATAATTTAATTCCACTCGAGTTGTCCGAATTCGAAACGTACGGGCGTCGATTAAATTAGGAGACCGAATGTCCCACGTCTGAATGGCTCGCTGGCGGATATGCTTTTCTTCCATCTATATCAAGGTGGCGTTGGGGTGACATACCTGAGGCGGTGAACCCACAGGTCGAAGAAGGCACGCAAAAATCTGCGATCTGTATCAAACATTTACTGATGGAAGGAGAGCTCAGCGAGAGCTGCTACATAGGTGGGCTGGTCCCTCCCCCTCCCCTCCTATCTTTGACCAATATATATATATATATATCAATGCACCACTTCGAGGACTGCACCTATAAGGCTTCAGCTTCATGGTCTTGATTGATGGCTGAAATTAAAGCATAACGAAAGATAAATTGTGTTAGCATTTTGTCCAAACCATATTGCAATAGCTCTTAAAGATTTGTTTGTTTAAAAAAAAATAATAGCATCGATGTCAACCAACTTCACTAAGATCTACATCCAATTAACTTTACTGTTTGAACAAATTGGCATCCTTTGGTTTTAAGATGGATACTCCATTTGAAGGATAATCCACGTCAACGTTTGTGCTATTTACTAAATGAACCCGACATGCATATATTTTGTCTCAATCTTGTTTTACTTACTTGCGTTTAGATCTTTGGTATTGTTTTATTTTTTTAAAAAAATTTAGTGGACGGAACTTGTCTTCTCTTTTTTAATAGAAAAAGGAAAAAAAGAAAAACAAATGGCAGCAAATTTTATACAATCCAAATTTTGTAGATTTCCTACAACTTGGATGTACAACATGTTTTAATTAATCATGATTCATTATGTTAACACCAATTCTCTACCTTTTTATTTAAACCCACTTATCTACTATTTACAAAAATAAACTCCTATCCCCTAGTTATGTTTAAGATCAAGTCAATTAAACTTGTGATGTATCCACAGAAAAAGTGGCTTCAGAAATACTTACTTTAAAACCACACACACACACACACACACACACACACACACACACACACACACATATATATATATATATATGTATGTATGTATGTATGTATGCATGCATGCATGCATGCATGTATGTATAAAAGTACTTAGCGAGAAATAAAATTGCATTTGGAACTAGGATTATCAAGGACAGTGGTACTGGCTCAACACTTTTCAGGTTTAGGTGTTCCACAGCACATGATGTGTAGCTTTGTTTAGACTTCCATATTACCTAATATTCTGCTGCTTAGATATTTTGTTGAACCACCACACCAGCAAAGGGTTTCTGCAACTTTTGACCAAAAAAAAAAAGAGGGTTTCTGCAACTTATGCAACAAACTAGTGTGAGTGGTTGAGACTTGAGAACTTGAGGCTAATCAACCAACCACCATTATTTCAATCAAAAAAAACCAACCACCATTATCACCTCACACTTGAAAAGGGGACATAAGATCTTAATTATAAATACAAAAAATAAATGTGTTAGCATTCATAATCGCATCATGAGACATCAGGTGTTCATGGGTGTATAGGTCTTTTTCTTGTAACATCTCTGAACTATATTGTCTGTTTGGTGTCTCATATATAAATATGTTATATCTTATTTCAAACCCTAAATCTCTTAGAATTTCAACTATTATCTGAATTAAGTATTAGATGATACACAATTACACATGGTATGTTAGATGTCATTCATGTAGGTATGTTTTCCATTTTCTTATGATGGGAGGGGGTCTACACAGGTGCCCTAGTGATATAATAAAAGTATACCATGATACATGCTGCAAACACAGGTGCCCCCTGCCTATTTAATTTCAAATACCCTTTACTAAATTAAATTTTTATATCAGATATGCATTTACTAGATGTTATTGTTCATCTCTCGAATAATTCGTCGTGATATAATTTTGACTATTCACAATGTAACAATAAATACTGTACAAACAAACATTTTCTCAATCCAATTCATAACTATGATTAACTACATTATTGATTATTTTATGTTGAATATTAAATTTAACTTGGTGAGAGACATCAGAACAATGCGATCGACAATTTCATTAAAATCGATATATTCTTTTTTTCAGAAAAAGTCTGGATGGTGGCATTTTCATTACCGGTAGAAAATTCCTCTCCACGCAAGCATTGACACTTCGATCGAATTGCCAAACTACTTCCCTCGAACATCTATAATGTTGCAATCATCTTTATAGCCCAGCTAAACTACTTTATGCCTAAAGTCCTTATCATCCTAACCCCAAGGATAGAGTGCCTTCGCAACGAATCCTTGTTAATTGCTTTTGGTTATTAGCATTAAAGGAAAGAAAGCATCATAAACTAGAGAGAAGTAAAGCAAAGTGGTTAGCCTGTTTTGTTACCACTTAACAACCTAAACCCAGCTCAAGACAAATGGAAGCGAAAAAAGGATCATAACTGAAGTTATTGTTTTGCAAAACTTGGATTAGAGGGACCACTCTGTTCGCTGCACATGATTGCATGATCTCCCATGGCGTCTAAATCCACAACAGCACCATTTACCTTTGGACCACCTTATGAAGCCTTTTCCTCTATCATAATACTGTACTGAAAGTGTTTTAGCTGATCGGATCGGCAGGAGTCGAAAAGGGTTTATTTTTAATTGAAATGCTTGGAATTCGATCTACAGGGGAAAAATTCATAGAATTCTACAAAAATAGCACATTAGTAATTCATTTGGACAATTAACAGCTAATTAGATGAGTTTAAGTCACAACTTGCAAGCAGGCCAACAAAAAAACGCAATGAAATCATGCTGAAAAATTTAAAAGCAGAAGCAACCGAAGAAGGCAGACAAGAAGACTCGAGTTGGGTTGATATGTCTCCCTTCTTTTACATTTAAAAACAGAGAGAGGACAAAGAAAAACAGGAGAAAATTCAGAATCTATCAACTTAGAACAAGCCAAACAGGACTCTATTTTTGAGAAGTTCATTAGTTACACCAGCCCTCCAAATAGAGGAGGTTCTGTGATGCATGTCAAGGACATGCAAATGAGAAACTGAAGTTGTTACTATTATTACAGTGTCCGGTTCAACCAATCTCATCATGGCTCCCATCCAATAATAATATGGAGCTTTCTAATGTTTTATCATCTTTAGATGCACAAGTAGAATTGTTGTCAATACTGTATTAAATATAGGTATACCAAATTGGATGGGTATGAACTTGACCTTTTAAAACCATGCTCCTCATAAACACAAGCTAGTACTTGGAAGGCTAGAAATCATTGTTTCGAATAAGTTCCAATTGTCAAGATGATATAACTTATTCTTCCAATTTAAAATTTATCTTCAGAAGAGAATTATGTATCCTAATAATAACACCAACACAAAAACCATGTGAATTTACTTTTTGTTGGTAAAATCACAAGTGTGACGCATTTATTATAACATACTAAGGGAAATTGCAGCTCGGTTGATTTGGTAGTTTAAATCGATAATTGCTTGTACATAGCTATGGACTCACTTCAAAGACAATATGCATGGAAAGGAGGAAGAACAAATATATGGTACCTTTCTATGTATAGTGAGTCCAGTCCTAAAAAAATTGTTTAAAAAATGGCAAGAAAAATGTTATGAAGAGGTTTCATGAAAGCCGTTGACATTTTTTAACAACTTTATGAAAAACATCAAAACCATTACGTAAACTGGATCGATCTTATGTTTCATAATTATCATATTTTTTTTTTCTCAAAAAGAAGATGGCATATTCTAAATATTTAAATGCCTCTTATGTTTCAAGATAAGCATAGCATATGAAGAGCGTTGAATCATAGAGTCAAAAGTTCACTTCCATAGAATTGTACTAGAGTTATTTAGTTTACAGTCTAATTGGAACTAATTTTGTCCAGTTTGCCAGACCTTCACTGGTCCCTGAGTAGGTACTTTCCCTTGGCAGGAAGAAAGTGGAAAACGCCCTCCTCATTTCGCAAATTTTGCATGAAATCTAAAAGCAGCGCTTTACGTATCCGCCAACTACTTTTTATTATCTATTCATTATCCATGTCTTTGAGTAGGATTGAAGGGATTTGGAGGTGGTCAGTTTTGATAGCAATTAAACATTAAATTGCAGCATTGAATTGGACTCTCCATTGATACAACAAGCAGCTAGCATCTCCTGTCAGGTTTGCAAGGACCTGTACAAATTCTGCTTCCCTTAAATACACTTGTTAACTCAGTGAAATGAGCTAATGCTAGAATTGCAGAACCTTTTTACTTCAGCAAATTTGGAGGGTCAGTTTTGTTACACCACTTTGATCAAGAAGGGAGAACATTGAGCCTTGGAACTTGAGACTAGGATGGTCCACGGAATGTTTGTGAACAACGCATTCCACAATGAAAAAGACACGGAGTCTAGGAGGAATGATTTTGCCTGGGACCACGATGGCCTTTTGCTCATTGCCTTGAATGCTCGCTTCAAGTTCAGGGAAAGGAATTATTGGATCCCATAGTGTCTAGGAATATAGGAATATGGGATACGAACTGCCGTTTCTAATATAAAACTAGCAGTAGATAAGGTGAAGTATTCCTCCCGAGTGAGGCATTTGTACAATATTTTTGCCGGAAGTAAACCGACATGATGAGTATTTCTTGAGAGGAAAGAAATGGCTGCACTAATGTAGAGTTGGACATTGTGCGGTTGCACTATTGGAGAGTTAGGAGATTATCCAGTACTAGCCATTGTATTGGCTCATAGATCGACAATGTCACATACGTATGTATGTACGTAAGTATGTGTATATATGTATACATATGTGTGTGTGGATTTGGCTACACTTAGATGGATCTACATCGAGATCAAGTCTACATTAGATAATAAAGATCACATATCGATGATCCGTACCATTAGATATGATGTACTATCTTTGAATTGCATACGCATCCAAAAAATTATGATTTAGAGACTCAGTGATCAATATATATATAATTTTATATTATTTAGACGGTCCATTTTTTGACCATTTGATACATATATTAATTAGGAGTCTCCAAAATAAATGATTTTTGGTATAAATAGTTTAGATATAGTAAATCACATCCAATAGGTCAAATCATTAACTCATTTTTCAATCTAGACTTGACCAAATCTAAATGGAGATCGATTAACTCGAGTATAGCTGGGTCAGGTTTAATTGGATGATGGGGGTTACGCATCAATAATCCAAATCATTGGATGTAATCTACTATCTTTAACTGCTTATATATGAAAACTCATATGATTTGGAGACTTCTAACCTATCAATTTTAGTATCTCCAAATCATTTTTTTTTGTGTATGAGCGGTTCAGAGGTAGGAAATCATATTCAAAGACTCGAATCATTAATATTGAATCTCCATTATCTAATTTAACATGATCGGATTTGAATAAAGATCCACTCAAGCTTAGCAATATCTCTCTCTTATATTTTTGGGGGCATCTTACATGGCTACTTGGACGATCCTCTCCAATACTTGGTTGAATTGCAGAGGTCCAATCTTTCAATCATACTATCGCGCAATAGAAGGGTAGATGTAGTTGAAAGAGACTTTTATAATTTAACCCTAAACTAGAAACAACCCAAATTCATTGGGCAGACTTATTTTAAATTGTAAATAGGCTCAACCCAAATACCTAGGCCTCGACACAAAAAGTAGATACACAAGTCTCCGCTCCACAAAAGTAGGATTAAATGCCTTTTTCAATTTAGGTCAGGTCAAAAAGTCTTTAATCCATGCCCAACCTATTTTAGATATAATCCATAGTATCCAACTCATTTAGTCCGTATGGACCTATTATCCAACTTATCAATATCTTACTCATCAATAATGATAAATTTCGTAAACTATAATTTTCTAATTTTCAATTTCAAAATAACCCTAATCAAATTATTTTATTAAAATTTAAAATATTCATATAGAATCCGTAATTGAATTTCTCTTTCAGAAGTCTTCATAAAACATGAAAGTCTTCTGTAAATAAAGAAATTTTGAAATTGTTGCACTTTGAGAATAAGAAAAAGAGGCAGAGAATTTCCTAATTAACAAGTGATAGAAAATTCGATTTAAGAGGAAAGGAAGGATTCAAAAATTTCTAGAATATCTAGACTCAAAAATTTTCCGAGGAGTTGGAAGATAATTAAGAACCAAGAGACAAATAAATTTTAATGCATTAAAAAAATAATTATAAATGAATTATTTTTAAATATTCTTATAATCTAGATTCTAATCAAAAAATGTCAAATCCAAAAAGTTTTAGCAATCACGTCCGTCTCCACATGCATTATTTTTAATATAACTAAAAATATGGTATTTAGATTTGGTATTCAAATAAAGTGAAAAAAAGGAGAAAAAAAATAAAGTAAAGGAAAAAAAGACATGTGAAAACTTAGTATACTGTTTCCTTCACTTTTCTTCCTCTTCTTCCTCTATTTTTTCTCTTAATCATTAATTATGTAGCATTTCTTTTCATTCTTATCATGACTCCACTAGAGCATAGTCCAATGCACAATTACCACCATTTTAAGAGTTTGAACATCAATTTTAAATTTTCGTTCCATCCATGCGACCCATTTGACGGCTAAACCATATCTAACCAATTTATAAGCGGTTCGGTCTCAACCAATCCACACCTAATCCAATTATGTTAAAATCACCATCCAAAACTATTTCTTTGGGTGTTTTCAGGGGAGTTGGCGGATCCAAGTCCCCCTCTATTGGACCAAACCTGGTAGATACCTTTAGAGAACGTCCTGTGGAATAGCTGACATGGCATGTACTATTTATCGACATCACACCAACTTGACACCTAATAATCTTGTAAATTTTGTTTATTTATAACTCTAAAAGATCAACCTAATGCAAAAAATATATAAAATATATCAATTGACCCATGAAATAGTCCACCTAATCCTGCCCAACAATCTAATGTTGCACTACCATGATAGCAAAGTAGATGTAACTGGTTCCATGCACAAGTTGAATTGTCGCAAGTTACTGGAGCCACTACATTCACTGCATGGCCCAATGTAGCACACAGATAGCTGGGGAGTTAGGCTGCTTTTAAAGACCCCATTTAGCAAAGTTTTTGGTGGGCCAGAAAGCACTTTCTGATCCTTCAAAAGTACTTTTGGATGGAATAGAAATGTTTGGTAAAAAAATCGAAAATCTATTTTAACTTTGCTAGAAAGCTAAAACTTCTTCTTGAGATAAACTCCAAAATGGAACTTCTTCGGAAGAGCATTTTTAGCATGTATCGGACAGCTGTTTTGATTTATATATTTTTTTTGAACTAAAATACTCATAATAAAATATTATAATTATAGAAAATGTCCCTCTATATTACATAAATCTCTAGAAATCCCAATAAAGAAAACAAAAAACCCAAAAATTAGTTTCTAAAAATATTATATTAATAAATTACTATATTATAATAATATTATAATACATTACAATAATATAATATTATATCATATATTTATGTATTAATATATATTATAATATATTTTATTATGCTCTATTGTATAGTACTATGTAATGTTCTTTATGATCATTTTGTTATACCAAAAGTATTTTCTTAGTTTATTTATCAAACACGTATTAAAGTTTCACGGTACTTTAAAAATGTAGTTACCAAATAGAAAATTTTTTTTTATAAAAGCTCTACTTCAAAAAATTCTACTGCCAACAGCTCTGCCAAATGGGGCCTAATTCTCTTCTGATGGCAAAGTAGTTGTCTCCATATAGCTTGTCCATACATTGTCTTGGAAAATCATTGTTCCAATACCATGACCTTTCCCCAATTATTCCAATATTGGCCAGCTAATAACCATAGAACAATTCAAAAACACAATCGCCTGCAAGCTGACCTAAAACAGAAGGGAGCATCGATAGAAGTGCAAGCAATTTTGCTAGAAGTCTCTTTGTGGTCATGCAAGAGACATGGGTTCAAATTCACTTTTGTGCCCATGGTAAATGCTGGGTACCCAGGTGCAGAACGGCATCTAAGTAGTAAGCCCATCCTAAGATGAATACTCTCCTATTTCAACTTCCCCGGAGCTCCCGGCAGCACAGCTTCTCCGCCCATACGGGGATGGAGCAATGGAAGTATTGAGAATCCAAGATGATGGTCCCTAGTTGCTTTCGGCGCATTGACATATGAGACAATGCGAGCAGAATGTTTAGAGCTCCCAGGAAATTCGCAGCATATATTGCACACATCAGGAAGATATCTATAAATCAGACATTACCAAAAGAAATGGCTTGATCTCTCCTATCTCACATATCTTGATGCCCACTGCCAAACCAAGTCCAATTCCGCTTCCAGGCTATGACATCATAGTCGAGCAGCATCAGGCAACATCCAGAGCCGGTCTATCCTGGAATTTGAGCTTTAAGACCATAGCAGAGCAGATTAGGCTACTTTTGATTGATTTCAAGAAGCTGATTAGATTGATTTTGGTCCATGCTTCTTAAAACTATTTTTGTTTTTCCAGGATGGGTTGATGACAATTATTCAAACAGGATCCATTTCCAAAAGTTTTCTAACCAGATAAAACTCCAACTAACTTGCCACATTTCCAAACAGATTCTTAATCAACCAATCACAAAAACAAAGAAGTTCATAAAATGTAGAATTAATTAAAACTTAAATAGCCAACTTGTCTAATTGGAAAGTTTCTACAGAGGGTGAAAAAAAATCTCAATGCTAAATGTTGACCATATGATCAGATAAATCACCTGAAATTCATGTCGATTTACAAAGCAGGCACCCCAGGACATGATGAAAAGGACAGACCTTGGGAAGAACAGAAGTTCAACACCTTTCAAATCACTCTGGAATGGCGGCAGATAGCTGATCCAACAGCAATGGTAGCAAAGCTAGACCTGATAACGAGAGAACTGCTATATATCACCAGATAATAAACAAGAAACAATGACAACATGAAAGCTTAAAAAGCAAAATTTATTGCAGTTTGTTTATCATAATTATACTCCCAAAACCAGTTCTTCACCTAACTCCAACTGAATTCTTCAAAAATGACTATTAGATGTTAAGAGTGTCATTCAATTGATTAGAATCTCTGAGCAAAATACAGCTGATTATAATCGAAAGGTCCGAATAACACATATTCTTCAGGTTATGTACTAATTAAATGGTAAAACTAACTTACGCTTTTCCATCCTGGGATGCATAACAAGCACAAGTGGAACCATTGCCCTTACCCTTTGCATTTCCTTCTTAAGAGGAATTGAAGTCATCATGGTTGGTTGTTGAAGCCTGTAGTGCCTTGCAGATCACATGCGCGATCCTTGCAGTCCAATTTTCCCCATCTAGCATTCACTCTATTGCAGGGAAATGTCAATTTTCCAAGGCTGTCAAGAGAAGCAAAACTCAAACTATCAATTTAACTAATGGAGCATGTCACAAAAACTACCGGAACTGCTAGCAGGAAGTAGAGAAGGGAAAAAAGGACAACATTCGCAGTAAAAAAATTAAAAAAAGTTTGATTTAACCAGGAACCTTCGGTTAACAACGTTGTGCACATGGCATAGCCATTGAGAGAATTCAGCTTGTGATCCAGCTTGTACAGGGTTTGCTCTGTGAAACAATCAAAATAAATTGATTATGCAGAGATGAAAACATTGTGTATCACTATCGATTTCTTTTCTTTTTCTCTTTATTTTTTTAAAAAAAAATCAAGACTTTGACTCTGCTTCAGCAGGTTTTGAGCTTCTTCTGCCAAAAACCAAAAAGATCAAGTATACAAATAATTCATAATGGTGACACACTAAAAACTGATCATATTAACTATTAATCTGACTGTTCAGATAAATAGCAATGTTCTTGATAGTCATAATGCTTTTCAAGGCCAGTCTTCTAGCATGAAGGATAGAAAAGGATGCATGTATCACTTACTTCAAAATTTCCTTAAAATGATCTGCACATTCTTTACAAGGATAAAGTCGAGATAATATGACCATCTACATAAAGAAACAAGTTCCACGTCATCTATATTTCACATGTACAAATAAAAATTCCTATGATTCTAATGACAAATAACTCGGTGCATGCCGTTCATCTCAAATATCCATAAATTAAGGGAGGCGATGATGTAACAATCAGTGTCGAGCAAACAGATCAACAAGACTGAGATGACTATATCAAGATAATATCTCATGGATTTAGATGTAAGCCCCGTGGAAGAATACCATAAAAAGCACCAATGCATAATGCAAAGGGAAGAAAACAAGAAAGGCCTTTTAAAGTATACTGGCAAAAACCTTGCTGCATGCTATTCATATCCATAAAAATAGGGGCAGGCATGATCTGACAACAAGCATTTTAGTGAACAGATCTATAAGATCCATAAAACTGAGATGACTACACCAAGATAATATTGCATGTACCAAAATGTAATCCCTGTGGAACGATACTGTGAATTTAAGTAATCCTAAGTAATGCATTAATGATTACATGTGCCATAGGATATTGATCCTAAGTAAAACGCAAGGGAATATTTCTGGATGACCCTGCTGAATAGTAATAAAACCATTTTTGAGCAGATCATAACTACTTTGACAATAATACACTTAATGCTGTTTCTTATTCAAAACTTGAGGAAAAAAAAAAGGAAAAAAAAAAGTGAGACACCAGATAAACAAAAATTCCAACCGAACTATAGTTGGTTTAAAAAGCCTATACAATCATAATTGCCAAAATTCCATAGACATGCACTCAAGCAGGAAAACAATTAATTTGTATCAGCTCCAATTTCTAGGAACTAGACCATGAACCTTAAGTAGTCATTTTTCAATTGTTCAGACTACTACAGCATCGCTGCAATGCTAATGGCACAGCGAATTCATCTCTATCTAATCACCCTGCTCAGTGCTACACCTATTTCCCAGTCTTGCAACGAATATATGTACTTGATAACAAAGTTTGGATTGAAAGCATTGCTAGTTGATATAAGGAGCAAGATCTTGGAAACTAAATGGAATGATTAATTTAAGAAAACTTGACTTCCATTTAAATGCAATCATGTCAACTTCATAATGAAGGGCATAACAAGCATACCATACCAGTTCTTTTACATCACGTTTTTGCTGTCTTGTTGGGTGATCTGGAAACTGAAAAGTTCAGTGTCAGATAGGCATTGAAGAAGTCAGCAAGTTGCAGATGTAAATGTTTTTTTCATTAAAGAAAATTGACATAACACTTTAATATTTAAGAATTTGGTAGAAGGAAATCAAGCAGCATCTTGTCATGAAAAAACAATGGCATTGACACCAGCATTATGTTTTGGGCCATTCACACAATCAAGATAGGTTTTAACTAGGAAAGTGGAAGAAGATTTACTGAAAATTATGTCTGGTCCCTGAAACAGATCCAGCTTAGCAAGTGAAATAAATAAAAATTGAAAACTTTATATGCACATATCCAGAAGGGGATTACAAAAAAATTACAGTTATTTCAATATTGATCAAGATCTATGATCATATAGCACCTATAAGTAATCAAGAAACATGCATTAATGCATTCAGACAAGTAGTTTCAGTGAACCTGTTTTCAAGCACAATACCTTTCATCAGCCCATGATACTACTGTGACCAGATTGATGAGCACACTTAACTAGGTCTTACCGAGAGTTCTTGAGGGCATTTTAAGTTTACATATAAAAGTTTCACAATGAAGGTGAGCCTTAAAGCAATGGTGAGGTTGCTTCATTATGACTTGGAGGTTACAAATTCGAAACATGGAAACAGACTCTCCACACGTAGGGCTAAGGCCGCATACATCTGACCCTCTCCAGACCTCGTAATGAAGTTTTTTAGATGAAAGACAACACTCAGTTCGTATAACATTAAGATATGGGACAAAGCTACCAATAGTACTGGGACAATACTACTAGTATATGGGCGTATTGTTCAATATAAAATACTTAGCAACTTGAAACTAATGAAAAAAGTATAAATTATGACACTTGAACCATGGAAACACAAGATTTGGTCGCACTTGTCTAAGATCATCAAGTTTGCAAATGACATGGTAATATTCTTCATGTTTGTTCTGTTATTTCATGAATTTTAGCCAAGGAGACTAAATATGGGCAACTAACTGCTGCATGAAGACTCTGGAAACAAGTCTTACATTTAATCCATGTAGAAGTTTCTAGCACGAAACATTGACTTATTCCCCTTAATGTCTAGCAGAACGTTTTCTGTTTTTATCTTTTCAAAACCTAAATTCCTATAATTTGCAATTAACCAGTCAGCCTTAAGGTCCTTATCTCTTTATGCTTGAATAACTCCTTAAGAATAAACAATCAATAAAGACTTTACAAACTGACCACAAACATTCAGGAAAATACTTATTTAAAACATGCAATGAAAGATCAAAAGAACTAGGAGATCCTAACAGCTCCAGGTATCATCAAATTCACATCGAACACCTTGTCCAGTGATCTTTTACATAAACAATGGAAAAGTCCGATAAGTTTACATGTCGGTTGCCTGAAAAAATAAGCCCTTTTACACGAACATAGGTTTTGCAGCCTATTTATCGAACTATCCAACAACTATACAAAGGACAGGTGACAAATTTTTCATCTATATGAGTAAGCCATGCAGAGTTAACAACTGATCCTTGTAAAGGGAAATAATCAAACACCTGTGCTGCAATGGTGTGGAGCAGAGTCCAGGTAGCCCTCCCGAGCTCCTCCTTCGTCAATGGAATCGCCGACTTCTCCTGAACAAATTCGAACAAGAATCAGCAAATCAAACCAACAACTAAACATAAAGACTTCTTCTGCTGTCCGTTGGTGAGAAGGGGAGAGCGGGAGTGCCTTCATGGGAGAAGTGGCATCCGTGGATTGAGGAAGAGCGGAGGGCTTGGAGGATACAAAGAGTAGAGGCGGGGACGAGCGGTGGTGGTGGTGGTCTTGGGGCGCGGGAAAGAGGCGGGAGAGATGGGTTTGGACGCAGCGGGAGAGGGATTCGGTGGCTTTTAGGATGGCTTCCAATGGATTTTCCGACATTTTTTTTTGTTCTCTCTGCGTCGGAGGAGATGACTATGGACGCGCCGGCGATGAGAAGCGAACGAAGGCTAGGCAAAGACGCAAGGATAACGTCAGGAGGCGGAGCGGATGAAGACCTCGCGGGTATGGCTTTTGTTTTCCATTTTATTAATTTTGTGTATAAAACATATCTGATCACTGATTTTGCCAGAAAAACATCATACTTTTTTCCCCATAAACGAATTATTAAACTTATTATAATCCCAAAAATATCGATATTTATATGCCAACATTCTTAATTATTTGAAATTTAGTTCTACTTATTGTAATGGAGAATAAATATTCAGTGAATGGTTCAAATCTAACTCAATGAATTACAGATTCCAATCTTATGTATTCAAATGTTTACTTCAAACTATTTTTGTAGGGGACGGGAACTCAAATAATAATAGTCCCTTTGGATGTTTAGTTGTTGTCAGGTCCTTTAGGACCTGATCGTTAAGCTATAAAATATCTATTTTTATCGATTGAAATAGACTGAGCCATAAGGATTAAGATATGATTAATTAAAGTTGAGAAATATCCTATATTCAAGTCTGACCCAATGACTTACTTGAATGCGCCAAATTCAAAATTAAAACAGTATTGAGCATCTACAAAGTTAGTGACCAAGGACCGTCTAATAAGAAATCTAAATATATTTCTGGTCGGTGCAAATATAAAAAAATAAAAAAATTAGTTTATTCAAAAATTAAAAAAATATTTTTATATAAATCCTGAAGCTAGAATTTTATGACAATTCCATTATTTTATTTTTATATAGGCTCTAGTTGAAACATTTTTTAAAAATAGCTTAAAATAACATAGCAAGAGCAGCTTAAGTGGTTGCATGAATTCTTATATTTCAAATATTTCTTTTAAGAAAAGAAAAGGACCAGCCCCACCTGCTTTTTCTTTACATCTAGGGCTCGTTTGGTTCGCAGAAAAAGAAGGGGGAAAAATGGGGTCAACGGAAAAGTAATGAGATGCCTCTCGTTTGGTTGGAGTTTTCAAAGGAGAGAGATGGAAAAGTTGTATTTTCATGGGAATATGATTCCCACATCTTATGGGAAAGTTTTTTCAATGAGAAACATGAGAAAGTTACTTTCCCATGAGACGGGAATCACTTTATTTTTATTTTTTCCTAAAAAGATCCTTCAGCATTAAAGAAGCATTAAAGAGGCATTAAAGAACTAATTTTTATTAAGGGCATAATAGGAATTATATATAACTTTCCCAGAAAAGTGGATGGCCAACCAAACATAAGCACTTTGGAAATTTGTTATTTTTCCATGGTCAACCAAACATGCCAAAAGTACTTTTCTAGGCATCCTCTTTCTAGAAATTTGTTTCCCAAAAATCATATTCCTAGAAGAGAAAATGCTTTCCGCGAACCAAACGAGCCCCTAGGGATGAGTCCAAGAATACAATGAAAATTCCAAAAAAAACAAATTCTAAACTTCAAAATCACATGACTCTTCTCGGAAAAATCAAAGTAAAATCTCTTCTGCCTACAATCAATAAAAAAAGTTCCTGCTATTGGAAGCCACTAAACATTGGAGATGGGGGAAACCATTATCATCAAGAATATCATAGCTATGGAGGAAGGAAAGGGGAGACCAATAAGAGAAGGGGGCTCTTAACTACATAAAAAATGGAGAGATTTTGCAAGATAGAAAACATGCGCATCGCAAATAGGCTCAAATATAGGAAGAAAAGAGGGAGGAAGAAAGAGACAGAAGAAAGATGAAAGAGGGAAACATTATCAATATTATTGATTGGAGGAGAGTGGAAGAAAAGAAGAAGGGGGGAGGGAAAGAAAGAAGAGGAAGAAGAAAAGAAATATTATCAATATTATTGATTAGATACCTTGCTAGTACGTGCCATCCATCGTTACTAATTGATAAACTTTTACAATCAACAAAAGCTCACTCAAAGCTTACAAAAAAACATGGTTAGTGGTGGTGTGGCTTTGCAGGCCAAGCATGTTTATAGTGAGGCTAATGAGGTTGTGGATTGGATGACTTCGTATGTAGCTGATCATTTCAGAAAGCTTTGTGGATTAAAAATAAGGAGTTGCCTAAAGTGCTCTAAAATTTACTATTTTTTGGCTTTTTTTTTGAAGGTATCCCAATGAATCATCCGTTTTAGAGAGGAAAAAAAAACCGCAATCTTGTCACCTTCCAGCTCCAACAGCCTTCAAAAATGCGGTTCCCACTAACATACTAACTTGGTACTTAGCATTATCATCTAAATCTAATCTCAAACATTAACATTTTATATTGCATTGTAATCGACGAACATGCAGAGCTTGGACCGCTCCTTCTTCGCCACCGCAAAATGTCCGACGGCGGCGCCGCCACCCTCGCCCTCCTCCAGTCCTGCGCCACCCTCCGAGACCTCCACCAAGTCCACGCCCAGATGATAAAAACCCAGCACGACCGCTCCTCCTTCCTCGCCGGCAAGCTCGTCGCCTTCTGCTCCTGCCGCGGCGTGATGGACTACGCCCTCTCCGTCTTCGCCCACGCCCCCTCCCGGGCCTATTCGCCCGCAACTCCATAATCCACGGCTACCTCCAGGCCTCCTCCCCCCACCTCGCCCTCCTCTTCTTCGCCTCCCGCCCCGCTCTCCCCCCCAACTCCTATACCTTCCCCCTTCTCTTCAAAGCCTGCGCCCAACTCCACGACCTCCCCCTCGGTAAAGCCCTTCACGGCCACCATCTAAAGCTCGGGTTCCACTCCGACCTCCACGCTCATACCGCCCTTCTCTCCCTCTACGCCTCCTGCGGCGAAGTCATCTCCGCACGCAAGCTGTTCGCTGTTGGTCCCCACAGAGACTGCATCGCTTGCTGGAACGCCGTCATTTCGGGTCTCGTCAAGGGTGGCCACTCGAAGGAGGCCTTAGAGCTATTTTACGAGCTGTTGGGAATGGGAGGTGGTGATGGGGAGACTCCATTAAAGGCGGATGAGATCACAATCGTTAGTGCTCTAGCCGCTTGCACGGATCTCGGCGCGCTGGACTCGGCAAAATGGATGCACGAGTATGCTCTGAAGAACGATCTCCGGGTTAATGTGTGTGTTGGCACGGCGCTGATTGATGCTTATGCGAAGTGTGGGAGCATCGATCTTGCGAGGAGGGTGTTTGATGAGATGCCCGAACGGAATGTGATGTCTTGGACCGTGATCATTAGAGGACTTGCCATGTTTGGGAAGGGCGAAGAGGCTCTCGCATTGTTCTCCAAGATGGTTGCTGAGGGTGTAGCACCTGATGATGTTACATTTGTTGGTGCTGTGTCGGCTTGCACTCATTCAGGATTGGTTGACGAGGGCCGGCGTATCTTTGACAGTATGAGCAAGCGTTTTAATGTTTCGCCAAAGATGGAGCATTATGGTTGCATGGTCGATTTGTTGAGCAGGGTGGGGTTGTTGAAGGAGGCATTGGATTTGATAGAGAGTATGCCAATGAAGCCTGATGCTGCACTCTGGGGCTCTCTATTGAGTGCTTGCAGGAGGAATCCAAGTCATCTGGAGCTTGCTGAGTATGTGGCTGGTCGTTTAATGGAGATCGAGCCGTATAGTGATGCTACCTATGTCTTGCTATCAAACATCTATGCTCACCATAATAGATGGGGAGATGTTGGGAGAATTAGGGCATGGATGAAAGCTAGAGGAATAAGCAAGACTCCAGGATGCAGCTCTGTTGAATTAGATGGCGTGATTCATGAATTTATCGTTGGGGATAAGTCACACCCCGACATCGAAGAGATGCATGCAATGGTGGAAGAGATTGGAATGAGGGTTGCCGAGATGGGACATGTGGTGAATACTTCAGAGGTATTGCTTGACATTGAGGAGCATGAGAAAAGGAATGCTTTGATGCTTCACAGTGAGAAACTAGCTCTTGCATTTGGACTCATCAGGACCGATCATCCCGCACCCATTCGGATTGTGAAGAACCTTCGAGTTTGCAGCGATTGCCATTCGGTTATGAAGCTTGCTTCCAAGGCCTTCAGCAGGGAGATCATTCTAAGGGATAGGAATAGGTTTCATCGATTTGCTGAAGGATTCTGCACTTGTGCTGATTTCTGGTAGAATATTTGTTTATGTTTATAATCATACTCTACTAAATGATACATGTAGGAAAGATATGTATATTTTCATTTACAAAGGGAATGATGATGAATGCACCATTGGCATTCGATCTTTGTTTTCAGGGAGGTTAATAATTTTGGATTGTGAGCTCGATGTTTTATTATGAGTTCGGATTCCATAGATGTTGTCATTGAAAGCAATAAACAGCCAAGCTTTTGGACATAGACTAACCTATTAATAAATCATAGAACTGTCATTCTGACTGGGCATAGTTTTTCTATTATTTCCACCTAGCATCTGATGGATGTCCTCTAAATATAACTGCATATATAAATGAACGTACTAAAAAGCGACCAAAGCGCCTGTTGATGTAACACCATTCTGATGATGCCTCCAAATGCTTGAGGTGCCTAAAGCTATGGTGCATCGTTGGGAGGTAGATCTCTGTAAGTCTATGATCTCAGATACTTTGAAATGGTTACATAGATCACATGCTCGGTCCTTGTTTGGAAGAACAATGTCCTGCATCTTGGAGTTTACCACCTTCCACCCAGTGGTGAAATCAGTCTTCCTTTCTCAAGATATTAAATTTTAACAAGATTGCAACATTAGCATTGCGTATCAATACTTTCACAAGAAGCACTGATAACAATAACCATGTACATGAATCAAGTTTGGATTAAACAACCAAGTAATCATCCCTATAGAGGGACTAATTTCAGTTGCAAAACACAGAATACAACAGATAATTTAATCACAAAAAATTCTCACTGTCTGTTGTTTGTTCTGTAAGCATCATCAGCTGAAGACGTATCCATGTCATTCAAACCCAACTCCTCATTCTGCTCCCAGCTCCTCTCGTACTCTTCAACTGAGATTAACGCGGATCATGTTAGATAACCGCTAAGTATACCTTCATTCAACTAGTAAATTTGAGAGAACAGTAACTGCTGTCATAAATGTATTATGTTTATCAAAAATTCCAGTATAATGGGGCAATGAGTGCATATATGGAGATTAACATGGTGGGGAACCATATTAAAGAAAATTAAACCACTTCTAAGAAAATTTGGTAGCTTCCATAAGGTCAGGTTCTACTTTCTGAGACCAGCTCATCTGTGAGTCCCCCACCTTTGTTAATTTCTTCCCTTTAAATTAGTAACAGAGATATAAAAAAAAGAACTTACAGATGAGTTGCTTGTCGTCTGCTATGGAGTCTGTGGTAGGAGAAACAAAGGAACTCGCCAATGCATCATCAATAATCAAAGTCCAAGGTTCTTCCAAACTTAGAAGCTGCATAAAGTGAGACAACAAACATTAAACTTCATAAGAATATGAAAGTGGATCTTGTTTTCTTCAAAAGAAATAGGTTTACCAAGTCGCAACCAATATAACAATGAAACAGTGTACAAAGCCATTCTGACAAATCGTACAAAGATTCGTGGTGGTTAAAATTTCAAGTGAACCGGACGACACGACGGAAAGCATAACTTTCTATAAATGCTAGGAACACAATTTACTATACCCTAATTAGATGATTATTTCAGATTGCATCGCTTCTTATTTTCTTCTAAAACTCTTATTTACATATGATTCAGATCTTATTATGTGATCTAGCCAAAAAGATCTCATATATGTTACCATAAAAGCGCACATTTATTTGCCAGACATTATTAGCCTCCGAGTGAGGACGGCAGCAACACGAACAATATATTTTTTAATGAGATCCTGTACTATCGTTTATTTCTTTGGTCATGAATTCTATTTTTTGGCAGCTCAACCATTTGTCACTGCTGTATTCAACCTGACAGGAAAGAGTGCTGCCAGTGTACAGGCATTTTGCACAGGCTAATGTACAGGCCACTGCTATGTGCAGACTTTACTCAGAGTTGGCCAGTATTTTAGAATTTTCCACAAGAAATGTTTGGTGGAGATATATATCCCGACATACTATTATCTTGTCAAGGCATATCGTGAAAAGAGTTCATAGGTCTTGTAAGAAAAGTAATAACAGTAGATCACATAGTACCAGGGGTTCCACCGTACCTTAATGAGCCTTGACTTAAAATCCTGAAACTTTTTCCTTTTCCACTCCTCCGTGCTATCACCCAATGTAAACCCATGTACTCTCTCAAGACCTGAAAGCAACACTTGAATCATTTATCAACCTCTACAATAACTTGAAGAGACTGTTTTACATGACAGAGTAATAGAACACATCCAAACAATTCATCAAGAACACCATTAAAAGATAACATATAAATAGCACCCAACATTATTAAGATGAAATTATCAACATAAAAGATTTATGATAACACCATATTGACAAAATCTACCAAGGCACTAAATAAGAAATAAAGAATTGTTATCATTCAGTGTTTGAAAAGAATATGTGGCATTAATCTATTGACAACCAAAGTATAATGTGCTTTTGAAGAAGAGCTGCAAGATAAAACTTACTTTCGCTAATTTTAGTAATCAAACCTTCAACAGTTGTAACAATTCCACCTAATGTGCCAGTTCCAAGCTCCAAATCGAGTTCAGGAACCTTTACACTTGCAGTATCTGACTGGAAAAGAGCAACACAAATGCTGTTAAGAATAAATTTAAATTTGCTAGACAAATTGAAGATATTGATACATTTGAATTAATTGACAACACTATGAGAAAAAATGATGTTTAAACCAAAAAGGCAAGACCATGATCATGCATCTTGATGAATACTAAACATTAAAAATTTTCGTAGAGTATAAACTCATTATTCTCACTTTATAGCTGTATAATTTGGACCTGCAAATATAAGCTTAATCACTGCAAGATGCAAGTAACTTGTATACAGTATGAAATACCAAGGCATATCCCAATCATGCTCATTATACTACTGCCAGTCGATCAACATGTGCAATAGATTTGAAGTCTTATGTTCGTCATTCCAAAAGGTAATGAAGTGCTATGTTTGTCATTCCAAAGGATGGACCTTGTCCCATGGATTCACAACTTACACAGGCCTTGCTTTTTGCTAAAGCATTCTTCCTTGAACAGTTAATGCTTACTCTCATGATGTTTAACCTATCCTGCTGCTTGAATTAACTCTTGAAATCACCACTTCAGTTGGTATTACCTTATCTCCCCAAGGCACACCTCTTTCTCCTTACCAAGCCTGGACAACATGGATAGGATTAAGGATAGCAAGCAAGCAAGCAACAAAACAGCAAGAAACTTACACAGCTGGGATAAGCAACCCAGGAGTTTGTTTTATTGTCATATTAGAAGTCCTTATGGATGAGCTAAAGATGGATACATGAAGATAAACGTTATCTTAAATCCTGCTAGTTCACCATTGCTAAATTCATTTATGGTCTATATAACCAAACTGTTTCTGATGTGACAATCCTGTCATTATATGAACATTTTCACCATTCTTAAATTTATGTCCATATTGCTTAATATATGAAAATACACAGCCAGGAAAAAGTTTATTGTAAGCATTTAAAAAATGTAAAATGCCAAAGTTGTGTTAATAGACTGCAAAGGAGCAAAACAAGGACCGTATGTACAGCCATGTATTTTGTTCTGTTTTGATATGTATGGACTTTCAGATTTAGCAAGGATTATTTATTCCGGACAGCAATTGAAGAAGCCCTCTACCTAAACTGTAAGTTAAATCGCTCCTACCTGAAGTGTTTGCCTTATCATATTCTGAAATCTAATCTAACCATGTTGTTCACCTCAACATCTTGCTCCACTCATCCAAATGATAACTGGGTTCACTTGCAGTAGCTATCCATACTCCTGCATGCTGTCTTAATGGCTGCTGCAAAGGAGCGGAGGGAGTTTGCTGCTCAAGCAGGCTATGGACCAGTTCTAGTTATCTTCCGTTTGAATAGAGTGTAACACCCGCATCATCTATCTCGAAACAGTCACTGATCCTGTAGAATCCTAACCAGTCCACTTCTAGATATTTGGAGTTGGGCATAGTTAATGGGACTTTTCTTTTGCTTGTCATACCAAATGTGTCGCAAACGCCCCTGCAGACTGGCTAGTTTACCCCGAATATCCCCGTCCGCACTCCCCCCACCCCAAACCACAAAAAGTGAAATGGGAGAAAAAACTTCTAGATTTAATTAGCCCCGGACTTAATAAACATGCAGTTGCTATCCATACTCCTCCCAGCTGTCTTAATGGCTGCTGCAAAGGAATGGAGGGAGCTTGCTGCTCAAGCAGGCTATGGACCACTTCTAGTTACCTTCTGTTTGAATAGAGCGTAACTCCCACATCATCTATCTTGAAACAATCGCTGATCCTGTAGAATCCTAACCAATCCACTTCTAGATATTTGGAGTTGAGCATAGTTAATGGCACTTTTCTTTGGCTTGTCATACCACATGTGTCGACAATGTCCCTGAAGACTGGCTAGTTTACCCTGAATTTCCCCATCTGCACTCCCCCCACCCCCCACCCCAAACCACAAAAAGCGAAATGGGAGAAAAAACTTCTAGATTTAATTAGCTCTGGACTTAAATAAACAGGGTTCAGTTTCCATGCTAAAAGGAGCTATAAGTTTGATGACACTTGGCAACTTAGCTTGTTTTCAATGATTATAAGTCAGGCGATCTGATTATAATTAGACCATTCCTTTATCATCAAGATATTGTTCCAATGATCCAAATAAGGAATCAATAAGCATGCCGAGTTAAATTTGTACCAAGTGAAAGGTCTACCAATACTGCAATTCTGGTCTGAGCAGACAGGGTTCAGTTAAAATGATAAAATTTTGAAGTGATAGACAAAATGTTCAAAAGCCAAACCTAGCAAGAAAGAATCCTACCTTTATCACGTCGCGGCTAAGATCTTGCGCATTCCGCACATATACTGTGATCTTCTTTCCTTTTTTAGGAATTTCACCACCAGGTTTCAACTGTTTATAAAAAAGAAATGCAAGTTTAAGAACAGTAAGTGATATTACAACAACACATTCTGTGCTCACATGATATCATAATAACACAAGAAACTTGTGAAAAAAAAAATCAATGAATGGACTAGTTACAACAGGATCTAGGATAATAACAAACCTCTGAGCTACGATAGCCACACAGATCACACGTAGTCGCCATAACAATCACGTCTCGAAAATACGGAATTTCTTCATGTGATTAAAGTTGAACAAAGCCTCATCGAAATTATATCAGTAAGATGCATTATTAAATGCAGGAGGTGAAATTCACAAAGCAATTTAGCTCAGTTAGTCTTTCTTTATTTGCCTTCTTTTTTTCTTTAAACATTCAGAGATAGCTTCTAAACTCATTCATAATCCACTTGAGTGAGGGCAGTAAGCAGTGCGCGATTTGTATTTAATGTTCACTGTATTCAATGCTTGATTACTGATGAACAAAATGCATGGATAAATCAGGTAGATGCAACTTGGAGATATAGTAATACTGATGATAAAGAAGCTAAGATAGGATACTGGTAGCATAAAAGCGAGTGACGCATGCAGTTCCACAAGCTCCACATGTAGACGGCAAAGTGTCAACCTGTGCAGAATGGGCAATGAGGAAAGGTGTACATGACACAGAATAAAAAGTAGAAATTCTATATCTATCCAGTAGCATAATCTTACCTCTTCTGGTGCTGAATACCTACATAAGGCTGCAGCAACTTCCTCAGTGTTACCCTGAGCAATAGCACGACGACCGGCAACAGCGCCAACTGATCCATGGGGTACCCTTTCCATTCCATCCAGTGCAGGATTATTTTCCTCGGTTGATGCATCTCCATTAACCTGTCTTTCAGCCTCTTCAGCTGCAGATGGTTCAGCAAGAAAACCCAACGCAGCCTGTTGTTCACGTGTCCTTTCATAAAACCTAGTAAACAACAATGGATCTGAAGATGGCGCATATCTGTCCATGCAACAGATATCTACAGAGTCAAACAAACAGGTCATCCAATAAACAGTATTAAATGTCAGAGACTAAATAAGGAATAGCTTATATCCCATGCACCTCACCAACAGAACACTCAAACAAACGAACAAGAAATTATGAAGTACTAATAAATGCCGGACACTAAATAAAGAATAGCTTATATTCCATGCACCTCACCAGCAGAAAGTTCAAACAAATGAATGACAAGAAATTACTGCAATTCTAGAATCTGCTGCATGTGGCCCCTCATTGCGTGCATGGCCCGAACTACCTTTCAAAACTAAATGAACGTATAATACTCATTTTTAAGCACTAGCACACAATAACATATCAGTGATATACGAATATCATAATCCATCATTGTCTTTTATCTACAACAATAAGGCTATATTAGAATTTAAGAAAATATAAGGACGACAGGATGTCTGAGGCCAAGAGACATCCCCTTATTCAAGTAACAAATGATCATTATTTGGTAACATGAGATGGAGACAGAGCTTGAGAGCCTTGATCTGATCTGGGATAGTTAGGATTAGATAAGGTGATACTGTGTGGGACTGTGATTGGATTCAATCCTTAATCCCATCAACTAGAACAAGATGGTATTTGCTCCTAGGGAGAAGAGGGGTGGAGATGGAAAACACCATATCATTGAACAAAAATGTCGAAGCAGATTGGAATGAGGATGAAGCGTATGGACGGACCATCAGACAAGAACTGGCTATTCACAAGTTTAGAATTTTCATTTATGCCCAATTTTGTTAAGATCAGGATCGAGTCAAATCGTAGAGTAGGTCAGATTAGATCAGATCATGGATCAGATTGCAAATTGTAAGACTTTTCCTCTGATATATTTCATAAGTTGTTAAAATATAAAAGAGGTTTAAAAATCAAAATACGAGCTAAATTATAGTACATAAATAAAGATAAAAGGCATACAAATAAGTAGTCCAACATAAGCCCATATATAGACAATCTAGTGAAACAAACCGTCTTCGGTTATTCAGTTTCAATTACAATAATTTAGAAGAGAAAATTTTAACAAGTTGTAAAAATACGAAAAACTTGCCTCTTAACTGTAAGTCCATAAAATCCAATAACAAGCTTGCTAATTTTTACTACTTAAAACTTATTAGGGATAAGTAATTTAAAAGCCATAAAGTCAAATCTTATGATCCAATGGATGGTGTAATTCACAATATGGATCTAGATCCTATGTTCTTAACTGACTCTGATCCAAACATGAGATCCAAATCATTTAAGGCCATTTGAACCAAATCATGAATCTTTAGATTTTATCAACAATGTTTTTTCATTAAAATGATATAAACAATAAAGTTGGTTCAGTAAACTAATGTTTTTACATCACCCACAAAAACAACATCAGAACTCCTAAAATGAAACTTTTCTATTAGGTTACCAAAGGTAAGAAGAGATCAGGTCACTCACGTAGTCATGCTAAAACTAAACAGAACTCATAAGCTTACTGGATCCATTCTTCACCCAAACTCAATAACTTCTCATAACCGAGTCAGCTTATTGGTTGATGCTAAAATCCACAAATTGTGTGCTTACAGAAAGTCCCAAGCATATAAAGTATAGTTGAATGAGAAGCAACCAAATAAAGTTCTAAACATCTAATAGATACTTCCTATGAATGTCATGGAAGTTACTAGATCATGAATGAAAATATAAGCGCATTAAGCATTAAAAAAATATACAATTTACGCTTCAGGTAGCAATTTCAGAAGAATATTCTTACGGGTTCTCAATAAAACTGTTTCCAGCAGGATCATCAAGTATGAAAGTAAAAGCTGCATTTCCAGATGCAAGGGATTTCAGTTTTATCAAGAACTGATCTATAGCTTCAGCTGTTGCAGGATCCAGCTTCTGCAAAATCATGATAAAGACTTCATGTTTTGATAAAAGCAAAGCAGGTTAACCACAAACAAAAATCATGAGTTCCTTAATGCACCTTGCGTTCCTCCTGAAGGGCTTGTAATTCATCCATGGCTCGTAGAAGTATCCCTTCCACCTAGTAGTTGACAATGGTAAGACTGGTAAAGAAGGACCCAAAAATGAAAATGAAACAAAAAAGTGTTACATAACCAAAACAACAAAATAGGCCCATCCACATCTTTGTAATATTTGATTATTTAAGGATCTACATGTTAAGGGAAGTTTATATTTGAAGTTTCCCGTTCTCATTAAACACCATTTCCTTTAAGTCAGAAATTAATGGACAACATCCAAGTAAACTACAAGACAGGTGGCAGATTGTAGCATTCTGACTCAAAATTTGCCAAGTATAACAATATACCACTCTGCCAGCAGTCTGTGCTCAAAGAAACCTTCTATGATTTTACAAAACTCATGTCATTTAAAGAACTCTTTAGAAGCCCAGAAAAATTAGATAAATCCCACAGGATCATAAGTTAACATCATTTGTAGCATGGTCAAAAACATCATTATAAATCTTGCCTCTACCTCATAAGAATAATTGAACAATATCAGGCCAGCAGCTTGTTCATAAAATTACTTTACACACTTTAGTAAACTTGTAGCTACTAGCTAAAGCTAAGTGACCAATTATCGCAATTATTGCATGTATAACCCACCTGGTAGTACATAGTCAAAGTACAGATGCTTTAACATGTATGGTCCATTTCTCCCTTCTGAACCTCCAAACTTTCCTGCATCACTCTTCTTATAGTCCCAAATCCCAAACATAAATCCCTATGCCATCTCACTGAGAGAGAGAGAGAGAGAGGATTTTTTAATTTTTGATACCTCATCCTTGCTTTGGGTTATAAAAGAATCTGCCAAAGTGAAATTTTTTTCCAATATATCTGGATAGTTAAAAACTACCAAGTTTTATATTATCTACCATATCCTCCAGAAAATGGGAAAAAGAATAATACTCATGAAAATTGTTTTTTGCTAATGTTTAGATAACAATTCTACAACTTGAACATTATCAACTCAATTTTGTGTAGATTGATGGTGGTGGTTATTTAGAAAGAAAACAAGTATGCTTCAAGTCATCAGAAATAAAATACAGACGTTCCAGTTCAATCAATTGAAATATTAAAAGACCTTGCCAATCAGTAATTGGAACATGACAAAGTACCGTTAAAATTTTAGTTTTGCGAAGTAGGTTTGTTAGTCTGCAGTATAGTCTAATATGGTGCCCTGTAAGGCAAGGCCATAGGAACTTCGTATCCCACTAGTCAAAACATGATGTCGTAAATATTATAAATAAAATATGGTAGGATAACCTAGTTTGAAGATTGCTACTTAAAAATTCACTCTACACAAAATATATAACATATTTCATCCTATTATTACGGAAAGAACATATAGTCTGAAAGTACCAGTCAAAAGCTTAAGCTTGAGAAGATGGGAGCAACATCAAAGTCGTTCCTAATACAACGGTCTTGGTGATGCCTAAATCTTTCCAATTATTGACTCAACATAATCTTAATTTTATTGTAGTAACAAGTTCTTCCCCTACATAGGGACCAAGGGAAACATGTATATACTGCTTATAATGCACATGGCCGTTAAAGATTTCGGATATAGGACAATTTAACTAAATTCTAATTTTACAAAAAGAATTAATAATTAATTTTTGAAAAAAAAGTGTTTATTGTGGGTTGTTGAATGTTAAAGCTAAAGATTTTTCAGGAGAGAGATTTTTTAGGAGAGATTAGCATTGCTGGGCAGGAAGATTGGCGAGGAATCTTAATAAAAGACCTATGATTAGAAAGAGCATGCCAAGGTTAAAAGCAGGGACATTAAAGGGGAAATCTAATAAGGGCTGTTATGGGAATTGGAGAACTGGCAACTTTCTTGCTTGTACAGTGTTAGAATGTAAACAACTCACCTTGCATCTCAGGTTACACAGGTCAAACTTTTGGTAGCAACAATCGAGAAATCATAATGGCAGTTCAAGTTACTATGTGCATTCTACGTAGGAGTTTCCATCCCCCAGTTCCACAATACTCCTTCAAGGTTCACTTTCTCCCTTCGCATCTTTGAGATATCATTTGATTTAAGCTCTAATAAAGTCATTCTCAACTAATATATAAATAAGAACATCACTAAGAATTCACCCAAATTTTCTTTCTGATGTCAAATAAGGTCATTCCTCTTCAGGTTTCATGCATTGATTTTAGACACTAAATCAAAATCCCTTACAAAATGTTGCATGTCTTCAATCTTGCAACTCAGTAGATCTTTCAAAATCCTTTTCATAACCTATAAAGTAGCAGCTATCGGTTAATTTAGAAGAATAACATATATTTAGTGTCATAATGTTATTATTCATCTTTGAGATATCATTTGATTTAAGCTCTAATCAAGTCATTCTTAACTAATATATAAATAAGAACATCACTAAGAATTCACCCATTTTTTCTATCTGATGTCAAATAAGGTCATTCCTCTTCAGGTTTCTTGACATTGATTTTAGACACTAAATCAAAATCCATTACAAAATGTTGCATGTCTTCAATCTTACAACTCAATAGATCTTTCGAAATCCTTTTCATAACCTATACAGCAGCAGCTATCGGTTAATTTAGAAGAAATAACATATATTTAGTGTCATAAGGTTATTATCCATATAACCTCTAATTATGATTGGCTCAAATTTAAGAATGAGGGTAACAAGGGTTTATGATTGATAATCACTGAAGTCACAAACATGGTGATATGGGTAAAGGGAGATAAAATGGAGCAACATGTTGGAGAAATAATGCAGTAGGTTATACTTTTTTTTACCAACCATCATGGACTCATAATTGCCCATAGAATATGTAGACTGACCGCATCTCATATTTGAGGACTCTAAAATATTGAAATGACAAACATAAAGATGGAGGCGCAATGGTAAGGTTGCTCTACTTTGACCTGAATGTCAATGCTAAGGCTCCATACATCTAATCCTCCCCAAACCCCACATTTGCGGGAGCCTCAAGGACACCCTTATTTCATAAATACAAGGATGAACTCCAAATATATCGATTATGGTTTATAGAGATCAGTTTTTGGATAGGTTAGATCAAATCCCGCAACTTCGTGACTGCATAGAAAATCAGCACTCAATAAGTAGATGCATAACATTTAACAGACGGGATGTAAGCTTTCAGATTAAGTGACTTCAAAATTTAAGAAATATATTATCTGATTTTTAAAATGAAATTACTTCAAGCCTTCTTATATTTCTTACCAGACTTTGACCTCCAAGACATTGGATAAAGTGATCATAACTAAAACTATCACTCAAAGTTTAGACATAATCACCCAGATAACAATGCAACCTACTAATACTCCACTGAATTCAAAAATTGGCCTCTCATACCCAATCAGGCAGCATATGAACAGAACCACAGTAATACTGCATGAGAGCCCTCTTCTGATTTACCAGCCATCCATCTTTTAGAAAACCAAACTGTTTTCACAATGAAGTTCTTTGATTGGGTTTCTTCCACATAGGTATTATATTGATACACAGGCCATATTTCACAGATGTCATAATCAAATAGCATTTCTCAAAATGCATGATACAGAAATCATATAGTATGATCAAAGAGAAGAATTTGAAGCACACGTAGCATATTCATCAAGAAAACCAAGTGATGTCTGAGGATTACAATAGTGAAGAAACAGAGATCCAGGAAAGGACAAACTCAAACCTAGAAATGAAAAGGAAAAAACCAAAGAAAAGCAATGGTTGAAGATAATTAATTCTTCAATCAAATAACAATCGAAGATTTTGATTTTTGAAGTTCCAAACCATATAAAGACCAAACATTCTAGTTCCAAAGAGCATGACAACAAGACACAACACCATAGGGATCACTGAATAACAAAGGATCTGCTAACTACATAATGGAATCCCATAATTCCTCGAGTACTAAACACAGGTTTAAGGTACAATCAAAAACATTGTTCCATTACAATGTCAACCCTCAGTTACAAGAAGCACAAAATTTGTAAGAACAGTGAAACATACAAATTTTCCTAGCAACTCTTGGTTATCTTTACCCCAACATATAATTCTATAAACTGCATACAACTTTGATTTCACCTTTCATTTTTGATATTGCATGGTTCACTAATTGTACCAATAACCATATAATATATTTAAGCATGACTAGGTGAAAGCAAAATGGCTGAAAACGTCAGAAATGTCAAACTCAATCGACCATGTTCATCAAACATGTTATGTAGAGGACTGTCAAAAGAATACTTGAAGAAAAGGAATGAGCACAACTATGTTACGAAACTGCTAACATAAAGGAAAAGAAGTTACCGTAGAAAGTGTTCCACGTTGAGCTTCTGGAGGAATCTCAAAATCCAATTCTGGAATCTGCAAAATAAACAACAGAGAAGTGTCATGAAAAGTCTATTACATAAACTTATGTGCATGAAAGTTTTCAAAATTAAGAAACCAGGAAAAATGAAGGCAGGTAATAAATTAACTTTTAAATAGGTCTAAAGATTGGCACAACTATATAAACCTAAATGCATATCATAACATTTAAATTCCACTTTATGTAAAAGCAACATGTATTTAGGGCGATAATGCTATAGCAACAACAGACTGTATGAATTCCTAGCGAAGGACAGACTGCACTCTCTAAGGCACTAACAATTGCAACCAGAGACATTTCAGTAGCCTCCAAACTTAATCCACTGGACCAGCTTCAGTATGGTGACTAAGTGTCAAAAATGTACCTTAATAGTTGCAGAATCAGATTTCACCACTTGTCGATTAAGTACCTGCAGAAAGATGTCTTGTAAGTTCCTCAATCGACAAAACATTTTAACCTTTCAGAATACCCAGTAATATTTATAGCATGGTTAGTGTCTTTATGCAGCAGACAGTGATACTACCTGTGCCAATCAAATTTGTACTTTATGGCATCGATGGATTTGAAAAGGCTCACAATTAACTACAATTTATCAACTGGAGTGTGTAACAGGACTAGATACAGGCAAAATTCCATTTGAGAAATTAATATGCAATCCAGCACCAATAGGAAGCATAAATGGCAGATGGATACACAACAATGTACAGAAGTGTGCAAGTCATTAAATGCATGCATATTTTCATAAGATTTTTCAATGCAATTTCCGACACAAACAAAAGTAATAGTATCTAAATTTGAGACAAGATTACTTAAGGCAGCTAATCTTTACAGTGCTTATTCCCCAATAAAGGTATGGATAAATCCCTAGAAAGTGTGGCAGTGGTTACAGTAAGTTGCCCAGAGCACAAGGTTTTGGAGCTGAGAATGAGAGAGAATGAAGTGATACTTTACTTCCTAATTGCTTATGACTCAACAAAGGCAGATGAGTCATTTTAAAATAAAAAAGAGAACAAAATAATTTTGGAAGTTAGCCATGCATATAATAGACAAACTATCTCCCTTCAAAATTAAAAGAATAGAGAAGAACACATGAAGACCGTGAAGTCGTTCAAAGAAAAGCTTGACAGCATTACATAGTTGTGATGCTTCAAAAAGGTGCTGACCCAAAGCAGCTCGCAGATAAAGTTGGGCGATTTAAAATAGGATCCCAGAAACATCCTATAAATCTAAACTATAGGAAAATAGAATAGTGCATTGGAAGTGCATCATATCAGATGCAAATTCAAATGGCAATAAAAAAAAGGTTGTGAAACAGCAAATTAAGAGGTACCAAGTGCACTTTGGTAGTGTAATAGCCAGGTGTAAAATGTCATATTGTTTTTTTTTAAAAAGGCCTAGACCAATTGCAAGGAACTTATTCAATCACAATTTTATTAGCAACAGTTGCGCAAGAGAGCTAATCATTACTGACCCTATATGTAGGGAAATGCACACCCACATGTTGATCAATAAATTTTGTACAAATCAATAATAAAGTTAAATATTCTCTTCTTTTAAATATTCATAGGACCCAATGATAGAATTTCACACATTGTAAACCGTGCAAATTTTTTTTAGAAGAAAAAACTAAGGCCTAAAGTAGAGCCCATGAAACAACTACTACACAACAAGCCCTGAAATCAGTTGCATGGTGGAAAAGTTACCACTCCGGGCAGGCTCCCAATCTACTTGTACTTTTATTGTTATAGTTTACAATTGCAGAGCTTATCCAACAACAGGCAGAAAGATCAGACTCAGTTCGGTATTCCTAACCAATAGGGTCCTTGACCGTTAGATAAAATTAAGATGATGCAAAGGAGATAAGGTGAGATAAAGGTGATAACTTTTAGAGTGCTGTTACTGACACCTCAAAAATTTTCTTAAGTATATTGCACACAATCTATATAATGATAAGTAATGGAAAAACGATATGGAAAAAACTAATACTGAGGTAAATAGAGGGAAAAAAATTAGAGCTTGCTCCGAAACTGGGCTTGTATAATGAGAACAGACCTCACTACTCCCCAATGGAACCTCCAACTGGTAGCAACATCCTCGGGGCTGCAGCTGACCAGCAAACTGGACTTCATTGTTCCTAACAACACAAACAAAACATCAAAAATAGAAAAAGAAAAAGAAAAGATGACAAAAAGATTTCATCCCAAAATGCATTAAATTTATTCTTATTCCTACACTTTCCTCAACTTTGGACTATCAAAGAGAACATTAATACCTTTCGTTGCAATGCGGGCATTCAAACGCCATCAACACAATCTGGATAATTTAAAGAATCAAATAACAGATAGAAATCTTTGTTTAATACATAAAAATCTTTGGGAAAAAATGATTATTTCAAAAAGAAGTACAAATCCTACCTCCCTGAAGTGAGGAATTCGCGTTAGAAGGAGCCTGGTTATGCCCTGTACCAAGAGACGAAGAATAAAACGAAGCATATCAGACCAAAGTTCAAAATATGGAGATGGGGATCGAAAAATCCCTTGTTTTTTTCTTTCCAGTAAACTAGGGGAAGAAAGAAAGAAAAGAGAGGGAATTGAAAAGGATTGAGAAAGCATTACATTCTCGCCGCAACGCATGCACAGGGATTCGACCTGGTGGAGAGGCGCCACCGACGCCTCGTTCTCGGCCGAGACCACCTCCGCCGCCGATCGGATGTCAGTAACCGGACCGCCGTTCTCCATCGCCGTCGTTCTCGCAGCACCCGTCTCGAGGGATCGATGAAAGAAGGAAGGCCGCTCTCTCTCTCTCTCTCTCTCAATCACCGACCGACCCAGCGTTTTCCAGAGCGGGGGCGAAGCATCGGAAGGGTTTAGCCCGGGACCCTTATGCGAACACGTGCGCTGCACTCCGGATTAGGTCTTTCGCGCGAAGGGCCTGGAACGCTCTTGGTAAAATCTGGCACTCCGGGCTCCCGCTTACAAGTTCTATGCGAACACAGATCTGCCGCCCATCTTTAGCGGGCGAAGCATCACATCCGTCTGATTTTGCCGTCATACCATATGCAGGCTTTTCACCTCTGTTAGCTGAACTACTGTGAGAAAAGCTCCTGAGCATGTACTAGCTCTAATTTCTTTTAAAATAAATCTTTTTTTATGTATTTATTTTAACCCTGTGGTAACTCGCCATTTATTTTATTTATTTATTTTTGGTTAAGACGGTGGATCATAGCAGGCGAATATAGATGCACCTAATAAAATTAAAAACCAAAATACCTCAAAATACCAGAGGCAACTCCTTATCTCCAGCCCACAGAGTACTATCCGAGTGACTGGCTACATAAGCAGCCGCCTAGTCCGCAGCCCCATTAGTTTCACAGAAGATATGCTTGGCCTGAAAAGCCTCTCTATCCCTCATCATTGCCCAGATATCTCGAAGTAAAGGGTGGACGCAACCGTTGCCCCTTGGACCCCCTTAGATCTAACTGATGACCGTGGCTGAGTCTTACTCCAGGACGATGGAACTTGCCTGTAAAACACACTAGGCGTGATGAAGACCCATCCAAGCGGCCCTCAACTCTGCACCCAAAACCGATATGTCGAAGAGTTGACTGCCCTTGCAGCTACGACTCTAGTAGACGGGTCCCGAATAATAAAACCTGCACTGCCCCTCGTATCTCCGTCCAAGACAAACCCATTGAAATTAACCTCGAAGATACTCGGAAGTGGGGGCTCTCAGGTGAAAAACACCGTACGAGATGCTGCCGAAGCAAAATGGGAACCCCAGATGTCCCGAGCTGTCAAGGGCCCTTCGACAGATATGATGTGACTGATCTCTGCTGCCTACACACGGACACTCTCCACCACAAGTCTCGGCGATATATTGTGTTCGCCAAAGGTTCGAGTGTTCCTAGCTAGCCAAATCTGGTAGGATGTGCAGATTACTCGAGCCGCCTCATGGTGGAGCAATGGGGACTCCGAACATCTGGCGCATGGTCTGTAAAAACTAATTCTTCCGGCCTCGAACCTTCCGCAGAATCCCTACCAGTTGCTAGGTCACCTTGGTCTATGTGCATTAGAACAAAGCATGGTCCACCGTCTTGTCCACACCACAATCTCCACATATCGAGGGAATCTAAGATAGTATTATCCAAACTCGGGTCAAGCTCGGACCGGGTGTCCTTAACCTAGTATGAAATTTGAGGTAAAAGTCGGTCCTAGGGCCTGTCTATAAACATAGCATCCTTATCATCCTTCTTTCTAGATCACTTGGTGAGGTCATAATCATACAACAAATACTCCATCTCCTTCGACCAAACATGAGATCACATGTGCGGAACAAGTCTTTGAAGCCCAAGATGAATGCGGCATGAGACACTTTGAGTTAGTCCTTCAAGACAGGAGTGGCAATCGGTTCGGATTGGATCAAATATAGATCAGATCAGATATAAGATAGATCAAAAATCTATCAACTTAAATCCATCTTATTTATTGAACGGATCAAAAATCTATATTTAAATTTAAGCATTTTATTAAATAAATAATTTAATCCAATCTACAACGTTTTGAAGTAATTTAAATGGGTTAAAGGGTTCGGCATTACCACCCTTGCCTCAAGTGGGGGAGAGGCATGATATCAGTTGACTCACTGTGCACTGAGGGAAGAATTCAGCATCGATGTTGTGGAAATTCCAATACTAGGTATAAATGCCTTTGGCTTTTTGGCATTAGTATCATCTCTCCTTTCTAAAGTCGGCAGCAGGTTTCAAGAACGCCTCACCCTCCAACCTTTTCTTGTGGTCTTCTAAATCATGTAGAAGCTTTTCATTTCAGATTGAGGTGCAACCTTTTGTATCGACAGTATTGACAATGAGGAAATTTACAAGAAAATAAAGTGACCAAGCATATTTCTTTATGAATTGCCAAATGCTACTGCAATTTCTTTGTTGTGAAGGGAGCTTAACAGGGTTCAAAGGTGCAGCACTTGATCATTATGCTAGCTTTGTTTTCAGAGTCGGAAATAGGATAAATTTATATGGAAATCATTTTGATGTATAATATGTTATACATAGAGAGAAATTGACTTGACTATACTTGAACGGATTTTCACTCAAATCCAGACAAGTCTTGATTAAATTATGGGGATCCTACATCAAAGATTCAAGCCATTAGATTTGATCTAATATAATTTGCTTACACACCAAAAATCATGTATTTTTGAAATCCATACTCAATGCATCAAGTAGTCAAAAAAAATGGATAGTTTAAAATAATACCAATATTTGAAAGCTAATTGGTATATAGGAAAAGATTTACCTTAATTTATATTGGTTATATTGGCTAAACATCTGAAGGTGTTTGCATGGATTTTTAGGTATGTCTTTTATCTTTAAAAAGGCAAAAAATATACATACACACATATATGTGTGTGTGTGTACATGTTCACTCGGTTGCACATTTATGATCCGGTTGCATGAACAAAAAGATGCTATCACCATGATCATTAGTACCATTCAATAATTTGCCCGGCAAGATAGATGACAGCAACTTCATGGCAATCCTCTAAAAACTGGTGCAAATTATGTTTCGCTCATGGAAACTTTAGTGAGAGGGGACTTGGGATAAAACCTAGTAAGGCTAATTGGTATATGGAAAGATATTACATTGATCTTAATTCAAGATGGTGCAATAAGATTGTGAACATTTGAATCTCCATAGACGCCGACAGTTCATAACAAGAGGGAAGACACTGCAAGTTTTAACTTTCAGTTAAATTCAAGTTAACTTCAGGCCAAGTTCCGAGCCATTGTAGTGTTAAGAAAATTTTGCTACCATGGACCATCTATATCTCATGAAAGATAGAGAAGAACTAATAAGAGGTTAATGATCTTTTATTAACTTTTGATATACAAGCTACTATGTGCAAGCATATCAATCATTTGTTCACGTCAAAATCTACACAAACATTTATTAAAACCAGATAGTTGCTATAAAAATAGTGTTTAATTAAGTCAAATGTTTTCTTAGCCGACGTACAATCCCAAAAATCAGACTTCAATAATTTTGTTTAGACAAAAAAGAGTTGGCCTTCCAAATGGACTACGAGGTCCCCTTTATAATCATGATAGTGAAAATGGAGACTATATATGCCCCATTAGGCTTAATTAAGGGGCTCTCCTGTAAGAGGAAGAGGTTGCTCACTCCCCAACCCCAATTATCTCCTTATCTGGTCGAATAGGACTTGATGGTTGTGATAACAAGGAGAAATTACAATAGAGTAACCAAGATCTCCATTCCTTATTAACCGGCTAATGTATTATATTCTACTAAGTTCGAGTTCGATAGTACTAGAACAGATAGAGAAATGTGATCATCCTAGTAATTACCCCCTCTGCTTAGCAACTAGACATTTTGGATTCAATTTTTGAGCGATGCATCGCTAAACATATCTAGATGATCTTTAGATCCTTTCAGCCCCACTTTTAATGGGGCATGTTATACTTTGTTCAAGTTCACAGCCCTAAAGAAAATTTTAATGGTAAGCAACAAAAAATTGGTTATTTAACCAATCTTCTGGGCTCTATGTTGTGATGCCAAAAATTGGCTGGCTATGCACAAAGGTGTGGTGAATGCAAGTTCTTCACTGTGACCCCTATCCTCATAGTCCTTTCTCTCACAGAAAATGTTTAACTTTTCGCAGAACTTTTCTGAAGCAGCTTTAAATCATGGTTTGGAAGGAACTACTAATGACAGTGTCAGCATTTTGGACATAGATTTAACGCGAAGATGCTGTGAATTGCTTCAAATACTATGTTTACACCCTTCTTATGAGGGGGAAAATGTAGCAAGCTAGCAGCATTCTTCCCTTGTTAGCCAGGTCCATGGTCAGTTGGAACTTCATCTGTTGGCAAAACTGGCTTAATTAGGCCAAAGTTGTGACAGTGGAATGTCCATTGTTAACCATTTGATGCATTTTTTTGGGGGAGAAAAAGCAAGAGCCAAGGCCCTACCCATCTTTTTTCATTATGTAAATGAAGTCAATTACAGAATAGCCTCTATATCATAGGACTGAGAAATACACAGAGACTTGTGCAAGGACAATTAACCTGCCATTGCATTTGTTGACATGTTCATAAAGGAATTGTAGCCTCTCACTGCATATGCGAACCTGAGAGCAATAGCATCAAAAGTAGAACCTAATGAATATAAACATGAGTTCAATAATATTAGAGCATGTCAAGAACTCAAGCCTGATGCAATAGTCACTTCCCATATCCATCTGCTTAGCAACCATATGCTTTGGGTTTGATTCTTGAGTGCTGCATCTAACAGTGCTCTTCCTTTGTTATCCAGGTCTAAGGTTAGTTGGATCTTCATCTGTTGGCAAAACTAGCTTAATTAGGTCAAATTTCTGATGGTGGATTATGCTCCTTGTTAACTGGTTGTTGGATTTTTCTTTTTCCAGAAAAGGAAGAGCTGAAGCTCCACCCATCTTCATTAGGTATATGAAGTTGATACAGAACAACCTCTATATCAGTTGGCTGATAATTAAAATGAGACTGATGCAAGGATACTTAATTTGTCACTGCATTTTTTTTAATATATTCATCAATTGTTGCCTCTCACTTCCACTCACCTGTCGATGGATTATATTCTGAAAAGTTTGATATATGTACCTATCCTAGTAGTTATACCCCATGCCTCCTTGCTTAGCAACTCGAGGTATGTTTGGTTGAGGAGAGTTGGCCTATGGAATAAAAATGGAAATAGGTGACCCCCATGCAAACCGTTTGGATGGGAGTCTCATCCTCATTTCGATTCTAATGGAAATGAAACACCCCAATCCTCCAAAATCCAATCCGGATTCTCTTCTAATATTCAAATTCCATTCCAATTTTGATTCCAAATCCATTCACGAACCAAACACATAAGGAAATATAGCCATTTTGATTTAATCCATCCCAATTCCGATTCTTGTTACGAACCATACGAACCAAATACACCCTAGATGTTGTTCGATTATTGAGCAGTATATCCCCAAACAAATCTAGATGATCTTTAGACCTTACTACCACCTTACTTTATACCCTCCTAGCCCCAGAGGAATGGGATACGCTATGCTTTCTAAATTCTAATCACTCTGCTAGGGCTCTACTCTCCAATGCCACTCTCTGCTTGCCTTACACAAAAGGTGGAGTTGTAATGCAAGTTCTTGATAATATCCCTATTCTTATAAGTCCTTTTTCAATTAACACTTTGCATCTTTTGCAAAACCTTTCCAAAACAACTGTGGATCATGATTTGGGAGAAACCATTAGGGGCAGAGTTGGGATTTTGGACGCAAATTACCGAGATGCTGTGAATTGCAATATTAGGTTTCCACAGGGCAAATAGAGCAAGTTAGTTATGTGCTCTTCTTCCCTTGTTAGCAAGGTCTAAGATCAGTTGATCTTCATTTGGTGGAAAATTGGCTCGATTAGGCCAAAGATGTGACATGGCTTGTGATACATATCGTACGAACATGTCACCATTTCCTTGACCATACATACGAGGTAATTAATTGAGCAAGGTGATTTCAACAACAAAATAGTACATTAATTGTCTCAACATCATTTTTGGTTCTTGACTTCCTACATGTCACCCAATTGCATTGTATTAGTTAGGTATCATAACTATCACCTTAGTGAAGCTACCAAATATTTACATTTGATAAAGTAAATGCCACAAGAATGACTTGTCATGATTTATAACTGATCTCGAACATACCAAATTTTGTAATTATTTTTAAGTTAATAGAAGAATAAATGGAGAAAGGACATGTAAAAGAAATGATATGTTTATATTTCATGCGATTATCTTTGTAAAACATAATATTACTGTTTATTAAAAGCTATAGGTTTACGGTCTTGTATTTAGCCTGCTTCCTTATCATATTTCTTCTGTTTAAGAATGTTAAATGTATCTAAAGTTGATAAAATATTGGAGGAAACCAATTCAAGGTATGAACATCTTCATCCTATTATCCTAAAAAATTTCATATTTATAACAAATTATTAATGAACATAGAATAATGACAATGTTTCCCCAGAGATTTTGTGTATTAGTTTGTAGGGCGGTACTAGTTGAGTTGATTTTTTCTTGACACTTTTCTTCTTAACTATTTAGTGCATCATAATATACTATAATTATAATATAAAATTGGGATTATAATGGAACCACAAGGAGAAAAGCTTACAAATATTTATAACTTGTATAAATGGAAGAGTCTCATTTCAAAATTAGCTTGGGTTAAGTATATGAGATTATGATAGCATATATAATTATTCTAGGTTTCTAACTTATTTTAGTTCAAAGCAAATCCAAGATGTCATGTTACCACCATTCTTATATCACCTCCACACACCATTGCTTGTCAAATTAGGACGTTCTATTAATTGCTCTAAATTATTTAACTTGATTTCTAATCACCAATGTAAACAATTTCTCTAAACTATTTAGCTTATTTCCATGTTACTAAAACTTATCTCTTAATCTCATATAATTTAATTATAGTTAATTTTTTTAATCAAAATTTAATTATATTATTATTTATTATAAGTCAGTATTCTATAAAAAGTAATCTTAGAAACGATATTAACTAAATTTAGAAATAATACTAATAAGATGAGCTTAGTTCAAATCTAATCTCCATGTGAGATGGGTGCATCGGTTTTGATTCAAATAGAGAAAAGAGTGGATTGAATAATGAAAATGGAGTAGTTCAAAAGTCATTCTAAAAAAAAAAATCCAAAGGTGAGTCTACTTGTTGAATTTTTTCACTAGAACCCGTCCACATTATCAATTGAACAAGATAATATATTGGCTTTTAGTCTCACATAACAATGTTGCTTCTGGAGTTGAGACTGCATAGGGGAGAAGTCCCCTCGATTTAGCAACCATATGTTTTAGTTTTGAGTTTTGGGTGGTGCATGTCCAAAGTATTAGAACCTGTACGATGGGCATTCTTTCTGTTTTTTTTGGAAAAAAAAGAAAGAAAGAAAGACAATCACTAGGTATGGTGCCCAAAGCCCATTGTAAAATTACTCAAAAAATTCTGTAACTCTATTTGATTAAATTTTTATAGTGTCCATGATTACATTATTATTTGATTAAATTATTATTCTCTCCCTCTTTAAATTCATCTCTTGACCCATTCCTGATGAGAGAGGAATCCAAGTCACTGAGACCAATTAGGATGTATGCACTAGGGAAACATGAATAAACCAATGCACCTTACAAAACTGTGGCAATTTACATTCTTTAGCAGTCTAGATCAATATGTCAATAAGCATTAACTTTTTGTCTTGTTGTTTTGATTAATGAGGCATGTATCTATTTTGCATAGTCATAGATAATAAAAATTTACTTAAACGCTTTGGACGGTTAAAAATTTGGTTTGTTGGTAAATTATGTGAGTCATATTACCATTCATGAGGTGCCACTTCAGCATGACATTAGACAATTAACAGCTTGGATAAAAGTAAAGGCACCGCATAGCTTTTTTTTTTCCTTACAAGCTGTGGACCGTGAATAATCTGTCATTCACTTTGACCAAAAAAAATAATCTATCATTCTACAACTCCCACTATTTTCAGGATGAGGCGACAGTAAAAACGACGACGGGTGCCAGTAAAAACGACGACGGTCGACGGGTGCCATATTGGCAAAAGTGACAGACGATTGGTGCCACACAGGCTGTTGCCACGTAAAAAAGCCGAAATAAAAGAAAAGATCCTTCCAAGAAAAAGCTGGAGAGTGAGGTCTCTTGACAGACTGAAAAAAAAACCCCCAAAACTAAAAAAAATATAATTAAAAATAAAAAAGATGAAAAATAAAAGAAATGCAAAGAACCGTCACGAAAAAATATAACCAATTTTTAGCGGATGTAGCTGGACAGAATAGCTGAAAGGAGAATCTTAAAACAAATAAACCAATTTCACATTCCTAAAAGCACAAAAGCAACTGGTCGCCGAGGCACCAAAAGCAACCGGAATCCGAGGCTGGCGTTTTAAAGCGAACAATCATAGGATTTTCAGCGGACGTAGCTGAAAGGAGAATCTTCAAACAAATAAACCAATTTCACATTCCTAAAAGCACAAAAGCAACAGGGATCCGAGGCTGGCGTTTTAAAGGGAACAATCATAGGAGTAAGTGGAACCAAGCAACCACAATATTATGACCTACGGACACCTGCATAAATTAGAAAATGTCCATGACCGGAACATTTATTCTTCCATATATATCACTTGATTAAAGATACAACACTGCTTTAGTTTTAAATTTGTTAGTTAATACAGTCAAAATATTACTTATATAATTATAATTTACTTCAATAACAGTATATTTAAATATGCTCTAACTTTCTCCCACTAAAAGCACAACTATTTTGATCATGTAAATGTGACACGAATAAATTAGATATCAGCATCAAGTAGAAGCCGAGTGCTCAATTAGACACATAATTTGCATACAATATAAAGGAAATTAATGTGCAGAAATTTATGTTATCCTCGGAACCAGTCCGTGCACTCAACATCATGCACTTGGATTGGCATTTAATACAGAAAGGCTAATTACTCCTGAAGGAAATAAAAAATTGGAATGTGCACTGTTGGCGATACTTCTCCGTTTTAGAGCAAAATTGACACACTATAGATAGGAGTAGTTTTGGTCATTGCGGCTGTAAATGATAGAAACCCATCAAAATCTAAAGTTGGAAAAAGATGACAAAACTTTCAATGCGATCACAGAGAACAAATATAAGAAACACAGAGGTATATATGGTTTTCTCCAAACACCCGTCACCACTCTCACATCTGTACTATGAAATATAGATGGTACTGAAAAGTCCACTTCCTTTATATATCCCACTCCATATCAACTTTTACAGACACACACCATAACATGATAAGTTGATAACCCACTAGCGACCACTGCCGAGAGTGGACGAAATTTAGGAGATATATAAAGGATATTCAGGCCTTCGGTCGAGGCTCAAGGGCACTTTGGCCTCCTTCTCTTGCCAAAGCCAGTGTACTTGTCCCTATAACAAGGGCACTCATCCTTGTTGCCATAAGTCCCCGAAGGCACGCAGTGGCACTCCTCGCAGCACACCCCACAGTACTTGAGGCAGCGGTCCTGAAAGCTCGCCTTGGAGCACCTAACCTTGCACTTGGAATCGCAAAAGGCTAGCACCAGGAAAAAAAAGCACTCTCATCAGTACAACTAAAGAAAAAAATTAAGAGAGAAAAAGGGAATACATCTGAGATTAGTGTGTGTTTATTACGTGAGCCGGCTATGGTGGCTTCAAGATAGGAAGAGGCCAAGAGGATCAGTAAAAGGGCCAAGGTGGTGAAGAGGGGCTTCATGATGCTTGCTAAGGTTGTGAAGACTGCGTATGAAGGAACTTGAGGTGACAAGGAGAAATGGGAGTTTTGGGTGGGTATTTATAGGAGGGGTTTGGCGAGAGACTGGAGTAGGAGAGCGATAACCTGTGGGCTGGCATCTGAAGCGAGATGAAAGAGACGTTCGGGTGGAAGTGTCGAACCGGGGTTCAATTATTACGGTGGTTGCATCGGTTTAACATCACGCGTATATGGCCATGGTACCCGGACCTTGAAAATTATAAAAAACATAAGCTACTCCTCTTTTTTTTGTTTTTTACCCCCCTGTTGAATGATGCTTCGAATTACTCTTGCAGACAAACACGTAAATGATTATTTAATTTTCATTATTATCCATCGCAGTGTCTGCTATGGAAGCCATATTTTTATTATTGTGGGAGCCATATTTTTATGGTATAAATAGGACCATGGTGCGGTAGGTCTTGGTATGGGATTATGGAGTATGGACGGGGAATGCGCTGCGCGCCGAGCGACACCGTGTGGGGTCACGCGTTTGGCCTTTAAACCGCTGCCATTCAATGGCTCTGCGAGAGCGTCCGCCTTGGCTTTTATTACCGCGATGGTAATCCGCCCCCAAACGTTTCTCTGTGGGATGGGTTGCATCCTTCCCGCGAATCCATCGTCGGATCGTCACTGTTTTTGAGATGCGTGCACGTTTTGAGAGATGTGCGGTGGGTGATCCAACGGTGGATACGACACCCTTCCCCTTCCGTTTCTCTATGTACCGCCCTCTGTTCTAGTGCCTTTCCGTTCGCTTTAGCTTCACACAGAGAGAGAGAGAGAGAGAGAGAGAGAGAGAGGCTCAAATGTGCGGTGGGTGATCCAACGGTGGATACGACACCCTTCCCCTTCCGTTTCTCTATGTACCGCCCTCTGTTCTAGTGCCTTTCCGTTCGCTTTAGCTTCAGAGAGAGAGAGAGAGAGAGAGAGAGAGAGAGGGTGGGTTGGGGTTACGGGTGGAGTCGAGTGTGGCATTACAGTCCACAGCCAGCTGGCGTCGCTGGAGAAGCCTGGAAGGATCTGGATGGCACTTCCTCCGAGGGACCTCCACCAGAGCACGACTCGTGCGTGGTGGAGAAAAAGGCTGTGCATGCACGTGGCGGCGTATTCCTGCTGTCCTTTCCACTGGATAGGATGATGCCTGTGGGGTGCACGTGATCGACCATCAACTGATACAAATTAAGGTTCAAAAGTGCACCTCGTCGCCACCGATATTGTAGCAGAGAACGGAGCTTTGATTCCATCAAAATATCTCAAGTTCGAAATACATGAACATCGATTAAATACGGAGACCGAATACTTTCTGCCTGATTTACCCGGTAGAATCACTATTTGGTTATAAATAGGAAGAATATGAGTAAAAAAGCTTCTACCTACACTGAACACTCTCCAGCAGAAGGAGGCCCAGTGAGAATTGCTACACGATGAGATTCTCCTCACCCCCCTCCCCCCTTTGCCAAAAAAAAGAAAAAAGTGTGCCTTATTTTTTACATAAAAAGAAAGCCGACTGTGTTAAACCTTTTTTTTTTGGTACATCGGTTGCTCATACGGTTCTAGCATGAGTATAGCCAACTGCATCACTATCAAGAAGACTACATAAATCAGAAGGAATAAAAGGCTGCTGGGTCCACAAAATATCTCCAGTGCGATGAACAACAAATGAGGCGATCCAATCTATAGCTTGGTTCTTCTGCAACATGCGTCATATATCTCCTAGGAGCAGGTGCTCAACCTTCCTCTGCCCCTCCTCCCGTAAGCACTCAATCAACACTATTGAGTCTTCCTCCAGTATGATGCAGCTAGGGGTGCAAATAAGTCGGATCGGATCGGGTCCTGGGTGACCTCGATCCGACCTGATTTTTTGTTCGGATCATAACTTTGAATCGAGGCCCGACCCGGTTGAAGATCGGATCGGGTCGGGTCCGAGTTGGGTTCAGGTCCGAGTCGGGATGGGTTCAGATTCGAATCGGGTCTATTTTTTTTTGTGCTTTTGGAAAAGAGTTTGGGCAAATCTAATTTGGTCATATCATAATTGTAAGGTGCTGGGTGACCCATGACTTGAAAGACTTGCAATTGACCTCCAGTCAGAACTGACCCATGACTTTCTAACTAAGTCGGCCTACAAGCTAAATTTCATATCACACAATTTTTTGTCTACATGACTGCTTGGACGGAACTTGGCGTCTCCCAGATCCCCTCTCACGAGGACAAATAAAATCCCAGACCTTCCTCCAAAATCCAATTCCATTCTAGAAAGCTGGCACATGACCCAGATTCAGTTCCGTGTTCCCTCACTTCCTCCCTGCAAAAGTTAAAAAAAACAAAAACCAAAAAACAGATGAAAAAAAAAAAAAAAAAACCAGCTACGAGACACAGAGGTGTTAAAAGTGTAATAAATCGAGAGAGAATCGTGACGGACCAATAGTATCACGAACCACATAAAAAAAAAACTCTCTTTTGCTTTTTTTTCTTTTCTCTCTTTTCGAATCGGACCCATTCGGTAAACCCAGATCCGACCCAAAAAATAATTCGGATCCAATTTTAGAACCCGACCCGGACCCGCAGGTCCTAAAATTCGGATCGGATTGGATCTACGCGGGTCGGACCGGGTCGGATCTCGGGTTGACTCGACCCATTTGCAGCCTTAGATGCAACTGGCATCAAGTACATGTCTCGCGTATACGAGCTCCTTCCATGCAGCCCTGAGCTTCGTCCCAAACATTGAATCCTCGAAGAAATGACATCTTTCCGCAGCAAGTAGTCTGAAACAATAGTCTCTAATCACAAATGCCACTCCCGCACTCTCGCCCCCAGAGGGCAGGCTTCCGTCGAAGTTCACCTTAATGTGGCCAGGGGTGGAAGCTCCCAAGAGATAAAAGCAAATCTGGACGATTGTGTTAAACTTTTCGAAAACCATCGGCCAATAATTCCATTTGCATTCTTAGGACAGTTTAGATGAAAAAAAAATATTTTTTAAAAAATAATTGTTAATAATATTATTTTTATTAAAATAATTTTCGTATATTTGGTTCATAAAAAAGTTGATATATTTTAAAATAACTTATATTTGTTTGAGCACTTATATTTTTTGAAAAAAATTACATAAAATATATATTATACTATTAATAAAGAAAAAGAGGTTTTTTATAAATTTTTAACGATTTAAGAGTATTTTAAAAAAAATCTGATTTTAATCAATAAAAAATAACTTTTTTATGCCTATATTTTTATAAAATATAAAAATTTTATTTCTATAAAAATACTATTTTTTATTTTGGAAATTTTAACCAAATAAAAATTATTTTTTATTTTTTCGTTATTTTTACCAGGCGAGACTTTGATAGCTGTCATCTTTTTTGTTTCTCCTTCCGAAGCAGACAAGATTTTGGTAGCTGTCGGCAACTCATAACTCCAACGGTGGAGTGTTTGAACGTCGACCTTGCAGCATGCCGAGAAGCGTGAATCGAAACATGCGACGTCCGCTTGTGACTAGAGATGGGCACTGGGCCGGGCCGCCCACGGCACGGCACGAAGCGGGCCGTGCCTGGCACGGCCCGCAAGCTACAGTGCCGGGCCGTGCTGGGCTAGAGGGTCCTGGCCAGCGGGCCGTGCCAGGCACGGCCCGCTTCGGGCCGGGGCCGGCACGGCCCGGTCTAGGCCCGCGGGCCAAGCACGGCACGGCCCGCGGGCCAGCACGGCACGGCCCATAAGGGCCTGGGCCGGGCTGGCACGCGAGCCTGGCACGGTCCGGGCCTGGGCCCGGCTCGGCCCGATAAAAATTAATGCTTCATAAATTTTTTTAATAAATTAATAAATATTGAACACTAAGAAATCTTGATTTATGAATATAAAGCCACCTTAATGGTGGGGGGTTTGGCATAGACCCCTACCAGTTTATTAATTTAAATCAAAATGGTACATGAAGGGAGGTTTGGACCTTGGTCTGACCTCTAGAATACAATAAAAAACTAAGAAAGGGCCGAGGTTTGGACCTTGGTCTGACCTCCAGAATACAATAAAAATGTACAATTATAAAAAATTAAGAAATCTTACTAATCATCAGTGATTCAGTGAATCAGTATTCACTCTTCAGTCTTCAGTCTTCAGTCTTCAGTCTTCAGTAGTGTTTGTATCATCATCATCAGAGGATGTTGTATTATGTCCACCTTTATCTTGAAGTCTTGCCTCAGCATCCAGCCAATCCTTGAAGCAGAGAAGCATCTCCACCGTTTCGCCCGTCATCCTACTTCTCTTTTCGTCAAGAACACGCCGACCTGCACTAAAAGCGGATTCCGATGCTACCGTGGACATCGGCACAGCTAAATATCGCGTGCAATTGCAGACATAACAGGATATTGATTTCTAACACTCTTCCACCAAGATAATACATCTAGATTCTCTATTTGATTTTCATCATATGCAGAATGAAGATCATTTCGTAAATAAAATTCTAGTTCACTACTTAAAGATGAAGAAGATGAAGAGGAACTTGAAGCATGTGTGTGTCTTCTCTGTGCAATGAATGAAAAAATAGATGACGAACGAGAACTACTAAAAGGAGGAATAGAGGTTTGTATTTTGTGTTCTAGATCCACGAATTTTTTCATCATATATAGCATAAATATCATAAAGAAGTTGTCTTACCTCATCTTTAGCAGATTCAGCATCTTGATTCATATTTTCAGAGTATGCATCAAGTAAAATTAGCACGCCATTTAATTTAACTCTAGGATCAAATACAGCAGCTAAGTTATGCATAGGACATATCCTGTCCCAATACTCATTCCATTTAGATTCCATTAATTCAATAATAGGCATTAAAACATCATCATATCTATGTTCTGCAAATTTTTGACTAATTATATATGCTTGTTGTAAAAATGAACATGAAGTAGGGTAATAAATACCAGAAAGAACATTGGTAGCATTATAAAAACTAAGCAAAAAATCTTCCAAAATTTTTCCTTTATTCCAATCAGTTTCAGTCAATGTAAATCCTAATCCACGATCATTAATATATGCACTTAATAAATTTTTATATGGGTATGCATCATGTATCATGCTATATGTGGAGTTCCAACGAGTAATTACATCAAGTTTAAATTTTTTAAAACGTTTACCATGATTTATGCATAATTCCTTAAATTCTTGAAGTCTTGATCTAGAAGCATGAATAAAAGAAACTGCATTTCTAATTTTTGAAATCACATCTTGAATCATGCCCATGCCAGCTTGAACAGAAAGATTTAAGATATGACATGCACATCTAATATGCAGTAAATTTCCATCTAATATGGGATGCAATGAGTCTTTTAATAATACAACAGCAGAATTATTATTAGATGCATTATCAAAAGTAATAGACATAATTTTTTCATTAATATTATATGAACATGCAGTTTGATAAATTATATTTGAAATTTGTTGCCCAGAATGTGGAAAATCAAAAGCACGAAAAGCAAGAATACGTTTATTTAATTGCCAATCATTATCAATATAATGAGCAGTAATGGCAATAAAACAATTACTACCTACAGATGCTGACCAAATATCAGAAGTTAATGAAATTTTTACATTTAAAGTAGAAAGTGTTTCAATTAAATTTTGTTTCATTGCTAAAAAATTGGTCATAGCTACTCTTCTAAATGTACGCCTACTAGTTCTTTTGTAAGCAGGTTGTAGGTTTAATTGAACATATTCTTCAAAATTAAAAGATTCACATAAACTAAAAGGTAATTCATCCTTAACTATCCATTTTACAAGTGCTTTTCTTTGATTTTCATGATTATATGCAAAATTACCTACAAGTAATCCCCCTTGTATATTAAGGCTACTTTGAGTTTGAGCATGAGAATCATGCATCCTATGACTCTCTTGATGTCTTTTTAAATGCCCTGTTCCCCCACTACTACTACAACTATAAAGTTTGGCACATTTTTTACATCTAGCTTTCCAGACTCCCTCAACCATAACTCTATCAAATTCATTCCATACAGTACTAGTCCTCTTACGAGAAGAGGTTTGACCTTCACTCGGTTCACCAGTTCTAGAGGAACTAGGAACAGGGGGTTGGGGATTAGTTTCTTCTCCCTCAGAAACAGGAATGCCAAACTGACTTTCCTCAAAAGATGACATATCTATGATTAATTCAAAAAATAAAAACTAACCGCAAGGAGGAATTGAGTAGAGGGTCGGAGGGCAGAGGCAGAGCCGAGATTCCGAGCTTCCTCTTGTGCTCTCAACAGAAGCGACCTTCTCTTCTCAACAGGAACCTCCTCTTGTGTAGCACTTGAACAAACTAAAAATTAAATTGCTAGAAGAGCACTTTAGAAGAGAGAAATAATAGCAGTAGAGAAGGAGAGAATGAGAGGTTTGGTGTGGTGAGAATGAGGGAGGAATGGGCTATTTATAGAAGCCCAAAATTTTTTTCCCCAAAATACCCCTCAATTCAGCCGTTATTGGACTATTGGGAGGGGTAAAAGCGTCTTTTTCCCGAAAATAGCCGTTGGAAACGGCTATTTTCCTCCCCCTCTCCAGACGGCCCGTCTGGAGCCGTTACGGGCCGTGCCGGCACGGCCCATTCGGAGCCGTTGCGGGCCGCCCGTTGCGCCCGTTACGGGCCGTGCCTGGCACGGCCCGTGTCGTGCCGTGCCCGGCCCGGCCCACCAATAGAGGGGCCTGGGGCCGGGCCGGGCTGCAGTTCCGTTCTGGGACGGGCCGTGCCAGGCACGGCCCGCTTCGTAAGCGGGCCGTGCCAGGCACGGCCCGTTTAGTCTTTGGGCCCGGGGGGCCTGGGCCGGGCCGGCCCGGCACGGCCCGTTGCCCAACTCTACTTGTCAAGCAAACATTCTTGCCGTAGCTCACTGCCGGACTATTCTTTGGTTTCAACCAACCCTACGGTGCTACCAAGGTGGTCGCTTAGTTGGAATGGAACGTTTCTTTCCAACAAAATGGTTGCAGGTTTGAAATGCACGGGCATCGATTAAATTTGGAGACCGAATATTCCATGCATTGACATGGGTCTGGAAGCGCTACTGGTCGGCTGGTAGCCTTCGTCGGTGCCAGATATGACGTACTCATATGGAGGGTTCGTGTCGGAGCCCAAAGGGATAACCAAGCCGGCATACGGATGGAAAGGATATGAGTAAAACCGGCCGGTCATTTCTGCTCGCATCGAATATTCTCCTGGCGGGATGGGGTCCCAATAGGGGTTGCTATGCGGGGGTGAGCTTGTCCCTTCCTCCTCCCCTCCCCTTTTTGGTCTAGCAAAAAAATAAAAAGAGAAAGAAAAAAAAAAGAACCCTACGGTGATTATGAAGGACTATATAAACTAAAATTACAAGTATAAATAATCTCATATTATCTCGACAAATGGGATCACAGTAATCTATCAAATGCTCTTTCCTGGAGAACTTGCATACATCTTGTATTTCAATAATTAAAATACAATATAATGTCGATACCAAGAATGTTGTCGAGGAGTTTTTAAATTAAAATATAGGACCATAGAAGGGGAGCTCGAGCAAGTAGTAGCCATTGATAGGCAGCTCAGAAAGCATTGCATCATAATAGCGGCTTCATAAATTTTTTGCATCCAAATTTTTGTCAAAGATTACAATCTTAAAATAATTTTGAATATCTGACCCTAACGTTGGATATCTCATTATTAGGCTGGAGCCTGGATGATTTGAGAAATAGGATGATTAAGCTCATTGTCCTATAAGATCATCATTGTGCAACTAAATACAATGATCTTACCATCTTCATTCATCCTTGAACTTTAAAAGGTTTTAACTTCTTATCTACATCAGACGACATCTAGAAAATTTCATAATCAAAAATTTAATTCCGAAACCCCTAACACGTGGGCGCACGTGATATCACCTATCCAGCTTCCCTACCAATCCTCTCCGTGTTCACCCTCCTTTGGAAGCGGACAAAGACCCTCTAGCAAGGTCGCTAGAGTACGTTATTTAGAGAGGCCCTTTCTTTTTTTTTTTTTTCTTTTTTTTTTTTTGAAAAACAGTATTTTAAATTACTCTAACGTGAGTATATCCAGCCAAGTCATAAGAAAGTAAAGAATACAAGAGAGTAAAAATGTCTGCTGCAGACGTCCAAAGAAACTCTTCAGAATGCCTAGCTACAAAAGAGGCAGCCCAGTCTGCAGCCCTGTTTGCCTCTCGGAACATATGTACAATCTGAGAATTACACATCTCGTGAACCAACTTCCTGATATCCAGGATGAGTGGGTGACCGTCCCCATACTTGTCCACGGTCCGAATCCAATCAAGCACCAAGGAAGAATTTCCCTCAAGTTGCACGTTGCTCAGCACGAAGAACCTGCATTGCATAAGACAACCCCTCGTAGGCCGCCCGAAGCTCCGCCCCAACAACCGTGAGACCTGGCATGCGACGCCCACCTGTTGCGACTAATCTGCCCAGATAGTCTCTAATCATAAAACCAACACCTCCTGATACATCATCCGCCGACACACTATCATTGAAGTTTACTTTAAGATAATTAGGGGAAGGGCCATTGGTGCACCATGTGCCCTATCTTGAAGCACCGTCTCTTTTCTCGAAGAAGCCCACTTAATGCATAAACATAGAGAGAAGAGGCTGTTAATTACTTAATTTTCTCCCTTTTCTTTTCTCTTGTTTCCTCTTTTTCCTCCTTTTTTTTTTTTTTTTTTTTTTGGTAAAGTTTCCCTCCTCTTTTTCACACCAACTTATTCCTACCACATCGAGAACTTGGCCAGCTAAACCCAACATCTTGGTCATTTGAGAGCCATCGCAGCCGGCGGGAGAAGGGTATTCAGGGTAGTGGAAGGGCTTTGGGTTGGATTATTCTAAAAAAGTAGAGAGTGAAATAAAAGTGCGATGGTGCGCTCGCGGCTAACGATCCGTCGCGACCGAAAGAAGACAACAATATCTAGACAAAAAGAAAAAAAAAAATTGCCAAAAAAAAAATTGCCACCAAGGTGGTAGCCTAGTGGTACTGAACGAAATTTCTATCTTTATGATCTCAAGTTCGAGTCGCTGCGGCATTGATTAAAATGTGGCTTCGGCCAGTGCTTGGACATGAGGCATATGAACGCTTCTTGAACCTCTAGTAGCCAGGGTGGTACCACGTGTGACGTACTCACACGTGGGACTCGAGCCAGAGCCCAGAGGGGATAGCTGAGCTGGGCCCACGGGTGGGGAGGATATGAGTAAAACCGGTAGGGGTGTCTAATACATGGCCATTTCTGCCCGCATCGAACATTCTCCTGACGGAGCAGGGCCCATTAGAGGCTGCTACGCGGGGGTGGGCTTGTCCCTTCCTCCCCCCTTCCCCTTTTTTTCAGAAAAAAAAAAAAAAAAGAGAAATCAATTACTTCTTAGATGCGTGGTGCTGACCATGGGAAAATCACAGCTCAGCATTGAAAAAAATGTTAAAAGTGCCAACGAATTAATTACTCTTTTTTGATTATTGAAGCTACTTAATTTATGTAGATTTTGCACCTTTTTTGCTCATTTCATCAAAAAATAATTCAAAAATTTAGTTACTCTGATCGAAAATTTATATATCTATTTTTTATGACCTAAGTATCATCTCAAACAAAACAACGTAGGTGAAGCCAGATTGATCAAATCAAGGATCACTTCCAACATCATAAGTTGATCTTGTTAATACTGGTGGCGAAACCATGACAATACTTAAATTGCTATAGTCTGCAGAGGAGACCATAAATAGATATTAACTCAAAATTTAACAGTCAAATCTCACTTTGAGCACCCTCACAGGCCGGCGGAAGAAGGGCCATTCAGGGTATTGGAATGGCTATGGATTGATTAGAATTAATTCTGGAAGAGAGGAAGAGGTAAAATAACGAGAGCAACTTGGTGTGCTCGCAGGCTAATAACCTAAACCCTCACCAGCTTTTACCAGCCTGGAGCCCGGTTGCTGAGTAGGTCGGAACATCTTATAAAAAACTGGGATTCCGCTCAATCCCTATAATCTAACCGGCCATTAACTCCAGTAAACCCGATCCGATCAGACTCCTAATAAGGCTACAAATGGGTCGGGTCGACTCGCGACCCCGACCGGACCCGACCCGCATAGATCTGACCCGACTCGAATTTTAGGACCCGTGGGTCCAGATCGGATCCTAAAATTGGATCCAAACTATTTTTTAAGTCGGATCTGGGTTTACTGAATCTGGACCCGATCCGACCCGATCTATTATTTTTTTTGGGTTTATTTCGGGTTTAGTGAGCCGGACCTGGTCTCGGCTCGACCTGGACCCGAAATGGAGCGGTGGTATAAGTTGAAAGTATAGCGAGGGTTTTTTTGGGGTCCATTCCGCCTCTCCGAGGGCCTCCTCCGAGCGCCTCCTCCTCCGAGCGCCGCCTCCCGACTCCCGACTCCGGTGAGTCCCGACTCTGTGGATGATTCCTTAACAGAATCTCAGGTTTGATTCCTTAACAGATTTGCATGCAATGAAGCTAGAATCAAGTGTACATGGCGCCAGAATCCTGTGGATGATGTGTTAATTCTGTGGAATAACAGATTTTTTACCGGTTCCTTTTGTGAACCCAAATTGAGAAGTCATGGAACACATTTGTATATTTATATCTGTTGCTTTTATTCTAGAATTACAAAAAGAAAGATCAGAAACGGCAGCCATGGCGGAGTCCAGAAGAGAACTACTGGATCAACCTTCGAGACCGTCGATCCTTGGTACTCTCTAGATTATCTGGCAATTGATTTCTCTTTTGTTTGATTTAGTTGGTGAATGCGCAATTTTTTTCCGGTATCGTTTCCGTGCTTCAAAGCGCTACTTTCTTTGCAGAGGACCCTTCTCTTGGGGAACACGGATTTCTGCGGCCCAAAATCCCACGGAACAATGCCCAAGTCGATGGGAACGAGGAAGGAAGGCCTCTCACAACGGCAGTACCTAAGAGTCAAGGTGAAGATTAGAAACTTATGTCCTTTTTCCATTAAAATGCTGTTTTTCGGACAACTAAAGATCAATTTCATCAATCTCTAGAAGTACACTAGAGGTATAAATGGATTCTTCGATGAGATTGCACGAGAAGAAGTGGATTGATATTTGTTTTTTTATTTTCTTTCACATCGAAAACTTGATTTGGCCATAGAGTATGCTGGTACTAGATTTAGTGAGTGATAACTAGTGGTTGGGGAAAAGGTTTCTGCTTTGTGGGTCGGCTTTAGTAGATCGATCTATAGTTTGACATGAACGGATTTAAACAATAGAGCCACCTGTACTAATGCCCGTGGATACAGGGAGAGTCTGTGTAGCTTCCAGCAATGGATATGGTTTTTGTGAAGATGTCATGACAAAATATTATCAATACTGTGGAATTCACAGGTTAAGGAGGTGTCTTTTCTGTGGTTTAAAAAGATGATGAATTTTTGCAAGGAAGTCGCTAGGTTCAGAGCAACATTTAGACATCTAGCAGTGCTGAGAATGTTTTCCCCATGTAGCTAGAGCTAATGGTGACTTTCTTGTGCTAAATTTTTTCCCATATGTTTCATATTTCTCTATGGCTTTTCACTATTAAGATGCGTTTCTCATTCCATTTTGTGTATAGTGTTTATACCATTGCTTGATGTGTTCACAATGGTGTAGTGTGTTGACTAATGGTGGGGAAGATGGAGCTCTAGAAGACTTGAAGAAATTCTTGTGGAGGACATGCATGTCATTATTTATAGTTTACAACATCACTTTCAGAAGAGATTTCATCGGTAATAGGTGGAAACATGTGATGATATTATTATGAGATGGTGCTTACCATACAGGTTAAGAGAACCACTTGCTGAAAAATGAGATTCTCATGGATTTTTTTCTACATTGTTGTTAGTTAAAGGTAACTGATGTGCCTCCTCAGGTAGAATAATTGGTGGTTAACCTTCATAATGCATCAGGAATATCCTTTCGTGGTAACTCACTAAGATTGCAATCTTAAGATGGATCTTCATACCATGATTTACTGCATGTTTAAGAAGGAACATAATATGACACCTCCTGGTCCATTGCGAGCTAGTTGGATGA